>NW_027202270.1:69416097-70822763 GCF_024711535.1 Dipodomys merriami | reverse complement strand
TTCTTAAAAAAAAAGAAAAAGCTCTTTAGTGTTTTTATTAAATTATCAATTAAAGTATCCCTTCAGGATCTTTGCAGAAATAGTCCCTTCCACAAATTCACATTGAAATACTTAGCAGGCATCATTATTTATTTATTTATTTTTATTTTGCTGTTGATGTCATTATTTTTTCACTCCTTTCTTTTCTTATATTTGTTGTGTAAGAGTTTCTTGAATTTAGTGGAAATGTTTAAAATTGCAGTGTTACAGAGCTAGAAAAAATTATGTTTGAAAAATACTAGCCTTACACTGAGTACAAATAATACTTATAAGCATGTGAAGATGTGATTATTTCTGATGTTACTTGTAAAAAATACATATATATATTGAAGTGTCTAAAGAAATAGTACTTAATGTACTTTATTATGTCACTTTTTATAAGTGTTGAATATATTTCTAGTAGGGGTGATGCTGCATTCTATATAAACTGTGTGTATATTTAAAGAAAAAGTTGCTTGCACAAGCTCACAGACAATGGGGGAAATTAAACTGAAACTATAGTTCACAGGTCTGGGAATACAGATTGAAGTATTTATCTTGGAAATATTGACTCAGCAACAGAAGCTACAACCAAAGTGAACTATCAAGTAATAATTGTCATTGCCTGTAATTACTTAGTAGGGTTGCCATACCATAAACAAGTGAAAAGCACAAAATCAAAGCAAAATTTATGGCACAGCACCATCACGACCTTCTTCACTGCTTTCTGCTGAAATGAGATGTATGTCTTAAAATTTTCATTGGTTTCCCTGGTGAATTGCTAAAGATCAAGTTAGTTATAAATAAGATCATTAAGGATCTCCAATTAAATGTTTTAAATACACTGAAAAGAAATTGTTGTTATTGTACAAGTGTTATATCTTGATGAGTAATTTTTAGTCTTATATGGCCCTGAAGATACCCTTTTGCAATTTCCCCCATGCTTTTTTCAGAATTGTCCTTGCTACTCCTCTTTCCACTTCTGTCACATACGACCTCCTTCACGTTTTACTACAAATGGCTTCAAGCCTTTTGAGTAATGTTGGAATGAATGCTTGTGTTCCATTGATGTTTCCACAGTATATTGCACACCTAATTCTTCACACAGAGCACATTATAGCACAATGAGAATGTTTTAATAGTGGGGATAAATTCACTTCTATCTTCAGGGCTTGAAACACCAGTAGGTTCTGCCCAATAAATTCCTTTAAAATTGTTAGAATAAAAGTTGAAGTTGGTTTACTAAATAATGATTGAAAAAAAACAATTGTGACAAAAATCTTGCATGGAGTTATATTTTCCATTATTCATAAACTTTCAATTATCTTATCCTCTTCTCTGTTGAGGAAATTGAAGTCCTCTGCCATATTTAAAAATTCATTTCTTTAAAATACCAGCAAAAATTGTATCATTATATGTATTTACTAACATCTAATGTTATCTCATTGTTTTTGAAATACCTGTTCATATATCATGACATTCTGGTTGAACCCAACATTGATATATGCTAATGAGGAGTTATTAAAAATATGTGATTATGCAGTAATTACCTCTAAAAATTAAACACTACACTGGATATTAATTTTATTTTCATGAGAGGCATTGCAGTGTGTATTTTAGATTGTGGACTCTGGAATATGATTTGAAACCTGCTAACCCTGGTTTTAAATTAGGGTTGCTGGCAAAACATTTTAACACTCACTTTCCTGTTTTATTCTTGTAATCAATAGCAGTAACTATTTATCAAAGTAGCTACCCCATAAAATGTCATTATACAGGGTTATATTCCATGAACACCTGTTATGAACTTTCTATAGAGTTTACACAATTACAAAAATATTTCTGGGTAAGAAATAGCAAAATTAATATACTCTATTGACCTAAATCTATTTCTGCAATGGACTTGTGAACAATGGTTAATAATAATATTTAGTGAATTTCTCCTTTGATTGAAATACTCAATTGCTTTAGTTTCATGTAACTTAGATCCCAGCAATGTCAGTTTACATTTCAACATGGCATATTGGATCAGTCACTGAAAAGTGTTGCTATAACATAAAAATCACAAAAGAAATGTAGCTGGGTATGAAGTCACTACAGAATCTCTCTCTGCCACCTACTTATTATGTAACCCTATACAATTAGTTTCCTCATTTATAGAATGAAGGTTGCAGCTCATGTTTTGCCAGCTGGAGAATGTGGTTTTAAGTGGAAGAGCTTTCCAGTCTGTGCAGAACTTTGCAGTCATGTGACTGTGTATAGAAGCTTCATAATGGAAAGCAAAACAAAGAAAGGAAGAAAGAAAGAAAGAAAGAAAGAAAGAAAGAAAGAAAGAAAGAAAAGAAAGAAAGAAAGAAAGAAAGAAAGAAAGAAAGAAAGAAAGAAAGAAAGAAAGAAAGAAAGAAAGGGAAAGAAGGAAAGAAAGAAGGAAGGAAGGAAGAAAGAAAGAAAGAAAGAAAGAAAGAAAGAAAGAAAGAAAGAAAGAAAGAAAGAAAGAAAGAAAGAAAGGGAAAGAAGGAAAGAAGGAAGGAAGAAAGAAAGAAAGAAAGAAAGAAAGAAAGAAAGAAAGAAAGAAAGAAAGAGGAAAGAAAGAAAGAAGGAAAGAGTAAAGCAAAAAAAGATGGTAATCTTTCCACATAAGAAAATTATGCCATTCCTAATAAAACTCTCATAGAAAGAATATGTAGACTTTCCTAAATCATTTGGAAACGGATATTTTCTTGGTAGCACAATCCTGCGCTTGTTATTTATTTTAGAAAAGAGAAATGAGAAGGACATGAAGAATAAAAGGGATGACAGGAGGTATACTAAAGAAAATAAGAATGTGGGCAAGAGTATCATTGTTCATGCCTCACATGAGAGGGATAAGCAAAATCCTTTTGAACACAAAATAAAGTTTAGTGGCACTAACCACAAATGAAATTGCAGATTATAAAACTCTTCTGAGGAAGACTAAAATGACAAGGTCCATTTTGTTACAAGTCATTTTTTTTACCTAAACTGAGTCAACTCTAGTTCATGCCAAATAAAAGCTAAATAAATCATACAGTTAAAGCACTGATTTCCAGTACAATTAAAGATAGTGTTGAGAACAATGTTAATCCTTCTGTTACAAATGTCATGTTATAAAATGGGAAGAAAGAATACTATTAAGAGGAGGGAGGATTGTTTCATCTGAAATGTAAAGGAAATTAAAGAGCAGATATCTGAGAATTGTTAACTTTTTGAACAAAAGCTGAGTCCATTTCTAATAATCTGCATTATTATTAGTACTGTTCTTGTAAGTACAACTGATATGATACTTCAGTTCACTTCCTGATACATGACTGGAAGACTGTTTCTCATTAAATTATTTTGATGTATTGATGATGCAATAATTAAGGTAATTAAAACTTCCTCAGTATACAAAATTAGGAATTCTGTTTCAGCAGAATGCACCATGAAATTGAGCAAAAAGGAGACTGTTGAGTAGTTTCCTCTCACATTTATAAATGTATATTTTTAATTAATGCTATGCTACCCTATGTATATTTTGAAGCGAGAGTAAAATGAATATGGAAATTATATAATTAAATATTTTCCCAATTGTAGAATTTGAGAAAAGCTACTCAAATTTCCTAACTTGTTCATGTTTTCATCCAATTATCCAACTCTTTACCTAGGCATATGTGCAAATACTGGAAAATATTACTTATATGTATTCTAGAAAAGAAGAATTTTCAGGATCTTTATCCCAGATGGTACTGAGGTAGAAAACTGAGTTAAAAAAAAGAGTTGGAAAGAATCAAAAGGGAATGCATTAATGATGAAAAGACACTTTCTTCATGTGAAATATTAAGAGATACCACTGATGTGAAAAAGCCATATTATAAACTAGAGAGAGGACACTTCTGGTCCTGGCTTTCTTTAAGATATAGCAGATATGTGACAGTACAAAATTTTAAACACTTTTTTTCATTCTCAGCTTCATTGTATGCAAAATGGGGATGATAACAGCTACCTCATAAGGATGTTGAAAGGTTTAGAATAGCTATAACAAAAATAACTTATGCTTATTTCCAGGAAAATTACTTGCCTACAATAGCAGATTTATAATGTTTAGTTGGAGATGTATGTAACTGATTGTTTAATATATTTTTATCATATACATGTATTTCACATACATATATATGCATAGGTATAACATGTATCCAGTACAGATACAAATATGTATGTGTGTGTGTTTGCATAAGACGTTGCTAAAAATCATATATTTAGACTACCATTTTCTTCCTATAGTTCTAAAATCACTGCCTTGTGGAGCACATGGGCAGCCAAGATGGCTCTGGGAGAGAGTCGAGTGGGCAGACCCCAACTGACCTGCCGATCAGTACCTAACCAGCCCGTGAAGGCTCAGGTGAATGATAGGGTATGACCTTGACAGTGATTGGTTCCTCTTCCTCCCTTACCATACCACCCACCCTCTTTGTCTTTAAAAAGGGGCTGTTCTCTGTTAATAAACGAGTTTTTGCTACCTGCTGGATTTGGCTCCCCGCTGTGTCTGATTGTCTCATGGGCTGAGGGAGGCTAGGGAACGGGCGAGCGCCGCACTTACTTACCTTTCCTCGGACCCCGTCCGTCTTTTGTGGGACGGACAAAGACCCAACACTGCCTCACATATTGTATATTCCCTCTTCATGCTTTCACCTGCATAGATGGTTAATTTTGCTTTTTTTGAAAACTCACATCCAACATTTCAATATTTGGTATATAATATTTGGTAGTCAGTTATAAGACAATATGGATGTTTATAGCAAAGACAATTCCAACTTGACTAGAAGCCATATTAAATTCGGTCAGTTGTCTGATAAATTGTGACTGTTCATGACTTGAAAAAACATTATCCCTGGAAAAAAATTATTTTGCAACTTATTTTCTCCAGGTCCATCTATTAGCATGAGCTTTGTACTCAGTAATTTCTTTCATAGCACAATATCAGCTAGAAACAATATTAATTATAATAAAATGTATAGAACCTTTGTTGGATTTTAGGGAAAAATAAACATGTTGGATTTTAGGGAAAAATAAAATGTTAGAATAAAATACATCCTTTCTGTAGAAAGGAGAAATTCAACCTAATATTTCAAATAAATATTCTTTAGAATAGTATCTAAATATAATAGATTTATACTTGGGCAGAAACATTTAGGTTAGGCATAAAGCAGTCAAACAATTTCCAAATTCACAGTTTGATTCCAAGGAAGGAAGTCTCCTTTTTCAGGAGAGATTTTAAAGTTAGGATGAATTAGCTTCTGACTGTCAGTGGGAATGTACTATTGGAATAGAGAACAATGAACTGAGTGACCCTCAAAGTTGCTATAACTCTTCAACTGGACTCCATGTCACTCCTCCCGAGAGAAAATCTATTCCAGCAGCCCTGGAAGTACTAGATCTCAGCCTTCTGGGTGACTTGCCATGTCTGCAGATTAAGAAGGCAGTAGATGGCATGGAGTCTTTACAATTCTCCATAGGAATCCAGAGCTTTTCTGTGATGTAAACAGGGTTTATTTCATTGTTTTACTCTTTCATTTTCCTGTGATAGGGGGTGGCTTGTTGCTTTAAAAATCACATTAGAAATATCTAATTTTCAAGAGTAAATTTTAAAAATGTTTTAGGCAGTTATACAAAGAGATTATAATTCCATAGGTAAGTTTATGAGTACAATGTTTCTTGATTAATATCACCCCTTCTATAATTCTCCCCCATTTTCCACTTTCTATTCTTACCCTTGTTATACAGTTCAATTTTTTACATAGTATACATAGAATGTAATGGATGCATTTGCTCACCTTATGAGTAAAACATTTAATCCTAGCAAAATCATAGTCATTGTGTTTTTCCCCTCAGTGTAATTAGTGAAATTCTGTGAACACAGTACTGTAGGTATTATAATAAGACCTTAGAGATTGAGGATTAAATGTCTTCACATGGATTTCAAGACACTGTCCAAAGGGTGAATAGTTTCTAAAAATGGCCTCAGGGATGAATATAAAACAAGAATAAAATACAGGTGCCCACTTGAATACAAACAAACAAGAAGAAGCTAGATTCTGCTTGCTAAAATTTAGCATATTCTTATCTTTATAAAAAAATAAGGAAATCCATACTAAGAAATTTTGTTTGGAATTTCAAACAATTACCAATTTTTATAAGTGATATAATCTACAGTTTAAGCCCAGAAGCTTTTTGCTAACATTCTATATAGTACTTTAGGCATTTCATATTGTTTCAAGTTTTGTTTGTGCTGTGATCTTATATAAATCTCTAAACATTGTCTACTACAATTACCCAAAATCTTCTTCCTAGTCTCTATTTGCATAACATTTGAATGGGAAATTAGAGTAGATTCTCCAAGAGTTATAACTTAGCTTATACCTTCTTCTTGCCAAATTGCAGAAGAGAATAACACTATGTAAGTTGAAATGTGTGTATTTGAATATTAAATGTATACAATGTAGACAAATATAATTCATTATATGTAAACTCAATTTATATAACCAAAATTGGTAATATCAAATTTGCTTAAGAGCCAAATAAGACATCTCCCATGGGAATTTGCTCTTTCTGAAGCAGTTTAAAAGGGAATCAACCTGCAAAGCCTCATTGAAGTTCCATGGGTTGCACAGTGCTGTTAAGTGACAAGAAGATAATTATGTCTGTGAAATTATTATTTAATACATTTAATCAATACTATTTAATAAATATTTTCTGTATAATAAATGCTTTTCCAGACATTGGAAAAGAACTGGTTACAATAAAGCATGTAATCTGTTATGAAAAGTAATGGAAACAGAGGAATACAAGGATGGACTGAATCTGTAAATCAGAAGTGATGAAGAGAGTCAGGAATGTTTTAGCTCTAAAATACTATGAGTCTTCACTGGTTGAGGAACCTTGACAAGCCTTTGGGAATAGATTAATTTGTTCTTAAGGTGAAAGAAGAATTACCCTAATATATGAATAAAAGCCATTCAGTACTAGCTGGTTTATATTCAATTAGCAGAGTCCAAAGTTAGTCCAAGAATGAGATAGAACTCTAAGTTTAACAGTATATTAATTATGAACACATCAAAAACAAAATAAAACAAAAGCAATCAGGACTGCAATTTAAGAAGAGCTATTTCGTCTTCCTCTTTTTTTTCTTCATTTTCTCACTCATATTCCTTTCCTTAACACTCCTGTTGAGTTGACAATAATTATGGTAGTATGGTATATGTAAAATTAATCATGGGGAAGATAAAGCCCAACAAAAAAGAAGAAGATGAGAAATTATATAGACTGTGCCATTAGCCATTAAGATTTTTTGTTGGGGAATATTATTGTTTCACTATTTATTCTTGCTACATTTCTTATAGGTAGGTTGGAACCATAAGAAGTCATTCTAACAAAATCAAATGAAAAGATCAATCCTGAATGAGAATTATATTGCTTCTGTAGTAATTTTTTCACTTCTGAGTTTTTATGGGTTAGTTTAGATTATTAGATTTGAATATTGTCATGCTTGAAGTCTTAATCTAATACCATCGTGTTCAGCTCTTACTTTATCCTTTGTTAATTTGGAAACAAGCCTATTAATTTTATATAATTATATTCCTTTGAAAAGTGTGGAGATCTTGAAGACAGCGTAAATCTTCTTATTTTACAAAAAAATAAAATGGAAAAATATTTTCATGGTTATTCACCATTTTTAAACATTTATATGTTTTCCAGACAAAGTTCAAATAGGGCAGGGAAGGTGGCTTAGTGGTAGAGCGTTTGCCTTGAATGCCTGAGGCCCTGGGTTTGATTCCTCAGCACCACATAAGCAAAAAGAAAAAAGCCGGAAATGGCCCTGTGGCTCAAGTGGTAGAGCACTAGCCTTGAGCTGAAGAGCTGAGAGACAGCACCCAGGCCCAGAGTTCAGCCCCACGACCGGACCCCCCCCCAAAAAAAAGAAAAATTCAAATATTTCTAACAAAATTTTAAAAAACTCATTTTAATACAAAATCAATCGTGTTAATTTTGAAATAAGCATCTAAGGAATCATAGATTAAAATATGTAATTTTTTATAATAGAAAATAAAGAAGATAATTGATTTTATTTCTCTGTAGATAAAACAGAAATTTTAAATTAGTAAAAGTAAACAGAATTGTGCTTAAATAAAGGTATATGTGGAATTTGAGCAGAGTATCTTAAGAAAATTATCTCATCTCTCTTTTGGAATATTTTATAGTGAGATTAATCATGCAACTCAAGAAAAAAATGTACAGGCAGCAACTTCTAATCTGAACACAATCATTTTGAGTTTTATGCTTAGAAGAAACATTCAACTTGGGATGATATAAAGAGACTGGACCTGCTGCAAGAATGTTTCAGTTCTTGACTGAACTCCACTAGTAATTAAGCTTATGACATTGTTGATTTCAATAACCTCATACTATGACAAGGCAGCTCCTTTTCTCATATACGAAAGGAGAATATAAAACCCTTGCATAGGTGACCTTACAGTGTCTATAATAACAGTCTCACTTCCCTGTTCCTCTACTTGTAGCAGACTTTCTTTCAAAGAATAGAATCATCTGTTCCATGAGCCTTTGCTTAACTGAACTCCTCCTTCTTCCTGGAGATATGGATTATTCTCTACTCTGTACTCTTATACTTTTAAAACCTTTAATATTTTAATATTATACTTTAAATTGCCACCTTAAATTCTCTATATTTATTTTCTATTTATATTATTTTCATTTATTTTCTATTTCATTCTCTATATTTATTTTTATTTCATTTTCTATTTTTATTCATTTGTTAGCTTTTGAAGCACCAATCACATCTAGTTATGACATGATATTGTAATTCCTTAGATTTGTGACAGAAAGAAAAAAAAGAAAGAAAGGAAAGAAAGGAGGAAGGGAGGGAGGGAGGGAGGAAGGAAGGAAGGAAGGAAGGAAGGAAGGAAGGAAGGAAGGAAGGAAGGAAGGAAAGAACAAAGGAGAGAAAGGGAGAAAGAGAGGGGGAAGGAGGGAATGAAGGAGAAAAGACAGAAAGGAAGGAAAAAAGGAAGGAAGGAAACTCATCTAGAAGTTAGAAATGAGCAAATGGGGTTTTAACATAGATATTCATTTGTAAGTTAGATATGAATAGAGGAGACATTTGTATAAAGTAAAATGGCCAAATTCTTCAAGTATATACCATCTAGATATGTTCTCACTGTTTGAATTAATTCTGGCCATGCATTAATCAGAGGAAGTAGGTAGCTTTCGGTAGCTGTTTCATGCTCTCACCACTTTTAATAAACAGTAACAGGGGTTACTTTGTGACATTCTGATTATTCATCTTCTTCTAAGGACATCAGAGAACAATTAGGAACAAGAAATGGAAGTTAGGCCCAGGTACTAGTGACACAGACCTATAAGCCTACCCAAGGAGGATCTGAGAATAATGAACAGCCATGCAGACAAAAGTTCCAAATTCTTTCCTCTAATTAACTTGCAAAAATCCAGGACTTGAAAACATGGCTCATGTGATATAGTTAAAGGACTAGCTGTGAGTTGAGGGGAAAGGGCAAATGAGAATGTATGACCCTGAGTCAAGGCCTCAATACTAACACCGAAAAAAAAAAATAGAAGGAAGAAGAAGAGGAAGAGGAGCAGGAAGAGGCAAAGAATAAGAAGTACACCAAGAACAAGTAAAACAAAAACAAGAAGAAGTGGCTTATATGATTATCTCAGAGAAAAACTAAAGTAAATAAAAATTCTCATTTATTCCTCCAGGAGGCATTGTGTGTTTCAACTGGAAAATACACACTTCATGTTCAGCTTATTAAAAAAATTCAAAAAACAAACAACAAAACACCAAAACCTGTATGTCACTGTCTCTCCCAAGCTGAATGTAGCCCCGGGCTTGCACAATTATTTTCTGGATAAGTGAGAATCTGGCAGGATAAGGACCAATTGTGAGGGAGCTTTAGAGTTATCATAAATGGAATGAATAAAAATACAGCTGGAAAAATTTTTGCTGTTTTTTCCCCATTAAAATATAAGGGTTTCAGGCTTGAAGTTAAGCATGAGGTTGGAAATGCTGAAACTTAACAAAATGAGCCTTCCTGTGTCCTTGGAGGAGATTGTCCTTCATTGGCATAATGACACCTGTGCCACTGAGTCAGCTGGAAAAAATGAAAATGAGGAGTTGTTTTAAAGCTGCAAGTTCAGGTACAGATGCAGTAATAGAACTTGAAGTGTACTAAAGATTTTTAAATTTTATCTTATTGGAGTTTGGGTGGAGGAAATGAAGGAAAATGGGTATGAAAACTGGATTAGTTTGAGGATGAGTTTCAGTCTTATTCTTGCTGAGTAACTATGGAGAAGAAAAGCTAAATTAGAATGGGCCAAGCCTGTAAAATCTTATTTGAGTGGGGGGCTGGTGGCTCAGAGATGTAATTCTAGCTACACAGGAGGATGAGATCTGAGAATCACAGCCTGCCTGTGATAAGACCATGTTACCTATATCTCTATTTAAAGTGGCACTGTGGCTCAAGCAGTAGTACGCTAGCCTTGAGTAAAAAAGCTTAGGAATAGCTTCCTGGCCCTAACTTTAAGCCCTAGGACCAGTAAAAAGAAAGAAAGAAAGAGAGAAAAGAGGGAGGTAGAGAGAGAGACAGACAGAAGGAAGAGAGACGGAAGGAAGGAATATTACACTCTAACCATTTTCTTTCTCAGAAAAAAAAATCTTTTTCTTTTCAATTCTTAGATTCATTTCCAATTATTGTGTGTTGTAACAATATGTTCATAAGTATAATATCAAGCTTAATGTATTATATCAGATTTTTAAATACATAATTTATAAACTAAGACAAAGCATACAGAATATTTAGTTAAATTTAAATTGAATATAAAAATAATACATATTTAACATAAGCATATGAAAACCTATGACCTATTTAATATTGTTTAGTATTTAACTGAAATTCAAATATAACTGATGCTTGGACCTTTATTTATTTATTTATTTATTTTTCCTGCCAATCCTGGTCCTTGAAATCTGGACCTGGACACTGTCCCTAAGCTACTTTTGCTCATGACTAGCACTCTACTTGAGCTACAGCATCACTTCCAGCTTTTACTGTGATTTATTAGAGATAAGTGTCTCACTGACTTTCCTGCCTGGGCTGACTTCGAACATCTATCCTCAGATATCAGCCTCCCGAATAGCCAGGATTACAGATTTGAGCCACTAGTTCCCAGCTTTATTAATCACAAATGATAATATAATGTAATTGGAGTATTTAAATGTAGATTTATATTATATTACAACTCTGTACTAATTTTCCACACTTTACAGATAACTGAAATCCACATGTATAAGTGATTGTTATTTTTAATCAAAGAATGTTGAAATATTTTGAACATTTCTCAGTTGAAATTTCATTACATTTTAAAATGAAGCCCAGAGCTGATTCATTTTGTAAGTTGGTACTATCTAATGGAGTAAAATAATGGCTAACTTTAAAATAATCTTTACTTCCATTTATATTTCAGCCAGTTTTCATCTTATTTTATACTAAATATAAGTTGATCAGATCATAACACACAACTTCCTTCCCTTTACCAGATATGAGTCCCAAGGGAACACCATCCTCCTATTCAATTGAAGCACATCTAGCACAATAATGACACTAGAATATTCTTGACTACTATCTCTTGGACTTTTGTTGTAATGATTTCCCATTGAGCACATCCTCTTCTGTTTCTTAAAATATACATTAAAAAGGGGAATTTGGTTTCAGAGCATAGTAACTGAAATCTACTTCTTGAAACCTAGATCATTGACAAATAATATTGAAGAAGAAAAAGTACCACAGGCTTTTTAAATAACAATCTTTAGTAGAACAATATTGTATATGACTGTATGCAGGAAAATCAACACGGGACATATATAAATCTAGTGACACAATTCTGTTTCAAAGATCAACGGAGTCTCATTCACATCTACCATTCTGACTCATTCACAGAAAGTTGGAAGAAATAAAACATTAAAACTAGCAGGTACAATTCCTTTCTTTTACAGAAGTCAGTTTAAATTCATTGAAAATTGTATTCCTATGTTTTGAAATCATACAACTAATAGACGGAATTAAAAATTCCCAAACCCTTATCCACCTCTCTTCAACTACTTGACAAACCACACACTGCCCATGTATGTTGTAATCAAATACCTACCAAGACAAGTGAGGAAAAAAAGTAATAGTTGCCTTTATTGAGGTAAGTAGAGAAGATTGAACTCAAGGCCTCTAATTTCTGCTTGAGCCAGTTCACAATTAAGAATAATTGCTTTTTGTCAAAAGGTTCTCTAGCAGCTGGCTTCCTTTACTTCATAATCTAGAGGCATTGTACATAGAATGGCAGGTAAGTGTGTGGAATGGTATAATTCAATTATAGGTGACAAGGACAAGTTTTGCTTATCTATAGTTTAATCTTAAGTAATATTATATAATAAAATTTGAAAGATATTTCCTAGAAATGTGTAATAATATAACATGATTCCTTAATATATTGTTTCAAGTAACAATAAAGTATTTGATGAATCTGTAAGGTTAGTGGAAGTTCACATCAAGCAGCACTATTAGTTATTGTTCTGAAGCTTAAGTTTCACCAACTGAATCTACAGCTTGGAGAGGACATTGCTGCTGACTTTTCTGAGTTGTGCCATTTTTCTCAGTGTTGTAATTTAAAGGATTTATTAGCAGGCATGTTGCAAGACCATCGTGTGTGGAGTTCATGATGAAGCCTTGCAATGGGAACCAGAGACTGAACCAATTTGACAATTTATACTGGCCCAAGAAATAGCCCAGCTTAGAGAGATTGCATCAGTGAATGCCACAGAAATGAAAATAGCAGCTTCTAGTATGAATTCTTCTCATAATACCATCAGAGCACTGTTGGCAACAGGGTGAGCAGAACACAGTAAATACATGTCCTTTAATATCTACAGATTCAGTCAACCATATAAATTCTTAGTTAAATCTGCAAACTCCACTTAACATATTTCTAGTACACATGAGTTGCAAAGGAATGAGCTTTTGAGATTACACTGTGAACTACAATGAAATTGATACTATTCCAGAAAGTTTTCTTGGCTTCAGGTAATCTGGGTTGTGTGGCAGTGAATCAAGCAAACATAGTTGATTGAGTCTAAGTAATTTCAAGATAGTAACACACTCATAGAGGTTTGGGGCAGGTAGCCCATTAATAAAGACAATGAATCCAATGAGCTTGAGGCATAGAAAATAACAGCTCTTTTAGTTACTTTTTTTTGGCAAAAGTACTTTTTACAACGTCTTTTCACACAATACTTATCAACAATTTTTAGAGTGATGGTGTATTCTTCAACTTGATATATACTAGAGTGTTTGTTTGGATGTTAAATACACTTGAGATTGCCTCCAGAAGCTGTTCTAAACACAATGGAAAAGAAGTCATCCAAAAGAAGGATGGGAAGGAATTTAAATATTACTAAGGATTAGAACTTTTCCACTACAGGCACTTGTAGTCAAACTCCTGTGACTATTTTATTAAGGATTATAGAGATGGCAGTTTAACTGCAGGGCAAGAGGAAGAATGGGTGAGTGTAAACATTTTACTACATAAAGATTTCTCAAAATAGTCAAAACATATGCTTCCATCAGAAAGAACGGCACTGCCCCGTTTCTTAGGAAATGGAAATACTTCGAAAAAAATCATATTAAATGAAGTAAGCCAGACCCAAAGAAATATAGGCCCCATGTTTTCCCTTATTTGCAATAATTAGTATAGGATAATCTTATCAGGTAAGCAGAAAAACTCAAAAGCTATGTTCATATGACCACTTAAGATAATGCTAAACAAAAGGAACACCAAGATATGGATACAAGAGGTTTTTCTTTGTTGTTGTTTGTAATGTACTATGTGATTTTTGGTGTTGTTGGAAGACCCATTGCAACAATGAGACACACAAGACATTATGTTGGAAATGTAATTTACAATTTGGGGGGAGTGGGAGAGGGGAGATTGGAGAGGGAAGGGTTAGTAGGAAAAAAACAAAAGAGGGGGTATAGTAGCAATGCGCAACAAGAAATATATTCCTTACCTTACTCATGTAACTGAAACCCCTCTGTACAGCATCTTTACAATAAAATTACATTAGAAAAAAAGGATACCCAAAACATACAGAAACTCAGTACACATTAGGATTGATCAGAGCAAGGATAAAACACCTACCTTTACATAACTCTGAAGTCAGACCCCCATCTTTACCATGTAAATACGCCTTTGTGTGTCTCTCCTCCAGCATATCACACTCCATTAGAGTCTGCACCTTCCTTTATGCATGTCTGTCTGCTTTTGTTTTTCTGCTTATCTGCTTGCTTGCTTACTTATTCAATAAAGTTCTGCCAAATTTTCTTATAAAAGAAAAACTCATTACCTATTTTTAAAAGAATATAGTGTAATTAATATAATCTATCAGATTGTGAAACAGTTTCACAAGAAACTGAAAACAGGAGGAAGATATATACAATAATTTCAAAGAAAATCAATTAGGGTACATTCCCTTGAGAGAAAATTGAAGTTTTCTTGCAACTGACTGAAGCCACAGGGACTCTTATAAGGATATTATATCAGTAATGTAAAAGGTAAGATTATTAAAATTAGCACAGGGCCCATGGCTCATGCCTGTAATCCTAGCTACTCAGGAGGCTAAGATCAGATGATCACAGTTCAAAGTCATTCTGGACAGGAATGTCCATGAGTCACTTATCTACAATTAACCACTGGAAAACCAGAAATGACATTTTGGGTAAGTGGTAGGCACTAGCCTTGAGCTGAAGAGCTCAAGGACAGCACCCAGGCCCAGAATTCAAGACCCATAACCAAGAAAAATATATGTATTTTTTGAAATTACAGAATGTGATAAATGAACAAAAGATATGGTAAAATTATTTGTAACAGGTAATACATTTAATTTTTAATGATGATACATAATTTATTTTCTAATATATATTTCTTAATACTAAACATTTAATTCTTGACAGAGTCTGTGTCATGGATCAAATTAATTTTATTCTCCTCTATGAATATAGTTTAATTAAAAAATCCAGTTTTGGGGGCTGGGAAGGTGGCTCAGTGGTAGAGTGCTTGCCTTGCATGCATGAGGCCCTGGGTTCGATTCCTCAGCACCACATAAGTAAAAAAGAAAAAAAGCCAGAAGTGGCACTTTGGCTCAAGTGGTAGAGCACTAGCCTTGAGCTGAAGAGCTGAGGGACAGCGCCCCAGGCCCAGAGTTCAGGCCCCATGACCGGACCCCCCCAAAAAAATCCAGTTTTTATAAAGAGACCTTATTATGAATAACAATTGCCATCACATGGATTATTTTCTATAGGTATGTTGCTTCATTAGAATTCAAATGTTCCAACCAAGTGCCAGTGGCTCATGCCTGTAATTCTAATTATTCAGGAGGCTGAGATCTGTGGAACTTGGTTCAAAGATAGCCTGGGCAGGAAAACCCTTTACCCTTCAATTAAATACCCGAAAACTGCAAGTCTTGCTTTGGCTCAAAGTGATAGAGTGCTAACCTTGAGTGAAAAAGCTCAGATACAGGGCAGAGGCACTGTGTACAAGCCCCACGATGTCTCCTACCCCCCAAAATTCAAATTATCCAAATTTCTAGGGTTTCTGTTAAGTAATTCCTATTATTGTTAGTAAATATCTTCCACCACTGCTTCAGGTATACATCACTTTTTTCAATAATTTATATTAACGTATAGTGAGGTAATATGATATTTAAACTTGGATATTACTGGAGACTGTTCAGTAATATTGTTCTTTGGTATATTTAGAAATTATTTGGAGGATTATGTGTAATATATTAATATTGTGATTGAGAGTTACTCAATCTTTCACTTTCAAAACATTATAATTCTCCATGTATTCATTTTTTTCAAAAATATTTTTGTTAAGCAATCTTCATTATTCAATTCAAAACTCTACACATTCAGAAAGATCACACCTGCACACCTATGTATTACATCATTTAAAGAAAATGTCCCATCATTCATAAATCTTCCTAGTGACTATGTTAATTATACTACAAAAAAATGGAAATAAAAATCTTGCCAAAAACACCATTTTACTTCCTCTGATATGATCTATTTTTACATAGGACCCAAGCTCCTAGTGAAAAAAAGGTCATTTCATAGAAAGGATAACTTAATAGATACATTTATAATAAGAAAATAACTCAATATCAATAAAGAACCTCTCAATAGAAATTTGTGTATCCTACTACTCTGAATAGTGGAGTCAAAGGTAAACTGGTGAAGAGAATGTATCTGACAATGTCAAAAAATATGTTAATATCAATGTCTTCACAGTGGATAGTTCTCACAATAGAAACTGAATTTGAATAATAACATTAATTCTTTAAAGAGTTTAGCAAGTATCTTGGAATAAGCAGGAATAAGGCAATATAGTACATTGTAGAGTATTGAGAGATTGTAGATCTGCAGGGAAAGATCTTGGAAAGTGTGTCTTCCCTGAAAACCAGTCAATATTTAGCTCTAGGCAAGATTTGCCTTAAAACAATATACATGTATTATTACAAAATTTCTAATATTTTATAATAATTAAGAAGTTCACTTTTTGTATAATGTATCTTATGTTGTAAATATTTATTATTAATTAATTAATTAAAATATATCTTCGTTCCATGAGACTAATTATATATAATGATCATTTTTTGTTTTTTATTCTTAATTATACTTTTATTATCTTCAAGTAGTTTTGCAAAGGGGTTACAAATCAACATGTCAGTTTATGAGTACAATAAATATTTAAATTATTTTATTGTAAAGGAGAGGTTACACTTACATAAGTAAGGTAATGAGTACATTTCTGGTCAAACAGTGTTACACCTTCCCTCATTTTCTCCCACTTTCCCTCCCTTTTGACCTTCCTTACCCCAATTGTATAATTATTCCCAGCATAGTGGCTTTTGAGTATCACTGTTGCATTGGTTTACCTTTTGTCCTTTGACTCACGACTTTGTTATCTCCTTTCTCTTCTCCCAAATCAGATAAATGTATATGTAAGACAGGGTACACAAACAAAAGGACAAAAGGAAAAGCACACACACACACACACACACACACACACACACACACACACACACACACACACAAACATCAAAGAAAACAGAAATGATTTCACATAGCACATTAGAAAAAAACAAAACCTAAGAGGTGAGGGACTTCTACGATGAAAACTTTAAAAATATGAAAAAGGAAATTAAAACAGATTTAAAGAAGTAGAAGTATCTCCCATGCTTCTGATTTGAGAGGATTGACATTGTGAAAATGGCAATACTGTCCAAAGCTATCTACAAATTCAATGCAATACCTATCAATATCCAAACATCACTTTTTTTTTAATTGTGAAAATACTGTGCAGAGGGGTTACAATTACATGGGCAAGATAATGAGTACATTTCTTATTAAGCATTGTAGCCTCCTCTTTGTTTCCTCTTCCCATCCCTTCCCATCCTCTCCCAGCACCCTGCACCTAATCCTCCTCCCCCCCGCCACCAAAGTTGTAAAGTTCGCAAAACAATACTTTTTAATTAAATAGAAAAGCAATCTAAAATTTCATATGGAATAATAGAAGACTCCAAATAGCAAAAACAACCCTTAGTAGCAAAAACTATTCTGGATTAATATCAATACCAAACTTCAAACTATTACAAAGCCATAATTATTAAAAAAAAAAAAAAAAAGCTTGGTACTAACACAGGAGCAGAACTGAGGATCAACAGATTACAAATGAAAACCCAAAAATGATCGCACAGACCTATGCCCACCTAATCTTTAATTAAGGAGCAAAAATCATCAAATGCAAGAAAGACAGCCTCTTCAACAAATGGTGCTGGAAGAATTGGCTATACACATATAGAAAAATTGAAGTTAGATCCTTATCTATCACCCCACACCCAAATCAACTGCAAATGGATCAAAGACCTGAAGGTAAGAGCAGATACTCTGGAAATACTACAGGATAAGGGATATACTAGGGCTCTTTGGCACAGGGAGAACTTCCTAAATAAATATACAGAAAAAAACAAAGCAAAGATAACTGGATAAATGGATAAATGGGATCATAAAGCCAACTGATTGGGAGAAGATCTTCCCTAGCTCTACAATAGGGCCTCATATCAAAACTATACACAAAAGCTGAAAAAGTTAAGCACCCCCCCCGCCCCACAAAACAACAACAACAACAAAAAAGAACCACAAATCTTCATAGAAAGAACCACCAAGATTGCTCTGAAGAGGAAATAATAGCCAATAGACATATGACAAAATGTTAAACATCTCTAGAGAAAAAAGAAATACAAACCAAAACTACATTGAGATTTCATCTCACCCCAGTTAGAATGACTATTATCAAGAAAACAAATAATAACAGATGCCGGTGGGGATGTGGCCAAAAGGGAACACTACTACACTGTTGGTGGGAATGTGAACTGATTCATCAAATACTCTGGAAGGCAATAGGGAGGTTTCCCCAAAAGACTAAACATAGAGCTCCCCTTTGGCCCAGCAATCCCACTCTTGAATATTTACCCAAATGCTCACAAACAAGGCCACAGTGAAGCTACCAGCTCAACTATGTTCATTACAGCAATATTTACCAGTGCTAAGATATGGAACCAACCCAGATGCCCCTCAGTAGATGAATGGATCAAGAAAATGTGAAATATGTGCGTGTGTGTGTGTGTGTGTGTGTGTGTGTGTGTGTGTGTGTTTATATCATATATATATACACATATATGTACAAACACACATACTGGAATTCTATGCTTCTATCAAAATGAATTGCATCACCAATAAATAAGGAAATGGAAAGTCTTGAAAAATTCATATTAAGTGAAATAAACCAGATCCAAAGGAACATAGGCTCCATGGTTTCGCTTATTTGTACTAATTAGTGTATGTCTAGGATAGTCAGGATAGCATTGCAAAGCCTAAATAGATGTGTATGTAAAATGATGTTAATCAAAATGAATTCCAAGATATATATGTAATGTTTAATTTAAATGTATCTATTTAGACAAAATTTAGTGATCTTTGCAATTTTTATATTTTTTACTCTTTAAAAAGAATATTTAGTATTATAGCTATTCACTAGATCTTATCTGGAATCTCTCATTATTCCTTGTATTGCTGCAATAATTGGTTTTATTGCTTGTGTCATATATATGTATATAATTTTTCTCTGTCATATATATATATATTTTCATTTTCTTAAAAGACGATAGGGATTTGTAGAATTATATGCATGTCTATGTGCATATATGTAAGCACATTTAATTTTTCTTTCCAAGGTACTTTGTGTGTGTGTGTGTGTGTGTGTGTGTGTGTGTGTGTGTGTGTGTGTTGGTCATGGGGCTTGAAATCTGGGCTTGGGCACTGTCCCTCAGCTCTTCAGCTAAAGGCTACCCCTTTGAGCCACAGCACCATTTCCGGTTTTCTGTTGGTGTATTGGAGATAAAAGTTTCACAGACTTTCTTGCCCAGGCTGGCTTTGAACAGTGATCCTCAGATCTAAGCCTCCTAAGTACCTAGCATTACAGGTGTTAGCCACTGTCTGTACTTTCTTATTCCTACATACTTAAAATAAAGTGCTTAAAATATGGGCGGAGTTGACACTCTCCATCCATATTTAATGTGAGACCAAATCTTTTCAATGTCCATGTTGCTTAAAAAGAAACCATGTTTATTTTGCTCAGCACTGAGGCAATATCCAAGATAAAACTTCTACCCAGCTTGAATGAACTCATAATCCTATTCCATTTTATGTGTGAATGTTTTTTATTCTATCACTGTTACATGTGATTTGAAATAAGTAAAGAATTTTAGCCTTTATCACCATGATTTATTATAGAAAAAATCACCTTACATAATCAGAATTACTCTGCAAGAGAAACTGAATTGTTCTTCAGGATTTAAACTATTTTTCATCAAGTCTCTATTGCACTTCTTAGCTCAGGGTACTGATTGAGTTCAAGATAGCTTAATTTGGCAGAAAGGATTTGTAAAAGTATATAGTATATAGTATATAGTATCTTCTCTATGTCAAGCAATCTAGGTTTTGTCTTGTAACTAACATTGTCTATTGGTCCACAGAGATGTATGGTGAGTTCATAAATGAATGTGTATGAGGGTTTTCTTCTTAGAAACTAGCTTTAATGTAAGATGAGCCAGATAGTTTTCATGAGTTGAGGGATTTTAATAGGAAAAATGATGCAGTTATCCCAACATCCCAGTTTAATATTTCTTATGCTTATAGAATTTCTACTATATGGAAATAGTCCAAAAACTACATATTTGGTTCACAGACTAATTTTTATAGCATTTTGATTTGATGCAATATGTAATATAGGGTTTCATATTTTTTTCCTGTGGGCAATAGACCAAAATTAAAGTCTTTGTATTTACTTAGTGGTTGGGTTTTCAATAAAATAAGAATATAGTTCATAATAATGAACACTGATGGACATAGAGGATGACTTGAAGCCTGGATGAACAGAAAATATGAAATTGTAGATCTTCTGCATGGCAAAGGACATAGCTTGCAAGATCAATAGAAAGCCCATGGATTGGGAGAAGATCTTCACTAGCCAAACAACAGACAAGGGTCTCATATTCAAAATATACCTGGAACTCAAAAAATTAAACCCCCCAACAACAAATCCTCAAAGAAACAACTGCCCAATAAATAAGTGGACTAATGACTTAAAAAGAAACTTCACTGAAGAGGAAAGAAGGATGGCCAATAGACACATGAAGAAATGCTCAACTTCCCTAGCCATAAAAGAAATGCAAATCAAAACAACATTGAGATACCACCTCATCCCAGTTAGAATGGCTAAATGTATTTTTTTCTCTCATGCAGTTGTTTCTAACACATTTGTAAGATTATTTCTTTGTTGCTTTGTATGTCCCTCCCCCACAGTATAACCCCTGCTTTCACTGTATTTGATGTTGGTATAATTTGTGGAGGGGAAGGGGAAAAACAAATCGTTTAAACAGGGATACAGGTGGACCCATTGCAACAATGAAATGTACAAGTCGTTATGTCGAAAACGAACTTTACAACTTTGGTGGGGGGGGGAGCGGCATGGGGACGCCTGGGGGAGGCTGGGAAGGGATGGGAAGGGGAAACAAAGGAGGAGGCTGCAATGCTTGATAAGAAATGTACTCATTATCTTGCCCATGTAACCCCTCTGTAAAGTATTTTCACAAAAATAAAAAAAGTCAAAAAAAAGAAAAAAAAAGAACTCTAATAACAACAGATGCCGGAGGGGATGTGGACAGAAGAGAACCTTACTGCATTTTTGGTGGGAGTGTAAACTTGTTCAACCACTATGGAAAGTAGTATGGAGGTTCTTCAAAAGACTCCACATAGAACTCCTCTATGACCCAGCAATCCCACTTTTGTGCATTCACCCCAATGTTCACAAACAAGACCACACTAAAGCTATCAGCACGACTACGTTTATTGGAGCATATTTACCATAGATAAGATATGGAACCAGTCCTCAGTAGATGAATGGATCAAGAAAATGTGGTATATATACACAATGGAATTCTATGCCTCCATCAGAAAGAATGACATTGCCCCATTTCTTAGGAAATGGAAAGACTTGGAAAAAATTATATTAAGTGAAGTAAGCCAGGCCCGAAGAAACATAGGTCCCATGGTTTCTCTTATTTGCAATAACTAGTATATGTCTGAGTCAAGCAGAAAAGGTCAGATAAGTTGATGTTAGGGAAATGAACCCTATGATGTGTATTCAAATGTTTTTTTTTTCTTTCATGCGATTGTTTCTAACATATTTATAAGATAATTTCTTTGTTGTTTTGTATGTTCCTCACCCACGGTATAACCCCTGCTTTCATTGTATTTGATGTCAGTGTAATTTGTGGAAGGGAAGGGAAAAAACAAATCGTTTAACTAGGGATACAGGTGGACCCATTGCAACAATGAGTTGTACAAGTTGTTATGTCGAAAACGAACTTTACAACTTTGGTGGGGGGAGGATGATTGAGTGGGGGGTGGGGGAGTGGGGGGAGCATGGGAAGGGGAAACAAAGGAGGAGGCTACAATGCTTGATAAGAAATGTACTCATTATCTTGCCTGTGTAATTGTAACCCCTTTGTACAGTATTTTCACACACACACACACAAAAAGAAAATATTTGCCCAGGCCCAAATAACAGATAATGAATATTTATTCTTGTGAAATATTTACTTTTTTATTCTATGTTTATTAAGTTTTTTTCCTTGTATCTTTTTAATACATATTTTCATTGTAAAGATACTGTACAGAGGGGTTATAGTTACATAATTAAGGTAATGAGTACATTTCTTTTTTTTTTTTTTGGGTCCGGTCGTGGGGCCTGAACTCTGGGCCTGGGCGCTGTCCCTCAGCTCTTCAGCTCAAGGCTAGCGCTCTACCGCTTGAGCCACAGTGCCACTTCCGGCTTTTTTCTTTTTGCTTATGTGGTGCTGAGGAATCGAACCCAGGGCCTCATGCATGCAAGGCAAGCACTCTACCACTGAGCCACCTTCCCAGCCCCAATGAGTACATTTCTTATTGAGCATTGTTACCCCTCCTTTGTTTTCCCCCTACCATCCCTTCCCTTCCCAACTCCTCAACTCTTCTCTCCACCTCCCTCTGACATAGTGCTTTGTACATCTCATTGTTACAATGGGTCAACTTTTATCCTTTCCTTGTTTCTTTTTTTTTTTTAAATACATTTTGTATTGTGAAAATACTGTACAGAGCGGTTACAGTTACATGAGCAAGGTAATGAGTACATTTCTTATCAAACATTGTTGCCTCCTCTTTTGTTTTCCCCCTACCATCCCTTCCCTCCCAACTCCTCAACTACACCCCCCCCCACCAATCTGTAAAGTTGGTTTTTCAACATAGAGTCTTGTACATCTCATTGTTGGAGTGGATCAATATGTATCACTATTTAAATAATTTGTTCTTTCCCTTCCTCTCCCCAAATTATATCAACATCAAGTACAGTGAAAACAGGGTTTATACCATGGGGGAAGGACATTTTTATTAGTTTTTATATTATCTTTATTTTGTTGCTCAGAGTAATTGCATTCAAAAAAGCATTTAATGAGTATAATGTATCTTGATCAATGTCACCTCTTTCCACTTTCATACCTATCCCTTTCAACCCATTCCTTCCCTCACTTTCCTTAATTTTGCAACATATACATTGAATTCTCAATAAATATTTTTGCCTGTGTACTTTAGCTACTGGGTTTCTCTGTCATATCATGAAAACAAATAATTAAAGTAAATAATTAAGTATGGCTATGTTATAATGAAGTATTATAACTGTATGGTTATTGGCTTGTATTGTATTAGAACAGAGGGAAAGGGTTAAAAATATAGAATTCAGCTGGGGTATAGCTCAGTGTTAGAGTGAATGCTTAGCCTACATTTTTATCACATATCAAGCCCTAGGCAACAATAGAAACAACAAAACAGAAGACTGAAAACAATGTCAAGTTAGTATCAAATTATAGTGTGGCCACTGAAGAAAACGGGGGAAGATTCCAAAATGACTTAAAACTCATATAACAAAGGATTTCCCTGATAGTGCAGCAAGGACTACATGGTCAAGAGGTTCTTGTTGGATCTAATTTGAAATAGCTCAGATTTTAATGTGGGTATGTGGGAATAGAGTAAAATACTTCTTTACAAGTAGGGTAGACTAGACAAAGAAGGCTGGTATTTAGAATGTAAATCCTGGAATAAAAGAATCATTCTATCTTGATAAGCTTCTTTTGGTTATGCAACTATGAGGTAAATAGGAAACTATGGAGAAAGCAGGAACAACAATGCCAACAAACACGTCCAAGTCATCTGTTACCATTTCTCTAGTTTGAATTGTGTTATTAGCAGAAGAGAGTGATGAGTGAGTAAGGAAATAGCAGGGTTGGCAACAAATCCTGGAAGGAAAATTATATTCAAGGGTAAACATATAGAAGAGTAATTAGCAAAAGAGACCTGAAGAAGATGCCACAGGAAAATAGTCTATTGAGAGTATTACCTCCAATGGATTAAGAAAGAATACATAGCCTCTCTCACAAACAACCTGTTTTTCCATGATAATGCAGACAACTGAAGCTTGAAATTATTAAAAGGAAAATTTCCAGAAAAGTGTTATGTGTTGTAAAATGTTTGCTGTTCTCAGTAGCAGATGAGGTTATCCTTGTCTACCTACCATATGTACCTTAATATTCTACCTCCTTCTTAGCCCCTCAGTAAACATCTCAGCAATCATATTAACTACTATGTCATACTAGTACTTGTGGGGAAATAATGCTTCCATAGTGGCTTGTCTATCACACCTTTATCATTCACCTCACTTTATAGCACACATAGGTATTGTATCATCTCATATCACAAGAAGGGTAAACAGAGTATACCTTAAAATATTGAGAGAATATACACAACACATACATCTTCTATAAGAATTTCTGTTTGTGGGGGGAAGGGGGGGAAGGAGAAGGATTGGGATTGGGGGGAGGGGGGAGGCTGGGAAGGGATGTGAAGGATAAACAAAGGAGGAGGCTGCAATGCTTGGTAAGAAATGTATGCATTATCCTGCCCATGTAATTGTAACTCCTCTGTACAGTATGTTCACAAATAAAATAAAATTAAATTATAAAAAAAAAAGAATTTCTGTTTGCTGGGCGCCTGTGGCTTGTGCCTGTAATCATAGCTACTGAGGAGGCTGAGATCTGAGGATCACGGTTCAAAGCCAGCCCAGGCAGAAAAGTCTGTGAGACACTTATCTCCAAGTAACCACTAGAAAACTGGAAGTGGGGCTGTGGGTCAAGTGGTAGAGTGTTCATCTTGAGCTGAAGAACACAGGGATAACACCCAAGCCCAGAGTTCAAGCCCCATGACCGACAAAAAAAAATTCTGTTTAAAAATTTTTGGCAGGTATGTATTATTGTAAGATATATCTCAGATGTCAGTCAAGTTGAGAGGAAAAAAAAAGGGAAGCCATATTTTGAGAGACAGAATTGGGAGTCTTTATTAGAGAGCCTACTTATGCAGCTAGACTCTTGTCTCAAAGACCTATAGCCCAGAACAGAGCTTATACAAAGCTTTTAACGACAAAAAACACTTCTGGGTGGAGCTTCCAAGCTCAACAAAAGCAAACCGTATTAGCTAACATCTCAGGTACAAGCTCAAAAGTCAGCTAAGCCTTCCATTTAGGTAAAATGCTCTAAACTTTCCATAAACGGAGATGATCAGAGACAAGAAAATTAGGACATTTAGGGGAAAAGGAAGTCCAACATTTTTTGAAGCAGAGCTTTCCAAAGGCTATGACATCTGCATTTCTCTGAAGCAGAACTCTCCTAGCTCACCTTGATGTACGCATTGGTAATTCAATGAATGGCCTCTCTTACCTCTAGGCTTTTCAGTGCTTAGATGGAAAACCACCTCTACCCAATGTGGCACCAGGATGGCTGTGAGAAGTTACTTAGACTTAGTCTCCTCACTTTAGTGTATATAGGAAACCACATTGTTTCGATACCCACTGGAGTTTTTGGAATTTGAGCCTTATATAAAAGGGAATGCTTCTGTGTTTCATAAAAAGAAGGGACATTATGTGATAGCAAGGGTAAGACCTTTATAGGCAGCAATGCTTTTATAAACTGTAAGACAAGAGTGGAATTAAGTTATAAAATATTTGGCCTTTCACTTTACCTCATGGTAGCAAATTCTATAGTTCACCTGATTGTTCCATATTTTTAGTTAGTCTAGTGATTTCTCTAAGTAACTTTTTTCTTTCAATCTGCCAATATACTTCTGTTATCTATTGCTATGTCTTCCAAGTTTACTATTCTAGTGATCCAATATGAGACAAAATGTAATCCCTGTTCACAGGAAATAGTACAGATAATGAGCAGACATATCATTTCCTTTCAGGAATGGTTCTTCTAAAGCCAGTGCTTATTCTTAAACTATTTGCAGTAAAGTTTCTTCCTCTTGAACTGATCTAGTTGTGACTTATCATGTCTGGAAGGACAAACTGCAGGAAGAATGTGTTAATGTGCCATGTGATGCAATTAATACTAAACACTGAGACAATTTAACTCTGGTACAGTTTTCTCCATTAAATACAATAGCTCTCTTGGATGACTTTCATATCCTTTGATGGTGTTTGAAGTTTCACACTGCTGCCCTCAGCTCATTTACTTTACTTCTAGATTTTGTTACTGAGAATGTTTTCCAGCAAGATTCATGACTATGGATAAGGTTCAAACTATTAGAGAAGCAAAGTTCCTGAGGGAATGAGAGCTTCTCATTGTTCTTCATTATTTACATATTCCCCTGTATGTTTCTGAAGCACTTAACCCAATTTACATTTTAATGAACTACCATACTGTACTTACCAAATGCTTAGTGGGTCAATACTACAGGTCCCATTTTAGGAATCAGAAAAAAGTAATAATCAGAACAAGAACAGTCTCCCTAGAACTTTGCATGGCCAGAAAAATGTTCAAATAGTAGATAGGATCTCTGCAACATTGTATTCTGATATTGTAATTGTATTGGTATATTTCTTTAAATCTAATCAACATTCTGCTTAAACAATGTATACTTTAAAATGTAAATAACATACCATTTCCAGGAAAGAAAACTGAGGTAAACTAAGTAGACATTTAAAAAAGTTATTTTTCGCCTGTATCAGCTAAAATTGTTTCTGAGACCCAAAAAGAGAACATCTCATATTTTTAAAAAACATTTTGGGAATGAGAGACACCAAAAAAACAAGTTCTAATCCCAGTTTTACTTTTACCTTACTTTATATATTTCTTCTTCATCAAACCTGTCATATTTTTTTGACCTAGTTATCAAATATCAGTTTTGTTTTGTTTGTTTTGTTTTGTTTTTTCCTTTTAGGCTGTTAGTTCTGTGAATATGACCAGAAACTAATTGCTACTAACCAGTCCTTGCATTCTAGCAAGAGAAGAATTCTGGCAAGATGGAAACATAGTTGTGGGTCATCTCCAAGAAAAGAATGGCAATGAGTAAGTTTTGCCCCAGCACAAGTGTTGTAAGAAAGTTGAATCATTAAGCCCTAGGGAATAGCCTAGGGAACAGTTACTGTCCTAAGGCTAAGGAAGGTTTACTGAAATATATATGACTTCAAAGACATAGTTTACTGGTCTAGGTTTTACTGGCCTAGGTAGGTAAATAAGGACATATTGCTTTGGGAAGTGTTTCAAGTCCTACCTTAGGCTGAAATGTTGAATATTATTAATGCATAATTAGGCATGGTATTCAAACCCCTATCTGCTGACATCTTATGACCTTAGTAGGCCACTAGGAAGGCCGAACAGTTTAAGAACAATATTGTTGCTCACAAAACTTCTGAACCCCTCTTCCATTTAGGTTTCTGTTATGTTGCCTACCTCACATTTGTAGGTATGAAACACTATATCCACTTTGAATAAGTGATCAATTCAAAGGCTGATGTCATTTATGTAAAATATAACATTGTGGGTATATGTATGTGTGTATACTTTGAAGACACACACATATATAACTATATAAAAATAAATACTTGTATACATCAGATATATGCAAATAAATGTATATGTATATTATATAATATATAATGTATCATATATACATAATATACATATATTTGTATATGCATAAATATAAGTATATGTGTGTACATATATACATATATACACAAAAAGATACATATATATTTATAAATAAATATATGTGTATATTTTTTATCAGAAAATTAAACTGATTTTGCTAAAAAGTACATACTCCTTACTTCAATCCACACTTTGTCATCATTCTTCAGTTCTTCATTTTTATATATTCCTCTATATGTTTCTGAAGCACTTAACCCAATTTATATTTTAATGGATACCATATTGTAATTATCAAATGTTTATTGGGTCAATAGTACAGGCCCCATTTTAGGAATAAGAAACTAGTTTTAATGTGATCGAGAATAGGGCATCTGCAAAACTCACATGGCCAGAAAAAATGTTTAAATTGTATACAGTAAAAGTTGGAGAAAAGCTTCTCATTTTACCTTCCATTTTGAACCTGTCTTTATTGTGAGTCATTATCAACCAGTTACTTTGAAATCACCTGGGAATCCAAGATGGTTAGGATTTATGGATCACATTTTTACCAGGAGATATGGAATGAACTTCTCTGCAGGAATGAAACAGCAGAGTTTCTATGCAGGGGAGACTACCTACCTGGTAATAGTGACTGTTTTTGTCCTGAGAAAATTTCTTTCATTAAGTAATGACAGCGATAATTTCTCTGGAATCTATCCATAGTGATCTATCAGGTTACACATTAACCGTGACTGTTTATTAACTATGCATACATTAGAAAATAAAGTCAATTGTGGTCCATTTTGAAAATAAGTTGTCTGACCTTGAATGAAAAGTTACCAGGAGCTCACACACATGATGACTTAACAGGTTACTGATGTGACAATTGTAAAATTCATGCTTCTTGCAAGGTCTGTAGGCAAACAGGATATCTGCAAGGAGCGGAGTTGCAGGGAAGAGTTATCCACAATGAAATGAGAAAATAACTAAAAACCATGTAAGTGAGTGAACAGGGGTTATATTGTGGAGGAGGGACATACAAAGCTAACCCCTGTTTTCACTTTATTTGATGTTGATATAATTTGGGGAGAGGAAGGGAAAAAAGCAAATTGTTTAAATAAGGATACAGATTGACCCATTACAACAATGAGATGTACAAGACACTATGTTGAAAAACAAAATTTACAATTTAGGAGGGGGTAATAGCTGAGGAGGTGGGAGGTAAGGAATGGTAGGGGAAAAACAAAGGAGGAGGCAACAATGCTGGATAAGAAATGTACTCATTACCTTGCTCATGTAACTGTAAGCCCTCTGTACAGTATTTTCACAATTAAAAACTTAATAAAAAGAGAATGAACACTCAGGAAAGTTTTCTGTCCACAAAAAAAAAGTGAGATGGAGGTAATAGAATCAACAAAGTCCTATTCTAAAATTCAACCAATCAAGGGTATATTAAAATTACTCAATAAAAAATAATGAAACTTAGAAACTGTCCAGAATTATCTTATACTCTGTAGTACATAGATAATGAGATACCACGGGTAGGGAGGCAACAAATACCTAATCTTGTAAGACTGGTCTCATTTCTCCTGCATTTATTTTCTTCAGGTGCATTATCTGTACCCCTCTGAGCAAGGCCCAAGCAAATGATAAAGACTAGTCCCATTCAATTACACATGGCATGCTCTGGCTGGCTGCCCTCTTTCTTTACAGATGCCATAAATTAGCTTGATACTATTTTTCTGAAGGCAGCAAGAATAACTAAGGGTAAAAAACAGATCAGTCATTTTTCTATATGTATTGCCTAGGTGGTTATGTGTTTGCAGAAGTTGGATGTGTGCATAGGCTGGTCGGGTATGACTGATGTGTACAGGAAACCTCCAATAAAGAAGCTAAATGCAAAGAGATGTGCAGGAGACTTCCATTGGTTGGAACTAATATGCAACCTCTGGAGTTTGGACCTAGGAACCTAAAACTCTACATTACTACACATTCTTTCAGTTTGTAGTTGTGGATTTTATGGAAACAACATTTACCTTTTAATTTCCTTAGTACATCACACCAAGTACATCACACCTACTATCAGTTTATGTACCCTTCAAATTAATTTGTGGAATCACTAACACCAGCAGCCATAAAATATGTTTGAATCTGAAGATGGACACTTAAAGAGATAATTAAGATTAAATAAGGTCATTAGTATAGGCCCTAACGCAATATAACTGATTTTTTTTTTTGGATAGTCATGGGGCTTGAGCTCTGGATCTGGGTGCTGTCCCTTAGCTCTTCAGCTCAAGGCTAGTGCTCTAACACTGGAGTCACAATGCCACATCCAGTTTTCTGGTGGTTTATTGGAGATAAGAATCTCACGGAATTTCCTGCCCAGCCTGGCTTTGAACTGTGATCGTCAGATCTCAGCCTCCTTAGTAACTAGGAATACAAGTTTGAGCCACCAGCTTCTGGCCCCTGAGCTTTTATGCTCAAGGCCCTAACACTTGAGCCACAGCTCCATGTCTGGCTGTTTGGTGATTAATTGTAGATAATAGTCTCAGGGACTTCCTTGGCCAGGCTGCCTTTAAACTATGATCCTCAGATCTGACTTTTGAGTAGGTAGTGTTAAAGGTGTGAGCCACTGGTAACAGCCATCTGATGGATTTTTTTAAATAATAAGAGAACATAGACACATGGAAAAAATACATGAAAATATGAAGAGACCATCATCTGTCAACAAAGAGGAAGATATCAGAAGAGACTTATGTTAAGGCATACAGCCTAAGAGATTCCTAATTGTTTCCAATGGATGTTAACAGAGTGCAAATCCCAGATTAAGGTTGTCCTCTGTGTAGTCTTCTCCTTTGCACAGAAGCTGCCACTTTTGCTCTCTAGTGTATTCATTTCCTGATCTCATTGTTAGATTTATTACTTTTCAATACAATTACCCATTTTATATAACAAAAGTCAAACTGACCTTAAAGAAGGAATGAAATCCAATTCCCTGACAAAACAAGGAAAGCTCTTTTAAATTTGACAATTACATATTATATTTCACTATAGAATTTTTAAAAAGCAACATCTTCTCACTGCTACTCTTTTGTTGAGTAACGTTAATAAGCCAAGTTTAGAAACTATAGGTATTTATTTTCATAGATTAAGTAAATAATCTGTAGACTGCTTATGATCTTATTTATCCTGATTTAGGTTGCGATCTTTATACATATCAATTTTTTCATTGGAATTTGAGCTCCATGAGGTAAGACATTAAGCATAATTCACCTATTTATCTCATTGTTATAGAGTAGAATGCAACTGCTTTCGAATCAATCTGTAAAGAATAAAATGGCATAGTAGTCAAAACAGATTGGTAGTGGCACAAGAACAGACCTGAGGACCAATGGAATAGAACTGAAGTCCCAGAAATGAACCTGCAGACCTATAGCCAACTAATCTTTGATAAGGAAGCCAAAAATTAGTAAATCATGCTGGCAAAATTGGTTAAACACCTGTAGAAAACTAAAGCTATATCCTTATATATAATCTTGCACCAGAATCAACTCCAAATGGACCAAAGTCATCAATGTAAGACCAAATGCTCTGAAGATATAACAGGAAAGGATTTGGGAAAAACTAGGGATCCTTAGCCTTGGTCCAAAGATCAGGAATCACAACATATCAAAGAAAGAGTGAAAAAATGGGATTCCATGAAACTGCAGAGCTTCTTCAAGACAAAGTACATAGCTAGTAAGATCAATAGAAAGCCCATAGATTGGCAGAAAATCTTCACCAGCCATATAACAGAAAGGGCCTCATATTTAAAAAATACTTAGAACTCAAAAAAAATTCCCCCAAAACAAATACTTAAAGAAACAACTGCCACATTAGTAAATGGGCTAAATACTTGAAAAGAGACTTCTCTGAAGAGGAAATAAGAATGGCCAATAGGCACATGAATAAATGCTCAAATTCTCTGGTAATAAAGGAAATGCAAATCAAAACAGCATTGAGATTCCACCCCACTCAAGTTAGAATGTCTATAATCAAGAACTCTAATAATAACAGATTCTGGAGGGGATGTGGCCAAAAGGGAGCTCTACTGCATTGTTTTTGGGAGTGTAAACTTGTTTGACCACTCTAGAAAGAAGTATGGAGGCTCCTCAAAAGAGTACACATAGAACTCCACTATGACCCAGCAATCCTACTTTTGGACATTTACCCAAATGATGACATACAAGGGATACTAAAGCAACCAGCACAGCTATGTTTATCACAGCATTATTCACCATAGCTAAGATATGGAAACACCCCCAGATGTCCCTCAGTAGATGAATGGATCAAGAAAATAAGATAAATAGATATAGATAGATAGATAGATAGATAGATAGATAGATAGATAGATAGATAGATAGATAGATAGATAGATAGATAGATAGATGGACAGACAGAAAGACAGACAGATAGAGGAATTCTATGCTTCCAACAGAAAGAATGACACCACCACATTTGTCAGGAAATGGAAAAACTTGGAAAACATTATATTAAGTGAAGTAAAGCAGACCAAAAGAAATATAAGTCCCATGGCTTTCCTTATTTACAATAATTACTACACATCTAGGATAATATTACCAGACAAGCAGAAAAGGTCAAAAGCTATGTACATTTGACCATATAAGATGATGCTAAATGAAATGAACCCAATGAACACAAGAGGTTTTTCTTTGTCGTTGTTTTTAATATACTATGTGTTTTTTCTTTGTTTCTTTTGTATGTTCTCCCACCTATGAGTTATCCCTTGTTGTCACTGTATTTGATTTTGGTACACTTCATCTTGTATGTACATTTGTCTTATTTAAGGTGGGTAAGGGGAATAACTAAGTGCTGAAATAAGGACACAGGATGATCAGTGATACTCACAAGACACTATGTTGAATATAAACTTTACAAGTGGGGGAGTGGGGAATTTGGGGGAGGAAAGGGATAGTAGGAGATAAACAAAGGAGGGAGTAATGATGTTGGACAGAAAATGTACTCATTACTTTACTCATATAACTGCAACTCTTCTGTATAGCATCTTTACAATAAAATAAAATTTAAAGAAAAACAATAAAATAAAAAGAAGGAAATGATAAAACGAAGGAGGGAGTAACACTATTCAAGAAGAAATATACTACTCATTATTTTACTTATGTAACTGTAACTCCTCTGTACCTCACCTTTACAATAAAATTAAATTAAATTTAAAAAAGAAGAAAATGATGCTTAAAAATTTTATAAAATATTTGGCTTAAAATATGCATTGAAATTGTCTATAATGTAGGAAATCAGTCCAGTAAATTGAAAAAACTAATTTTAAAAGCTTCATGACAATGACATGATCATTTTCACTTGACCAAGCATAGAGACCAGACAGATTACTGAAGGGAAATGTGGAGGGGCCAGATATGATAAATTAGAACAAGTCGTTATGTCGAAAACAAACTTTACAACTTTGGTGGGGGGGAGGGGGGAGGATTGGGTTGGGGGAAGGGGGAGGATGGGAAAGGATGGGAAGGGAAACAAAGGAGGAGGCTACAATGCTTGATAAGAAATGTACTCATTACCTTGCCCATGTAATTGTAACCCCTCTGTACAGTATTTTCACAATAAAAAAGTTTTGAAAAATTATTAAATCATCATATATTCTAAGAAAAAGAAAAAAAAAGAATCTTACTAAGTATGTTAGTATCTAATATGATTAGATTAAGAACAGAATCATCTAGTAAAATCAGTAGTTATGACAAACACATTGAAACAATAATTATTTTCTAATTAAATTTCCAGATTACCTGTGAAGTGAAATAATAAATGATTCTTTTACTATTGAACTTTGTCACTTAGTTCCTAACTGAAAATAAAAGTTTAGTTCTGTCATAATTTTTTTGTTATTATCACAGATTCAAAAACTTCAGAAACTACCCATAACTGTGGCTGCAACTACCTAGATTATAGGATATTAAAAATCTCATAATTTTAACACTATTGCTATTCAAATGTGTTCATAATTGTAATAACAAGTTATTTTTTTAAACTAATTATTTTAAAACTAATACAAAATGCTATGGTTTTGGTCAGTTTTAATCTCAGTTTAAATCTTAGATATTTTTATGTTAGTGAAAATAAACTTTGATAATTTCTGATCTACAAATTTTGCAGACTAATATATGTATTTATATTTATGTACACACACAATACCACACACATGCACACACACACACACACACTCAGATACTTGGGAGTTATTAACGGAATTTCATAACAATTATATAAGGACTTCAAAGGTGAAGTTAGCTTTTAAACAATTCTTGAAAAGTAATTTAATCATGATAACTGAATGGAAGATCATTATTAAAATATATTGGCAACAGAATGAGAAAAGGTAATGCAAAGTCAGTGTTTTAGACAGATCATGTGGCTAATTCAGAAAATTTTCCATTGAGCATCTAATCAAAAAGTGGAAGATGCAGAACAGAAAATGGATTATGCTAACTAAGGGTGGATCTCATACAAAGTCCCAGAGTATAGAGTTAACATGAACCCACAGAGAACCTCAGAAATGTAGGTTAAATTGCTACTTATCCATGTGACTGCAAAAGTTTGGCCTGCATTTGTTAAAGGTTGTGGTTGGTAGTTGGAACTGTGAGGGCTGAAGAAATAGTAATGAAACACTTATGGGTGCAAAAAACCTTTAAAATCCCCTCGTCTTTTTCCCTAAGATCTTTTATTTTATCCAAATTGACCTTAAACTATCACTCCAAAAGAAAATACTTATTTAATTTCAAAGTCCAGGTAGTTATTATATTAATGGTATAAAACTGATGTATATTTTTACATACCTAGTCACATATGAACACTATTGGCAGTTATGCTAACTCTTTCATAAACAGTCTAATGTTGTTTCCAAAAACCAAATGCTATGCATTCATTTTATATCACGGCAATGGGACATATCATTAATTCATTGGACCTGCATGACATAGAGTCCACATACATGAACATTCAGTGTTAAAATTACATGTATCATTAATTGCAATTGTAACCCTCTCTACTCAGGAAACTGAAATCTGAAGGTGCAGTATGAATTTAGTCTGGGCAGGGTAGTCTTTGAACCTCTATGTCTAATTAACCAGTAAAGTGCCTGTAGCTATGAACATAGATGCTGAGCAAAAGCTTGAGATCCTGATTTCAGTCTCTCATAGAGGCTCCCACAAAATTGTATTTACACAAACAACTAAGGAAATTAAGTAATGATAAAATTCTACAAAAGTATACAGTAGAAGTCTATAATGAACCAGGATATAGACACCTGGAAGGTAATGGTTGCCCTTTCCAGAAATATGACTATATCAACTCTGAATTTTCAAGACTTTAAAAATGAATTTGCCACTATTTTCACTTGATAAGAATTCTACTTCTTAAAATAAGAATTCAAAGAAATTTCTGATGAGCTTGAGAGTTCCTCGCTTTTGTGGGGTGGAACATACAGCATTCACAAAGGGAAGGAAAGCAATGATGAGATACATAATGGCTTTTGAGTTCAACTTGGGCCAACTCTATTATGATTGCCAGTCTTCTGAATCCCTTCTGGAAACAAAGATTACACAATCAAAAGAATAAATCCTTTATGATTGTAGCACTAAAAAATAATGCGTGGGTCTCATGAAAAGTTTGTTTTACCTAGACTTACATAATCAGCTTTGTAAAAATATCCAGAGTCAAGCACATCAGTTCTATTTTTGTGAGATCCCAGAAGTCAGCAAAAATATTCTCTAGAGATGCTTAACAAATGGAAAACTAGAGAAATGCATAAAAGCCAAAACCTGTCAGTGAAATATGAAACTAAACTGAATTACAAAGACCTTTTGGGACCCTGTGAGTGTATGATGTTATTGTGCAGAATTACAAAGGAAACAAGAATGAAATCTGAAGGCAGGTGAATGAGATTTTATATAATCATGTAACTTGAGACACATTAAAAGAAAAACCTGCATTTAATATGAAGGATTCCTGTCTGAATTTTTTTCTCCCTGTCATTCTACTATTAAACTCCAATTTTCCAGTCACTACAGAAGTCACATTATGATTATAATAAACTGACTTTCTCCTACCCCTAAACACAATCTTGGACAAAATGTAAGTTAATTTTCTTAAAACAGATGCAAGTGTTATAGTAGCACTGGCCTGGAATCCTTCAGGTTTCAACTAATATTTTTTTCTACTTTAACAATTTTCTTTTTGTCAACTAAATCACAGAAATATTTTAGTGCAACTCTCTCCTCCACAGAAAGCCTCTTCTACAATCCTGAAGGTGATGTTCCCACTATTTACTAAAATACTTCTAGCTATAAAGATTTTTATACTAAAAAAAGTTTACTGCAATGTTGAAATTTCTAATTATGAGAAAGTCTGTCCTAAAATAAATTTAGCCTCCCTGTAGTTCTCAGCTGCTTTTTAAATTAGACATCCCCGTTCTGTTGCCTATTCTACAAAATAACCTTCAGATGTTTGAACAGAATATTTCAAGTCTCCCTTTAGATTCCCTTCATTACAAAAATATCCCTTGTTCCTCTATTAAAATATAAAATGTTTTCATACATCATCCAGACTTATGTCAATATACTAGTGTTTTTCTTACAATATTCTCTCCCAAATGGAATATGATAATCAGAATCCAGTAAGTAAAGATACACTGATAAAAGCACAATATGATAATATTTTATAATTTTTGGAATATAATTGAGAACTATTGTCCATGACAATAGGCTTTCATACCAACTTCTTTTAGTCTAATTGATGTTTGAAATATACATAATTCATGGTTCTGTTTATTAGGTAGCATAAAGAAGTATAGTATTCATCCTAGTTGAGTAACTCCATTTTTAAGACCATTTCAACACTTGATCACAGCATCTACAGAAATTGTCACAGGTAAGTTTATATAATTTAAAGAATTAGAAATCACTTTTTAGTAAGTAACTTCTTCTCTTCTGATAAATATGTTAAACATAATATTTTCCATAGGGAAATATTGGGCAATCCATGGAGAGATCTCCTTTAGGTTAGTCTGTAAATCAACAGCCTTATGCTTTATCATTATTTTATCTTGTTAATAGCATATAACTCTTCAACCCAGTCATACTACTCAATTTATTTCTACTCTGAAGTTAAAGTATACAATGTTTTAAAATGACAACACTTTTTCTTTCACATAAAAGGTATCTTTCTTTACTATTTTTTCTAACAAATGCATATTGCATTCTTCTGAAGAATTTGAAGTATCTACTTAATAAATATTTTATTACTTTCTATTGACTGATAAATTTTATGACTCTGCAACCAGAATCACCTTGCTCACCAGCAGCAATTGGCTATTCCATCTTCTGATGGCAAATTTGTTCTCTGCGATTCTACACAGATGGCTTCCATAATGCTGAGATGGTGTTACATATTATAATTTTAAATGATCACTTTATAGTATAAATATGTCATATAATTAGTCCTTCACACTTGAGATATATTTATCACAGTTAATTATAATCATATTTAATATTTATTTACTCCTAAAATATTTGAAGTGTTTTATATGCACAATTATACTTGATCTATAGAAAATCCCCGTGAGGCATTTTTGCTGTTATTATCTTGCATTCAAAAGAATAATTTAAGGGTTATAAAAATAAGAACATAATTCAAAGATGTATATGTAATAAGGGGATGGCAGAGCGCTGATTCCTATTTTTCTGAAGTTAAAATTCTTAACCACTACATTGTAATGGGTCCATTTCTAGATAATGGTATACTTTGTCACAATGCATGCAAATCAAATATTTTAATGGATACTGTAAATTGATCTCTGAAGAGCATGGAGAAATTTACAAACACATCAATATTGTGTTGATGTGTGCCACAACACTGTATACTACTAATGATTTATTTTCTTCTTTATTCTAATCTGTATTCGAGACTTCATGCAATATTTAGGAAGCACTCAATTCAAATTTTCTGTGAATTTTAAATTATTTCTCTCTTTTTTGCTATTTATTTAATATGAGCCACAAGGTTATATATATATATATATATATATATATATATATATAGAGAGAGAGAGAGAGAGAGAGAGAGAGAGAGAGAGAGAGAGAGAGAGAGAGAGAGACAGACAGACAGACAGACAGACAGACAGACAGACAGACAGACAGACAGACAGACACAGAGAGACACACAGAGAGACAGAATTACAACAGCTAAGCAAAATAACATATCTTTGTATTTAATTGTTTCTTTTTGGGTTTTTTTGTTTTTTTTTGTTTTTTTTTTTTTGCTTATGTGTTGCTGAGGAATTGAACCCAGGGCCTCAGGCATGCAAGGCAAGCACTCTATCACTGAGCCACCTTCCCAGCTCTGTATTTAATTGTTTCTTAATGAAAATTCATATATTTATTTGTGTAAACTGTTCATATGCATTTTATATGCATATGAATATGAATGCATATTATACATATGCATTCCAAAACTATCCTTTACTTTTACATTTGTGTCTAGAACATTTGAACTGCTTAAGTAAAAAATAATTTTAAATCATACCTATATTTTTACTTTGCAATTTGGTTCTGGTTATAGGAAATCTTTACCCATCTCAAAGTTATTAAAAGCAATTCTTATAAAAATTATTACTATTTTTATTATTTAATCTAATCAGTATAGATTAAATCCAGCCTTCAAAGTGCCTATAGTACATCTTAATACGTCTCGTTCGTAATCTAGAATACTTGCATACAGATATTAGTAAATTAGGTTATTTTGCAAGCCTGTGTTATCTCTTAATTCATCCATTTTTTAATTTAAAATGGTGCCATTGGTAGTATCCTTCTTATAGAATTTTTTCTTAGTTTTTTAATGATTTAATATATTTAAAAGTGCCTCACTCCAGTGACTCAAACCTGTAATACTAGCTGTTCAGGCTGAGATCTGAGCATAGTGGTTCTAAGCCAGCCTGGGCTCTTATCTCTAACCACCAGAAAACCAGAAAGTGATAGAGTGCAGCCCTGAACAAAAAAGCTCAGGGACAGTGGCCCAGGCCCTGAGTTCAAGGACCATTGCCACCAACAACACAAAAGCCTAACTCAATACTGAATTATGAGGGCTAGGATGTAGCTCAGTGGCAAAATGCTTGCCTAGCAAGTGCAATGTCCTGGGTTCAATCCCCAATACCAAAAAGAAAAGAAAAAAAAAACTGAAGTATGAATTTCTAGTTACTTTACATTAATCTGGTATAAATATATTTGCTTTATTAAAAGTTAGTAATTTTAAATATTTTTTTCCAAAAACATAGAAGTACTTATGCTTTCATATTTGATGTTTTTTTGGCCTGTCCTTGGGCTTGAACTCTGGGCCTGGATGTTGTCCCTGAGCTTTTTTTATTTTCTCAAGGGGAGCGCTGTACCACTTGAGCCATAGCACCACTTCCAGCTTTTTTAGTTTATTAAGAGGCTCATGGAGTTTCCTGACTGGACTGACTTCAAACCTCAATCCTCAAATCTCAACCTCCTGAGTACCTAGGGCATGAGCCACCAGCCCCCAGCCACATTTGAAATATTCTACATGCATTTACTGAATTGTAATGGATAATTTTTTTCTTTGTTGGTAGTGTATGGAGGTTTGAACTCAGAGCAACTTAAACCATGTCCTTAGCTCTTTTTTATTTGTTATTATTTAGAAAGGGTTTAACTTTTTGCCAGAAGCTGGCTTCAGAAGACCTAGAATCTTCTAGGTCTTAGAATATGGACATAAAACATGATGTCAGGTTTATGTCTGAAATGGGGATTTATTCACATAAATTTGCCTTGGTCTACAGCCATCATTGTACTTAATGATGAAATGTTAAAACCATTTCCTCTAAAATCAGGAATGAAACATGAATGTCTGCTCTCTCCATTATTCTTCAATATAGGAACATAATTCCTAGTTAGAGCAAGAAGGCAAGAGTTAAACATAAAAATGATCCAAATAAGAAAAGAAGTAAACCTATCCCTCTTTGCAGATGACATGATAGTGTATCGCTCCTGCCTGTAATCCTAGCTACTCAAGAGGCTGAGATCTGAGGATCGCCATTCAAAGGCAGCCCTGGCAGGAAAATCTGTGAGACTCATCTTCGATAAACCACCAGAAAACTGGAAGTGGCACTGTGGCTCAAGTGGTAAAGCACTTGCTTTGAGCTGAAGAGCTGAGGGACAGCACCCAGGCCCAGAGTTCAAGCCCCTGTTCAAGAACCTATAGATTTCTCTCACAAATTATATGAACTGGTCCAAAATCCTGGCAAAGTGGCAGAGTATAAAATTAATCCACAAAAATCAGTAGATTTGCTGTATGCAAACAATGAAAAATGCTAGGAAAAAAGCTTCCTTAATAGGAAGAACATTAATGGATGAATATGAATACCAAACTTCGAATAAGAACAGTTTGTTACTGGCACAAGAATAGGCCTGAGAACCAATGGCATAGACTAGAATACCCAGAAATGAAACAACAAACCCATAGCCACGTAATCTTTGATAAGTGACCACAAAACACAGGATGGATGAAAGCCTCTTCAACAAATGGCTCGGGTAAAATTGGCTACACACTCACAGAAAACTGAAGCTAGATCCTTGTATATCCTCCTGTTACAGAATCAATTCCAAATAGATCAAAGCTATCAATGTAGCACCTTATATTCTGAAGATATTACAGGAAAGGATAGGGAAAACACTAAGAATCCTTACCCTGGGTCCAAACACCCTAAATAAAGATCCAGAATCACAACATATCAAAAAAGACTGGACAAATGGAATTGCATCAAACTGAGGATAACTAGCAAGATAAATAGAACTAGCAAGATAACTAGCAAAATAAATAGAAAATCCACAGAATGGTAGAAGATTTATACTATCTATGCATCAGACAGAGCTTCATATCTAAAATATACTTAGAGCTCAAAAAATTAAATCCCCCCCAAAATAAATAGTCAAAGAAACAACAACCCAATCAAGAAATGCTCTAAAGATCTAGAGAGACTTACCAGAAGAAGTAAGAATGGGCAATCGACACATGAAAAAATGTCCAATATCTCTGGCAATAAAAGAAATACAAATCTGGCCAGCACCCATGGCTCACACCTGTAATCCTAGCTACTCAAGAGGCTGAGATCTGAGGATCAGTTCAATCCAGCTCAGGCAGGAAAGTCTGTGAGACTCTTATCTCCATTAAACCACTCAGAAAACCGGAAGTGGTGCAGTGGCTCAAGTAGTAGAGCACTGGCCTTGAGCTGAATTGCTGAGGGACACTGTTCAGACCCAGAGTTCAAGCCCCATGACCAACCAAAAGTAAAAAAAGACAAACAACAACAACAAAATAAACAAATCAAACCAACATTGAGATTAGCCTCACTCCAGTTAGAATGGCCATTGTCAAGAAAACTAACAATAACAGATGCTGGCAGGGATGTGGCTAAAATGGAATTTGATACATTGTTGGTAGAAATATAAGCTTGTTCAATCACTCTGGAAAGCAGTGTGGAGGCTTCTTAAAAAACTATACATAGGACTCCCCTATGATCCAACAATCTTACTCCTGAACATTTACACAAATGACCACAGAGCAGGCCACACTGAAACTATGAGCACAACAATGTGCATTGCAGCATTGTTTAACTATAGACAAGATACGAATACAACTCATATGTCCCTTAGTGGATGAATGGATCAAGAGAATGTGGCATATATACACAATGAAATTCTATGCTTCCAACAGAAAGAAAGATATTGCCCTATTTTTAAGGAAATAGAAAGACTTGGAAAATTATATTAAGTAAAATAAGACCCAAAGAAACAAGTTTCATGGTTTATCTCATTTGTAGTCATTAGAATGTGCCTATTTAAGTTTACAAATAAACATAATGGAATGTAAAGGGCAAAAAAAGTATCCTGGATGTAATAAATTAAACAGGACTCTAAACATTCACATAGTGACACCAAAGGAGGCTATTCTTAGGAACAGATCACAGACTCAATACCTTTGTGCATATAAGCATGTAAAATGATGTTTATCAAAATCATCTCCAAGCAATGGAAACAAGGTGTTTTTGCTTGTTTTAATTTTTACTTTTTGTGTTTTTGTTCCTTTTTTGTCCCTGTTTTAGATTTGTAAGATTATCTGTTTTGTAAGAAGAGAAGGGGAGGCACAGAATTGGTGTCACAAGGGTGCACTAATTCAGCAGTGATATTCACTAGACACTATGTTGAAAATTAACTATTCAACTTGTGTGAAAGGGGACCCAGGAAAGGAAAAAATTGAAAAAAAATAGTAAAAAGAGTGACAAGGTGTGATGTTCAACAAAAAGTGTACTAATTACATGACCTATATAACTACAACCCCTGTTTTCATCACCATTACAATAGAATTAAATAAAATATAAAATATTTTGAAAAATTGCATTGGTTAGTCTGGAAACAGAATCTTCCAAATCTCTGCCTCCAAATCAACTGTGATTATAGGAGTGATCCAGTATATTTAATTTCAAATGAAAGAAATTTCTTTGAAAAATAATGCACAGTATGTTTCACCAGTATTCAAGGTAATACAAAGTCTTGTGGCTACCCAATGAACTTCCACTTATGTTTTGTTTTGTTTTATTTGTTTTCATTTCTCTCAGAATGTCTCCATACAATTGTCACTCTCTAAAATCCCTGATATCAGTAATTCAGAATGTTAATTTCTGTTTTGCCTTCATTAATAACCGCTGATATCAAATTTCTTCAAAATTTACTTGACTACATGAGAACATATTGTTTTTTCCTTCTTCCTGAGCCAGCAGTCAGAAATAGTTCATTTTAGTAGTGTTCTTGGAGTTGATCTAGGTTAAACCCTTCATTTAATAATGAAGAAATAGATGGTTAGGGAGGTTATGAAACTTTCCCTCAGAGTATTCTTAATGACCATAGCTCACATTTCAGTTTTCAATTTTGTGTTTCTCTTTAATTTTATAGCAATGGGATTAAAATCTCCTCTGGAACTGGAATTTGCAATAGATTCAGCAATTTATTGAAGAAATATCAACTAAATGCCAGCTATGGGATAAGCAATACTCTAGATTCCAGAAATGTAAAACTATGACAAATAGAGACCTTGCTATATTTGACCATCACCTGCAGGCTGAAACAAATATCAACCAAAAACTATGAAAATAACTATAAATAAGTATATAATTAAACTTATGATAACTATTATGAAGAAAAATCTAAGTAACTCCATGTAACTTAACATAATATGTAGTACAGTCTAGAAGAAGCTAAAAAGAATTTCTCGAGGAAGTAGCATTTAATCTGAAATGTGAGAATAAGTACTTGTTATTCAGGCAAAACCTGAAAGTCTTCTTCATAAATAAAGAAATAGTGTTAAAAAAAACTGATTCTGAAACTCTAGGTCTCCTTGGCTCAGGCCGAAATTTTCTGAATAGAGACCCGGAAACAAAACAAATCAAAGAAAGGTTGGACATATGGGACTGCATAAAGTTGCAGAGCTTCTGCATGGCAAAGGACAAAGCAAGATCAATAGAAAGCCCACGGATTGGGAGAAGATCTTCACTAGCCATACAACGGACAAGGGTCTCATATCTAAAATATACTTGGAACTCAAAAAATTAAATCCCCCAAAAACAAATCCTCAAAGAAACAACTGCCCAGTAAATAAGTGGGCTAAAGACTTAAAGAGAAACTTCTATGAAGAAGAAAGAAGGATGGCCAATAGACACATGAAGAAATGCTCAACATCCCTAGCCATAAAAGAAATGCAAATCAAAACAACATTGAGATACCACCTCACTCCAGTTAGAATGGCAAAAATCAAGAACTCTAACAACAACAGATGCTGGAGGGGATGTGGACAGAAGGGAACCTTACTTCATTGTTGGTGGGAATGTAAACTTGTTCAACCACTTTGGAACAGATGGAGGTTCCTCAAAAGACTTCACGTAGAGCTCCCCTATGACCCAGCAATCCCACTTTTGGGCATTTACCCAAATGTTTACAAACAAGACCACACTAAAGCTACCAGCACAACTATGTTTATTGCAGCATTATTTACCATAGCTAAGATATGGAACCAACCCAGATGCCCCTCAGTAGATGAATGGATCAAGAAAATGTGGTATATATACACAATGGAATTCTATGCCTCCATCAGAAAGAATGACATTGCCCCATTTCTTAGGAAATGGAAAGACTTGGAAAAAATTATATTAAGTGAAAGTAAGCCAGGCCCAAAGAAACATAGGTCCCATGGTTTCCCTTATTTGCAATATCTAGTATATGTATGAGTCAAGCAGAAAAGGTCAGATAATGTGATGTTAGGAAAATGAACCCTTAGATATGTATTTTAATGTTTTTTTTCTTTCATGCATTTGTTTCTAACGCATTTATAAGATTATTTCTTTGTTGTTTGTATGTCCCTCCCCCACAGTATAACCCCTGCTTTCACTATATTTGATGTCAGTATAACTTGTGGAGGAGATGGGGAAAAACAAGTCGTTTAAGGATACAGGTGGACCAGTTGCAACAATGAGAAGTACAAGTTGTCATGTCGAAAACGAGCTTTACAACGTTGGGGGGGGAGGGAGGGAAGGATGGGTGGGAGGGGGGAGGCTGGGAAGGGATGTGAAGGGTAAACTAAGGAGGAGGCTGCAATACTTGGTAAGAAATGCATGCATTATCCTGCCCATGTAAATGTAACCCTTCTGTACAGTATGTTCACAAATAAAATAAAATTAAATTAAAAAATAAAGATAACAAAAATATTAAAAAAAACTGATTCTGAAAGTAGACTGAAACTTCACAGAAAACAAGATAAACTTGGTATAACTAGTAATACTAAGAAAAAATGAGGATGTATATGTCAGGAATAATGTTAAACTTTATTGCCCATATTTAATCATTAAAAACAATAATTAATGACAAAGTCTTATCTTAAATGCCATAGCAATCTTCTGGAAAGTTATCACAGGGAAGTTATGACAATATTGTTTTAAAATTTAAAATCTTACTGTATGTTTTATACAGCAAGAGACATATAACAAATAAAAATGGGAGGCTGTGATTTAGGTAGGGCAGAGACCCACCAGCCTGGCTCAATTGAGGTCCCTGGTTAAAGTGTATGTGTACTAAGTGCATGTGTACTTAGTTATATGCAAGACTCAAAGGGTCCAGGTTGTAATAAAGATAATTCTAGATTTTTCCCTGTATTCCAAAGTAGACAAACTTTGTCCAAAAAAAGAAAGTAAGAAAGAAGGATTATCATAGGTTTAGTTTTAAGAACTATACTCGGTGTGTTCTTTAATCCAATCCCTTGGAGGCTGAGCCAGAAGGGTCTTGAGTTCCAGTCTATCCTTAGCTACACTCAGAAATTCTATTATGAATAAAGAAAAAATATCTAAACATAAACCTATTAATTTTGTAGGGCTTTTGCAAAATCTTAGTGAATATATTATACTAATGATTGGCATAGTAAAAAAATATGTATGTGAGAATTGTTTTCATGTTTACATATGCATGTGCGAAGAACTGGATAAACCCTGTAGGATGAGAATAATAAGAACAACAGTAATGAGTTCAAATACTTTGAGAAGGAACATAAGTAGCAAAAGGCCTGGTAATAACAACTACTGTGGAAGATTTTTTTAAAAGCAAAAACAAAACAAAATAAAAATTCAATGCTTTGAACACATAGATGGTTCTAAGAAGACCATCTCATGAGTCTTCAGGATACAGGGTTCAATATTGAACTATACTATGGACTTTTGATTCATCTTTTTTTTCTTTGTATTACTCTCTAACTTCTTTTTTTTTGTTTTAGATTTTATTGTAAGGGTGATGTACAGAGGGATTACAGGTAATGAGTATATTTCTTGTCGAACATTTCAACTTCTGTTACACATACCTCCTTCACACCAAATCTGTTTTGTGTTTTTTGCTTTATCACTTACATTAATTACATTAATTTTTATTTGATTTTTGGCACCACTTTGATTTGGGGGAGGCCTAATTTTGCAAAATTAAATGAAGAAAAAAATACAGCAAAACACAAATGATAATAACACAGATCTAACAGTGATTCTCAGCATCAATCAAACTGTCTAATGAGTATGTAGGAATTATTTTTGAAATTTTTATTTATTTTTAACTTATTTTGGGATGGTGCTTGATATTAACTAAATAATAAATGTGCAAGCAAGGTGAGCTTATTTTATATAATAATGTCATGAACATGAAGAACAAATAGATTGACATAGAAATGAGATAAAAATTGTTTTTTGAAGATAAATGACTAAAACTAACTTGAATGCTGTCAATAGTACAATTAAAATGGACCTGGCATGGATTTATTGAATGCAATAATATATAAAACAAGGGTAAGCTGGGCACCAGTGGTTCACACCTGCAATCCTAGCTACTCAGGAGGCTGAGATCTCAAGATCATGGTTCAAAGTCAGCTGGGGCAGGAAAATCTGTGAGACTCTTATCTCCAATAACCCACCAGAAAACCGGAAGTTGCTGTGTGACTCAAGTGGTAGATCACTCACCGTGAGCTGAAGGAATAAGGGACAGCACCCAGCCCCAGTGTTTAAGCCCCATGACCTAAGACATCACCGATGACAAAAAAAGGTAAACTTACAATAGGGTTTTTACAATGGATGCAGAAGAAATGTTTAGCTTGGCTGTTAAAGTGGGTTCAAGAGTGATTGGTCTCCATTTCATTAGACTTGTATTATTGTTCACAATATATGGATATTAAATATACATATATACTTATTTAATGGATACTAAATATATATATCTATATACACTTATTGTACATATACATGTATGTGCACATATAATTCACATGTACATACATAGGTGTATATATTATAATAAATGTAGGTATGTATTGTTATACATACATATAAATATACATACGTAAATATGTCTACAAATATGTGTATATATATGTGTGGGTTGTATATGTATTATATATGTATATATATACACACAGATTGAAGAGTAAAAAATATATATTGCTCAGAAAACTGGGAAAATTTAATGGATAGTTCATAAATCAGGAATCTTAATGCCAGAAACATAAGAAAAGAAAAGATGTCTGACAATAAGGAATGTGGGACCTAATAATGAAGTCAGTTACTATGGTACACAGCTCATCTGTTGGACTTCAAGGAAGCGTGCTCTTTAGTGTTCCTGCTGCTGTGTAACATCTTCCCTTTGTGTGCAAGGTGGATCTAGTGCCTTACAAGTGAAACAAAGTAAAACAAAGTGATGAGATGTCTCTCTCTGAGAAAAAGTTTCCAAAATCCTACCTTTGCTCTTGCTCTGGCTTTTTTCTAAGTAAAATCAGCTGCTATTTTGCATGCCATGCTACAGAATGGTGTCCTTGCTAATGAAACAGAAAGGACTTTTTCCAACAGATTGTGAGGACCTGAGACTTTCAGTACAGCTCATTAGGAAGTATACTTTGTTAACCACATGAGTAAGCTGAGCTTTGAATCTTCCCAGTCAAGTCTTCAGATAAAAGCACTGACAAAGCTAAACCCCTGAGTACAGCATCAGCAACAACATGAGGTAAAGATACACATGTAAGTTCTGCACCTACAGAAATGCTTAAGATATAGACACAGATTGCAGTATTAATTCATTAACATTTGAGAAATTTTACCATGCTAGAATAAATTATATATCATTATGCAATATATAGTAGCAATTTTCTTCTCAAATAAGCAAAAATCTGAAACTGATTAAAACAAGTGTTATTTATTCTATGAGATCTGTGGACTATTGATGGGTATGCTCTTTAGAAGTCAAATTAACTCTCTTTAATAAAAGAAGTTGAACCAGGTTACCAGTACCTTAGATTCACTCCAGCAGAGAATGTAAACAAACATGAATATGGGACATCTGTTTTTAAAATGGAAAAATTAGACAAATTATATATCCATCTATATGAGAATGGATCAATTTTGACAATTTCTGTTGTGGAATACTAGACAAGTTACGAGTGGTTTTTATTTGCATGCAATGATTGGTAAAATATGAACTAATTATTTGTTATTACATATATAGACTTAGGAGATGTAATTAATACATTCATGTACAAAACCAATTATTTTCATATGTATAAATAAGCTGGGTAGGATACATACCTATCTTAGAATAATAGTAACTAGAATGGAATGATGAAACAAACGTAAGTGAGGTGGACTTAAATCATACGAGTAACATTTGCTTAAAAAATTCAAAGTATCTGTGCTAAAATTTCAGCATTAGTGAAATCAGAAGATGATTGGGTGCATGGCTATAAATTATATTTTTCTAAGCATTTTCTAGTGTATTGGAAATATTTCAGATTATTTTTAACTGTAAGAATTTTCAGTCAGGGCCTGAGGATGGAGCTCAGTTGTAGAACTCAACTCAGCTCTAGGTTCAATGCCACAAACCATGAAAATCATCATCATCATCATTAACATTGTTGTTGTCATTGTCATCATTGTCATCATCAAGAATTTTCCATCAAATTACTTAAAAATGTGATAGTGTTTATGGCAAACACTATAAAGATGTTTGATGACTAAATTTAGAAAAGTATTAGAGATAAATCAACAATGGTGTTTGAAAAGTACATATATATTAGAAAAGTACCATTCAGTGTTTTCCTAACCTTGGTTAACATGATACAGAGATGTAGGGAAAGTTCGTTCTTTTTAACACAAGATTTTTTTTTGTCAAAAATGAAAACTATAAGAGCTAAACGGAATTAGAACTACTATATTCATGTGTTAATTTTCCTCATACTTCATTTACTTTCTGAATGTCAGGTCAATTATTACTATTACACATCGACTGGGTAATTAGAAGATCAAATGTTAATGCTCTCTCAGGAATACTTTTCTGCTTTCTACTTCCAATTTTCCTGACATCTCTGATTTTTCCTGACTGCTTTTATAACAGATTTAATAGTGCATATAAGCAAAGCTGTTTAACAAAACTTTCTAGAGATATTATTGTTTTGCTTTCATCTCCATCTGATCCCTCTGTCCAGTGTAACTCATCATGATGTATCAGCTACTTGTATTCCTAACTTAAAGGAGCACTGAGTCTACCAAGACAACTAAACTGAATATATACATATATTTTATTTTGACTTGCATCAGTTCTGTTTCTAAAGTTTGTCTCAGAAGCTGACAAGATTTAACCTTGCAGCAGGAAACTAGAATTGAGAGTAGAGAGACAACAATGTGAAAGAGATCCTGTTAATCTTTCACACAGCTTGACTGTGGAATATAGCTATTATGAGGTTGAAAATTGGAATTGCCTGTGAGTTTGTTGGGATTATTTTGTGCTTCCACATTCTGTTGAAATGAAGAATAGTAGGAAATTTAGAAATCGTATGATTTGGGGTGCTGGGAATGTGGCTTAGTGAGACTGTGCTTACCGAATGCATGGAGCGCTGGGTTCAGTTCCTTAGTAACACATAACAGTTGCTGTGTGGCTGTAGCTCTCAAGTGGTAGAGTGCTAACATTAAGCAGAAGAATCTCAGGAACAGAGCCCAGACCCTGAGCTCAAGTCCCAGGACTGGCAAAAAAATAGTATGATTTGGAGATGATTTTATTTAAATCTCTGCTTTTATTTTATTTATTTATTTATTTATTTTGCCAATCTTGGGTCTTGAAATCTGGGCCTGGGCACTGTCTCTCAGGTCTTCAGCTAAAGGCCAGCACTTTACCACTTGAGCCACAGCACCACTTCTGGTTTTCTGTTTATTGGAGATAAAAGTCTCACAGACATTTTTGCCAGGCCTAGCTTTGAACCGTGATCCTCAGATCTCAGCCTCCTGAGTAGCTAGGATTACAGGTGTGAGCCACTGGTACCCAACAAATCTCTGCTTTTATAGTCAGCAAAATCCAGATAAAGTCAGAAATGTGTTTGAGGGAAGACCTAGTTATCATATTACCTTCATGACTAATGAAATTTTCTTTCTAGTTCATCTAACATCTTCACTCAAGTTCAGAGGAAAAGAAGGTATTATGAAGTCAAGTCAATACACTCCTGTAACCATACCTACTCAGGAGCCTGAGGTTTGAGGCACGAAAGTCCATGAGTCTCTAAACTTTAATAAATCACCAAAAAAGCCAGAAATAGAGCTGTGGCTGAAGTGGTAGAGTGATACCCTTGGGATAAAAAGTTCAGGGATAGAGCCCAGGTCCTAAATTCAATCCCTAGGTCCAACACAATATAAGCAAATAACCAAAACAAAATAAAAAGACAAGGCTTTATCTAAAAATAATATCTTACTAAATTAACTTATAGGGAACTTTCATGGTAATTTTATGTTTTAATTAAAAATGTCTTATAGCACAAAGCCCTACATATGTTAATTGCAATTTCAAAGTAATAATTCATAAATATCAAACACTAATTACAGTTCAGTGTGTAGCATAAATATATGCCATATGATAATTTGTAGTATTATTTGATAGGAAATGCAAAGTAAAAATAAGAAAGTAATATTTTGGCCAGTCCAGATTTAATCTTATGACTAGAAAGGTGTTAAAAACTAAGTCCTAGAGATAGTACTAGATGATTCAGTGCTTTTGCTAATTCTAACAATAAACTACAATACAATCATTATTGCTCTTTTTGGAATTATAGTAATAGTCCCTGGTCTTTGGATGTTCATGGTATCTGTCTATAATGGAACCTTAGTGGTGCTCACATATAATCAGCCATGCGATAATGTTCCTTTCAGAATTTGGAATAAAAGAGATTTCTGCCATTATTTCAGATAGAAAGTGGGAGAAAACAAGGGAGGGAGTGACACTGTTTAACAAGAAATATACTCATGGATGACTTTGGGGAATTTACCCAAATGTTTACAAACAAGACCACACTAAAGCTACCAGCACACCTATGTTTATTGCAGCATTATTTACCATAGCTAAGATATGGAACCAACCCAGATGCCCCTCAGTAGATGAATGGATCAAGAAAATGTGGTATATATACACAATGGAATTCTATGCCTCCATCAGAAAGAATGACATTGCCCCATTTCTTAGGAAATGGAAAGACTTGGAAAAAATTATATTAAGTGAAGTAAGCCAGGCCCAAAGAAACATAGGTCCCATGGTTTCCCTTATTTGCAATATCTAGTATATGTATGAGTCAAGCAGAAAAAGTCAGATAATGTGATGTTAGGAAAATGAACCCTTAGATATGTATTTTAATGTTTTTGTCTTTCATGCATTTGTTTCTAACGCATTTCTAAGATTATTTCTTTGTTGCTTTGTATGTCCCTCCCTCACAATATAACCCCTGCTTTCACTATATTTGATGTCGGTATAATTTGTGGAGGAGATGGGGAAAAACCAGTCGTTTAAGGATACAGGTGGACCTATTACAACAATGAGAAGTACAAGTTGTCATGTTGAAAACGAACTTTACAACGTTGGTGCCGGAGGGGGGGGAAGGATTGGGTGTGGGGGAGGCTGGGAAGGGATGTGAAGGGTAAACAAAGGAGGAGGCTGCAATGCTTGATAAGAAATGAACGCATTATCTTGCCCATGTAATTGTAACCCCTCTGAACAGTATGTTCAAAAAAATTAAAATTAAAATTAAAAAAAGAAATATACTCATTACCTTACCCTCTGTATATCACCCTTCCAATCAAATAAAAGTAAATTAGAAAAAAAATATTTGTCTTACTCAGGAAAATGCAATCTAAGTAATTCAAATATCTACCCAAAACTAATAGGTTGTCCACTATTAGTAGAGAACTGTCATTAAAAGCATTCTTTCATTTAATTCCTTAAGAGAGTAATGATATTAATATGGAAAAATAACTCATTATTTTAAAGATGAAAATGTGGTTCAAATTTTATAAGAAAATAATTCCATAAATTCTTTCCCGTTAGTAGTAGCTTGTTAGTATAGCTCTACATTATGTTTCAAGTTTTAAACCAGTAAATAAACTATTAAACTATTTTACACTTTTACCTAGTTTACATAGTTGTTGGCCATTGATCACATAAAGTAAGTTGAATATATGTTATTTTTTTTCCCTTTTAAAGGTAGAACAGTAGAGTATCAACAGCTTGATAGCAAATAACTTGTATGTTTCTGGTTCATCTCTTAAAATATAACTTCATTTCTACCTTCAAGATAAAAAACAAGCAAAAGTTTTTCCATGTATAGCATTTTCCCAGTTCTGCAGGCTAAAAGACAGTTTGAAATGATCAATTCCACGAATCAAACTTTGATACCAAGACATGACTGGCATATTTACAGGTTACGGTTCAGAGGGTTAAAGCTTGTTCAGAAAATGACTCAGTGATTTAGACACTTTGAAGTAGAAACATTTGTCTGCTAGATTTTCTAGGCAAATTGTTTATAAAGATACAAACACAATTGCCTGCATGTGAAAGCATATGCACACATACTTATTCTCATAGTTTGCATGTGTATATTTTATATACAAAGCATATGGTTTCCTCATGTGTTTCTACAATAATAGCTTAGATATATTAAGCATGAAATGCCAAATAGTAGTCTAAATATTGCATATGAATACATATATTTTATTTTTATAATAGTACAGTAGGGTACATTCTATCTTCATTTTAGTGATTAAAGCATATTAAAAACCAAGACATTAATGTTAAGTAATTTTCCAAAATGAGAAGCTAAGTTAATTCCAAGCCAGCAATGACAATCTAATACCCACAATGATAATCAAAGTATACACTCATACAGAAAGTAAGGCTCTATACAACTTGGGAAGATGGATGGAGAGTGAGTGGAAGAAAAATGAGGAAGGGGGTAACAAGTTTGACAACAAATGAACATATTGCCTCACATATGTAACTGGAACCCCTGTGTATATCACCTTGACAAAAAAAAAAAAAAAAAGAAACCAAGGCTCAAAAAGATTGCATCATTCATTAAGTCAAACAAGTTAAAAGTTACACTGTAACTATTTCAGTCCAGGTAATGCGATTCTTTAGCCAGTTCTTTCATATCCATAGAGTGATGCATTGTTAGATGTTTGCCTTCAGAGTTATTAAACCTAGAAAATTATCATGATTAGATTATGTATTAAAATGTTTTGATTGAGTGGACATAGAAAATATGATCAATAAATACTTCCCTTTTCTTTTCTGATGATGAAAAGATAATAATAAAAATAATCAATAATCTATCAGGTAATCTTTATCCCCTTTCTTACCAACTGTTAACTAACCTCCGTGCAATTCAAGACCATGTCTTATTTAATAATCTGTCACTTAACTGTCAGTTCTCACAATAATGTGATTATCTCATCATTGCAATTGAAAACTTCCTTAAAATTATCTGGCTAATGATATTGATTATTATCACTAATTAATAATATCTGAGAAATCATAGATATTGCAAATATTGATTATGGTTTATTATTATTATTATTATTATTATTATTATTGGCTATTGTCTTGCTCGAATCTTTGTAGCCATAGTGCATGCGTAGGTATAAAGCTCATTATGAGTTCTAATCATTGTAAATTGATTTTGTATATGTTATCGATGTTTTTCTAATGATACAATCTAGTCAAAGAGGATTTATTATGTTAAAGATAAGGAAAACTACCAACGATAGGTAATTTACCCAAAATAGACCCAATCCAGTTCTCAACTTTAGGTCAACCTGTTACAAAAGAATATCCTGTTTCTACTAAAGACACGACCACCCAGAACACAGACGTACCTTCAATTTGATAAATGTAGATAAAGATAAAAACAACGGACGCATAACATACATCATTGTATAACAATGCACAAGCACATTGACTATGTGAATCTTTATAATCTAATTATCTATTTTGGTTTACATAACTAAATCTTTGTTGTGGTATGTGTGTATAAGTGAAATTATTAGAAAAACAGAATGGACAGCAATTCTAGATAACTCAAGGTAATTTAAGCCTAAATTTAAAGATATCTGATATTTTAGACAAATAGGAATTTTCCTTTTTGAATTTTATAAATTATTTTATTTTATTTTTTTATTTTTAAAAGGTGTAGCCCAGTCTGGTCTTGAAATTGTGATCCTCCTGCCTCATTCTCCTCAATGATTATTGGTATGTTCCACTATGGCTGGCATCTTAGATTTAAATTTAACTAAATGCTCTGTATGCTTTGTCTTAGTATATAAGGTGTATTTTAATAACTTAGAAAACATTCTTGATGAAGTTGTTTTATTTAGTGCAAATAAAATTTTAAACCAACGGAATTTTTCCACTATATAAATGTCTACTTTAATAATACAATAAACATCAGCTACTCATTTTTGAATCAGTAATGCAAATTTATTATAAAATATCATTTTTGTCTCCAGTATAAAAATACTGATTTAAATGTAAACTTTTCTATAAGATTTTTGATAGCTCCAATAAATATAAAATATGGAGATACTTAAAATTACTATCTATTCCTATAGATACTTGGAAGACTTTAATTTTAAAATGTAAACACAGTATTGTAATAAGAAAAAAGTGCAGTTTCTACCTTGATTATTTATCTACATTATTTCCTATTATGTACATTTATGCTTCCACAATTATTGCATCAGTGAATTTTAATATATGATATAAAGGCAAAATTTGAATTCCAACAGATCTATAAATCATCTTCCTCTTTCATAAATATAGACTATAAATTAAGCTAAAATGATTATCATGGCTTTATTGTCATTATTCAAGCCTACTATATCTTAATATCTCAATTAATTATGTTTCTTTGACTATTTTAATTCATGATGTCAGAAAAGCATCCCATATGTTCAAGTTAATTGTATTTTTAAGCAAAAAGCAAACTCTAGAGAAATAATTTGTACAAATGTATATCAGTATCTACACCTACACATATCTATAATTATAAATCAATATATCACATGTTTATTTAAACAAATGTATAAATATAGAAAAATGAAAGTACAAATAACATGATCATGAAGAACTCTTTTAGAAATTAGATTAGGTTTACATTTTTATCTCTATGGAAAAGAATCAGGTAAGAATGAAGTCAGATATGATAAACTAAGAAATGCAATATTAGATAATAGTGCTGTTCATGTATAATTGTGATTTTAAAAAAATATTACATTTCAGTCAGGTGCCGGTGGGCTCATGCCTGTAATCCTAGCTACTCAGGAGGCTGAGATCTGAGGATCCTGGTTCAAAGGAAGCATGGGCAGGAAAGTCTGTGTGACTGTTTTTTTTTTAATTGTGAAAATACCGTACAGAGAGGTTACAATTACATGGACAAGGTAATGAGTACATTTCTTATCAAACATTGTGCCCTCCTCCTTTGCTTCCCCTTCCCATCCCTTTCCATCACCCCGCCCCACACACCCCACCTCACCTTGTCCCACTCCCCCTGCCCAAAATTGTAAAGATCGTATTTCAACATAAGGCCTTGTACATCTCATTGTTGCAATGGGTCCACCTATATCCCTATTTAAACAATTTGTTTTTCCCTTCCCCTCCACAAATTATACCAACATGAAATACAGTGAAAACAAGGGTTATACAGTAGGGGAGGGACATAAAAAGCAACAAAGAAATATCTTATAACTATGTTAGAAACAATAGCAAGAAAGAAAAAAAAACATTTGAATACATATCTTGGGGTTCATTTCACCTAACATCAACTTATCTGACCGTTTCTGCTTGTCTCAGACATATACTAGTTAGTGCAAACTCTTATCTCCAATAAACTACCAGAAAACCAGAAGCGGTGCAGTGTCTCAAGTGGTAGAGTGCTCGCCTTGAGCTGAAAAGATGAGGGACAGTGCCTAAGCCCAGAGTTCAAGCCCCACAGCCGACCAAAATTAATTAATTAACTCATTAATTAATTCTGGAGATATGTTTCATCAAATAAAAATAAGTCAGTGCATTCTGGCAATTTGTAGCACTTTGTCATTCATCATTTAAAAGAATATGATAATTTTTTTCTACTTCTCCTTCTTCCAAGGCAACTCAATTCTATTTAAGAAGGTTTTTAGAGGCACATAGTAAACACCTCATAGGGCATAGAGACAGACAGAAGACATGTCTGAGCAAGTACTATTAACTTAAGTGCTTCACAGAAAATTCAATAATAGCTTTTTTTATTTAGCTATTTCTAAGAATATAATATTAGTTATGCTTGAGGATATTATCCAGGAAGTTCATGATAGGAGAAGTTAAAGTCAAGGAAGAGGTAGCCCATAGTTTTAGAAAGGATTTTGTAATAATGAATTTCATCTAATAGATGGTGTAGCATCTTTAATCTGGTCCATCAATAATCAAGTTTGTTGACATCTGAAAAGTACCAAGTAGCTAGATGGACTATTTTAGAAGGAACTTGAATTTTTTTCTGATTTTCCCTTTAGTATATTCCCTGAATTTATGGTTTCATACTGTAGTGATTGTGCACTGAACTATTGCAGTGACCAAAGTAAATCTGAATTCCTATGTGTAAAGTTAGAAATGCAAGTAACTTATCAATCAACACACACACACACACACACAGAGACAGACAGACAGACAGACACACACACACACACACACCAGTTTATTATTTATTTCTATTATTTTCCAGAAAAGTTGACAGAATTACAAGAGAGGATGTCAGCCTTAAGTATGCTATCTCAAAATGTCAAGGTAATTGCAAGCTCAACTCAGTTCTGTAGAACATGATGTTAATTAAAGGTGTACATAGTATATATACTTAGGTATGTGGCTTGATTCCTTAACAGCACTTGAAATTTGATATTCTCTTCCTTAATTCATGTATGCATTAGGTTGCTAACTGTTTCATTTTTTATTTCTAGGCAAACTGTACAAAGTTTTCTACTTGTATGATGTCACTTTTCTCCTTAAGTCTTTTCAGTCTGAATGTCTTTGTTGTAGTAGTTGTTCCAGAACTTACTACCCATCTGCTCTTAGGCCTGTCCATGTGGATGTCATTTGGAAAATATGAATTTAGAATTCCTAAAAAATCATTGCCTTCTGTGTAAATCTGCTCCCTGCCTTGAGGTTATCCTCTAAGCCAATATTGTGTGTGTGCACACACAATCATCCTAACTGAAAATGCATTCATCATCTCTGATTTCCCATACCTTCCATCAGAAATCTTATGAAGCAATATAGAGTCTGTTTTCTCTACCTTTCCTCTCAGACTCTTGAGTCAAGTCATCTCTACTTGGCTTACATTGGAGGAAATACTATTCAAATACTACTCCCATTTGTTTTTCTAAAGAGAAACTGATAGTGACTTTTCTAAAGCAGTCATTTAATAAAGCTACTCTTCTGCCTAAAATTATTCAATGATTGTAAACTTTGCTTAGTAAATGAGAGATCAATATCCTGACTTATGATATAAACCCTTCTTCCTTGTCTTAGTCTTCTTGTCTTCATTCTGAAATTGTAATACATTGAACTCTGAACTGCTGAGTTCCCCCAGATTGTGTTCAACACAGAGATTGTACAATTTGTTCCCTTTCCCTATCACTCTTAGTTCCTATAATCTCTCCCACTTGACTAATTCCTATTCTTTATTTCAGAATGAGATTGTCATTGCTTCTTGGGAGAGGCCTCCTCTGGTAGCTGGATTCAAAGACTGGCTTAAGCTTCCACCCTTGGTGCCCCCCTGGCAGAATAAGCTATTCACATCCTTCTATAGTACTTATCAAACTATTCAGGACTGAATACACAATTTGCCAGGACCCAGGGAAAAATGGAAAAAAATGTTCAAAAATTATGAAGACTTTCAAGAAGTTGATAGCATATCCTCAATCAAGCAATGAGCACAACTTTGTGGTTATGCAGGTCATAGACTGATGAAACTTCTTGAGTTTATTTGTTCCTTCCATCATATTGCTGTTGCTCACTAACTCATTACCTCCTAAAAAGAAGTAACAAGCACTTTACACTATCCTCAGTATTTTTTTGGAAATTAGCATTATACTTGTCCATAAAAAGAGCTAAAATATAATGATATCAATTTTAATATTGTGATGTTAACCTGTGAACCTTTGTAGCCTCCAGTAACAGTAGTATTTGTAGATCACATGTACTTTCAAGGACTATTTCATTGTATACAGTAATTTTGTCATTTGTATTTTGCCTGAGTGCTTTCCATGTTTTCCCAATTAATTAATGCGAATGAATATCATTATTCCCTCTAAAAACCTCTGGAACCTGAGTTTCTCATTCTATGTCCCTCTTATTTTCCTAAATTTCCCCAAATCTCTGTATAACCTCTGCAGTATGGTAGGAAGTGTGTAACTATGTGTGTGCATGCTGCACAAATCTGTTTAATGTCATTTCCTAAGCAGAGGATGCCAAGTTCTCTTTCTTTCTCATCTCTCTGTGGATCACTTTGAATAGCCTAGTGTCATCAACTTAACAATGATACACATTTGGGGATTCCACAACTGCCCTTTCTTACCTGCTTTACTATTTTGCAATATGTTTCTTAGAGTAGGAAAACTGAGTCTTGATAAGAAGGATCACTCAGTTAAAGGGAAGAAAAGAGGGAGAACAATGAACTAGGCCTGGGTGAAACTGAGCAACCTGCCTTAAGGAACTACACGTAAGCCACCTCTAGTTTCAGCCATAACACATTAAGCGTGTCCTGATGGCTGAATGTCCCATGCTCTGTTCTAAGAACATCTAGCTATTGATCCGGGACTTCTCCCGACAATCCAACTCTCAGTTGTATTGTATATGTATGTATGTATATATATATATATATATATATATATATATATATATATATATATATATATATATATATATATATATATATATACAATACATTATAACCAAATTTCACAGCTATCTAGCAAAAATCTCAGGATAATAAATTCAGCCTCATGCTTATCTTAAGTCCACAAGAAAAGTATTTCCCTAAAACTGCATTCTAAGAATCTGTGCCCATTACCATTAAATTGTTAGAAGAAAAAAGAAAAGAAAGTAGAAAACAGAACAATCTTCTCTATTAGACACTTTCAGGGAACAAGTAGTGCTCTTTAGGAGCCACAGTGAATGTACAGATATAATTCTGACAAAGCTGGAACAGGAAAGAAGATATTAAATGACAATAGATGAGAAGAGCATCTTGTTACTTCTTTTCTAGGCCTCATATTCCTGTAGATGATTACATCCCATTTCTGTCTATTATTTTTCTTCCTGAATACTTTTTCACAGGCTTTGTTCTGTACACTCTTCATCTTTGATGTTCCTTTTGATAGCTTCTTTTTAAACCCCTATGTAATTTTCAGCACATTGAATAACTAAAATAACATTTCTCTATGTTCTCCATTGAATAACACTTTAAGAAATAACTTTGATTATTTAATGACAGAATTGCAATGTAGAAAAATGATTGTCCACAATGAATTATGGACTGTTAATATGTGTCCTACAAACTGGTTGTCTTTTGTGTGTAGAGTCTGGTTTTCCCTAAACCTATGCCTTTTCAGCATAATTCTCTACAGATATTCTATTTTCCATTTAACCTAACTTTGATTTAGATCTCACCAATCACTTCAATGAGTACATAAAAAATAAGTATCAATTTGACATTTTTCTCATGTCTTATAATGGATAGTCATGCAGAAAAACAAGACTTCCTGGGTATCTTGGACTCTTAACAATTTTCCTCATCTTTAAAATGAACCTGCAACATGGTCTCATATTATTATTATTAATGTTAGTGGTATTAGGACCTGTTATAAGTTTGTTGTAAAGAATAATTTATTCACAGCAAATTTAGAAGCTACACATTTTTATCTCTATTGTTATGATTCACGTAGTGAAGATTCCAAGGTTATATTACTTGGAATTAGGAACATTCATATATTCTTGGTAATTAGAGATCATTTGTAATGAACTCTATTAATAATTATTTGAACCACACTAGAGATCATCTATTGTTATAAATAAAAGGAGCTTACCCAAATAATAATCACCTTTCAATCACCCTCACAACAAAGACATTTAATTTCAATGGCACTGCAAAGTTTAAAAAAAAAGGTTTTTAGGTCCTAAATGACATCAATACATAAAAAACAGGGCCAACGTTTGCTGGAAACATAGTAAATATGGTCATTCAATGTTACTATCAAATCCTGAGGAGAAACTAGCTGTGGCTTGTATATTATTTCACTTATTTTGTACTTCCGTTTTGTTGATGAAAATTCTGTTCAATTGAAATAACATATTGTGTTTATTTCTCCTTGACTATTTGAAATTCCACCTTGTGAAATAAATCTTACATACAGTATCTCAAAATCTTGGTCTTATAAATCTGTAATTCAGAAATGTACATTGAAATAATGTTTGTTTAGAAACAGAATACCTAACACAATGTCTCCATATATGCATATTCTAGAAATAACTGTCTACCTGTTACACTACTCTCTCTGCATATGTTCTTTTTTTAATTTAATTTAATTTTATTTGTGAACATACTGTACAGAGGAGTTACAATTACATGGGCAGGATAATGCGTACATTTCTTACCAAGCATTGCAGCCTCCTCCTTTGTTTACCCTTCACATCCCTTCCCAGCCTCCCCCCTCCCCCCCATCCCAATCCTATTCCTTCCCCCCCTCCCCCCCCCACCGCACCGACGTTGTAAAGCTCGTTTTGGACATGACAACTTGTGCTTCTCATTGTTGCAACAGGTCCACCTGTATCCTTATAGAACTGGTTTTTCACAATCTCCTCCACTAGTTATACTGACATCAAATATAGTGAAAGCAGGGGTTATACTGTGGGGGAGGGACATACAAAGCAACAAAGAGATAATCTTATAAATGCATTAGAAACACATCTGCATATGTTCTTAACAGACTTAGAAAAGTCAAATTGTCATCAAAATAGACTTAAAGTGTGAAGCCTGATACTGTCATAACATTTTTTTCTGAGTGTCCCATTGCCTCTGTTTTTCAAAAATCTTTTTACTTATTTATTTTTTATTGTAAAGATGATGAACAGAGGGGTTGCAATTACACAAGTCGGGTAATGAGTATGTTTCTTTTTTAACAGTGTCACTTCTTCCCATATTTTCTCCTAGTTTTTCTCCTTTCTCATAAAAATAGTATAGTTCATTTTCAACATAGTATCAGAACAACTGGGTAGCAAATATAGGACACATTTTGATATTTAGAATATAAATAAGTGCTTAGTAGAGCAATCATGCTAAAGAATTATTCTGCATAGAAGACATTTCATTAAAAATAAAATGTAAGCAGCAATATATCATCATGCTACAATTTTCAATTTTGATAAAATTAAAGAAAAAATATGCCATATCAGTACTCCTGTCACCATTTATCAACAGATAACTTGGAAAATTCCCTAATTAGAAACTTGGAGAAATTAAATTATGATGGAAGATTAGGAAATTATATATAATTTTGCCTTAGTGACAGCTAACTGAAGGTGTCAGTGAGGGAGATGGTTGTCCGCATTTATAATTTCAAAGACAAATGAAAATATTTAGAAAAATACCAATAATAAAAATTCCCTTTTTATTAACTTTTCCTGTATTATTGAATGGTCTTTATTCAAAATAAAATATTTAGCACTCATTCAGCCTTGAATCAGTTTTTTTTTTACAATTTCACATAATCTTATAAATAAGCAGATGATGATCATTTACTTCTTTATAAACCTACATTTACTTGAAATAATACACAAATAATTTTATCATCATTGTGTTAGCATATTTTTATTAAAAATCCTCTCATTTTTTTCAAATGACAAATTTATAGCTCATTAAAAACTCAACTCTTCTACTTTATTTTAGCCAGAAACAAACATAGTAATCAGCATAAAATTTGTCACCCTAAACACTTTAATATGACTGTGGACTAGCTGGATTGTTAGCTAATGGTTTGTAAACCAAGGATCATAAAACATAGTGTGTCACCATATCAGTACAGAATTTGTGTCTCATAGGTATATGTTACTTGTTAGGTTCAATCTCATTGACTTTCTCTCTTAATGTTCTGGAAAGGAGTAGTAAATATGCCATTTTTATTTTCATGTGACACTGAAATGTATCTCAGGAATAAGATTTATTTCAGAAAAAATGGGACTAGATGAAGAAGAAGTATGAAAATTTAAAGAATATTTAGAGGGTTTTATATAAGAAATGGTAATAGAATTTGTTACTAGCAACATCCCAGAGGCTGCATTGGTAATGTTGCATGTAGGACAATCCAGACACCCTAATGACACACATGCCTGAGAAGAAATCAAGGATCAGTGTGCAACAAAACTACAGACTTCCTTCCCAAATTAATGATCCACATCATTCCCATAAAACTGGCTACAAATGCAATCAGAGTCACAGTATTTGATGGCAAGTCCTCAATAATCAGAAGAAAACCCTGGAAGCTACCACTGTTTTATACCTTAATGTCATGACCATTGTTGTGATGCTAAGGACTAGTTTTAGCTTAGACAGTGTCTAGTCTATACTGGTTTCCTCAAGCACAATCTACACACCCAAGATGAGGAGGTAATGTAGTGGTAGATGAAAGAGGTAAAATACAACTCTTCAAAACAAATTCAAGGACTTCGGGGAGTTATTTTCACTTTGTGCCTAGTACCAAATATATTCAAACTTTTGTTTGTAGAGGAAGGATTTGTAATTCATTCAGGAAGTGCCTTCAATGGAACCTGTTACTCAAATCATAGATGATTCTCGTCTCAGAAATAATTTTGCCTAGTAGGAATTTTAGGCAGTTAAACAAAGAATAATTACAATCAGCAGTGATTGTTGTACCAGATAGTGAGGACAAAAACCCTCTTGCTTGCTTGTCATTCTTGGAAATCCAAGAATCAGAGGATGGACCTCCAACGAAGATGGCAATGAAACAGAAGACAAAGCTTTCCCAAGTCAGACAAATCCTGAAAAAGTACTTACTAAAACCTAAAACTAGAATAGATTGACTCTATTATTTTTGGCTTTCTTTTTTTATTGTGAAAATACCGTACAGAGGGGTTACAATTACATGGGCAAGATAATGAATACATTACTTATCAAACATTGTTGCTTCCGCCTTTCTTTCCCCTTCCCATCCTTTCCCATCTCTCACCCCCCAACCCCCCATCCCCCCCACCAAAAATGTAAAGTTCGTTTTTTGACATAAAGACTTGTACATCTCATTGTTGCAATGGGTCCACCTGTATCCCTGTTTAAATGATTTGTTTTTGCCCTTCCTAGTTAGCTAATCCATATGATAAATCATTGAAATTCTGTGAAATTTTGTAACACATCTCTGTTTAAGCTACAGAATATTGCATATAGAAATTATTCAGTCACAAGTACAATTTGTCTCTATATTGGAATAAATTTTAAAATGAAAACAATCAGTAATTTAGGGAATTAATTTGAAGTACTGATTCTTAACTTAGGTATATATAAGATACTCTGTTGAGCTTAGTTAAAAGAAATTTTATCCTTGGAGGTATGGAGCTGAACTCAATATATTATATTTTTAACTAAAACTAAGTGTTATTTTGATGAAGGTGTTTCAAAATCATACCTTGAAAAACAGTGTGTTAGAAAATATTTTTATTGTGAAAATATCATACAGAGGGGTTACAATTACATGGGCAAGGTAATGAGTACATTTCTTATCAAGCATTGTTGCCTCCTCCTTTGTATCCCCTTCCTATCCCTTCCCATCTGCCCCCAAAAATATTTTTAAATAACTTGAGAAATTCTTATTTGAGGAAGGCAGAATTTACTTTCTCCTTTGGTTCTCTTCTTCAGTTTTCTCCATCAAGGTCCTGTGCAAACTTCAAGAATTGGGAAAAGATTCCATTACATATATTGTTACCTCTAACTTAATGTGGAGAGGAGAAAATAATATGTGCTAGGTGCCTATATATTGAGAGAAGTTTATTTATTTTAATGCTCAGGTAGGACTTCTAAACCTTCTGGTTGGTAGAAGTTGGCCTCCAGCAGTTTTTAAATACCCTGGGTGATTCTAATGTACATCAGGGTCACCAACATTAGGTAAAAGGGATGAAAAGCCTCCAAAATTCTCTATTCCAGTTCTTTTTAATTTTTTTTTAAATTTAAAGTCCATGAAATAATCATTTTATTGACTAGTCATGTGAAATGGAAACAATATATAGTTCTTCCTGTCAAAGTTGGATGGGGTATAACCCCTCTGTACAGTATTTTCACAATAAAAAAAAGAAAAAAATAGTTGGATGGGGTAATAGAAAAAGGACTAAAAGTATGCAAAACAGTCTATATATCTAGAGTATTTTCCACTTTACATTTAGTTTTGTACTAATTTGAAAATGCCTGGCATTCTTTTAACTTATGAGAAAAGATGTAGCAAACATCTAAACAAATTCCTTATCCATGATTACACTTAGCTGCTACCTCTGACTCAAATATGTTTTCATATATGTGTGTGTGTGTGTGTGTGTGTGTGTGTGTGCGCGCGCGCGTGTGTGTATTTTAAATTACAATATCATACATTTTTTCTTTTTTTAAATTTTTTTATAGAGCTAATGTACAGAGGAATTGTAGTTACATAAGTTAGGTAGTGACTACATTTCTTTTTGAACAGTGTTTTCCCCTCTTTGTTTTCTCCAATTTTCCCTTCCGCTTGACTCCTCCCTCCTCCTCAAGATGTAAAGTTAATTTCCAACATTGTGTCCACTGAATATTACTGTTGCCCTGGCTCACTCTTTGCCCCACCACATTTGTGGTTCTTTTTTGCTCCACCAAATCAGATAAATTTATATACAAGACAGAGGGTACAAAAATCTATTATAGTTCTTTTCCTAAACATTTTATGTTTGAATGACTACATGTATATACATTTGAATTTACATGTCATTTATAAGGCTGGATGGTCATCTGCTCCGATCACTCCAAAAGAGCAAAGGAAACATTGTTATTGCAATTTTAAATTCCTAAATTCAATTCCTGTGTTTGTGTCTAGTTTGTTTTCTTCCTTTTCTCTTTAACTACACAGAAGCCTTCCTTATTGTATTTAACCTGAGCATTGTTATGATCCTTTAGTACTTGTGAAATAAATTGTGTTTTTGTATTGTGGAATGCTATTTGTAGCCTACGGTTTTACTTTGGAAATTTTATATAATTCTCCAGTGCATTTTGCCTCTAAAACAGTGATATCAAGCTCTAAAATCTCCTTTTTGCTGTGTTTTGCAAGCGTAGAACTATTTCTTGTATTTTGAACTTTTTCACAATCTAAAAAATATGATAGACAAGACCTGTTGATATTGAAGCTGGTGAAATTGAAACAATGATGGCATTATTTGATGGATCAGAAGAACTATGTCTGTAGGACATCATCACTTTGACTTTGCTAATACACATTATTTTAAGAAAAATTGCTCAGAAAAAAGCAAAATCAAAGAATATATATAATCTTGTAGAATGGTACAACGACGTTCATGTTTAAATTTGAATTTTATTGAGAAGAATGACAGATAACTTTAAATACATTTTCCTACAATCTGAAGTTATTTATTAGTCTTCTCATAGTATACATTACCCTAAACAAAAATTAATCAAGAGAAATGATAGCTGAGTAATTAAATTCCTAGTAGCCTTTAAAAAAATCAAATGATCTGATAAGATACCACTTTAACCTTATTTGATATTCTTCTTAAAACCTTTTATAAAAAAAATCGTAGTATTTGTCTGTGGCCTTCTACAATAGCAGGTGGTGCATGAATGCAAGCATTTAGGTTATTGCAGTTACTTTATGTCCTCAGTGCTTACAAAGCATTTATCACAGAACATCTACTCAAGAAGCACATATTAAAAATAGGAAATGCCAGAGGGAGACCCATCCTTTATGTAAAATTAGTTTCTACTTTTTTTTTTTTTTTTTGTCGGTCGTGGGGCTTGAACTCTGGGCCTGGAAGCTATCCCTCAGCTCTTCAGCTCAAGGCGAGCACTCTATCACTTGAGCTACAGCGCCACTTCGGGTTTTCTGGTGGTTTATTGGAGATAGGAGTCTCACAGTCTTTCCTGCCCAAGCTGGCTTTGAACCGCGATCCTCAGATCTCAGCCTCCTGAGTAGCTAGGATTACAGGCGTGAGCCACCAGCACCCGGCTTAGTTTCTACTTTCTAAAATTCCAATTTTAATTGGTCTGAGAGAATATGCCATTCTATGTTCTCAAAAATTGCAATAAATTCTCCAAAATAAATTTGGAACAATTTAATATATAACTTATTCCTTTAATAAATGATACTTTTTATTCACACATAAGTTGAAATTGTATAGCAATTGACAATGGTAAGCTTTTCAAGGCAAATTGCTGTATGCCATGGAATTTTGCTACTAAAATATTGAATATTTGACTTCATGAACATTTAAAGGGACATATTGGAACCTAAGAAGGGACAGCCAGTGTTTCTTGGCATTTTACACTAAGAAACTTGTTTCCAAAAATATCTTACATGCAACACTAATAATATGTTTCATATATCAAGTGAAATAAATGTATTAATTTTCTATTATGTAAGACTACTAAGGGAGAAATTTCAGACTTATCAACATGTGCAGATTGGTACTTGGAGAATACTTGGAATGATTCTTATGACAATAAAATGAAGTGATACAGTAATCCTGAAAATATTTGAAGAAAACTATGATTTCATGCTGCAATAACTAGAAGTTTGTCAGGGATTCATGGGTTTTAAAAGAGTAAAAGATAAGTCAATACTTACTCTTTTAATGCTTCTATTTTACTCCTACTTATCCTAATTTCTATGAACAACATAAATGAAATAAGTACAGAATGTTGATGCCATAGTGTTTCTGTTTTGTCCCAAGTTCCCTGGAGTCCAATGAAGTCCTAATTAATTATTTGGTAACTGAATAGAGTGTTCTGATTCACACCCTTGCTAATTTATTAGTTTCCATTGTCTACAGAGAAAAATCATCTGCTTAGCTTATCATATTTCACCCTGTCCCAACCCTGGTTCCACTTCATTTCTTTCTAGGCTCCGAAGACATCATGCACTTGCCCTATCCTGTGTTTATCCTTGTTGTTATCAAGACTTTTGCTATGCATGTCCCTTTACTACATAACTTCCCAGTACTGCAAGAGAAGCTCTGTATGCCACTTTATCCAGGACCTCATCCCAGTGGGACCAAGGGATTGATTTAGTGCCTTCACAGTGTCTACACAGAGTACCTAGGGTCATATTTTAACATCTTTTATAACCAAGATGTCCTCGAGGAAGTACCACATTTTGTGATTTTTTTTAAGATTCTGCTTTAAAATAGTTAGAAAATAATCTTTATATGAGTTATATAGAAAAATACTTAAAACAGTGCCTGGCAGATAAGCAGTTAATACATATTAATGTAATGCTCAAAACTAGCATTATTTTTCATATTATAATGCCTTAGAAAACAATCTTTCTATGTCAGACTATAAACTGACTTGGGAAATGAGTGTTTTCTTTTCATTTAAATTTTGAATGTGCCCCAGATATTATCTAGAATAACTCAATTTTCAATATTTATATAACACCCCCTCTTTATATAATTTGGAACAACACCTGGAAGTACAAAGAGTGAAATGTAAATTTTCCAGCCCTTCAGTAGCTTGTAATGCATTTGGGGAAATAAATGATACATAAAATAGTAGAAATTATACTAATTGTTTTCCAATCAAATGACATACTGAATGAGTTCTACAAAATAATGGTAATGGCAGATGTCTAGGCAAGCAAAATTCCATGGATACAACAGCCTAGAAAATGTTGCCAAGACAGCAGAATGTAAAGAAGGTGTTTAGATGACCATATAGATATATACCAAAGTAAACAATTTAGGTCAGTGACAGTGCAGAATGTGGCATTGAGGTAGAAAACATTATGGTGAGATGTATTTGGTTAGTCAGGCTCTTGTAGGATCAACAATTTGGGGTTTTGAAATATCACATTCAAGTTCAACTGACATACGTGAGTGAAACAAGCTTGCACTTAGCAATAACAGTGTTGAGGTTTTGAGGAGATCTGCCCTAAGAGTAAAGGATGCACTACTATGACTTTATCCGTTGTCCCATATGACTGGATTCATATGCTGCTCTAGATCTTTGTGGATGAAATTGATAATCTGTGCTAAAGACTCCTGTCTCTTGTAGCCAGTTTGTGACCTTGAAGAAAATAACTAGTGTATGTCTAGGAAAAGCAGAAAAGGTCAAAAACTATAACCATATAAGATGATCTTAAGCAAAATTAAATGCAAGATATGGAAACAAGGGGATTTATATTTCTTGCTGTTATTTTTAATGTACTCACAATATACTTTGAGGTGTTTTTTTTTTCTTTTGTATGTTCTTCCCCTTTGGTGTAACACCTGTTTTCACTGTATTTGATTCTGGTGCCCTCCATCTTTTATATACATTTTTTTCTAATTTGGGGAGGGGAAGGGAAATAACAATGCTGAAATAAAGGTACAGAGTTACCCATTGTAACAACGAGATGTACAGGACACTATATTGAAAACAAACTTTTCAACTTTGTGGCAGGGAGGTGGGGAGGAAAGGGATGGTAGGGGAAAAACAAAGGAGGGGGTAACAAAGTTTGATAGGAAATGGACTCATTACCCTCCTCATGTAACTGTAACCCCTCTGTACAAATCTTTACAATAATTTATATAAGTATATATATATATATAAGTTTGAAAAGGCTCCATGAACATCAAATGAACATCAAATAGCTAGCTCAGACATTTATAATTCTTATGTTAATAAAAAGCCATGAAAGTTTTTAAGCAAAAGAATTAGATATTCAGGAATATTCAGAAGATTTTTCTAGGTAATTATTTGCAAGGCAGACTTTTTATTAAATCTCAGCAAAATGTCCAATATAGGAATTATTATTATAATCTAGGTGTGAAACACAAGCTAAGGTGTAAATTATGGGACTAGAAAGGCAATGATTTAAGTTTCAGAGTAAACCACTTGAGCTTCTCTGTACTTTTAGCTGACTCAAATTAGTTTTTTGTCTGCCCAAGTTGTGTTAATTGCTCCCATTTCTCCTGTTTTTCCTTTAATCAAAAGGATTTACATAAGCGATCTCATTAAAAGAAAGTCATGTCTCACCAAATGAACCTGGCCATTTTGTGTAATAATTATAGCACAAAAGGAAAGGTTAATCTGATTATATGTAATTGGATAAACAGAATATTGCCAACATCTGTGCTAAGTAGACTTCAGTGCTTCTTATGTGCCCTAAGAAGGACAGTCATAGATGATTTTCCAGAAAAGTCATCTTTGCACTCAGGCTATTAAAAATTATAAGAGCTGGGGCTGGGAAGGTAGCTCAAAGGTAGAGTGCTTGACTTGCATGCATGGGGCCCTGGGTTCGATTCCTCAGCACCACAGATGCAGAAAAAGCCAGAAGTGGAGCTGTGGCTCAAGTGGTAGAGTACTAGCCTTGAGCTGAAGAGCTGAGGGACAATGTCCAGGCCCAGAGTTCAGGCCCCAGGACCAGAAAAAAAATAAAAGAGCTTAAACAAGCAGCTGACATTTCCAACTTAAATATAATGTATACTCTTGTGAAATATACAAGGTGCTATAAAGGTCCTCTTGACTAAAGATTTTGCATGTTGTTACAAAGACAACCAGGAAAGACAAATCTATGCTTACTATTGGGTGATAAAGCATAATTACCTTCTTTTATTTTTTCTCCAGGGTGTTAAATTAAAAAGCTCATGTTAGTCTGTTTTTATGTATTAATAACAATGATTATTGGTAATTCTCTTTCCTATGAAATTAAAAGCTTTTACAGAAGTATCATTTGACTTAGCAACGATTTGCATGCATTACTCCCAGTGCAGAGAGAAAAACCATTATGGATATGTGCCAAGGCATTTTGGATTGTCGGCTCATTTTCTAAGTTTTAGAAGGATATTATTTTAAATTTTAAAGCCCTTTCATTCAACTCCCACACACCAATCTCTGTCTTGAGCTTTCTGAAATGAATCCTGCAGCCAGGAATTATGTCAGTCCCTAACGCAAGCACTGAGGGAGTTCAGGCCCTCCCATAGTGACACTGCTAAGGATGTTTATGGCAGAAATTCACACTGGAGGTAGGGAGTAAGGCATTTTCTAAGTCCATCTGAAAATGTGGTGTATATATCCACAATTGAATTTTGACCATACATCAGAAAGAATGTTATTGTATCATTTGTAGAGAAATGGAAAAACTTGAGGGAAAAACAAATAAACAAACAAACAAACACAAACAACGTTAAGACAAGTAAGATGAAGGATGATTTTTTTCCCCTACTATGTGGAAACGAGATTTAGCTTACAAAGTCCTAAGTAAATATGTTAGGTCCTATGCGAGTGTATGCAAATGTATTCACTGCATTAGGTAGTGTCAAGGAAGATATCAAATATTGCAAATCTCTGAAAAGCCAAAATCAAAGTTCAGCAAAATAAAACACCAGGAAGCAGCTATTGAAAAGGGGTGGTGTGGGGTCAAGAGGAAAAGGGTAGATGATGAGAAGAAGAAAATATGGAAAATACAGACAAGAATCCAATGTATATCCTACAAAATTAATAAGGGTGAGGAAAGTAGTTGGCAGAGAAGGGAGAGTGGAAGATGTTGAAAAAGGTGACATTGATCAAGATATATTGTATCAATAAATTGCCTTGTTAAATGGTAACGTCTTTGCATAACTACCTAAAAATGATTATTATTTTTTAAATGACCTGGCTATGCTGATTTCAGGTAATACCTTAATTTCCCAGTATGCATGCATCTGATAGACTCTGATGTTAAGAAAATCCCCCATTGCAAAGGATTTCTGAAGTTGCCACTTCTTTCCTAACAGTTTTTAACATTACCTTTCCCTCAATGTTTTGCCGAATCTTCAACACCTCCAAGTTCCCTGGTGATTGTGATAAGAGGTTTTGCATATACTTTAATGGCAGAAATTCGGACTCAATTAAAAATAAGCCAAGTAAGTAGTGCATTTTAATGAGAGAAAATGAAAAATAGTGAATTCGAGGATTGTTAAATAACATAACGTTCTCGATGAATGACTTATTTGCATTAATGCTTAGATCAGGAATATTTTTGAAAGTACGTGGAGGGTAATGATACCCTGAGTTTTATATCATTGTGTTGCTCTTCCTTGTCATTTACTAACCTTTCTTGTTTTCAAATGGTATCAGTTAAAATATGTTATTAACAAGAACCTCGAGGCTGGGAAGGTGGCTCAGTGGTAGAGCTTGCCTTGCATGCCTGAGGCCCTGGGTTCGATTCCTCAGCACCACATAAGCAAAAAGAAAAAAACACGGAAGTGACGCTGTAGCTCAAGCGGTAGAGCACTAGCCTTGAGCTGAAGAGCTGAGGGACAGCGCCCAGGCCCAGAGTTCAGGCCCCACTACTGGACCCCAAAAAAAAAAACAAGAACCTCTCAGATTACTATGTAAGGACAGTTTAAAACATCAACTTAAAACACCTTATAATATTTGAAGTGCTTCTCAAACATCAAAGAAGTACATGTATTTTTGTTATCTAATTCATTTTATTGAACACAACACACGGAACCATCTAGCTTCTTGAATCTGAAATTTAAGATTACTTCTTTCCTTAAAGCCCTTTAGAGAACCACAAAAGTTCATTCAATTAGTTCTTTGCCCACACTGCTCCCTAAGTGCAGCCCTGACTCTTCTTCCCCTAGGTATTATGTAACATCCATAATGCATTCTGAGTTTCCACATTATCTCTCTTGTTAAAAATACATTTAGCTGTCCTGTCTGACTAGATGTCTGAAAGCATCTAGATAATACATTCTTCCTATATCATTTCTTATATTGCTGACAATAGCCTCCTCTCACTATGGAGCCCTCTTCCAAGGATTTACTCATGTTTTGCTGTACCATCAACTATTGCTTAGTACAAAGAGATATACCTCTATCTCCGTGTTTTTATTTGACTTCAAAATCCCTATTTAGAGAGGCTTATTGAACATACTCACTAGATATCTATCTATCAGATAGCTCAAATTCAAAGCACATAAAATTCAGCACCGTAGAGCCTCTAATCTAACAGTGAACTTTGCAGATTACAAATTATACAATAGAAGGACAAAGTTTTATTTTCAGTTTACGTTCTTTTGTAGAAGTTTGCCATGAGTCAGTTACTGGACTATATTCCTAAAGTATACAACATCGTTTTTACAACACCTTTAGAGAAAAATGCAAGGTTCTTTTAATTCTACAGAGGAAATGCTTTTACAAAAAAAAAGAAAAATAAACTAAAATATGATTAAAATACTAATAAAATTATCAGAATGTTAAACACCATTTCCTAGTATATTTTAATTAATTTCCCAGTAAAACCAGGTAATTGTGTTGTGAAATGATATTTATAAATTTTGACTTCTCTATGATAGTGATAATCTAGACCCAATTTGAGTAATTTTATGTCTTTTAACTTCACTTCCTTCTTACCTGAAAACTGGAGGCTTACAACTGTAATCAGGAACTCAGGAGGCTGAGATCTGAGGATCAAGTTTTAACCAGCCTGTGCAGGAAAGTTTATGAGACTCTCACCTCCAATTAATTTCCAAAAAGCCAAAAGTGGAGCTATGGTCAAGTGGCAGACAAGCAGTAGTTTTGAATATAAAAGCTCAGAAACAGTGCCCAAACACTTAGTTAAAGCCCCAGGACTGGCTTTTGTACACACACACACACACACACACACACACACACACACACACACACACACACACACACACAAACACACACACACTTCTGAGGGATAATCACATTTCCTCAAAGAATTTATGTGAGGAAAAATTTTTATAAGGTTACCATTTCATCCCTGGCTACTTAGAGAATTGACCAGTTTCAACACTGAAAATTTCCTGTTTCAGAAAACTCCTAGGAAAAACAAATCTGGAAATTAGGCCACTGGTTCTTTGATTCTAGGTACAGCTTACCCAACTCAAATACATTATACTAAACTATTTTGTTAATGCTACTTCTGCAAAATCCCTTTGATCAATCCCCTGATGTCCCACAGCCAGTTCAACAGCCCAAGTATCTTTAAAACAGAGTGACCACCAAGTTCTGGCTATGCTATTGACACTGCCCATGAACTCACATTATCCTCATTCTCAGATTGAGCTATAGAGGCGGAAAGAATAAAAGTTTGTGCTCCAAACAATACATCAAGCAAACACTGAATCAAATCCTGAAATGTAGATAGATTTCAATTCAGAATCGGTGCTTCTAAATATTTCATGTAGTTACCACGTTTGGTTAAGCAGCTCATGATATTTCTATCCACAAAATACATATTGGCTACCTCAAATTTATAGAAAAATGTTGAAGACCTATTACCTTCTACTGAGGCCACATATGAATAAATATAATATAGTTGTATACATACTATATATATATATATGTATATATATATATACATATATATATATATATAATCTAAAAAGAAAAGACTGGAAGGTTCTAGGATGGCTAGAGTGGAAAATGCTCCTACATGGCAATCATTAGGCTCTGCATTCACATCCAGTAATCCCCCACCCAAAAAAATAATAAAAATTTAGAAAGAGAAAGAGAAAAATATAAACAATAAAGTATGGAAAATGAACTATCTCATCCATACATGTTTTCCAAATGTCTATCTCTAGGCTAGGTATGTAATAAAACCTCATTAAATATATTTATATTTAATTAAATAAAATTAAGCAAACTGCTCAGAGTTCTTAAAAATTACAGAATTTGAGTCAATTCCCAGCTTAGGTCCTAGATTTAGAGTTTTCTTTACTCATCTTAAGTCTAAGTACTCTGACAATCTGTCAGAAACTGGGTAATTGGTTTTCATGTATACATAAAAAACACTCATCTCTGAAGCTGTTTTACAAAAGAAAAGCATTCAAATTCAGAAAACAGTGAGATTGTAAGAACACAAAATTATATTTTGTTTCATTTCTGTTATCTTAAATATTCTTACACTAAGAAAACATGCATTATGAAAACTTCTCATAAGAAAAAATACTCAGAAATATATATTTTTGAATCACTTAAAATAAACTTCCTCTCCCCACGACCAACAAAAAAAAAAAAAAATGCTGGGGCTGAGAATGTGGTTTAGTGGTAGAGTACTTGCCTAGCATGTATGAGGCCCTGGGTTTGATTTCTCTATACTACATAAAAAAATAATAAAAATTATTAAAAAAAATAAACTTCCTCTGAATTATACTATTTTATTCCAATCAGTGTTTAAAATTTATAATAAAGGGTTCCATTCAGTTCCATTGGCTTTTGTTTTGTTTTGTTTTAGATGGTTGTGGGGCTTGAACAAAAGGCCTGAGTGCTGCCCCTGAACTTTTGCAGTTAAGGCTAGCACTCTATGACACTGAGCCACAGCACCACTTCTGGTTTCCTGGTGGTTTTTTCTTTTTCTTTTTTTTTTTTGGGGGGGGGGACGGGGAATGAGTCTCATTCACTTTCTTGCCCAGGCTGGCTTCAAACTGCTATTCTCAGATCTCAGCCTCCTGAGTAGGTAGGATTCCAGATATGAGACACCAACACCTAGCTTCATTGGTAATTTTTAACAAGCATCCTTATCACCAAAGCTTTTTATCATCAAACTTCTTAATCAGTGTCATATATTTTCCATGCATAACTTAATTGCTTCTTTTTCTATTCCCTTATCAAACTACCAAAATACAAGTGATAAATGAACAGTAAAAACCAAGCAAACATAGATATACAATACTTCAGATTATAGATCAGTGACAAACACCAGCTTAAGTAACTCAATGTAATTTGAGTATATATTTACAGTCAAAAATACATTAGCTATGCATTTACTGTTTAAAACCTACAAAGGTTGTATACATTACTTATTAGAGTTAGTGGCTAAATCTTCTTGTGACAATAAGAAATGCCAAATTCAAGACTTACCTTGGTATTGGCTATTGGCATCCCTAAATCCTCATCCTGTGTACCCAATGAATAGGACACTATTTTTAGTGTCCAGAATTTATTAGTCAAAATCCATTTGGGGAAATAATTCAATAACAATCCTATACTGTGAATTTATATTGCATTATTATCATTTCAGGGAACATTTGGCCTTTGAAACCAATAACCAATGTTAGCAATATCTTGCCCAAGAGACTTGGACATCAAAGACTTGTTGTCAGAAGTTTCTAGAGGCTCCCCCGCAATTTTCTACATGAATGGGGCCATGAAAACCTAGTTGTTTCAGACTGCAGTGAAGGACATACAGTCTTCATACCTTTACATCAATAAATATTTATTTGACATTTCCTTTGAGTCCAGTACTATGTCATCTCTTACAGATGCAAAAATAAACTGAGTGTGCATACTACATGGGGTGACAAGTAAGGGCCAAATAAAAGATGGCTGTGCAGTGCACTGACTGCTGTAACAGACAGATATTAAAATGCCAATGAGGCAAAGGAGAAGGTCTGCCTGATTCACTTAATAACAGGGGTTCATTAAGACATCACAAAATCACAAGCACTTGTTCTAGGTGTTAAATTTGCATGCTAGGAATATTTTTAAATGAGAAGGTGGAAATCTTCCAGCATTTGCATCAATGTTTTTTCACAATGTTTGTGTTGTTTTAATTAGCAGTTTTGAAATAATGGGGGGAAAGTATCCTCTATTTGCAACATCAGTTTAAGTTACTTTTATAGCAGCAAAATGAAGAAAATGGGGACAGTAAAGAGAAAAAGGAAAGGCTCATCTGATGATTCTTTTCCATATGTTCCATTTGACATTTTCTCCAAATAAACATCAACCCCAGTCAAAATCAACTAGTTATATCAAATATGTTAACCTTATGTCTTGAGATGTCTTATTAATGACATCAGAGTAGCAACATATGACATAAATGTCTTCAGAATGCCAGGAAGATTCATTCAATAGACTAATCTATTACCAAGAATCAAATGAACAGGTCTGCCTTTCAGGAATGATAGGTCCAAGAAGAGGGCTGAGATGGACTCATCAGGCTGGTGTATGTTGACACAATTTTTTCTTAAAGAATTTTAAAAAATAATAAAAGATGCAATTTCTAAGCTATTTTTCCACAATTTCAAGCTCTCAGTTAGTTGGCACATGAAAACCTGAACAATCTTAGTCTATTTTTTCACTCAAATATATAACCTGTTGTTTTATCCCTGAAGATTAAAATAATTCAGTTTAAAACAGCCAAGAAAAAGAGCCATTCTAAACACTGAAAACAGTTCTGTGGCAAAGAATAAGTGCTAATGATTTCCAGAATGAAGCTTAATTAGAAACTATATCAAGCCATAGCTTACATATAAACTGGAAAATACAAGCCAATAAAAAAACTCCAATTAAGATTTAGAGTCACAAATAAAGATTAATACACACATAGATTTCATATGAAAGTGACCTTAGATTGTGGCTACAATTGGTTATCTGGAGATTTATGAACTTGAGAGCTTAGAAAAGTAACACTGACCTAACATAGAGATCACTTTGTTCTATTGTCTATATTGACAAACTATCACTGAAGTTAGAAGGAATCATTTTATCCATTATAATGATTTTACCAAATTTCTCAAATCATTTCTAGTAGCAACCTGGGAAAATATATTTTGAATCCTCTTTATGCCTAGCTGATTTCATTGATAACTGTGGCTTGTTTTTTATTCCAAACCGGGTATTAGAATTCAGGGCCAGGAACTATCCCTGAGCTTTTGTGTTCAATGTTAGTGCTCTACCACCTGAGCCATAGCTTCATTTCAAACTTTTTGTTGTTAACTAAAGTCACAAACTTTCCTACCCAGGATGGACAAATCTAGATATAATCATGATCCTCAAATCTCAATCTCATATGTATCTAGGATTACAGATGAGAGCCACCAGCACCTGGCTCAGGAAAATAAATTGAAGTTCAATCACTTGACCTTGCCTACTTGCTAACCAGTAAACACCAGGACCTTAAGCTGAAGTCTAGCTGATCGCTATCACCAAAAAGAAGTTAAACTGTATTTAATTACTCCATCTTTTCTTCCTGATCTTTAGTACAATTCCACTGTCCACTAATTCTTCTAAATTTATCATCTCTTTATTATTTCTGTGATCTGATTAAGGTATTAAGCCCCCTGAAAAACCATATTGAAATCATTTGTTACCAGACCCCTCAAGGACCTCTCCCACATCCATGCATGGTATGTCAACGCAGCCATAGCTAATTTGGCAGTCAGTATCCACCTAACTAACGAACAATCACATTCCATCCAAGGAATCTCAAAATCAAAATTTGTGAGATAAAGTACTATCAGACAAAAAGTTTTTTTTCCAAGTTAGATTAATTTGGCTCTCAGATGGGCAGATGCCAGGAAATCAAAACTCAACATAGGAAGTATAAAACACTACAGCAGAAAGGATAATAGAGGAGATTAAAGGAAAGTTAGAGAAGGAGTCTGAATGAGGAAAACTGGAGAGAAAGGGGCTGCTTCGGCTAATGACATGTCTCTAACTGCTTTTAGGCTACCTACTAACACATCTGTTCTTTGATCCATTTCTTGTACTATACCTAAAGCTTAGACAGTAGTATAAAATTCACAAAGTTTTTATGGCTGTTCACATTCCCTTTCTGTCAGACACTCAGGAATATATATATATATATATATATATATATATATATATATATATATATATATATATATATATATATATATATATATATGACCTTAAGCTAACTTTATCTGTCTCATAGACATTTATAGTTTGTAAATACATATCCTGTCATTCTCTGTCTGTTTTGTCTCTGTCTCTCTCAGTCCCTCTTACTCCTTTCCCTCCCTAGCTACCGCCTTCACTCTCCTACTTTTTCTGTCCCTTGTATTTTATACCCCCATACATTCACGTTGAAACAACTACACAAATGCTTTGGAGCTGTGAATAATGGCCTCTAATTAGTTCTTTTGAATCTATATAATATATAAAGTTGCTTACCCCCACCTACATTAGAGTTTGTTCTGCCAAATTCATTTGAAAACTAAATGCATGGTGTTTATTTTCCATTTATCATAACTAAGGTGAAAATTAACTTTTCCTGTTTGAGAGCATTCAATGTAATGCTAATTGGATCTTACAAAATGTGTATCACAGAATTTATGATTCCCAGAAACCATATAGGTAGGTTACTATTCTAAAATTGTACCCTTTTAGCTAATTAAAATGTTACTTGAGAATTCCTCAGTCCCAGTTACTGCTTAGATCGCATATAATTACAGTGAATAAGGTCACATTATGTTCAGTACACAGAACTTGCTGTGTTGTGTGATCTTGAACAAGTCTCTATTTATCTCCTTTCATACATCACTGCTCTCACTCATAAAATGGGCATAATATTGCAACCTCCATTGTGATATACAAAAGACTAAGAGATGGTGTATAGCAATAGCATAATCATCATTTGTCCATACTAAGTGCTTGGTAAAAGTTACTCACTAAATTACCAATATGTGTTCACAAACTATCATTGTTGACAAATGCATAGGATAGATATTAACTAATCCTTGTTGAGAATATAAAATATGTTCTATTACAAATATTCATTTAAATATTGTTTTGAAATAGTATTAGGGCTTGAACTTATTAGTATTAAGGCCTGCACACTGTCTCTTAGCTCTTTGCAAATATTGCTGATTCTCTGCCACTTAAGCCACAGCTCCACTTTCAGCTTTTGGATAGTTAATTGGAGATAAATGTCTCATAGACTTTCCTGCCCAGGCTTGCTTTGAAGAATAATCCTCAGAGCTTAACCTACTTAGTAGCTAGCATTACAAATGTGAGCCACTATAACCCAGCTGTGTTTTTATTAATTTTTATTGTAAAAATGTTGTACAGAGGGGTTCCAGTTACCTGAGCAAGGTAATGAGTACATTTCATAGCAAGCATTGTTACCTCCTCCTTTATTTTCCCCCTACCATCACTTCCCTCTCCACCTCCCCAACTCCTCCCCCCTACCCCAACACTGTAAAGTTTGTTTTCAATGTAGTGTCCTGTACATCTCATCATCATAATGGGTCAGCCTGCATCCTCATGTAAGTGTTCTGCAATATCCCTTCCCCTTCCCAAATTATAAAAAGATATATATACAACGTGCAGAGCACCAGCATCAAATCTAGTGAAAACAGGGGTTATGCCATAGGGGAAGAACATACAATAAGAAACAAAAGAATCACATAGTGTATTGTAAGTACATTAAAAACACTAGCAAGAAAGAAAGAACCAAAAAAAACCTTTTGTCCCTGTCTTGGGGTACATTTTGCTTAACATTATCTCATATGGTCATATGTACATAGCCTTTAACCTTCTCTGCTTGTCCTAGACATGTACTAGTCACTGCAAACAAGGGAAACCCTAGGACCGATGTTTCTTTGGTCCTGGCTCACTTCACTTAATATGATTTTTTCCAAGTTTTTCCATTTTCTAACAAAAGAGGCAATGCCATTTTTTCTGATGGATGCATAGAATTTCACTATATATATATATATGTGGAGATATATATATATATATATATATATATATATATATATCACATTTTCTTGATTCATTCATCTCCTTAGGGGCATCTGGGTCGGTTCCATATCTTAGTTATGGCAAATAATGCTACGATAAACATGGTTGTGCTAGTAGCTCTAATATGGTCTTGTTTATGATCCTTTGGATTAATGCCCCAAAGTGGGATTTCTGGGTCACAAGGGAGCTCTATGTGGAGTCTTTTGTGGAACCTCCATACTGCTTTCCAGAGTAAACCCAGCTAATTTTATTATTACTTTTTAAAAGTATTACTTTTTAAAAATATCAAATAAGATAGAGAAGTGATTAAGTCCTAGAGTAGGCCAAGGCCACAGTGACATGGTTAACCTAATCACCATCAGAATGTCAATAAGTTTGAAACATTCTGTGAAGTCACCATTAGAAAAAATGGTGAAGTTAACTGAAATCAACCAGCACACCATATGCACTTGCTCCTTCTGTTGCAAAACCAAGAGTGAAAGACAAGATTCTGGCCTCTGACTCTGGGCTCTAACACTGTGGATCCAGCAATAAAACAGTAGCTGATACATGGACCTATGATAATACTTCTGCTTGTCATAGCCAAGCTCTCATTTTAAAACTGAAGGATGTAGAAAAACTGGAGAAACATTCATAGGCTATAATCAATGGGTTGTACCATTTGCGGTGTTTGCCACTTGAGGCATTGCTAGATTATAGTGAATGTTCTCTTATTTAATAAGAGACTGGAGAAGTAGAATTTAAAAAGTCAGGCTGAACTTATCATAGTGTTCAATGGATTCTGATTCATCAGATCAACAACCAATTTGCACAGTAGCCAAGTCATTCATTCTTTTTTTTTTTTTTTAAGGAATTTGTTGTTATGCTCTTTCCGTAAGATCACTTCCACACTGCTTTGAAATAACCCATTTCTGCCAGTATATAGCATTGTTTATACTTCTACATCTAAACTAAATAAAGTATATCTCTCTTGGATGAGTTCATAAACAAAGACTCAGCTCATCTTGGAGAGAACTTGCAGACAGCAAGATGTCACTAGCATGCTGTTTTTATAAAGAGCCATTCCAGAATGCTTTGATAGTCATCCATTCTTGTTTACATAAATTTTAAAATGTAGTTTTAATTCAGTGCCAAAGCTATTAATGAAATAGACATGCATTTTCTCCAAGTGAACACTTCCCTAAATTTTCCAATGTGTACTTGAGGAAGTGGTGAGTCTAATGCACAGGCAATGAGGATAATATCACATAATAAATGCTGTATCTGTTAAACAGCATTGTGAATGCCAGACCAGGTTCAAGTTCAATAAAAATCAACTGTAATGGAAGAAGCCTATTGTGAGCAGTTATTACTTAAAATGCATTATTTTATAACCTTAGTAAATCACCAAATTGCTGGAATAAAGACACTCAAATAACATTCTATTTTAAATTGAAGAGAATGAGAAAGTACAATATAACATCAGGGTGAAAAGAATATATATATACATATATGATTTAAATGTGGTACATAATTTTTATTCATTTTCTTATAAATCCCTGGGAAATACTATAATGATGTGTTTATTTTACTTCATGGGTGAAGATCAATCAATTAATTAATCTATATTATCCAAATACCTGGTCTTTCTCTTAGGATCCTATGCTACAAAGAAGTTTTAGACCTTGATTTCTTAGACTTATCCACTAATGCTTGCTTTCTATCCAATTTGCTATCTTTAATTATTATTTGTCATTTGTGTGTAATATATTTCTTGTCATTTTCTTGAGTTTGTTCTCTTATTTTTCCCTAAATTTTCAATCTGCATCTCCCTGTGAAAAATTAGAAACAATTAAAAGGAGGTAAAATATACCACAAAACTTGCGTAGCCCTCAAGACATTAACTGCACTGCAGAATCTTTTTTTTAATGAAGTGTAATTCATTGTATTTAGGAACATTAAATTAAATAACATACGAGACATTTTATTCTTAAATCATCTGTTGGATGAATGTGTGGATGTGCACATATTTCCAGTCACTGGTGATAGTGAAATAAAATATGCTTTTTAATCTAGTGATTAATTTTCTTCAGTGGAATGACTTTCTTCCTACCCCCCCAAAAAAACCATAATTAATGTTGTTCCTTTGAGTACATATTTAGGTTCTGAATGTTGATATTGAAATGTGAAAATGTTTCACTTTGTTAAATCTTGCTCTTTTTTGATCAAGATATATGCATTTATTTATACTTATATTTACATTCTTTTCTAAAGAAACTTCTAAATATTGGTTTTATATTTCTGAGTAGTTTCTATATACAGACTATTGGGAGCTAATTCCTGGAAGAAGGCTCTGGTGCTAGCAGGGGTTCAGGAATAGAATAGAGAATACTGAGACCTATACTACATAAATTAAATAGGACATGGTCTGTCTCATATTCTCCAGAGTATTAACCGAGCATAGAATGCAGTTTTGCTTTTCTAAATCACAATCAAGATTGGTAGTATGGAGGTTCATTTTGTGTTTCAGACATCCCTGGTGACAAGACCATAAATCTCTTTGAATTTTGTTTTGTTTTAATTAGAGATGAAACTATAGGACCCAACAAGTTCAAAGAGAAGATATTAAATTAGCCATAGTGTTTTGATTATGCAGTCTACTTCATATATATTTTAGATGAATTCATTTGGTATCCTTCACTATCAGCTTCAATAAGATCAGCAATACTTCTAATAATTTATATAATAATGATTCTAATATGAATTTCAAAGTACAAAATAGAAAGCAAAGCAAACAAGTAGTTTCAGAAGAATTACTCTCATCTGACTCACAGTGTACACCAAAGTTAGCAATTTCCATGGGTTCTTCAGTTTTAAGGAAATGGCTTACCTCAGAGCTCCATGAAAAGTACTAGTTATTATTTCACAGCTTGTGCTGGCTAAAGTATCCACAAGAAGCAAGGCAAGCACAGCTTTTCATATGGGACTTCAGAGCTAGTCAGAAGCTATTTATTTGATACTCAGAGCCAAGGAACTAGAATTCAAGTAAAGCCGAGTAGCTTCCCTACAGCAATGACCATTTCCGTTTGAATTTTACATGGATCTGTCAGCCAATGTAGGTAAAGCCTCTTTTCTTTATGGTAGGAGAATAATTTTTTTAAACAGTGAATAAAATAAAGCAGAATAATAAAAACAAAAGAAGTTCCTAAAGTTCTTTGTAAGTTTGCAAAAGCCAACTAGCACTTTTTACCACTTCTAAGCTTGTGCCCTCACTAGAGAACACTGTTTCTGCATGCAGCACAGATGCTATAAAGGGGATTCAAAGCCCTCCTTAAAATACTCAGTAGCTTCAACAACAAAACTGTACTGTTCAAGCCCTATAATTTGGAAAACAGGTATTTTTATGCCTTTGCAAGCATTATACTTTTATTTGACTTTTGAGAGTCACAGATGCTAGTGTTTTAATGAAAATGTCTTTTGCAAAAGTGACAATATGTATGCTTTCCATGCCCCTCAGACAAATGATTTTTATTTTAATATTCAAACTCCAGTAAATGATATGATGCTCACTAAGAAATGTTTATTGAAATAATGGGGCGATGCAAGGCAGATCACGAGGAAAGGAGAAAATTTCAGCCACAGAGTTTTAAGTTTATACTTTGAGGTGATCGGTCTTACGGAAGTGGCTTCAAAAGCAGGCCATCACTCAGAATAGTCTTATGTCATTTGCAAGTGCTAAAATAGTCTGCTGAACCCAAGCTGCTTTGGTGGCCTGCAATCTTTCTAGAGCATGCTGTGCTCAGTTATGCTCAGTGACTAAAAGCAATAATACTTTGCTTCTAGACTAATATGTCTGGCACTGCAATTGATTGTAAGCCACTTTATGAGACAGTCTGAAATCCTTCCTGTGTCTACTAGTCTTGATGAGCTCCTTAGCAAAATAAATTAGCAATTTTGATTCTTTCCTTTTCCCCCAGCTTGCCTAGTGCCAAGATCTTCTAAATAAACCCTCTGTATTTTCTCCCACAGCATGAGTCACAGGTGGGGTTGCAATTCAGACTTGCCTGTGTTTAATTTGGGTTTAGGTGTTTACGTCCTCATGCAGTACTCAGCAATATCTCCTCAGTTGTACTTGCTTGACCTGATTTGATTCCATTTTTTTTTATTTTTTCTGAAGCTCAGAGGTATGATATAAATGTCAATAAAAATTAATCTCTGGCCAGAACTCACCCCCAAGGGATCTTCTCTGCTCTAACCGCCCAGAAAGCAATTTTCTCTCAGCAACGAATTTGTAACTATTCATTAACTACATATTCATACGCTTGTGGATTAAAACAGTCCTTTTCATTTTAATTGCTAAAAAAGTCAGATGTTATGAGTAACATAAGGGCACCTGAATGTGCACTTATGTCATATGAGATGACTGCTCCTTTTTAGGTGAAACTAGGTTTTTCTTCTAGAGCATTGCAACAATCTCAGTGGTGTTGGTTAAAGTACTGTAAGGCCAGGATTCTTGTGTTTTCCAAATATCAGGTGCCACACTTCATAGCAGTCTAACCTTGTGCCAAGTTGGCTTGCCAATACAACTCCATGTATCTTAAGTGGAAACAACAGTTGCAGCTGATTCAATCTAGAGCCATTCTTCTGTCCCTATTGATGAAAAAAAAAAATCTACTGGTACTAAATGTCACCTTGGTTCAGAACTGTGGACAGCAGTCCTGTAAAAGGAGGAGCATATCAACACATCTGGACACATTCAATGGAATTCTCCTCTGGCTGACTTGTATACCATTAATCATAAGTAAAGGAATACAGCTTCTCAATAATATTGAAAAATAATGATATTCTATTAAAGTTTGAAAGAAGTAAAATGTTCAAGACAGAATACAACCATTACTAATGATGAAACATGGGTGTGATTGATCTAGCTTGTTCTGTGACACATAGTGGATGAGCAATGTTAGCCTCTGAAAACCAAACCTAGTAAGGAGTGAAGGAGATGAAATCAGGCAACAAAAGTGTAGATGCTGATGTTGTTAGCTCTGTTAGTGCCCTGTGCCCACATGACAGATGGTCTCTATGACAGTGTCTACCATGTTGGACAACAGGCCATCTAGGAAGTCTAAAGCTCCTTAAGTTATGAGTCCAGCAACATCTTTTTATAAGAAGGAACATATCTAGATAATAGTGGCTTTGTGCTCTTGCTGGAGATTTTCAGGCAGAGGGAAAAACACCTTAAATTGCCGCCAACAAAATGAAAAGTTGCCATGGATGGTTAACTCTACCTTTCCTCCTTAGGCTTTACATGGACTAGAATTACTTGATCCAGCTGTTCTTCTTGCTTGACTGTCTTTGGGGATCATTAAAACCATGGACTTCAAGCTGGGCGCTGGTGGTTCACACCTATAATCCTAGCTACTCAAGAGGCTGAGATCTGAAGATCATGGTTCGAAGCCAAACTGGACAGGAAAGTCTATGAAACTCTTACCTCCAATAAACCACTAGAAAACCAGAGGTGACACTATGGCTCAAGTGGTTGAGCCCTGAGCTGAAGGACAGTTGCCAGGCCCAGAGTCCAAAAAGAAAAAGGAAAAAAAATCTTCAGACATGCGATTATTGAATGTCTCCATTCAATTTCACTGAATCAAATATACATTCAAATTGTAACCCTTCTGTACAGTATTTTCACAATTTAAAAAAAATGTCCTTTCCAAAAAAAAAAAAAAGATACTTCCTTAAACTCCAACCCTGGTTTATAAAGTCCCCTTGTCTGGTGTTGGTGAATTTTTTTATCTGTATACTTAGATGATCAGTGGCATTTATTAAAATTTTCCTCCAACTCTATGGTGAAAGCTGGGATGTTAGTATGAGAAGCATAGAGTAGCACAATCTATCTAGACACTTACTACTGAATCATATCTGTGTAACTAACAATAAGAAGGAATAGGGAATAAAGGAGAGGAATCTGCTGAGCCTTTCAAAATTTTGGTCTGGCTTTATCTTCTATCAGAGAGAATTCTACATCATTATAAGAGTGGAAGAGATATTTTATATCCTGTCAAATACTTATAGAGAAAGGAAATTCAAAAATTTGCATTTCTTTTTTCAAATAAATGCAAGGAAAAACCAAAAAAAGAAACAAAAGGAAAAAAAAATTTAAAATGATGAATCTTGTCAATGACTAAAGGATGCATCCATCAGTTATATCAAATATTGTGAAAGTAAGTTTTAGAGATTTTTCCCGGGGTTCTAAACAATTAACTCAAATTTTATTGAGGTTCAAAATAAGAGTTTAATAAAAATAGAGGCTCTCACTCATTTTATACATTTTTTTGAGTTTTTACAGCAGACATGTCAATCAGAAGGGTAGTTATTGAATATTATTTCCGGCAAACATTATGATTATTTCTAACAGTGACAAAAGGTGTCACTGAAAGGATTACACAGCTTTAAAATGGCTTTAGAAGCAACATTTTCAGCAGGTGACTCACCCAAATGCAATTTCATTTCTTCCTTGCACTGTTTCTTGCTATAGTCTTCAACAAGTCAAATTTTATTTTGTTATTTTCTTAAAAGTGCATTTAGTATTACCAGTTACTCCTTAGGTTAAGAGCAATACAAACTTGCCATGTCAGATGAAACTAACGTAGGACAGCAAATATACAGCAGGGTTTCAACTCAGCAATTAGATAATTATATAGCTTAAATCAGTGACTTTGCTCTGTGATCATCATTATACTCACTTACAAAAGATTAGAGACTACCATGACAATATTTCTCAAGCGTTTTCTGAACACTGGCCTAATGAACTAGAAAAGCAATATTATTTTGGTGAGGAGAAGAAGGCTAAAAGGCAGGAGAAAAAGAACAGAAACTCATATCTTTACATAAAACTTGTATTCTGCTCCAATCACCATGTACTGGTGCAGAAAAATAATATATGAGCTTGTATCTCTAAGTAAAGAATGGCAAACTATCTGTGTTGAAGTGGTTAATTTAGATAACTATTCAAAGTTAAAGAGAATTTATATCAAAGATCAGAGTCAATGTTTAAACAGTATTGTAATTTACTTTATTTTGGTAGAATTTGGGATTATATAAATACATTGGATACAAGTAACAAGAAAGTATTTATCTAAATTTTTATGTAATTTATGCCACTGAGGAGAGAAAAGTTGAACATTGGAGGAGAAGGTATGCTATGATATTTTCAGAACTACTCTGGTGGGAATTCTAAGAAATAGTTTCCTCTTGAGAAATTGTTATTCTCATACAATAATTTCAAAATGTATGCCTTCTGGTATTTTTCCACATTCAATCTCCCAAGAGAATAAAGAAATTCTTCCTCCAAACTAGGTAGCTAATTTTTTCCCTTATTTTACTATCATTATGACTTCCAATCACATGATATAATATTCACATTCACAACTTGCTCACCCAACGCACAGGCTTTGTTTCCATTCCTGCCTTTTCATTCTTCGAATTTGGGCTTGAAGTTACTTTAGCTTAGTGTGACAAACAATCATTTAAATTAGCCAGGATTTTTTTTGTCATAAGCCAGAAAAATATTTGATTATTTATCAAGGTTGTAAATACATAAATTGTCCTCTTTATGACAAGAGGAGTAGTGAGTGGACTGTGAGGTTAAAGACAATCTCCAGTTTATTTCTCCTGCTTGGTAGTGAAAATTTGTAAAAGTATAGTTTAATCATTATTTAGGATCATTGGAAAACAAAAGAAGTGGCTCTCTTCATCAAATTCGTTCCAGTGAATGTGGTGTGCTGTTTGGTCTCCCAAGGTATGGACAATTTCAATTCACACATTTCCCTTCTGTGAAATTAGGGCTGGGAAGGTGGCTTAGTGGTAGAGTGTTTGCCTTGCATGCATGAAGCCCTGGGTTCGTTCCTCAGCACCACATAAACAGAAAAAGCTGGAAATAGCGCTGTGGATCAGGTGGTAGAGTGTTAGCCTTGAGCTGAAGAGGTGAGGAACAGGGCCCAGGCCCAAAGTTCAGGTCCAGGCCCCCCCCACAAAAAAAGAGTGAAATTGTGAGCTTTTTTGGCATTTTATGCATTCAAATTACATTCCATCCTTATGATGCATCAAATAAAGCCTGTCACTGGTAGTTTACACCTGTAATCCTAGATACTCAGGAGGCTGAGATCTGAAGATCAGTGTTGGAAGCTAGCTTAGACAGGAAAATCCATGAAACTCTTATCTCTTAGAAGCCATAGAAATTGTTGAAGTACAGTTGTGGATCAAGTAGTAGAGTGATAGTTTTGAGCAAGATAGCTTAGAAACAGCTCCCAAGCACTGAGTTCAAGCCCCAGATTGGCACACACACACACACACACACACACACACACACACACACACACACACACACACAGAATGCATAAAATATTATATTCACCTTACAAGTAAACATTACTTGTAAGGAAAGAGACGTTAAGAGTGTAATCATATGACGCACAGATGCAAATGTACTTAATATTTTGAAGTGCTTAGGATACGACTCATGACACATGATTCTATCTAACATTCTTCACTATTAAAATACTGTCTTATAAACTTAAAAAATGGTGGAATTGAGTATAAATGAGATAACATGAATGAATCTTCAGTTAATGTTTTCTATAGTTTCTTTACTTACAAAAAATACTTTACTTCTATTCAAAATTTTGTTAGAATTATATTCAAAAAATGACAAAGTAATTATGTAAGGCCATATGCATTCTTTTTTTTGTAAATAAGTTTGAAAGTACTCCTAGCCCCTAGACAATGTGTTGTTAATTGAATTTATTTTCTAATAAAGATTGAGATGATGTTATTGGGTCTTTCCTGTCAGACAGATTGTAAAACATGACTTGAACAAGACCAGATTAGTGAGAATGTGTTAAGACTAATGTTTAGGTAAATGTTGAGAGGTTTCAGAGACATAACCTGTTCTTTTTAAAAATCACTTCTTCCCTGGAAGAATGGGTAGACTAGATACTTCATGCACCAATATGCTGCAATTAGATATCTTTGGGGCCTAGGTTAGCTCACATATGAACAATTTATTTATTCCTAGCTAAATTTTTTAGTTTTCTTTCTGTGTATGTATGTTTGTGCTAGTTTATTTGTTATCTTTCCTGTTTCAAAGTGGAATACTTCATGTTCATCAAGAAAGGTAAGGCAATGCATGAATATGTTTAATACATTAATCAAATAAATATTCTATTTTCATTTTGGAGATGTTGTCGAGAGGCTTTTCAAAATATTTCTAGATTTCAACTTCATCAGTAATACTTCTGCACATCTGATTAAGAGAACACTTTCGTTTTCATTCATTCATAGTCCCCTGATAATTACTGATATTCATAATATCATTTCGGAACTTGTCTACCTGTTCAGTAAAAGCACTCCTAATAATGTCTTTTCCCCTTTTCTGTTATTTTTATTCTTTTAAAAATTAATCTATGGGGGGGCAGCTGGGAAGGTGGCTCAGTGGTAGAGTGCTTGCCTTGCATGCCTGAGGCCCTGGGTTTGATTCCTCAGCACCACATAAGCAAAAAGAAAAAAGCCAGAAGTGGCGCTATGGCTTAAGTGGTAGAGCGCTAGCCTTGAGCTGAAGAGCTGAGGGACAGCACCCAGGCCCAGAGTTCAAGGCCCACAACCGTGCCCCCCAAAAAACAAATTAATCTATGGGATTTTTGTAAACATTACTTGTAAAGAAAGAGAAGAGTGCAATCACATGACGCACAGATGCAAATGTACTTAATATTTTGAAGTGCTTAGGATATGACTCATGACACATGCATGATTCTATCTAACATTCTTTACTATTAAAATACTGTAACAAAAGCATTTATTCATAAACATCAAACTGAAGATAGAGTACATGTTACTTGTGGTAACTTTGTGTTTTCCTATATTTTATTTTAAATGTTTGCTGAACTTTTGTTTCAAAGCTTTTAGTTTCTTAGAATTATTTGAATGAAGAAAGAAATGCATGTTAAAATTGGTCAAATTATTTTATTTTGATTGATCAAATTGTATTTTTTCCAAAGAGAGTATCTCATGACCTAGTGTAGCCCATCAAATCACTCCCCATACCAGAAAATGTCCTAAAATATAAATAAGCACTAGAATAAACAAAAAAAAATACATATTCTCACACAATCCACTTAAAATTCACCAGAAATGTCACCACAAATCAGGTACAGTAGCCTGGCGCCCATGGCTCACACCTGTAATCCTAGCTGAGATCTGAGGATCACGGTTCAAAGCCAGCCCGGGCAGAAAAGTCCATGAGACTCTTATCTCCAATAAACCACTGGAAAACCAGAAGTGGCGCTGTGGCTTAGGTGGTAGAATGCTGGCCTTGAGCTGAAGAGCACAGTGACAGCACCCAGGCCCAGAGTTCAAGCCCCCCGACCACCGACCAAAAAAAAAAAAAATCAGGTAAAGTAACACAGTCAGTTTACCTGCTTTATACTGCTTCCAGTTATGGGCAGTTCTTATGGTTCCAAAGCCAAAAAAAAAAAAGTTTCTAGTGATTACCGGTGAAGATTCTGTATTGAAAAACCTTTATCAGGTAAGAAAAATGAGCAGTAAAATGAAAAAATGATTAAATAATTTTTGTACTTGATGATTTGACTGAATCCAGTACAATGATCTTAATATGTCTTTTGAATAGGTCTGTTTTGTGAAATATGATAATATACCTTAATGTTTTTGACTTTTAAATTATCAACCCTTAGACGCATGCCATTAGAAAATACAAACAATTATTCACTTGCCTTAAATTTTGCAATAAATGCCCTGTTGTTTTATTGAATTTTTAATGATAAAATGATATGGTCAGAAATTGACTTATCATCTTAAAAATCTTTTGTACAAATATATAGCATAAAAATTGTCAAAATAAACAGAAATGAAAAATTGACATTTCATAGAATATTAATTTACTTAAGACTGATAGTCTTTCTTCATAAAGTTATATTTTTTTCAACATTTATGTCATGACTTTCTTGGGTAAGACAGCACCCAAAGTATTTATTATAATATAAATCCTGTCTAAAAATGTGTAGATGCACATTCTACCAAGCAAATTTTCATCAAATCAACTTGATGTTTAATAATGAAAATCTAATATTAAGAGTTCTTGCTTTGTGGAAAAGATTGTCAATATACTTTTGAAAAAAAAGTGAAACCTTCTTTGAGTGTGAGAAATATTATGTGAAAAAAAATAAGTTGGTAGGAAATATTTTATCCTTAAATAGATAGGAAGGGAATAAGAAAGTTAAAGTAATGAAAATAAGATAGAAAAATCGAGAAGCAGTCAGGTAGAAAGAAAATTTATGGTTAGGAAATAGTCATAGTGATCAGGCTATTAAATGTCACCACTGTAGTTGATCTTTTATTCCATTCATTTTTCAGCTAGGGAAAAAAAGAACTTTTTCAACAAGCAGCTGGAAAGTTAGGGTAAGGAAAAGATAATGAGGGAAATTGTAGGATTTGTCTAAGTAATATAGCTTGGAATATATATTTATACTTATAATATATGTTATATAATATATAATACAATATTGTATATATATAATATTAAGGCTTTAAACAGGTAAAGTGGAAGAAAGGGAGGAAAGAAATGGGAATATCAACCAAAGGCAAGATTACAATACATAGGGGAAGTCAGGTGCCCTCAACTAAATGCTAGTGTGAATTGCAGTTGGAAAGAAAAGAATGGTGACATAGATTAATCAAACTATGTCTCAGAACTAAAGAGAAATTTAGACCAACAACCTATTTTCATAAGTCTGCGACTTTAAACTGAAAAAATAAGTTAATTACATTTGAGAGTAATAATAATATAGCAGTTGCTTTGAATTTTTAGGTTAACACACACATTGCATTTGGGTGAGAAATTGTGTTAAATTTCAAAATACTTTCATTAACAGGAATTTTTTAAGTTGTTCAAGTAATCATAACAAGGAAAACTCAACTCTGTTTTTGTAACTTAAGTTACTTTATGCAAGTCAAATATTCTTGCCTGAAATCTCATCGATTGTTTACATTTAAACTGTTAAACGACAGCATGTTAAAGAAATAGACAAAAATCAAAACAAAAAAATAATTTATTATTTCATGCTGTTTTTGCCTATGTTTATTAGGAAAACAATGCAATAACAAATAAGATGATTTAAGAAGTCACATTCATACCTTTCCACACAGAATATCGATTAGTTTCCATTAAATTTAAATTAAATTAAATATGCAGTTATTAATTTGAGAGTAATTCTATTTCTAAGCATTATATTTGCATAAATCACAGCTATAGAAACTCTTTCTCCAGCCCTCATTTCCTGTGTCTTCTGGTTTCATTAATTGTAATTAAAACCATGTTAAAATGAGTATATATATGTACATATATATATGCATATATATATATGTAGACTATATATATGTACAGTATATATATATATATATATACTGTAGCAGATAAGTCATTAAATTTTTGTTAAGTATTTGTAATTAAGAATTCTTGAACTTCCTGAGATATAGTTTCTTAGTTCAGATAAGTGGAGGTTAACCTGATTTTTAAATTTAGGTTAGATTCTCAGACATTCTATATTACATTATACTTTTACTGTTATATAAAATAGAGATGTTTAAATATCTACAAATTAGTTCTTCAAAAATAAATTTAATTTCAAATGTTAGGCAAAATTTGATCAACTACCATGTTTTTTTTTTGTTTTTTGTTTTTTTGTTTTTTTGGTTTTTTTTTGGGTCCGGTTGTGAGGCCTGAACTCTGGGCCTGGGCGCTGTCCCTCAGCTCTTCAGCTCAAGGCTAGCGCTCTACCACTTGAGCCACAGCGCCACTTCCGGCTTTTTTCTTTTTTGCTTATGTAGTGCTGAGGAACTGAACCCAGGGCCTTGAGCATGCAAGGCAAGCTCTCTACCACTGAGCCACCTTCCCAGCCCTACCATGTTTTTTTTTTACAATAATGTCCAAATAATTCCTGTGAAATGATCATGAGCAAAAGTTCCTCAGAGATCCAAAAGGTAGCCATGTCAGCTGTGCCACTGATCAAGAGAAAATGTTTATTAAATATTATTAAAATGTGATTTGTTAAACTTGAAAATGTGCTGAATACAAAACATTTTGGACTATATTGGGAATAATAAGTATTTTATCATTTGGTAAGGATTATTTTAATTTAAAATGTTTTGAATGTAGAAACTATGAATAGCCTTTTTGTATGTCGTAACAAAAAAAATAATAGAATGAATGTTCCTTTCCTTTCAACAATATTGATTTGACTGCCAGATATTTAACTTGTATTTCAATCTGATTAAACAAAAAGAAATAGACCTTGGCATTAATTACCTAGTTATGAATTTTAACTGCTTTACTTTCAGGATATTTGATCTGTTTGAAAAGTAACCAGTCATTTTTTTGTCTCTCTTATATTTCTCTACTATAGTAAGAAGGAAGTCATTTCTACGTAATAAATTAAAAATAATTTGTAAATAAGGAAAATGCATAAAAATTTCCTGCCACATGCTAGTTGTTCAATAAAACATGTTAGTATTATTTGTGGACTAAAGATTATTCCTTTTTTTAGTATAATATAAAAGAGTAATTCTAAAAGAAAATTTAGAAAATATAAATTGCTTAAACAATTACACTTATATGGTAGAACATTATTAATCATTAAATTAAAATCATAAAATTAATGCCATGGGAATATATTCATGATGCATATCTAGACAAAGTAATTGAAAATTGCTTGTGTAGTAAGATAATATCATTATCTTAGGAAGAAAAAAGTTATACACATATGTACATACGCAAAAGGATATGAACCTCAAATGTGAATTCATTATGATTGTTTCTGGATAAGAGATCACTTTTCATTTATATTACTTTTCCATAATGTGATATTAAATTCTTTTTAATCTTTAGGGAGCCAGAAAGTATAACACATCTTTTAAAATACCTGTGTTTTAAAATGTCATCAAAGATGCATTCTGGAATGTACGAAAATGGTTTAACTTGGAAATTATATATATATATATATATATATATATATATATATATACATGAATATGCTATAGTCATTCTTGAGTTTATAGGAAATCATGGAACCAAATGAAATCAACCTTGTTGATCCACTTAAGGCACCACTAAAAACCATGATATTATTATTCAGTACTATTAATTGAAAATATAGTAATAATTACACTTTTATAAAGAAAAACTCCAATTGGAATATAATCTATTAAGCCTTATCAATAAAATCAATATATGTCTCATAAAAATAAACAACTCAAATTCAATATCATTTTTGTCCTAATTGTCTAACAATTTAGTGAATTACAAGAACACAGTTAAATAAGACCACTTGCTCTTGGGAATGATTCAAATTTGAAGTCAATGTAGTACTCTGCTTAAAAATACAAGAGGGACAAAGAAACAACTGCCCAATAACTAAGTGGGCTAAAAACATAATGAGAAACTTCTATGAAGAGGAAAGAAAGATGACCAATAGACACATGAAGAAATGCTCAACCTCCCTAGCCATAAAAGAAATGCAAATCAAAACAACACTGAGATACCACCTCACTCCAGTTAGAATGACTATAATCAAGAACTCTAATAACAATAGATGCTGGAGGGGATGTGGACACAAGGGAACCCTACTGCATTCTTGGTGGGAGTGTAAACTTGTTTAACCACTTTGGAAAGCAGTATGGAGGTTCCTCAAAAGACTACACATAGAGCTTCCCCTATGACCCAGCAATCCCACTTTTGGGTATTTACCCAAATGATCACAAACAGAACCATACTAAAGCTACCAGCACAAAACTGTTTATTGTAGCATTATTTACCATAGCTAAGATATGGAACCAATCCAGATGCCCCTCAGTAGATGAATGGATCAAGAAAATGTGGTATATATACACAATGGAATTCTATGCCTTCATCAGAAAAAATGACATTTTCCCATTTGTTAGGAAATGGAAAGACTTGGAAAAAAATATATTAAGTGAAGTAAGCCAGGCCCAAGAAACATAGGTCCCATGGTTTCCCTTATTTTCAATAATGTATATGTTTGAGATGAGCAGAAACGGTGAGATAAGTTGATGTTAGGCCAAGATAAGAACTGAAATGGTTTTTTCTTCCTTGTGATTGTTTCTAACATATTTATCAGGTGATTTTTTTTGTTGCTTTTTATGTCCCTCCCCCACGGTATGACCCCTGTTTTTACTGTATTTGATGTTGGTATAATTTGTGAAGTGGAAGAGAAAAAACATTGTTTAAATAGGGATACAGGTGGACTCATTGCAACAATGAGATGTACAAGACATTATGTTGAAAAATGAAAAACAAACTAAAACTTTGGTGGGGGGGAGGGCAGGGATGGTAAGGGAAAATAAAGAAGGACGCAACAATGCTTGGTAAGAAATGTACTCATTACCTTGCTCATGTAATTGCAACCCCTCTGTACAGTATTTTCACAATAAAAAAAACGTATTAATAAAAAATACAAGCGGGAAATTATTAATAGTTGAAAATATTTTTTAAATTTTAAATTGTATTCTGATTTAACATCAGATTTGTAATTTAGATTTGGGTATTAAGTAGTGTACTTATATAAACCAAAGGGTATAATTTGGAAAAAAAATGATAAAGAAACATTTACAACTAAGAAAAAGGAAAAGCTGAGGCATGCATATTCAGTAATGTAAAGATGAAATTAAATGGGAAAAAGAAGTAGAAAGAATAGCACAAGGAAAATAATATGAAGGCTTATTTAGAGAAAAGTACTTGTGGACAATAAGTTAGTCCTCTAAGAAACCCATTTACAGAGAACCACCAGTCAACAGTATGCCTCCCAATTTTAATCTCTCCATTTTACAGATGTAGATATTGAAGAACAGAAACATTATTAAATTATTGTCCAAAAATCACACATTTGGAAACAGAAATAAACTTTCTTCTACATGAAATGCTCTTGAAGTTAAAAATCTAGGGGACATTTCCAATTTGCTCTGATACGCTAAAGCAGGTTTACATCCTGACTCAAAACCCAACCACCACATCACCTTGCCATTATAATGAAGAGGACTATATTGATTCAGATAGCCTGATTTCAAAATATAAACAGTAAATGTAGATTTTTTACTCCTGATTATCCATCTTCAAAGTGTGATTCTCATCATGCCACTTAATTGCATCTGACCTTACTTTCTTCTACCATAAGAAAAGATGAATAGGAATAATTCTTGATAATCTAGCCAAGTCTATAATATAATTTCCATATCAAAGCCATTGCATCATTTGTCTTCAGTAAACTTTTAAAAGTCTAAAGAAGTTTTGTTAAAAATTAAAAATAAAAGAAACATGGTTGGAAATAGTGATTTACACATGTATTCCCAGGGCTCAGTACTATGCAGAAGTAAGATCTAAAGTTGCAAGCAAGACTGGAATATGTAATGAGAATATTTTATAAAAACAAAGAAATAAACAACAATAACCACTAAAACTAAAAAGATCAGGACATTGTTTGTTGGGCAAGGAAAATGTTGTCAAAACTTACCAAGTTGCTATGTCAGAGAGGCCTGAAAGAAAGGAGTAATTCCCATTTTTGTTCTTTCCTATTCTGAAACTTGTGTATGGTTTGCCTCCACTAGACAGCGTATGTAGCATTGTAATAAGAGGAAAAGAAAACTCATATACTATAGAAAAGTAGTATTTTTCAAGATCTCTAACACCTTTTCTGAGGGGGAAATATCCACCTAGTGGGTAAAATGGGGAAAAGGAACTTGTAAAGAATTGTGGAAAGAGAAAGGGAGAAAGACCATGGGAAATATAAGTAAATTCAATTCTCTAACACCTCTCCACATAGTATTTTGTTCACATCTAAGATTTCACCTCACACTTAAAAAGGACTTGAAAATCAGGTAATGGCTGTGTAACTGTGTGACTCTATTCCTCTGCTTTGAAGATGCCTGACCCAGAGTGAACCTCTTACCCTTAACCAGAATCATAGTTTACACAAACTTCTAGTAAAGGATGGGGGTGTCTTGGAAATTGTTTAGTAGTTTTAATAAAAAAACAAGTGGAAATCCAAACTGTAAATATGGATGCTAAGCTCCTAATTAAGTTCAAATTCAGCTCCTTACATCTTTAAAAACAAGTGTAGACTGAAAAGCCATAAGGAAAAGTGAGGCACACAAACATTTCTTCCTGAAATCTTACTACTCAGAGGTTCATGGTAGCAATGCTACCTAACTAGAAGGCAAATTCAACAATGTTAACTTGGCTCCTGGCATCACTATTAAAAGTTTAACTCCTAGTTAGCACTTGGGATTCCCATTTGAGATATTTCAAGCATGTTATTAATATTTGCTGCTGCTTATTTTGAAAAAAAGAAACAAACTTGCTCATCACTTGACTGTGTCTGTTCTCATGTGATGAAAGTTTAATACATGTTTCTCTCCACCTATTCTTCCAAAGAATCAGTCCTGCTCCATTCTGCCTAAATTTGCTGGATTGGGGGGAGAAGTGAGGGGCTGAGGGTGATGGGGAGTGACAAGACTGCTGTGTTGTCAACAGGTGACCAAACAATAGATCAGGGTCTTCCAATCAGCAAGTCACCATCTGCTAGCTCAAATTTCCATGGGTTCAGTCTCCTTATTACAGCAACTGAGCCTCAAACCAAGTTCTATGTGGGCTTCAGGCAGATGCTTAACAAGGTGAAACAAAGGGAGGCTGTGTTAAGACAGCCACAGCTGGAATCTGTTTTCACTATGTTTTTCAAGTGCTTACCTACCGCTTCCCCTGATAGCTTTTACACATGACTTCATTGAGCATCAACCAGACATGGAGATGACACTTGAAACTTAAATGTAAAATGAATAAATCCTTATTCGGTGCTATTTGGCAATGTATACTTTGTGCAAAACATTGTTGTAAAGATTTTCCATGTTCTGGCTTAAGCTTTGTTGGTTGTTGAAGAAATGTCTTAATATGAAGAATTTAAACTACACACTTGGGCTAATGGAAACCAATTTAAGTTCAGCGAACTATTGTATGAAGTGGTTTGGAATCAGAAATCACACATCCTAGGTTTACATGTTATGTTGTGATAGTGTGTTCTCAGATAGTGTGATGTATGTTTCTCATTAAAAATAGTTTCAAAAAAATCTGAAGGCCTGGTTGCCTCCAAGAGGAGAGAGCCACACTTATGAATGGCTAGGTATAGACCAAGCCAATTGAATCACGCCAGTCATTATGGTTTATATGAACCTCAGGCATTTCCCTAAAATGGATTCATGTTTTCACCTCTATTTTCTTTTTGTTATTTTCTATTCTTGTTCTGTTGGCTTGAGGCATACCTCCTATGGGTGGAGTATCAAAAAAAAAAAAGAAAAAGGAAGGAAGGAAAGAATCAATTCCTATAGAAAATCATCATTAGTGAATCTTACACAAGATCCAGTGGAGCCAGAAGCTGATAACTAGTGACAACCTAAAGGTACCCATGTCATGTTCTTTCAGAGAATAAGCAAAGAAAGTATATGTTAAATCAAAGCATTTTTATTTAATTGAGGTTTGATGTCTATAGAGGTCCCAAGTTAGACACTAAGGTGAAGTGTCTCGGGGAGCTGTGGGTTGGCATTTGAAAAACGGTAGAGAGCAATTTCCAGCTGAGTGAATTTGTGTCAGATATCATGTGGCTTGGCTAGTTAGGGCTTTCCTAATAGAATGTGAAGTCGGAGGAACAGAGCCTCAGCCTTGGCCACCATGTTGCACAGGAGACTAGGAACAGGGAGTCTGGTCTGCAGATGGGAGTGTTTTTTAATTGGCCGAGTGTGGACCAGGATCTGGGCACAGAATGTCAGACACCTCCTTGCTGGCAGCATCATTACTGATTCAAATTGCATGAAGAGGATTGAGGATCTGCCAAGAAAAGAAGCTGAGCTGTCCACAGATCTGAATCACATCAGAACACCAGTAAAGAAAAGGGGGGAAAAAGTGCTTTCCTTGCTAAATCACTTGAAAATAGTGCTTTAACTCATTGAATGCCATAATGTGTTACCAGTCCATGTTGTAAAGCTAGTCTTCTTGAATATTTCTTCCCAGATTCTCTTTTGTCCTTCAATCCCAATGTGTCTGTTTTATTAATTGCCTGATCTTTCTTTTCTTTCCTTCCTTCCTTCCGTCCTTCCTTCCTTCCTTCCTTCCTTCCTTCCTTCCTTCCTTCCTTCCTTCCTTCCTTCCTTCATTCCTTCCTTTCTTTCTCTCTCTCTTTCTCCCTCCTTACCTCTCTCCCTTTTTTTTTTTTTCTGGTTGTGGGGTTTGAAGGCTTGGGCACTATCCCTCGGCTCTTTAGCTCAAGGCCAGTGCTTATGGCTTGAGCCACAGCAACACTTCCGGTTTTCTGGGGGGTTTATTGGAGATAAGAGTCTCACCGATTTTCCTGCACAGGATGACTTTGAACTGCGATCTTCAGATCTCAGCTTCCTGAGTAGCTAGGATTACAGGTGTGAGCCGCCGGCACCAGGCTCTTTCTTTCCTCCTTCTTTCTTCCCTCCCTCCTTTTTTTCTTCCCTCCCTTCTTCCTTCCATCCATCCTTCCTTCCTTCCTTCCTCTCTTTCTTCCCTCCTTCCCTCTCTCTCTCTTTCTTTCTCTCTCTTTCTTTCTTTCTCTCTTTCTTTCTTTCTCTCTTTCTCTCTCTCTCTTTCTTTCTTTCTTTCTTTCTTTCTTTCTTTCTTTCTTTCTTTCTTTCTTTCTTTCTTCTTCTTGTCTTTCCTTCTCTCCCTTTTTCTTTATTTCCTATTCATTGAATAATGGGCTTGAATTTGGGCTACATACTTGTTAGTCAAGTCCTCTACAATTTCTCCATTCCTCCAGCCCCTAGTAATGCTGGTTGTTTCGAGCACTTAGAATCATTTTGTGCCTAGAATGACCTAGCCTGTGACCCTCACACTTGTGCCTCACTGTGTTGCTGAGGTTAGCACTTTGCCCAGCCTCCATGCTTCCCTGTAATTGGATAATAGGAATATGTCACTGTGCATTGGCTAAAACAAATTCTCATAAAATTTTATGCCTAGTCTGGTCTTGAACATCAATCTTCTAATCTCAATTGCCTTATAGCTATGATGACAGGCTTAATCTACCTTGCCTAGTATTCCCCATCAATCTTGACATGTATAATATTTGGCTGAAAATATAAACCCCGTCTTAACTGATATGGTTAAATAAAATGGTATTATGAATCTGAAGAAACATGCTTTATAATCAAAAGTAATAAAATTGTCTATTTATTCTTGTTATGCAATATTCATCCTCACAAAGATTTTCACAAAACTAGTCACTGGAATACGTGACTATGTGAGATCTGAGGTATCAGTATAATTTTCATAGCATTGAGAGGCTGGGCCAGGAAGATAAAAGAAAACTCTATAGCCTGGGCTATGGAAGAAGATTCAGGAAAATCTAGGAGTAATACCTTATTACAAGAATAATAAAAACCTCAACCTCATTCTTCAAAGAAATAGAAGAAGCAATCCAAAAATTCATATTGAATAATAAAAGACCCAGAATAGCAAAAACAATCTTTAGCAGAAAGAACAGTACTGGAGGAATATCAGTACCAAACTTCACTCTACTACGAAGCCATAGTAATCAAAACAGCTAGGTAATGGCACAAGAACTGACATGAGGACCAATGGAATAGAACTGAAGACCCAAAAATAAACATACAGACCTATGGCTACCTAATCTTTGATAAAGGAGCTAAAAAAATTAGAATGGAAGAAAGACAGCCTCTTCAGTATATGGTGCTGGTAAAATTGGTTAAGCACCTGTAGAAACACCCTGCACCAGAATCAACTCCAAATGGATCAAAGACCTCAAAATCAAAGCAGGCAGCCTGAAATAATTACAGGAAGGAATAGGAGAAAGTCTAGGACTATTTAGCACAGGCTGAAAATTTCTTAATTAAGACCAAGAAAAACAACAAATCAAAGAAAGGGTTGCAGATTGGATTGCATGAAACTGCAGAGCTTTTGCATGGCAAAGGACACAAGTAAGATCAATAGAAAGCCCTAGGATTGGAAGAAGATCTTCATTAGCCATACAAAGGACAAGGATCTCATATCTAAAATAGAACTGAAACAAAAATCCCCCAAAAACAAATCCTCAAAGAAACAACCACCACATTAGTAAATGGGCTAAAGACTTAAAGAGAAACTTCTCTGAAAAGGAAATAAGATTAGCCAATAGAGACATGTAGAAATGCTCGATTACTGTAGCCATAAAAGAACTGAAAATCAAAACAACATTGAGATTCCACCTCACCCCAGTTAGAATGGCTAAAATCAAAAAATCTAATAACAACAGATGCTGGAGGGGATGTGGCCAATGCCTACTGCATTGTTGATGGAAATTTAAACTTGTTCAATCACTTTGGAAAGCAGTATGGACGTTCTTCAAAAGATGACACATAGAGCTCCCCTATGACCCAGCAATCCCACTTTTGGCATTTCCCCCAAATAATCACAAAGAAATCTATACTAAAGCTACTAGCACAACTGTGTTTATTGAAGCGTTATTCACCATAGCTAAGATCTGGAACCAATCCAAATGTCCCTCAGCAAATGAATAGATCAAGAAATATATATATATATATATATATATATATATATATATATATGATTTTTATGCCTCCATTAGAAAGAATGACACTGCCCCATTTGTTAGGAAATGGAAAGACTTGGAAAAAATTGTACTAAGTGAAGTAAGCCAGGCCCAAAGAAACATAGGTCCCATGGTTTCCCTTATCTGCGATAACTAGTATATGTCTAGGACAAGCAGAAGAGGTAAAAAAAAATATGTACATATGATCATATAAGCTAATGTGAAGCAAAATGAACCCCAAGATAGGGACACAAGAGGTTTTATCTTTCTTGTTCTTTTTAATGTTCCTTTTTTTTGTTTATGTGGTGCTGAGGAATCGAACCCAGGGCCTCATGCATACGAGGCAATGGCTCTACCATTGAGCCACCTTCCCAGCTCCTTTCATGTTCTTATAATGTACTATGTGATTTATTTTTTTTGTTTCTTTGTATGTTGTTCCCCCATGATACAACCCTTGTTGTCACTGTATTTGATTCCCAGATCCTGCATATACATTTTTATAATTTGCATGTACATTTTTATAATTTGGGGAGGGGAAGGGAAATAATAAAATGCTGAAATAAGGATACAGAGTGGCCCATTGTAAAAAGGAGATGCACAAGACACTATGTTGAAAAAGAAATTTACAACTTTTTTGGGGGAGGGGGAGACTAGGAGATGGGGAGTTGGGGGAGGAAAGGGATGGTAGGAGAAAAACAAAGGAAGGGTAACAATGCTGGATAGGAAATGCACCTTGCTCATGTAACTATAACTCCTCTGTACAGTATCTACACAATAATATATATAATAAAAAATAAGTAAAACAAATTAGGAAAGAATAGAATAGAAAAGATAAGAAAAGGGAAAATGGTAAAAAAAAAAGAAAGTACTCTTCCTTGTTAAATCTCATTTTGCAGAAAAATCCCCCTTTATGTACAAAGACTATTTTTAGCATATATATTCATAGAAAGTTCAAATATTATATTATCTAATAGCTTACTAAAATGAACAAATGACACCTCCAAAACAGAGTAAGGTCTGACATAGACACCTTCATGTTGACATGAATATAAATAAAGGATGGAAGAAAAACTTTTGGCATACTGAGAAAAGTGGAGGCTACCAAATGAGGCTCCTACGCTTATCCTCCTTTGCTATACAAAATATTTCTCGTTAATTATGGATACAGTGGTTTTTAACTAAGAAAGGCGACAAGTTTACCTGGGAAAACATCTCCAAATTCAAATTTGTTGATCATTCCTAACTCTGACTGAGAATATTTAGGAGTGGTTTTGGCCTATTTGAGCAAAACCATTGTGGAGCTTCAAAATCGCTTCCCATGACAAGAGGAATGGCTATCCTGCGAACAGAGTCCTTACCTGAGGGCATCGTACAGCCTTCATTCTTCCTCTCAGATTCCAGTTCAGTCTCTGAATTCTGCTCCCTTTTTTAACAGATTCCCTACTCATCTAGTTCTTGAAAGCATTATCCTACATTGGCTTTGGCTTTGGCTGTCTGTTTTTAGTAGAAATAAGGAAAGTCTTCTGTGTCTTTAAGTCACACATTCAGTGTGTTAGTGCTTTTCTCATATCAGATGAATGTCAGAATTTACATCATAAGGTAGTTATCATTAACATCATTTTCTTTCTTTGTTTCTATTCTCTATTTTAGTTAATGATTGTTAGCACAAAATAATTGGAGAATTACTACCCAAATTATGACTTTTACAAAACCTCTAACTCTTTCTTCTGAATAGTCGGACAAGGCAATTACCCAGATTCTTAAAAAATATATTTGTCCTTATTTTAAAAAAATGTTCTTTCATGGGAGAATTGTACGCCTAATGTATGTGATGGGAATTAGGATGGGAAGGATTTAATCTGCTTGATTTAAAAATCCAATTCTACCAACCCTTTGTCTTTCTTCAGATTATAGTTATTATGAAAAAACCCTGTTTATCATCATCAACTGAGAGTTTAAATTCAGTTGAATTATCATACCCTTTGATCTACTGCATACTTGAAGAGTCATGCCGTATAAATATCAGCAGTATCGCATTGCAAAAAGTATCACAAGACAAAATATGATAGTAGCTTCACCATATAATGATAATGAGTTGTCTGGTAGGATTTGAGGAGGGAATGTAAAGCACAACCATCACATTTTTTTTCCAGAAATTTTATATTAAGGCATCCATTATTAAGACACATAATAGTTCTTTTGCTAAAGATGCTAAAGTCATCTTAACAAGCCATTTAGGTTACAAGTTTGGGATATCTGATTATAAGTTGATTGACTATTAAATTAGCTGAAGAAAAAAAGTATGTCAATTATAAGATGAATTAAAGAGCAGTGGGATGAGAAAAATATCAAAGTGACACATTTTGGCACGTCTAACCAAGAGACTCTTCAAAAATCAAGAGTGTCTGCTAGTAGGCTTAGAGTCTCTTACATCTTGGTTCCAATGGCAATGTCATGCATAATATGTAATGGACAGTGGGGGTTGTAGGCAAAGACTTAAAGCACAGTGATTCCATTGGAAACATTGTAAAAAGACAATCATATTAGACTGTACTTATATAAACTGTCAAATACAGTATTATTTTATCTTCTCTAATTCTGAACTTAGAAACAGTTTAATTGTGATTTTGCTTTTCTTCTGAAGCAATACAAATATTTAGTCAAGATCATACAAAGCTTGAGTTCCTGAGATACACTTAAAAATGTGAATTATCATGTGTTTATCTGTAAGGTCCCAACAGAGGGAGAGCCATTGATACTTTAAATCTAAATCACAAAATTTTCACCCTAATCCACTGTACTTTTGGCCTTTAGTTTTTCTTACCAGGGCAATAGTAAATGACTTTTATATTTTATATAGTGTTTATGCCCTTCAATCCATCATCTACAATGCTTTAGATGACCTTCTCCAAATGCAAATCTTGTCATTTTATCCACTTGCTTAAATTCCTTTAATATCTCCCCACAGTATACAGAATAAAGCTTAAATTGCTTAGCTGGGCTCAAAGCTCATTGTGATTTCTTGAGATAATCCCCATACCATCATAATGTAGAGATTGTCTTACTTGGGAATCTTCACTAGGTTATTTGGTTCACAACTCTGCTTTTTAAACATAGTAATTACTGTTTCAAAAGGCATTTCCTTCTTCTTCTTTCCTAAAACCAAATAAGTGTTCTATCTAGTCTTGGTTAAATAGCCCAGACACTATCAGTTTTCTTTAAATTGCAACATCTAAACATTATTCTCTCCATTTCTGCTATCGGTATATATATATATCAATATCCTCAAACCTATCATACTTAATTACACCTACTAATTTATATACGCATCTTAATTTTAAACATATTCCACAAATTCAGTAACTGTTTTATTTATCATTTTAGAAACAATAACTATCACATTGTTTTCCTTCTAGTAGTTATTTTTGTTGTTACAACAAAAGAAGTTTGCAGTTAAATATAGAAACTTTAAAAAATAGTAACCTTTATTAATTGTAGGCAAAGCAGCACTAATTCCATTTAAATCAACTGATAATTTTTACATTACTTGGGAGGAGAAAGATCAGAGAGAAGGAAATAAATGTCATGGATAAATATTTTAATTTTATAAGCAAGTGTGAGAATTTTGTAACTGCAATAAGCAACAAGAGGAATAACATTTTATATTAAATCAATGTGTAAGTTGTTAGATTTGTACAAACTTACTGATTATTTTTTATTACATTTATTATAACACTGGAATCTTTTATATGAGCATAACTAGAATGTTCTGTTAAAAGGGAAAGAAATAGCCAGGTACCATGTAATCCTAGCTACTCAGGAGGCTGAAATCTGAGGATTGCACTTCAAAGCCAGACCCTGAGACTTCAAAGTCCCCATGAGACTCTTACTTCTGATTAACCACTCAAGAGAAAGCCAAGAAATGTACTCATTACCTTACTATGCAAGTGAAACTCCACCTTACATCACCTTGACACTAAAATTTAAAAAAAGAAAAGAAAAATAAATAAAATGCTGGAAATGACACTGTGGCTCAATTGGTAGAACACTAGCCTTGTGCACAAAGAGGCTCAGGCACAGTGCCCAGACCCTGAGTTCAAGCCCCAAACCTGACAAAAAAAAAAAAAAAAAAAAAATTGAAGCCTGGCGCTGGTGGCTCATGTCTGTAATCCTATCTCAGGAGGCTGAGATCCGAGGATGGCGGTTCAAAGCCAGCCCGGGCAGGAAAGTCCATGAGACTCTTATCTCCAATAAACCACCAGAAAACCAGAAGTGGTGCTGTGGCTCAAGTGGTAGAGCACTTGCCTTGAGCTGAAGAGCGTAGGGACAGCGCTCAGGCCCAGAGTTCAAGCCCCACGACCAACGAAAAAAAGAAAAAAACTAAAGCGAGAAAATATGATCACATTTTAAAAAAGACATTCAAAGAAAACCATTAAAATGTAATTTGTATTGTCAATATGATTTAGCCTGATCGTTATTTTTTAATGAAATTATTATTTTATTCTTTAATGACATTTATGTTTCTCTTGGTTTCTGGGAATTTGTTTGGGGTAAAGATTCGGGTCTTCTTATTTTTTTAAGAGCCCCTCTGCCCATGTCTTTGGCATTTTCAGAGCTCTGGAGAGCTGTTTGGATGATAAGAAATACTGCTAAAAACAGGTAAATGGGCCTTGAAACTGAACAAACAGCACAATGAAGCATTTTGTAATAACAAAGACAGAGGCTGGGGAGATCTTATGAATATGCTATTAAGCACCTGCAATCCAGTTCCTAAAGTGGAACTGTTAGAAAAAGAAGAATGATAACTTTAGGCCAGTATAGATGTCTCTTGAGAGATATTGTGTTGTGTTTCATAAATTAAATTAACTGAAATTATAACAATTGAAATATAACACTCACATTTAAGGGTTAAAACCCATCCTATATCTAGTCCTACTTCAGTCATATATATCCCCTGCTATGTAAAAAGAGTTTGACCTTGGAGGAACATTAAATTCATTTTCTTTTAGGTGTTGTAAGATGTTTTACATAATTTTTGTTTCTTTCCGAAATGAAAATGATTTCTCTGAAAGACAAAATCTAGCACAGAGATTGGTCTGTGGGGATGAGCATTTCAGAATAAAAGAAATGTAGATGGTATAGCAAAAGAGATAAATGGGTAAAATATTCACATGTTAGAATAGAGAACCAAATGACAGAAGACCTTAAAGGGAAAGCTATCTAATTTCTTAAAGCCCATAGAGAAAGTCTAGGTATGTTATTAGAAGATATTCTCAATAGATTTCACACAATTTTAGTTAGAAGACAGAGCTGTAAGCAAAATAAAGGCAGAGATGAAAGTCTGAACACAACCAAAAGTGTTTTTGAATAGGTTGTTTCCAAGCTTAAGAAATGTAGTTGAGAGGAAGTATTCACTGGAGCACTCCATTATCACCCAGTGGAAGATAAAAATAAAATATGATGATTGTTATCATGTTATTAATCCAATTAGAATTTCAAATAACCAGATATACAGTGAGATACAATTATTTGCCCTTCGGGAGACCTCAATTTATTGTAGTGAATACATATGGGTATATTTACAAACTAATTCTTAGTCTCTCTAAGACCTTGAGTTATATAAAGCTAGCACAACCAATATATAAATTTGATCCATACTCAGTTTCTCTGAAGGACAATGTGGTATTAAACAGATGTTCTGCATGAAGAGAAGGGATGGCAATTTTTGCCAACTGCTTAATTCTATAAAGTAATTATAGTTATTCCTTGTAAAATTAAATTAAGTTAAATAGCATGATGGAAGAAAATGATAGTAAGTCCCAGACAGAAAGGAAACAAAGTGTCTGAGTTTGTTTCCATTAGAGTATATACTCATCCAGCCTTGCCATGAGAAGTCTATACCTGGAATAGGGTTTAGTGGATTAAGAAGCAGAATACTGACAACCTATATTTAATGAAACAATACAAGTTTTCCAGAATAAGTGTACAATTGTCCTTCATAGTAATTTTGGAGAATTTTGCAATACACATTTGTGATAATAGTAAATATAAGTTAGGGATACTGTTGTTAATTTAAAACATGTTTCTCAGTAAGGAATGTTGAAATTTGGCTCCCAGATACCATGAATGTAACCTTATTTGGAAAATTATTTATATTACACTGAAGTTCAGAGGAAGTTATTTGGGCCAGATCTAATCTGATAAGAGTAACAATTTATTGGGAAGTAGTCAAAAATATACCTCAAAATAAGAAACCCATATTAATCAAAGAAAGGTTGGACAAATGGGATTGCCTGAAATTTCAGAGCTTCTGCATGGCAAAGGACATAGCAAGATCAATAGAAAGCCCAAAGATTGGGAGAAGATCTTCACTAGCCATACAACAGACAAGGGTCTCACATCTAAAATATACCTGGAACTCAAAAAATTAAATCCCCCAACAACAAATCCTCAAAGAAACAACTGCCCAATAAATAAGTGGGCTAAAGACTTAAAGAGAAACTTCTCTGAAGAGGAAAGAAGGATGGCCAATAGACACATCAAGAAATGCTCAACCTCCCTAGCCATAAAAGAAATGCAAATCAAAACAACATTGAGATACCACCTCACCCCAGTTAAAATGGCTATTATCAAGAACTCTAATAACAACAGATGCTGGAGGGGATGTGGACACAAGGGAACCCTACTGCATTCTTGGTGGGAGTGCAAACTTGTTCAGCCACTTTGGAAAGTAGTATGGAGGTTCCTCAAAAGACTCCACATAGAGCTCCCCTATGACCCAGCAATCCCACTTTGGGGCATTTACCCAAATGTTTACAAACAAGACCATACTAAAGCTACCAGCACAACTCTGTTTATTGCAGCATTATTTATCATAGCTAAGATATGGAACCAACCCAGATGCCCCTCAGTAGATGAATGGATCAAGAAAATGTGGTATATAAACACAATGGAATTCTATGCCTCCATCAGAAAGAATGACATTGCCCCATTTGTTAGGAAATGCAAAGACTTGGAAAAAAGTATATTAAGTGAAGTAAGCCAGGCCCAAAGAAACATAGGTCCCATGGTTTCCCTTACTTGCAATAACTAGTATATGTCTGAGACAAGCAGAAAAGGTCAGATAAGTTGATGTTAGGTGAAATGAACCCCAAGATAAGTATTCACATGTTTTTTTTCTTCCTTGAGATTGTTTCTAACATATCTCTAAGATGATTTCTTTGTTGCTTTGTTTGTCCCTTCCCTACGGTATAACCCTTGCTCTCACTGTATTTGATGTTGGTATAATTTGTGGAGGGGAAGGGCAAAAACAAACCGTTTAAATAGGGTTACAGGTGGACCCATTGCAACAATGAGATGTACAAGTTGTTAGGTCGAAAAACGAATTTTACAACTTTGTCGGGGGAGGGGGAGAGGTAGGGGCGGAGAGGCGAGGCAGGTGGGGGATGAGAAGGGATGGGAAGGGGAAACAAAGGAAGAGGCAACAATGCTTGATAAGAAATGTACTCATTACCTTGCTCATGTAATTGTAACCCCTCTGTACGGTATTTTCACAAAAAAAAAAAAAGAAAACCATATTAAGAAATTGACACAATGCAAGATGTTTTATAAAGAGGAAGGAAGAGATTTTACTTGTGCTTTCACAAGTCATAAGTAAAGACAAATGAGGCAAAACAGGATTATTTGGAGTTATCCAACACTGAATGAGGCAAAATGGGATCCTTCTCTAGAAGTATTAATGGGAGTATGACCTGCCAATACCTTGATTTCAAACTATTAACCTCTCTGATATAATGATTCTCTGTAATATGCTACTCTGTAGCACATTGTTATGGAAACTCTAGGAACTTAGTTCAGATGTCAACCTTATCATAGGACCAGGCAAGTAACCCCAGTGATGACCGGTAGAAACAAGCTTTGAATCTTGAAATTTAGGATTATCACCACTTACAATCAAGGAATCTGTCCTTTCATTGGTACCAGGGAATATATTTTGCAATTATTGGATCTATGGTGCTAGATAGGAGAGGCAACATTCTATAGAAAGACTAAAAGGAGCCGATATAATGACAGTAGTCTTTAAAGAAAACTTACATGAGTCTAATTCTCTAACTTTCTTAACCTATAGCAAAATATTACCCAAGGGCTAGTTCCCATCTATGTAGAGAAGGTTTTATATTCATCTTGATAAGAAGAATTTTTAGATATGGAAATTGCCTACCAATCAATAATAGCTTCCTAAGGATAGACTGCTGGTTAGGATAAAGAATGACACTGTAAATGCCCACAGTCATTTTTCACAAAGCACGGTGGGAATTGATCTCTAAAACCACAAAATAGAGTTTTCAACCTCAAGAAAAAATTGGTTTAAGGGAAAACAAATAATAGTCCCATCCTATCTGGATAATCTGTAGACATTCAGGCACTTCTTACTTGTTCTTTAACTAAGAGATAAGAAAATTTAGGGCCATGGTATGACATAATATTTTGGCAATCTGAATTTCAGTCATTTGCAAGTCATGCAAACTAGACTCCTTTTGTCAAATGACCACTGTGCTCCAGATGTGGACAATGGCTTATCTGAAGTCATTCCAAAAATGAAATATTTTCTTCTCTAGTGCTTCACAAAGACTTTTTATTAGGTAGCATCTCCCTGGGGAATCTCATTATTTTCCCATGAAATCCTTACAGTTTGAGTCTGAATAATATAGCATTTAGTGTCCTATCAACATAACTGGGCTCTTTTTCCAACATTTTACTAGCCAATTAGTTTCTTTAGTTTAGTTTAAAAGTCAGTTAGAAAAATGCTGTGATTTCTTCATTTCATTTCCTCTCTTGTAGAGCCACTATAATTTTCAGAAAGAAAAAAATATTCTTTGTACAGTATTATCCACAAGAGTCCTATTTATCATAATATGCTTTAGAAAAAATGCCAAGTTACACTATACACATATGGGAACACTACAGATTTCTATAATAACAGTACTGAGAATGGCTAACACTGATAAAAATTAAAGAAAATTGTTACATTATGTGCAACCAAACCCAATTCTCTAACAACTGAAAAAAATCCATTTCTGAGTCTCCTTCATAGCCATTTTTTATAGAAATGCTTTTAGTATATGCCAAAAATTAAACATGGTAAAAATCAGAAAAAAATAAGTTTATAAATACACACACTCACACACACACACACACACACACACACACACACACACACTCACACTTAATGCTTATATATCCTCTGTGAGCTACCTTATGGGCTACACAAAACATATCTGTAGTACATATCATCAATCATCCCAATCCATGAAGAAGAATCTTTTCTATTAGACAAGACTCAAAAAAAAAGCAATAGTCACTTCATGAAGCATATACATGAATAAAAGTGAACATACACCAAATCAATTTTTTTTCCAGAAATGAGAAATTTATGCAGTTTTTAAGTTAATAGCTACACCAACTTTCAAGGTTAAACTTCAGTTATTATTAGAAAAAATCCATTCCCAATCAAAACAAGTAGAACTTGACAGTTCTAATTCTTTTACCTATCAGCACAAGGAGACATTTTCATATTAAACCATTAAATGTCTAGAGCTATAAAAATGTGTAAAGAAAATTATGGATACTCTCTCACAACTTGATTCAATTCTGTTAAAAAAAACCTTCACCTGGTTAGGAAAAATTTGTAGTTTTAAAAAGAAATAATATATACCACATTTTCTTGAGAGGCACCTGGGTTGGTTCCATATCTTAGTGATGGCAAATAATGCTGCAATGAACAAAGTTGTGTTGGTGGCTTTAGTGTGGCCTTATTTGTGATCATTTGGATAAATGCCCTACAGTGAGAGGAATCTCTATAGTGCATTCCAGAGTGGCTGAACCAGTTTACATTCCCACCAACAGTGTAGTAGTATTCTTTTTGGCCACATCCTTACCAGCATCAGTTATTGTTTGTTTTTTTGGTAATGGTCATTCTAAATGGGGTAAGGTAAATCTCAATGTAGTTTTGATTTGCATCACTATTATTTCCAGAGATGTTGAACATTCCCTCATGTGTCTATTGGCTATTCTCATTTCCTCTCCAGAGCAGTCACCTCAATTCTTTAGTCCACTTATTAATGGGGGGTTGTTGTTTCTTTAAGGATTTGTTTTTTGGGTTTGTTTATTTGAGGATTTGTTTTAAACTCTAGGTATATTTTTTATATGAGACCCTTGTCTCATGCAGACCTAGTGAAGATTTTTTCCCAGTCTGTGGGCTGTATATTTATCTTGCTAGCTATGTCCTTTGCCATACCAAAGCCCTGCAGTTAAATGAAATCCAATTTATCCAGCCTTTCTTTGATTTGTTGAGTTTCTGGATGTTAATTAGGAAGTTTTGTCCTGTGAAAGGAGACCTAGTCTATCTCCTACCCATTCTTGTAATATTTTCAGGGTTACTGCTCTTTCCTTAAGGTCTTTGATCCATCTGGAGTTGATTGTGGGATCCATCTGGAGTTGATTGTGGTACATGGTACTGTGTGAAGTTATTTCTTTTTTTCTCCCCCCCCCTCTTGGTTTATCCCCTGCTATCACTGATTTTGATTTTGGTACCCAATGTCTTGTATATATGTTTGTATGACTTGAGGAAGGGAAGGAGACAAAGCACAAAGGGTGGACCAATGCAACAGCAATATTCACAAGACACTATGTTGGGAATTAATTTTACAACGTGGGTGGGAAGGAGGAATCAGGGAGAGGGAAAGTCGGAGAAAACAAGGGAAGGGGCTACTCTTTTTGACAAGAAATTTACTCACTATGTTACTTATGCAAATATAACCCCTTTGTACATTAGCCATACAATTATATTAAATTAAATTTTTAAAAGAATAAAATAAATAAGAGGAAACAAGTTCAGCTTTTAATATTATACTATTGTATACATACACACATATATATTCATGTGCATATTTGCATAAGTGTATGCATACACATATATGTGTATATGTACACAGTTTTAAATATATATAATATACATATTGTATAATATGCAGTATACACTTGTACATGTATGCACAGTTTTATATATCTATCTACAGAGAGAAAGTATGCATATATACAGACACACAAATACTCAAATATATAAATTAAGAATGTAAATAGAGGTATATTTCTTATTCAGAACTCTGCCAAAGAACAAAAACCAAACAAAATTCCAATTGTTAGTTTAAAAAAATTACTCCTGCTATAGAGTCAAATATATTTTTACCCTATACAGTATGTATGGATACAATTTTACCTACACCCTAGGTATGAATTAAAATAATGTTTTCATTATCTAAATGGAAAAATAAAGTATGCCATCCTTTATTTATATTATGCTTTTCTTAAATATGACTCAGATTTATAATCTCCTAGGAACGTAGCAGAGCAATACTTATCTCACTTTGTTGAACATTTTATTTAAAAGAGAAACAACACCTTAATAGGTACTGAAAAAACAAGTGATATTTAAACTCAAAATAAATATTAAACACATAGAGATTGATGCACCTATACAAGACTGAAGATTTTGTATCCTCGTATTCAGAAGTAAAACACCTACATATTGGTGAGGAGAAGTCCTATGAAGGAGTCTAATTAAACATTTTCTACTCCACCTCTACTATATTCTATAACAGTGACTATCAGCACAATAACTTACTTCAGAGAAACCTCAGTTTCCTCATCTAAAGAATGAGGTGAAATGCTTTCTTCATTTTGAAATTGTTTAAATTACTAAACATTTACAAGAAAAAATTCTGAATATTTAGATAATGTAGCCTACATTTTGCTTTTATTTTCTAAATTATACTTAATTGTTAGATAATAACAAGATATTTATTGGAGTCTACTGTACAGAATGTTTCATTCTACATGAAATACTTACTGTCGTGGAAAAGATATTATGTAGTAGTTATTTCTAGTATTCACTTTCATTGTTAGAGAAAATAAGGTTAATGAAAATATCTAACTTTCAGAATTCACTATTATTAATTATGGTGGGTCTATAATTAAAATCTTCTTTCACCCCACAAAAAAAATGTATAGCCAAGTCCAGTTTACAGGTCAAAAGTTCTGAATACTATAACTAATTTATAATCTGCAACTCATAGGTTGAAGTAACTAGACAACATTCATTACACAAGATTGGTACAATTTCAGCATGTAACTCTGGACAAACTGAATGCTATGATAAATTTTAATCTTTCACCTAGGAATTCAGAATGACAACTTGCAGAATCCTATATAATTAGAAATAATATACAAATAATTAATGAGACTCTGTAATCATTGAGTATGATTATTATATTTTGTGAGATACTTATTATCCATAATGCTCTCTTTCCTCTCATCCCTTTGTCTATCTCTACAGGCACACATACTCTACACACAGACACAGACACAGACATGTGAGCACACACACGTGCATGCGCGCACACACACACACACACACACACACACACACACACACAGATAACTACTTTCTTGAAGATACTGGGGTTTGAATTCAGGGCCTCATTCTTGCTAGGCTGGATTTCTCCCACTTGACTTATATAACTCCAGCCCTTCATTTTGCTCGCCATTTTGGAGATGGGATATAGCAGATTGTTCTGCCTGGGCTGATTGAGAATTGCCATCCTCTGGCTCTCAATCTTTGAACAGGTAGGAATATACGCATGTGCCACTGACACTGAGCATCTAAATTCATTATATAACACAATTTTCTAAATCTACATGTCATTTTCTTGTAGGACATGGATAGAATGCATAATACTAGGCAGAATTTTGTTCATTCACTCATTTATCAATGACCATGTCATACAAATCTGCACATAGGCTAACTGATGTCCTACAACAGAAAGAACCCTATGGTTTTTACCTATTTTACTGAGGGAGTGATACTTTAGGTACTGTTATGGGCAGCTTTTTAAATTTGGCTCTCTGGAGTATCATTGGAACAACATCTCCTATGAGATGTGAGTTTTATTTCACATGTACTGCTTTACAATGCAAAAGAAGCTGTCATTGGTAGAAACACACAGGCCTTTTGCAGAAAGAAGGCCTTGGGCTGTAGACTTCTGAGTAGAAACAAACATGTAGGGCTCACAAAGGCCTTCACTTCTGGGAATGGATAAAATTGACAAAATCACTTCTGCCTGTATCCAACAATTCATTATCTCCCAGAAACATTGGCTTTTGTTTCTGCTACAGGGTTTCTATGCTCTTTTAAAAAGAAAGAGTATTTTCAACACAAACCTGAGGCTCAAACCCTTATGATCAAATCTTCATATTTAATTTTTTATCTAAATGTGTAATCAGTATAAAACTAAGAGGGAAATGTTTTATATAAAATAATTTGAGAAAGCAATTGATTTTTTATATGACAAAACAATGATGTGACCTTTTAGAGTAACCTCTCCAAATGCTAAATTTTTAATATATTTTTCATCATACAGTTGTAAAATTAATATTACTATAAAATTATTATGAACCCTTGATTTCAGTTTGTGTTTGATATAGAAAACTAAGCTGCTGAAACCTTTAACTGCATTTCTAATATTTAGAAGTATAGGCTAGGGTATTCCAATGGGCTAGACTAGTTTAGGTTTGTTTCTTGGCATAAACAGATTAAGTAAGGAAGTTTACCCCTCTGTTTGTATCTGATACACAAAAGAACTATTTTCATACCAAGAAGAAATGACATTGTTATTGTTTATACAGCAGGTAATGTTATCTGAATCTCAACCCAGGGGTATGCCTAAACAACTCTACTGTGACACAGTATTCCTCAAAACAAGTAGCTAGAAGTCACGCCCAAAGAAACATAGGTCCCATGGTTTCCCTTATTTGCAATATCTAGTATATGTATGAGTCAAGCAGAAAAGGTCAGATAAGGTGATGTTAGGAAAATGAACCCTAAGATATGTATTCAAATGTTTTTTTTTCTTTCATGCGATTGTTTCTAACGCATTTGTAAGATTATTTCTTTGTTGCTTTGTATGTCCCTCCCCCACAGTATAACCCCTGCTTTCACTGTAAAAAAAAAGAAATATACAAATAGTCTTGACTTGTTTAGTATGTGTACATCACTGATCCATATTTTTACATGCAAGTTTTAGTTTAAATGATGTGGACAGAGGAAAGGAGGCTGGAGAATGGAACTAAGTGAAGACTATGACAGATAAAACAAATAGAGGAAACCTTGATATATGTGAGCTTCTATGTTATAAACTTTGCCCAGTATATTTTTCCAACTAATTTAAAAGGAGCATATATTAATTGATTAAAATAATGTGTTTCATTAAAACATGTTCATACACAAGTAATTCATTCATATTTACCCCATCATACTCTCTTATTTTCTACTCTTTTCTTCTTTCCTCAAAATGGCCTCACTTTTTACATAGCTTTACTTGGAATTAGACATACAGGGTATTGGAGATGGCATTGATATTAACAATTCTTGTCACTAATACAGAAAGTAGTCAGATGATAGGTTTCCATACTCTAAATACAGAATGTGAAGGTGTTGTACTGAAGCCATGACTGAGCGACTACACTGAGTGAGGCCGAAAGCTAAAAATCCGCATGCCAATTTATCAAGTCCATTGTGTGATGAATTATTGAGGTGACTGTAATGTCATCATAATGGTTAGTACTTTTGTTCGTAATTGATTACAGGACTTGGCTAACTTTTTTATGGAGTCATCATAAGCATTATAAAGCAGGACAATCTGCATAAAAGGTCCTTTTTAGTAATTTCCATATTCCTGTCCAGACCAGCTGGGGGAAAAAAAGCAGCTCTACTTGTGCTGGTAATTATCCTTCAACTTCTAGAAAGACAATTTTGATTAAAAGTAAATTTCAAGCTATATCAAGAATCCTTGTATTTCAATCTATTCCTGTCCTCAAGGACAGAAGCTGGATATTAATTCCCAATCCAGTCTTTTTATAGATTCTTCCCTCTGAAAACAAAAGGAGAAAAAATAGAGCTTTTCATCGCTTCTTGCCTCTGGACACCTTGGCTAGTCCTTTCCACAAGTCCTTCAGCTTCAATAATACTTTATTACCACATTCACACTTCAAAAGCAGAAAAACAAAAAGAAAACGTATCATTTTTCAGTGTACTTTGCATAGCCCCTTTTACTCTTTGGTTCTGGTAGTTAGAATAGAGCAATGTAACAGATGAATATGATGTTAGATTTCTCTTTGATGTAAAGAAACTTTGAAATTAACAGTATAAAATAACAGTATACATGATGCTATCAATTTAATGATTCTTGTGTTATCTATTTCACTTACAAGACATACAAGACAAACACAGTATTGTTAAAAAGTCATGATAAAGGTAACATTACTGGATTGTAATAAAACTCAATGGTAGAGCTAAAGAATTAGTAAGAAGCACTTTCAAATTTTGCAATTAGTTACATGATAAAAGGTTTAATTTATATTTGTATTTATTAGCTCTAATAATTACTAACATTTTCTAACCACTTATCTGAATTCATTGACTAATAAAATTTAAAAGTTTAGCTAGATATATTGTAATTATATTTTCCTTTCCCTTTTTTTTGGGGGGGGGGTCCAGTCATGGGGCCTGAACTCTGGGCCTGGGCGCTGTACCTCAGCTCTTCCGCTCAAGGCTAGCGCTCCACCACTTGAGCCACAGTGCCACTTCTGGCTTTTTTCTTTTTGCTTATGTGGTGCTGAGGAATCGAACCCAGGCAAGCGCTCTACCACTGAGCCACCTTCCCAGCTCTCCCTTTCCCTTTCTAAAAGGATGGAATGTTTCATTTATTTTAATATAATAGGAAATAGTCTTTGATGGGAAAGTTAAAATGGCAAATCACAAAAGAAACAAAACATACTTGCCTTTAGGAACCTTCCTTCAGAGTTTAAATAAAAATGGGGAATTACTGACTATAGCCTATAGTTATAGTTTGAATGTGGACCATTAGATAATTGATATCGAAAGTTCAATATAGAAAATACAACTGAATCACTAGGCCTAAAGTATTAAAAATTAACATCTTGAAAATTAACATCTTGAAAATCTGTGCTACTGATTCATCTTCCTTATTCACATTTTTACTAAGACATTTCTTCAAGAATAGTCTTATGTTGATGATGAATTCCAAGAATAAGTGTGTTGTAAATGAAATTTTTGCCAGGGCAGGATTATCCAGAGTATCTCCAAAGTCTGAGATGATAATTGGAAGTTGCTTGATAACTAGCAATAGAGCAAAGGACAATGGATAGACCACAAATGCAGCTGTATCACATGAAATGTTTCCTCTGTCTTTGTCTCTCTTGCCCACTCAAAGAATTTTCATGTCCAATGATGTCTGGGTAGATCATAAAGAAGATGGAAATGCAGTATCAAGCTGTTTCTTCAAGGTTCTTCTTGAATAAAAAACATAATTAATTAGAGACAAACAAAAGGATTTGAATATGTGTTAACTTCTAAGCCCAGTATATCCATAGCCTTAGAAATTAGAAATATAACACTTTCATATTTTAGCCTCAAGAACTACTGACATTTTTTATTTAAAGAGCAGTTTTTTGTGATTTTAAATTGTTTAAAATTAACTTTTATATTTAGCACATGTTCATCTCTGTTCCAACATTTTCAAAATCCACAATAAAGAACCATCTTTGTAACTGATAAAAATGAGTTTCATAAATTCTGAAGAAACTAAATTACAGATTATGACTTTTCCTCAATGTACATTAATCTTTGTGAAAATCAAATTGAGCTGGTATTTTATATGTAATAGAGGAATATAATGTCTTTTTATATTAGTACTAGTCTTGACCTAAGTATTTACAAATCAATACTAATTTTATATCTAATGTTCTCCATAAATGTCTTTATGTAGGAAGTTTAATATTTGTGTGTAGTTACAAATGTATTTTCAAATGCACAGAGAATTTATAAGTGCCAGAAGAGAAGTTAAAGATGTTATTTATATAAATGTAAAAGATTTTTCTCTAATGTAAGAAGTCATTCATAAGAAACTGCAAATATTTTCTTCATAATAATAATTAGACATCTTAATGTTGTCCTAAGCGAGTTTATGTCCTTGATAATGCTCTTATGAGAACTGCTATACAGATAACCATTTCTCTTGATTACCTTTCTCCTCAAGTCCAGTTCCTATAGCTTGTTCTGAATTCTGATTCAATGTTTTAGAGGTGTATCTATGGATTGGAGTAAGTAGGTAGCTCTTACTGTCCATCCCAAATCATGAATATAATAGAATTTTTGTATATATGTATAAGGGGATGTTGAAAATCAGGAGTGAAATTCCTCTGAATTAAAAAAAATACTGAATATTGTCATGTTCACCAAAATTTAGAAACCCAGCGGGGGGCAATTTTGATTCTGTCTATCTCTCTGTCTGTCTGTCTGTCTGTCTCTGTATTTTGCTTATTTATTTATATTTTTATTTATTTTTCTCTTCAAATGTGTTCTCCTTAGACCCCATCACCTGCTTCATTATTTCATATGCAGTCATATAGGCTTGCCAGATTTCACCCAGACACTCATCCTTTCCACATTCTGGTGCCAGTGTGAAGCAGGCTTGTCTAGCTCTTACTCATTAGGCCTGTAAGAACATCTGATTACCTTTTCATTAGAGCTATTTTTTGCACCGTTTACCAATTGCATGGTAAGTTCTCTCTCCTTTTCACTTTTGCTTTTGTCAACCCATCCCCACACAGCATACAAAATGATATTTTCATTTGAAAATGGCATGAAGTCACTTCTTTTGGAAACTACAAAAATATTGTCATCATGCAAACAATATTGATATATGTCTCAACTCATCAAGCCCCCTTTGCCCTATCTACATGCATGATAGTTTGTATGAAGTGCTGGATTGTCATTCAGCTGTGTAAAACCACCTTACACAATTATTTTAATAGAACTTAGTTTTTCAATGAAGTCACTGAAATTTCAAGTAATTTTCTCATTTTCTTCAACTTGAGTATTCAAAATTGTACATTCCTATAATGAGTATGTTGATAACAGAGCAGAAAAAAAACACTTTGATTTAGACTTTCTCATATTACAGAATGGCTGTGTATTTGTAGCCTCTTCAACATGCCCACAATCAAAGAAAGCCTGTACATGTTCTCACTTCTTATTCTTATCTATGAATGCACAATAATTAACTGAATTCAGAGGCCATATTCTACATATTTTATTGTAAAAATGCTGTACAGAGGGGTTACAGTTACAAGAGCAAAGTAATGAGTACATTTCCTATTGAGCATTGTTGACTCCTCCTTTGTTTTCCTTTCCTCCCACCTCTACAACTATCACCCTCCCCCTCCCCCACCGAAGTTGTAAAGTTCATTTTCAACATAGTGTTCTGTACATCTCATTGTTACAATGGGTCATTCTGTATCTTTATCTAAACATTTTGTTTTTTTTTCCCCTTCCCCTCCCTGAATTAGATAAGTGTATATACAAGATGCAGGGCGCCAACATCAAATACAGTGAAAAAGAATCTCATTTTATGGAGATTTTCCCCAAGCTCTTTCATTTTTTACCTCTTTTATTTGTGAAAAAGTAATCTTCAAACACATTATGTTCATTAGTGTGGATAACTGAGAGTTAACAAGGCACTATTAAGTTTGCAGTTTAGTAACTTAATTCCTTTAAGTAATTAAACAAAATATAACAATTTGGAAAGTCATGGGTTCTTATTAGGCAGTAAAGAATAATTAAAAACTTAATATTTCAGGGAATAAATGTATTTCAAGATAAATACATATACATGTGTCCTAAAATAAATATTTACCAAAGCATAATAATACATAATTAGACCATGACAGGTTAGCTATTCTACTAGACTATAATTCTCAACCAATACATGGGAATGGGCATGCAAATTACCTTCAGGGTGTAACCACATAAACTTTTCCTTCAGAAATATCTCAGTTAACCTAGTTTAACCTAGTTTAGCCTAGTTTATATATCCTCCAGATACATGAAGTAAAACTTACAGTACCCTCCGTAATTATTGCTAAACAGGATCACTTACCAATACCTGTCACCAAATAAGAATACACAAAAAGTACCAATAACTCAAAATTGACTTTGCTAACTTTTATGAAATACATTAAGTAGTTTAACTTTTCTAAAGCACAATCCTTAAAGGACTGTTATTATTGAAAGTCACCTTTCCCAAATAAAAGAACTTAAAACATTCATGCTCTCCTAGATTTAAGTTTTTGGCTTCTAGCTACTCAGCTTTAATAAAGTAGAATTGAAGCAAAGTAAGTATGAGATTGTGTACCCTGATGGATGGTTCTAGGAAGCTTTGGGTTCCATTTTTAAAGCTAATGGATTTCTACCATGAAATATAAAGCCCATCATGCTTTATACAAAATCATTCTACTGCTACTATGAATTAACTGAAAGATGCTCTGGGGAGTGGGAGGAAAAGATTATATATATATATATAATGGATGCATTTGTATTATTCCTCATTCTGCATCTTTTACTTGTATTTGAAATATTTTCAGAACAAAAGCATTGTGGGAGATTGTTTATTTCATATAGTTTTAAACTATGGCATGTTGAAACACCACAGATCACGTTAAAAACAAATGCTTAATGCAGAAATTGTTATATTAGAGTTCTATGATGTATAGTATATTATTTTTGGGTTTTTTATTTTTGTATTTTTTAACCTCTCATCCCTACCCTCAATTGGCATAGTTCATTTCTTACATAATGTAAATTGAATGTAATGACTACATTTGTTCACCCTTCTTCCCTCCATTCCTGGGCTTCCCTTTTATCTGCCCCCCAAATCATGTGTCTACTTTCTGCTATTGGTTTGGATAAACAGCTCTTTAGTTGTTCTGAGGAGTTAAACTTTACACTCTTCCCTAAAGTATACCATCCTCTAGTCAGTCATGCTAGGTTGTATTTTATATACTTAGAAACTATTAACATAATAAATATAAATAATCCAATACCCATTATACAAGTCAATAACAAAGCCATGACTACTGTATTTAGCACAAGCTAATTTTTCAAAGAAATGAAAAAAAATCAAGAAGCATATTTTAACAGTTCACATATCATTGTGACAAAAATAATCCTACACTTTTCCAATATTATTACTCACTCTTGTTTAATAGATAGAAAAAAATCTTGTTCATTATTCCTAAGGTAAGCAGGACATGCCATTAAAAACGTTATCAATTTGTTTAAAACTCTCAAAATGTGTTTACATTTAAAACGTTTTCTTATTAACCTTTTTATTCTAAAACAATAACCAGAATTTTTCAAAAGAGTAGTGTGAAGAAATGTTCAGTGTAGCATTGCTTATAATATAATTTTGGGGGCTGGGAAGGTGGCTCAGTGGTAGATCTCTTGCCTTGAATGCCTGAGGCCCTGGGTTCCATTCCTCAGCACCACATAAGCAAAATGAAAAAAGCCGGAAGTGGCACTGTGGCTCAAGTGGTAGAGAGCTAGCATTGAGCTGAAGAGCTGAGGGACAGCGCCCAGGCCCAGAGTTCAGGCCCCACAACCGGACCCAAAAAAAAAAAAAATACATATATATATAATTTTGGATAGTCACAAATACTTAGACATAATAGATTAATTTCTACTTTATCTAAAAAACAGAATCAAGTAAAGCCTGAAATGTAACTACCTAATAAAAAGCAATATAAACATAATATAATGTTATAATGTAAGATCAAGTAAAATATTAGTATTAGTTTATAAAAAGCAGTACCAATATACAATGTAATATTAAAATGTTTTGGTGATATATAAATAAGTTTGCATATAGAAAAGAATCAACATATCAGAATTGTTATTTTTTTAATCATAACTGAATATTCAGTTCATCATGTCTGTTTAGAGTTGACAAGATTGCTCAGCAAAAAAAAATCAGCTAGTATTTTAAAATTTAATAGATTTTTAGTTTTCTTCAAAGTTCTATCCCAAACACCAATCAAGATATTAACAAATTAAATATATTTTGTAAATAAAAAATATAGATTCTTAACCAACTAAAATGAACAAGACAGGTGGGTAGGTTGATAAACACAAGTAGCACCCAGTCAACCAAACATTTTGTTAATTGATAATTTACCCTTTTACCTCCAATTATATTCCTTCTACCAAAATCTTCAGGATTACTAATGTCTCAGCAAATGTCAAGTGTCTAAGTAACTCTGTTGATATGTAAACAAATTTAACTGGATTACTAAATTTGGCTATTTAAGTAAGTTCCCTTCTCATAACAATCTAACCAGCCAGATTTAATAAGAGGGTCCTTGAATTAAGTGAGTTCAAATTAACTCATTTGGCCAGCACCATGCAATTGAAAAGTATGTAGAATTCAAGAGCAACTAAGTCACATTTTCCAAAAGCACACACTCAGAGTTTATTATTACATTCTTCAATTTCAATTTAAGCACATAAAGATAAGGAAAGTCAAAGACGTTAGTATTCAGTTACCTCTTAAATCTTGATTAAATCTTTCTCATATTACATATATACATACATATTCATATATTGCTCTACATATATATTCTTTTTTTTTGGTGGAGGGGGGGAGGAGGTCTGGTCGTGGGGCCTGAACTCTGGGCCTGGGTGCTGTCCCTCAGCTCTTCAGCTCAAGGCTAGCATGCTACCACTGCGAGCTATAGCACCACTTCCGGGTTGTTGTTTTTTTCTGCTTATGTGGTGCTGATGAATCGAACCCAGGGCCTCATGCATGCAAGGCAAGCGCTCTACCATTGAGCCACCTTCCCAGCCCCAATATATATATATATATATATATATATATATATATATATATATATATATATATATATATATATTTTTTTTTTAGTAGTTGATTTTTTTTATTTTTATTTTTTGTGAACATACTGTACAGAGGGGTTACAATTACATGGGCAAGATAATGAGTACATTTCTTATCAAGCATTGTAGCCTCCTCCTTTGTTTACCCTTCACATCCCTTCCCAGCCTCCCCCCGCCCCCCCCACATATATATTCTTATGTACATATTTTATTTTTTTTTTACTGAGTACTGAACCTAAAAGTTATTATTTTGCCATTTAGAAGCAATTTAGGTAAATGTTCTTAAATATTTAACATTTGAGCATATCGTAATCTAAATTTTATCAGTGTAAATATTTTTGAGCATTACTGGACTTTGTTGCTCAGCTGGAACTCTACAACTTGAGCCATATCTTCAGGAGATTGAACTTTGAAGACCTTCAGAACCATGCCCATTTTCATACTTACAAACTACTAAATGACAAGTAAATAAGATTACCTGTAGAAATGTAGTGAATATGTACTTAAATTTAAGAACAATTTTCAAAGATTTTTGTTATAAAAATTGCTTGAGCTGTGAATGATATCACATGATGATTCATTTAGACTTACACCTAGGTGTGCCGATGTCCTTCATCAGCAACGGGATGAAGAATCTCAGTCTTTACCTCTGAATCAGAACTTGCAATTCACAAGATACTTAGGGGAAGCAATGTACACTAATGTATGAGAAATGCCAAATCAGAGGAAGTAATTGCAATAATAATAAATAAAAATAAAATTAATAAGAATGTGAGATAATTTGTGAATTAGAACATTAATTCAGTTTTTTACCAAGAATGCTCCTCATACCTTATTAGTGAATTTTACCTCAAAGATTTCCAAGACTTTGCAATATATATCAGAAAAATAATGTATGCATAATAAAGTTTGAAAATTCAAAAAGAACAAAATTTGAGGTATTCTTAATTTTAATTAAAGATGGAAATTAGACAACACAATTTGGAGGTATATTCACAAAATATTCAAAACTAACAAACCAAGTGTATATAAATGATGTATAAAAGCTGGAAATATATGTCTTTAAGGACTTTTTTAAAATGTACAAGTATATATTTCATTCACATAAACATAGTTTAAAGGCACTAAAACTGTAGCAATTTGAAATACTTTGGTATTTTTTCACATTAGTAACAATTACATATTGCTTTTTTTAATATTGGGTAATTTGGAACTTAGTAGTACTTACACATAGAATGTGAATATTGAAATACAAGTGAGATTCTTCACAAGTATATGACACACTTTAGTTATCAATATATCAACAAGTTACATAAGTATATGATTATATATATTTGCTTAATATTAAAATAATTGGACAATGATAAGTAATTGTTGAGCAATTTTGAATTGATAAATAGGACAAGTGAACAAGGTTTACTTTTACTAATTTTAAAATATTGGTTAACTGTTATAACCGAAGTACTTTACTAAACAAGCCAAAATTAATTCAGCAGGAGATTAATTCTGATTTATTTGAGATGAACATTTTACTTTTACTTATTCTTTCATTTGTCTTGATTTAACATATCTCATTTAAAACATTTTTAGAAAGTGGAAAAATACTTCCTAGAAAATTCATTTTAATTGATAGCTTAGAAGTTTTTCTTGCCTTCAACTTTCAAATCAGATAAGAAAGACCATATTTTTTCATTAATTAAATGTTTAAAGAGCCCAGTATAACTCAAACATCTTTCTGTAGTAGAAAGTTAAATCAGGATATCCAAACATGGTGATAAAAAGAGAAGGCATTGACATATATGTTTCAAAGAAGGTAAAGTAACTTCTCTATGGAAAATAAAAACAAAAATCAACAATAATACTATAGACTGCAACAACAATGGATCACAACAACTATGGTACACAACTTATGATGAAAGAAAAGAATAAATGAAAACACAATACAAAATGTAAATATTAGAAAGTAGAAAAATGCTTTGTTTACATACATAACACAATTTTATATAAGATTATATAACAGAATTCTATATCAAAATTCAGGGCTGAATGGACAAAATGTAGAATTTACTAAAAAAAATAAATGATAGGTTATACCCATGGATAATAGAGAGAGTGGATCTGATTTGTAGATTGTTAATGTGACTTGAGGATTTATAAGTTTATAAAACATTTATAAACAGTAATGCAAAATATTCAAAGATAATAGAAGAAAACATAATCTCATCAAACAAAATCCATGATTGAATAAGCCAAAGAAATAATAAGCAAAATTATTGAATGAATGGTCCAGAATTTGTTAAACCTGGAAGAATTTGTATGTGTGTGTGTGTGTGTGTGTGTGTGTGTGTGTGTGTGTGTGTGTGTGTGTGTGTGTTTGAGAGAGAGAGAGAGAGAGAGATGGGGGCTTGAACTCAGAGTTTGGGCACTGTCCCTGAGCTCTTAGGTGTAAGGGTAACACTCTGCAACTTGAGCCACAGTTCCACTTCCAGAGTTTTAGTGCTTAACTGGAGATGAATGTTTCATGGGCTTTTCTGCTCAGGCTGGTTTTGAACCATGATCTTCAGATTTCAGCCTTTCTGGTAGTTATAATTACAGACAAAAGCCACCAGCACCCAGCAAGCAAGAATTTTTGTAAGAAAAGAAAAAAAGAAAGTGTGTAAGAATCTAGTTAGAGAAAATAATCGAATTACCAAAGTAAAGAAGAAAATAAGTCATTGTCTTATGATGACAATTAAGGAAGCACTTTCCTTTTTGAGGGTAGATACTGTGTGAGAACTTTAGAAAAACAACCCATTTAATCTCAAAAGCATTGTGTAAAAAGTAATTGAATATTTTAAAAGCATGTCAAAACCAATTATGAATTAAAGCATAAAGAAAAGAATCAAAGTAGACATATACTGTAACAAATAAGGGAAGAAAATAAAACAAAATTAAGATTTCAAGGTTGGGGAATTTGTTAATCTACTGTGTTGTATACTTTATAAGCACTAATCCATTAGAGTAATACTAAATGTATACTACATATTTAACTACAAAAATAAACATCAATATGAAGGAATGGTAGGGGGAAAAACAAAAGAGGAGGCAACAATGCTTGATAAGAAATGTATTCATTACCTTGCTCATGTAACTGTAACCCCTCTGTACAGTAATCTCACAATAAAAAAGTTATAAAAATTAAATATTATCTTTAGCATAATAATTTTATTCCCTAGCCTAATTTGTTAATTGACCAGAAATAATTATGGAAAACAAATGTAAATAAAATGTATTATTTTAGCTAGAAGAATTACAAAAATCTACAACTAAGTTTTGACTCAGACTTTTATGGAGAAATATATTATTTTGAGAAGCAAAAGATATAAACACATTCAATCACATGCCTGAATTCCAAACAAATAACAGATCACTTATTAAACAAGTATTCTGTATACTGAATTGGTAATTTTGTTGAAGAAACACTCAGCTATGAATGCCTTTAAATTATTAGAAGCCAATTTGAAAACATCTGTTCCTTTGACAGAGCCCTACTATTTTAATCTTTATTTCTTGATTTAACAAATTAATGTGAATATTTATCTACTATGAGTTTCATAGTACTTCATAATAAAATCTGTACTAAACTTTCATGTTTACATAGAAATTGCAGGAAAGGTAAATTATGGTGCAATCATGTAATGGAATACAAATAAAATATCAAAATTAGTGTGAACACAGTACTTAATTATAAAATGAAATGTTCATCAGTCATTGTTAGGTCTTTTTATTCAAAGATGTCATGATTGGTACATTTATGTTGTGAATGTTAATTTGTTGACTGGAAATTAGTATAACCTCTTATCCATGTTTAAAAAATCATGCTGTTATCTAATAGTCAATCACCAAAAGACATTTACATGTCATGATATTGATGAAGATATCTTATTTTTATAAACCAACTTGTTGAACAACTATAACTCATTTATACTACTTGAAGATAATAAAAAATTATAAGTTAAAAATAAATGTTTTAATAAATATATGGAAGACATCTGGTCAAGAAGGATGCTTTGTTTTATTTTACTTATTCATTTTACTTTATTTTATTTTTGTCATTGCTAGGGCTTAAATTCAACCTCCTTCTTGTTCGGCAGGCATTCTACCAATAGAGTCACATCACTAGTCCCAAATTATTTTGCGTGTTTATATTTTCATTGGAGCTCTTATAGTTTATTTGCCCTGTCATTAATTGTATTAAAATTGTTGGAAGGTAAACATAGAATAATAAAAATGTATATTCTACTACAGCATATATTTAAATGGCAAGGCTTGGAAAAATTATATTAAGTGAAGTAAGCCAGGTCCAAAGAAACATAGGTCCCAAGGTTTCCCATATTTGCAATATCTAGTATATGTCTGAGTCAAGCAGAAAAGATCAGATAAGGTGATGTTAGGGAAATGAACCCTAAGATATGTATTCAAATGTTTTTTTTTCTTTCATGCGATTGTTTCTAACACATTTATAAGATTATTTCTTTGTTGCTTTGTATGTCCCTCCCCCACAGTATAACCCCTGCTTTCACTGTATTTGATGTCGGTATAATTTGTGGAGGGGAAGGGGAAAAACAAATCATTTAAATAGGGATACAGGTGGACCCATTGAAATGTACAATGAAATGTACAAGTCGTTCTTTACAACTTTGGTGGGGTGGGGGGGAAGCCAGGAGGATTGTGGAGGGTGGCCCGGGGGGAGGATGGGAAGGGGAAACAAAGGAGGCTACAATGCTTGATAAGAAATGTACTCATTATCTTGCCCATGTAATTGTAACCCCTCTGTACAGTATTTTCACAAGTAAAAAAATCAAAAAAAGGAATAAAAATGCCTACTTAAATTTAGCTTGTTAACTTACTAGTTTTCAGTTTCTTAAAATTTTGAATTTTTTCAAATGAGAACACTGTGAGATTAACTTATAATACACGGAAAATAAAACAAATACATTGTGTGTGTGTGTGTGTGTGTGTGTGTGTGTGTGTGTGTGTGTGTTTATACTGGAGCTTGAACTCAGGGCTTCATGCTCTTGAGATCATCTTTTTCACAGAAGACTAACACTCCACTTGAATCACACCTCTACTTCTGAATTTTGCTGATTAACTAGAAATAAGAGTCCCATGGACATTTTTTTTTTTCTCAAACAGCAGCTAGGATTACAGACATGAGACACCATCAAATGGCTTAAAATCATCAGTACAGAAATTAATTTGACAGGTGTTAAACTGTTACCAATGGACACCAGCCAATGTAATAGAGTAAGAATAATTTGTCACATAGTGCCTTGCTAGCTGTAATGTCTGTGCTAGAAATGATGGGCAGATTCCTCCCTCCTCTTGGATAAGTCTCCGACCAGTACCTGTGACATCTAGGAAACTGGCACACCTGGCACCTCTCTTCTTCTGAAGTCATATCCGGGCTTCCCCTGGTCGTGCCTCCCATCTGACTGTGGTAGGGTCTAAAGTCGTGAAGCAATATCCTTATCCAGAGCTAGCACACCTTCCCTTACTTGGCCACACCTTCTCCCCACCCCTTACCTAGTTAAGGCCAGACAAAACAGCCCTCTGCCCTTTCAGCCATGCCTCTCCACCATGCAGACAGTTCCAGAGAAATTTCTCTTCCTGCCTAAATACCACATGGTGTTCTCTTTTTAGGCTACCGAATTAAACCTACTCTTATTTACTTAACACTGGCCTTTTTTTAACTTTCACACAATTAGTCTGATTATCCAACTTGCAGCACATAGACACTCAACTTTTCTGTAAAAAGTGTTTTGTTTTGTTTTATTTCAAATACACTAATTTTTTAATTACCATTTTATTTTAGAAGTATGTTTTTGAAAATTCTATAATCTCTGAATCTGTCACATGATTCCATGGTTTTATAATACTTACATAAGTTTGCTTTGAAACACAGAGCACAATGACTTCACTGTTAGTCTGCACATTTCATTGACTTTAGTAATATTTATACAGGTTAACCTATTGTAACAATGAGATGTACAAGATATGTTGAAAAAGGAACTTTACAATTTAGGCAGGGAGGTGGGGGAAGTATAGTTGAAGAGGTGGGAAGGAAGGGATGGTAGGGGAAAAACAAAGGAGGAGGCAACAATGCTTGATGAGAAATGTACTCATTACCTTGCTTATGTAACTGTAACCCCTCCTCTGTGCAGTAATCTCACAATAATAAAAACTTACTTACAAATAAATAAAAAAATAAAAATAAATTGCTACCAATTTATCCTATTCAGGACAGAATGTTGGAAACACAAAATATTGTACCTTAAAGCTAAAAAAAAAAGCGTGTGTTGGGGGAAAAAAATCATAGCACATTGACTAGACTTCCAGAATTTTTAAAGTTCTAGTAATGTTTAATGTCTCAGGAAATTTTCTATAGCATTTGGAGGTTCAACATAGAAGACAGAAAGAAAGAGAGAAAGAGAGAAAAAGAGAAAGAGAGAAAGAAAGAAAGAAAGAAAGAAAGAAAGAAAGAAAGAAAGAAAGAAAGAAAGAAAGAAAGAAAGAAAGAAAAAAGAGAAAGGAAGGAAGAAAAGAAAGAAAGAAAAAACAAAAGAAACAAGCAACAACAAAAAAGAACACATTGTATTCCTGTTTATTAAATAGAAGTTCAAACAATGAAAGTTAACAATGAAAAACTTCATTTTTCATACCAGAAATTATTAAACTCCTCCTCCCCACTGGTACATTCTAATGGAAACACACAACTGAGGAACTTCTCATCAAACTTGTTTGGAATCATTCTCATTCATTTTTCATTTCAGTATTCTCTAGAAATTTGACTAATTGACCCTTTATAGGGGAACATAATCTCAATATTTGTAAATCAATACTGCTTCATAATAAATCAATAAATCATAAAAAATAAATTCTCAGAATGATTTGTTTTATTACCTTTGAACTTTAGAATGAAATCAGAAATAATAATTTTAAAAGATTCTAGTTAAGCAGCAAAAAATACCTCTTATTCTGTCAAACTTATTTCTGCTCACAATGATATATTTTAATGTGTTGCTTTTAAGAAACAGCTATATGATATGAGAGTGTGGTATATAATTTTATTTATTGTTGATGCAGATTGAATGGCTTTCATAGTTGTACCCATATAATTTCAAAATCTATCCAATGGACACAATTAGATATAAAATGTTCATTCTATCATCTGTGTAATTGAAAAGAGAATTTTTGAAAATTTGAAGTTTAGCATTATGTTTTAGCCAGGTACAAGTGACTCATACCTGTAATTCTAGCTACTCAGGAGGTTGAAGTTGGCCCAAGAGCCTGGCCCATGACACTCTTGGCTAGCAAAAAGCCAGAATTGAAGCTGTGTCTCAAGTGATAAAGCACTATGGTTGAGCAAAAAAGATCAGTGACAGTACTCAGAAACTTAATTCAACCCCAAGGACTGGCACAAAAACAAAATAAATAAATAAATAAACAGAGAACAACAACAACAAAAAGCATTATGCATAAATCATATAGGTTGGTATTAGAACATAGGACAACACTCCTACATTGAAGAAGCAAAATAATTTCAATCATATAAAAGTAAATATACCTGGGTACCGGTGGTTCATGTCTGTAATCCTAGCTACTATGGAGACTAGGAGACTAAGGTCTAAGGATAGTGGTTCAAAGACAGCCCAGGCAGGAGTGTCTGTGAGACTCTTTTCTCCTACTCAGGAAACCAGAAGTAGAGCTGCGCCTCAAAGTGGTAGAGTTCTATCGTTGAGTGAAAAAGCTCAGGGACAACCCTCAAGGCCTGTGTTTAAGCCCTACAACCAACACACACATGAAAAAATGAAAAAGAATATATTTGAAAAATCCTTCGGGGGGGGGAAGAATGACATCAATAAATGTTACTTCTGGTGATGGTACTATAGAATAATTTAATTTGCTTCTTCAGGCTTCTGCAGAACTATTAAAAACTTTCAATCACCATCATACTTTGCTTTTTTAACAAGAAGTAAATATTTTGTAATGACTGTTTTGTAATGAATTGTGCTTCTACAAAAATGCTTACGTAGAATGTATATCTTACATATACCCAAAAGGAACATGTACTGAAAATCCAATCCACAGCCTAGGAAGCTTTAGAGAAGCAGTGGAACCCAAAGGGAAGAACTTCAATATGTCCGGGAAGGGGATAATGAAACACCAATACCTTCCTCCCTCTTTTGCCTCTAGGCTTGTCACTGGACAGAGATGAGGTTTAGCTTCCCTTTAAATGTAGGAACTCTTCACTTTGGGTTCTTGACTTCAATCACAGAATAATAAAACTTGGCAAAGCTTTATTGGGTAAGTAAACAAGCAAGCAAGCAAATAGACAAAAAGCAGACACACAGACAAACAGAAAGGCAGAGTATGGATATCTTGAGAAGGAGATGTAAAGACACACACAGAGAAACACCCAGCTCCTTGGCTCTTAGAATATTTATAGGGTAAAGGCATGGGGTTTGGCTTCAAAGTAAAGAAAGGTGCTTTGTCTTTGCTCTAATCACACCTGGCGTTACTTTCTGAGTTTCCAGGTAAGAATACATCCTTCCATAAAACAGATTCTATCCTTAAAGGAGGTTCCCTTTTATCTGCATTTTGGGCAGATGGATGCTTACGTTTGGGTGAATAATTTTCTCAGGAAGGCATATATCCTGTCAGACAAGTGTTAATTCTTGGGATGAGGTAGACATCCCTTAGGAAGGGATGCATGCTGTTGACCCTCTTTGAAACAAAGATGGCACTTCTATGTTTCTAAATACCACAATTCTGAGTTGCTTTCTTCAGGCCTCAGTTTCCTTATGTTAATCTTGTTTCATTTTCCCCAAAAATGACTTTGTTCCTTTCATCTTGAGGAAAGTATTTGAAGGAATATCTCCTGTATTTTTGGTTCTCTGACCATATTTTTCCTATTGTATTTGGCTTCAGGCTTCTAATGATCTAGTATGGAGTACTGTGACACCACAGGCCAAAAAGCAACAAGTTCAAGTGGCCATGGAATAGAACCTCTGAATCTGTGTGACAAAATAAATACTTTTTTTCTTATAAGTTATTCATCACAGTTATTTTCTCACAGTGCTAAAACACAGGATTACAATATACCATTACCCCTATACGGCAGTATTTGGAGACAGGTACATTGGGTTAAATGGTGCCTAAGAGTGATTATCTAATGTGGTAAAACAAGTGTTCTCCCAAAAGGAAGAAGAGAAATGAATGTAAGAAGGAAGTGCTTTGCCAGGAATATGCAGAGACTTCACTGGAACCCAATCTGACTTGCCCCTGGATTATGGACAACCAGGGCATTCCTATGGGAAAAAAAACAAAACTTAGCATGTGTCATTTTGTTATAGCAGACTGACTAATATACTTAACTAAATTAAAATTTTTATAACTGAACATAAACATGGTGATATTATGAATATCTTATGGGGAAAAATAAATCGGACCAATCAGTGCCTTTATTTATCATTACAACTGAATGTGGTCAATAAGACAAATAGCTAAATATCATTCCCATATCCATGTTTTTCTATTTTTGCCTGCTGTTCATGGTTTGTCAATAATATTATTTTAAGAAATTTATACCCAGGGAATAGTGCATGCCATTAAGGTTACCTACATGGTATACAAATGCTATTAGAAGATGATAAAATTAGTTTCTTGGGAGAGCTTTGATTAATTGGAGACATAAAACATCCTGGAGAGAATGGGGCCAAAAGTGCTATTTCATACCAAAACTCAAGTGTTTCTAGGTAAGTTTTCCCCTACAGGGGGTCAAAATGTTTTACAATAACTTCTAGGAGGCTAAGATTGATAAAAGTATAGGTTAATGAATAAACTGCCCCCTAAAGACAAGATAATATATTTATACATTTTAACACTAAGCTAAGTTTTAAAATATGGTAAAGAGCAGAGTTAAAATGTTTCTGTATATTTTATAGTATGATTTTTAAGTAACAATGCTCCAAGCAAATTGTTTCAAGCATACCAGCTTATTTTCCCCCCAGTTAGCTGCATTTTCTCAGAAAACATTTTCTTAATGTACTAATTATTTTTTTCACTTTCTATAACTGATTCAGCAATCTGATTTTCAAAGCAACTTTCACATGCAGGCAGTAGGTGGCAGCCTTACCAGCAGAGACCGGGTAACATTCTATTTGACATCTGGAAAAACTATTAGCTTTTTTTTTCCCCCTTAATACAACTTTGGAACTAAATAAAAGTGAATCAATGGATGCATTCAGCCTTTTTGCAGGAGAGTTGCATTTTGTCCAGAAAGAAACTTCTGTTAAAGAATCCTTTATTTCTAGTATCATTCATAGTGTTCCCTTTTCAATGCAGGACAACATCTACTTTAGGTGGAACTCACACCTGGTGATTCTATCACATCTTATTTCAGTGATCCTGAAACTGAGTTTCCATTAGCCCCAAGGACAGGTCCTTGTTAGATACTTCTGGACCTGGCCATCTTTGAATTATAGAATCAGAAGGGGGTGATGCCTCTTACTCTATTGTTAAAAAAAGCCCTCAGGTGACTGTTCAACACTTAACTTGGAGACACACAGTCTTAATAGAATTTTCAAAGAGCCAAACGTCTTGGGTTGGGAACAATATGGCTAAAAAACTCTCTTCATTTTCCATCCTTTCCTCTGCACTTGTGAACCACTGTTTGGTTGCATATTGATTTTTTTCTCTGTACTTATTAGACAAAATTTAAGTTGGAATCATTTGCTAGAGCTCTTTTCACTATAGATAATCAAAAGAGAATGTTCCTGTCTAGTCTGAAATCCTAAGAGAAAATAAACAAGGAAATACCAGAGAACTATACATTTTTCAGGCATCTTAGAACTGGTTGGATTATGTTGGAGTGAAAAATCTAGGACAATGGTAAAGTAGTAATACTGTCTGTACATATATCCACAAATGGGAAACAATGGGCTGTACTCTTTGTGTCTAGGGCTATGTGAAATCTTCAGTAAATCTCCAGTCACAAAAGAAGCTGTAACAGATACCACCTTTCAATGTGTGCAGATGCAGTTTCAAAGTCAGAGCAGTGTTGGATTATAGCTAATGTTCTCATCACTGAAAATGTGAAATGCTTAGTTCAGAAGAATCTGAGCAAAAGTAGGATCTAGCTTTCTAGAGGACTTCATTTAAAACTCATCTTCCAGGCAAGCATGATGGCAGTCTCTCAGTTTCTCTTCAAGAGTCCTCAAGAATAAAGATGCTTCTTGCCATCAGAACACGGAAAGAGGTAAATCAAAATGAATGCACAATAGGACAGAGAAAAGTGCCTTTATAAAGACCCGCTTGGGTGCTTACAAAAGACTTCAATCATAGTACAGAAAATACTTTTGGCACTGTGTGAATATCTTTTCCATCTTTCCTTGTGCGCGCTCTCTCTCTCTCTCTCTCTCTCTCTCTCTCTCTCTCTCTCTCTCTCTCTCTCTCTCTCTCTCTCTCTCTCTCTCTCTCTCTCTCTCTCTCTCTCTCTCTCTCTCTCTCTCTCTCTCTCTCTCTCTCTCTTTTCTTCCCCCAGCAGTAAGAAGGTCATTGTTCCTTCTCTTACAAAGTTTGTAATTGTGCCATCAATGACTTTGCCAAAAGTTAGCCTTATGACCTTTTAAGGATAAGACATTTAGTTCTGTGAAATTTGTCTCCATTGTTTGAGATTAGACAGAGGAATACAAACCCCTTGAAGACAGTCAATTTAAGCATTTACCTTTTTACATAAATCTTATCCAAAAGGATAAAACAGAATATTATTTTTGTCATCCTGAATTGGACTTAATCTAGAGGAAAAATATGTGCAGAAATGTTGCTACTGATAAACTATAGAAATGATTTAAAAATATAAGGTGAAAACTCTTGAGAGAGCAAGGAAGGCTGTGTACAGATAAATAAGCAGTAAATAACCCACCAGTATTTGGCTCAGGGAAAAGATTCACCACAAAGACCTGAGAGAGCCAAGACTTCATCCTTTAAAAGCAGGCTAGACAGTGAGGAAAACTAGACTAAGGAAGTTTAATGAGCTATAGTATTAAGCAGAGCTGCATGAGTCACCATTTTTATTTTAAGGCAGAGCTTACATAAGCACTTTTATTCAAAAACCTGTGGATTTTGTCTGCAACCAATTCTCATCCAAGAAAGAAAAAGCACATATAATTGCTTAAATCATTAGGTAGTTTCAGGTAAAATTATCTGTATCTTCTAAACCTGATCAAATGATGGCACATTTTTATCTCCTTTTAACACATATTCACATTGTCAAATTTGATGAATGGACTATTCATTTTCTTTCCTTATGGGTTGCTTTACTTGTCCGGTCCTTAATTTTAGAGCTTTATTCTTTTACTTCCCTCTCCCCAAAGTTACTAAATATAAAATAAAAGGTTTAACTGGAAGATTCTCAAGTGGTCTTCTTACATAACACTGTGAGCATTATAAATTCAACATTAAACCCAAGGTCTATAGGAGCCAACAAATTGATGAAAGACAGTTTTCATATTGCAATCCACAGGAGAAATATATTAAACAGGAATTCCATTCTCTGTGTGAAAACATGCTCTACTTTTCTTTTCCATGCTAATTTCCATCAAATCAAAGGACACTAATTTGTTAAACTTCTGTGGGGCCCAAACTGGCACACTTTCAGAAATCACTTGCATGGCTGGATGTTTTATTCACTAAATCAAAAGAAGACAACAAACTACCAGCCAGAAAACAATGGGAAAGTATTTTGGGACAATATAACATTATAATTCCCTTGAGATGACATTCCAGTATATTAATGACACTAATTGTAAATAACCAATTAATATCAACTAAACCTTCTCAGCTTGTAAGAACTCTCAAAATAACGTTGCAATTATTTTGTCAATGGCATGTTTCAAAACATTCTATATATTAAGATATCATTAAGTCTTCTTTATATTCACTTTAGTTTTAGATGACTTGTTAAATAGGTTTGTTTTGAAAGATATATTAGTATTCATATTTACATAAATAGTTGAGGAGTTCCAAGTGGAAATTTGTATTATTCAATACAATTTTACCTGTTTACCAATAGTGTATCCTTTACCTTTAAGACCTAAAACATGCCACTCACAATTTCACCTTATTTTTCATTCATTTAGCTAAAACGTGGCAACATTTAAAGAAATTATAAATCTTATTTTATTCACTAAGTGTGTATATTAAAATGTTAGGTTCTTAAATGGTTAAAAGATGAGGAGAAATTAACTATTGTTCTCTAATAATGTGGGGTTACCATTATATTTACACTAAAAATTACCCACTGACAATGGTCCATAAGGGCTATGCTTAAGTAATTGAATTTGTCCACCAAGAGAAAGACATTGACTAAAGCTATAGACTTGATTTTCACTGAAAATTAAATCCCAAGATTTACATGATATATATTTTCCAAGAACTATATTTATAGCTTCAAGAATTAAACTATATTCCATTGTGAACTTATAGGTGTGTATGCATATTTTTTAAGTTTTCATTTAAATGTCCCCACATTCTAAGCGGTAAATTATTATCCTCATAGACGATAAAACAATGAAGTATTGCACAGATGAGAGATATAAGCATTTATGGTCTAAGGTCAAGTAAGTGTTAGTCAGTGAAGTTTATATTGAAAACCAGAGGTTCCTATTCCCATCACTCACATTTTATCTATATTATGTCTGCTGTGTAATTCTTCTCATGAACTTGAATTTAAAACTCCTATGAACTATAGACTGAATGTCTCTGAGAATTTAAACTTTATGAATAGTAGGCCAACTTAGGGGTCTCTGACTGCAAAAGCCATTTTTGAATTATTCCATAGTGATGCTGAAATTCCTGTTAATGCTACTATAATTGCTTAAACTTAACATGCTGTGCTTACTAGCTCTCTGTGACAATTATCATGTATTTTATTAGGCAACTTGCACAGGAAGAGTCAACACATATTTACTTCTGACATACTGTTAGTTCTTGAAGACAAGAGTGAAACCTTATTAAAATGGTGCACTCACACAGATGCACGCACACACTTTTTGAGAGTTGGTATCAGGGGGAGTTTATGGAAGATGTGGGTTGTGCACAGTAACACTGGAATTTAGGACCTAAGTGAAATACAAGAGTAGCTCGGTTTGGTGGATTAGTTCACTTGGGTTTCTATTAATTTTAGAAATGGCAATGGAAGACCATAATGATAACTGTCGACTTTTGCAATCCATACTGAGAATTTAAAATATATTCTTTTCTTTGTGGGTATACAATAGGCATTTTCCACCAATGACCTTTCTCTTTTTTTTTTTTTTTTTTGGTCTATCATGGGCTTGAACTCTGGGCTTGGACACTGTCCCTCAGCTCTTCAACTCAAGGCGAGTGCTCTACCTGTTGAGACACAACGTCACTTCCGGTTTTCCAGTGGTTTACTGGAGATAAGAGACTCACGGACTTTGCTGCCCAGGCTGGCTTTGAACCGTGATCCTCAGAATTCAGCCTCCTGAGTAGCTAGTATTAAAGGTGGAAGCCACCGGTGCCTGGCTACCAATGACAATGACACTTCAATTGGCATTGGAGTTGAACATTGTACTTGCTTTGCTACACTTTCAACCTGTTCCTCTGTCCTAATGCTTGTACTTCATAATGGTGGTTTTTGAAGAGGGATTCTTAGAGCAAATTTAGTCCTCTAGATTTATCTCCTCTTATTCATTGTGTTAAATGTAATGTACAAATTTTTCATGCAGATTACCATTTAATGTAGCCATTCATATGTACAATGCATTTTGATCAATCACCCCTTTCACTTATCAGCCTCATCTCTTCTCCCTCTCCCCATATTCCTAAAAAAGCATTTCACTGTCTTTTCTTTCTCATATCAGGTATTGTGACTGCTTTCCCTTGGCTCGTCTTCCTATTTAGCCAATTTTCTTCCTCAAGACACCTTCACATTCAAATTAGGTTTTAGATTCCTAATGTTAATTTTATTAAGGTATTTATTAATTATTCAAGTTGTTTACTCCATGAAGTTTTTCTGCTGCATATATTTATGTTGGTCAACTTGATTGTGAGTACATGCACAGGCCCCTTATGTATATATGGGAGATTTTACTTTGGGTCTGATTTCTACCTTTCTGAAATATATATATATATATATATATATATATATATATATGAAATATATATTTTTATATATTCTTTCTGAGCCTGGTTTCTTTTGTCAGTAAGATAGTTTTCAAGATCTTTCCATTTCCCTTAATTTCAGTCATCCTGATTGGATATACTCTGTCCTTTCTAGGACATCTGTACTTTTTGAAACCAATGACATGATAGGTTAAAGGATGAGTATGAAGTCACTAAGAGACTTACTGGCAAGGTACTGCATCCATATTCAATTCCTTTCAATTAAAGAGAAAGATTATGGCATTTTAAGTATGGTATAAGAGTCAAGATGGAAAAAATAGTTGAGTCCATAAATATCAACCTAATTCCACTAGATTATTTCCCAAAATCTAGTCACCTTTCTTCTCCCCCCATAATTATGCATGTATCTAGACATGTGCTCCATTTGTATTATATATCTATCATTCTTTTAGATACCTTCCCTGTTGTTTCCTCAAACATCGAATCATCTAGTGATTTCAAATACTCCCTTCTCACCATTTATCCCATAAACACAAAACAAATAAAATTCTCACTTCCTTGATCAGTGAGAATTATGCACTACTTTAACTCAAATTCTAGGCTTGTCCCTCTAGAATATTTAGTAATTCTCAACTAATTCTAACCTAGTGAAGGTCATTGTCAAAGCCATTTCACTTTAGTATAGGCCGCACATTCAGCATTACAATTTACCGCTACAGTTATAAATACAGTGAAGTGTTCCATTTATTGCTAGGTATGCATTTTGTCTTTGTCTGATCATGCCTCCTTTCAAAGTGAGTTTGAAAGCTTTTGTTCTCATGCCATTATTACACCAAATGTAATCCTTACCCAACTTCTTAAAAGTGGATTGCATGACACAGTGGAGAATACAGTGAAATGCCGCCCTCCTCCTCTCCCCTACCAGCTGATTTTAAAGAACTGGAAGAGGTCAGGGAGGCAGATTGAACTTGGAACCCCTGTTGATAGGTATTCAAGTGTGGAAATGAGTTGCCTGCTAATAAGGTAGACAATTTATTTATCTTAATGTTTTCGATCTTTGCAGATTATAATTGCAAAAATAGCCCTCAGCTTCTCCAGCTGGTTCTTAACAGCTAAGGGAAGACTCACATGCAGGTCATTGCTACTTAATTATAGACAGAGTGAACTCCTGAATAATAGCCCAAGCCACTTTAATGACTTCTCATCTGACATCACTAGCTTAAAACACATCACTATGAAAACGTGAACAAATGTTATTCCTTCAAAGGACTATAAATATACTCAGTCCTCCTAATTATCTCTTGTTATCAATGATAAGTAGATTTTCTAACAGGTACTGACTTGGAAAAAATAATGGTTTTGAGAACCATTGGTTGTTAATATTTGAACACTTCTTTAAATCTTATAACTCTTTTTTTTTGGGGGGGGGGAAGAGTGCGGTCCGGTCATGGGGCCTGACCTCTGGGCCTGGGCGCTGTCCCTCAGCTCTTCAGCTCAAGGCTAGCACTCTACCACTTGAGCCACAGTGCCACTTACGGCTTTTTTCTTTTTTGCTTATGTGGTGCTGAGGAATCAAACCCAGGTCCTCATGCATGCAAGGCAAGCTCTCTACCACTGAGCCACCTTCCCAGCCCATTCTCACAACTCTTATTGTTTAACTGTATAACAAATTAGAAGGCAGGTCCTGAACTTCCCAAAGTACCAGCATCTTATTCAAAAAGGTTATTGTTGCTAAAGTTTTATATTAATTTAAATGTTTTTCCAAGTATTAAATCAACCCAAGTTAGTAGTCTTGTTAACTATAAAGCAGCTCTTCCAGTGGAAATTTGAATCATTCATATAACTCTTTTGCTTTGGCAAAACAGAAGTCCAGCAAGCTAGAAAATGAACTAGAACAGTGTCATTAACTCCATCATAACCAATGTGGAAGTATAAGCATTGCTTTAAAAATAAGTTCTTTTCTTTTGTTGCCAGAGAAGTTGAGCATTTCTTTTGTGTCTATTGGCCATTCTTATTTCCTCATCAGAGAAGTCTCTAAATTTTTAGTCCACTTATTAATGGGGTGGTTGTTTCTTTGAAGATTTGTTTTTGGAGGAATCATTTGCTTTGAGCTCAAAGCATATTTTAATATATGAGGCCCTTGACTGTTGTATGTGTAGTAGTACATCAAAACAATATTGAGATCCACCTCACCCCAGTTAGAATGGCTATATCAAGAAATCTAATAATAACAGATTCAGGAGGGGATGTGGCCCAAAGGGAACACTAATGCACTGTTAATGGGTAAACTTGTTCAACCACTCTGGAAAGCAGTATGGATGTTCCTCAAAAGAGTCCATATAGAGCTCCCCTATGACCCAGCAATCCCACTTTTGAGCATTTACCAAATGATCACAAACAAGACCATACTAAAGCTACCAGCACAACTGTGTTTATTGCAGCATTATTTACCATAGCTAAGATATGGAACCAATCCTGATGCTCCTGCATAGATGAACAGATCAAGAAAGATTAGTATACATCTAGGATAATCTTCTCAGATGAACAGAAAAGCTCAAAAGCTATGTACATATAAGATGATTTTAAGCAAAATGACCCCCAAGATATGGACATAAGAAGTCTTCCTTTGTTGTTATTGTTTTTAATGTACCATGTGATTTTTGTTTGTTTCTTTTGTATGGAACATCCCTTGTTGTCACTGTATTGATTCTGGTTCCATGCATCTTGTATATTTATTTATCTGATTTAGAGAAAGGAAGGAGAATAACAAAATACTGAAATAAGGACACAGGATGGCCCATTTCAACAATGTTACTCACAAGATACTATGATGGAAATGAAATTTACAATTGAGTAAGGGGGATGGGAAGGAATGAGAAAGGATGGGGAGGGAAGGGATAGTAGGAGAAAATCAAAGGAGTCAGTAACAATGCTATACAAGAAATGAACTCATTACCTTACTCATGTAACTATAACCTCTCTGTACAGCATCTTTACAATAAAATAAAATCTAAAATTATAGAAGTTTATGTTATTAGGAAGTGGTGGATAGTGGAGGGGTGCATGCTAAAATTCTCTTGGACTTTCTTCCCAGATCATCTTCAAACAATGGTCCGCAGATCTCAGCTACCTGAGTAAGATAACAAGCACGAACCATCAACACACAGGCATATTCTCTGTTTTATGGACTGATTATATGCCTCTCAAAATTTATGTTAAAGTTATAATCCATGGTAGGCATTTGAAAGTTAGCTTGGGAGGTGATCAGTAATGTGTGTGGGAGATCTTGTCCATATGATTCATTCCTATTTTCTATGGAGAGACAGAAGGAAAGATTAACTCTCTACACCATGTGAAGATAAAAAGGGAAATAGCAACCAGACACAAAGCCAACCTGCTCAATAATGGACTTCCCATACTCCAGGACCATGAGAAACTCTTCTGTAGCTGATGCCACCAAACCTTGAGAATCTTCTTATAGCATCCCAAGTTACCTAGAGAAACTATTAATTTTAATTTATTCGTATGCCTCTATTGAAATTATCATTCTTAAAACTAAGAATATACTTTAACTAAGAATACATTCTGTAAGAAACTTATGAGAGTAAAATATTCAATAGAATTATACTTTTCTCAAAGTATGATGTAATCCATATAATACCTTTGTGAATTACTAGAACTTATGAGTTCATGCCATTCAATAATTCATGCCATATAGAATTTTTATTAGTATGCTTTCTGTGTAGTGGGCTCTAGATCCCTGATTAGCTGAGGAAATACTATCTATTTTGTATCATGTAAATATTCAGTTATAGTAGGTGTTCAGTAATATCTGATTTATATTTTACTTAGTACAGTCAGTGTTGACACAGATATGATAGCTTCATATGAGAGAACATTGTACTTTGGGAAACAAAAAAATAAAATATTTTGAACCCTTTTCTGATACCAGTTGTGTGACTCAAGTATCACCCCTAAAAACATTGCATCCTTCTGAATAGTGGTTGGAAGATAAAATAAGTTATTGACCCTGATGTACCAGAACAAATAAAATACAGTATATAAGTGCGGGCAGAACAGTAGGACATAATTAATGACAACTAATAGCAGACGATAAGAGCTTCAATTTCCTGGCTGTTTACTATGTGCCAAGAACCAACCCACATTTCTTTTCTTAATTATGCATTCTATTATCACCATCAAAATTATTTAAGGTACTACTATAAATGTCTTAAATATGCTGTGCTGCAGGACTTGTTGTACACAATTCTTGTTACTGTTGGAACCAGCAAACAATTCAAAATGTTTGGAAAAGTCTAAGGAAATTGTAAATGGAATGAAGGAGAGCTTAAGACTGCTATATGACAACTGACTGAAAGGTCTGAAAACTGACAAAAAGATTTTGCAGTGGTAGAGGCAAAAGAAGACATGATTGACATCTATTTAATCACAAACGGTACAGATATGATGAGCATGAATCTGTTCATTAAATCCTGAACTACTAGAAGGAGGAGAACCTTTTGTCATGTAGGCAAGGTAATTTTAAAATGAATAAAGAAAATCCTACATCAAATAGCAGATAGAGAAGCTATTAAATATGTTGTGCCAAGATATGGGAAGGTGGGAAATAAGAGTAGAACAAAATGAGTTTCATCCAATTTATAGAAAGCACATCCACAAATGACTTTGAAAATCAGGAAAGAATGAGTTCCAAAAACACCTAGAGCCTTTATAAATGTACTGAGATTATGTTGCAGCAAAATAAAAGTTTGGAAGTTAGTTTAATGACTTAAGTATGTCTGAAAATAAATACTCAAAATTTCCAACAAACAAAATTTTAGCCTAGTAAGTATGCACACGTCAAAATTAAATACATGTGATTCTATTTGTATAGGTAGCATACCATATTCAGCTAAACAGTCTCTGCAGTATAAGTAATGTGAATACAAATTGGCTAAGGCAGTATGAAGTGAAAAAATGTTATATTGGGAATTATTATATTTTTATTTATTTGCTCTTTTTAATATTTATGTTATTAATGGATTTAAAAGTGGATAGTAAGCAAAATCCCATTTAGCATCAGTTAAAAATTGTAAGATTGGATTCTCATATATATTTTTTTCCATGACATAAGATTAAACATGATCTCTGAGTTTTCAGACTTGTCACACACACACACACACACACACACACACACACACGCACACACACACACACACACACACACACACACACACACACACACACACACACACACACACACACACACACACACACAACAGGATCTAGTCAGATCTCTGACTGTCAGAGACATAAAAGTCCAGGCAAGCATTTGGTATGCTTTTGAAATCTTTACTTTCAGAATTGTCCTATCTACCAGAGACAGCTGGTTTCACACACAGTATGTCTGTGCATTTCACCCCACTGCCTGCAGCTCAGAGATTGGCAGACAGTAGTTGACCTGAAAGGAGTAGTGTTCACAGGCAAAGCAGAAACCAGCTGTAGATATTCAGGGCTTTGTGGTTAGTCATTTTCTATCTCAGAACACCAAAGAAAGGACTGTATTCTTCATTTTCCCTTCTCTGTGTGTAATACATTTCCTAACAAATGTAGGCTATGAACATGAACTACAAAATGTAATGGGCCAGAAAATGCAAACCACATTATTTTGCCTCTTACACCTTTGGAACTTCTTTTCTTTACTCCCACGGCCTTTGAGACTGGTGATGACAGATACTTTTATTTCTTTCTTTATTTATTTTTGTAGCACAGAAAACAATACACAGAGACAGGATCTATATTTAGAGGAAGAACCACATCATCATTCATAGCTCTCACTGTTTAATGCTTTGGAAGTAAATTACTAAGCACAAGTCTCCAAATGTGTAGAATAAGTAAGTGGCTTATGAGTAGGTGGAAAGGTGAGGATGATGCTTCATGGCCTTCCTCTCTCATTGTTATTCAGGCGTCCAGAATCTCCGGGCTCTGGTCACTACTTGAGAATGTGTATTATCTCACTTACACTGAGATGCAAACTAGTCTTGTGAGAATTATTCTCATTTTACCAAATTGGAAATTAAATTCAGAGAAGTTGTCTAATGTTGAAAGCCAAACCACTTAACCTAAATTTCTATATGCATAGATTAAATTGTTAACTTCTTGGATCTTCATATGTCAAATGACGTGAATGAGTTAATTATTTTCTATCTTTCCTCTGGTTCCTGGTATTTGAGACACTGTGGCTCCAAATTAGATAGATAGATAGATAGATAGATAGATAGATAGATAGATAGATAGATAGATAGATAGATAGATAGATAGATATTGATATCATATCTCTCCAAGAAGACCTTTTTACTTTTTTCAAACAGGATGTCACTGTGGAACCATGGGTTGATTAAAGTGTCCCATTTTCCTACGTAAACCTTGTGTTGACATCACAGGTATTTGCAAACATACCATCAAAGACTTATATAAAATATACTTCAGTCTCCAAACACACACACACACACACACACACACACACACACACACACACACACACATGCTTGCACGTGCATGCACACACACACTCACAAATACACACAATGTAGTCAATAAACCAGTGCATATCCTACAAAATTAATAAAAGTCAGAGAAGAGATGGATAGGGAAAGGATGAGTGAGAATGTGGAAAGGGTGACATCATATTCATAAGCTGCTTTAAGTGGCAATTCCTTTGTACAACTACTTAAAGATATTAATAAAAGAAATATAAAGTAATATATAACCACATGGCTAACATTTCAAGCCTTTTGTGTTTAAAAATATTTCTCAGGGAAGTGGCACTGTGGCTCAAGCAGTAGAGAGCTCGCCTTGAGCTGAAGAGCGCATGGACAGCGCCCAGGCCCAGAGTTCAAGCCCCACGACCGACCAAAAAAGAAAAAATTATATCAATGAGTACTTTGGGCTGGGAAGGTGGCTCAGTGTGTAGAGTGCTTGCCTAGCATGCAGGAAGCCCTGGGTTCAATTCCTCAGTACCACATCCACAGAAAAAACCAGAAGGGGCGCTGTGGCTCAAGTGGTAGAGTGCTAGCCTTGAGCAAAAAAAAAAAAAAAAAAAAAAAAACTGTTAAAAAAATATTTCTCAGGCTCAAAAAATATCCCTGATATCTTCATTATGTAACCCCACTTCCAGCAGGTACCACCTCTTATCTGAATTAATTATTTTATATTAAATTCATATTCTGTTCATCCTAGCATTTTTTCCCAAGTCATTGTCTTTGGTCATGCTTCAGAATATTCCCATAAAATCAAGACGGCAAATCTAGAATTATTCTCTTTCCAAGAGTAGGTAGTTTGCATATAAATGAAAGAACAGGTGGCTTTACAAATGTAATGTAATGAAGCATATTAATACATTGCCTACATTTTAACAAACCTCTTGAGACAATATAAGCAATATTAGAACATTCTAAAAGTCTCTTATTGAAAAATGTTAGTTGTGGAAATAATACAAACAATAACATTAGGGAATCAGTCTCGGCATTATTAAAAAGTAATGGCTTTTGAAGTTTTTCTTAGCAGCAAATCCATTTTTCTAGAAAGTTTCATTTGCAAATCATATTTGTATTCATTTTTGGTGGATAGGGGAAGATGATTTTCTTCTGTGGTTCTATGACCCTGATTCTATGTTAAAATAAGATTCCACTGATAATAAAAATGGATCAAAATATATAATTCCATCAGTATAATGCTCTGGTAAATGTCTGTAATATGATTTTAAAGGAAAACATGTCAGTAATTCAGACATTTTTGTTTTCTTTGTTTTAACCTATAGCTTAACAACACTGAAGTAGAGTTGGAAGGCTTTACACCCAGTCCAATTACCTATTATGAACCAGCAGCATCTCCTACAGAATACATTTTGATCAAGGGAAGAATTTCCTGGAAAGACCTTAGATACTATGCTTTCTTGTTTAGTGAACCATAGTAGTCATTGATTAGCAAAACAAAGAAGCACCTTAAGGTCAAGTTCCTATACTTTCTTGTTATTGCTCATTTTACCTTGCATGGTTTACTTTTACCAGGTATATTAATCATTTAATTTCATATAAATATGATATTAACTGAGTAAGGTATTTTGCATTTAGCAATCATGGGGAAAGACTAAAATTTGTCATTTTGAGTTACAAGCTTCTTTAGAAACGTTGACAGTAATGAGTAAATGAAAGACCCAAAGAAAGGGGAAACAAAGAAAAAGAGAATTCTAGGGTTGATGTTATGGCATGGATAGTAGAAATGGAAGTATATTACACTAAACACAATTTCTGTATACTTCTAGAATTTCTGCAAACTTTTCCTAGAATTTAAGTTTCATCTCAGTCCTACATCCAATCATTATTGACTGCTAAGATATGGACTTAACCATACAGTGTAAAACCCTCTGTATTCAAATTATGGAAGGTAATTAGAATCATTGGATAATTCTCTTGAGGGTGATTAGACTTTATATTATACAGATAGAAAAAATGTCAACGTGAATGAACCATCTTCATGTACCCAACATGTTTGGAGAAATGAAATTATCTTTCCCTTGTTATTTACCTAACTACTGCTCCTTTCTTTGGCAATTGAATCATTCGGGGCACTTCTACATAAAGAATCTTATAAGGCCAGCATTAAAACCCAAACTCAAAGCAAAGGTGCACTGGAGCTGCCCCTCAGTGTTAGAGGATTGTATATTCTCTTCTCAGATCGATCAAAAATTCAGCAAATACAGAAAACAAAAGGGAATGGAACATTTTTTATGGAGTTGAAAAGAGGAGGACAGAATGTAAGAAATTTAAATAAATATTTTAATTTGAATTTCCCTTCTTGTGGGTTATATATAGTACTAGTTGATTTTATTTGGAATTCATGAGTACTCTTTATAGTCACACAGACCCAAAGATCTTTACACACACTTTCACAGAAAAAAATCTTAGAGAATAAAGAAAGCTGTTCTGGTTCATTAAATGAGTAAGTTACTTTCCAAAGAATGATGAAGACAGAGAAGATGATACTAGGCTTTTTCCCCCTGGTTTTATAAAATATTTTTTCATATGTCATAAAACATAAAATATTACTTTTCCCCTGGCTCTTAACTGTCTCTCCTCTTCATAATTTATTTGTGGGAAAGTTGATCACATCATCTTGAGGTTGAGAAATATTATGAGAGTATCTGGAAATACCTGATTTAGGAATTATATTTTGATATCCATAGAGTGAGTCTTTCAGCTGGAAAATGCTACATTTAGTTATCAAGCTCTTATTGGCTTATTCATAATCATAAGAAACTTGTCATACATGATTAAAATATGCTTATAATGACACAGATGACAATGGCATTTTTGAAGTCTTTTAGTTCTTCAAATTTCTTACATGTTACAATGTCATATCACTCTACCTTCAAGTAACATTAATAAACTTTTAATCAAATATTATTTGTAATTTAGAGAACTTTGCTTTAATTTTTTCTTATGTACATTTATGATGAAATGGCATTATTCTCTATCCATTTACCTTCCATTATTGAATACCATACATAAATTATTTTGTCCATGTAAGGCTTACAGGATTTTTGTCCATGTAAGGTTTACAGGATTTTTTTCCGTCTGAAACTTGTATGTCTTAGACTTTGTATTTCCTTCCCATCCACTGTTTTTTGGCAAAATGTACCCCTGAATGATAATTAGCTCTGTAACTAATGAAATGAGTACTCAAAAGAATAACAGTGTTATAGTTACTGATGGTATGAGCTTTGTGCAAAATTCATCATTGTTCAATAGTCAAAGAACAAAACTACAAGAAAAAAGCAACATATGCAACATATGCTCAATGAACATTGAACATATGGCTAATGAAGAATGTGTGATCTAGGTAAAGGAATTGCAGTATCAGCTTTTCACGAAAGGGTTTTTTTCCTTCATTTTAATTCAGATAAACAAATTTCACTGTACATTTACTCCATGTGTTAGCAAAAAGCTTTTCTGAAGAGACCTAGAACATGTTTTCTCCCCTGAGGGAGAATGTGACTAAGATAGGCTACATCTAAGGAAGTTTTCTTTGTCAGTATTATTCGTCAAGTCAGATAGTATAGACACAAGAAGTTCATCTTTATTCATTAATTATATATGCTCTAGAAGTATATATTGGGCACTGTTTATTTGTTAAGATTTGTGGGAAACAAAGGATAGATAGATCCCGAGCAAATGGTTGAAAGAAGGTACTTGACCACAGAAAGCCAAAGAGCTATTTCATCCATAGCCACACATTAGCACTCTTGTGTTCTGAGGGGTAGAACTTACAAGCATGTTTCCTAGGCAGTTGTGTGACTTGACATAATACTAGACTAAAAAGTTGGAGAAATAAGAGTAGGTTTCCATATGACTGGGAGAATCATGAAAAAAGAAGATAGAACTCTGTACTGCTGTCCTTGACAATATCCAAAGATCTATGTGTCAAAATATCTGAACTCAAGTCTCTACATTACACTGGAAATTTCACTGATTGATATAATTTAAACCTTAGATTCATATGCTGAATCTCTTCCTACTCAACTAAATCTATTTCTAGCAGAACCAGTTCTACTGCTTCTTTTCATGATTTTGTTCACATCTCAACTTAGGAATTTCATTTAGTATAATTTCTTTATAATTTTATTTCATTTTGGAGTGGTGCATAATTTGATACTTGCAGCAATTCATGAGAAATATAAATCATTTACCAGACTTGAGAAATATCTCATTCTACATATTGAAATAATACGATAATTTAGATTAAATGTTAGACATTACATACCTCATAATATTCTAAGTAAACCCCTGAGAATTAAATTGGCTGCTTCAATGAAGGACTATTCAATTACCAATAAAGTTACCAGTAAGATATGGATTACTAATAATTTTATTAAATATATTTAAATTTTCCTGTGTTACTTTTTTGAGAGTGCATTATATTAAAACATATGCTCTTTAGACATTTCACAATTTAAATAATCAATTTCTTTAAAATTGGACAGAAGGAAACTTTAGTATTTCTTAACCTGCTTCCAATGACAAAATTTAATCTTCTTTTCATTGTGCCCTAGTTTATTTTATTAATGTTATTACTTTTTATGGTACTTTATTACTGATTGTTCAGTTTTACATTAAAAGTTACACAAATTACTCCAGATAAATATAAAAATAAATAAGAGCATAACAATATGACTAATTTCACTTCTTATATTTTTCTTCCCAGGATGTAAGTAATTATATAAATTGGTATTTTTAAAAAAAACTTAAAGATAAATATGAGCTACACATAATTACTTAGTGAATAGATCAAACCTACATATGGTATGCATGTATACTTTTCAAACCTGCTTTGCACAAAATAGGTCATAATTTCACATTTACAATACTATAAAATAATTATCTCATCAACAATGTGCCAGCTGTCAGTGACTCAAGCCTAAAATCCTAGTATCTGAGGAGACTGAAGAATCAAGAATTTCTGTTTGAAATCAGCCTTCCTCTTTAATTAATCAGCAAAAAGCTAGAAGTATAGGCGTGGCTAAAGTGACAGAGCTCCAGCCTCAAGCAAGAAAACCTAATGAGATTTTGAAGAGTGCAGTTCCAGTCCTCAGTATGGGTATATAAACACACACACACACTCACTCACATGCATGCATACACACAAACACATACAAAACTGTGTGAATATTGGTGTCCTATACTTAGCTCTAAATATAAGTTTTGTGCCTGGTACTGATGGCTCACATCTTTGTAATCATAGCTACTCAGGAGGCTGATATCTCAGGATAATGGTTCAAAGGCAGACCGGGCAGAAATGTCCCTAAGATTCTTATCTTCAATAAACTACTCAGAAAAAAACAGAAGTGGGGCTGTGGTTCAAGCGGTAGAGTGCTCATCTTGAGCAAAAGAAGCTCAGGGACAGCTCCCAGGCCCAGATTCAAGCACCAGGACTAGCAAAACTGCAACAAAAACAACAAAACAACAGCAAAAACAACAAGAAACAACAAAACAGCAACAACAATAACACACTTAGGTTTTTAACTTCCTATGATTTTAAGTAAATTATTAATCTAGTCTTGATATCATGCATGCAATACAGCCAAGAACAATAACATTTCCGCGTGGAAATGTGAGATGAATAAAAGAGAATCACTCATTTCTTATTTCCTTTTCCCTCCTAGAATCACAGAATAGCAGCCTCTCTGTCCCTTGGTCTCTAGGCAGAAAAACACCACTAGTCAGGCTACATCCATGTCTGGTGAAAATGAGTAGGAGCCAGCATGTGCTTTCCATGTTACTTTTTTTCACTGTAATGATGACATGGAACTCATGTTACAATACTACTGCCAAGGAAAGGAGTCAATAGATGAAGAAGCTAATCTGCTGAGAATCGTCTGATTCTTTGTGAAAAAGAATATCTAAACTGTTAAATTGCAGAGTTAATCTGTTAAAGCAGCTAGCAGTTACTTACACACCTGAGCTAACAGTTCATTGGCCACCTGTGAGGAATCTGTAGTAACACAGAGAAATATGTCAACTTTAATATTTGCCTGCAATGCCACTGTATTGCATCTGAAAATTAGACTTTAGGTAATTATTTCCATATGTCACTTTATGACTTACTTTCATGTAGAAGAACTCAACAAGATAATAAGAAATAGTATCAATTAATCCTAATAATGGAAAGGACAAAGATAACAAGAGTGTTAAGAGTATCAAAAATAGGAAATGATATTTTTCATTTATACGCCATATCCTTTGTATCACAAATTCACTGATACTTCTCTCTACCTCAAGTTCATTCTATTTTCTGAACTCAAGGAGTTCAAAGTCAAAATATCCTAGTCACCATAATGATGGTCATTGAGGAAATAAATCAAATAAAAACTCTTTAAATGGGAAGACAGCTCCAGCATTTTTACTTTTGAACACATAACAGAAAAAATAGATTTATTAAAATATTAATTCCAGGGCTGGGAAGGTGGCTCAGTAATAGAGTGCTTTCCTTGCCTGCATGAGGCCATGGGTTCGATTCCACAGCACCACATAAGTAGAAAAAGCCAGAAGTGATGCTATGGTTCAAGTAGTAGAGCGCTAGCCTTGAGCTGAAGAACTGAGGAACAGCGCCCAGGCCCAGAATTCAAGTCCCATGATCTACAAAATGAAGAAGAAAGAAGAAGAAAAGAAGAAGAAAAGAAGAAAGAAGAAGAAGAAGAAGAAGAAGAAGAAGAAGAAGAAGAAGAAGAAGAAGAAGAAGAAGAAGAAGAAGAAGAAGAAGAAGAAGGAAGAAGAAGAAGAAGAAGAAGAAGAAGAAGAAGAAGAAGAAGAAGAAGAAGAAGAAGAAGAAGAAGAAGAAGAAGAAGAAGAAGAAGAAGAAGAATTCCAAGGAGAGAGATAACTTGGCTTCAAAATATAGATGATGTTTATGTGAAAGTTTCAAGTATTCACAATATTTGCCAATTAAAACTCTACATGAGACCTAGTATTAACATTTTGCCAATAACTGAATGAAATGTATTTTATATCTTTATGTAATCTCTAGACTTGGGTTAGTTAGGCTTGTCTTCTGTTCGGCAATGAAAAAAATCTAAAATTGTTGCTGAAATATTTTCACTGTACATCATAAAATAATATTTATGGGAAAGGAATAGGTTAAACCAAAGGAGTAGTTTAACTAAAGTATGTTAAATAAGTAATACTAATGCTGCCTTTCAATTAAATTTATTATTTTTTAATACCAAAATGAACATGGTCTAGAGTATAGTTAGTGGTATATGGTGCCTAATTTGGTTCTGAGATTTCAAACCAAAAAGACTTTAAATATGAAACCACAACTTTTGTTGTTGTTGTACAGTGGCTTTCAAACTTCCTATATTCACATATGACATGAATGAATTATATACTATATTTTGATATTTTTGTTAAAATATATTTTCTTAAGCTAGAGATGGTATTGCTTCTTTTTTATAATATTATCTTCTTTGACTTTTATCTTGTTTCCTTTTTGGCTTCTTAAGATCTTTAGTATAGGTTTGGAATGCAGTAGAAAGATAACATATTTCTCTTATTCTTGATGTTGTAAGAAAGTCAGGCAGTATTATAGAATGAGGTATAATTTGTAGCATCTTTTGAAAAAAAGTCTATTTATATGTTGCAGAAATTTGAATTTAAATCTATATACATATTGGAGAAATTCTCTTATTTCCTAGCTTTTAAAATAATGTCATAATATATAATCATTTTGTGAAATGCTTTTAATGTATCTTTGTATATGATTATCTATTTTTTCTTGTCTTTAATGTGATAAATTATGTTAGTTTTGAACATAAAAACAACCTAGTTTTGCTTTTTTGTCAACATCAATAGCATTTATCACTACCAATATAATTTATCAAAACAACAGCAGCATTACTTGAAGATTTATTATTGTCTATGTATATAAAGTTGGATTTGAAGTTCATTTTGCTTAGCATCAGTATACCCCTGTTGTCACTATATTTGATTTTGGTACCCTGGTATTGTATATGCTTTTATTTGAATTAGGAAAAGGAAGGGGAACAAAGGACAAGGGGGAACCAATGTAACAGGGATATGCAAAGAATAGAATGTTGGAAAAGATCTGTACAACTTTACGGGGATGAGTTGGGGAAAAGAAAGTAGGAGAAAGTTGAGGGAAGGGGTAACAAAGTTGACAAGACATGTACTCATTACCTTACTTATGTAACTGCAAACCCTCTATGCATCACCTTGAAAATAAAAAAAATAACAAAAAGTTGGATTTGATTTGGGATACTTGATCTTTGACTTTCACACTTGTCTCTACAAGGTACAAAATCTAGTGCTGAGTATAAACAGCAGTAGACACCCTGGTAGAGTGGTTGCGGAAATTAAAAATGACAGAAATATTTTGGGAAGCATTTAGGAAATTCTTATTCATTGATGTATTTTCTTAACTGACTCCTAAACTCAAGTGCTAGAAATATGAAGATGAAGAAGGCAAACTTGGTTTAACAAAGCATTTTCAAGAAATTATGATAGCTACCTCAAACTGGAAATAACATGTCTTTCAACCAATAAATGAATTAAAAACTTATGTATCATATTGGAATAATACTCAGTACTTTAGAAAAAGAGCTACTGATATGAAAAAATAACTTCATTAATTGCAAATGAAGTACAATTGCTTATAGAAAGAAGACACAAGAAGTTATATGTTGTAAACTCTCAAAAATATCATATCTGAGATCATAAGTTAATAATGACAAAAGATCAACTTCAAAAGTTAAAGATTGGAATGGAATTAACTAAAAATAGAAAAGGAAGAGTTCCTTGGGTTGATTAAATGTTTAAGTCCTGCTTGAGCTGTTACCCAATATGATGTATTAGTGAAATATGACTGTGTAGAAAAAGTGTGTTTCACTGTATATAAATATCCCTTAAAAACTTGACAAAAAAACATCCATTCCTATTCCAAATAATGTACTACATATAGCTATATCGTTTTAAAATTCTATCTATAATTAAACTTATGATACCAATAAAAATGTAGTATCATTTTTATTAAAATTTTATCTTCTTATATTTAATTTGACTTTATGATGTCAATTTTCAGTTATTATTCTATCTGCTCCAATAATAAGAATTCTTTCCTGAAACTGAGGGTGTTTTTGGTATTTTTTGTTTGTTTGTGTTTTGGTCTGTCGTGGGCCCTGAATTCTGTTCTGCTCATTGTCCCCTCAGCTCTTCAGCTCAAGGCGAGCGCTCTACCACTTGAGCCATGGCGCCACTTCCAGCTTTTTCTGCCTATGTGGTGCTGAGGAATCAAACCCAGGGGGTTATGCATGTAAGGCAAGTACTCTACCACTGAGCCACCTTCCCAGCCCCTGAAACTGATTTTGTAAAGACCTACTCTTTGGTTCGTTTTTCAAAGCTGATCAGAATTACCTCCTATGAGAAGAAATGCGATCACCTTTGACAAATACTGTATAAAATAACACAGATGTGTTTAGGAGATTTAACTGACAAGCCCCATGTATAACTCGACAATTCATTATATTGTTCATGACAAGTGGAAGCTTTGAACTAAACATTCTCTCTTAAGTCATTGTAGTGAATCATTGGAATTGCTGAGCTCTTATCATCAACTTCCTCAAAGCAGATTTAAGGACTTTTAATGTATTTTCCTTTCTTTATATTTTTAAATTATTATTTTATGTAGTTATACAAAGGAATTGACATTTAACAAGTTGTTTATGAACACAATATATCTTAATCAACATGACCCATTTCAACATTTTGTCCCATAATATTTAGTAAAAATTTCTACTACCATTGTTTTCTAGACTTTTATGAAATGGATTATTCAAATAAGAACTTTTGGTAATAATATTGTTGCCTTATATTTAGTGTAGATGCACAATTAATAGGCTCTTTAAGAAGTATAAAAAATTAGATTAGTAACTGGCATTTATTAAATGATAGCCCCTAAATGTAAAATTATTCCTTAGAAAGAATTCATATCCTCTTTTTGGAAATGATTTGATATTTTATAAAAGGATGTAGGGCTTGGAATGTGGCTTAGTTATAGAGTGCTTGCCTAGCATGCATGAAGCCCTAGGTTTGATTACTCAGTACCACAGAAACAGAAAAATCTGAAAGTGATGCTATGGCACAAATGGTAAAGTGTTTGCCTTGAGCAAAAATAACTCAGGGACAGTGCCCAGGCCTGAGTTTAAGCCCCAGGACTGGCCACCAATGACAACAAAAGAAAGAAAGGAATAAAGGTAGAAAGGAGGAAGGGAGGAAGGAAGGAAAGAAGGAAGGAAGGAAGGAAGAAAGGAAGGACAGAATGAAAGAAAGAAAGAAAGAAAGCAAGAAAGAAAGCAAGAAAGAAAGAAAGAAAGAAAGAAAGAAAGAAAGAAAGAAAGAAAGAAAGAAAAAAGAAAGAAGAAAAAGAAAAAATAAAGTGATGTAGTCCTCTATTCTAATTAGAATTTTCTGCATACTTAGCTCCTCCATTGTTTATATAGGATACACAACTCAGTAACTCTCATACTATACTTTTGATTATGATGAAAATTTAAAATGTTTTGGCTATTAAAAAATGTAATTGCATCACTCACATCATCTCTGACAGCACAGGCCCATATGTCATTCACCAAGAAAGATAAGAGCAGTAGTGTTGCTATTGTCTTCAATAGTATTTCAACAATATTCAGCAATTACAATTCTTAGACATAAAAGAAGACAACATAAGCTGGTAAATTCATGACTTATATTAATGAGAAGCCCACTAGTTTCATCCAGTGTTTTATTTTTGCTTGTAGAATGGAAATGGAATGCATGTCTATCAGTTAATATATTTGTTATAGAGATTTGCTATACATTGAATTTACACACACACACACACACACACACACAAAGGTATGTATAAACTCGTGAGGTCGTGAGGTGACATTGAGAAGGTCAGTAAGGCTAGAAAAAAAACTTGTGCTGACTTTGCAATTAAATGGCATAATATTTTTGAATTTTGTCAAAGTTATGCAGACTCTCTGATGTACCTGAGAAAGATGCATTTAGGAGAAAGTGAGGAGATCAAATGTCCTCCATTTCCTCTGTTACTAATGACTTAGCCATTGTTGATATGCAATGTATAGCTTCAAGCATGCACAAGTCCTTGAACTTGAATGGCTAAGATCCATTAAAGAATTCAAGTTAAGAATAAAGCAATAGTTTAAACCTATTAGTTTTGGCATTAACAGTGTCCTTCACATTCATTCTTCAGGTGCTAATAGCTTGGAGACACACTGTTTGAATCATTACCTCATGGTTGTTGATGTGTACTATATCTCCTGAATTAAATCTTGCATTTATCTTAATGTATTTTATATCATTAAAAATTACCAGTAAAAAAACTCCACATTAATTCAGCTATTTTAAAAAGGAATGCATTCTGTTAATGAACAGAATTAAAACTGCAATACAAACTCTTAGATTTTGTTTGTATTTAAAGGTTTTTAAATAATCCCCCTAAAGAATTAATTATCCCACATATAATTCTTCTGATCTAATTGCACTGCAGCACAGTCGATTCAATCTGTGTTTTAATGTATCCTGGGAATTCTAGAATGTCTCCTTAGGGAATGCTTTGGACTGTATGCTGTGCAAGGTCCTGAGCAATAGAAGTCAAGAGCTCATAAAATTTATCATGGAATGACTATTAGAATGGGAAACATGTTGTTTGACTGAAATTGCATCCATATAAAATTACATGTGTGTGTGTGTATGTGTGTGTGTGTGTGTGTGTGTATACACACATATATATATAATAACGATCCAGCAATACCAACTTATACTTTTCCTCATTTCCTTTCATACTTGATAAACAAAACAAAAATAACCAACAACAATGAAACATATTGTACTAACCATGAAAATAGTTTCTAAGTTAAAGAACATTCCGTATTTTGAGCCAGACGCCGGTGGCTCACGCCTGTAATCCTAGATACAGAGAAGGGTAAGATCTGAGGATCATGGTTCAAAGACAGCTTGGGCAAGGAAAGTCAGTGAGATTCTTATCTCCAATAAACCACTCAGAAAACCGGAAGTGGTGCTGTGGCTCAAACGGTAGAGCGCTCGCCTTGAGCTGAAGAGCACAGGGATAGCGCCTAAGCCAAGAGTTCAAGCTCCGCAACCAAAAAAATATCCATATTTTAAAAATGGCTCCAGAAAGACCTAAGGATTTTACATGCACTAAAATTATATTTAAAAACATGAATAACAGAGAAATTGATAAGATTTGAAATGTATCAAATTGTCTAAAAGCTTGTCATTGGTAGAAAATTTTACTAAGACAAATTCTAAGTTTTCATTTTTTGTTGGTCCTGGGGCTTGAAATCCGGGCCTGGGTGCTTCCCTGGGCTTTTTTGCTCAAGGCTAGCACTCTACCAATAGAACCACAGAGCCACTTTTGGCTTTTTTGAGTAATTTTTTTGGAGATCAGTCTCATGGACTTTCCTTCCAGGCTGGCTTTGAATTCTTAGATCTTAGCTTCCTGAGTAACAAGTATTACAGGTGTGAACTACTGATGCCCAGCTCAAATTTTACCTTTTTATTTGTTTTAATTCTTTTTAATTTTCAAACATATAAAATGACTTCTTTTAAACTACTTTGGTTAATCAAAAATTCCACTACCAGAAAGTATCAAGTATGTTAAAATACTAGGAATAAGCAAAATGAGGGCACTGTACCCTAAAAATATTAGAAAATTGTGAAAATTTATTAATCTATGTATGTAAATAAATATAATATTCATTTGCCTTTTTGAATGTTAAAATTTCCACAAAGAATATATTTCACAACATTAGAAATCCGTTTCACTGGCTTTTTATATCAATCAATGCTACATATTCAGAATAAAATCTGGGTAGTTATTTTAATTAATTTACTCATTTGAATTAAAATTAACCAACTAAATAATCACAAGTGGGACTTTAATCATGCCTAAGATTTGAAGGTTTTCGTCTGTCTTCACTCTAAATTGGAACTTTATGAGGAAAAACAAATCCCAGGGTAAAATGGAGGATGTGACACTTATTTCCTCAGTCCATGGATGACTTTCAGGATGACTAAGGAACAAATAAAACATACATTCAGAACAGATGTAGATTTAAAACAAGTACACATCCAAGGTAAGCCAACCATAAAATAGACTTTCCTTCCATAGTTGAGCTTTCAATTTTTAATGGTTTGTAAATCAATTCTATTATGTTCAAAGATGTTATGACCACTTACAGAAGGTTAACCAACTAGTCAATGATCATCAGGCCTAAAATACCACATTCTTGCTTCCTAAACACTTCCTTCAGAGTAAAGATTTCTGTGAGTTAAAAAAAAAAAAGATTGTTGGATACAAATATTAGGTGTTTTTGGCTAGCAAGTTCTGTTCGAAGAAATATTTCCATGTTAACTATTTGAATATTCTATTCATTTTAACCTTTGTTTTCCCCAGATTCTAAGGCCAGATCTTAACCCTAAAAAATGAATCTACGTCTTTAGAACTTCTTTTCCCCACTGGTGTGTATGTTGTTTATGTTGGAATTCATACATGCCACATAAGAAATTATCTGCCAATAATATGCTAAGAAATGATGGCACAAAATGAGAAGAAAGTATGAAATAAAGATAGGAAAGAATAGAACAACTTTTGAGTCAGAGCCATTGATCTCAGAACCTTTTTAAGGTGTAGAAATAGTTTATTAATCTCATCTATTTTCATAAAAAGGAAGTCGAGATATGCAGGAAGTAGAGATATGCCTATAGTACATGAGAGGTTCTCTGCACTGTTCATATGTCTTATGTATCATGAACCATTTTCATAGTTTACACCAACATGAAGTCAGTTATTTAATTTAAAAAGCACTACTGGTGTGGTGCATGGTTTGCACCTGATGGAAAGCATGCATGAACAGTGGCAGCAATAATATGGCTAATAATAAGAGAGGGAATTTCTTAATTATTAGGATTTCCTGATTCCTCAGTAAGGAGTGTGCTCTAAAGTTAAAATATTTTTTAAAATACTTATTCCAATTTTATATAAAATGGAATAATTCTCATCTATTTCTCTGGGCCATATACTAGGACAAACAAATTAAGACTGTGACAAATCTCAAACCACAGAAAACCAATATGATGACATTCATCAGTAAAATATGGATCCAGTTGTGCTGTTTTATATGAGTAAAGAAGAAAAATAATTCTTGAGAAATATGGCATTCACTGACCCAACGATTAAGAAAAAAATTTTTCCTAGAAGAAAAGTAGTGTTTATGAAGCTGAAGTTTGTAATATAAATATATTGATTAAGAATCAGTACAAGAGTTTCAAAATGATCAGTTATTAGCCATATATTTTAGAGGCATATGATCTTCCTTGTTAAAAGAAAGTAAATTGTGCCAGGTGCTGGTGGCTCACGCCTGTAAGCCTAGCTCAGGATGCTCAGATCTGAGGATCACGGTTCAAAGCCAGACTGGACAGGAAAGTCCGTGAGACTCTTATGTCTAGTAAACCACTAGAAAACCGGAGGTGGCGCTGTGGCTCAAGCAGTAGATCGCTAGCCTTGAGCTGAAGAGCTGAGGGAATTGCATTTTGGTTGACTCTATGCTGGATAGAGCAAGATACACTTCTGTTTTATGGTTACATATTTTAGACTACGAGTAAAATTCTTTCTACCTCTATTCTTAGTCAAGTATCTTTTTTGTTGATTTAAATAGTTACACACTGAATGCTTTTTGAAATCTTAAATACTTTACTTAAATCACAACTTTGCTTTATTTTTAAAGACAAAGGAAGAATGATACATTCTTCTTTCTAAAAGACCATCTGCTTTCAAACAAAGATAAAATCCACGAGTAATTTTAAAGGAAGATATAGTTATATTTTAACACATTCTTTCTTGTTAAAATAAAAAAGATAGTACTCTACTTCTATTTAAGTACTTTAATTACTTTTGGGTATTACCTAAAAGACAAAGCATGTCACCACTGAAATAAGACTTCAAGGTTCAGAAGCAGAACTATAAAATTTAAAGAAAGAATAGACATATGAAAATGTTATACTATTAAAATTTCGGAATTAAATAAAGCAGAATTATTTTCCTAAGAAAATGACTTTGAGCTTGGCTTACTTCACTTAATGTAATTTTTCCAAGTCTTTTCATTTCCTAACAAATGGGGTAATGTCATTCTTTCTGATGTGGGCATAGAATTCCATTTTATTCCATTATATATATACATGTATATATATATATATATATATATATATATATACATATATATATATCACATTTTCTTGATCCATTCATCTACTGAGGGGCATCTGGGTTGGTTCCATATCTTAGCTATGGTAAATAAAGCTGCAATAATGCTGCAATAAACATAGTGGTGCTTTAGCTTTAGTATGGTCTTATTTATGATCATTCCGGTAAATGCCCAAAAGTGGGATTACTGGGTCATAGTCCCATGGTTTCCCTTATTTGCAATAACTAGTATATGTCTGAGACAAGCAGAAATGGTCAGATAAGTTGATGTTAGGCAAAATGAACCCCAAGATAAGGACTCAAATGTTTTTTTTTTCTTTCTTACTATTGTTTCTAACATATTTATAAGATGATTTCTTTGTTGCTTTGTATGTCCCTCCCCCATGGTATAAACCCTGTTTTCACTGTATTTGATGTTAGTATAATTTGTGGAGGGGAAGGGAAAAAACAAATTGTTTAAATAGGGATACAGGTGGACCCATTGCAACAATGAAACGTACAAGACGTTATGTTGAAAAACGAACTTTACAAATTTGGAGGAGGTGGGGGGCGGGCGAGGTGGGGGATGAAGGAATGGTAAGGGGAAACAAAGGAGGAGGCAACAATGGTTATTGTAACCCCTCTGTAGGGTATTTTCACAATTAAAAAAGGTAAATAAAAAGAAAAACAATTGACTTTGAATCCTATCAAACTTGAAGTATCTACCTTTGTTTGCTTTTAATTATAGATAATAGTAAATGAAACTTTACAATGTATAATTATGTCTGTGAAAATATGTAGATAATCTATATGTATATATATTTAGATACTTAATCTATCCTTTATAATTTTTATTTTTATAAGTTGATTTTACAAAGAGGTTTCATTATATTTATATGCATGTATATAAAATACATTGAAATTAGTACATTGAATTTAACCAATCTGTACTAATCTTAGTTCTATCACTCTTATCCCCTGCTTGTAAGCTGATGTTAGTAAAATTTTGTGCTGTTTCCATATACATACATAATATTATAGTTTCCCTAGAATACTCTCTTTCTCCCCTTCTGATAATCACCCTGAAAAACCCTCTTTTTACAATCATGTATTATTATTTATTATTATTATTTAGACTCTACATGTTAAAAAATCTCTGACATTAGTCTTTCTGAGCTTGCTTACATATGACTTAAACAAATTGAGGAGAAATTAGGACTCACAGGACATTTTTTTCACATCCATTCAACTATACAAAGCACTTGAAGGAAATTACCATTCATTTTTTATTTTTTTATTTTTAAAAGTTTATCATTTCTTTGAATTACTGTACATATATAATATGGTATATGTTTTTTCTGGTTCTCTATGCATGTTCACTTTGAATATATTCAACTTGTTCCATAATGTTAGAGATTATCAGAGACATTTTGACTTAAGAAATGAAATTCATTATATTTGTTTAAAAATTCTGTCAATTACAATTAAATTAGAATTTAAAGAAGCTGTCTGATACTTTTGTTTATTTCTCTTCTTCGTTCTATCTATCTTATTAATCTGTAGAGTGATATTTTTAATGGTTCCATATTCCAATTAACTAGGAATATTGTTGCAATTAACTAGCTGTGGCTTCTTTGTTAAGGTATTGGAACTATATGACAGACAAGTCAAGAGCAAAGTGAATACAAAACACATTGGAAGTAAACATAAAGTTCATAGTTTTAGAATCAATAAATTTAAAGTGAGAGAGAAGTCCTGATTGTGAGTGTTTGCCTCAGTAGTAGAGCACCTGTGTAGAGCACAGAAGGTCCCAGATCTAGTCATGAACAGTGCAAAATTAAATAATAAATAAATAAAAATAACTGTGAGGAATGGAGAGCAGGAAATTCAGAGAGAAGAAATTAACATTTTCACTGTATTTGATTCTGGTACCCTGCAAGTATATACATTTTTCTAATTTGGCAAGGAGAAGGGAAAACCAAACAAAATGCTTAAATAGGGATACAGGTTGACCCATTGTAACAATGAGACATACCAGAAACTATGTTGAAAAATGAACTTTACAACTTCAGATGTGGGGAAGCAGGGAAGGAGTTGGGAAGGTGGGGAAGGAAGGGATGGTAGGGGATAATCAAAGGAGGGGGTAACAATGTTCAATAGGAAATGTACTCATTACCTTACTCATGTAACTGTAACCCTCTGTAGAGTATCTTTACAATTATACATATATATAACCCATAAACATTTTTAAAAAAGAAAATTAATTTTTTGCAAAAGTTTAATTTTTTCTTCACTTATTTTTATTTTCCATATTTCCTGTTTAATTACCCTTAAGTAGTTGCACAAAGAAATTGCCATTTAACAAGACTTCATTAAAACAAAGCATTTTGACCAATTTCACTCCTTTCTACATTCTCACCCAGCCTTCCCCAATCCAGGTCTTCCTTAACTCTGAATTATTTCTTCTTTCAAGTACCATCTTCCCCTTCTGATTTTTATTTTCTTGAACTTTGCCTTTGCCTTTGAGTTCTGCACTGAATCTACCACATGTTAGTTAATACATTTATATACTTTTGCATATCACCTAATGAAAACAAAATTCTATATTTCTATTCTGATTTATCAGTGGAATGAATGCTTCTGGATTATAAAGAAAATGGATTATCATGAAAATGCCAACACATTTTTGTGATTCCAATAAAAATGAAGCAATCCAACATTCATACCATTTAGAATCCATTTATACCCCTAACTGCAGCTAGGAAATATTTTATTAATAATCATGTCAAATTTACAAATAAAATTTGAGATTTATGAATCATGCATCCTTAAGTTTTAACTAATTGAACTACTTTTTTTTCATCTGGACTTAAAATACATTGACTCTAAGTCAGTTAGCTCTAGATCAACTTCTGATTCAGAAATTAAGTATGTATTTAACTTATTTTGCCTAAATCTTGATTTTATCATTGTCTAGGTTTTGTAACTAGTTTTGGTGTAGATTTTTCCTTGCATTTATATTTGCATATTTTACATATCAATTTCAAACCGAATATATGAATTCAGTTCTGACTGATTGACTGATTGTTCTACTTTAAATGATAAGATATTTTTACAGTGAAAATGAATTAATCAATACTCCACGAGGCTCAAATGTTGAGAGCTGTCAAACATAACCAAGTTAGCTATATATTTATATACCTTCCACCATTCTCTTGCATTTAGAATAGTAATGCACATTCAAATAATTTCTTTCACTACCACCCAAATAGTAATGCCTTAAGTAATGACCTACCATGGGAAGTATTAAACATGATCAGATAATTCTTTGGGTTCTACTTTCCCTTTTGAAATGCAACATTTATTTGTTCCACTGGTGAGCCAATCAAATCAAATGAATATATGAAAACTTTACAGTAGTAAAAAGAAGATTGGGTAAAATAATTCTATATAGTAATGTGTTCAAGCTTCAAGGAAATTTTTCTTTATGTGAAGAAAGTAGCTCACAAAGAATTTGAGCAATTCTTAAGGTATATTAGATTCAGTCTTATACTTCATGAATTCTAAAAAATGTGCCTGGTCAAACAGACTGACTATATATATATATATTTATATATATATGTGTGTGTATAATATATATATGTATGTTTATATGTGTGTATACATAAGTATATATACATACATATATAGTATGTATGATTTGTTTGAAAATAATATGTATTTGATTATATATGTTATATGTCATTTATCATTTGTTCACATACATACTTTCAGAAAGTTCTTATAAATTATTAATTTACAATTCCCCAATGTTTAGCATTATCTCTTGAATTATTCATGAATTCACATTTTGAATCTTAGGCAAAACCTCTAAGAAGTTCATTAAATGCAGAACAATATATGGCTGTACAACTGTAGACAGCATCCATTTTCTTAACAATCTTATCAATGGCACAAGGTGCTCAGATGTTACTTGAAACATAACTGACAGTAATCTCATTTTTCATGCTCAGATAAAAACAAAACAACTAATAAAAGCCAATATTAGATTGAAGTGAGAACACAAATGATAAAACTCCAGAGATACTATGTTCAAACTTAATATCCTCACTCATCCCTTAGCTAATATTTCCTAATTTTAAACATAGAGGAATTGTGCCTTGCCAAAATTCATGAATTGGAGCCCTAACTCACAGTCTCTCAGAATGTGATTGTGTTTGGAGAGACAGCCTTCAAAGATATAATTTAAGTGGAGTCATTGTAATATCCTCAGTGGATATGACCTGTATTCCTATAAGAAAAGAAGATGAAAGCGCAAATACATGGGGAGTGGATCATGTTTAGGTCATAAAAGTGATGGTTATCTACAAAACAAGGTAAACATTACAGAATGAAAACAACCTTACCAATGGCTTCAATTAAAAATTCCAGCCTTGAGAAAATAAACTTATATTTTTATTTGTGGCACTAGACTCTGGTCTTATGGTAGCTTATGGTAGCAAAATAATATTATGGTAGCAGAATTGTAAGCATGCCTCCCAATTCCCTTCACTAATATATATATATATATATAGAATACATATATATATATATATTAATATGAGTGAAACCAACTTAGATGAGATATGCTCCATATTATGTTACTCATGTGGAAGAAAGGAGATTATCCAAATGTCCATAACACAATTGCAGATGATATTTAAAAGCATATGGCTTACTCATCTAAGTGCAGAGATGGAAGTTGAAGCAAAGCAATGTAGAAACATAAAATCATTGATTGAAAAACACTAATAATCTCTCTAGCTATTACTACATCTGTCTTTTATCTTCAGTATATTTATTTATCACAAAACATGTCACATAGCAGACACTTGATTAAAATTTATTCTGTAAAAGAAACACACATGAATATACTTGGGTAGACCATACCAGTGCTACAATAGGTAGGAAGGAAAATCTGCAGAAGCGAATACAATGTGAGTCAAGGCTGTAGGAAAGTCTTTACTTGGAGGTAAGTGTCTCAGTTTAGGCATCTCTTTAATTATATCAGCCTGACAGTGTGTATAACATTTTACACTGCTTAACTGAAGTTTTAGCACGAATTGAAGAGCTCTAGAAAATAGCTGTCTTTATGCTTTATTTAATCTTCTGTAAAAGAGTACCATGAATAATACCCAAGACAAGTCTACTTTTGATTTCCATAGGTCCTTAATGCAAATTAGAAAATATTAATTCATTTTCAAGATAACACGTACATCTGTGGACAGAGATGCCCACTTGTGTTGTCTGTTGGTCACACTGGTCACATTGGTCCTCTGAACTATCACAATTGCCATCAGGATTTTGGTCTTGAGCAAAGAAGTTGATCTACACAAGACTCAGTACGTATTGTGTCCTCATGTCAGTCATCTATGTTGTGAAAGAAATTATCACCATCAGTTTTATCACAAATATCATCTTCTTTTACAATATGGAAGTCAGTTCAGTGTTATTGCAGAGTGTTCTATATTATTAGATGCTGGGGGAGTTGTATAAAATACTTATTTTTCCCAGAATTCAAGATAAGCCATTTCTTTGCTAGCCTAGAAATTCATATTTAGGTGAATTTCAGATGGAGTATCTACAGTCTGTCAGGAAAATGGTTTTTATTCCTTGAGTAGTAGGCTGACTTTCTCTTTTTTTCACACTGCTAGCAAGTTGAGTGGGTTTCTACACACTTGATAAATATTCCTCGTCAGGAATGTCAGTGAAGATATAACATAGGACAGGTCTTATTTTCTCAGCTGAAAAAATATGATTGGAACCAAATAACATTTTCATGGTAGGTGCTAGTCCTCTGTAGTGGTGGGAAAAATGGCTGTTGTTAGAATTTAAAAACATATTGTCATTAATATGTGGATTTCTGAGGGCAAAGGGTATTTGTCCCCAGTGAGAAGCTCCCTTCAGTGCTCAAGAATGATGAGAATTCTTAATATAATTTTTCCAAGTTTTTCCATTGATTTCCAATATATCTTTTAGCTTATGTTCCACAGTAGAAAAAGGCATCTTGTTTTACATGCAAAGAGTAGCATTTAAGCAGGATACAGTGAGGAATAGGCCAGCATGGTTTAAATTCTCACAAGGGAAGACATGGGTCACATGGATTTGCCTTTATATATTTGGAAGAATAATGCCTAGTAATATAACTTTGGCATCATAGTTCCTCAAGTTTTCTAAAATAAAGTGTATCAATATATTATGTGAAACCTAGTTGGTGACAACATTAACTTCACAATTTAAGTGAAAATGAAAATTTAAGTGAAAATATATATTTCATCTAATTAAAAGTTTAAGTTGGCATATATATATGTAATTTTATTACAGCTATTCTATGTGATTGAACTTTGAAGGAGTCATATAAAATGCTAATTTAATTTTTTTATTTTATTTTCAAGGTGATGTACAGAGCAGTTACATAAGTAAGGTAGTGATTACATTTACTGTCTAACTTGTTACCTCTTCCCTCATTTTTCTCCCTCTTTCCCTCCCACCCAACCCTCCCCCCTCCAAGTTGCAAAAAATCATTTCCAACATAGTGTCTTGTGAGTATCACTGTTGCATAGGTTTCCTCCTTTGTCCTTTGTATCACCATTTTGTTGTTCCCCTTCCCTTCCCTCCCCTTGTTCAGATATAAACATATATACAATGTTCAGGGTATCAAAATCAAACACAGTGACAACAGAAAATAAAACATAAGCGAGGGGCGGTGCACAAAAGAAAAAAGAAATCACCTAGTACACTGAGAACAACAACAAAGATAAACCTCTTGTGTCCATATCTTGGGGTTCATTTGCTTAGTAACATCTAATATGGTCATATGTATACAGTTATTGAGCTATTCTGCTCATCTGCTAAGTATAGTAAATATTATGAATAAGGGAGACCATGGGACCTGTATTTCTTTGGGTCGGGCTTACTTCATTTTATAAGAGTTTTTTCCCTAAGCCCTTCCATTTCCTTACAAATGGGGTCATGTATTTTTTTTTTCGGATGGAAGCATAAAATTTAAACACACACACACACACACACACACACACACACACACACACACACACACACACACACATAGTTGATCCTTTCATCTACTGAGGGGTATCTGGGTCAGTTTCTCAACTTAGCTATGGTAAATAATGTTGCGATAAACACAGCTCTATGTGTACTCTTTTGACGAACCACAATACTGCTTTCGAGAGTAGTTGAACAAGTTTAGATTCCCATCAGCAGTGTGGTAGTGTTCCCTTTTGGCCACATCCCCTCAAGCATCTGTTGCTATTAGAGTTCTGATTATAGCCATTCTCACTGGGGTGAGGTAGAATTTCAGTGTGGTTTTGATTTGCATATTTTTATGGCCAGAGATGTTGAGCATTTCTTCATGTGTCTATTAAAATACTAATTCTTTGCAGAATTCTACTAAGAATAAGATGAAAGTGCTCTTTGCCAACATTATATATATATGTGTATATATATATATATATACATATATATATATGAGAAAGAGTGAGAGCTAGAGAACAAAAAATGCCACAAAATTCTATAAAGACTCACATGGAAAAAGAAGCACTTTTTTACATAGTTAAAATATATGCTCATTTTTGTCTAATCCAAATTTTAGTTCAGAATAAAAAATGTAAAATGCCAAATATGGATTATAATAGCTTAGTGTAGAATATTTATAATATGGAAGTTTTGACTAGCATACATTGTATTAATTTTTCTCAAAAAATAAAGACATTTAAATAAAAAAACTGAGTTTGTACTTTGTGTTTTAGCTAGATATCATTGCAAATACAGTCACGAGCTACTCCTCTAAATGATTTTTTATATATCACGAGGAAGGTTATTGTCATTTCAGTCTTATTGTCAAGATTTGGAAGAACATATCATACAGCTATGTTTTTAAAAGGAGGTCTTCTTTTAATTACTGAAAAGTATATTCATTTGCATATGAATAACAGTAGTTAAATTATAAATTTACAGAAGTTACCTAATATACACATGAGTTTTGCATACATAAGACACTGATTAGATTGCATTATACATCTCTTTAACACTATTTATAATATTAATATTCTATATAGGTAAGATCTATATTCAAGAAAAATATGCTTTTATTGTCAGTAGTGGGATTTGAACTGAGGGCTTGGGCACTATCCCTGAACTCTTTTGTTCAGTGCTAGTGCTCTACCACATTGAGCCCCAGGGCCACTTCCAGTTTTCTGGTGTTTAATTGGAGATAAGAGTCTCAGGTACTTTTTTGTCTAGGTTGGTTTTGAACTTCATTCCTCAGATCTCAGCCTCCTAAGTAGCTAGAATAATATGCATGAGTCACAGGCACAAGCCTAAGTTGTTGAAGGGACATACAAAGCAACAAAGAAATCATCTTATAAATATGTTAGAAACAATAGCAAGAAAGAAAAACCATTTGAGTCCTTATCTTGGGGTTCATTTTGCCTAACACCAACTTATCTGACCATTTCTGTTTATCTCAGACTTATTTGCAATAGCTAGTATATGTCTGAGACCTAAGTTGTTTTTAATTGCATTTTTATGATGGCATAAAAATGAATATATATATATAATACAATGTAAATTGATTACATATGGAACGTAAATGGAGTATTCCTATGATCATATATTTCATATATTTATAATTTATAATCCATTATGTAATTTATATATAATATAAAGGTTAGATAGATAGATACATACATACATACATACATACATACGAAAGCTATATATGTTCACTAGGAGTTCCATTAAGAGAATTTCACAAGCAGCTTTATATCTTTCATAAATTCTGGTTCAAAAATATTCAAGCTCAAGCTATTGGCAGAGTGGCTTTTTTCTGAAGTCTTTCTTCTTGCAGATGACTGCCTTCGAGCCATCTCTTCTAATGGTTCAAACTGTATGACAAGGAATTGTGCTGAATAGTGAATTCTACAAGGAAGAATTATAATATATTAATAGCCATTTTCTCTAGGCAATTTAGTCAGGGTATTGAGGGATACATTTTTCTTTGCTTTTCTCGTTTGCTTCTGAGAACCTGAAAAGTTTGGTTCCAGGTGAGGGACCCTCCTTTCTAAACTGGGTATAAAGTAATTTGAATATATACTTTTTCTGGAGGAGACATAGAGAAACAAAAGAAATAGGGATGGGGGAAAGAACGGAAGGAAGGAAAGAAGGGAGGAAGGGAGGAAGGAAGGAAGGAAGGAAGCAAGGATGCAAGGAAGGAAGGAAAGAGGTTTGGAGACAGGAAAGAATCTTATATGTTATAGCATGAGTATATAGCAATATGCATATAGCAATGTTAATATGTACAGAAAAAGGGAAGGGAAAAGGAAGGAAGACAGGAAAGAAAGAAGCAAAGTAGGAAGGAATGAAGAAAAAGAAGGAAAAAGAAGGAAGAAATAAGGAAAGAAGGAAAGAGGTTTGGAGACAGGAAAGAATAGTATATGCTTACAGCAACCTTAATATGTACATTCATTGAATTGATTCCCTCTAAGCTTTTGGCTAACTTTACCCCTCTTGATATGTAGCCTTTTCCCCTACATAAACATTTTCTGCCATGCCTCAAATCATGAAAGTAAATGTTACAAAGATTTTAGAAAAAAAGAAAAAAATAGATTGAAAATCCAAAGTCTATTTATATATTATATATTTATTATATATTATGCCTGACCTCCAACAAGATCACTATAGCTATTAGTCAGATGGTGAGACTCTGCCCTATTGACAATTTCATACTTATAGCCTAAGTGTCAATATCCTGCTCGTAGGGTGGGGTGATAAATGACATAGAAGAAAGGAGGAAGAGAGAATGGCACTTTCATTAGAAAATAAGTTCATAGAACACAATACCCTTTAGTGCTCAATTTAACAAAATATGTCATCTACAAAGCACTTTTGAATGAAAGGCAAATGTGAATTTTATACGATGACTATAAAGAATAAAATGTCCTCTGGGGGGGAAATGTGCTCACCCATGAAAGGTAAAAAGCCTCCCTCCCCAACCCCAAATGCTAGATTAGTTGCAGATAAATGATGGATTGAATAGTTTCTGGGGCGACTCCTTGCTGAGCCTACAGCTTTGTCCCTGCAGAGCCCTGCAAGAGCGTTTGTTTACTGTGCAACATCCCTTAAGCCAAGGAGATTTTATCAGAGTTGTCTCTAGAATTCATCCGTTTCATTTTACTCTCTGTATTTCACAGTGTTTCCAAATTTTCTTTCCTTATAGTTTCCAGCTCAGGCAGAGGGACATGCACCTGCGATCTTGGATCAGAAGACCAAAGAGCAATAACCTGTTCAGTGGAAAGGTGAGGTTTTTGTCAGTTCTGTCACCTATGCCTACAATCAACCTCTCTTAAAATTGCCAAGACCGACTTGGAGAGACTTGTTAGTGAATATTGGTATAAAAAGAGGAGAAATGTCACCCACTTTCTTGTCCCCAATGTGCTAGGCAAATGTACCAACATTAGATATGCCCTTCTAATTCACAATTATACCTTTCTCCCTTCTCATCACCGTTCCCATCAGCTCTTTAGTGGGATTTTTTTTTTTTTTTTTGATTGAGCAGAGGTCAATGGTTTTGGCCTTTCTTTCTACTACTACTAAGAAGAACCCAATAATAAAATGAACAAAACAAAAAGAATTGAAAGAGATGTAAACTGTTCTCCTGGGTTTCATATGCTTTCTTTTAATCTGTAAAATCATTTCAGCTTCTCTACCTAAGGAAAAGCTTTTCTCTGAGGCTCTGATATATTAGCTCATTGCAAAGTGACCTCTAAATCACTATGACTTAGAAACAAGGATCATATTTCCATCAATTTTTATTGTTCATGTAGCCTTCTTTCAATGCCTTATTCTGCTATATATATTTAAAGAGCAGTATCTGGTTACTAATAACCTCCCATCTGAATCCCATTTTATTTTTCTGACCTGTGTCAAAGAAAGGAAGTTTAGAAGGATATTATGAAAGGATTTCTACCTCATATCCTAGGGGAAAGGGCAGTGTATGAACATACAAAGTTCATTAACTTTCTACTATCTTAATAAAGTTTAAAATTTGACAACAAGGAGAACTTAATAGAAGCAATGGTCAGTTCATGCAGAGTCACATCTAACCTAATGACTTATAGCCATTTCCATTTTTCATAATACTTCTGTTCCTATTACCCAGGAGTCTTGTTATTTTTACCACATTGTTCAATTAAAGCTGATCACTCCCAAAACCAGCATTAAACAACCCTACTGGGATAGCCTTCCAGGATTTTCAGATGACACTATACTTTTAAAATTAGGTGGCCTAAGGGGTCTTCATAGAAATTGAACCTTTCCTTACCTCATTTTGTCAAGGTAAAAGTACTATTTCAAAAATAAATTACAAGCTCTTTTCACAAATAACAGCTTGTTTAGAGAGTTACAAAAGATTATCAACTCAATTTCCTCTTTAAAAACATAGATGACACATACATTTTAGGACTGCAGCAGTTATCAATATTTTTTCATGAATGTGCTTTTTATCCATTCTTTTAAAATGTAAACAATTATTCAACATAATATTTTTAAGAAAATAACCAGAAAAATGTCACCGGCTCTATAATATCTGTATACCAAATTTGTTCTATATTTGTATGTGTGTATATAAAGTATATGTAATATATCTAGTTATTAAAACTGCCTACAATACAAATCAAATTAGTATGGGTGGAAGATTATGTACATCCATATATAATGGCACAGACTTTTAAGAAGGGGAAGCTGGATACTCTATCAAATGAACATTGGTTCACCAGAGTCCTGCATGTCTTGAAATTAGATTGGTTATGAGTTACACAAGTTATCTCACTTTTTAAGAGAAACTCATCAAAGCATTTCACTATGAAGCAAAACTATAATTTACAGGAGTTCAGAAAGGTTGTTAGTGGCCAAGAATAAAGTTATACATGGAAGAATTGAGGAATGAAGTCAAGCAGAGGGGATTCAAAAGCCCTTTCTATACTTTGTCCACTCCACCTGCCATGTAGTGGATGGACAGGAGGGAGAGTAAAGAAATAAAATGTATGCATCCAGGTGACTTAGCTATTCTATTTGTGTCCTCTTTGTTCTTTTTTTTAATTCCAAATATGATTTTATTTTTTGTACATTTTTTGTTGTAAAAAGACTGTACAGAAGAGTTACCGTTACATGAGCGAGGTAATGAGTACATTTCCTATTGAACATTGTTGCCTCCTCCTTTGTTTTTCCCCTACCATCACTTCCCTCCCATTTCCACAAGACTTTTAAAGTTTGTTTTGGAAAGCAGCAGACTCTTTTGAGAATATTTATTGTCCCACCTCCCATAATGTCAGTTCTTGAGGTGTTTGCAAAACTTTGTTAGAATTAAATAACATCAAAATAATTATTTTCCTGACAGGTGTACCATATAATCATTACCCTTTCTATTTTTTTCCTTCTGTCTTTTATTCTTGCAATAGAATTATTGGCTGGAAAGGTAGAATGGCTATTCTGTGGTGATGTAAGTCTCACAATTCCATACTAGAAGGTAGAGGAGGCAAATGGGGGCAATTCTATTTTCAAGAGAATTGTCCACTTTTGTATCTTTCTTCTTTTTTTGGGGGGGGGCAGTCCTGGGCTTGACCCCAAGGCCTGGGCATGGTCCCTGAGATTCTTTTTCTCCAGCACCCTACCACTTGAGCCATGGAACCACTTCTGGCTTTTTCTGTTTATGTGGTACTGAGGAATAAAACCCATGGTTTGATGCGTGCTAGGAAAGCACTCTACCACTAAGCCACATTCCCAGCCCACTTTTGTATGTTTCTACACAAAATAATCCCCTCTTTAATTAAGCTTTCATTTTTGTTACATGTATGCCAGGGCAATTCAAACAAAAAAATCATGTACGCACAAATGTTTGGGCAGAAAATATTTTGAAGAGTAAGCCTTATTACCTCAGGTCTGACAACATGAGTAGTAAGGGCCAGCAGTGTTCTGTGTGGTGTTAAGTCATCCTGTGCTTGGGTTGTACTTGGGCAGAGATATCAGCATGTTTCAACTATGGCACTTTAAGAAGGATTTGGCAAACTACAAGATGCTAGCTACATCTCACCTGTTGCATGTTCCTGTACAGACTTCATGGTACAAACTAATTTTCCACTTGAATTTTAAGGGCTTTCGTAAACAAGTTAAAGAAACAATAGGAAAAAGAAGAATATATGATAGCAGTCCTATGAATTGATGGAACCTACCTAATCATTTCCTATTTGTTCTCTTACAGGAAAAAAAATTGCTCATACATGAAAAGGACAGGACAAAGTAAGGTTAACATACAAATTACTACAACATTCCATGTTGCAAATATTATCTTCCTACATAATCATTTTTTTTTCTTTGTTGGACAATTCTGTCAAACATGATCTCTAATTGAAGAACTCTAAATTAGAAGGTAAAGGAGGCTGAAATAAGGCAATAGGGAAGAAAACCAAGTGATGTAGCTAATACTTTCATGATTTTAAAAGTAGACTCCAGGGTTAACTATAATAGCATCAAATGCTCATTAAACATTGTACATCAGATGGAGCTGATTGTTAGAAAGTCTCATCTTAGCACTCCACAGAAAATTCCTAGGAATATTTGCAATTTAAATACTTCAGAATAAATGTGCTTTTCAAGGAAATTTCAGTGTCACAGATGTAACAAAGCTTCCATTTCACAAATACACATTTCATTCTAGTTGCACACAACATTAACCAACAACTGTGGTTTGAAAGCAATGAGAAAAAAGATGAGAATTTTCCTGATTTTTCTCTTAGCCATAAGATGGTGTCAATTGTAACCTAGATACTAACAAAAAGTGTTTTCAATGATGTGAATAAACAGATTTTGGAGTTTCTGAGTTAAAAAATGATTGTTCATTCCCAATAGTAAATATAAAAAAATTACTATTTTCCAGTCTCAGATATTAGGTAACTCATCTGAAATTGACTTATTAATAAACTAAGAAACACATTTTTTTCTATATCCCTGAAATCAAATTCCTGCTTTTTGGACATTTGAAGTTAAATAAACACAAAAATGGAAGAAAACATAAGCTCATTAAACTTCCAGTTGTCATAATATCTAAACTAATCTCCAAGATTAGTTTTTGCCTTTTTTTCTTCCAAAGCTTTTCAGCTATCAGTGTTCAGCAGGTTAATCCCTTCCTATTCTTCAATAATATCCATTGTTTACCTGTTGAATTTCATTACTTGTGATCTTTTATATTGTCATATTAAATTATATGCTAGATTGATATTTTATCTCATCTTAAATTCTAAGTATACTTAAGAAAAATAAAGGGGCTGGGAAGGTGGCTCAGTGGTAGAGCATTTGCTTTGCATGCATGAGGCCCTGGGTTCAATTCCTCAGCACCACATAAGCAAAAAGAAAAAAGCCAGAAGTGGTGCTGTGGCTCAAGTGGTAGAGTGCTAGTCTTGAGCTGAAGAGCTGAGGGATAGCACCCGGGCCCAGAGTTCAGGCCCCACAACTGGACCCCCCCCCAAAAAAAAGAAAGAAAGAAAAATAAATATATTGCATTATTTGTTTCATCTAATATTTTGTACATATAGCACACATAAGTTTTCAAAGATGATTAAATATGTTGTTCATATTCAGAGAAAAATACTGTCTGGAAAAATAAAAATCAGTTTTAATGTTTCTATTCTTAGTCCTTGTTTTTACATTGAATACATGTATTTATATAATTATAAGATTACATAACTATGTTATCTATATCAGTAAATTACAAAACATTGTGGTTAAAGGAAATGGAAACTGTGAACCTGTGAATTGAAAGAGTTGTGTAGAAAATGCTTGATTTTTTTCATAAGGCTTTAGCTCTCTGATAGCCTATACATCAATTAGTACTGACTCAGTATCTGGAACAGATGAATTAAATATAGATTAAATTATGATGGATAGAAAAATACACATAATAACAAGTATTTTTCAAGTTTTCTTTGATTCCTGAATTAACTACATAGGTTCTTCTGAATCTTCTAGATCAAAAACCTGTCCAGTCTGATATTGCTACTCTTTAGCAAAAGAAACCCATTTTTCTCTTTGCTTCATCAGTGAAGAGAACTCTTGCTTAGATGCATCATGCAGCCATTCCTCAAAAATTCTGTGAGAGATCATAGTTAAATGCCTCCAACCTTGCCTTCCTGCACATGGAGTCCATCAATGTACCTTACAGAGTTTGTGAGAGGATCAAGGCAGGAGGCAAAACATTACTATCATCACTAATGAGCAGTCCTTGTGTTTTACTATGATAATTGTTTTCCTTTTAGCTAATGAGAAGATACGTCTTAATAGTACTCTATTTGGGAAGGAAGATTAAAATGGTTAAGACAGTGGCTCATGTCTGTACTCCCAATGACATGGGAGACAGAAGCTAGGAAGGTAGTGGTTCCAGAGCAGCCCAGCCAAAAGGTCAGCTATAACCATTTCAGTGACAAAAACCAATTGTGATACTCACAATTGATTCCAGATCTAAAGCATGCTTGTCTGGGACTAATGTTAGAAAACAACTGTATGATCCAATGTGAAAAATAACCAAGAGCAAAAGGAGATTGAAGTGATAGGACTTGCATGGTGAAGAGTGAGAACCTGATTTTAAATGCCAATACTATTTTAAAAAGTTATTAAGTGAAACTTAGTTGTGTCACTTACACCATTAATTCAAATGCAAATAATATTGTCTTTTCACTTATGTTATCTTCTAAACCCATTATACTTAGATTCTCTCCCTTTATACACACACTTGTAAAAACAATTCATATTCTACACAATCCACATATTTAGGTTATGAAAACATATATGTTTACAGAATCATGTAACCAACATAATAATTTAATTTAAGGCAAATTTCATCATCTTTCCAACAGATTTCATACAATATCAACAGTCAGTCTCATTCTCTTCTGTCTATTTAGTATTTATATATTTGTGTGTATTGTATCCTTTAAATAAATAGACATAAAATATCTAGTTAATTTAAACATTCTTCCACTTAACACTCACTTCAAGCTTATCTATGTTTTGGCACTTCATGTTCCTGCCAAATAATAATAATTTGCATAGATTCAGAAAATACAATTATCAAGTACATTTTCCTATTTATTTTTTATAAACCATTTGTATACCAAAAAATGGCTATGTGTTATAAAAAAAAACCTAGTGAAGACATTTAAAATTAAATAGGAAACTGGTAGAATTTGGAAATGTAAGTAACTAGAATTTCTTGGAGGAAATGATGTATTCAAAGTAAAAAGAAGTAATGAATGCAAATATTCAAGTTCATCTAAATTGAACAACTTGTTTTAATCTAAAATTAAAAAAAATAGTAATAAACAGAACCTCTTTCTTGATTTTCCTCAAAATATGTATTTGTCCTGTCTGCAATGTTATAAATAAGAGGATGGAATGCAATGTTCGTGCTGGTATCTGGACAATATAAAGTAATATGTATGACGGAGTTTTTGTTTTCACTTTTACATCACAGAAATGTGAAACTGTTTGTAGTTAAAGTTGTTTTGCTTGCATGTGTGGTTATTGACCAAAGCTAGATGGTCTAGTAATCTCAATGACAAAATCTTAGAGGTTGTTCATACTGAAAATATCAATTAAGCATTAGAGAGAATGGGAATGTTATATGTTTATAAGAATGGTGGTTATGACTACAACTGGGATCTACATACACTAAGTGCTTGTGAGTGTTATAACAGCAGAGATCATCTATTGATGAACGAATAAGATTTTTTCTTTCTGGTTTTAAGAAAAAACAAATATAATCTATTCTTTTTGTAGTGACCTGGGATATTAACAGAGATAAGGTGGCAATTTGATATTCTTAATATTCTTTCTCTGTGTTCTTTGGTGTCAAGATACATTAGATAAGTTACTAGAGGAACACTCGTTGCTATATTTTACAAGCTGATTTTTTTCCTAGACTAGTCTGCCCTTTCTTATTAATTCAGTCATATAAAATAATTAACCTGGCATTTTTCTTTTATAAGTTAGCTCTCTTTTGCACACGCAATTACAAAGAAAACAGAAAAATGTTTTCAATTTTTTTGTATTTTTTTTAAAGGAGAATCAACTAGAATAGCAGTCATCCGTGAAAGCAACTGACATTTAGTTTCACAGGGAAGATAAATCCAAATGGCACAAGAACCTTTCTACTCACAGGTATCTAAAGACTCGTCTGAATCATCAGGGCAGTCAGGGTCTCCATCACACAGCCAGCTCTGGGAGACACAAGTCACGTGATCGTGGCAAAGAAATTCACCAGGATCACACAATTGCTGATCTGAAAATGAAAATGTTTTGAAATAAAATATGAATGATCTGACCATGAACCAAAGAGCACTACAAAGATGAAATGTGAGAAAGCAATAATAAAAGTACATGAATATGATCCACATTTCCCATTCAGCTGCAAATCTATACCAATTAATTATTAATGTTACCAGCTTAGTTCAAGCATGCCATTTTGTTAATCTTGACTTTAAGTAGATTGCACAATCTGTTTTGAAAAAGTTAAGAATTTGCATTCATGACTGATTATTTCAGCATATCAAATATGACAAGTAGATATTCTAGATACTGAACTTTGTCGAATGTGTTGAATCAAAACAGGAACTAAGCATAGATTTAATTGTTTTTTTTTTCCATTGCTTTGAGATAAACAAAAATAAGTAGTGATCTAAGTATTGCAATTAAACCTTGTCACTTGAGTATCTGTCCCCATCCTGATACTGGGGCTTCATAGATACATGACTGGCAAACTTCTACCATACAATTCTCTTCCATATTTAACCATGACTTAAAGGGGGACATGTCTGCTTCTGAATAGCAGAAGTGATTGCAAATGTCCTTAAAACTTTTTTTCTTCCAATTTTAGTTGAGTAAAACATGTTTACACAACAATAATTTTCCTTCCTTTTTTTCTCTTTTTATTTTTATTTTCTTTCTCTCTCCCTCTTCCTCTCTTTCTTCCTCTCTCCCTCTCCTTCTCCCCTCTCCCATTCTCTCTCTCCCTTTCTCTCTCTCTGTCTCTGTCTCTCTCTCTGTCTCTCTGTCTCCGTCTCTCTCTGTCTCTCTCTCTCTCTAGCTCTCTCTCTCTCTGTTCTGGGCTTAAATTCAGGGCCTGGGAACTGTCTTTGAGCCTTGAGCCTTGCACTCTATTTCACTTGATCCACAGTGCCACTTCCAGCTTTTTCTGAGTAGTTTATTAGAGAAGAGAATCTTATGGACTTTCAGACCCAAATTGGATTCAAACCACAAACCTCAACTCTCAGCTTCCTAAGTACCTAGGATTACAGAAACCAGCCACCAGCACCCAACTAGAAGAATCTTCGGTAGATCTGTAGAGTTTTCTTCCTACTAAGCTCTGACTTTTTTCTACAAACTCCAGTCCCTTTGGTCTCTAGAATCCCAGTTCCATTTCAAGTCAGGGAGAATATTAGGCTCCATCTAGAATCTCCCTCTTTACAGTGTAGCCCATAAATCCCTGTAGGCAATAAGGAAGAGGAATCAAAAGTCTTGCCTCAGGATAACTTAAATATCAAACCATCTGATCAAAATACAAACTTCCAAAACTAGTACTGGTGGTTCATGCCTATAATCCTAGGCGCTCAGGAGACTGAGATCTGAGGATAGTGTTTGAAATCTGCCGGAGCAAGAAAGTCTATGAGATTTTATCTCTAATAAACTACTCAGAAAAAGCTGGAAGCAGCACTGTGGCTCTGGTGGTAGAACACTAGCTTTAAGCAAAAAGGTATCAGGGACAGAGCACAGGCCTAGAGTTCAAGCCCCAGGATTGGGGGGGGGGGAATACAAACTTCCTAAAATGCCTATGTCCTAGTCCCTAGAATTTATTAATATGTTCAATAATTTTCCTTCTTATGCTACACAATATTTGGGTTTAGAAACTCTTCCTGAAACCCTAACTCATTCAAGATCTTGATATTTCACAATACATTACCATACTGATGAGTCCACTGAAGAAAATTAAAATTTTTTCTATTTTTAAAATGTATGAAATGGAAATATTAGATGCCCTCTAAATGTGACTGTTAGCATGACTGAATCACTTGATATGACTTGTTATTCAAACTTATTTCCTTTTCTATCTATCTATCTATCATATATATACATACATGTACATATATATATATATATGTTACAAGGCTAATTTATGATAAAATATGTTACCATTAATTAATCCTAAGAACCGAAGTGAAAAAGGCATTACTAATGACAAACATAGGTGCACTGAGTTCTGAAAAGATCGACTAACATGAGATGCTGAATGAAAACTGTACTGGAGAAAGCATCTGGTGTCAAAGAGGATATGAAAGTGGAACATTTGCCCCAAGAACCAATATGGGTGGAATAAGATCCTTAGCATTTACTCTGAGAAAAGATTGTAAAGATAAGTGATATATCAACTAGAAGAGAAAATAGCAGTCTTATCAGATTGTTTTCTCAAATAATTTACAAGTATGATTAGTTTTTGAAAGATGAGGAAGTTAATATTAGAAAAGATAGTAAAAGTGCAGAATAATTGCTGTATTAAAGGAATCAACAATAGATTTGTGAAATGATTATAATTTTAGTAGCAGTAAAATTATAGCTAATGTTGAAAGTATGTATTTGGCAATTGACTGGTCATTTGATTATTTCAACTATCCAAATGTTTACCTAGTTTGAGCCATAAACAATAGTCTAATAATTTTCATTGAGATGCATACCAATATGGACAAATAAGTAAATTCATCATGTTTTTAAAATATTGGATTCTCTTCCTCCCACCAAAAAGTGAGGTAGATTTAGGGCAATTTACCTGATTATGTAGTATCAGTTTGATAAATAAACTCCAGTCTTTACAAAGAGTTTGCATTATGGAGAAGAGCTAATATTATCATTCAAGGAAATAATATTCAAGAAGATTTTGGTATAACCCAGCTATTTGTTTTTCAACAGATACTCCATTTCAGGGATAACTTTTATACAATATTGAATGCAGTTTTTAAATGAGACATTTTTCTGTCTTTTGAGGTGATTATTTAAAAATTCAACCACTGCATTTAAGTCCTTGAATCATAAAAATGAAATGTTGAATGTACCTTTGTTTCCCATTTATCTGAATTAGTGCTTCAAACCACAATTCAGAGGCAATCATACTAATCTTACTTTCAATGTCTTTTTATTGGATGAAACATAGAGGTTTAGACAGTAATTAAAACAGGAAGCTTATGGGAATGTTAAAACTGTTTCACTTATATCATAAGTAAGAACATCTAAGTTAGTGCCATGTATATTATTTTATAGTAATTGATTCCTGCAATCAACTCAAACAAAAGTTAATATGGCTCTATCCTATAGAACTTACTGAACTTGGAAATATTCTGGCATAAAAAGAAATTAGTAGTGGGGTGCTGGTGGCTCATACCTGTAATCCTAGCTACTGAGGAGGCTAAGATCTGAGGATCATGGTTCAAAGCCAGCCCAGGCAGAAAAGTCTGTGAGACTCTTATCTCCAATAAACCACCAGAAACCAGAAGTGGTGCTGTGACTCAAGCGGTAGAGTGCTCACCTTGAGCTGAAGAGCTCAGGGACAGCACCCAGGCCCAGAGTTCAAGCCCCACGACCAACCAAAAAATAAAAAATAAGAGATTAATATAACAATCTTTCTGTATTTATGTGAAAACTTCCAATTCTCTATTTTAATTGTACCTTACAATAAATATTTTCAATATGTGATATCATTCTATTTGAAATACTGTACATGAAGTATCATAGACTGGTTAATTCATTAAAATATATTGCAAATATCTGCTAAGTTTGATACTTTTAAAAAACAGTAACTAAGTCCAATTCCTATTATACCTTGAAAGCTATCTCTTGAACTTCTAAGTCCTACTTTGATGTTTGCTCCTAAGATTTCATGTTAGTTCCCTTGAAGTCTCAGTTATTATATTCTGGAAAATGATATAATTCAGTGTCCTGCTGCATGTAGCAGGACACTACAGAACAATTCAAAGGAATTTACAAGTGATGAATTGAAGTAGCACATTATGAATTAGGTTGAGAGGAATACAGATGTATTCAACAGCTAAGTTCCTAAACACTACCATAAAAATGATTAAAATAGCATTATAAATAGTTAAGTTCAAGTGAACAAGTGAAATACTAGAGATATACAGTGACATTTAATAATTTAGATAATATCAACAGATTTATTATCCCTATGAACCTATACATAGAAAATAAGAGTTCTAAATAGGGAGAAATAAAGGAATGATAAAAATTCCAGAAGACTTAAGCCACACGCTGGTGGCTCACGCCTATATTCCTAGCTACTCAGGAGGCTGAGATCTGAGGATCGCTGTTCATAGCCAGCCCAGACAAGAATAAACCATTCAGAAAACTGGAAGTGGTGTTGTGTCTCAGGTGGTAGAGCGGTAGCCTTGAGCTCAGGGACAGCACCCAGGCCCAGAGTTCAAGCCCCACAACCGACCAAAAAAAAAAAAGAAAAATCCAGAACTTTTAATTTCAGATATTTTAATTTCCTGACTGTGCAAATATACAATGTATATATGAATCAAACAACTTTATTATATCATTTAAGTATGTACAATTACATGTTGATAAAAACATTTCTGGAAAAGAACATTTTAATGAAAAAAACAAACTGTCTAAAAATAACTCTACATTATTTGGGGGAAAGAAGGGAGAACAAACAAAAAGCCAATGAAATATTTCTACTCTTATTTATTTTTTCAAAATGATGGATGTGTAGATAACCACTAAAATAAAATCAAGTGCTCCCATAGTTAAAATAAAATACTCTGAATAGTAAAGATTATACTATATACAATTAAAATAGTCATATAAAATAAACATCAAACTTAAGGGAAATTCAATGATATCCTCTAGGGGCTCATAAAAACCTTACTTAAATTAGATTTAACAATAATTGGTATTCATTGGTAACTTAGCCAAATATATTATTGATAGTTCTTTTAAGAAGATATTTCCATTAGGAATATCTTAATTAGAAATGTAAGTTAAAAGTTAACTCACCATTTTGAGCTTTACTTGGATTTTGAGCAGTTTGTGGGAATGAGTGGAAAAAGGCAGAGAAAAAATGGTTAAATTTTGATGTCTCAATGTATCAAGAAAATTAATTTTACTTTACAAAGTGGATGATTGATTTAAAATATAAACATTATTCTATGGGTGCCAGGGGCACAAGTCTGTATCCTAGTTACTCAAGATCTGACAATCTGCTTAACCAGCAAGGGCATGAAAGTCCCTGAGACCCTTATCTACATTTATCTACCACACTCACAGAAGTGGAGCTGGCACTAGCCTTGAGTACAAAAACTCAGTGATAGTCCCAAGGTTCTGAGTTCATCTATCAAGACTCGCACAAACAAACAAACAATAAATACATAAACAAATAGTAACATATAGTAACATAGTGCAGGATTTCATTCATCTTTGTAAAATTCATCCCAAAAAATCTACTCAGGCTTGAATTGGAAGCAATTAAATGTTGACAAGTATTTTAATAGTAAAAAATAATTTTTGATCAGTAGTTCTCACTATCATACTGTGGGATACATATTTATGCATCTTGTATGGAATTTCATCAGAATGTCACTCAACCTTAAAATTACAACAGATAAATAAAAAATGATAGCATTTGAAACCGAATAAAATTGAGTAAGTGTCCTATGGTAGTCTGAAAATGACATTTCAGAGCATTTCCATTTGATTTCTGACAGTAAAAAAAAAAAAAAAAAGACAGTAAACATCCTCCTCCCACCATCCAAGCACAATGAAAATACTACATGTAAATATCAAAGGAGCAAAAACCAAAGCAAGCAATCAGCTAATTTGCCATTGATTTAAAAGACTTCTTTCCTCAGGGTTTTTTTTTTTTTTCAATTTCAACATTAAAGTTAAATGCTTTGTCTTTTCATTGATGTGAGATATCAATCAGAATACATTCTTAGAATATTACTGAGTTCTATGAAAAACAATATGAAAGCTATTGTAACACCTCTGAGGCAGAAGTACATGAAGCAGGAGGAAGTGCATGTGTGTGTATGTTTCCCTTCTTATAAGTGGAAAAAATAAGGAAGTAGATAGTTTTATAAAAATGTAATCCATAATATATCTTTATGCTTCATTGTTTATTACAAAATCTCAGCCATCCTTACAGCTGACAAGCCATTAGATTATTTTTGAGCTGCCATTGATACTTACATAAACATCATATAGAACATCAAGACTAAAGTGAAATTTAAAACAAGTACATTATCCCAGAAAGAAGCTTTGCTCATTTACCACTTCTACATAATCAAAAACTAAAAAAATCTCTGTAAATATTTCAAATCCAATTTGACATTTAATTTTCAAGGAGAAAGTCAGGGTTTGTTATGTTCCTTGCTCACTTAAGCCCTGGTATGCTTTGTGTGACTTTTAGGCAAGCAGATTGGAACATCATAAAGCATTTGACATTGACCCGTTTGGAACTGAATCTTTACCAAGGATAATATATGCACACACACACACACACACACACACACACACACACACACACACACACAAACACACACACAAACACACACCCCACACCCCAGAGTAAAAATTCTGTTCAATTTTAGCAAGAGAAGAAAGTTACAGTCAATAGTTTCAATATGATTGACTTGAGCTTTTATCATCAAATCAATACTTTGCAGTTTCTGTACTTTGTTAAAAGTTTGAAAAAAGTAAACTAGTTTTCATTTATACCTGCCCTTTCTCCACAGCCAATAAAACAAATCAGTAGAGTTATTTCATATTTGACATTACAAAGGGTAAAATTTTTGACATGTCTTCTTTGTAAATGGAAAATAAATAATCAAAATTATCGACATTTCCTTGTAAATTATTTCATAAATCCTGTCTGATCCTCATTCAATCTCCCAAGGGTTACCAAATTAATCTTTTTAAACTTTTTCTCATGTACACATTTATTGGTTGAGCTTTGGTTCCTTCAGGGGTGATGCAATATTTCATATCTAATATGTTGTGCTTTTATTTGGATTTTAAAATGTACCATTGAGTTATAATTGTGTATATCCTCTTTTGATAGTTTCTGAATGTATTCCTTTACTAAATACTCATTGAGTATAAGCCAACATAACAATAAGAATATACTGCTGAAGACATCAAGTCTCTTCCCTAAAGTTCTTAATGGTTTAGTCAGAAAAAAACGTAAATGTTTAAGAAAAAAATACAGAGATTTATTTTAATATAATGCAGGTACTAATACAGGTGTGCCTCTGCCAGTGTGCTTTTGGAAGAGTACTGAAGTGAAACGAGTACAGTGTAGAGATGGAGTCAAGAGTTGAGTTGGGGAGAAGAAATACAATATATATATATATATATCATATATGCATATATGTATATATGTATATGAATATGTATATATGTGTATGTATGTATACATATATGTATATTCCAGTTTGATTCATTTCACAACTGCCCACTTCTTACTATGAAAGCAAGCAAGCAGTGTTCTTGCTTTCCCAATTCTTTTCACAAAACAAGGACTTAAAAAGAGGCACTCTGCAAACAGCTCGAGATTGTGAGCACTTGAAATCTGAGACAGCTATAGACATAGCCTTGAGAGTAATAACATGATGAGAGTGTGAGTATTAATGAAACAATAATGTCAGAATAGAAACAGGCTTAATATTTTGCACTTGGCTATTTTGTTTCTTCCTGAATTCTGTCTCCACCCTACCTTATTAATATCTAGGTATTTTCTTAAGTTATGAAATATGCATCATCATATTTAACCCCAGTGATTTGAGTGACTATGTTTCCAAGCAGAATTAGTGATATGGGCACTAACAAAGCATCTCCAAAAGTTCAATTTGAACCTTTTTGATGGAAAGAATATGACACTGTCACACTGACTAGTGGAAGATGATATTCTAAATTAAAGAAGATCACAAATGTAGGGAGCACCAAATGTTTGCATAGCTGAAGTTTAACTTATTTATCAAAGATGGGACAGAAATGAAGTAAATTATTGTCAGAATATTGCTCTGAGATAGTCTTTTTTGTGTTTGGATTTTCCCCCCAATCTGGGGATGACATTCCCCTTATAACTGAGCTGTACCTCTAATCACTAGTCAATATAATAGTATCAATTCTGCCACTGGTTAGTTAAGTTTCTTGGTCTATATTAAGTTGAATTGATTTGGGGAAAGGGGTAGGGGGGTGAAATAATACTATCAATAGTAATAAGAATGTTGAATGTTCATTTTGTAACACTGTAAACAATTTATATATCATATTTAATGCTAACAACTGTACAATTTGCATCTCACAAATCAAACAAAACTGTTAAGAAGGGTCTGGAAAAGATGGCAGAGGAGAAACAGGAGGCTAAACAAGCTCTGGCATAGAAAACAGTTTTAGTGTTCCAGTGAACAGTCCTAGGCTAGCAAAACATACCAAGTGTGTCACCATAGTACAGAGTTTGGCCAGAGAGGAAAAATCCAGGCAGCTTGGTCAAGGAGAAAGATATGAGTACTTTCTGGTGTCCATGGTGGTGGCTGTTGCGACCACCTTATCAACAGAAAGAGCTTGAGACAAAGGCACCAGACATGGTGTGTGAATGGATTCTACACACCACCAGCAAGAACTGGCAAGGAGCAGAAATCTTCATCCTGCTGACCGCACACCAGGGATGGCCCAGTAACCAACAGGCTTGTGTGAGTACCCACAAGACATCCTCACCCTTTCTCATGGAGCTGTGGTGGGAAGGTAGCCTCTCCCCCACCACCAGAGAAGAACTCCATCTTTGATACTGACAAAGGCCCAGCTGAATCAGCTAGCTCCAACTCAGGCCTTGGAAGAAAACAATAGGAGCCATTCAGGAGGTCACAGGAAATTGAACTGACCTACCAGGCTCAGCTCCACCCAGGGGAAAGGACACCCTGCCCAGGCAGAGAAGCTCCACCCCTGGAGGAGTGACTTTCTTCACTGGGTAAACATAGCCAGAGGCTGCCCCCCCCCACTCAGCCTAGACAGCAGGAGTGGTAAAACACAAACAATTGAAACAGTAAACATAAACCCTGAGAATCGCTCCAGGATGGGTTCTGTGAGTGTTTCAGGAGCTAGCCCCTTAGGGATAAGCTACTGATTGCTGATAGGCCTCAACCCTACCTAGAACCTAGCCTCATCACAGCAACTCCAAGCTAGAGGAAACAGCCATCTCCCTCTTTTGTGATAGTCAAAGCAGATCTCCCTTTCCACTGAACTAGCCTGGGAGGAGGATTACAGTCCTGGGCAAGAAGGAACATTTTCCTGCTTGCTCAAACAAACTGACTTAAGAAACCAATCAAGCCACAGAAAAATCAAACACCACAAGTAAACCAGAGACTGGTTATGGACTCAGGGAAGATACAAGATCTCCCTCCCAGAATAAATAAATAAATAACTCATTTTTCTATTTAAAAAATGCTTCCTATTTTTCTTTCATAATTTTTATTTTAGGAATGTATGTATTTTTATTTTGCATGAAAATTGCTGTTCCACTCATCCCCAGATATATACCCTTTGTGGATTATTAGCTCTCATCCTTCATTCTGTACATATTTAATTCAGAAATTGATCACTCAATTCACAACCTCTAAGGCTTAATTTCTTTAATAGTATTGTTTCTTTATACCTACATAATCTTTAAATATTCCATTTTTAATTTTTAACTTTTTCTTTTTTTCCTTTTTATCTCGGTCCTCTCATCTTATTATTTTCTTCTATCAGTATTATTTCTTTATACTTACATAATTTTTAAGTGTTTCATTTTTTTAATTCATATTTTTGTTTTTTCATTTTTTTTCTTGTTTCTTTATATCTCTCCTTGCATTCTGTTCTATCCATTTCCTCTCTGAGATTATGACTTGGTTAAATTCACTCTTTGCTTTTATCTCTCCACATCCCTCTAATCCCTTCCCCCCCCCCCACAATTCTCCCTAAACCTATTAATTCTGGTCTGCTGAATCTGTCTTTGATGTTCTTAGCCCTTTAATCCAGAATTGGTTGATGTTGAATAGATTGCATCTGTTGAACTAGATTGAATCTGCAGCCATATTTATGGTACAACTACAGGACTCTGGTTGATAATACCTTAAAATAGTGTTCTAGCATGAAATTGGTGATAGTGTCATACCAAATGGGCAGAACAAGCCAGAGAAACACAAGAAAAATGACAAGTCAGGTATTTCAACTCACACTCATGATAATCAGGTGACAGAACAGTTACTGAATAATACAGAAGAGAGTTCCTCAAAAGCTCTACAAAAAACTACTGGTAAACATGGTGAATGAAAAGATTGAAAACCTGCAAAGGACTCAGTGTGAGCATGATGGGGAGCAAGAAGAAGCAAAGGTTACTACAGGAATTTCATGAGCTTGAGGAAATTACACAAAGATTGACACAGGAATTGTGTGATCAGACTGAGAACACTCAAAGAGAAAGACAGGAATTGCATGAGCATGAGCTAATCAAAGAGTAATACAGGAATTGAGTGAGTGGGATGAGAATAGACAAAGATCAATAGGGGCATTCATGGAATCCATAAACAGACAGCTGAAGGATTCCAGGGAGACCACAAAGGGAATGCTGAATGGAGCCCATCAGAAGGAAAGGGAGTTGAATGAAACCATAACCAATCAACTAAGGGATTTGATAATAAACATTAAACACCAAATTAAGGAAGTAAAGAAGTTCATACAAGATCTAAAACAAAGCTACAACAAAGACTTTGAAGCCATCAAAGACGACCAATTAGAAGGAAAGGAAATTAAAAAAAAAAAGAGTAGGTTAGACAGTAGGTTAGAAGATCAAATCTCGGGGATTAAAGACAGCCTAGATATTATAGAGAAAGAGCATACAACTATCCGAGAAAAATCCAAGAAATATGATAGATTCATTAAACATTTAGAAGACATCATTAAAAGGCCTAATCTGAGGATAATGGGTGTAGAGGACCATCTAGAGTCAGAAGTTAATGGTCTAGGAAATTTATTTAGAAGTATCCTAGCAGAGAACTTTCCAAACATGCAAAAAGGTAGGACTATTCAGATACAAGAAGCTTTTAGAAACCAAATAAACCAGACCAGAACAGGACATCCCACAGTCACATTATAACCCATACAGAATCAATTCAGACCAAGGAAAGGATCATTAAAGCTGTCAAGGAAACAAGATCAATCACATATAAAGTGAAAACAATTAGAATACCCTCAGCAGAGACAATTAAAGCAAGAAGAGTATGGAATGATGTATGCCATGCCATAAAGACAAACAACTATCAACCAAAAATACTGTACCCAGCTAAACTCTCCTTCATAACAGAAGGCCAAATAAAAACCTTCCATAGCAAAGAAAAACTGAACCAATAAATCTAAACCAAGCCATCCCTAAAAGATACTTAAAGAAGTCCTACACATAGAAAACCAACAAGACCACAATAAAGGCCAAAAACTGCACCCAAACTGAGACTCCAAGAACCATAGGAAGAACCCAGTTGTCATGGCCCCCAAGAAGGTGGATAACATGGCAGGAACTACCCAATACCTCTCAGTCCTAACTCTCAACATTAATGGACTTAACTCTCCAAATAAGCAACATAGACTGTCTAGTTGGATTAAAAAACAAGATCCTTCTATCTGCTGCCTTCAAGAGTCACACCTTGCCCAGAAAAAAAAGATACATTTTGAAAGTGAAAGGTTGGAATGAAATCGAACATGTAAATGGCCCTCACAAACAGGCAGGAGTTGCAATCCTAATATCAGACAAAATAGACATCAATTTAAAAATTAACAACATTGACAGGCCCTTAGCAAATATTATAAGAAAAAGAAGAGAACATACCCAAACAAACTCCTAGAATGAAAACATCACCACGGTGGAGGGAGGGGGGAACAAGATTCAGAACACTATAAGAGAATACTTTTCAAACCTTTATGCTAATAAGTGTGAGAATCTGGAAGAAATGAAGATTTCCTAGCAAATATGGACATGCTGAAACAAAACCAAGATGAGCTAAATCAACTTAACAGGCCCATATCAAGCACTGAAATAGAAACAGCAATAAGAGACCTCCCATCTAAGGAAAGCCCAGGACACCAGGGGAATTTACAGCGATATTCTACAAGGCCTTCAAAGCAGAACTCACACCAGTGTTCCTCCAGCTCTTCAATAAAACTGAAAGAGAAAGTTCACTACCGAACTCTTTCTATGAAGCCATTGTAACCATTATCCCCAAACCAGGCAGGGACTCATAAAAGAAAGAGAACTATAGACCCATTGTTTTGATGAACATGGATGCAAAACTTCTCAACAAAATATTGGTCAATGGACTTCAACAACTCATCAAAAAAAATCATACACTATGATCAAACAGTATTCATTTCAGGGATGCGAAGCCTCAATACAATAAAGGCTGTAAATGACAAACCTACAGGTAGCATTATACTTAATGATGAAAAACTAAAGTCATTTCCTCTAAACTCAGGAATGAGACAAGGATGTCCACTCTCTCCACTTCTCTTCAATTTAGTATTAGAATGCCTAGCTACAGCAATAAGACAAGATGCAAACATAAAGGGGATCCAAATAGAGAAAGATGAACTAAAAGTACCAGGATATAAAATTTACCCTCAAAAATCAATGGCTTTTCTGTATGCCAACAATGAGAAGAGCACGGCTGAAATCAGGAAAGCAACAATATTCGTAATAGCCCCACAAAAAAAATAAAATATCTAGGACTTAACTTAACCAAAGAAGTGAAGGACCTCCATGATGTAAACTTTTAAAACCTGAAAAAGGAAATCAAACAGAACCAAGGAAGTGAGAAAACCTCCCATGCTCCTGGATTGGAAGGATCAACATTGTGAAAATGGCAGTACTTCCCAAGGCTATCTACATATTCAATGTCTTACCTATCAATATTCCAACCTCATTCTTTAATGAAATAGAAAAAGCAAACCAAAATAAAAGACCCCAAATAGCAAAAACAATCCTTAATAGAAAGAATAGTGCTGGAGGAATACAAATACCAAATTTCAAACTCTACTACAAAGCCATAGTAATCAGAACAGCTTGGTACTGGCACAAGAATGGACCTGAGGACCAATAGAATAGAAATGAAAACCCAGAAGTGAAATCACAGTCTTATATCCACCTAGCCTTTGATAAGGTAGCTGCAAAACTAGAATGGCTAGTTGATGTTAGGTGAAATGAACCCTATGATAAGGACTCAAATGTTTTTTTTTCCTTTCTTTCTAATGTTTCTAACATATTAATAAGATATTTCTTTGATGCTTTTTATGTTTTTATGTCTCTCCCCCAGGCATAACCCCTGTTTTCACTGTATTTGATGTAGGTATAAATTGTGGAGGGGAAGGTAGACCCATTGCAACAATGAGATGTATAAGACATTATGTCGAAAAATGAACTTTACAACTTTGGCACAGGCGGGGAGGAAGGAGTAGGGATGGTAAGGGATGGAAAGGGGAAACAAAAGATGAAGCAGCAATGCTTGATAAGAAATCACTCATTACTTTGCCCATGTAATTGTAACCCTCTGTATGGTATTTTCACAATTAAAAAAAAAAAGAATGGAAGAAAGACAGCCTCTTGATTAAATGGTGCTGGCAAAATTGGTTAAATACCTGTAGAAAACTGAAGTTAGATACCCTGAAAACATTACAGGAAGGCATAAGAGAAACCCTTGGTCTCCTTGGCACAGGATGAAATTTTCTCAATAGAGACCCAGAAACACAACAAATCAAAGAAAATTTGGACAAATGGGAATGCATGAAGCTGCCAAACTTCTGCATGGAAAAGGATACAGCTAGTAAGATCAATAGAAAGCCCATGGATTGGGAGAAGATCTTCACTAGCTATACAACAGACAAGGATCTCATATCTAAAATATATCTGGAACTCGAAAAATTAAATCCCCCAGCAACAAATCCTCAAAGAAACAACTGCCCAATAAATAAGTGAGCTAAAGACTTACAGAGAAACTTCTCTGAGGAGGAAAGAAGGATGGCTAATGGACACTCTAGCCGTAAAAGAAAAGCAAATCAAAACAACAGTGAGATACCACCTCACCCCAGTTGGAATGGCTATAATCAAGAAATCTAGTAACAACAGATGCTGGCGGGGATATGGCCAAATGGGAACCATATGCATTGTTGGTGGGAGTTTAAACTTGTTCAACCACTTTGGAAAGCAGTATGAAGGCTCCTCAAAAGACTACACATAGAACTCCCCTATGACACAGCAATCCCACTTTTGGGGATAAACAAGACCATACTAAAGCTACCAGCACAACTATGTTTATTGCAGCATTATTTACTATAGCTAAGATATGGAATCAACCCAGATGCTCCTCAGTAGATGAATAGATCAAGAAAATGTGGAATATATATCTATATCTATATACATATATATTCATTTATTTATAATGGAATTTTATGCCTCCATCAGAAAGAATGGCATCACCCTATTTGTTAGGAAATGGGAAGACTTGGGGAAAAAAAGTATATTAAGTGAAGTAGCCAGGCCCAAAGCAACATAGGTCCTATGGTTTCCCTTATTTGCAATAACTAGTATGTCTCTGGGACAAGCAGAAAAGGTAAAAATCTATGTACATATGACTAGATAAGATGATGTTAAGCGAAATAAACCCCAAGGTAGGGAAACAAGTGTTTTTGTTGTTGTTTGTTGTTGTTTTCTTTCTTGCTATTGTTTCTAAGGTATTTATAATGTGCCATGTGATTTTTTTGGGTTCTTTGTATGTTCCTCCTCCATGGTATAACCTCTTTTTTCACTGTATTTGATGTCTGTGCCTTGTATCTTTTATATACACTTCTCTAATTTGGGGAGGGGAAGGGAAAAAACAAAATGCTTGGATGCAGGTTGACCCATTGTAACAATGAGATGTACAAGACACTATGTTGAAAAACGAACTAATTTAGGCCAGTAGTTTGGGGATTTTAGTTGAGGAGGTAGGAGGGAAGGGAGTGTATGGGAAAAACAAAGGAGGAGTTAAAATGCTTGATAGAAAATGTACTCATTACCTTGCTAAGGTAACTCTAACCCCTTTGTAGAGTATTTTTACAATAAAAACCATATGTAAAAAAACTGTTAAGAAATCTAAATGATTTTAACTGCTAATAAAATGACAAGCTTGGGGCTGGGAAGGTGGCTCAGTGGGAGAGCAGTGGCTTGCATGCCTGAGGCCCTGAGTTCGATTCCTCAGCACCACATAAGCAAAAAAATAAATAAATAAAAAATAAAAAAAACTTAAAATGACAAGCTCACTATACAAATATACATCTGACTGATGAAAATTTTGTTCTCATAATCAAAACAGGAATTTTTATCATCATCAAAAAATGGATTGTCATTTTGAGAATGATGATTCTGCACATTTAACAATATTGTCTTCCAAGCATCAAATGGCACTGGTTCCTTCAGACACTGTAACAGCCCACATATCCCCATACACATGAGCCCACTACCAAGAACCAGATAAACACTATTAGTAATTACTCTACAATACATTTTTAAGACATGACTCCAACTTTCTCCTTACAAAGTAAGCCTAAATATTTTCTGCTTCACAATCAAAACAATATTGAGATACCACCTCACCCCAGCTAGAATGGCTATAATCAAGAACTCTAACAACAACAGATGCTGGAAGGGGTGTGGACACAAGGGAACCTTACTTCATTGTTGGTGGGAGTGTAAACTTGTTCAACCACTTTGGAAAGCAGTATGGAGGTTCCTGAAAAGACTTCACATAGAGCTCCCCTATGACCCAGCAATCTCACTTTTGGGCATTTACCCAAATGTTTACAAACAAGACCACACTAAAGCTACTAGCACAACTATGTTTATTGCAGCATTATTTACCATAGCTAAGATATGGAACCAACCCAGATGCCCCTCAGTAGATGAATGGATCAAGAAAATGTGGTATATATACACAATGGAATTCTATGCCTCATCAGAAAGAATGACATTTCCCCATTTGTTAGGTAATGGAAAGGCTTGGAAAAAATTATATTAAGTGAAGTAAGCCAAGCCCAAAGAAACATAGGTCCCATGGTTTCCCTTATTTGTAATATCTAGTACATGTATGAGTCAAGCAGGAAAGATCAGATAATGTGATGTTAGGAAAATGAACCCTTAGATAAGTATTTAAATGTTTTTTTTCTTTCATGCATTTGTTTCTAACTCATTTATAAGATTATTTCTTTGTAGCTTTGTATCTCCCTCCCCCACAATACAACCCCCTGCTTTCACTATATTTGATGTCGGTATAATTTGTGGAGGAGTTGGGGAAAAACAAGTCGTTTAAGGATACAGGTGGACCTGATGCGACTATGAGAAGTACAAGTTGTCATGTCAAAAACGAACTTTACAACTTTGGTGCGGGAGGGGGGGGCGGGATTGGGTGAGGGGCGGGGGGGGGGGGGGAGGCTGGGAAGGGATGTGAAGGGTAAACAAAGGAGGAGGCTGCAATGCTTGATAAGAAATGTACTCATTATCTTGCCCATGTAATTGTAACCCCTCTGTACAGTATGTTCACAAAAAATAAAAATTTAAATTTAAAAAATTTAAAAAAAAATTCTGCTTCACAACTTTTTCCCAACTGCTTATAAATTCTATTAACTTGAATATCAGCTCCACAAATGATATTGGAAGACAGAAAGTATGCTTAGTATTTATCAATCGTTTTGCGTGTTAAGATAAAGAGGGAGTGGTACTGTGGGTCAATTGGTAGAGCACTAGCCTTGAGCTGAAGATCTCAGGGACAGTTCCCAGGCCTAGTGTAACAATAAACACAAATGACAATAAACAAACAAACAAACAAATGAGTAAGCAAACTAACTAATAAATTCACAAGACAAAGAAAGGCATTTTTTGCTGGGTGCCAGTGGCTCACACCTGTAATCCTAGCTACTCTGGAGTCTGCTGTCTGAGGATCGCAGTTCAAAGCCAGCCCAGCAGGAAAGGTCATGAAACTCTTATCTCCAATAAACCACCAGAAACTGGAAGTGGTGCTGTAGTTCAAGTGGTAGATAGCTAGCCTTAAGCTGAAGAGCTGAGGGACAGCACTCAAGTCCAGAATTCAAGCTCCATGACTGACCATAAAAAAAAAAAAACAGGAAAAAGAAAAATAAAAAACAGACAGACAGGAAAGAAAGAAAGAGAAAGAAAGGAAGGAAGGAAGGAAGGAAGGAAGGAAGGAAGGAGAAGAAAGAAAGAGAAAGAAAGAAAAAAAGAATCGCATTTATGGAGATGGAGAGGTAGAGAGCTAGAACATAAAGAAATGAAGAGGTTGATACATAAAAGGTTTAAAATATGATTGCGTAAAGGCTCTCCTGGCATTCCTCCAAATCAAAAGTGTGGAATAAATGAATGCTCCAACTTTTTTCTTCATCTGTAGGACAAACTATTTGAAATGTATGAAAGTTCTTCTGACAAAATACAATGAGGTATTTGTGTGTGTGTGTGTGTGTGTGTGTACAAGTTACCCTTTTGTAGAAATGTATCTAAATCTCAATGATTAAATGAGAAGAAATATGTTTATCAGTTGATGTGGTAGGAGACAGAGATTCTAAGTAGGCAGATTTGCAATATTTGGATATGGGTGAAATAGGAAAAAAATTTCAATGACTATCCCAACATAAGTCTTCAAGTAATCATCATAATTAAGCTGTACTCTACAAAGTCATATATAAAGAGAATTTAAGTGAAACAACATGACAATGATTTTCTCTTTACCAAAAGAAAAGTTTCAGTGTAATATTTTAGTGTTAATAGAAAATTTTTAAAGTTAGCTGTGGGATAAGGTCTAAGTTAATACAGATCAAGCCTCATTATATTTTCAGGAAGAGAAATAAGTGAACAGACTTACTCACACTGATTCTAGTTTGTGCATCTTACTGAAAAATTATTTATAACACTGTAAGAAAATCCAAATGTGAAAAGTGATATAACAAATTCAAATGTTATTATTTTCTCTGTTTCAAATTTGGAGATACTATAATTGCATAGATTAATTTAAATAAAAGTATAGAGATAGTAATCAAAAAGAAAAATATTCCCTGCCATTTCTAGGTACTATATGCTATTGTATATTTCTATAATACTTAATATAGATTTATATTTGAAAAATTACATAGGCTGTGGCTGATGTGGTAGAGCATTAGCCTTGAGAAAAAAAACTCAGGGACAGCACTCAGGCCCTGAGTTCAAGCATCAGGACTCACATAAAACAATAAAAATTATAGAAAGATGTTTTCTTTTGCTATTTTAATATTTGTAGTACATCAAAAATGATTTACTATAAGTGTGTCTCAATTCAGAGAAGAGAGGCATAAAGCTAAAGCTCCATTTTTCATTCCTTATAAATTCTTTAAACATGTACACCCAGTACTGATATAAAAGTACCCATATATGTATGTTCTTTATCTTAGTATATTTATATCTGTCAATCTATTCACATATGTACATCTTTATTTGTAACCTATGCATATATTTTAAAAATTCTTTAGGACATATTATACATATGAATATGTATTTATACATGTAAAAGTAATGTCAAAGTTATTCATCATCTTTTAATCAGGATGAATTCCTTTTTCCTTTCTTAGCATTATATAAAACATAATACAACAAAGAAATCTAGTAATCACAGTCTTTAAAGTTGTATAATTTAAATCTTTACTCTTCTGATTTCAGCACTTCTGAATTTTCCACTCAGAGCTTAAGAAGTTGTGAAAATCATTCTTAAATTGTCTTAATAATGTAATGGAAAACTAAGGATTCATTTATTTAAATTAAGCCAGTTCTAGAAAATACTTAGGAATTGGATGTTTTGTTCTTTGAAGACTGAAAAGGAATGTTTCAGAAGAACTACTGGGCTTTACCAAAGATCATTCTATGATCAGTTATTCAATTGAAAAATGTGTATTCAGAAAAAGAAAGACAAAAACCATTTTGGATGTTCATGGAACATTATGATGGTTTATGATGTAATACTTGCCTTTTTAAGAGGTTATCAGTGAATGATTGGTGAGATAAAAGTGTAGTTAAATAAGAGAGCAAAAATAGACTTTGCAGATTTATGCTTTAATTTACATTACCTGTTAAAATAATTTCTGATTTCTGTAGGATTAAAATTATTATCTGCCATTATGATGACACGATTTAAATTCCTTTCAAATGTGTTTAAAGAAACAGCTTACAAGATATAAGGATAAGTTAATATTTAGTTAAAGATGAAAAAACAGAATTTTAAATGTTATATCTGTTAAATTTATAAACTCCCTGAACTGTGTTCTTATTTTAAAAAGATTAAATTAATTTTAATCAGTGTAATTTAAAATAAGTAAGTTGACATAATATCTCATTATGTCTTTAATTATTGTACATACTAATTATTATTCATTACATATATTTATGCTCTATTTTCCCAAGGATATTTTTTATATCTTTGATCTAGAACTAAGAAGACAATTATGTAAACATTTTTATATATCTTAGTCATTCTTCAAAAACCATTTTAATTAATTATACTACATGTCTAATGAAGGAGGAATCATATTTCTCTCAGTTAAAAGTTAGCAATGTGATAATCCATTTAGAAATTCATCAATTTAAATAAATTTCAATTTCTTTATGAGCAAAAAGAATGTAGTAAGCATTAGAATGTTCAATCTAACTGCAGTGTTTTACTCAATATAAGAATTATAAGAAGTAAATAGCTAGAGACTGATGTGAGAAAAATGGATATTGCTGTAAAAATTGGAGAAAATGTTGAATAATTAATATTCCCAAGAGCTCCGACTCAGATTGCCTGGTAAAATCTTACAGTATTAAAAAAATCTCTTCTCCCTCATTCTCTGTGGCTCCATAATTGATACATTGTCAAACTTTTCACATGAAACCTTTACTGGAATCAAAGTGATTTGAACAAGGATAGGCACAAGCCCTAAGGCAATAAAAAATATATTCCAATACCAAGATTCTACAAAATAAGAATGAAAGCAATTAAATAATACAGTGACATCCTATAATTGAGAAGTTAATTGTTAAGCAGAATAAGAAAATGAGACATTGAAAGTTGGTAAGTGAAATAGAAGCTAAGGGAGTTAAAGCAAAATGTAACAAGAATAGAGTAGGATCAAATGGATAGAGCATGACCTATTCCTTTGCTGGTCGTTTTGAAAAATCCATAAGCTTGGCCTATTTCAGTTTTCTTAATAAAATCTGAGAAATAAAAGAAACTAGCACCTAAACATCTTACAAATACTAGGGAAAAAATGTAAATAAAATCTCATCACTACTAGCAAAAATAAGAAGTCAATTGTGAGGTACTAACACTGATATTAGATACTTGGTGACATTTGTTTTTTCAAATGATTTTGTATTGCCTGAGTTGACAAGAGTATTTAGATATTCCCATGTTCACTTTATGTCTAATTTTATCATTGCTGTAAATTGTGGTTGTAGAGAAATGAGATTTTTACTTCTCTTTATTTCTACATGTACTAAATTAACTCAAGTGTGTTAAAACATTGTAACTAACACAAGTAGGGAGAAGTAATTTAAGCATGACATTTTCCAAAAACACTCTATGTTCCTACTGAGTTTTATGATAAGGGGCACTTTTGTGTATGCCATTGTATTTTACACAATTGTGTTTAAATTGGTAAAGTTGATAGATGTTAAAATCTTCTTTTTCCTTAATAGTACAATATTCAACAAATGTATGCTTAATGAATTATTCTAATAAATGTGTAAATTCTTCATTATGTGGAAGATATTTTGAAGCATTTCACTCAGTTCGATTTTAAGCAAATTCTATAGACCCAAGAATTAAAAATGAAAGATTGAGGAAAAGTTTATAATTTGGACAGATTTCGAGGTTGAGTCAGACATTTGGAAGCTTTTGAAAAGACAGTGCCATCTATGACAGAAAAATAGTAATGATCATATGGAAGGCAAAACTAAAATTCAAAACTTTTATAAGAAATCTACATTTGCCTTTATAGCCTGTGCATATAAAATCATATTGCAAGTTTAATTGATTTGGTAAACTAGAAATTTTTTTTCTCTGCAAAGTGTAACCTGGTAAACCTTTCCAAAGCTAAAGTGAGCATGTATAGTAGAACATATAATAAAACTTCTAATTTAAATTACAAGTCTCACTATCATAGGTTACCAAAATTCTGGTAACTTCGATATTTTTCTTTGCTATCCTGCTAACCTTGTGATCTTCTACCTTTTCTATTTCCTTTCCTGAAACCATATTTGTGATTCAAAATACTTAAAAGTACAGAAAATGTACTTAATCATGTTGTACCCTGAACTAAATGTAGTGTATTTCCCTCTCTTGTATTCAGAATGCACAACAATATTTTTATAAGGTGCAACAACAAAAATAAGGGTTTATCATCTCCTTCAAAATATTTGTCTATTTTGGGGACTTGTTGTGAGAAATGAATCTAAAAGTGTTTCTTCTACCTTACTCCCATGTGTATTAAAAATAATTTCTTTGGTAGGACAAATGTAGCTGTAAGTGCAGACAACACCTACACTACCAATTCATTAGTTTAAATAAAGATCCAAGTGTGAACTTGGTGGATTTTCACTTCAGAACAAATTTAAAATTCAAGACTTTAATATTTCCCAACTCACACAATTTGCTATAAAAAACTAAATGAGGAGGTGTATGTTAGAGGGCAATACTCTGTGTTCCAAGATAATCTCTTGTATTTCTCTTGGACAAATGAGTGTGTTGTTTCCTCGTCAAAAAAACTGAACATCAGTAGAACATCTTCATTTACTGTCACTTTGTCATTCGATTTTCTCAAACATTTTTTAGCATCAATTATTTGTATAACAGGATTTCATTTTGACATGTCCATATAACATACAACTTGACTAGTCTCATCTTCTTGGTCATGTTCCTTCTCTCTCCACCTAAATTAATCTCAATAATATTCATTGATTTATTTTCATACCAAGAACATCTCCAGGGCTGGGAAGGTGGCTCAGTGGTAGAGTGCTTGCCTTGCCTGCATGAGGCCCTGGGTTCAATTCCACAGCACCAAAGCAGAAAAATCCAGAAGTGGTGCTGGGACTCAAGTGGTAGAGCACTTGCCTTGAGCTGAAGAGCTGAGGGATAATGCCCAGGCCCAGAGTTCAGGCTCCATGACCGACAGAAAAAAAAAAAATAGAACATCTTCAAAATGTTCTACTCCTTCTTTATGTTGAACCAAGTGGTGTGTAAACATAAATGAAATTCCTATTATACACTGAGTTACTCCTTTCTGAAATTCTCTTTAGCAAAAAAAATTAGTGGATTAACACATAATTATTTAATACTTTCTCTTTCTATAAGCAATGAATTTGTGTCTAGATTAATAATGTATTAATCCAACTGTGCTTTGTTTGTTTGATTAATAAAAAATAAATTTATATATCCACAGACTGATAAGTGTTCATCTTCTGTATTCAACATATACTGAAAATATACATTATATCTCAATAAAGTTGACAATAATATGTTATAATATAGATTCTCAGCTCAGTTTTAAGGTAATTATCCTTCAAGTCATTCTCAATATCATTCTTTAGACGTGTGATTTATTTTAGATTTTATGTGTTAAGTTTTTATGACTATAAATTCTTCAAAATAGTTTTATTATAAAATGTTTAATCTAGTAGACATAATGCAAGTATCTCTTGCATTGACCCCTTGTTCACTACTGCTGCACTGAATTGTTCTTTGCAAGCATAGCATCCCAACCCAAACTGATTTATTTTTGTTCTTTTTCCGTGTATTTTCTTGATTCAGTATTTTGGCAGACTCTATACCTTTTGTTGAGGTCCCTCTTCTGGCCTCTTCCACTTTCTTCTGCCAGATTTGTTTTAGGACTCATTTGAAAAGTCAAATCCTTGAACCTTGATTTCTATAGTTTCCACTGTTCCTGCTCATAGAAGTATAGTGTTTTTGGTTATTTGTACTTACTGTGCATGTGTTTGTCTTTCTTACTAGAAAATAAGTCTAAAGTAAAAGTAGAGACTATGTCTTTTTAATCTGTTCCTTCTGAATACATTGTCTCAATAAGTATTTGCTAAGATAATGAAAGTGAAATAAAAATGATAAGAAATATTAAATAAGTCAGGATAAAGAGACAAAGACACATATTTTGCTCAAATATGGAAAGTAGATTTAGCTTATAAACATATAAGTAAAGATATTGGGCCAGGCGCCAGTGGCTCACGCCTGTAATCCTAGCTACTCAGGAGGCTGAGATTTGAGGATAGTGGTTCAAAGTTAGCCTGGGCAGGAAAAGTCCATGAGGCTCTTATCTCCAGTTAACTACCAAAAAACTGGAAGTGGCGCTGTGGCTCAAGTGGTAGAATGCTCACTTTGAGTGGAAGAGCGCAGGGGTCGTGCCCAAGTCCAGAGTTCAAGCCCTAAGACGGACCAAAAAAAAATATAAATAAATAAATAATAAGATATTGGGTGGTAGGCAAGTATATAAAAAAGCACCAACTGAATTATGGTATATTCAAGAGAGAAGTCAAATAGTGTAATTCCTAAAAAGGAAAAAAAATAAACATTCAACAAAATAAGCACCTAGAGGGGAGTAAGGTTAGGGGAAAGAGGTCGAATATCGATGAAGACAAGAGCAGGAGAATGCATTCAATGAAGGCATTGAATATATGTGACTGAATGCATTAAATATATATGACTGTGTAGGAATGAATTCAACTTATATCCTGCAAAATGACGAAGAGTGAGGGAAGGGTTTAATTGTGGGTATGTATGAAAATGTTGAAAGGAGAGCAATTGATCAAGATGCATTTTATTAAATAGCAACTCCTTTGTACACCTATTTAAAGTTAATAAAAAATATATTTTAAAAATACTTAGCATCAAACATACTTGGGCATTTGTATATGTTAGATAATTTATTTAAATTTCCTAAGACTGATACTCTCATTTAGAAATTCTTATATCTAGAATACATATTATACCTATATTGTGGAAAATATAGTGTTACTTATGAATTATTTTCATAATCTGTCACATGCATATCAACTCTCAAAAAGTAAAAGGATATTATTTTTTATTAGTTGAAGAAACTAGAACATCATTCTTCAATTCCTGAAAGCACAGTAGTGAAATGAATGCCAAGATAGGAACACATATATTTCTTTTTTCTTTCTTGTTATTGTTTCTAACATATTTATAATGTATCATGTGATTTTTTTGTTTCTTTGTATGTTCTTCCCCCATGGTATAACCCCTGTTTTCACTGTATTTGACGTCAGTGCCATGCATCTTGTATATATACTTCTCTAATTTGGGGAGGGGAAGGGAAAAAACAAAATGCTTAAATAGGGATACAGGTTGACCCATTGTAACAATGAGATGTACAAGACAGATGTTGAAAATGAACTTTACAGCTTTGGTGGGTGGAGGTGGGAGGAAGGGATAGTAGGGGAAAAACAGAGGAGTAGGTAACAATGCTTAATAGGAAATGGAATTATTACCTTGCTCATGTAACTGTAACCCCTCTGTACAGTATTTTTACAATAAAAAATGTACAATAAAGAGAAAATGTTGGATAACAGAAAACAATATCAATAATTTCATTTTTCAAACTATTTTAAAGGAAACCTTCATCTTCTTTGAATACTTATACAATAGTTGAAGTATTTGCTAGTAGTTCACGTGGATGGTATGATGATTTGACCAACAGTAAAACTCTAGTCAACAGTAAGCTGTGATACATTTCCTTTATTTTTATGTCCTGTAATTCTAGGAAGTTTTAATTACTTTTTTTAACTGCATTTGATTAGGTTCAATTAAAATGACTATTTTGACTCATTTACTCTTCCTTAAGAACTAATCTACTTGCATGTTTATATATATATATGTATATATATACATATTTATACTTTTGCCATTAAAATATTGACATAGATGATCAACATATTTAATGGAAAATATTTATTCCCAAATATATATATATATATATATATATATATATATATATATATATATATTTGGGAATATTATATATATATATATATACAGAGAGAGAGAGAGAGAGAGAGAGAGAGAGAGAGAGAGAGAGAGAGAGAGATGCTCATTTGTTAAATGAAAATATTGCCATAAAGAAGCTAGGACTAAGCAATTAAAAACAATGATATTTAAACTGAGGTAAATTGATTACAATAGAGTCTTTCATAAAACCACCTTTCTTTTCTGGTCCAGACTGTCTGTACATGCACTGACAAATTTTGGAATGATGTTTTAGGATGGAATGATTATAAGAATAATCTGAAAATACATTCAAAGAGCTAAATTATTTTATGATCATGTGACCCTTAGACTGAACCAAAGCCAACATCCTTTGCTATGGAAAATAACAATGTAATGTTTAAAAATATTGAAAATAAAAATATAACATATCATCTATAAATACTTATGGAAATTTAATTTTTATATCAGATGTCATAAACTATTTTTGTTCTAAGTATATAAAGTCAAAAAGGTAGCATATACTGTTAACATTATGGAAATAATTTCAGTCAGTCATCCAAATTAAAATCTATTTGTTTCATAAAACTAATATTTTGAAACTTCATTTTATAAAACTTTTCCTCTATGTATTTTCTAAACCTTTTAACTTTTATTTAAAATCTCTGGGGAAAATGCTATATTAATGTTGTATTATCAATGAGTACCCTCAAATTATATCTTTTATGAATGAACCTTGGGATTGTGTTTATATGTCCTCAGATATAATCAATAATTCTCACTAATGGAAGAGAATGGAAAGACATAGTTAACTGAAGTAAAAAGAGAGCCAACAGTCTGGGATAAGATCTTTACCAGCAATACATTTAACAAAGGCCTGATGCAAAACATATAAAGACCTCAAGAAAACTATCCCCTCCCAAACCTAATAAACCAATCACTAAATGGGAAAAGTAACTAGGAGAGACTTCCACAGAAGAGGTAAGAATGGCAAAGAAATGCATGAGGAAATGCTCATCATCCCTGGCTATACAAGAAGTTTAAATCAAAACAATTCTGAGATACCATCTCACCACAGTTAGATTGACCAACATTGAAAATTCAGACAACAAATGTTGGTGGGGATATGGGGGAAAAGTAAACCATTTGCTCTGCTGGTGGCAATGTAAAGGAGTACAAGCACTCAGGACAGAAGTCTGGAGGTTCTTCAAGAAAACTGAACATAAATCTGCTCTGGGACTCTTGGGCATCTATCAGCCAGGATACCATAAAGATACTTGCACATCCATGTTTATTCCTACACTATTCACAATAGCTAAGTTATAGAAACAGACCAGATACCCTATAATAGATCAATGCATTAGAAAAAAAAAGTGTCATCTATACACAATGGAATTTACATTGCTCATAGAAAGAATAATCCATCTCTGAAAGGAAATGGATGGATCTAGAACAAATCATGTTCAGTGAGATAAGCCAAGCTCAAAGAGACAAACGATACATTTTCTCTAATATGTGGAAGCTACTATGTATTGGAACATGATAAATTATACAGGACTGAGGCTTATACACACGTAATAAGACCAAAAAAGGATATATTTAGAAAGGGCCACGAAGGCACAATTCTTATGGTCCCCTTATTTTAGAAAATAATATTTATTGACATGACCTCCAGGAAATAAAAACAAGAGGCTTCTTTCTTGGTTGCAGTTTTTGTTTTCTTTTCTTTTTGTCTTGCTAGTTTATTTGTCTTTGTAGAGTAAAGAAAGGCACATAAATGGAAGGATAAAGAGTAAATAAATGTAGCAGTAGTTCGCACTAGACACAATGTTGAAAGTGAACTATACAACCTGTGAGTTGGAAAGGGAGGAAAAATGGAAGACAGTGAGGGAAGGGGTGACTTTATCCAAAAATAAATGTACTCATGATCTGACTTATGTAATCGTAATACCTTTGTACATTACTTCTATAAAAAGAAGAATAGCCAGGTGCCAGTGGCTAACAACTTCTGTAATCCTAGCTACTTGGGAGGCCGAGATTTGAGGATTACAGTTCAAAGCCAGCCCGGGAAAGGAAAATCCGTGAGGCTCTTATCTCCAATTAAACACTAGAAAATCAGAAGTGGTGCTGTGGCTCAAGTGATAGAGTCTTTGCATTGAGCTGAAGAGCTCAGGGACAATTCCTAGGCCCAGAGTATAAGCCCCACGACCAACAAAAGAGAGAGAGAGAGAGAGAGAGAGAGAGAGAGAGAGAGAGAGAGAGAGAGAGAGAGAGAGAGAGAGAGAGAGAGAGAGAGAGAGAGAGAGAGAGAGAGAGAGAGAGAGAGAGAGAGAGAGAGAGAGAGAGAGAGAGAGAGAGAGAGAGAGAGAGAGAGAGGAGAGAGAGAGAGAATGTGATACTTCAATTAAAAAATAAAATAAAATAAATAAAAAATAAAAATGGGTATATTAGCTTATCTAAAATATGATTTATGAATAATGATTCTTGAAAATTATTTATGTGGTTCCAGTTAAAACAACTAAACAAATTTCACTGCACTAAATATATAATAATTTAATTAATACAGTAGTATTTAAAATTATCTCTGAAAGTGTTCAATCTTTAAGTAAAATATAAAGGACATAAGGCTGGATGTTGTACTTGTGACAAATTTAAGAGAATAAAAAAGTCTGTATTTTAGCATATTGTTAGTTTTAAATCTGTTTTGGGCAAGAGACTGACATGATGCAGAAAATAATGGGATTCTTATATATTTTAGGGTAAGTAATTGCAAATATATAATGAATATTTAAGGGGAAACCTAATTAAAATATTCTACAGCAAAACAATGACAGTGTGTACATGCTATTTACTAATTAATAAGCATATATATATATATATATATATATATATATATCTTCTTGAGTCACATTTTCCCTATCTTCACACTAACCTAAATCAGCTTAAAGGAAGACCAAATTAGTGACATGATTTAGTACACATTTAAAATAACCATACAAAATTTAAAGTTCAAATCAAGATATTAGAAAAAATATTCTATGTTCAGGCCCAAGTACATATAAAAGCATTAAATATATAGTAAAACTAAATGAAAACTTGTTTTAATAGTAGTTAATACAACACGATAAGCAACTGTAGAGGAGGGCAGACTCCCTCTACTTCCTTCAAGTGTAGAGGCAGAACAGGAGAAAGAAAAGCAGATATGCATCTGAGGGGGCCCCAATGATGGATATGATTTTTCCATGCAGAAAAGAGCATGTCTGCCAGGAAGAAAAAAAAATCTTTTGATTGAAGAGGATAAGCAATGTAAATGTCACTTGAGGAAAAAAGAAATAATTCACCACTTGTACATAGCAAATAACCCAGAACTATGTTAATGTGACATGTGAGGAGTTGTAAACTATGTTTGCAAAATGCTGGTATAATAGTATAAGTGTAAAAGTAGTGATAAGTTCACATAGAAATACAGACATATATAAGAACATGCATATACATATTGTATATATGTATATTATATATGTTTATAAGCATATACATATGCAACAATATTTCAAAAGAAGAGAAGAATACTGAAAATTAAAGGAAGCACCTAACCATGCTACACAAGATCTTGTCAACCCTTTGGAGAATCAATTAGAGGTAAGAAATTTTAAATCAAGCAGGAAAACTGGTTAATGGGCTTTATCAATACCTTCTCAGTCATATAATGAACAAAATCTATATTCAGAAATGAAAATACACAGAAGAGGAAAGAAGGGTTTTCGAAGCTTTTCTGGTGGCATCAGATCATAATAAAAACATTGATGGAAATGAAAGTATTTGTGGTGCAGATGTTTTCCTGGGTGCACACACCATTCAATGACTTGGGGAGGAAAAGAAAATATTGAATGGAAAAGATAATGAATTTTGTTTGAAGCATCTGGATTTGAAGATATGAAACTCTGAGTAAGATGTGCTAAAGCAGTTATAAATAGGATTCTAGAACAATGGTAGGAAGATGGGGCACTCGTGGTGGCTCATACGCTGTAATTTTGAGAGATAGACTAATAGGAGTGGGACTAAATGATACTGCTGACCTGGGAGGAGAGGACATAGAAAATGTTCAAAATCACTCTGATGAAAAATGAAAAACTGTACTTACGATGCTCAGTGAGGTGAAAATGAGAAAACAACTGTTGAGTGCTAGTTACAGAAGAAAATAAAAAAAATACTGCAGGGTGAATGATAGTCAGATGAAGGCAGGAGGGAGTATATTAGCTTACTTGGACTGTTTGTATGCACTTCTAGAAAATAAGCAAAGAAGTAAACCTCAGTCTTACTGAGCTACAGCAAAAATATGTAAAGGTTGCTAAATATTTCACAGAGCATTCTTATTATGACGTTAACTGAAATGAGATCATAAGAGAAATCATTACATAATAATCTATAAAGGATGTTATTAAACACAGAAAGACATGTCAATAAGAATGTAAAGCATGTTTTGAAATGAAAGCATAGTGAAAGAGAATGGTGGAATTGTGTCTTTACTACTTTGTTCATAGTAAGTGCACGTAGATTTTGAAAGGAGAGGTAAATCTTCACAGCTGTCTGTGTTTAAAATTCCTGTATATGAATAGTCATGCAATACCATTAGAAAATTTGGTTTTAATTCATTAGTAACATTTAATCATGAAGCTTAATTAATATTTCTCAGATATGGTTCATTACACTCAACTATGAGCCATGGTTTGAACAATATTATTACCCTATTGTGATCACTGTGATGAAAATAATTATTTCCTTTTCAAATTTAACCTTTATTTTACATGATTTGGGAAACAGCTAAGTAGTATGTTCATAGAACATAACTTTCTAATATTAAATATATTATTATTGATACTGTTCTCAGAAGATTGATGAAATAAATTTTCTTATAATCATTTTAAAAAGTTTCCAATACAACTTAAAATGTATCTATTACTCACAATACACATCATGACACTGTGCTGTCATATTGTTACTCTGATCACTTCATTAAAAATAATACTTATTTGATTATTATGTAATAAGTAACAAGCAGCATTTATATCACATTAGGACAGCAAATATTAACCTCAGAATAATATTTGTGCATAAAGTGAACTGTTGGGATATAAAACTGCTGATTTTGGATGTGAAGGGTAAACAAAGGAGGAGCCTGCAATGCTTGGTAAGAAATGTACGCATTATCCTGCCCATGTAATTGTAACCCCTGTGTACAGTATGTTCACAAATAAAATTAAATTAAATTAAAAAAAAGTAAAAAAAAACCCTGCTGATTTCCCTATGTTGGATGATCTAAATCAATCAAAATTCCTAGGTCCTTGATGGGAGAATTTGGTATGTTAGCCACACAGTAGACACAGAGCTATTTTATTGTTGATAAATATCAGCCACATTAAACCTTTTTTACCCACCCAGACATGAATGTATGTTCATTCATTATTTTCTCCTGTAGTATCATATAAACCTTCTATCTAAATGAAAGTCACTTCATTATATGGAAGATACTTAAATAGTGGGGGATAGTATTTGATATCTAATTGAAAGTAAGCTGTTAACTTAGAAGCATGAAATGGAGAAGAAAAGACTAGATAAATGAATAAATGTGAACAAGGTAGTGGAAGGCTCATGATAATTAGATAAAGACTTCCTTTGCCACTTTTGTACCTAAATATTTTATTTCAGTTTATAATTAAAGAAATTTATTTAAATTTAATTTAAGGTTTGTGTGTGTGTGTGTGTGTGTGTGTATGAGAGAGAGAGAGAGAGAGAGAGAGAGAGAGAGAGAGAGAGAGAGAGAGAGAGAGAGAGAGAGAGAGAGAGAGAGAGAGAGAGAGAGAGAGAGAGCACTACTGGGGTTTGTATTGAGCATTTTACATTTGCTACTTCGTCCATCAGCTCTTTCTTCTGTTTGTTTTGAGATAGTATCTTGCATTTTGTCCAAGCTAGCCTGTACTACGATTCTCTTATTCTACTTTCCACATAGCTGGGATAACAGAGGAACACCTCCTCAGCCATCTAACTTTTGTTTAGATTGGGATCTCAAGAATTTCTCACCTGGCTGGCCTCAAATGATGATCCTCCCTCTGAGTACAGTGAGCTCTGCCTCCTATACATCTACGATAATGGATGGTAAGCCACCAATTCCAATCTAGAAACTGATTATTCAAAAAATATGAGATTCATTAATTCAAAGCTGAAATTGACCGCACAGTGATAAAGTGATTTTATAGTTGTTATTAAATTATGAACACTAAAATATTTTATGATAACACACTGTTTCTAATACACTTGTACATAATTATATAAACATGTAATCATTCTTCTATCCATATTTTATCTAAATATCATTTAGAATGAAAAAATATGAACACGTTATATCAGTTATTTGTTGATACTTAATGGAAAATACAGAGAATGGACTAAGAAACATTAAAGCAGAACACATCCTACATATATGCTGAGAAGGATTTGCCTCAGATGTGTGTGAGGAAATCCATCATCTAAATTAACCTGTTGAGAACTTAGAATGCCTCAAAGTTGAAAGCAATATGAAATGAATCTTAAATATCATATGCTTGATCTTACAAATTTACAGAGGTTTAATTTATTATTTGTTAAGATGATTAAATTTTTCACTAAATCCTCAATGATAAAAATATATGAAAAACTTATATGGATACTGTTAGTTTTATTTCTAAAGTATTCATATTTTAAATCACATACACAGGATGAGAAAATGTGAAATGGATAAAAGACAACAATTAAAATAAAGTGCAAAGCCAGGCGATGGTGGCTCATACCTGTAACCCTAGCTATTCAAAAAACTGAGATCTGAGGATTGTAGGTTAAAGCCAGCTGAATCAGGAGAAAGTCTCTTATCTCCAGTAAACTACGCAGGAAAAAAAAAAAACAAAAAAACAGAGATAGTTTTGTGACTCAAGTGGTAGAAGGCTATATCCTTGAGCACAAGGATACTCAGGAATAGCGCTCAATCCCCGATTTCAAGCCTGAGGACTGGCAAAAAATAAAAATAAAATAAAAAAAAGTAGTGTGAATCATTTTAATTTTCCAAGACCTAGATATTTAGTTGCTTCCCAACCAACCCCAGTTTGTTTCTAAGAATTCACAATGTTTTTAAACCTTTCTGAAAGCAAGAAAGATGAAATAACTGCTTCAGATGAAATTAGCATCACCAGCAAATATTAAAACTGTCACCTGATAGGACTGTGAATCATCAGTAGGCCTTCAAGCAATAACCTGCCATATAATTCTGTAACTCATATGTCAATTAATTTTATATTACTCTCACACATGACACTAATAGTTAATTATGTTGCTTCATATTGCTATCTTAATTACAATGTGTTTGTGTTGAACATGCCTCAAAGTAAGTCCTTCCTTATAAAAATGTTCTCTTTTGTGAAATTTACTAGAAATATACCAGTCTAACAGGAGTGTTTCAATCATATTTTTAATACTCATTAGATTTTATAATGCAGATTGACTATTTAAATTATGTAACAAAATTTTTTTTGTTTGAACATTTAAGAATATATTGGTATGAATGATTTTTCCATAAAATAAATTTTACCTATGTGAATTAAATAAAAAACTGGTGAAGATGTCCCTATGTTTCTACGAGTTCATTGACTAGAATTAATATAGGTGACAGAGGATCCAGAGATCATCTATTAACATGAGGATCAAGTTCCTTGCATCAGCATTGATGATAAAGCAGAGAAAACAACCAAGGTTGGACTAATTGAAATATCTGGACAATTACAGAGAAAATAAACTGAAATAGAAAGATATTTAGCACTATTCCAGGGACAATGGAAAATAGTAAGAAAAATCTTTAAAGTCAAATTTGTAGCAGTTAGCCTTGAAAAAAAAATATGTAAACAGTGATTTACTATGAAAAAAATGTTTCTTCTTTAATTGTTCTTTTTAAAACCAGTAAAATACCAAGCTTTCAGTTCAGATTAGAAGATTTTTGTTACCATTGACCTAATTCATCTTTTCTTTAAACTTTCTGACATAATATGAAAATATTTGTGCATTATAATATATGATAAAAAATGGAAAAATCTTCAGTGTTCACAATTGTTTAAAGGCATTCTTAACCTTTAAAGGATTTCTAAGTACTTAACATTTGATTATATATTCTTTAATAATATGATTATTGAAAACAGACCAAATTTATCCTCCAAACTGAGAAAGATTTTTTTGAAAGAGTACACAAGTAGATGAAAGGATGAGTGAATGGGTGCTTATGAAAAATTCAATGCATTAATCATTCATTTTTGTAGAATTTGACTGTTACACTTAAACACAGTTAACCTACGCATTCTTTTTTTTAAGCTTAAAATATTTTTAATGTTATTTTATTGTAAAAATAGTGTACAGAGGGGTTACAGTTACGTGAGAAAGGTAGTGAGTACATTGTTTCTAATGTTCTAATTTTTTTTATATTTATGATATCCATGATCAATTTATTCATTGTCGGACCCCTGAGCTGTTTCTTTTTTTTAAAATTTAATTTAATTTAATTTAATTTGTGAACATACTATACAGAGGGGTTACAATTACATGGGCAGGATAATGCATACATTTCTTACCAAGCATTGCAGCCTCCTCCTTTGTTTACCCTTCACATCCCTTCCCAGCCTCCCCCCTCCCCCCCCACCCAATCTTTCCACCCCCGCCCCCCCCCCCCCCCACCAACGTTGTAAAGCTCCTTTTGGACATGACAACTTGTACTTCTCATTGTTGCAACAGGTCCACCTGTATCCTTAAACGCCTTGTTTTTCCCCATCTCCTCCACAAGTTATACTGACATCAAATATAGTGAAAGCAGGAGTTATACTGTGGGGGAGGGACATACAAAGCAACAAAGAAATAATCTTATCAATGCGTTAGAAACACATGCATGAAAGAAAAAAAATTAAAATACATTTCTTAGGGTTCATTTTCCTAACATCACATTATCTGACCTTTTCCGCTTGACTCATACATAAACTAGATATTGCAAATAAGGGAAACCATGGAACCTATGTTTCTTTGGGCCTGGCTTACTTCACTTAATATAATTTATTCCAAGTTTTTCCATTTCCTAACAAATGGGGCAATGTCATTCTTTCTGATGGAGGCAAAGAATTCCATTGTGTATATATACCACATTTTCTTGATCCATTCATCTACTGAGGGGCATCTGGGTTGGTTCCATATCTTAGCTATGAACCTAAGCATTCTTTACTTGAAATGCAACAAAGAAGTAAATTATTTTTCTTCAAACTTAGGAATTCTAATTGCAAATACTTGCAAGGTAAATTGGTACACAGAGCACCAATTAATTGACTTAATTGACACAGGATTGTTTTAACCAACTATATTCTGCATCCATGGTCCTAGGCTAGAACTGAGGGTGCAGAAGTTCAAAATTGACTAACCTACATCCTGAGCTATCACATGGTTTGATAGAAACAGAAATATCACATCATATAAAATGATTATCAATAGACACTAGGGCACAATCCAGAGTCAACAATAGCACTAAAATTAATATAACTTCCTTTGTCCACAAAGTCACCTCATTTAGCAAGTAGAATTGATAGAAAATTGTTATTCATGTCATTAGCTTATTTCCCAGATTCTCCCTATCCTGTTTTTCAAATGTTTATCTATGAATTTAGTGATTGGTGGATTCCTCATTCTTACTAACCTACCAAATTATGGTGAAACTGATTGGTTTCCTTTTGGAATTTTGAAAGTCAAAATTAAAGGAAATGATAAGCACATCATTAAATACAATTTCACTTTCAGACAATGTATTTGAACATTTGACATATCATATTTATATTATTCCTTCCTTCCTTCCTTCTTCCCTTCCTTCCTTCCTTTCTTTTTTTCTTTCTAGCCTTCTTTTTTTCTTTCCTTACTTCTTTTTTCTTTCTTTCCTTTTGTTTTCAGTCATGGGGCTTAAGTCTAGTGGTCTACACTCTTTGAGCCACAGCTCCACTTCCAGTTTTCTGATGGTTAATTGGAAATGAGACTTTCCAGCCCAGGCCAACATTGAAATAGTGATCCTCAAATTTCAGCCTTTTAAGTATCTAGGATTACAGGCATGGCCTACCAGTGCTGGACTTCACTAATCTTTATGTGGAGGACTTTTCTCTGAATTACTTTTCTAAATCACTAAGTGATTCAGCGTGCCTCATTAAAAAATTTTTAATACACACACACACACACACACACACACATTAGTAAAGATACTATACAGAGGGGTTACAGTTACATGAGTAAGGTAATGAGTACATTTCTTATCAAACATTTTTACCTCTCCTTTGTTTTCCCCCTACCATGCCTTCTCTCCCCACTCCCCAACTCCCTACTCCCAGGTTGCAAAGTTCATTTTCAACATAGTGCCTTGTACATCTTGTTGTTATGTTGGGTCAACCTGTATCCTTGTTTCAGCAATTTGTTAATTCCCTTTCCCTCCCAAATTAGAAAAAAATGTATATACAAGATACAGGGCACCAGAATCAAATACAATGACAACAGGAGTTATACCTTAGGGAGATAACATTTTTAAAAAATGTACTCATTACCTTGCTCATATAACTGTAACCCCTCTGTACAGTATTTTCACAATAAAAAAAAACTTATTTTAAAAAAAGACAGGTTCTTACTAAGAAAGTGGCATGAAATTATAAACTCTTTTCAATAAACCAGGCTTTAATATCTTTAAAAAACATCACATAGTACATTAAAAACCATAGCTACAAAGATAAACTCTCTTGTGTCCCTATTTTGGAGTTCCTTTCACATAGCATCATCTCATATGATCATATGTATACAGAGTTTCACCTTTTCTGCTTGTTTGGTAAGATTATCCTAGTTGTAGATAGTTATTGCAAATAAGGTAAACCATAAGACCTATGTTACTTTGGTTCTGGCTTACTTCACTTAATATAATTTTTCCAAGTCCTTCCATTTCCCAACGAGTAGGCTGTGTCATTCTTTCTGATGGAGGCATAGAGTTCTAATATATACATATATAATATTATATATTATATATTATCATCTATATGAATGGATCAAGAAAATGTGATGTGCATACATATATGTGAATATATAATATATATATAATATTATCTCTCTATATATATAGTAGATGAATGGATTAAGAAACTGTGATGTGTATATATATGACATATAATATATAATATATATATATATATACACATACACATATACATCACTGTTTCTTGATCCATTCATCTACTGAGGGACATCTGGGTTGCTTCTATACCATAGTTATCATGAACACTACTGTGATAAACATAGTTGTGTTGGTAGCTTTAGTGGCCTTGTTTGTGATCAATTGGGAAATGCTCAAAAGTGGGATTACTGGGACATAGGGAGCTGTATGTGGAGTCTTTTGAGGAACCTCCATACTGCTTTCCAAAGTGGTTGAACAAGTTTACACTCCCACCAACAATGCAGTAGGGTTCCCTTCTGGCCAAATCCCCTCCAGCATCTGTTGTTATTAGAGTTCTTGATTATAGCCATTCTATAAGGTGGAATTTCAATGTTGTTTTGATTTGCATTTATGGCTAGGGAGGTTGAGTATTTCTTCACGTGTCTATTGGCCATTCTTATTTCCTCTTCAGAGAAGTTTCTCTAAGTATTTAGCCCACTTACTAATTCGGATTTCTTTGAGGATTTTTTTTTTTTTTTTGCCAGTCCTGGGCCTCCAACTCTGGGTGTGGACTCTGACCCTGAACTCTTTTTGTTCAGGGTTACCACTTCCACTTGAGATATAGCATCACCTCTGGCTTTTTCTGTGATTAACTGGAGATAAAAGTTTCACCAAAGCTAGGATGGTGGCTCACACCTGCAATCTTAGCCCCTCAGGAAGCTGAGATTTGGTGATCATGGTTCAAAGCCAATACAGGCAGGAAATTCCTGAGACTATTATGTCCATTTTAACTACCAGAAAACTGAAGTGGTACTGTGGCTCAAGTGGTAGAATGCTCTCCTAGAGCTCAATACCTCAGGGACAACTCCCAGGCCCAGTTTGAACCCCACAACTGACAAAAAGAAAAAAAAAAAGTCTCATCGACCTTCCTGCCTGGGCTTGTTTTGAACTGCAATCATCAGAACTCAGTGTCCTGTGTAGCTAGGATTGCAGACATGAGCCACAAGTGCCAGGATCTTTTTTTTCCCCTTCCTTCCTTCCTTCTTTCTTTTTTTTTTAACTGTTAAGGTAATATACAGAGGGGTTACAGTTACATAAGTAGTAAGTACAGTCTTCTTAAACTTATTACTCCTTCCCTCATTTTTCTCCCACTTTCCCTCTCCCCCCCCCATCCCCTTCTCCTGAGTTGTACAGATTATTTCCAACAAGTCATCTTGTGAATAGTGCTGTTGCATTGGTTCCCGCTTGTCCTTTGTCTCACAGTTCTGTTGTTTCCCTTCCCTAATTCAGATAAATGTGTATACAATACCAGGGTATCAAAAACAAATGCAGTGATAACAGGGAATATACCATAGAGGAAATAATTGAATGTTGATATACAAATTATACCCTTTCACAAGAATTTCACTTTTTACTACTTTAATGGAGAAAATACATTTTTAGGCAGGCTAAAATCACTCAACCTGGAAATCCAGGCAATTTCTAAGGCTTTTTGTTGTTGTTGTTTTGTTTGTTTGTTTGTTTTCTGTTCAAACTAGGGCTTGAACTAGGGCACAAACCCTGAGTTCTTTTGCTCAAGGCTACCTTTCTGACACTTTCAACCCCACCTCTTTTTCTGTTTTTGTTTCTTTAGTAGTTTGTTTTTGGTTTTTGTTTTAATGGAGATAAGACTCAGACTTTCCTGCTCAGAATAGCTTTGAAAGGTGATCCTCCGATCTCAGCCTCCTCAGTAGCTAGTATTACAAGCATGAGCCACCAGGGCCCAACCAAGGACATAAAATCTTTTACATTTGGGCATGATTGCTAAGTCTTCTGAAGAATAAGCAACAACAAGGGGCTGGGAAGGTGGCTCAGTGGTAGAGCGCTTACCTTGCATGCAGGAGGCTCTGGGTTCGATTCCTCAGCACCACATAAGCAAAAAAATAAAAATAAAAAAAGCCAGAAGTGGCTCAGGTGCTAGAGCATTAGCCTTGAGCTGAAGAGCTGAGGGACAGTGCCCAGGCCCAGAGTTCAGGCCCTCGACCAGACCCAAAAAAAAAAAAAAAAAAAAAAAAAAGGAATACACAACAAAAGTTTTATGTGGAATGGACATAAGAAAAAAAAATACGCTGACAGCAAAACTTGGAAATCTGAACTAACATTTCTTCTTTCTTTTTGTATTAAAGATATTGTAATACAGTCACTTTGTAACAACACTTTGATCAAAAAGTCTGTAGAAAATTATTGAAACAAAATGGATTCCTAAGCTTGCATACAAAACAAAGCAATAGAAAACAAAACAAAATAGTATAGTTTTTACTGTACATGCTTAAGCTGCAGCAGATATGAATCTTTAACAAAGATTATTTATGTATTTGAGACATTTATGCTCGATTTAAGAGAAATCCAAATTGTATTTCCTATATCTAAAAAAAAAATGTTATGTAATAAGGGCTGTAGAGAAAGATGGTGAGGAAGATGCTGTATGTGGAGCTTTACATAATTGGGAGACTAGTTAAATATAGAAGATAATTAATATTATATCAGTTCAGAATCATATCCCTAATACGTGGAATTTACTTTTCGAATACGTGCAAATAAACACGAATCATATAATCATATTTAAATATTAAATAAAATTTCAGGAAAACACTAAGAGGAAATCCATACCATTATTGATTTGAAATTAATTTAGATTATGAAAATACTATATTCTTATAAGAATCGACTTTTGAGGCTAATCTTTTTTTTTTAATATTATTTTATTTTATTTGAGAACATACTGTACAGAGGGGCTACAATTACATGGGCAGGATAATGCATACATTTCTTACCAAGCATTGCAGCCTCCTCCTTTGTTTACCCTTCACCTCCCTTCCCAGCCTCCCCCTTCCCCCCACCCAATTACACCCCCCTCCCCCCCCCCACCCCGACATTGTAAAGCTGGTTTTGACATGACATTTTGTACTTCTCATTGTTGCAACAGGTCCACCTGAATCCTTAAACGACTTGTTTGTCCCCATCTCCTCCACATGTTATACTGACATCAAATATAGTGAAAGCGGGGGTTACACTGTGGGGGAGGGACATACAAAGCAACAAAGAAATAATCTTATAAATGCATTAGAAACACATGCATAAAAGAAACGAAAACATTAAAATACATATTTAAGGGTTCATTTTCCTAACATCACATTATCTGACCTTTTCCGCTTGACTCATACCTATACTAGATATTGCAAATAAGGGAAACCATGGGACCTATGCTTCTTTGGGCCTGGCTTACTTCACTTAATATAATTTTTTCCAAGCCTTTCCATTTCCTAACAAATGGGGAAATGTCATTCTTTCTGATGGAGGCATAGAATTCCATTGTGTATATATACCACATTTTCTTGATCCATTCATCTACTGAGGGGCATCTGGGTTGGTTCCATATCTTAGCTATGGTAAATAATGCTGCAATAAACATAGTTGTGCTGGTAGCTTTAGTGTGGTCTTGTTTGTAAACATTTGGGTAAATGCCCAAAAGTGGGATTGCAAATGATACCTATTAGGTTACAACAGCCTTAAATCAAAGTTTTTTTCTTCCGGTTATTTTAAACAGTTGAGGTCGAAACTCGATATCAATTTAAGTAATATAAGCTATACCATTAAAAATAATCTACCTTATATACTTACAGTCTATTGAAAGGAAAATGAACCTGAATGACACTGTATAGACATGAGGTAATGAAAAATAACTACTTTCCTTAATCCAATGCAGTAAAGTCTAATTCACTGAATAAGAAGCCACAATAGATTTAACTTAATATATATCACAGATCAATTGCTCCTTTGGAATCCACAATTAATGTAATGAATCTAAATAAAATACATTACTAATTTAGTGTTAACAATACACAGGTAAAATGTTCCACATTTGTTGTTGTTGTTGTTAAAGAAAAAATAAGTTCATAGTACTGTTACGAAATTTTATGCCTTCTAGTTTGAACTTTTTATTCATGGATTGGAGTATTCTATTGAAATCATTTCAGGTCTTTTTGTTTTGTTTTGTTTTTTGTCAGTCGTGGGGATTGAACTCTGGGCCTGGGTGCTGTCCCTGAGCGTTTCAGCTAAACACTAGTGCCTACCACTTGAGCCACATCACCACTTCAGGTTTTCTGGTGGTTTATTGGAGATAAAAGTCTCACAAACTATTCAGAAAATTTCGGCCTGAGCCAAGGAGACCTAGGGTTTCTCCTCTTCCATCCTGTAATGTTTTCAGAGTGTCTGCTTTGAGTTCAAGGTCTTTGATCCATTTGGAGTTGATTCTGGTGCAGGGTGATATTTAAGGATCTAGCTTTAGTTTTCTACATGTAGTTAACCAATTTTGCCAGCACCATTTACTGAAGAGGCTGTCTTTCTTCCATTCTATTGTTTTAGCTCCCTTATCGAAGATTAGATGGCTATAGGTCTGTAGGTTCATTTCTGGTTTTTCAATTCTATTCCATTGGTCTATTTTTTAGCTGTCTTATGGACGATTAGGAGGCTTATAGGTCCTTGGATTTGTTTCTGAGTCTTCACTTCTATTCCATTGGTCCTCTGGTCTGTTCTTGTGCCAGTACCAAGCTGTTTTGCGTACTGTGGCTTTGTAATAGAGTTTGAAATTTGGTATTGATATTATTCCAGCACTGTTCTTTCTGCTAAGGATTGTTTTTGCTATTCGGGGTCTTTTATTGTTCCATATGTATATTTGGGTTGTTTCTTCTATTTCATTGAAGAAAGCCAGGCCCAAACAAACACAAAGTCGCATGGTTTCCCTTATTTGCAATAACTAGTATATGTCTAAGACAAGCAGAAAGGGTCAAAAGCTATGTACATATAACCCTATAAGATGATATTAAATGAAATGAACCCTAAGATAGGGACACAACTTGTTTTTTTTCTTTCTTGGTATTGTTTTTAATGTATCTAAAATGTACTCTGTGATTTTTTTTTGTTTCTCTTGTATGTTCTTCCCCCACAGTATAACCCTCGTTTTCACTATATTTGACATTGGCACCCTGAATCTTGTAAATACATTTTTCTAATTTGGAGAGGGGAAGGGAAAAATAACAAATTGCTGAAACAGGGATACAGATTGACGTATTATAACAATGACATGTACAAGACACTATGTTGAAAATGAACTTTACAACTTGTGGGGAGGAGGGGAGAATTGAGGAGGTGGAGAAGGAAGGGATGGTAGGGGACAAACAAAGGAGGAGGTAACAATGCTTGATAGCAAATGAACTAATTACCTTCCTCATGTAAATGTAACCTCTCTGTATACTATTTTTACAATAAACAACATTTTAAAAAAGAAACAAAAGATAAGTGGACTACAGGAGTGGAGTAGTCAGGGTGAAAGGAGGGATAGTGGGCAAATATACTGAAAACTGATTTACTTAGCCAAACAAACAACTGTGGAAGGAAATTTCTAGGCACTAAGAGAGCCAGTATAAAATCCAAAAGGTAGTATTGTGCCTCACTTTATGGTAAGTGACTTTAAGCTATAACTTTAAATGAAAGATGACCAGTGTCTTAGCTAATACTATCTCTCTATATTTGAAGATACAAGTCACAGTCTTTCTGCCTGGGCTGGCTCCTTACTGAGATCCTTCTTACTGAGATGCACCCAGCCATAATTGATTATGCATCTATGGAGTAATGAAATGTTGTCATTTTCCTTTTCTTTCCAAACATAAACCATATTTTAACCATAGGAACACTTTTTCTATAACCAGTATATATCTGTGCTTACTATTGGCACGTTCAACAGTAGAATCTAAGTTAATGCAGCTTTGTTAAAAATGAATATTGTCTTTTCAAAGAAAACTTTAAAATAAATCCAGTTTGCCTACATGGGGTTAATGATATATGATTTAACCAATTTTATCAGTTATTAAACAATTTAATCCATTGTATTAAGCAATGACATTAAAGACAATAGCAAATTTCCAATTATTAAAAATATTAAAAATTACTATCTTATCTTTAGAAAAGCAATCCCACAAATTTGTGAAAGATATGTATGTAATTAGTGTGTAGTACGTTCTCACTTATGTTGTAAAATTATGGATAAATTTGAAAAAGTCCAATATTATATTTTTATTACTAAATGTAAGTATATTTGAATAGCTAGTTGTCTAAACTTATCAAATGAATTCATAGCATTCCCCTTAGACTTTCATAATCTTTGTGTAACCACAGCTTCATTGCTGCTAATACTTTTCTAGATAATGCTGTCTTTTCTTTTCCCTTTTAAGTGGGATTGATGACCATTTCAAAGTACACAACACTAAAACTAAATGTAAAACAAAACTAAACAACAACCAAAACTTCAACCTTAAATGGGGGAGACCGAATAATTAAAATCTGATTCAGTTTAAGGGTGATATATTGCACAGTAATGTAGGTTATTGTCATATTTTTTTGAGTGGTACTTGAAAAAATATTATATCATGTGCAAACAAACCTATATTTAGATATAAAGCCATGGTGATCAAAGATATATTACATATATGTTTTCTTGACATATGATTTTAAACAAACAATCTTTGTAGGATTAATTCCTAAAAGTTGACATGAATATATGTCCATTTTGACAATCTTTCTTCCTTATCAAATAAAAAGATAAATTTAAAGTAGAAAGCTTAAAATTAAGAAATGTGCATGCCTTTATGAGTTGTACAGAGTTTGATGTGAGCATGTATTGTTTTATTGTTAGTGTTTGGGCAATTGATTATTAATTTTCTTGTGGAAATAGAATCATGTAATATAAAATATATTCATTAAAAATTCTGACTTTGGTTTTGTATCTAGACATTATCACTAAAATTTAATTTCAATAGAAATTATCAAATTGAAATATAGCTCTCAAAATGGTACTTGCTTTTTTTGTTTTTTTGATTTTTACTAAATTAACTGCTTAGGTTTAATTTTAGAAAATTAGAAATATGTGTATTTCAGAGAACTTAATTTTGACAATCATTCCTACTTAAAGTTTCTCTAGATAGGACTTTTACTGTGTCTCTTAGCTAGATGAGCAACTCAACATATTTTTCAGTTAGATGAGCTATGTCAATTCATGTATTTTTCCTTCCTAAAAATTGGGTGAAGAGAAATCCCTGTCTTCTATGGTATTCATTTATTTGTTTGTGGTTTGAATTAAGGGCCTCTACTATTTGAGCCACACACCTACCACATTTTGAGTGTGTGTGTGTGTGTGTGTGTGTGTGTGTGTGTGTTGCCAGTCCTGGGGCTTGAACTCAAGACTTGCACACTGTCCCTGAGTTTCTTTTCCTAAAGGCTAGCTCTCTGCCACTTGACGCACAGTTCCACTTCTGGCTTTTGGGGTGCTTAATTGGTGATGAGAGCCTAGTAGATTTTTCTGCCCAGGATGGCTTTGAACCCTTTCCCTCATATCTCAGATTCTTTAGTAGCTAGGATTGCATGCATGAGCCAGTGGCACCACCCAGTTGCTTGTTATTTTTTAGGTAAGGTTTCCTGGATTTTTTTTCTCCAGTCACTGACATCCTTTCCCTTTCAGTTTTTCCCATGACTGGGATTACAGGTGTGACCTATTGCACTTTGAGTCTTGTAGTTTTTGTTTTGAGGTATTACTACAAATAAAATGCTTAACAAACTTTCTAACACAAAATATTAGTTGTTAGTTCTTATAATTAGCTAGTTTTATTCATTCCTATGGCAGATTGGATGCTGGTTTATATATATTCAGTCACCCAAAGTTAAATAAATAAATTAATCCATGTGATGGACATGTAAACAATTGTTTTAGCAATCTGAGAGTGTAGTACTTGATATTACAGTTTGAATGTTTTGAAAATAAATGTCCATTCTCTTATACATATATTTCTTTAAGGATTTACCAAAAAATATACATTTAGAATTGGAAGTCATGGTTAGCAACTCTGATCAATAATATTGATAACATTTTGCTCGGGGGCTACACTGTTTCACAGTAAATAATTTGATGAATGTTTCGAGTACAATATCAGAACCATTTCATATCAAATACAATTCATTTGAAAACTAAAGCTATTGCTTAATTGTAACAATAATTAAAGTATTTAATCATTTTTTTAAATCAAGAGGCAAAGTAAAATCCATAGCTCCTTTAAAATTGTCATTCTGGTTGAAAATGTATTCAGAATCAGACCAATTACAGTGCTTTAATAGGTCAGCTTCTTTTCTTTTCTTAGTTATTTTGGTTTTTGTTTGTTTAATGAATAAATTTGTCATGATATTGTGGCTATATTTAAGATGTACTTGAGACACTATTAATAATAATTTTGGTTGTAAGGCTTTAGTAGTAATATGGAGTAGAGTTTTCTGAAGTGAAGCAAACATTTAATACTTTAGCAAGGTTGCAGTTGGTAATATATATATATATATATATATATATGTCATTGTTATTATACACGGTGCTGTCCTGAATTTCATTCATTGTAAGTGATTGCTCTGAAATTCCAATGAAGCTTTTAGAAATTGTGTAACTAGATTGTGCACAGGATAAGTCCAAGGCTAATGACTATATTTTAATTTAATGCATGATCACAACTCAGTTGTGTGCTGAGTGAAGACATAACGTTTGATCTCGAACGTATAGCTCAACCCTGTTCCATTTGATTGCAAACCTTGTGTCTGTATTATTAAAAGTAACTTACACATAAAAGCTTATGTCAATCTAAAGAACAAATGGCAAACACTTCTATACACTATGATTCTTTAATAAGAATAGAAGTATGCACATTTCAGAGATGATAAAACAACAGACTGGACTAGATTAAAATTCTCAATAGAAGCATCTAACAAGAAGGCAAAGCAGTCTATGGGCTACAAATTATTGCAAAAGACCCACTCCAGATGGGAAGCAGCCGATTTCATAAGCTTCCCATCTCTTAGCCTGAAAGCTGAGGCAATCCTTATGAGGGGAGAGGCCACAGGCAATGAGGTATGCTCTTCACCTCATTTACTCAACAAATGCTTTACCCAGGAAACAATAGCATCCACCAGCAGGGATGACAATTTGAATCCATCAATTCGAATAGGAATCCCGAGGCTTCCATTCACTCCTTCACTGTAGACTGCCTTGGCTCCTATTTAATCACATCCTCCCTTCTCAAGTGCACTTAAGAGCAATGAAAAACTCCAAACAGGAAGAAGAGCAAATAGTCTCCATTAGATTTGGGTCCCACTCTAAGAACCCCTGAGGGGTGTAAGGAGAAGGAAGAAACAAAAAAAAAAAAGTTATTTTCCTTTTTGTATTCTTCCCAAACTACAAACCCAGTGTTAAACTGTACATCTTTCAGTGAGATGTTTCCTGCTTATGTACAGTTAGAAAATTCTAACATCTCCAATTCCCTGTGCTTTTACACAACTTCTCTACTCTTAAAGGTTTTTGGCTACTAATGAAATAGGTATTAAATGATACTGGGCATAGTTGTTGAGAAACTGTCTACTTCACCGATCTTATGATGCTCCTGGGAGGTTGACAGTTTTTTCTTTCCTGTAACAATAACCCAGCACTCTAGAATACTCTGTGGTGAGCGGAAGGTGTAAGATGAATGTATCATATATAAATAAATAAATTAGAAAATTTGAGGTCAGTTTTAAAGCAAGCTTAATACATCTACTCACTTTTTTTTCTCCAGTTATGGGGCCTGAACTCTGGGCCTGGGTGCTCTCCCTCAGCTCATCACTCTACTACTTGAGCCATAGCACCACTTCTGGCTTTTTTTTTTTTTTTTTTAGCTTATGTGGTGCTCATGCATGCAAGGCAAGCACTCTACCACTGAGAAACCTTCCCAGCCCTAACTTTTTATTTTTCTTAGAATATTTTTTGTTTATATTGGCTCAGATGTCTAGGGAATAAATGTGTATCAGACTGTTTTACAATTAAAAAATGAGGATATAACAAAATACATTGGAATAATTTAATGACAGAATGTAATGCTTTACTTACACATTACAGAGAGCACATTCTCCAAATTGAGAAACTGGGCAAAGTAATCTATTCTCTTATAATCCCAACTTCTCTGGATGCAAAAATCAAGAGGACTGTGGTTGGAGGCCAGAGAGAACAAAATGTTAGCAAGATTACTTCTCAACAAATAATCAACACAGTGTATTGTGGTTCACTCCTGCAATTTAGCTTATCAGAAAGACATAGGAAGGGAGATTTCTGAGTCCAGCTGCCACAAAAAGTTAGGCTATACCTGAAAAGTAACTAAAACTGAAATAGACATGTATCTTGGATTACAGCACCGGTCTACAAAGTGTGGATCCCTTAGTTCAAATCCTAAACACACACACACACACACACACACACACACACACACACACACACACACTCTTCAAAATTCTATTGTAATATAGAAACATAGATTCTTACATCAACAAGGTTGATAGTTATAGAATTATTTGCCTTAGGTACTTTCTATGCTTCGTGAATAACTTAATCTCTCAATATGTTTAAATATTTTGTCTTTTATCAATTGAATAATTAGTTGAATATAATTTTAATTATATCTTGTATCAATGTACAGTCATTGCTATAAGAATTTATCTCTTCTGTGGCAATTTCTAATAAATCAAGCACATTAATTTAAAAACAAAAGGCAATTGGAGGTTATGCAGGAAAATTCAAAGAACAAAATATAATGAAGTTTGGAAATGTTATGGAAGCTTCCCATATATTTGGCTGAATTTATCTAATGTATTTAGTACAATCTGAAACATTCTTCTTTAAGGAAGATGAAAATATATAGAAATATAGAAATACTTGTATAATTGTGGAGACTCATAAGAAGAGTGGGAGGGAATAGTTAAACCCAGCTGATAATATTTCATGCACTCCCCCTCTTTATCATCCATTCCTTGTAAAATTCTGTGCAAAAGATGAAACTATACAATTTTATGTACTACACCAGAATATATATTTCTAGTTAGGGCTTATTCTATATATATTAAAGACAAGAGAGCATTGAAAATGTTATAAATGAAGGTTAATAAATACATAACACATATTAGAAAGGTAGAATTAATACAGGAAAAGAGCCATAACACAAAACAAAACATGATGGACATTTTCAGAAAAAAATGTTTGATAGTAAGGCTTTGTCTTAATGTCAGTGGATACGAATAATACCATTCCTGGAATAAACTACATCATATAGTTGAACAACAAAACAGTTTAAATCTAAGAAAGAATAATTGAATGATCTGATTAATTGAAACAATACCAAAAAGATGAATTTTAACAAAAACATATAAAACTAAATAGAAATAATGAATAAAGCCACATATGTTAAAACAATGTATTTCTTCTAAACTTAAGACAGAGAAATATGCAAAAATTAATATAGGAAGTAGTTATAGATATTTCTTTTTTTGGAGGGAGGGGGTCTGGTCGTGGGGCCTGAACTCTGGGCTGTCCCTCAGCTCTTCAGCTCAAGACTAGCATGCTATCATTTGAGCCATAGCACCACTTCCTGGTTTTTTTTTTCTGCTTATGTGGGGCTGAGGAATCGAACCCAGGGCCTCGAGCATGCAAGGCAAGTGCTCTACCACTGAGCCACCTTCTCAGCCCCTGTTATAGATATTTCTAAGTTATGTTTTATGAAAGAATAGAAACAGTGATTGTTATTACATTTAATAGCCTATTTACAGTTAATAATTTTATGAGAAAACCTATATTGATGATAAAATTTAATAGCCTTTTTGCAATTAATAACTTTATGGAAAAATATATTGATGATAAAATACAAACAAGAAATAGTAAATGCACATAAATCATCAATCAAAAAAAACGAACAGTAATCAGGATTCCTCCCAAATTTGTCACAAAATCATCAAGAATTTATACGTATATCAGCAAAAGTTTTTATACAAAGCTACCCTCACATTGGGCCGGGGGGAACTCTATCCCTGAGCTCTTCAGCTCAAGGTTAGTGATCTACCACTTGAGCCATAGCACCACTTCTGATTTTCTGGTAGTTCAATGGAGATAACAGTCTTATGGACTTTCCTGGATTTGGACCATGATCCTCAGATCTCAGCTAGGATTATAGGCGTGAGCCACTGTCATCTAGCTAAGAAATTGTTAGTAAAAAGGAAACTCCCTCTCTCTGCAGAAAATACCTGAAAAGTAAGAGATAGCATATTCTGTCTAACATAATTGTAAAAATTTTACATTTAACATCTATTAAACTAACCCAACTGAGTACCAAACATAATGTAACATACTTAAGTAGAATGTATTTTAAAAATTCTTAATGGAGAGAAATCCACAAATGTATTTATCTATACTAATGGCTTTCAATAATACAATCATACAAATATTTGTACAACCATTTAATAACAAATAGTTTGAATGCTAGATCCTAAGTATGACCCCCCAACACCAAAAATATATAAAAATAAAATTTTAAATGTTCACAGTCAAAATCTACTTATAAAACTATGCAGCAAAAGCAGTTTTAAGAATAAAAATATTTAAATATTTTTGAAGGTTGAGAATGATAAAGGATGTCTGACAAGACTGAAGACCATCAATATTTAGTCAATGCTTAAGGTTCTAGCTAAATTAAGAAGAGAAAAACAAAATGTAGCTATAAATACCGAACAGAGTAAGTATAGACTGATACTGCTCTTGTGTTTCCTGTTTGCACACTGGTAACATGTCTAAAAAATGCAAGGTAACAAATAAAACTTGGCAAGTTTGCAATATTATGATAACCTATTTACATTCTTAATCAGTTAAAACAGGTATTAAAAGTATAATTCTGTGTAATGCAATAACAAAACACATATCATCTAATAATTAGCTTAATAATTAGTGTATGAGATCATTATAAATAGCTGCAAAGTAGTGTAGAATGTGTAGAAAGTTACATTGTATACTAATGATATGAATAAATGCCATGAAGATGTAAATTTTGATTAAATCACTTTATATATCCAATTTAATACTAGTAAAAACTCTCAGCGAAGTCATTTTATAAATCTGGTAATTAATAAAGAAAATCCAGAATGATATAGGTGTACAAATATCTGAAACCATAATATTCAATGTACAGATACAAAAGCTGAATCAGATAAATTAGAGGATGAGTGGGGTTGGGAGAGATTAGAGAGAATGATGAAAAGGTCACATTGACTAATATGGATAGGACTCACAAACTGACACGCTGAATCAAAACCCCTTTTAAAACTTCTTAATGATAATAAAAGTAAATTTAAAAAAACTGACTGGATTACAGGTCAACTTTACATTATTAAGTGATAGTAGTAAAAAGAGCCAGATGACTTAAAAATATCTTTCTAATAGCATTTACAAATCGTAGTTCTCAATTTTTTTCTAATTATGGTTGTATGTTAATTAGAGGCTAGCTTTCTGATAGTGACATAATGAATAAATAATAATATAACAATAAATACTATCATGAATTTTAGCATAATGGTATTTGAGATAACTCTGAAAATATATTTGTAAAATTGTAAGTATAAATAAGGATACATCAAGCCTATAATACATACACATCTGTCTTCAAATTATTAAAAGATGATTGCATCAATCTTGATATAGAAAAAATATGTATATAACTATCCAATGCTGATAAAAGATACTAACATGTATAACAAGACCATGGAGCAATTTTCTACATTATTAGTAAGAAAACATTGCAACTGAACATGCCAGTGCAACAGTTCTGATGATTAAAAAGTAAATGGCATAAAAATATCAACTGTTTTGTCAACTGTGATAGCAGGAACTAGAGATAAACTACTGAACACTATTCTGAATAACAGTATGTTTCACGTATATAACAAAATTAAGCAAATCTGGCTTTCATTATAAGCTCCTGAGAACTGTCTTGAAGAGAAAGCTTGGAAGAGAGGAAATTTAATATTGTGCTGGGACGTAGGCAATTATAGACTAGATATGTTCTAAACATCCTAAACAAACTATCTGGGTGTGCTATACATAGAGAAAAAAAATCAGAGTCTAAAATCAAAGCCTTGTGCTCTTGTTTGGCTTTCTTTTTTTCATTTTTTTATTGTAAAAATAGTGTACAGAGGGGTTCCAGTTACATGAATAAGGTAATGAGTGCATTTCCTATCCAGCACTGTTAGCTCCTCCTTTGTTTTTCCCCTACCATCCCTTCCTTCCCCATCTCACCAACTCTCCCTTCTTCCCCCAAGTTCTAAGGTTCGTTTTCTACATAGTGTCTTGTATATCTCATTGTTGCAAGTCATTCTGTATCCTTGTTTCATCATTTTGTTATTTCCCTTCCCTTTCCAATTTAGAAAAATGTATATACAAGATGCAAGACACTGACATCAAATACAGTGAAAACGGGTTATACCATGGGGGAAGAACATACAAGAGAAACAAAAAAATCACATAGTATATTTTAGATACATTAAAAACAATAGCAAGAAAGAAAAAAAACAATCTGTGTCCTATCTTGGGGTTCATTTCAATTAACATCATCTTATATGGTCATATGTGCATAGCTTTTGCCCTTTTCTGCTTGTCCCAGACATATACTAGTTATTGAGAATAAGGGAAACAATGGAACCTATGTTTCTTTGGGCCTGGCTTACTTCATTTAATATAAAGTTACATCCCCATATATCACCCTGCGCAAGAATCAACTCTAAATGGATCCAAACATAATTAGAACTCAAAAAACTAAATTCTCAACAACAAATCCTCAAAGAAACAACTGCCTAATAAATAAGTGGGCTAAAGACTTAAAGAGAAACTTTGCTGAAGAGGAAACAAGAATGGCCAATAGACACATGAAGAAATGCTCAACTTTTCTACTCATAAAAGAAGCCAGGTGCGGGTGGCTCACTCCTGTAATCCTAGCTACTCAAGAGGCTGAGATCTGAGGATCGCGATTCAAAGCCAGCCTGGGAAAGAAAGTCTGTGAGACTCTTATCTCCAGTAAACCACTGGAAAAAACGGAAGTGGCTCAAGCGGTAGAGTGCTTACCTCGAGCTGAAGAGCGCAGGGACAGTGCCCAAGCCCAAAGTTCAAGCCCCACGACCGACAAAAAAGGAAAAAAGAAAAGCAAATCAAAACAACATTAAGATACCACCTCACCCCAGTTATAATAAAGAACTTTAATAACAACAGATGCTGGAGGGGATGTGGACAGAAGGGAACCTTACTGCATTGTTGGTGGGAGTGTAAACTTGTTCAACCACTTTGGAAAGCAGTATGGAGATTCCTCAAAAGACTCCATATAGAGCTCCCCTATTACACAGCAATCCCACTTTTGAGCATTAACCCAAATGATCACAAAGAAGGCCATACTAAAGCTACAGCACAATATGTTTATTGCAACATTATTCACCATAGCTAAGATATGGAACCAACCCAGATGTCCCTCAGTAGATGAATGGATCAAGAAAATGTGCGCTCTCTCTCTCCCTCTCCCTCTCCCTCTCCCTCTCCCAATCTCTCTCTCTCTCTCTCTCTCTCTCTCTCTCTCTCTCTCTCTCTCTCTCTCTCTCTCTCTCTCTCTCTCTCCACACACATACACACAATGGAAATCTATGCCTCCATCAGAAAAATTTTATCATGACACAACTTACACACAATATATTGAATTTGATTTCGGTGTCCAACAGTATGAGCAGCTAGTAATACATATTATGTATGGCATTTTCCCCAGGAGAAATTAAGTAAAAGTGGAAACTTTTAAAACAACATGCAGAGCAAAAATGACAAAAAGAAATAATTTTAGGTTAATATCATCTAAGTGTAAACATGAACACACACACAAATTTAATGCATGGTTATATGAATGAGTATGAAACTATATGACCTAGTTGTAAAAGACATACTAAAAGGGTAAAGAACAAAGGCATTTTGTTGTTATTGCTTTTGTTGTTTACTTGATTCGTTGCCTTTTTATGTTGTTGATGTTGTTGTGCTAATCCTGGGGCTTGAACTCTGGACCTCAGTGCTGTCTGATCTGAGTTCATTTGCTCAGGGTCAGTAATCTACCACTGGAGGCACAGATCCACAGCTCCATTTCTGATTTTTTGATAGGCAATTGGAGTTAAAGTCTCATGGAGATTCCTGTCCAGGCTGACTTTGTATTGTGATCCTCAGATCTCAGCCTCTTGACTAGTTAGGATTACAGGTTTAAGCTGCCACCAAAGCCCAGGCCAGAACAGAATTTTTAATAGATACTCTTGCAAGCTGAGCAATACAGTTGAAATTTAAAAAGCATGAAACACAAGTTAACTTCAGAAAGGCATTGCATGGGCAGATGGTGAAATAAAGAGAAAGTCCAGATGACTAGGTAATACAGTGCCTTCAAAATTTATGAAAGCTAAACATTATAATCAAATAAATTCTCTAGGCCAAAAATACTACAAAAAAAGATAATTGAAAAACACATAATTTTGTTTCTTTCTTTTTAATTGGGTTAGTTTATAATAAAAGTTACCAAAAAGAATAAAACACCAAAAACTTTATGAGGATTAGTTCACAGGCTTACTTTGCTCCTTTTCTGTTAATGCAGTTGTTTAATTCTTCAATTGTACAATCTCTCTTGCCCAATGCTTAGCTAAATTTTAAGATCATATCTAAAAATTTCCCAGCAGTTACTTTCATACTTTCTCTGTGCATAATTATATTGTCTACCCACAATGGAACTTTTATCCCTTATTAATCATTTTATATCTTTTACTCTATCAGAATATTAATTGTAATAATAGGTGATTTGGGATAATAAATTCTTAAAGATTTTTGCCTAGGAAAATAAAAAATATATTCTACCAAACAATGACCAAGAATCTACCTAATGGTGGAGTAAGTTTGTTATATGTGTGTTTGTTTATTTGCTTTTTTTCCAAATCATTTCCAAATCCAAAACTGAGAGGGGTCCAATATTCATGTCTAATAGAAAAAAAAATCAGCAACAGATTGAGAATTTGTGTGTGCTCAATGCTTATTACTTGATGCCAAAGCCATTTGAGTTTGCTAAAAGGTCAGTCATATTAAGTAAATCAAATATTTTTTCATTCTTAAATCCATTGGTATCTTTAGTACAGATTAATTATCAGCTCAACTGCCCCACAGAGTTCATTCTCACACTTCTGTTTACTGATTCTTATGAAGAAGAATAAGAAAGTATCAGTACAAAACAAATCTATTAGATTCCAGTTGATTTAAAGCCTGTCACAGTGTTAAGAATGCATTTCAAGACTATTTTCTGGTCTTATGTGTTGGAGTATAGGTTGTATCCTGCAGAGGCAATATTTACTAGAACTTGTACAAGGAACTCCAGCATTCATAATACTATATATCACAGATTTACCTTACAGAGTCCTTTCATAAAAAGATCTATTACTTATTACTGCTAATATTACTACTGATATTAAATATCAGATATTGTAATATCTGTAATAAACATGAATATATGCACAAATGGGAAAGTGATAGATATTTACACGTATATAGAGATATAGATATATTTCTGCCTCAGAATAAATTACGTGTGTTTGTGTACAAAGCTATTCTTCAAAATTCTCATTCTTGGCACAACTCAATAGGCAGTGGAAAAAATAGGTTAACCAGCCAAGCATTAAGATGCATCCAATGCATACCTGTCCCTCTGGTCCCAAAGCATTCACCCAGAGTAATAAGAATTTCTTGAAGCATGCACAGTTATTCTTATTTGATGACTCTGGAATTCTTTATTTTTTTTCTCCTTAAAATCAAAGGACTCCTACAGATGCTGACATTAAACATACTGATGGGAATTATGATCATATGTCAGAAAAATATATAACTCCTTTGGGCTCTGTAGGAAGCTGACAGCATTCCCATAAAATATTAACTACTGACAATAAAATCCCTTCCCAAGGAGTGAGAGGTTAGTAGAAAAAATCTGGAAGGCTTCAACAATGAATTTTGATTAATGAGGCAAGTTTAGTTCCCTTGTTCTAGCCATTTTGAGCATCACATAAGTGGGTTAAAATGCATGGAAATTACTGCTACATACTCATTTGGCAAATGTTTCAAAGATATAAGAATGTTAAAATCTTGTTTCCAAAGGAATATATGAATGTTAAATTGATAATAATAGCATTTAACAAAAAGAGAGAAATTACGCTAACTTCTTACAAAGATAAGTCCTTTGTCACCTTAATAAACAAACCTATATGCTTTTGGAATACCACCACCACTCTCCATAAATATTTTTGACAATCTTTCACAATTGGGATTTCCTGATATATACTGAATTAGGTATGCCAAGGGATGTTCATATCAGGCACTATTTTATAGTTATTCATCTAAAGTAATATAGCTAGATTCTTGAAAGTTTACTGGTTTGAAAAAATCAAAACACATCTTGAAAGGAAATTCATTAGCAATGCAAAAGTAAAATTAGATTTCCCAGGAAATATGCCTACCAAACAAAGTAGTAAAAACATCAGATGGGCATTAGAAAACCTTACTTTGGTATCTTCAGAAGCTCTAAAATAGTTTTGAATTGGATAAGAGTTTATTGTATGTGTGTGTTTTGTTTTTGTGTTTTGTTTTTTATTTTTCCAGCATAGGGCCTGAACTCTGGGCCTGGGCATTGTCCCTAAGCTCTTCAGCTCAAGGGTAGCGCTCTACCATTCGAACCACAGCGCCACTTCCACCTTTTTCTGCTTATGTGGTGCTGAGGAATCAAACCTAGGGCCTCATGCTTGCAATGCAAGCACTCTATCACTGAACCCTTCCAGGTCCATTGTTATTGTTTTTAATGTACAATTAAGTATCAAGGAGTTACAATAAGGAATTTGCATGAAAGTAAGGAGTTCTCCCCACATGGAAGGTCAATCATAATATAGTCAGACAGAAATGCATATCAAAAACCCATTTGCTTCTGTAAATGAAATTAGACGTATTCTAAATTTTAAAGATATCCATTTCCCCCTATGACAGTGGGAACTGGAAACTGGTATAGTGGGTAGATTTTTTTATTGATGCAGTCGATCATGGGGCTTGAACTCTGGGCCTGAGGGTTGTTCCTCAGCTCTTCAGCTCAAGTTTAGCGTTCTACCACTTGAGCCACAGAACATTTCTGGTTTTCAGGTGGTTAATTGTAAATAAGAGTTTCACAGACTTTCCTGCCTGGATTGGCTTTAAACTACAATCTACAGATTTCAGCCTCCTGAATAGCTAGGATTACAGGCATGAGCCACTGGTGCCAGACCACAAGATATATTTTAAAATATTGACCATAAAATTCAGTAGAAGAATTAGTCATAATCCTATCAAATGAATTTAGAATGTCTTGAAAATTCCAAAATTTAACATTTATACTGCAAAAATCAATAAAACAATAAGTCCTTAGATTCTTATATTATTACAAAAGGTTGATTTTTGTCAATTATAAACTATCTGCCATCATATTCTGAGGCCTGAAAAGTTAGTTTGGCATGGCTTCAAATGACTTTTAGTCATATGAATATTTAATATATATTTGGTTATTAAATGGATAAATAGATATTTTAATACTGAAAATTATATCTTTATACTGTTTTAAAAATATGTGCTAATATAACAATAATATAAAAGTATACTTAAGAGCTGGTGGTGGCTCAAACCTATAAACATAGCTACTCAGGAGGCTAGTATCTGAGGATTATGGCTCAAAGCCAGCCCAGGTAGGGAAGACCTTGAGACTCATATCTCCAAAACTGTAAGTGGCTCAAGCAGTAGAGGGCTCACCTTGAGTTCAAGCCCAATGACGGTCACAAAATAAACAACAACAACAAAAAACTGCAATAAAATAGTAATGACAACATATGTAATACAATAGAATATAAGCACATAATTATAAAATATTAAGTATAAGTAAATCACTTTAGAAATAAAGTAAAGGATAAATAGGTCATGGAGTGGAATAGAAGTGATAAAGGGTCAAATATTTTGGTCATATACAAGATTGCTTGGGTCATTTTAGAAAACATAAATTATTACACATTGTAAGTCCAATTAACTAGAATGTAAAGCTACATTAAGCAAAATTTATAAAATAAAATAAATAAGAATTATTCTATATTCTTGTAAGAAATTTAATGAATTAAATATTTTAATTATTTTAATTAAACTTTTAAATAAAATTAGGTCTTAAAATATTAAACAATACAATGCTATTAACAAATCTTGTATTAGACAAGATATGTGCTCAGTGTAATATTAAAAGAATGCATATAGTGGAACTTAGTATATCACTTTAATATACATTGTATATATATATTAGTTTAATTCCATTTTTAGTAGTATAAGAATTACAGAATATATAAATAAAACTAAGATAATTAAAACAGAAGAACAATAATTATAGGATTTTTCAATGAAAATAATAGTATTACTAAATTATCCTTTTATTTATTAGATCAATATTTTCAGTGATTGGTAGCTACTTATGCAAAGGGTAAATATAAAATTTCTATTGAATGAAAAGACAGATTTTCAAGGCAAATTTTTATTATTAAACATAAATTGAAGAGATAATTATCCTTCAAGAATAATACCTGATTTTTGTCATATTTGGTATGGCTTGAGGAAGATATTTATCAAATACAAGGATTTATGTGTATTTGTTATGTTGAGACAGTCTTAGAATTATTCATTTCAGGTCATTTATATGATAATGCAAGGAAATAAATTAATTCAGCTTTAAACATTAAATTATAAAATTATTAAATTAAAATTATAAAATTATTAAACATAGCCACACAATCAAATGGCACAAAAGAAATATAATGATACATTCATGTAACCACTCCAATAATGAATTTCTGAATATCAATCATGAATAATGTAAATAACATAAATATCAAAGAACCATTTACAGTTTTAAAAAGCATCAGCAAGTTTATACTATCTTACAAAAACAGAAATGTTAACTCAGTATTGTATCATAATTGTTGCCAGTAATCTCGAACCATCCAAATCTCTAAGCTTATTTTTCATTTTTTATTTTTATTTTTTACTTTTGCTAGTACTGGGGCTTGAACTCAAGTCCTGTGCACTGTAGCTGAGCTTCTTTAGCTCAAGGTTAGCACTCTACCACTTGAAAAAAAAAAAGCCACTTCTGGCTTTTTTCTGTTTACCTAGTACTGTAGAATCAAACCCAGGGCTTCATGCATGCTAGGCAAACACTCAACCACTGAGGAACATTCCCAGCCCCTCTAAGCTGATTTTTGTGTTACAAAAGCAAAGGGTAAAGAAATTGTCATTTTATCCAAAAAGAAAAAAAGAGAAAGTATTTCATCACTTTAAAATGTGATGATTTATTCTTTTATTATTACCTACAAATAGCTGTACAAAGGAGTTGCTATCTTATAAAGCAGTTTATTAATTTACTCTTAATTAAAAATGGATTAAGCAGAATTTCAAATTTTTTCAAACATTGCACATGACTAACTCATAAGCAATCAACACATTAGATGAAAATTAAAATCAAGCTTATCCAAAAATGTAGATGATTAACATCTGCATTACACATCTGTTCTAATCCATTTTCTTTTTAGAAGCTTATATGTAAAATATATTTATATGATACTATATTTATTGTAGTCTTTCCCATATTCATTTGATTGATAGAGATGAAAACAGCTGAAAAAAATTGCTCTCAAACTTTATAATTGCTGAGAAGCTAAACTGCTGCTTAGATAAGCTACAACCATGTTGTAATACAAAAAGTTAAGAATGAATTACAATTCAGGAGAGGAAAAGAAAAAAAATACCTAAGTTTGTGTGTGTGTGTGTGTGTGTGTGTGTGTGTGTGTGTGTGTGTGTGTGTGTGTGTGTGTATCATTATTTTGCAAAGTAAAAGGGAGTCAAGATGTGAAGGAGAATGGGTAGAGGGGCAAGGGGTGAGCAACCCTCTTAATGATCGTATTACTTGCCCTTTAGGAATGACAGGTGGCTCACACTTGTGATCCTAGCTACTCAGGAGGTTGAGATCTGAGGATCATGGAGAAAAGCCAGTACAGGCAGGAAAGTCCGTGAGACTCTTATCTCCAATTAACCAACAGAAAACTGGAAGTGGCGCTGTGTCTCACTCCTTATAGTGCGAGCCTTGAGCTGAAGAGTTGAGGAACTGGCTCAGGCCCAGAGTTCAAGCCCCAAGACCACCCAAAAAATAAAATAAAATAATAAAATACATTAATAAAAATAAATAAATAAAAATAATGAAAAAGAATAGCTGCACAAAATGAAACCACCACTCGAATGTTCCAAATTTGACTCAAAATGAACAATTAGTTAAAACTTTGACATTTGGACAGGTTTGTTTTTAGCATTTTTTTTTTTTTAAAGGAACTACCTTCGATGGAAAGTAATTCTTTTCCAAACCCTTGACTGGCACAAGATGTGAAGTTTTGGGAAAAAAACAAATGGGATTGAAAAATACTGTTGTGCATGGCATAGAACATGAGAGGAAGGTCAGCTCTGGGGTTACTGAGATAAGCAAAGGTCAATACACTGCCATCCACAGAATCTGCACAGTTCACCAATGTGTAGTCTGAGCGATTTTCAGTAGTATTTTTTTCCATATTTCTTTTTCAGCATCAAGTGTTACACAAGCCAGTTTCACTGGGCATGCCCATATTTGCAGACAATGTATGTTGATCAGACTCATCTTCTCAATCCCATCTCTTTTTAATTTTAATTTTTTTAAAGATTTTATTATAAAGATGATCTACAGAGGGGCTACAGTTATGTGAGTCAGGTAATGAATACATTTCTTTTTGAAGAGTGTCACTCATTCTTTCCCTGTTTTTCCCCTCCCAACTTCCTTCCCCTCCCCAAGTGGTATAGTTCATTTCCAACATATAGTCTAGTGGGTTTCACTGTTGAATTGCTTCTCCCTTTGTCACACCCGTTTCTGTGCTTCCCCTTCTACTCCCCAAATCAGATAAACATATTCAAAACCAAGGTACAAAAATCAATCCTATTTCTTTACCCTGCACCCCAAACTCATCCCCGAAAGTTCCATTGTTTCATCGTTCCATTTTTATACAGAGGTGTAATATATTTACCATATTCTCCTTCTTTCACCCTCTCACTTAGCCTGTCTGCACTCTGGCTGTTATTACCCTCAATTTGTCCAGAACCTAGTTTACATGACTGACATTTGTACTTAAGTTATAACCTTGACATTTCACAAATTAATTAGAATGACCCTTCCCTTATTCTTTCTTTTTTTATAATATATATATATATATATATATATATATAGTAAAGATACTGTACAAAGGGGTTACAATTACATGAGTAAGGTAATGAGTACATTTCCTATGGAGCATTGTTATCCCCTCCTTAATTTTCCCCTACCATCCCTTCCCTCCCCACCTTCCCAACTTCTCCCTTCACCTCCCCTACTCCCCAAAGTTGTAAAGTTTGTTTTCAACATAGTGCCTTGTACATCTCATTATTACAATGGGTCAACCTATATCCTTATTTCAGCATTTTTTCCCTTCCCCTTCCCAAATTAAAAAAAAAACATATATATATATATATATATATATATATATATATATATATATATATATATATAAGATGCAGGGCACTGGAATAAAATATACAGAAAACAGGGGTTATAACCCATGGGGAAAGAACATACAAAAGAAACAAAAAATCACCCAGTACATTATATGTACACGTGAGGTTTATCTTTGTTGCTGTTGTTCTTATTCTTGCTTTCTACACCCCCACTATCCACTGTTATTCATCAGCTTTTATTGAAGGGGTTTTTTTTTTTTTTTGCATTTTCATTCACAGAAGCAATCAATTTCAGGATTATGTGTTTTAGAAGACTGACTTCATATAAGACATTTTAATGTGAATAAAACCCTGCAAAACTAATCTTTTAAAGTCATTTCCACCATACTCGCACTGAGGAATAGAAGAGATTGTTAAAGATTTGAAGGTGTACACTGGCCAGACGCTAAAGGGTAAAGGTAATTTTTTTCTGGATAAAAGAAGAAGGCAATTTCCTTTGCTCTCCACACCCTAAGTTGGAGATTTAAAAATGTATTTACTTATATTGTCTCTTGGCAAATATATAATTTAAAAAGTATTCACTGAAGTAATGACTAAAAAGAAGAATTTATAACAATTTATAAAATGAAGAAACTTATTGGGTTAATTTGTCTTAAAATTTCTAATGATAACTATACTTTATACAATATAATAGTTATTTTAAGCAAAACAAGACACCAATAATAATAGCATGAACCCCCAGATGTCTTAAATCAAGATGCTCTGTAAATGAAAAGACAATTATATTAAGTGCTTTCATTTTCTATCTAAAAGAGAATTTGTTTAAGCTATACAAAAACAAACACCATGCATGAAGAATGTCTTCAAGTGATAAATGTTTTTCATTTTATGCAACCTTCATGAATTACATTTGGTGTGTTTACAAATTTATACCAAGCTTCTTAGGTTTTGGCAAAGTAAAGAATAATCTATGCAAAAATCTTCCATATAAAACAAACACTTGACTGTTCAGAAATGAAATAACTTTATTCGAGTAATTCCAAGTCAGAGTTTTCAAGTATCGCTGGAAGGGATCTCAAGGAAACAATCGGATCCAACATTTCCCTACAATCATTTGTCTAAATGATTGTAAACATTAGGAGGAATGTTTTTTCTTTCATGTTTGTGTTTTAAGGAGTCACTTTTTACCTTATTTTAACCAGTAACCACCAAAGTGTTCAAAAGCAATAAACAGAACCCTTCCAAGTTGCTACTTCTCATAAATTCCTACTGCTTTTCTCAGAGAATCAGGTTATCTGGACTTTGGCTATAATTGTGATATTTTTCAGAGAATTGAAATTTATTTCCTAGCACTTTCTATATAAAAACTCAGAGCATCCAAAATAACATAAAAAGTGCAATGTGGTACATATTAGAATAGAGAAAACCTCTTAATCTGATGAGTTTAGTTTCTGGCACAGTAGCACTCTACATTGAATATTGATGTCCATGCTGATTTGTAATTTGTTATGATTTTTAATGATTTCAGTAATTTCTTATTAAATCTAGCATTTTGTTCATTTATATTTAGATTGTATTAATTTTATTAAAGGTGTTTAAATTCTGTTTTTATAGAAAGACAACAGCATGGATTTTAATCTCTTTTAGTTGTATAGCTTAACCTATAATTTCCTGAACTATAAGTAAGAAAATTATTTTCTGCACTTTTAGATTATTTGTAAAATTGTCTAAAAGCTATGTGTTAAATCTCATCCACATGGCCTGTTTCATGACAAGTTAACTGGATTTATTTTTCCACCCTGGATTTTCCTTCAGGAGCTATTGCCTTGTCACTTACCAGAGGAAGTAAGAAAATTAACCTTTCTCATTTCTTTTTCACACTCCAACTAGTTATGTTTTCCAATTTCATTGTAATTGTTTCAAACTTCCACTATTGCACAGTTAGATATTTATAGTAGATTCTTAACTATCTATCCCCTTCTTTTACTACTTGCTGCATTTTGCAAAATGAAGATACCATATCACCTTTCTTCTTAAAAACTAAAATATGTAATAAAAAACTATATATCTTAAGGAGAGGAGTGGGGAATGGAGAAAACCAAGGAAGGGGTAACATTGTCAAGAATCATTATAATTATAACCTGACTTGTGGAATTGTATCACCTTTATTTAAGTACTTAAAAATAATAAAATTGAACAAAGAAGAAAAAATCTGATGTATAAACCAATTTTGAAATGGAATCTTATTTCAATGATATGACATTCATGTATTTAGACATGCATAGGCCTAGATAACACAGCTCCTTGCCTACTTTTCTGGGTCTGGCCCATCCACCCCATATCATAAAAAGTCCTTTTCCTATAGTGTCTGCCATTGCACTTATGTTATTCCTTTCCTTTGTATCTAAAGAAAATAAAACATCACATTTAGTATAATGTTACATGTAAAACAACATTATTTATACATGTTCTCCATGTTAAAGAATCTTGAATAATAAATGTTACTTATTTTTTTAATCTTTTCATCCCTTAAGCAATTTCTTGCCTACGGCAATAAATAAAACAAATGCTGGCTAATATTTTTTTTTGAAACAGGACATTATTTTGACATTTAAGTGTAAGATGTAGTTAGAAATGATCCAAGTAAACAACCTCATTAAAACCTTATTCTAATTGTTGGAACTTTATTCTTTCACAAATTCTTATACTTACAATAATCTAGAGTGCATCTGGTGATATTTTGAAGGCCAATTTCTTTCTTTACTCAAATTAAAAATGTTGCCTCTGGCAAGATTTTCCTAATTGACATTTACTCTCAATTTCTACTATAGGCCTACATTTCAAGTAAGGTTGCCTTTTTGTATACCCATTACTATTTTTATGGAATGCCATCTTATAGAGTTCCATTTATGTAACAGATGTATCTATTTCTCTATTGCTTAATTTTAAACTGTAACTACTATAGGGTTTCAAATAGTCTTCCTTTGTATCTTCAATTTTTATCACCCCCTCAAATATAGGTAATTCAATAAATAATTACTGAATAGATGAATTCACATCAATCTAGCTCAGTTATATGAAAGAGACAGATTTTGAGTAATTTGCAGATACAGAAGTAGGGAATGCAATGAACTTAAGTATATATTTTGTATTTCCTCTCAGTCTTGACCTCAAACCCTTAATGTCAAGAATTACAGCTGTTCTTTCTAGTTTGGATATTTATTTACCCCACTGTTAAATAATTAGGAATAATAAGAATAATATATAATACATAATAAATATTATTACACTATTATATCGTATATATTATATATTATTATGACTATATACTATATATAATTATTATTATAGGTTATTACCCAATGCTTACTAAGTAATACCTATTAAATATATGTGTTACTATATTCTGTGTGCTACATAATTTGGTCAACAAACTTGTTATACTTTAGTATGTAGATTTCTGGATAATGAATTTGAATTTTAAGTGATTAGAATTCCTGTCACACTGACGTGAATTTAAGAAATAAAGAATATTATTGTTATTATTATTATTATTATTATTATTATTATTATTATTATTATTAGGTAGACAAGAGTATAATGAGGAGAATAAAACAAGAATTTGGCCAGAAAGACTGAGAAGAAAGATTATTGGTGAAAAAACAATCTTTAGAAATTTCTAGTGGGGGCTTGCCAGCTGTTCAAAGTGGCCCTCATCCACTATGTTTCTTTAAATTCATTTTGATATACTTTAAATGTCTTAGTTGTTGTTATTTTTAAATCCTTCTACCACCCTGATCATAATAACAATAAAAACAAAATTGTTCTTAATTGTCTTTTAATTATCTGTAGATATTTTGTCTTTTAACATTCCTAATGCCTATTGAATTTTGTTTTTCTTCCCTTTTCTTGAGCACATGAATTCTTTGAAAAGTATTGTACTACTAAAAGAGAAAGATGAGGCAGAGTAACCTCAGCATCATTTTTTGTCACATCTCCACTTCCTGAAAGTCCTCTGGGAGATTATGGAAAGCATTATTCTAGCTCCAAAAGAAAATCAATACAAGGGTCATGGGCTATAGATGTAATTACTGATCCCTCTTCAGCATGACAAACATGAGTAACTTCGTAATGTAAATGCAAGCTACTGTCTTCAAGTAGTTTGGAAATTTAGTTTGTAAATTGTGATAACAGAGGTTGATATACACTCATAAATTGCATTTTCAGTCTGTATCTAAATTCTACATCATAAAATGAAGAAAAGAATTTGACAGTTTCTAATCAAGTATTATTTTTCTATATACCATTTGGTTGCAATGTACATTATACAAGCAGCCTTATCATTTGAACATAAGAAAATATTTTTCAAAGGCTGAGTTCTCATTTGTAGTTTTGTTTTTTTTAATTGAGCTTCAATTTATATGCCACACACCTAGAAAGTAGCATTCTGTCTCTACAACTTTTGTCTTTTTGATCCATTACTGATATCATATGCAGTAACAGTTGCCACGATGCTCAGTGAGAAGTTGTTATTATCTATTGGGGTGGCAAAACAATCATCAAATATTAAAAACAAAGCAAAACATGGAGGTCATTTGCAAATAAGCATATGTTTGTGTAATTGCAAATCAATTGTTCTATCCCAGAAGTTTGCTATTTTTCCAGTAAAGTTACATTATTTGTTTATTTTTTTTTACATTTTATGTTCAATATATAAAAAGTTTCTATATAATCTTATCATATTGATGACATTTTTCAGTTTGGTTAAAAGATTTTCAATAATTAAATTATTTAAATATTTAAGTTTTTAGGAAACTCTGAATTAGCTCTATGAAGATGGCAAATGAAAATAATTTACCTTTACTATTCTTCCTATCATTTGCAAATTATCTATACTCAGCTGATTTTCTAGTTAATGAAGTTAATGGTTTCATCAGGCTGCATAATTCACATTGTATAGTCTGTATAATAAAAGCAGATGATGATATAGAATATTCTTGATGTTCATGAATATTAAATGTTAACAAGTAATTAGATGATAAATATAGAAACATGAATAAAAATAATAAAATGATAAGAAAAATATTTGCAAATAAATATATTCATTTTAAAGAGATTGAACACTGAAAACAAGAACAAATATTTATGTTTTTCTAGAGCATTTTGGTACATATCATTGCATTCCATTTTCCCAGTATTATAACATTCTATAGAATCTTTATATGCTATAGAGAAAAAAAAAACTCCCTAGAGTCACTAAAGACTGAGCTCTGCTCTGCATGAATGGTACAGGTGTCCTATTCAGATTTTGGCTCCTTTCTCATGGTGCATGATATTCTTTCCAACCAAAGGCCCTTGCTTACAGCTATACTGTATAGCTCCCTTGCTTTCCTCTGTGCCAATGGATGTTATTTTTCAATATAATAACAACAACAACAACAATAATATTAATGTTCACAGATATTTAAGATTTTTTTATTTTCTATTTCTTTGAAGTGGAAAAATTCTGATCCAGAAACACCACATTTGACTCTCTCTTTTCTCCTCCATGTCATTAAAAGTACAGGTCTTATCCAAGTTATGGTTTTGATCTGCTTTCATATGTTCCCTCACTGTTACAACCCCTTCTTGTCCCAATTTTCCTAAGCTTATTGAAATTTGAATTCTCTCTTGTATCCTAGAACTATAGTCCAAGAGGTCTGTTTAGAAAAACCTATGAGGACCTCCCACGTTCTGGATACCAAAAGTAAATATGTAGTCTAAGTCCCCAAATATGTGATATATTTAGGTTGATGGGCAAATAATTCCCCCAACTGTCCAAGACAAACCTCATACCAGGCCAACCAGCCAAGTCTTCATGATGTTCCTCACTGACAACAGCAAAGTTTGGGTATTCAAAATTTGTAAAATATTGTTAAATATTGAGAGCAAATAGTGGCAAGTCTGAGTTTCCTAAGACCGTGTCTCAAAAGTTATAAGTGTAGAAAAAATTTTCAGTAGAAAAAAATTACAGATATTTATGACCTAAATTTTAGAATCATATTGTTACTTAGCTATCAAAACTTAGCACTACCTATGCAGTAGCTGCTGATAGCTATTCAATCATACAAAAATCTTTCACATAAAATCAAAACAAATGTAAAATAAAACTTTTATAATGATACTGCAACATGCAAAACAAGAGTGGATTGGTGAAACACAGTCTTATTAGTGATGAAATTATGAACTAGCTTCCGTCATATCAGATCTCTTCACTGCTTAAACCTGCACCAACATCTGTCCCTCTAATTTCTCTATGAAAACTTATGAGAAACTCCGTTTATTCTTCAGTTGGCTAATATTAAATGTGTATCATTTAAGCATTATTCATTTTATCACATTTTCTCATTCTGTGGCAGAATTAAATTGAAAGAGTTGTTACCATAATTAAAAATGAAATTTCAAATACAAAAGTCAAGTAAAAAATTTTTGCTCTAAGATATATATATGCATATACACACATATACATATATACAGATATACGTATATGTATGTGTATATAGGTATGTGCATTTGTGTTAAATTTGAAGATATAACAAAATTAAAATACATGATTAAATCATTTGTTTAGAGTTTATATCCACTTATACTCCAATAATTGAAGAATGGAGTTCAAAAAAACAGGAGCCTGTAGTCCTGAAAAATCACCCTAAATTATCATCATTAACAGTCTAGTGTCAACTAAATAAACACTCTTATAACTGGGCTGTCTCCTGTTCTCTGTGTTGACAAGCCTTGCTCTTTGCTTATGGTGGTAAATATATTTATTTGTATTTCCCTGTATTTGTTTCACTTGTACTAATGCCCATTGAATTGCAAGCTACTTTTAGCTAATGTTTAAATATTTATATATTTCATTTAAATATTCATATTTGTAATACTGTATCACCAAACCCAATCATTTCTAACAGTTTCTGAGCAATACATTTATTTATCCCTGTAATATGCCTTGCAGCTGGTGGCACTGAGCAAAATAGTGGAGAAATTACAGTCTGTGCCCTCAAAGAGTTTATCTTCTAAAGAGGAATAATTACAATCCAAGTATGAGGCATCATTGCTTCTACGTATTGTGACAAAAATAAGGATGGTAAGTAGGTTGTCAAATGAGTATTTGTGTGTGCTTTTTTTATTGTTCAGTTGATTTTTCTTGTGCCAGTATTATAGATTGAATTCAGGACTTTCACTTGTTCATTTTGCTTAGCCAGCTGATGCTCTACCACCTGAGACACATGCCACTAGCCTGTTTTTTGCTAATTAATTTGCCAACAGAATCTCTCAGACATTTTTGCCTGGATTAGCCTCAAACCGTGATCCACTAGACCGCAGCCTCTTGCGTAGCTGGGATTATAGGCATGAACATCAAAACCTTTGGCATTATTATTATTATTGCTATTATTATTACTACTACTACTTGTTATTAAAGTAGTTATACAAACAAGTTGCCATTTAACAAAGCACTTTATGAATACAATGTATCTTGATATATTGATTAATGCCACCTCTATTAACATTATTTTTTAAATATTTAAGTAGTTTACAAAGGAGTAACCATTTAACAAAGCAGTTTATGAATATTTTTGATCAATATCACCCATTACAATATTCTTACCCATCTCTACCTACACACCCTTTCCAGATTTTAATATTGGTAAGGTGATCAAACCTAGGCCCATGTTCTTGCCAGGCCAAGAAGCTTACAGCTGAGCTACATCACAGCTTGATTGAAACTGTTTTTTCTAGTCCTGATGCTTGAACTCAGGGCCTGGGCAGTCTCTATGAGCCTCTTTATGCTCAAATTAGAGCTCTACCACTTGAAAACAGAACCACTTCTAGCAATTTTAGAGTAGTTCTATTGGAGATAAGTGTCTCATAGACTTTCCTGTTTGGGCTGGCTTCAAACTGAGATCTTCAGATCTCAGTCTCCTGAGTAGCTTGGATTACAAGTGTGAGCCCCTAGGGACCAGCAGAAAGGTCTTTATCTAGATTGGCGAAGGTAAGATGTAGCAAGGAGCAGCAAAGTGAGATGAGATCAAATGACTCTCAAAATTTCATTTATAATATATGCTTTAAATTTTACCTATAATATGCATTTGTTAATTATTGTTTCCAGTAGCCTAATACTTATGTTTGTATGGATAAACTCTGTCTTATATCATGATGGAAAATCCAAGTATATTCTCTTTTTATTGTAAACATTGTCTGAAACAAATTTCCTCAATTTCACAGATGGTGAGCTTGAGTCTTATGACAGAGCTGTTGATATCCAAACTGGGTGTCCAAAAGATCAAGTGACTGCTGTACACTGAGCATTCAGTGAAACCAGAGCCTGTCTGATTCATGTTCTTTTCACTACAGGGAGCCTCCTGAGTAGCTAGGATTACAGGCATGAGCCACTGGTGCCTAGTTGATTGATTATTTTTAAAATACAAATTATGTTGCTAATATATATATGTATATATGCCCATTTGAAGTATATAAGGCTACCTTTCCACCAGATTGAAAAGATCTTAGCAAAACAGGCCATCTGCTTCCTACTTGAGAATTTTTTCTTCCTTGTCTATTCTTTTGACTTTCATTTTTAAAAAATATTTTATTAGCTGCGCTCCAGTTTCTCACGCCTGTAATCCTAGCTACTCAGGAGGCTGAGATCTGTGAGGATCGTGATTCAAAGCCAGCCTGAGTAGGAAAGTCCCATGAAACATTTTTTCCTTAATATATATTATATATATAAGTATATATATATATTATATAAGTATAATATATATTTTTATAGTAAAGATACTATAGAGAGGGGTTACAGTTACATAAGAAAGGTAATGAGTCCATGTCTTATTGAATATGACACATCTCCAATTAATCACCATAAATTTGGAAGTGTTGCTCAAGAGTCAGAGCTCTTGCCTTGAGCTGAAGAGTTGAGGGACAGCACCCAGGCCCAGAGTACGTCAGACAAATTTATATTTATATACATATATATATATATATATATATATATATAAGCAAACATTAATTGCATGAAATACTTCCTTTGTGACATACCCATTCAAACCTGAGATCATTTCCTTTGTCCATTTCTCCACTTCTAAAACAAATAAGTGGACTAAAGACTTAAAGAGAAACTTCTCTGAAGAGGAAAGAGGATGGCCAATAGACACACGAAGAAATGTTCAACCTCTCTATACATAAAAGAAATACAAAACAACATTGAGATACCACCTCACCCCAGTTAGAATGGCTATAATCAAGAACTCTAAGAACAACAGATGCTGGAGGGGATGTGGACAGAAGGGAACCCTACTGCGTTGTTGGTGGGAGTGTAAACTTGTTCAACCGCTTTGGAAAGCAGTATGGAGGTTCCTCAAAAGACTCCACATACAGCTCCCCCATGACCCAGCAATCCCACATTTGGGCATTTACCTGAATGATCACAAACAAGACCATGATACCAGCACAACTATGTTTATTGGAGCATTATTTACTATAGCTAAGATATGGAACCAACCCAGATGTCCCTCAGTAGATGAATGGATCAAGAAAATGTGGTATATATATATATACACAATGGAATTCTATGTCTCCATCAGAAAGAATGACATTGCCCCATTTGTTAGGAAATGGAAAGACTTGGAAAAAATTATATTAAGTGAAGTAAGCCAAGCCCAAAGAAACATAGGTCCCATGGTTTCCCTTATTTGCAATAAATGAGACAAGCAGAAAAGGTCAGATAAGTTGATTTTAGTTGAAATGTACCCCAAGATAAGGACTCAGATGGTTTTTCTTTCTTGCTATTGTTTCTAACATATGTATAAGATTATTTCTTTGTTGTTTTGTATGTCCCTCCCCATGGTATAACCCCTGTTATACCATTGTACTTGATGTTGGTATAATTTGTGGAGGGGAAGGGAAAAAACAAATCGTTTAACTAGGGATACAGGTGGACCCTTTGCAACAATGAGATGTACAAGACTTATGTGGAAAAACGAACTTTACAACTTTGGCCCATGGCAGTGGGTGTGTGTGGGGGAAATGGGAAAGAATGGGAAAGGGAAACAAAGGAGGAGGCAACAATGCTTGATAAGAAATGTACTCATTACCTTGCCCGTGTAATTATAACCCCTCTGTATAGTATTTTCACAATAAATAAATAAATAATAAAACAAAATCAGTAGGTTTCATTTTTCTTTTCTTATATAGGCCAATAAAGCACTTTTACCACATTCATCCTCATTCATCCACCCTGTTCACCTTCCTCCACCTACCTCAGTGATACTCAGCTGGCAAAAGAGTCTATTCTAGTGTTATATCATTAACTTTTTTAAGTTTTTGATTGCCAAAGATTCCTCCACAGGGCATTTCAGAAGTGCATATTCTGTATTTAGATCAGAATGACCTCTCTAACAGCTTTTACCTTCTCCATCTCCTCATGACTTTATGGATCAACTGTTTGCTTTGAGATTCTTTTTCCCATAAGGAACTCAAAATTTCCAAAACAATTCTCAAATTTTAATTCTGTGAGAAAGGAGACTTCTTCATATTTTAATACTTAGCAGGCCATGTTATGACTTGGCTGTGGTTTTTGCCCAGTATTATGCATGAAGAGGCAGCTCTTTAGATGTTTAGGACATGAGGAACACTGTTCTTAGAATGGAATCATGTAATTCTTATGAAGCCCTTGTTGCTTCCTACAGTATTATTAAGGGAGTGTCCTGGATCAGTTTAGCTTTCTGTCTCACCATGAAATTTCCTGTACTCACTCATGCCATGATGCTCTCTACTGTACAATGACACACTTCTCTACAGAATCCCCAATAGAACCTGAGCCAGTGTGGGTCCAACTTTCCATCTCTGCAACTGTGAAATGTCTTTTCTTTACAGAGACAGAATACTCAGTGGTAAAGTGAATCTAACAGATGAGAAAGAACTGGAGAGAGTGCAAGAAAAGAACGAGAAGGAGAAGAATTGAAGAAAAATAAAGTTGAAGGTCAGTGAAGAGGAGAAAAGAAGAAATAGAGAGTGAAATGAAAAGAAATACAGGGAAGGGAGGGGAACAAAGGAAGTGCATGCACAGAGTCACAGGAAATTCTGAAAGACCTTTTGCCATAGGATACCTGCAGAAGGGTTGACATGGATACTATGAAGGTAGTAGGGATTTCTGAAGTCCCAACTTCCCTTAATCCCCTTAACTAAACAGAAGAAGTAGTCTCAAATATATACTGTCTTTTATGTTAATCCTTAAGAACTACCCGTGTCCTAAAGGACAAAACTAGGAATGTTTCAAAGTTAGAACAAAGTTCAATGACCTCTTCTAACAAAGGTGCACTTTTAGACTCAGCTTCAACAATGTTGATAGACTTTTAAAAAATACTATATTGTAAAATTATTCTCTCTTTGAAGTTGAGGTTTCTATCCTCAAATGATAATGTCCATCTAAAATTATCAGATTCATTTCTAGTTTAAAAATATACCTTTAAGCAGAATTCTTTTTTTCCCCTTTTTTGTCAGTCCTAAGTCTTAACTCTGGGCCTGAGCACTGTCCTTGAGCTCAAGGCTAGCACTCTACCACTTGAGCGGCAGCACCACTTCCAGTTGTCTGGTGGCTAATTGAAAATATGAGTCTGAGGGACATTCCTGTCCAGACTGGTTTTGAACTGAGAGCCTCATATCTCAGCTTCCTAAGTAGCTAGGATTACAGGTGTGTGCCACCGGCTCCTGGCAAGAATTCATTTTTGTAATATTATTTTCTCTCATTTATGAGAGGACAAAAGGACAACTATTGTACTCAATTGATTAATTGTAGTAGTGTGTGTGGGTGGGGGTGCGTGGTGAAAGAAGGGCATGGGGAGGAGGTATATCTGTGTCCCAGGACAGCCATGGTTTTGTTTTGTAGAAATGACTGTCTTTGGGGACTCTCTTTTGTAGAAAGGACTGCTGACTCTCTCTGTCTCTGTCTGTCTCTCTGTCTCTGCCTGTCTCTCTGTCGCTCTCTTTCACCAATGATATCAAAGACATATACCACCTGGCTGAGCTTCTTGAATATTTTCAAATGCATAAGCTAAAAACTTATGTGAGGCTTAAATTTACTGCAGCACCCTCTTTTCTTGAGATCTTATAAGTCAGAGAAGACTAGAAGGGATATAAGATAGCCCACTCATTTACTATAGAAGTTTTAAATGTCAGCATTTACATTTTTATCAGCATTATGTTTACAATAAGATTCATGATGTACTGCTTCTCAGTTATCTTGTCATATGACTGATACAACAATATCACTGGTAGAAAAATAAATCCCTTTTCTGGTTATGATATTCATCATATTTCATAGGAGTGCACATCACAGTATATGTATTCCATCTATTTCAATTCAGGAAGCTAATTCAATTTTCACCAATACATTTAAATTGAATTAGGTGATATGAAGGGCAAATAAGATAAGTTTTACAAACTGAGGTTTAAGTCAGCATGAGAAGTGTAAGGAAACAAGGACTACTTGAAAAATCATAAGATTTGCCAGTGAATCAGCAGCTGATTTAAGGAATAGCCAAAAGATTAGTTTACAGATGTTCTCTTTTATCACCTCTTAGTAGTCAGTGATTTAGTGTGGTGTCTCTCAATCATGTAAACTATCACCTGCTAACATCTCTACTGACTGCAAAAACCTTATGGAATTCTGTACAAACATATTAATTTAAGTGCTAAGGCTCAGATTTCCTGCCTTTTCTCCCTCTATCATGACTAAATTCAGAAGTTTTGGTAAATATGAAATAAGTGATGTTTTGGAAATCTCTGTACACCATTATATAGCCAACTTTCTAGGGCTGCTAACTCCAGTACATACTACAAACAGCTGCAGCCCACTGGCCAAAACTACTTTTACAATTTCAACCATCTGCACTTGTGACTTATTATTTGAATTTCAATTTTGAAACTGTTCTATGTTTTGTCTGTTCTAAGCATGAAAATTTGCACATCATATCTCTGCAGAATTAGTATTCATAGGATCCTTTGTTTCACCTTCATTGCAGCTGTTCCAAATTTGGTAATACTACCAATAGCAACTGAATGATTTATTTATAAGGTTATGATCTGGGCATTTTCACATGATTTCAGTAACCCTACTAGTAATGAAGAACTGTCCAGAATGAGAGACTTTTGGAAATGTAATTTTGCTTCCCTAAAATGGGACTTATTAAGTCAAGAAAACTAATTATTTAAAATGACTACTTTTCCCCACATTGCTTAAAGATATTCATGAGTATTATATTGAATCCAAGAACTAAAGGTCTATAAGTTGATGAAACTAGCAATCACTTCAGGTGTATACAAAGAGAAAAATGAAAGCTAAGGTAACAATCTTATACTGAGTAAAATCGAGGACCATGTTCAAAACCATTGATGGAAGCAAAGTTTTACCTACAAGAGGTCAGAAACCTACTGACCTAATTTTAATGTGATAACTGAGAATTACACATAAAATTAAATTTTAATTAACAGGAAGCATCAGTTGGATTTTTTTTTACTCCTCTTGAAGTAGACAAGACAATAAGAAATTAAGGCTAATTAATTAAATTTCCAGAAATGAAAATCAGTCTGTTCACCACTATTCATGTTAATCAAATCCAATATTCTATGTAAGTGCTATCCTGAAATGATGGAGTTGTTCTTTACCCCCATAATAAGCTTTAGGAGCTCGGAGAGATCTGTAGCTATGGCACAGCTGAAATGTGGCTAGTTCAATAACAAGGAAATTTTTTATTTTAATTGTTCAATAATTTAAATAACCAAATGTGAAACTAATGACAATTATATTAGATCAATTTTTTATCTCTATGTTGTTTTTCTTTCCTTTTTTTTAAAAAATAGTTACTACGCTTTAAATTTAGGTCTTTTCCATCCCTTGCTAAGCAAGTACCCTTCCATTTCAGCTGTGCCTTTCAAACTCTTTTGTATTTTTATTTTGTTTTGGTTTGTTAGTTTATTTGTTTCAAATAGGCTGTTGTGTGTTTTCCTGTGTTTGTGTGTTGGGCCATGATTCTCCTGCCTATGACTCATGCACATCTGGCATTAGTGGTATGACATACTTGCCTTGTTGGCAGAAATGGCTTCTCACTAACATTTTGCCCTAACTGCCTTGAACCAGATCCTCCCAATCTCCACTTCCTGAGTAGCTAGAATTGCAGGCAAGAACCAACATGCCTGGCTAGTTTTATACTTTCTATACTCTATAATAAATACTAAAGTTCAAAATAATGCCATCAATATATTCTTGAATTTCAAAGAAAAAATATATCATTAAAATTATATTATTGCCTAGTGCAAGTGGCTCTCGCCTGTAATCTTAGCTATGCAGGAAGCTGAGATCTGAGGATCTTGGTTCAAAGCCAGCCCTGGCAGAAAAGTCCCTGAATCTCTTTATCTCCAATAAACCACTCAAAAAAACGGGAGGTGGTACAGTGGCTCAAGTGGTAGAGTGCTACCCTTGAGCTTAAGAGTTGAAGGACAGCATTCAGGCCTAAAGTTCAAGCCGCATGACTGACATTCACACTAATACATTTAAAATTGTTTCAATGTCATGGAGGTTCAAATAAAGAAAACTGCCTATGTGACATATGCCACGGGTCTTACAAGAAAATGATGGTTTAGTAGAGCACCTTTGCAAACAGAATTGGTTCTGTATTCAAGTTTACAGCCAAATAATTTCTTACTATGCCAGCATAGGCTAGTTGTCAACTCACTATATTTGTTATTTTCACTGTATTTGAGAGTTTTAAATTATTCTAATTTTATAGCAATGTTAAAAACAACACACACACACACAGACACACAGAAGCATGTGGCAGAAATCCAAACAAAATGTTCTTAGACAATTTTCCAATTCTCAAAGTCCCAAAATAGATTAGTCATACAGGGGTTTCTACATAATACAAAACTTCCACATTTCAGAGAGAATGAAGAAGTACAAATGTTTTGAAATTTTAGGTGGATTTTAATTTTTAAAAGGAATAGATATCTAGCTAAAACAGTATACTTTTTGTTGTTGTTTGCTTTACTTGGTTAGAAGATGGACGTATGCTTAGAACAGCAACTTCGGTATACTAGTGATTTAATAACTAATTGAAAGAAGGACACATAAAAATGTAATCACTATCTTTAGATTTCAAGATTTTGTAATAATAATCATTTGAAGTTCAGAAAATAGCTTCAAATTATACTTCCTCTTCCTCATATTCAGTTTCTGTGACTTACCAATTTTTCTTTAAAAAATCTGTCATTTTCATTTGTCCTATGCCACAAATGTCATTTTTACTCTAAAGATCTCATCTAGATTATAAGAATAACCATCAGCTGACAATCTCAATTCACCAGGAAACTACATTGTTGATGTCATAGGCAGTTCAATGGTAAAGGGTCACTAGCATTCATTTGTAAAACAGATAATGTCTGAGTAAATTTAATCACACTAAAATAAGCATTTTTTCTTTTAAAAATTATTCATATCATAAAAGCAGAGGGTGACTATGATGAAAGAACTTTATATTTACATTTGCAAATAGAATTATCAACCTATTAAAATTTGTAATAAATGAATAAAAACCAAAATAGTGGGGAAGAGGGCCATAATAAAAATCAGAGGAAAGGGTAAATTTGACCAACATTTTTATATCCATGCATTTCTGAATATGGAACATTTCATATTTTATAATGAAACACCTTTGTACAATTACATGTTAAGAGAAAAATTACAGTTTTTTATTCTGCTTTATTCTCACCTTAAAAATTATTCATATCATAAAGCAATTAGATAAGAATGGTACTTACCTGTTAAATATAGATATATGCACATTTATATAAATAGATGATAGATGTAGGATCATCATTCATTCAATTTGCATTTTCCCCCAAGAGTATAAAGGAAAATAAATCCAGTTGGACTTGGAGGAACAGAAATTTGCAAACACAGATGCAACCTCTTATATTTTGGCTATAAGAATCAAAAGTTATCGGTGTCAATCTTACAAAATATTGCTGTCATACATTGTTACTGAGTTGTGGATGAAAAATGTTTGTGGTCTTTTCCTTTAACAAATGGTTTTCCTCTCCAGATCAAGAAGTTAATTCTTGCTGGTTCTTAGTGTTTTCACTGGGATATAGTTTCTAGTTATTCATGTCGTAAGTACATCGTTACAATCTGGTTAAATTGATCAGAGTATTAATTAGACCAAGGAAACATCAAGTTTAACTGAGACAAACAAGTCCCAGGTAACCTGAGAAACATAAGCACAGACTCTATGAATGGAAAAAAAAAAACAAAAACAAAAACTGAGGCCTGGCATTTACTGAAATTTGCAAAATGGGTAAGAATAGTGCCAAACTTGAAAGGCAGGATCTCCCTGTAGAGAACAACTCCAAGATAAAGGCTATAAGTATATTGAGAGCTAACCATCAGGTTACTGGAATTTGGTAAATAACAGTGAAATTCAGAAAAAGCCAGAAAACCTGGAAGGTGTTTTGATTTTGGGTGTGATAAGAAATTTGGAATGTAATTTTTGCTTCGAAGACATTACTTTGTTTAGAGACCGTAATTACGAATTTACTAACTTGCTTCTTTGATGGCCTTGGTTACTGGAATGACTGGAATTATAATTGCCATTTTGTAATCAGTAACTGCTAACTCTGCTTCTGTAACTTGCTTCTGGGCTGATCGTGAAATTACCACTGCAAGTGGCTCCCTGCTCCCCCATGGATCTTGCCTTTAAATACCCTGAGCTGTTTGACTTTACTGCTGGTGTTCACTGTCTTGGTATAGTGGAGGTGAGTTGCCTAGCTCTATTGACTGAGTGTTGGTGACTCCTTCCGCCGATCGTGGGTTCCAGTCCCATGGGACCAGGGAAGTTGGGATGTTTCACACACAGCTTACTAAAGTCTTCATACAACAAACACATTATAGATACAATTTAAACCAATTCCCCAGTCTCCAATAAATAATCGCAAATCATTCTAGATTTAAATCGTGAATAAAATTATTCTGGTCACCTGATACTTATCTTTTAAAAATTGCTAATGGTTTAAAAGCTATCAAATACAATCCTTCTATCACCATAAAGCTTGAGATTCATTCTTTCTAAATTAGACCTTGGTTGAGGTTTACTTAGCATATAATTAGGATCTTGTGTTTTTCTCCTGTTCCATAAGCTTCAATTTTCTCTCTTTCATATAAGCAAAGGCTGTTAGACACCTAGAGCTTTAAATTATATATTTTCTGAGTTGTGTCTCTTTTCTATTTTTAACAAAAGCTCAGTTTGTAATAGGAATGGTTTTTTAATTGATCTCTTCCATTTTTCCACTTGCAGACTTTACATGTTTTCCTAATTTTGACAGATAGAAATGTATTCCTCTTAGTGATGATTGTAGTATGAATAAAGTTATTTCAAAATACTTTAATTTTATAGTTTCAGTTACTCATTAGGGAGGATTGCTTGAACACAGAATATCAAATTACGGAACTGTGGAGAGAGAGAAAGAGAGAAAGAGAGAGAGAGAGAGAGAGAGAGAGAGAGAGAGAGAGAGAGAGAGAGAGAGAGAGAGAGAGAGAGACCAAAAGTAAAAGAAAAAATAATAAGCCTTATTCTATGTTAAAGATCCTTTTACCAATCACTACAAGTCACATTTATAAATGGAAGAATTCAGGGAATAACAGAATTTGTAATTTTCCTGATAAAACCACTAGAAAACATGCATTTCATATTTAAAACACATTTGAGAAAAATTCATCAAATAAATAACAGTGAAGAATTATTATGTTCATTTGAAAATTATGGCCCAAGCAAAAGTGGGGCTGTTGAAAATAATAGTACACTAAATACACTACTACACTTTCTGATATCATAGAGGACATTTTCATTAAAATAATAACAAAAAGATTAAAATGAAAGTTAAAATGAGCTCAATAATTGCAGGCTTGTGTCTTCTGTAGATTTCTTTTGGATAGTAATACTAGAAAAGCAAATCTAAGCCTATTTTTCTGTGTATAATGGGAAAGACAAAATAAAGAAATAGCATTGATATTATTGGAAATAAGAGTGTTTATCGTGGTAGAAAAGAATATAAAACATGGAAAAGGGCAGAGAATCCTCTTGTTTTAGATTAGAATTCGAGATCAGTAAGACCTCATGACTGAAGAAAAAAATAGCATGTGTGTGTGTGTGTGTGTGTGTGTGTGTGTGTGTGTGGTGTGTGTGTGTGTGTGTGTGTGTGTGTGTGAATGCTGAATGCACGTGTATATGGTTTTATCCTCTTTATATACTGAAGATTGTAGGATATAATTCATGAAGAAATCTTGTGGGGCATGAAAAGACTATGCTGGAATGGAGCATAATTTTGGATATGAAAAATCAAAGGTATGCAAAATTATTTGTAAGAACATGTTTAGTGTTCAGAAGATCAGGCTTCAGTCAGGTGAGCAAAGTGATTGAAATTTTTCCTAACATTTAATAAACATATATAGAATATATAACAGAAAATTATTGACTTAATACAGGCATTGAATGGCAAATTTTCATTTTCGGAACAAATTTTAACCACAACTCAGATGAAAAAGAAAAAATTATTAAGACATAGAAGCAACACAATTAACAAGGATCACATTTTTTATTCTATTAGTAAAATGCATATTCTTCTATCTGCTTTTTTGAGTACTATAAGTTGGCAACATATACAGAAATACAGAATTTATTTTTGTTTTGGGCTTCAGGATGTTTTAAGTTTAAACTTCAAAATAAAAAAAAAAGTCTTGACCAAATAAAACTGAGGAAATACTGAGTAATTGAGAGTGAAGTGGACTGTAGTTTATATTAATTTAGTTTATTCCCATCAGGAGAAAGGAGGTGTGGCAGATTATGTAGTTACTTCCTACATCCACAAAAGTTCAGTTCACAGGGACTGGGGCTAATTCTATTATTTCTATATGCTCTGTTAATTTTCTACACTTCTTAACGTGGAATATTACCACTAGTTTTTTATAGTTGTGTAGACACCATGACTTAATTACAGTGTGCTGAACGTTAGGAGAATATGATAAATGAAAAACAAAGTTGTTAGTATGACATATAAGTCACAGTTTCTTACATTTGCTTTACCTATGCATTTGTCATTATGGGAGGGTAATTAGTAAGCTATGACAACTGTCCTCCCTCCCAAATTACAAATGTCTACACCTGAAAATAGGACTTCAAGTTTCAATTACAATTATAATTACTTTATCAAATTCCACCTATGCCATAGACAATATTATAGAGTCAGGACCCAGCAGCCCTGTGTTCAACAAGATAGCAAGACTTTTCTCTTTAAAACATTCCATAAATTGCAATGAAAATAGGAAAGAAGAGACAATCCATACTTTGTTTTTAATGAAACACTATATAAATTTAAAACTTTTAAGAATTATTCAGAATTTCATTGAAATTATAGTTGTAGACTATGACACAGAGCTTGCAATCTACCATGTCATCAAAACTTAATAAATTTATGTGAAGTACTCTATACTATGATGCAAAATGTGAAAAGTTATATTTTATTTAGACTTTTCTCATAATTTAATGGTAAAGGTGTATTTTGTTGTTATTATATAATGTAGTATCTAGTGTGTATTTAATATTGTTTCATAGACACAGTGCCATTATTGCAGAGAAATTACAACAGCTTCTACAGGACTCCTTCTGACCACTAGAATATGACCGCTGGAAATGACACCAATCAATTGTAGGTCAGGGAGTAAAGGTACAAATATGCCTTTATATATATTTTCTCCTCATTTTCAGAATGAATTTGGAAGCCTTTAAGCTACAAAATGGAAGGTTCTTTTGTAACAGAATTACTTTGTGGGGAAAAAAAATAAAACATCTCCAGATGGCCAGCCACCCTCACAGGTTACTCTGTCAAAATTCTAGTTTGTTAATCTCCTGAAAGTGAGACTCTTATTTGATACAGCAGTTGATGACAAATGTTTAACATGGTGGAAAGAGTGGAATATTGAATTTAGAAGCTTCTAATTTCTAGAGAAAAATGGTATTTTTTTAACTGAAAAAATAAGTACATGTAGAACTTTTCCCAAAAGGGTACAGTTCAACACAATTGCAGTAGTTATATGATCAGTTATCTCCAAAGTAAAACATAAGACTAGAGTTGTGTGGCAAGGCTTATAACATAATATATTTAGAAGCATTTTTTAACTAAGAAAATAGAGAAAGAAGTCCCATACTCCTTGGCATATGTCAAAATTTGTTTTGACATTCCCTCAAATGTTTGCATTCTCAAAAATAAGCTTTTCAGCAAACAACTCAGTTTTGGAATAGTGGTAAAGTCAGAGGGAAAAAAATGCCTTCCTAAAAGCCTCTGCAAACCTACATCTTCCAAAAAATAAAATAAAATAAAATAGAGACTTCTTTCCCTCACACCAATTTAGAATGCGCCTTCAGGCTGGAGCTGACAATCAGACTCAACACAGCCGTTGAGCAGGTTAAAAAGACAGCAAAGATGCAAAGGAATTTGAACAGGTTATTTCTGGGTAAACAACTGTAAAAGAGTTCTTTTTTTTTTCCTTTCTTTCTTTTCTCAAACACAAGGCAGATTTTAAGACACTAGCAAAATATATACAGAGAGAAAGAGAATGAGAGAAAGCAACAGATTAAATTTTTAAAGAAAGAATGTAGAATCATATTTTAATATCATCACACTTGGATTAGCTGAAATAGGTAAATTACAAGTATACAATAAATAAAATGAAGGATGAGAGAAATTCAAAGAAAGGAAACTGAGCAAAAGAACGATACCTGTTCAGTACAGTTAAAAATCAAAATAGTTATATTTCCTCTTTTGACGTTTTAATAAAGCTACATACAGAGAGAAAATAAATTACTATTGTGTGTACATGTAAAATTTCACAGTACATTACTGACAAAAAACATAAATAAATACATGAAAAATGCTTACAAATTCTAAATGTGAAATAATGAACAACCAAATTACATTTAAGCCTATGAATATTATGCTATCTTAAAATCATTTTATAATTATTCTTAGGATATAGGACCATAATAACTCCTTTTTAAAATAGGTTTTTGTATTTTCTTTGACTTACCATACCGCCTAGACATAAAAGTTCAATAAAATACAGAGCAAGAAACTTGGCACTGGTGGTAAGTATAGTATACTGGCAAGGACTTTTTTTTTTAATCTATAACGGAATTACTATGGTTGTGTTTCTTAGTTAACTAAATAAATTATAAAGCAAATTCTAAAAATATAGTCAGCTATCTATTATACTACAAATCAGAAGAGTATTTACAAATATATAGAATGTAATTACATAAGAAAAGTTATAAAGTAGATTTGTAAGTTCCTACTGCAGAAAGTAGTAGGACTTCGATATTGTATGGTAGAAGAAAAAATTAATTTATTCCATAATAGGGATAGATCTGATATCTACAATAGTATTTTCAAAAGATATTAATACATCAACTTTGTCATAAAAGGATGAATTGCCTTTTCCATGTGATAAATAAGAACTTTATGTCAAGATTTGTAAAGTCAATGTACCAGCAATGTTTGAACCAAAAACAGATAAAATTTTATCATTTTAAAATAATGTTCAACAATATTTTCCAATATCAGTTATTTCAGACCACATTTGAAAAAGAATGTCTTTTTCTTAAAATTTGCATTCAGCTTGTAAAATAAGTAATTTCTGCTGATTTACCCTGGACATTGGCACAGTCACTTTCAATAGATTGTTTTACTAACTGGGATGGTAAAATAATTTAGAGTGATTTCTAAGTACAATTTTTCTTACCTACAACCAGGTGGATTATGAGTTCTAGATAGAATAATTTAGTCTCCTTTTCAAGTTTTACAAAATAATAAATAATGATCTGGCATAAAGAAGAAAATTAACAAAACTTGTTAATTATATGAATGGCTTTAAGAGATTAAATGGAATAATTGAAAATATGAACATCTAAACTAAACAATAATTTTCTGTTAACTCTAAAAAGATAGCACTATCACTTTTAATATTTTTCACTTTTATGTGGCATTTGTGCAAGTAAAATAAAAGCATAAATTTAAATAAAATGTTTATGACATTTACATAATTATACATGAATAAAAAACACAATCATCAGAAGATAAAATGCAAAATATCTTCAAAAATTGAAAATAATAATTAAATAATACGCATTTGATTTTTTGTATCCATTCAATATTTAGATACTTAGATATTAGATATTTAGATAAGTTAAGAAATATGTTATGTTTTAGTACTGGTGTGGTTTATGAAAACTAGTTAATGACATGCATTTCTAAACTACAAAAATTTTACTTGGAATTTGGCAGTATTTATATGGTATGACTCTGTAGTTAGCAGCTAGGATTCTGTTTTACAGTTAATTTTGGTTGTGAATAAAGCATAAAATATTTACTGTATCATATTAACTATGAACTAGAGAATGTATTAGAATTATGAAAATAATATTCTGGGTTTGATTCAAAATGGCAGAAAAAGAAACTGAATGAATTCAATATTTGAACTGTTAAACTTTATGATTTTAAGAAAATTAGATTTGTTATACTATAATAATGATGTAATGGTCATGACACTGGATCTGGAATAAAGATCCAGTGCATACATGATTTTAAATTGGCATTAATTATATTTTCCTAAGAAGGAAAAATTATTTAGTGGTTTTCAATAAAAAATAAATCATGGAAACTTAATTAAGATATCAGTAAAATATATATCATTATCTTTCAGCGTTTCACAGCAAAGGTATTGCTGAAGCTGGAAAGAAAAGGGAAAGAGAATGCAGATATCTATCTAAGGTTGGTACAGAGAGTAAATTCAGGTTTGAAATACATTAATATTCTACCAGCAAGTGATGGAAATTATTTTAAAATCTGTGAGTAGGAAGGAAGAGAAGAGGAAGAATGAAAAAATCTCCTGACTTTAGTTAGGGATTCAATTTGGAATGACATTTGTTCAGGAACTTATTCAAGGCTGTGTGGTAACTACTACAAAACTTAACTTCAAAGAAAGCATGAGTATATATCTGTAGACTAGAAATTCAAGCTCAGAGAAGATTTGTTTTTCATTTAACTATGTGCAACAAGAAGTTGCTTATAAAGTTCATACAATCACAGGCTTGTATAGTGTTAGAAGCAGGAGTGTAGCTCAATACTACAGCACCTGCTTTAGATGTGTCCTTCCCTGGACTCAGTGCCTGGAATTAAAATTGAAAAAAAAGGAAGAAGGAAAGGCATCAGTTCTTTATAATTCTTAAATAAGCTCTCCTGGATACTGTACACATTTTAATTGTATATTATAAACATACAATTAATTACAAAGAAAAACTCAAATCATCTAGGAATCAGCCTACTAGCTAAATGAAGATGCCAATATTAAAGTTAAATTAATAACGAATATAATATATGTGGGAGTCTTCAGGAAATACTATGCATGATTAGCTCAACAGATTTTTATTAATTGTCTCAGCTACATTATGAAGTAATGAACAATTGCCATGCCCATGGAGATAGGGTGTGTGTTACTCAGGTGGCCAATAAGACTTATGAAATCAGCCAGCCTTGTGTAGGAAGGAGTAGAACTCAGACAAAAGTAAATACAATTACACTAACCTTCCATTATAAATACAAATTCATGGAGAGTATTATCATGGGTGTCATGAAATCAGCACATTGACTCCAATCTGAGTACTTTCAACAACAGGGCCCTTTATGGTCACAAGCCCCGGAAGCCTACTCTGTTCATAAAATATTTATAGTCCTAAAATGACCAGTCCCAGGAAAAGGATATACTTTTTCTAGTTTTAAAATCATGATTATATTCATTTGAAAAGTTTTAAGTCAATATTTTAAGGTTCAGAACAATTTATGGTTGACTCAAGCATTTTATTTTATTTATTTTTTAATTTTTTTAATTGTGAAAATACCATACAGAGGGGTTACAGTTACATGGGCAAGGTAATGAGGCTATTTCTTATCAAACATTGTTGTCCCCTCCTTTGTTTCCCCTTCCCATCCTTTCCCATACCCCCTTCTGCGCTCCCCTACCCGGTCCTCATCCCACCAAAGTTGTAAAGTTCCTTTTTCGACATAATGACTTGTACATCTCATTGTTGCAATGGGTCCACCTGTATCCCTATTTAAACAATTTGTTTTTTCCCTTCCCCTCCACAAATTATACCGACATCAAATACAGTGAAAGCAGGGGCACGGGGACTCAAACGTTTTATAGGAATAAAATTCCTTTGCTTTCCAGAAACCAGATCCCAAACTGATTAAGAATTATGGTCCATTAATAGAAAAATGTCTAAGATTAAGATGATGAGTGAAGACTCTAAAATCAAGAACATGAAAATATTTTTCTTTTTTCATTTAAAATATTAATTTACTTTATTAGTAGTATGACAGTACTGTGTAGAGGGATTATTATCACATGAGTCAGGCCATGAGTATATTTCCTTTTGTACAGTGTCTTCTTTTTTTACAAAAATTAATATATATTTTTATTGTAAAGTGCTGTACAGAAGGGCTACAGTTACATGAATAAGGTAATGTGGACATTTCCTATTGTGCATTGTTAACCTCCTCCTTTGTTTTTCCCTTACCATCCTTTTTCTTCTTATCTCCCCCAAACTCCATTATCTGATGAGCCAAGCTTACTTTAAGAGTGTGAAACATGAAAATATAAATGCTAAATACTCACCTGGCCAATTTAGTAGCAGTCTGCCCTCAAGCATAATGGGTAAAACACAAAGCTATGAAAAGTAATCCTGTTTTGGGTTATAATAGATGAGGCACAAAAGTAATCTGAGTCCAACTTCCATGTGTGCTCCAAATACTTAGCATTATAACACTTGCCAGGCTTAATATTACTGCAACATATTAAATCCCGTGCCCGAGTAGTCTCAAAATTATCTGGACAATAAGAAGAAGTACTTTCCTAAGATTTTCACAAAGACACATTTATAGGTCAACAGCTTGCAATTATTTGCTTCAATGCCTTTTGTGTTTATAACTGCACTATAAGACATCCAAGCAGGAGCAGAAAGTGGGAACTGAAGAGTGTTCTTCATCTCCTTGAATTACATGGAGAAAATATAAAGGACTTAAAAGAAGAAATACTGCTGGTTTGTTAGATTTGAAGGATTATGAGGCAATGATTCAAAATTACTATAATCTTTATAAAAGGAAATATTCCATGTTTACCTCCAGAGACTCAAGCAACTACAGGAAAAAAGCTAAGTATTTAAAAAAATGTTTCTTCTCCTGAAATAGTTAAAACAAATTATTTTTAGTCTCATCATACTTGAAGCTCATCATTACTAGAAACTGGCTAAAAAGAAAACAAAAAGAATTTCAGCCACCAGGAAGAAAAAGTGTTTTTAATTGTGTTGCCAAATCCAAGTAAATAGATATTTTTCTTATGATAGCTTTGTGGACATGAAAATTTGCATGGTTGAAATTGAACAAACCCCTTGTATTTCCTAAAAACAACATGGTATTTCACTTCAACTTAGGATGCATTTTTTTTTCCTATAGTCTACATTTATAATTACAAGGTCCCTTGTGAGAATTTATCTTTTGAATATGTGATTTTGTGATCAAGTTAATATTTCTGCATCTGAAACACTCTAAGGATACAGGCTGACACATTGTAACCATGAGATGTACAAGACACTATGTTGAAAACGAACTTTACAACTTCGGTGGAGGTTGGGGGGGCAGCGCAGGAGGAGTTGAGGGGGTGGAGAGGGAAGAGATAGTAGGGGAAAAACAAAGGAGGAAGTAACAATGCTGTATAGGAAATGTACTTATTACCTTACTCATGTTACTGTAACAGTATTTTTACAATAAAAAACATAAAATCTCTAAATAATAAATGACAAAACACTTTAGAAAGTAATGTCCCAAGGAAAAGATTTACTTCAGGGACTTTCCAATCATCTTTGCACATGTTTTCTTGTTCATCTTTTTTTTTTTTTAACACTAACTAGATATTATGTGAGAACAAAGGATTTCTTTGCACTCACAGTGATTTCTATCAGACTAATCTTTGGAAATACTGCTTGCTAAAATGTTAACCACCATTAATGCCCGAATGAATTTATCATCTGTTTGCAATATCATAACCCAAAGGCACAATGGTGGTGCAGATATGGAATAAGTTTCATTACTCTCAAATTGGTCTCATTGAAGAATCATATAATTCCCCAAGACCTTACTCATAGACTCAGGTTCTGTAAAATATTTTAACATGCATTTACAAGAAACGGCAAATCATCTCTAAGGTCACACCAACTTGGTGAAAATGAAACCAGCTTGGAAGCGATTTATCAGAAAAAAAAGGAATCCTCTGAAAATATATTTGAATTGATTGATTAGCTGAGAGGAAGCAGTTGATAAATTTTACAAGGTCAATGTGTTATGCTATGGTTGGTATCTCATTTTCAAGTCAGGTCAATATGAAATTTTCACAGTGAATATTGAATTGTTATATGCTTATGAATTGATATTAAGGTTTCATATTAGATATTTAAATTGTTATGTGCTTATAAAATATAATTTTATGAAGTATATCTGAATATTGCTTTTAAATTGACAATAATAGCAGCCTAGTTCATTTTGTTATTATTGAAATTTCTTTTACAATATGAAAGAGAATAGATAACAGAAAATTACACAGTGGATTCATAAAGAATGAAGGTTTTTCTCTTGCCAGACATAGAATACTTATATTGGAGATGGTTTTTGCACTGAGACATTATTGAGAAAGATTCTGAGGCTGAAATTAAAAGCTGTATAAATAGAGAGTATGTATATGGTGCAGAGAATATAAAGGGAGAAAAAATATGATCTCATGGCTTTCCTTTCAACTTTCAGCTTTGGATAGTTTTCTTGTTGTGGTTGTTGTTGTTTGAGGTGAATGAAAGAATTATAGACACAATTATGATATTGTTTTGTTAAGCCAAGTATTACCAATAAGAGATGGCAGTCTATAATGGAGAACTCTTAAAATGTGACCCTTCAAGTGTCATTGTAGACAGGTGACAGGTTTGTGAATAGATATTCATATAATGTCACAGTGGATGACTTTCCATGTGGAAATAAGCATAAAAGCCTAGGGGACAAGAGAAGTTTTTATCTCTTAATTACTCAGCCCATAGGTATTATAATTTAATTGAAAGAATTTAAGATTAATCTAGGCTGAAAAAAGTGAATGAATGACTTTATAGTTCAGAGCAATTAGTAAAGTGTAGCTGTTGCAAGAAGCATAAGGTATGTACAAAGCATAAGTTATATATGAAGGTATATAATCCTGTGTTTAGATTAGGGCCGGATCATCAGTACCACTCTGCTGTAGATCATCATATAAGGACAAAATGATGCAACAACTGAAGGTAACCAGATCAGAGATTTTGTTCCAATTAAAAATATGAATGAAATCTGAAAAAAGTCTCTGAAGAGTCTGTATGTGGTATTTTAGAAGGACACTGTAATATATATGCTTGCATCCACAATCACCAACCACCAATCTTCCCTGCTTTCATGACTATAGTGACATGAGTGTAATTCAGGAATTGGTAGAGTTTAAAAAATTGTTGCAAGGGAAGGGAAGGAGAAACAAAGGAGAAGGCTACAATGCTTGATAAGAAATGTACTCATTATCTTGCCCATGTAATTGTAACCCCTCTGTACACAATTTAAAAAAAGAAATTAAAAAAATTGTTGCTATTTTCCCACTTTAAGAAAGACATTTCCCTTATATATATTTTTTCTATTGAACTAAAAATGATCCAGTTACCAGATTTTTTTTTAATACCTGGAATCCTAGCTTCACAGGAGGCTAATATTTGACGATGGCAATGGCAATTTGAAAACAGCCCAGGCAGAAAACATCTCCAATTAATCACTGATAAGTAAGTGGAGTTGTGGCTTAAGTAGTAGAGCAGTAGCCTTGAGCAAAAACTTTAAGTGACAGTGCCCAGGCCCCGAATTTAAGCACAGAGACTAATACTACATAAATAAATCATGAACTAACTCAATAATTAACTAAATAAATACGTTTACATGATATCTAAAGTAAGTTTGCATTATTTTCTTCTTTTTCTCGTCATTTTAGTATAAATTAAACAAAGCAGTCTTACATATGTATATATGTATACACACACATATGTTGTACATTGGTCAAAATATTCATTTTATACTACTATGCTTTTGAAATTCTTCTCATACTCCATTTAAAAATGTCAAAAAATGAACTTTACAACTTTGGTGGGGGGCCGGGGAGGATTGGTGCGGGGGCAGAGGGAGGATGGGAAGGGATAGGAAGGGGAAACAAAGGAGGAGGCTACAATGGTTGATAAGAAATGTATTCATTATCTTGCCCATGTAATTGTAACCCCTCTGTACAGTATTTTCACAATAAAATTAAAATTGAAAAATCTTAAGTTGGCATACATATATATATATGCATATGTATGTATATTTGTGTGTGTTTTATGTACTCCTATACACTCATTCTCTGTTACTCTTTCCTTTTTCCTTTCTAACTGACTGGTTTTCTTCTACCTATAGTATAGATACCATAATATAATTTTGTGTAGGTTTTACATCTGGAAACTTCCATATTTATGTTTCTCTTTTATTTATTTTGCTTAATATGCCAATCTCTAGGTCCAGTTATTTCTTGCAGAGAAAAAGTGTATTCTTTATCACTGAAATAATACTTGTTGTATATATTAACTACAAATTTTAAATTAATGATTATTTGTTTGGGCACTTTTAATAAGGAGTACTTACCTTATAGGGCTTTTACTCATAAGAAACCCAAGTTAGGTAAGATTTGTGCCCTCATATTTCAGCCTCTCAAATGTTAAGACTCCAAACATACACCATATCTGATTGAAACTAAGTTAATATTCCTTAATTTATTGCCATTATTTTCCTCTAATTCCTATACATATATTATACTTTAGCCTTTATCCCATCTTATACATTAGAAAAAATTCTAAGATAAAGTTGTTGAATAAAGACTATAAAATTAAGAAATAATATAAAAATGTTTACAAGTTCTATTTCTGGGATGGGAGTTGATTAATAGAGTGAATCACATTTCCTTAATTGTATATGTGCCTATATATAAGAGATCATTGATTTTTATTCTGCCGAAATTGAATCTCTGGCTGAGTGGCATCCTACAATTATTCATACTTTGAAATTTTGCGAATGGTGAAATTCTACTTGCTCATTATAAACTATTCCTCATTCTAAGACTTTTCTAGAGGTATTGGATTGTATTCAAATTGATTGCATTCAGTAAATTAGTACTGTTACTAAGAACAGTCAGCATATTTTAAAAGTATTGTTTAAGTTGTCAAAATATGAGTGAGGTGATGAAATTCAATGTGGGACACTGGCTGAAAAGCAGAGATATTAAGTACTAGAAAGTTTAGTTATACTTAATTGTATAATTCGTCCAGGGTACTTCTAATTAAGATTCTCTTCCATTGAGAAATGTTAACTTTCATCTTTCCTATAGCTGAATAGCTTCAGTAAAGACATTTGTACGAAGATATTGAACGTAACTATTGCAACAGTCATATTCTTGATTAGCTCTGCTTGCCATGGAAATCAGTCAAAGTACCATGTTTTGTAACCATATGTCTTTGATGAGTACTTTATCATCTCAAAACACAACAAAGCAAATCTAGAAAAGGATAAAGATGTACACTGGACTTTCCAAAAGAAACTCTTATAAAATTCTTTTTAAATACTAAAGCCAGATGATCTCATTATGTGGGACATAAAAAATAGATTCACAGATATTAAACACAGAGTAGTGTTTTGTAGAGGATGGAGATACTAAAGGGAAGAAAAACAGAGGGAAGGTTGTTAACATATACTAAACTACAGGTTTGCATGAATTAGAAGTTTTTAGATGCTTTTACATCATAGGGTAAAAATAGGTACCAAGTACATGTTGTATTTTTCACAAAGATAGAATAGATGATCTTGTACATTTTTATAATGTGCAAATGGTAAAGTGTTGGAGGAGATCCATGAATAGTATATAATATGTATGTCTGTAAAAACATAAACACGATCTTCATTAATATGGATATGTTTTATTAGTTTGAAAGAGAAAAAAATGATATTCTAGTTATTAAACTCAGGCCTTTATGCTTGTTAGGTAAGCATTTTAACACTGATCTATCTCTCATATATATATATATATATATATATATATGTTACTAGAAAATTTTTATCACTATTCTCCTATATTTGAATCTTTTTTTCCTTCTTTCTTTCTTTCTTTTCTTTTCTTTCTTTTTTTGTCGGTCATGGGGCTTGAACTCTGGGTTTGGGCACTGTCCCTCAGCTCTTCAGCTGAAGGCAAGTGCTATACCACTTGAGCCATAGTGCCACTTCCAGTTTTTTCTAGTGGTTTATTGGAGATAAGAGTCTCACGGTTTTTCCTGCCCGGCCTGCCTTTGAATCATGATCCTCAGGTCTCAGCCACCTGAGTAGCTAGGATTACAGGAGTGAGCCACTGGCGCCTGGCTTGCAAAGTTTTCAATTTTTACAATACTTGAAGTCAGTGGCTCCCCTCCCACCATGACTATTATGTTATTGTTTAGGTGGTAAGGAAGCAGGGCCATATGAAGCTAACTGGCTCTAGGATTTTGCTAATACATTTAAAAACCTAAGATGAAAAAATATTCATATTTCCCCAATGAATAATAAATAATTTTGTTCATTTTCAATATGACTTTTAGACATCATACTGGGAGCTTCAGCTGATATAATAAGAAAAGAAGCAGTAGACAGATTGAGAAGGAACACATAAATGTTTTCTTGCAGATGACATGTTTATTGATGTAGAAAATCCCAAGAAATCAACAATAACAAAAAATCTTTTAGAATGCAGAAGTACATATCATATATATGATATACATATTCATATAATGCCATCTGTATAATAAATCAGAATATAACTGGAATGTAAGAGTTTCTCTACCCAGTGATCAGTGACTTTTGAAAACATAAATGTCTTCATTCCCATGGAATCAGGGTTTGTGTAAAATATGCTTACCTGCATAATAGTAATTGTCAACTAACTTTCTCAATTTGTAAATACAAAGTTTCCTTAGAAGCCACAGAGTATGTGTTACATTGCATTGTGTTTACAAGGCGAAGGCTCTTTCTATGTCATCCCAAGTACATACCCAGAATCATACATAGTAGCATCTTAGTAGTTTCAAGTCAAAACTCCATGCCTAGAGATGGTAAGGTGGCTCAGTGGTAGAGTGCTTGTCTTGCATGCATGAGGCCCTGGGTTCGATTCCTCAGAAGCACATAAGCAGGAAAAGCCAGAAGTGGCACTGTGGTTCAAGTGGTAGAGCACTAGCCTTGAGCTGAAGAGCTGAAGGACAGTGCCCAGGCCAAGAATTCAGGCCACAAGACTGGCAAAAAAAAAAAAAAAAAAAAAAAAAAACCTCCATGCCTACCTCACATTCACTATGGCAGCTGAAAAATCAAATGTCTCATTCGTTCCTTAACAAAGGCTGAAGGCTGAAGAGAGGAGCTTAGGTTGGTAGAAAATATTGAAGTCTTACATAGATGAAGCCTTAAATAGCACATCAGTGCAAACATGGCACAATAATCTTCAGCCCACCAGTTTTACAGGGAGGATTAAATCAAATTCTCATCAGTGTTTGGGAGCTCTGTATCTGAGACAGTCTGTTCTTTATACATGTGTTTGATAAAATAACAAGAAAAGTCTTATATTTGGTAAAATGGTAGGTAAAATGTCACTAAAATTTCACAAAATATGGAATATGGCTTACGCCCAGTGAAGAGAGGTAAAATCATGTCTGAAAAGAAGTGGCTAGAGCAGAGGAGAAAAGCTGCTAATTCCATAAAATGACAGAAATTTTGAGCCTGCAAGCAGGAAATGAGAAAAAGGAGAGTAAGAGTTAAACCTAAGATTGCATACAAAGTAATCAGTTGAATGATATTCCTGTGTTCCTGAGAAAAAGGAGAGTAAGAGTTAAACCTAAGATTGCATACAAAGTAATCAGTTGAATGATATTCCTGTGTTACTAAAGGAGGAGTTTGCTGAGGGCCAGCTAGCCAGAGATATTTTCCTGTTGGGAAAGGAATCTAAGCATTAATCTGTAAAGACATTAATGCACTTACATCATAAATAAGTTGAAAAGTGCTAGGAAAAGCATGAGTTTGGGGATATACTAGAATATAAAAAGTCTTAGCATGGTAACTTAGAAGAGTATTGGATGAAAGTCTTCCTGTCTAGTTGCTGCAGTACATGAAGCAAATTCTCATGCAAATTTCTCTTTATAAAAGTCAGGATTGCCAAATGAAGTAAACATATTATATGAAATATGGAATCAATTAAGGCTATTTCAATTAGCAGTTCTTTGGGAAGGCACGTAAAAATAACCATGAGTTTTAAGAGAATAAGTGGCAAAGGCTTCTATTTGTAGGAATACCTATCATAGAGTGTTAAAAAGTGTTATGAATAGTAAAGAATAGGACTAATTAAACCTTTATATTGTAGAAATTGTAAAAAACAGAGAGTATAGACCATGTTTAGTATTTCTACAGGGTCTAGCACAGTGATTATCTTACTCTATGTGTTAATTTTTATTCTCATGAATAGTGTTTGTTTTCTATTAGCCCAGTGATCAAAATTAGACTAATTTCTAAACAAGAAACCATTGAAGCTGGATACTGTATTTATCTCTAAAAATGTCAGGAAGTATAAAGCAGAAATAAAACTAGAACATTTAAAAAAGGAATGGAGTCATTTCAAAGCAAACATTGTTTCCTAGTATCAGCTTGATATGAAGTTATTTAGGAATACATCTCCATTATTACAGAAGACAGCAGATGTCACTCAGTGTACTGTGGAAACACCATTGCTTCTCCATTTTCATAAATGTACAAGCTAGCTTTCCCAGATACATTACCCTTAGTAGGTTTGTTTCCTGCCCATCTATCTCTAGCCATTCTGTTTCACTGACTACTAACACCAAACTATCTTTGAAAGCATTCCCTAGATTGTGTGCTCGAACACACTTTTAATATCGACTTATTGAACTTATAGCATTGATTACACTATTTCACTTTGGTTGCTGTTTCTGCAAACATCACTTTCAGTGCTTTGTAAGCTATCAGAGTAGAGCCTGTCCCAGTAGGCATGGTTATGTTGTTTGTGTTTCACTGTGACCAGTTAGCACAAGACCATCACAAAAGAGATGCTCAGCAAATAAATCCAGGCTGACTTGAAATTACATGTGTTTATTGGCTTTAAATACTAACCAAAAATTAATAGCATGTCTACAAGTAATGGCCAAATATTGCTGGTAAGGGTGGAAGCCATGATGATTTTACTCAGCAGGTTATCTCACCAACCAAGGATTGGGAAAACAAAACAAACAAACAAGCAACAATGGATATTCGATATTCTTACCCACATACAAAATGTATGCCAGGATAGAAATGATGGATTCTGCTGTTCTGATTATCAGTATATGTTGCTGATACTAAATTCATTAAGTAGTAATGTGTTAATAAGTAAGGCAGGAATTATATTGACCATGTTAGAATTTGATTCTCTCATAGTCTTATATTTTCCCTGTATTTTATAAGACTTACAGAACATTTATGGAACTTGTGGGAATCTTTCCACGGAACATTGCAACAAATTTTCCATGAACCACCAGTGATTTATTTAGCCATAAAAAAATTGTGAACATGATATTACAAAGTGATGGCTAATGAATTTTTACTGAAAGCAGCTGCATAAACTTGTACCTAACTTTGAATCACCTATGTAAAGAAAGGTAGGGACTGAGCAGCCATTCAAAGGGTTAATGACTTTGTATTTGAGTAAGTCAAGACTTGTGACAAATGTAGTCAAGACAGATTATTTCCCTTGAGATCTAACCTTCTACATTTTACAATATGACACTGAGTGTAATATTCATTAAAACTCTCCCTTTCTTGCTTTTCCTTTCCTTTTTAAATACCTTTTGCCAGATGAAAAACATTGCAATCAAAATCCCCGTGTGTTAGGCAAAAACAAAAACAAAAACTGGAAAACAAAAGAACAAAGAAATTTTGGAGAAATAATTCTGCCAACCTCACATTTGGTTATAATCATTTTAGACCATGGATTGGGTAGAGATATTGCATATTTAACCTGGTATCCATTTGAGCAACAGTTGTTTTGCATTTGTTGATCTGCAAATTCACAATGTCTAAGAGTAACAACCTATGTCCTCTGTTTATTATTCTTAGATGTGTCCCTGTATCTTCCCTGTACACTTAATCTGTATTTTCAAGTCTATGTTCTATCAACACAATATAATCAATGAAAAAATAAAGTGTCATGTATATTTCTTACAGAGAACAAACATAATTTAAACAAAATCTCTTCTACCTTTTTTTCCCAATAAATCTATAAAGTTGTACTGATTCCAGAATATCTTACTATAAAGTAGGACATGTTGATATAGCACATTTATGTAGGTAAGTGTTGCTTAGCCAGAACCCAATGTATTCTAGAAATAAGATATTTATTTGAAAAAAATATTTTCAAGTAAATCTGTGGTTAATAATATATAGGTATTAATCCATATAAATAAGTCTCAGAGTAAAAAATAGTGAATCTAAAAATGTATATTATATTGCCTACTCTAATTCATTCTTAGTGTTTTCCTGTATTACTCTACAGACACATTCAGGGGTGATTTTAATTTACAAATATGTGATTTTAGGCCCACTGAAAGTATTTTGAAAAAAAGATGAGCTTTAAAAATTCTTCTATACCCACTAAGTTTATCATTGAAAAAATATTAATAGTCAGAAAAATGTATTGACCTAGAAAAACAATCTTAAGCATAAGCATTTATGAAACATTATTAAATGAATTATTACTTGGTTAAGTAAAGACATCTATCATTGTAGCTTGCTTACACAAACTGTTTCACATGAGCCAAATATAACAAAGAATAAGAAATTAAATATCAAACATGATGAAGTAAGCCAAGAACAAAATGCACTTAGGAATGTAGATAGATGATAGATAAATATATGTAATATATATATATAATAAAGGTTAATGTTATATTAAAAATTAAACTGTATATGTATTTAGATTCCTACCCAGAATATAAGAATAGATAGGGATCATTTGTCTTCATAGAACACATCAATAAAAATGTATGAATAAAAATGATGGAAAATTGTAGGTACCTGTATCCTAGGGAGATGAAGGCAAGAGATAGTTCACATGAAAGAGTCCAAGACAAGACTAGGCAATATGGAAAACAATATTTTTTTCAGAAATACAAAATAATGACTTGAAGCTAATATGACTAATACATATAAAAAGAATAACTAAAATGCTACTTATTATTTCATTCTCTATTTCTAAGAGAAGATATTATGTTGCTTATGTTACAGGTTTGTAATATGAAAAAGAAAAAAATGGACTTGGAGATTAAAATGATGAATAAGTAAGAAGTTTCAATGAACTTTGTCTTTAGTATATTACATATTTGACCTTTCACATTGTTTAATAAAACTGATAGTTTATAGTTTTGTGAAAATATTGACAAATTTAGACATGTGATAATTACAGACACATTTGAAAACATAATCCCCACTTTGATAGGACAAGCCTGCAGATACATTTGAAAACATAATTCCCACTTTGATATGACAATCTGAGGTTTATTAACATCCGATAAACTTGAGCCATAAAATTTTTAACTTATTTGCTTTAGCAATTGGAAAACATATTTACATCTTTATTTATTGTCATAACTTTACTTTTTGAATATACGTTCTGGGGTCACATTGTGTATACATCTTTGATTTTATTTTCTGTCCTTCTGACTAAGACATTGTTAGGAAAGTCTGACATACTTTCTTTTTGTAACTTAAAATCAAACTTTCTTCAATTATATTTGTAATTCAGTAGTTTTCCAATTTTGGATTAGTGATTTGACACATATGCTTATCTTGTTGTAATTTATAATTCAATGTTTTTATTGTTTTTGTTTTTTGTTTTTTGTTTTTGTTTCTGTTTCTATTTTGTCAGTCATGGGGCTTAAACTGTGGGCCTGGGCACTGTCCTTAAGTTCTTCAGCTCAAGGAGAGCGCTATATCACTTGAGCCACAGCACCACTTCCAGTTTTCTGAGTGGTTTATTGGAGATAAGTCTCATGGATTTTCCTGCCAGGGCTGGCTTTGAACCATGATCCTCAGAACTCAGCCTCCTGAGTAGCTAGGATTAAAGGCATGAACCACCAAAGCCTGGATGTTTTGTTGTTGTTTTGTTTTGTTTTGTTTGTTTGTTTGTTTTAATAATCACACTAAACTTTTGAGAAATGACAACAAAAAACTTAGCTAAGAAGTCAATTCATTGCTAGTTTTTGTAAAAGGAATGTGGTCATAGAGGCAGGAATTTGCTTAGCTTGGAGTATCTGCATATAGGTTTTTTTTTTACTGTACAAAATGCCTTTAGGATGATTGGTTCTATCTGTATCTAATTTATAATTTATGGAAGTGTCAAAGTAAATATAACCATTTAGAATCTTGTGAATCTTTGTTAATGTGGAAGGGACCAAGAAGTAATCCTGAACATTAACCATGAGTTAAAAGTAGAGGACCATATTTTGACATTAAATTGTTTGCTTGGCCCTTTGTAAAATAAAGAAAAGGAAAAAGAAAAGGCCTCTCACTTCATCCCAATTAGTTTCACTGAAACTTCTCAAGAAGTAATATTCAGAGTGTGAATACTCATATGTTGTCCTTATTTATTGCCAGGACACATATTGGATTTTTATTAGAATAGCACTGAAGTTTTAAACATTATTTCTCAGTATCCCAAATACTGCATAATACAGTCATCAAATGCCTATTATGTCAAAATACTTTTGAAGTGTTATATCACTTATGTATCATGCAGAAGAGTTTTCTTCACTTAAGTCTTAAAGGAAAAAAATCCTTAGTATACTCAAGTGTTTAATTTAAAATAATTATTAATCACATTTTATTTCGCCACATAATAGTCATAATCTTAACGTAGTTAAAGTGTATTCACTTAATAAAATCCAAGCAACAATTACAACACAATTCAATTTAACTCTATCTTAAAGCCACAGATAGAATTAGTTCCCTTAAATTATGTGGCCCTTCTTATGAGTATATTACCAAAGACACAACCCTCATTATATATTAGGTATAATTGTTCTAGTTTCAATACATTTTATATTTTATTAGTCTTATCTGTATTAGTATATTAACTGAACAAAGGGGTTAGATTCTGATATTTTCATAGTAAACTTATTCCACAGTAAACTTTGATCACATTTCTCTTATCTTATCCTAACAAATGTTTCCAATTTTTGTAAGTATAGAGCAACATGGTAATATTTGCACTTCATTAAGTATAAGTAGACCATGTTAAGTCCAAGATTATTAAGATAGAATGCAATTTACCAAATCTATCATAAATGCTATTAGAAATACAGACAAGGGAATTAGCCATATTTCCTAATGATATATTTTATTTACATAGCTAAAAGTAAGTTATCATAGTGAGCTATGAAATTAATGATTTCTACACTCATTTTTAACCAGATTTTTAAAACTATTAAAAAAAAACTGTTCCTAAGATAAATATAAGCAATAGCAATTGATTTGTCAAAACTTCTGTCTTGTGGGTGGCAGTAGGTATAGTCACAATGCTGACATCTATCCCTTGATAAATTATTATTGCTGCTGAAACTAAGTAATCTCACTAATCAATCTTTCTTGATACATACCAACACAAATTAGAACACAAGCCCCAAACAAAGCAGAACTACTCCAGGCTTTTTGTGGATCAGCACAAAAGTAGGTGTTTTTAGAATAGGTAACCTGTTCTGTAATCAGATCTTTGAAACAATTTAGAAAGAAGTCTCACCTTAAAATATAATCTTAGATCTGTGAAAGTCAGTGAAAGTCCACAGTATTTAGTAGAAGTAGCTCTTCTCATCAAACAAAGAAAAAGGCCATTCAAGAGAAAGACAAAGCAAAGGGGAAAAAAGAGTTTAAAAGCACAATGAGACAAAATAAAATAAACAAGCAGCTAATGCTAGCACTCAATTGTTCAGATGTTTAGGCTGGCCCATTGATTGCTTGCAAGAAAATCAGCATGGAAGATGTTACTTGGGGCTGATACTGCCTCATCAAGTAAAACCAAGTCAGCAATATCTAATTTTTGCGCCAGATGAGACAGAATAATTTGTGAGCTGAATATTTCATAAAACTAAATATAAGTTGAATAGAAGTATATAACTAAACAAGTTCAACTGTCTCCTATAAGCACCAGCTCTACACTTGTCCACAGAGCACTGTTCATATGTATATACATTATTTTTTCCCAGTTTCTTTTAGTTTTGCACATTTGTAATATCGAAAATGTCAAAGAACCATCAGGAACTTAGACTGGCTGCTTTTTAAAGTAATAGAAACTGGGTGATATAAACTTACCATCTGTTTAAAATGTATGTATTTATTTGGCAAATATGATGTTATTCAAAGTAAACTGAACATATTTCAAAATGTTTCTCAAAACAACATTTTACTTTTTCATTAGCTATATATAAAATATCACATAAAAATACAAACATACACACACACACACACACACACACACGCGCACACACACATGCATGTGAATTTTAGCCTGATGCTATGGTACCAGTTGGGATCTCATAGATGATTTCTGAATGATGTGGCCACTTTGTGGTTCAGTTTGAATAGCTCACCTCCTATCCAATTTCAAAGCAACTAAATGAAAACATATGGTGCACACAGTCATACAAGGTTAAGCTTTTTGCTTGATCTGTTGAATTTCTCCCTTCTTTCCATATGACACAAGTCATATTCCTTTTCTTCTGGGATTTGCTGATCAAATTCTAGCTTTTTTTTGGTCTAGTTTAAACAAAACTTTGATATGCTGTCTATGTGCTCCAGTGCCTTCGGCATTTCTCTGTGCATCCCTTGAATGTTGCCAGGAAGTGATGGAACCAGGTGTTAGCCATATACTCTGCCTCCTGCAGCATGCCCAGAGCTTCAAAGGGCTTCATTGGGTGGCAAAAACAACACAAGTTGAGAATATTTCAGTGTATTTGAGATTAGCTTAACTCATGCAAGTCAAATCTTGGACTCATGGGCTAGAAAATCAAATCAAATCTTCTTTTAAAGTGGTAAATTGTCCTGATTAAAAGTCAATGATCAATCTGACACTTAGTTGTAAAAGATTAATTATACCAGGAATAAGAAAATGAGAATGAAACAAATCCAAATTCACATATGATAGAAGATACATTTTTTCTCATTACAAGTACTCCACAGGATATATTACCTTTGTCCACCTGTCAGAACATACAAGCAAGCTTCCTGCATCTAAGGGCAATAAGAGAAATGACAGGTGACATCATATGAAATGTATCAGCAGGAAGTACATTGTTGTGGTAGCAAGTGTTACATCTTTATTACTAGGAGACCTTACCTGCATGTCATCACTCTAAAGCCTTTTTTTATTTGCCATCATTTGCTACAGAATAAAAGGGTTTGTAATAACAACAACCAGGTGAGGCTCAGCATGGAAGATGTGCAACCCTGTCATTTCAAAATGAGAATAATTTATTGCCTTATAGTCGTCTATTCAAATAGTTGTTGAGGCCCACTGTCCAACTATATTATTATCAGGCCACTGCCTTCTGCACAGAAATACGTTAGCCAAATTGTTCTCAATCACTGAAATGTGTGTTCATGATTTATGAGGGCTCAATGAATTACTTAAAAGAATCATCTCAAAAATATTGATGCTAAATTGAAACTGAAATTATTTGATGTTAATATACATGAAGGTGGCACTGAAGAGCTACTATTTATTGGAAATCTGAAGGGACATGCTAATAAAAAGCTTTCATCTAACTTTAATTGAGACTGCATCTATATGGATGAAATCTACTAGCTAAATCACAGCTTTAATGAAGATTTAGTTCCCAAAGCCTGTCTTCTCCCAAACATAAACATTTCTAAGGAATCAAAAATGCCCTGTTATATGGCATGAGGTATGGTAAACACCTTTCTCACAATCAACAGAAAAGTAGACTATTTAAATTAACTCTTCACAACTGGAATCATACACCTGATTTTATGCCTACTTTTGCTTTAGAAGAAATTGCCACGTTTATAAATGAAAGCTGAGCAAGCAGCACTCTCTATAAACACTGTGGGCCTCTGGGATTCAGAGAGAACTAGCTTTTGAAATATTTCCAATTACAACACTACTTTACAGGTATAAATTGGACTTGTCTCTTTACTTCGGGAAAGCACAGGCAAATAGTATACTTTGTAGACCTGAGCTTCTGAATCTATTTTCTTTGCCCTTTCCTGTCTTCATATCCCTTTGTTTTGTTTTGTTTTTGCTTTTTTGTTTTGGAAAATAGTACATGGAACAAAAACAAATACTCATTTTTGATAATATAAAAAAGAGAATAATATAAAAAAATATGGCACTGTGTCTCAGCTATGGATTTCATTTTCAAAAACACTAAAGCTTTGCCCTGATGCACTGTTGTTATCTGGCCACCCCCTGAGTTTTCATTGACAACTCCCTGCATTTTAAGTGAAATCTCTACCACCTGCTTGGACAGTATTGTACTGACTGTGCAGTCAAATGTCTTACTGGGCTGAGCGGTACAAAGTACAACCTGGTTTCTCTTCATGATAATATTGAGCAGATGAACATACTCCCTGGAATTACATATGGCAATTTGTGAGACATAAAGTTTGCTGTCTGAAGTGCCAGAATGCTTTCTATGACATATATATATGATTGACTGATTTAGTTCAAGTCCAATTGATACTGAAAATCATGAGTTATTAAAATGGTACTTCCAATTCTTATCCTTTCAATAAAAAATAGCACTATAGATACGGAAATAAAAAATAATAATCTGAAGCAAAAAAATATAGAAATTCAACTGAAGTGTTGAAAACAGTCCTTGAATTAGTACTATTTGTTCATATGCTATGTGGTTGCTATGTTTGTACTTGATTCATATTTACAGTTGTGAAAAAATCAACAACTCTACCTTTGCATCTCAGTAGTCCTCAAGAGATGTTGAAATATTTTTCAAAAGAAATTCTAATCTTTTAAATGTTAGTGATAAAGTATTTTATTCTCACCTTCATAATAATTTAAAACTTGGTTTCAAAGCAGTTTCAGGAATCCAAGTTTGATTTAAAAGATTTGTTCAATATTTGTAAATAAACCTTTTGCTAAATCATTTCCTGTAGTCCCAAATCACCTTGTAAATTAAAAGTTTTGAGTTTACATATTTTATATATACATGTGAAATTATTATATTAGAATTATATATGAATCCTTATATTAAACCTGAACTTTTAAAAATAATCCCTTTGTCAATAGTATTTTCATAGCCTTCTTTCTGATTTGACTTTGAGTGTTGCATCTGTTTCCTTCTGTGAATCTGACAGCTCCAAAAATTAAACTAATTTTTCCCCTGAGAAACAAAGAGATTTATAGGGAAAACTTGTTGGAATTTCAAATTTATGGTTATTCCCTTATTTATCCCAGCTCATCCTCTGAATAGACATATCAACTAGTTTAAAAAAATGAAGAAATAGAATAGTTTTCCTTGGTATATATTTTCATGGCTATACACTTCAAAGCCCATCCATGAATATTCACCAAGTTACTTGTTTGAATCTGGCTGTTTGTCTAAATGTAGTAAGGGCATTTTCCTTTTTTTCCTTCTTTTTTTCTCATGCAGCAAAAGAATGTAATATAAACTGCCAAAAAATGCTAAAGTAAAGTAATAGAAAGCTAACTCAAACCTCAGTGACTGATGGTAAGAAACAGAAGAAAGGATTTAAAGACAGAATGCTATGTATTTCCTCCCTACATGTCTCCCTGCATTATAGGTTAGGACCAGGAAAACTGAGTTTTTGTTTTTGTTTTTTGTGGGTTTTTTTGCTTTTTTAAAAATTGTGACTTTTATTTATTGAAGAGCTAGGGATAGAACCCAGTGCCTTCTGCATGACAGATAATCACTGTACTGCTGAGCCTACACTCCTAGTCCAAAAGTACCCTTTTCTAACTGGTTTAATTATCTAGATAATGTATATTAGGTACCCCAGCAAAGGGTGTTTCTGAAGAAGAGGACAGAGTAAATGAGGCAAATGAAGTGTTCAAAGACAGAGTTGAGTAAAGTTTTTTAGTTAAAGAAAGAGCTGCATGTATAGACAAAGCTTCCCAGAAAAATCGATGAGAAAAAGTCCTATAATCGGGTGCATCTTGACAAAATAATAAATTGTAAGGTCAAAGCAAGAACAAAAATCATTAATTTACAAGATAAGACATACAAGCTAGCCAGGTAGAATTCCAGAAATAAATATGAAGTTACAAAAAGGAAAAATTTTAATGTTTTTATAGGTAAGGAAAACATACTTCCAGACAGGTAAGTGTTCAGAAATCCTACTACCTATGTGCTCTTCTCAAGAAAAGAAACTTATTAAATTTTAATCAATGTAGAGATTAGGGAAAACAGTTTGTGTAGATCAGTCCCATCCTGAAAGACTAGTGAACACTAAAACCACTTAAACGTAAGTTTAATTGATGGTTCTAAATATATTTATGTGTTGGAGTGAGAAGTTAATGTGAAAAAGCTAAAGGATAGCACCCAGGCCTTGATTTCAAGTTCTAGTACTTGCACCACCCCCCCCCAAAAAAAAGGATTAACTAGATTAACCAAAACTGAGGAGTAATGGATGAAAAGAGGAGTCATAGTACATTTATGCTCTCTATTCTCATCAGAAATAGTGCTTGGGGTTGGGTGCTGGTGGTTCACACATGTAATCCTAGCTACTCAGGAGGCTGAGATCTGAGGATGAGGTTTCAAGCCAACTTTGGCAGGAAAGTCTGTGATCATTAAAAAGTCTCTAATCATTAAAAAGCTGGAAGTGGCTCAAATGGTAGAGTGCCAACCTTGAGTGGAAAAATTAAACAACAGTACTGAGGCCCTGAGTTCAAGCTCCAGGACTGGCCAAAGAAAGAGAAGAAGAGGAGGTGGAAGAAGGCTGAGAATGTGTGGCCATTGGTTTGAATCTCAGTGTACACACACACAAAATTTAATACTAACAGGATATTTGTATTGTATTTTACTTTCTGTGCTCATACTGAGGCTTGAACTCTATTGCTTGACTTTTTTTTTGCTAAAAACTAGCACTCTACCTCTTCAGGCACCCTTTCATTTCCAGTTTCTTGGTGGTTAATTGGAAATTCATATGTGTATGTCTGCCTGGGCTGGATTTGAACTTTGATCCTCAGAAGGAGAACTGAGTTTTAAAGTATGCTATAAACAATTAGATGTACAAGTTGTTATGTCATAAAACGAACTTAACAACTTTGATGGGGGGTAGAGGGAGGATCGGGTGGGGGGAGGGGAGGAGTATGGGAAGGGATGGGAAGGGGAAACAACCAGGAGTCAACAATGCTTGATAAGAAATGTACTCACTATCTTGCCCAGGTAATTGTAACCCCTCTGTACAGTATTCTCACAATAAAAAAAAATGTAAGCCAATAGAGAAGGTAGAATTTTATTGTAAAATTAAAAAAAATATTTTATAACAACACCCCCCCAAAAGTAGATGATTTGACCTGATTAAATGAATAGACAATAATGTCCCTTAAAGTCGAACAAAAGGAATATGAATTTTAACAAAATGAAAATGAATTATGAATGCTTTCCAATATTAAAAGTGGTTTTGTTTCTTGCACTGGAGTATTTGTTATTTATATTTATGGTTAAATGATAACCTATCACTTCTTTATATATATATATATATATATTTATCAATCATAGATTTATGAATGGAAAATTTAAGGACTCAAACATGATGATATAAGATTAAGGGAAATGATTTAATCAAGAGATTAACATTTTAGTACAAATCTATTGCTTAAGGGATAAATTACTTCATTATAGAAATTAATGGAACAATTATTTAGATGTTTAAGCTCAATATAAATGAACTATAAAACAATGAAAAATAAAAATAGTTTTGACATTTATCACAATCTGTACCAAACCATAGCACATTGTGTAATCATAAGGATTTAAAAGATTTCAAAATTAGTAAAAAATAAAATAAAAATCTGTCCACAAACAAGAAAACATTTGCATGTAAATGGAAAAGTTGCAAAAGAAGGGTAATGCTCTGTATTTGATGTGGGCGCCCTGCCTCTTGTATATTCACTTCTCTTATTCGGGGAGGGGAAGGAAAAAACCAAAATGCTTAAGTAGGAATACAGGTTGACACATTGTAACAATGAGATGTACAAGATGCTGTGCTGAAAATGAAGTTTACAGCTTTGGGGGGATAGTTGTGGAGATGTCAGGGAAGGGATGGTAGCTGAAAAACAAAGGAGGAGGGAACAATGCTTGATAAGAAATGTACTCATTATCTTGCCCATGTAATTCTAACCCCTCTGTACGGTATTCTCACAATAAAAAAAAGATATTAAGAAAAAAAAAGAAGGGTGATGCTAAATATCTGTTTTATTTCTATGCAGAATTTAGTATATTTCATGTGTAAACTGAATCACATTTTACATTACTTTTCTATGAAACAGAATAACAAAATATTACATAAACAATAAAATACAAAAGAATGAATTATCTTTAACTGAATTTTTAAAGTCAGGCAGTTATCACAACAAATATTTAATATAACTATTTTGAGAGGTAATATTTAAATTTTAATCTATTTTTGGGCACCAAATGTTTGCCAAGAAAAATAATTACAACATAAGAAATTCTCTAACTTTAGCTTTTGTAAATTTGTTAATAATTTTATGAGCTTATTTTTGGTTGGAAAATCCCTGGAATTGTTCACCTTATGCATAATTAGTTAGTTTTTATTTCTGAGATTTTTTTTTTACCTGGGGCAACACATACAATTATATATTTAGAAAAGTCCTAAAACATGAGATATCTTTAGCAGAATTGAGTAGACGATTATAAATCCATTACACAATAACCTTAGAAATTAAAATTATTTAATTGATTTTATTTCTTCAATAATCTATATGAGTGACTAAGTGATCTTAAATCTGTAATATCAAATCATTCATAGGAAATAGTAGAATTATTTTCCTTCTTCTCCACAATTTTCCTGCTACTGTTACTTACTTCAAACCTATTGTTTAAGTGCCAGTATATGTAACTTCACGTAGCTCGTGCAAACTGAGCTTCCAGGAAACTAGAATGATTCTGTGTCTGGGTGAATTTTCTCTGAAAATGAACAAGTATAGACATTTCTTACTGAATAACTAGGTGTTCTGCACATTAGCTGCCATAAAGATTACAATATTTATGAAAGGGTAAAGTATAAAAGTGAGAAATCTGAAGTTTGCATGTGGATTATTAAAACTATAGTAACTATAATTATTGTTTAGAAGTTAGGGTTAGAATTTAGGTGGGAATTTATTTCTTTCAGGGAAGAATATCCTAACACTGCCATAGTTTAGAATTGCTAGCACAAATTGATATTAAAGGATAGACTAACTCATACCCAGATTTATTGTTGTTCAATTCCCTGTAGACCATACCTTCTTTTATTGCCTACTTCTGAGGCTGACTGCTCCTAAGTCCTTAGTCTTTGTAAACATTCAGGGTTATTATTCTCCAATATTGACCATATTAACTAGGCAGTAAAAAATAGGAAAAGGTACCACACAGTAGTAACATGTAAACCATTTTTCCCTCCTTTAATCACAGATTTTAATGTAAAAATCAAAGAATCTTATAGGGATGGTTTAATTAAGCATCAAACATCACTATCTGTTGGTTTGGTTGGTTGAAATTGAATCCATATTATAGATTAGTAAAAGCATTTTTACAGAAAATAAAGTAACTTCTCTGTGTCGTATAACAAGCCTTTGTTAAATTTGTATCAGACTCTAGGATTCTAGAACTGAGATAAGTGTTTGCAATAGCTTTTTCAAAACCTCAGGTGATTCTATTATTTTAAATGTTGATTTGGTTAGGCCTCTATAAATAATCAACCAAAAATTTGATTTATTGGGAATCTATTAGTGTATGGAAAGTAAAGTAAATGCCAAGAAGGAATGGCAATTAACATTTTAACATCTGTCAAATTTTTGAATAAAGATGCAATTTAAGTTGAGTGACAGTGGCTTTTGCCTGTAATCCTAGTTACTCGGGAGGGTGAGATCTGAAGATTACAATTTGAAGTCAGCCCAAGCAGGAAAGAGGTAAGACTATCACTAATTAACCACCAAAAAGCCAGTAATTAAGCTGTGACAGATAACAGAGCACTTGCCTTGAGCAAAAAACAACAACAGCTACCAGCAAAGATGAAATTTAAACCTATACTAGAAGTAATCCACTGTGCTTCTACCAGTTAAGCAAAACAGTTTATTGATTATGTATTATTGAAGCAGATAATTAAGCACTGGTAAGGATGATTAAAGAGAAAATTATGAATTAGAAGAGTTTTACTGATGTTTTACTGTAAAGAGTTTTACTGTAAAGTTCATTTCCAACATAGTGTCTTGGGTCATCCTGTGTCCTTGTTTCAGCATTTTGTTATTCCCCTTCCCCTCCTCAAATTAGATAAATGTATATGCAAATTGCAAGGTACCAAAATCAAATACAATCATTGTTATTTTGACATAGCATCTTGTTAAGTAGTTCAGGCTTTTCTGGCCTTCAGTATGTAGCATTGGACTTGATTTTCCTGGCTCAGTTGGAGGATTCCAAAGCTCAGTGTTGGTATTACAAGCAGGTACATGAGTTCTGCCATCAAAGAGATTATGATATTTTTTTTTGGGGGGGGGTCCGGTTGTGGGCCTGAACTCTGAGCTTGGGCGCTGTCCCTCAGCTCTTCAGCTCAAGGCTAACGCTCTACCACTTGAGCCACAGTGCCACTTCCAGCCTTTTTTTTTTTTTCTGCTTATGTGGTGGTGAAGAACTGAACCCAGGGCCTCATGCATGCAAGGCAAGTGCTCTACCACTGAGCCACCTTCCCAGCCCAGAGATTATAATTTTTACACAAGTGTTGGGAAGGGTATCAAATACATAGAGATAAATTGTGACAAATTAATAAACAACTTTAATTACTAAATAGCTCTATAAAGAAAATAAATATGCTGTGATTATGTGGCAGATATGATGAATGAGTGAATCAGCTACTTGTGTAAGGTGATCAGTATAACCTTAAAAATTTATAATTATTTTATTTTGTTCTTAATAAATATTTATATATAATGTAATATATAGTTATATATAATTTACATGTAATTTATAAAATATATAAGATATATATTTTATATGGTAAAGTACTGTACTGAGGGGTTACAGTTACATAAGCAAGGTAATGAGTCCATTTCCTATCGAGCATAGTTACACCCTCCTTTATTTTAAAATTGTGTAATTCTTTATGATGAGTACATTCATAATTCTTCCTTCCTTTTTCTTTTCCCTTCCTTCCTTCCTTCCTTCCCTTCCCTTCCCTCTCTCCATTCCCTTCCCTCTCTCCCTCTCTCCCCCCCTCTTGCCCTCCCTCCCTCCCTCTTTCCTTCCTTCCTTCCTTCCTTCCTTCCCTCCTTCCTTCCTTCCTTCCTTCCTTCCTTCCATCTTTCCTTCCTTCCGTCTATCCTTCCTTCCTACCTTCCTTCTCTCGATATTCTAACCTGAACTCAAGGTCTGCTATGTGTCTGTAGATAGAACACTAAGCTGCCATAAGTACCAATTCAAATTCTCTCATGTTTTGAAAGATGCCATGCATTATTGTTAAGCATAATTGTCCTACTGTGTCATGGAATGACAGCTCTCATTCTTCATAGCTGAGTTAACATTGTGCATTTTATCCATTCTTTTCATCATCCCTCTCATCTCCCCAATGCTGATACTCCTCTACTTTCATGTTACTTTTTTTCAACTGCTATTGGCATGTCTTATAATTCAAGAGCATCCACTTAACAGAGCTAATTTAGAGAGAAATAGAGAAGTAATGGGAAGTCAGGATGAAAATCCATAGAGTAGAGACAACCAACATCTTTAATACTTCTGAGTAAGAGAGTAGAGAAACTGAACTTAAAAAATGATTTCTTTTCTTTAAGATAAATGATAAAAAGATAAAATGATAAAAATGATAAAATGCTGCAACAAAGAATCCCTCAGAGCCCTTGAACTTGATCCTTAGGTAAAGAGAATAACATCCTTAAGAAAGCAGAGGACATGCAGGGCATAGACAGAGTTGACTACAAGCTAAGCAGCTGTAAGTGAAATTGTTGGAATGCTTGACACTGTGCATGTAGATGGTAGAGGAAACCAGAAATAAGATGACTAAATTAAAATACAAACTACAAAGGTGAATTTATTATGAGTATTTGATGGGAGTAGGTGAAAATACTGAAGACTCATTTGGGATCTCTGACCATATGAAATGAGCCCAATCAGCCAGGATATGTATTTCTTTTTTTCTAGTAATAGCTATGAAGGCCATGGCCTATGAAAACAGCCAGATGAAGGTTCTAGCAGAAGAATGAGAGAGAAAGACAGAAATGGTTCGAAGTGAGTAACTAAGAAATAAACTTAGTCATGTATGAGGAGGAGATTTGGTCAACATAAAGGTATTCAAGTAGAATGCATACCAAAGCATTTTGACTTATATAATCACATGAAAGGTAGAAAACAGCATAGGAAGATGAATAGTTTGTGCAAACATCTGTGAGTATATACACCATAACTAGGACCAGAAAGTCAGGAGTGGAAGAAAGGGCCAACATTGAAGGAGAAATATATTCATTTGAAGGACAGATTTAATTTAAAACCAACTGAAGCAATAAAATATAACAAGCTTCCGAATGTATCTTAATGTAAATTCTCACATTAAAATAGCATATAATTAAATGTCTACCTTGAAAAAAATCTATGCACTCAATAAACCAGATAGTGTGTACCTATCAGATAATCAAATAGAGTAACAGAACTATAAGCAATTTTTTCACTATTTTTTCTTTATATGTTCCCAATACTTTTTAGTAAATATTTGAATATATTAAAAGGGTAACATATTTTCTCAATTGTGTAAATATTAAATATTGTCAGCTGTAATACTTTTTATTTAGGAGTACATTTTGAAGTATCACTTACTGTACATGTTTGTACTTAATGGGATATTTTTTAATAAAGCACATAGGGATTTCCATTTAAAGGTTGCAAAGTGATAACTCTTCAAAGGTCTATTGTGCTTTTTGCTAAGTCACATATGAATGTGACTTCACCAGTGGTGCTTTTGATTTTCATAGTACAAATAAGCAAATAGGACACAGGGGAAAAAATCTCTACTTTGCTATCAAGAAGTTCAATGGGATTAAATTACAAGTGTCCTCACATGTAAATCTATTATGTGTATAGAAAGACAAAAGACCCCCAAAAGTCTAACATGCTATATAATTAGATCACCAGTGGAAAACTCAGTATAACTTCAAAATCACTACAAATATGAAATAGTTCAGACGGGTGCTGGTAGCTCATGCCTGAAATACTAGTTACTCAGGAGGCTGAGATCTGAGGAATGCAGTTCAAAGTCAGCCTGGGCAGGAAAGTCTGTGAGACTCTTATCTCCAATAAACCACTAGAACACCAGAAGTGGCACTGTGGCTCAAGCAGTCGAGCGCTCACCTTGAGCTGAAGAGTGCAGGGACAGAGCCCAAGCCCAGAGTTCAAGCCCCATGACCGACCAAAAAATAATAATAATAAAATAAATAAATAAATAAATAAAAATAATTCAGAAAATGTGCTATTGGCAAAAACTCAAATAGATCACTGACATGAAATAGGGAGAACATAAATACCTCCACTAGCCTTTCCCAGAAGAGTAAAGCTTGTAGGATGGAACTTGGCAGATAGTGCCAGAAGAACTGAAAATATCATGCAAATAGAATTAAATGAATCTAGATGCAAACCTTATATTTTTTATAGATTACAGACCTAGATGCAAAACACAAAACCGTAAAGCTTGAAAATAGCATACATATTATGAATTTTATCAATGGATCTGTACTGGAATACTTTCTTTTTCTTTTTTTGAATTTTATTTTATTGTAAAGATGCTGTACAGAGGGGTGACATTTACATGAGTAAGGTACATTTCTCATTGAACATTGTTACATATTCCATTGTTGTTCTCCCACTATTCTTCCTCCCCTTCTGTTCCCCCTCTCGTGAAGTTGTAAAGTTCATTTCCAACATAGTGTCCTGTGAGTATCATTGTTGCAATGGGTCATCTTTTGTACTTCTTTCAAAATTTTATTATATCCCTTCTCTTCCCCCAATGAGATAAATGCATATACAAGATGGAGGGTACCCAAATCAAAGACAGAGATTGCCAGGGATAAATCAATGGGAAAAGAAAAATGAAATAAAATAAGAAGAAAGAACTAGATACAGTACATGGCAACATAAAGTTTGACAACAACAACAACAACAAAAATAAACAAAACAAAAACTGTTATCATGTCTTGGAGTTAATTTCAATTAGGATCATTTTGTATGGTCATATGTTCATACTTCTTGAGGTATTATGATTCTTTGTCAGGACTAACTTCGGCTTATACTAATTATTATAAATGGGGGAAACCATAGAGCTTCTGTTTCTTTGGGTCTGGCTTACTTCACTGAAAATGATGTTTTCCAAATCTTTCCATTTCCTTACAAAAGGGGTGATGTCATTCTTTCTGATAGAAGCATAACATTACATTGTGTAAATATACCACATTTTCTTAATTCATTCGTCTATCAAGGGGCATCTGGGTTGGTTCCATATCTTAGCTATGGTAAATAATGCTGCAATAAATATAGCTGTGTTGGTAGCTTTAGTGTAGCGTAGATTTGCATAAATGCCCAGGAGTGGGTTTTTTTCTGAATGGCAAAGGACATAGCTAACAAGATAAATAGAAAACCCATAGCTTGGGAGAAGCTCTTCATTAGCCATACAACAGACAAGGATCTCATATCAAAAATATACCTAGAGCTCAAAAAACTAATTCACCCAATAACCAATCCCCAGAGAAACAGCAACCCCATTTATAAGTAGGCTAAAGCATTAAAAAGAGACATCTCTGAAGAGGAAATAAGAATGACCGATAGACATATGGAATTTATTTTTAAAAACTTGCCTTGATATAAAATGTCAAGAGAATAAGGCAAAATATTCATTGAAACAAAATGTATGCAAAAGAAATATCTGGTGAAATATTTATCTAAATTACACACAAAAAAAAACTTCTGAAGTTTATATATAAGAAAATGAGAAACTTGATGTCACTTTTGAAATTCAAGTGACACAAAAATGAGACACTACTACATATCCATTAAAATGTTCAAAATATAGAACAATAGCAGTATCAGACATTAGTAACTGTGTATGTAGTAAAAGGAACACTTAATTTTTGGTGGAAATTCAAAATGGTACAATTACTTTGGAGGATATTTGCAGTTTCTCATAAAATTAAGTATAAGCCAGAAATTACTGGCTTATAAACTTGAAATTTATTCAAATGAGTTCACATCATGTCCACATAAAAAACTTGCACATGGGTATTTATAGAGGATTTACTGATAATGGCAAATTAGAATCAATAAAGATAAGAGGTAAATAAGTTGTGAAATGTTCAGATAATTCCATCATATATAGTATTAAAATCATAAAAAGGTATAAAAATTTGAATGGTTATTAAATGCATAGCAGTAAGTGAAAGAAGAAAACTAATTTTTAATATATATATATTTATTGCAAAGATACTATAGAGAGGGGTTGCAGTTATATATGTAAGGTAATAAGTAAATTTCCTTTTTTGGGGGGGTGTCGGGTCGTGGGATCTGAACTCTTGAAATGGTTGCTATCCCTCAGCTCTTCAGCTCAAGGCTAACATTCTACCACTTGAGCCACAGCGCCACTTCTGGCTTTTTTTTTCTTCTGCTTATGTGGTGCTGAGGAATCGAACCGAAGGCCTCAAGCATGCAAGGTAAGGTCTCTACCACTAAGCCATCTTCCCAGCACCCAGTCAATTTCTTATTGAACATTGTTACCCTGTCCTTTGTTTTTCCCCTACCATCCCTTCCCTCCTTACCTCCCCAACTCCTTCCCCTACCAAAGTTGTAAAGTTTGTTTTCAATATAGTGTCTTGTACATCTGATTGTTTAAAAAGCTACATACTTCATTGTTCTGGAAAAGGTAAAAACATACAGTTATAAGGTTAGAGATTTCCCTAAGACTGAGAGAAAAAAACAGATGAATAGCTAAAACACAAATGAATTTGAGGAGGAAAAATATCCCTGGATGATAACATAATGAAGGATATATTTCATATATAATTGTCCAGAATTTACAATTCTCACAGAATCTACAATATCAAGAAGAAACCTAAACACAATCCATATAACTTGGAAAATTAAAATGTACCAAGTTAAGAAAAAACATATGATATATAGATAGATGATAGATAGATAGATAGATAGATAGACAGACAGATAGATAGATAGATAGATAGATAGATAGATAGATAGATAGATAGATAGATAGATAGATAGATAGATAGATGATTATATGTGTGTTCTAGTCCTAGGGCTTGACATCAAGGACTAGGCACTGTCCCTGAGCCTTTTTGCTTAAAGCTAGCATTCTACCACTTGAGCCACAGCTCCACTTCCAACATTTTGATGGTTAATTGGAAATAATAGTCTCACAGATTGTCCTGCCTAGGCTTTCTTTGAACCAAATTCCTGAAATCTCAACTTACTGTGTAGACAGAATTATAGGCATGAGTCACAGGCACCTGGCCAAACATAATTTTAACAAATTTGCTACTCTGGTGGAGAGCTCATAAATGTAATGAGGCAGAGGAGTCTATAGGAAATCTCTGAACCTTACTCTCAATATTGCTGCGAATTTAAAACTGATCTTAAAAAGTTATAGTCTTTAAAAAAATACAGTGCAGTTTTCTTTAAAAACACTTCTAAAATTCAGTGACAGAATTGTTACCAAATGTCAATGTAATATAAAATCCTTTCATTGGAGATTTAACAAAAAAGAGGCATAGAGAGGAATAAGAGAAAACATGGTGTCAGAGACAGGAAAGGGAGTCAGAATGAAAGAGAGACAAAGACAGAGACATTTTCTTACATATTTTTTTCCTTTTAAGAAATATTGAGCATTTTTACATTTTCTAAGCTGTTTATTAGTGAAAAATAGGAAGTATTCAATAGATAGAATCAGATAGAATGCAGAAAGTTATCTACTGAGGAAAAAAATCCCGGAAACAGTTAAATTAATGGCATTAGAAAATAAATTTTATAATTTTTTAGAAAATAAATTTTAAATTTTAGAATTCCAATTATGGACATAATAATTTCAAATACACAGCTTTAGAACAGTTTATATAAACTTTAAAGATAACTACATCTTATATAGTTTAACCTCTTTTTATCCTCAGGATAACAATTACTTATGTTCAAGCAGTAGTGTTTAGAATAAGGAATAAAAGGGCTACATAGCACATGCATTTGTAATAAAACAGTTTTAAGATTTAACACTGAAATAAAATATTTTAAATATCATATCTCATATTCTTACTGAAGAACAAAACTGAAAAGCATAATATACACACTGAATAACTGTGGTCATGGTGGGAATTTTCTTTATTATGCTACATATTTGTAGAAACAAATGATTTACTTTTCTCATCTTAATAGCAGTTGAAATGTTGAGCAATTGTTTTCTGAGAAAGCTTTAATTACAAAGATTATAAGTATAGGAAACTGAATCAGCAAAACCAGACAAATGTTTCCCTTCTTAATTTTTAAACTTTTCTTTTTGATGTTTATAAATCTTGAGTCTCCAAGTTTTAACATTATCAAATAATAAACATTAGCCAAGCACCAGTGACTTATGTTTGTAATCCTAGCTCCTCAGGAGGCTGAGATATGAGGATCAGGGTTCAAAGCCAGCCCAGGCAGGAAAGTCCATGAGACTCTTATCTCCAATAAACCACTAGACAACTGGAAGTGGGCTGTGGCTCATGCCATAGAACATTCGCCTTGAGCTGAAGAGCGGAAGGATAGCGCCCATGCCCAGAGTTCAAGCTCCATAACCAGACAAAAAACAAAAAAAGACCTTACTAGATATGTTCTAAAAGAGAAGATATCTGGTTTGTGTTTCTGTAGACAGCATATTGATTACTACATTATCTTCAGTGACACAGGACCACATTTCAATAAAATAATGTTCACCTCAATCTTCATTAACAAAGTAGTTGATATCAGAGCTCCATTTTGTGTGTTTTTCATAGTGTATATGTGTATGTGTGTGCATGTGTGTGTGTGTGTGTATGTGTGTTTTAACTGTTTTTATGGTTCCAAAGTAGATAAAGATAAAAAAACTTACACATGGATTTGCATTTCTTTTATGGCTAGGGAGTTTGAGCATTTCTTCATGTGTCTATTGGCCATCCTTCTTTCCTCTTCAGAGAAGTTTCTCTCTAAATCTTTAGACCACTTGTTTATTGGGCAGTTGTTTCTTTGAAGATTTGTTGTTGGGGGATTTAATTTTTTGAGTTCAAGGTATATTTTAGATATGAGACCCTTGTCCATTGTACAGCTAGTGAAGATCTTTTCCCAATCCATGGGCTTTCTATTGATCTTGCTAGCTATATCCTTTGCCATGCAGAAGCTCTGCAATTTCATGCAATTCCATTTGTCCAACTTTTCTTTGATTTGTTGTGTTTTCAGGTCTCTATTAAGAAAGTTTCGGCCTGAGCCAAGGAGACCTAGGGTTTCTCCTATTCCATCCATCAGAGAATCTGCTTTGACTCCGAGGTCTTTGATACATTTGGAGTTGATTCTGGTGCAGGGAGATATATAAGGATCTAGCTTTAGTTTTCTACAAGTATTTAACCAATTTTGCCGGCACCATTTACTGAAGAGGCTGTCTTTCTTCCATTCTATTTTTTTAGCTCCCTTATCGAAGATTAGATGGCTATAGGTCTGTAGGTTCATTTCTGGGATTTCAATTCTATTCTATTGGTCCTGAGGTCTGTTCTCATACCAGTACCAAGCTGTTTTGATTACTATGGCTTTATAGTAGAGTTTGAAATTACAACATTGAGATACCACCTCACCCCAGTTAGAATGGCAAAAATCAAGAACTCTAATAACAACAGATGCTGCAGGGGATGTGGACAGAAGGGAACCTTACTGCATTGTTGGTGGGAGTGTAAATTTGTTCAACCACTTTGGAAAGTAGTATGGAGGTTCCTCAAAAGACTTCACATAGAGCTCCCCTATGACCCAGCAATCCCACTTTTGGGCATTTACCCAAATGTTTACAAACAAGACCACACTAAAGCTACCAGCATGACTATGTTTATTGCAGCATTATTTACCTTAGCTAAGATATGGAACCAACCCAGATGCCCCTCAGTAGATGAATGGATCAAGAAAATGTGGTATATATACACAATGGAATTCTATGCCTCCATCAGAAAGAATGACATTGCCCCATTTGGGAGGAAAAAATTATGTTAAGTGAAATAAGCCAAGCCCAAAGAAACATAGGTCTCATGGTTTCCCTTATTTGCAACATCTAGTATATGTATGAGTCAAGCAGAAAAGGTCAGATAAGGTGATGTTAGGAAAATGAACCCTTAGATATGTATTTAAATTTTTTTCTTTCATGCATTTGTTTCTAACGCATTTATAAGATTATTTCTTTGTTGCTTTGTATGTCCCTCCCCCACAGTATAACCTCTGCTTTCACTATATTTGATGTCGGTATAATTTGTGGAGGGGAAGGGGAAAAACAAGTCGTTTAAATAAGGATACAGATGGACTTGTTGCAACAATAAGAAGAAATACAAGTTTTAATGTCCAAAACGAACTTTACAACTTTGGTGGGGGGGGGGTTGAGTGGGGGGGCGGGGGAAGGCTGGGAAGGGATGTGGAGGATGTGAACGATGGAAGAGGCTACAATGTTTGATAAGAAATGTACTCATTATCTTGCCCATGTAATTGTAACCCTTCTGTACAGTATGTTCACAATAAAAAATAAAAAAATAAAAAACCTTCCACATGGATATTTACAGTGGTTTTACTGATAATGGCAAATATGGTGTGAAATTTTCAGATAATTCAATCCTACACAGTATTAAAAAATCTTGTAAAACTAGATAGAGCTTTAAAAATATTTATCATTAGAACATGCCCAGTGTTAGCTGAGGGCTGCCATTTTAAAGCCATATAGCAGCACCAAAAATTGTTCTTTTTTTTTTTTGGCAGATGCACATGCCGCTTTGGAAAACTTTAGAAAACAACTAAAGAACTTGTATCTTCAAAACAGATTTTATTTACAGAGAGATATGTCATTTCAACAGGAGTAGTACTAATGATTTCAGAATCAATATAATCAAATGTGTATTAAAAGAGGGGTCAGGTTTTAGACCAAGTTAAACTGTTTTATTACATATTTGCTTTATTTAGAGCATTTGAGTGAATCTTAAGTAATTATTTTCAGAGAAGTATTAAAATGAACTTTAATGGTATGTCGATCCCAAATAATATATTTTGAATATAAATTAAAGGCCATGTTTCACACAGAAGTCAATGCTCAGTGATATCACTACTTTTAGGAACTTGCTTGTTTTAAAATTTGGATATTGATATTCAGAGAATAACATCACTCCATTTTAAATCCAAATGTGAATATAATTTTTAAAAGTCAATATAGTCATCACATTTCCATATAGCTTTCTAAATTTATACCTCCCCTTTTCACATTTTCAAAAGCAATGTTTCTATATCACTAATCTGTCTCTCTTTCCTAGTTCTTATTTTTCATCAGTATATGGAACCATAAATATGCACCTAGGAACAATCCTTTCAGATTGAGAGTTAGTGTTAATGTGACATTGAGGGATGAAAAAGTGGAGGGAGCTACATTAATTAAAGTATATTATTCAGTGAGTTAAAGTCTCTATAAAGCTTAGAGGAAAAAATTCAAACTTTGACACAAAGGGTCAGATAGAGGATGTGTTATAAGGCCTGTGGGCTGTCTGCTCTCTATGGAAACTTCTCAATTCTTGCACCATTACAAGGCAGAAGCAACCTCAGATTAACACATAACGAGCAAGCGTGGCTGGGTAATTTTCTGGTCATTTTTGTTTCCTGGATTTAAAATGGCTTGGCTTTTCCCAACCAGACTTATCTGGGGAGGAACTAGGTTTTCCTGACCTTCAATTAAAACTCACTATTCCTTTGACTTCTTCCTTCTGGGCCTGTTAAGTACCTAATAAGCTACAAGGGTGAATTTAAATGAGACAGGAATAAAAGAAAAACTTAAGTATTGTAGCTTGAATTTTAATCACTTTCAATTACAAAAGTTACAAAATGCACTACACCAAATCTAGAAATTATAGAAACAAATACAGGAGAAAACCTGAACATTTCAGAAATAAATATTTTTGTTATTTACAGAAAAGTTATAAAACAAATGTAAATTTTCAATCCTAGAGCACAGACTATTTGCTACATCAGTGTTTCAAGTCATTTTATGACCACTAATGTTATTAAATATTCATTGACAATTTCATTACTTGTCTACATATGTATGTCCTTAACAATTAAGCCTATTGAATAATTTCCTGTGTGGCAATCTCTGTTCTGGGCATTGAGAACCTATCAAATAAGGCAGATAATATTCCTTCACTCAGGGATCTTCTATTGTAATAGGGAGATTAAAAAAGGAAAAAAGAACCCATTACAACATAATATACTTGGCTCATAAAATTTCTATGCCCATGGTAAAACATGGCTAATATGACAGTGATTGAAAGATACGATGGAATTTGCATTATTTTGCTTTTAATCTCATCGAATGATGTTTCTTTTGTTGATAAAGAAAGCAATACATATCTAGTTATGTAAATACATGTTCACATTTTTTATATTATTCTCCAGGTAAATTCAATAATGGAGGGGATGGGTCAAACACATGCCTGTTATCACATACCACTTGGAATATTTACAATGACTTAGGCTTTCACTAAAGCTTGCTTATACAATTTAGGCATTCATCAAATAACTGCTTTCTAGGCAACCTGCAATATCATAATATATAATGTATGGACAGCAGACTGCTAGTTAAAAGATGGAAAGTCTCTGATGGAAAGTCTTAACTTCAGCCTTTAGAGCTACAGGTGTGTGTGTGTGTGTGTGTGTGTGTGTGTGTGTGTGTGTGTGTGTGTGTGTGGTATATATTTTATATATATATATATATATTTTTTTTTTTTTCCTTTTTTTAATTGTGAAAATACCATACAGAGGTGTTACAAGTACATGAACAAGGTAATGAATACATTTCTTTTTTTATTGTGAAAATACTGTACAGAGGGGTTACAATTACATGGGCAAGATAATGAGTACATTTCTGATCAAGAATTCAAACTCTACTATAAAGCCATAGTAATCAAAACAGCTTAGTAATGGCACAAGAACAGACCTCAGGACCAATGGAATAGAATTGAAAACCCAGAGATGAACCTACAGAACTATAGCCATCTAATCTTCGATAAGGGAGCTAAAAAATTAGAATGGAAGGAAGAGAGCCTCTTCAGTAAATGGTGCTGGCAAAATTGGTTAACTACATGTAGAAAACTAAAGCTAGATCCTTAAATATCACCCTGCACCAGAATCAACCACAAATGGATCAAAGACCTCGGAGCCAAAGCAGATACTCTGAAAAAATTACAGGATGGAATAGAAGAAACCCTAGGTCTCCTTGGCACAGGCCGAAATTTTCTTAAAAGAGACCCAGAAACACAACAAATCAAAGAAAGTTTGGACAAATGGAATTGCATGAAATTGCAGAGCATGTGCATGGCAAAGGATATAGCTAGCAAGATCAATAGAAAGCCCATGGATTGGGAGAAGATCTTCACTAGCCATACAATGGACAAGGGTCTCATATCTAAAATATACCTTGAACTCAAAAAATTAAATCCCCCAACAACAAATCTTCAAAGAAACAACTGCCCAATAAACAAGTGGTCTAAAGATTTAGAGAGAAACTTCTCTGAAGAGGAAAGAAGGATGGCCAATAGACACATGAAGAAATGCTCAACCTCCCTAGCCATAAAAGAAATGCAAATCAAAACAACATTGAGATACCACCTCACTCCAGTTAGAATGCCTAAAATCAAGAACTCTAATTAAACAACAGATGCTGGAGGGGATGTGGACAGAAGGGAACCCTACTGCGTTGTTGGTGGGAGTGTAAACTTGTTCAACTGCTTTGGAAAGCAGTATGGAGGTTCCTCAAAAGTCTCCACATACAGCTCCCCCATGACCCAGCAATCCCACATTTGGGCATTTACCTGAATGATCACAAACAAGACCATGATACCAGCACAACTATGTTTATTGGAGCATTATTTACTATAGCTAAGATATGGAACCAACCCAGATGCCCCTCAGTAGATGAATGGATCAAGAAAATGCGGTATATATACACAATGGAATTCTATGCCTCCATCAGAAAGAATGACATTACTCCATTTGTTAGGAAATGGAAAGGCTTGGAAAAAATTGTATTAAGTGAAGTAAGCTAGGCCCAAAGAAACATAGGTCCCATGGTTTCGCTTATTTGCAATATCTAGTATATGTATGAGTCAAGCAGAAAAGGTCAGATAAGGTGACATTAGGGAAATTAACCATAAGATATCTATTCAATTTTTTCTTCTTTCATGTGATTGTTTCTAACACATTTATAAGATTATTTCTTTGTTGCTTTGTATGTTCCTCCCCCCACAGTATAACCCCTGCTTTCACTGTATTTGATGTCGGTATAATTTGTGGAGGGGAAGGGGAAAAACAAATCGTTTAAATAGGGATACAGGTAGACCCATTGCAACAATGAAATGTACAAGTCGTTAAGTCGAAAACAACTTTACAATTTTGGGGGGGGGCCGGGAGGAGGATTGGGTAGGAGTGCAGGGCGTGGGGTGGATGGGAAGTGATGGGAAGGGGAAACAAAGGAGGAGGCTACAATATATATATATATATATATTTATATATATATATATATTCTGTGTGTGTGTGTGTGTGTGTGTGTGTGTGTGTGTGTGTGTATAATATTCTGTGTACATAAAAGTCAGGAGAAGGGAACCTGCTTTTTTTTTAGTTTTAATAGACTTTCTTTAATAAGGCTATGTATTCAAAACATGTGTTCATTTTCTCTTTCAAAATGAAATTGTTTCAGCTATCTGATAAGGAGGAATTAGACAATTGTCTCTTCTAGGTAAGTACACTTAGGGAATATGTAGTCATGTAAGTGACCTTAGACAATGCTCTGCCAACTGATAACTCTTCCACAAGAGGCAGCATTCTCTTTTTTCATCTTGGATGTAATCTCTAAATAACTTTTGCTGTTTTCAAAAGCAAAGGAATGATGGAAATGCCTTATCACCTACAGTGTTGATTTCCTGATGTGGTAAAATCTAGAACTTTCCATCTTTAGTTCTACTTATCATTATTCATAATACCAACACCAGAGAAATTGTAATGCTATGAACTTAATGATACCTAACAATAATATCATTGTGTTTATTGGGTCAGTATTCTTTTAATGGTTAAAAAATGTTGAGCTCACTTTATCATTAAAGATCAATTGTGTGATGCAATCACAGAAAATGTGTTTGGATTAATGGACAAAAATCCACAGTCAAAACATAGAGGTTGAAGGAGATAATCTCTATTTGAAAAAGAAATCATGAGATACTCTAGACAGTAGGGAGAAGGAAGATGGTGGTCATTTCATGAATTGAAAACCATCCATTTTAAAATTTGCCACATTGAATAGTTTGACTTAAAATACTTTATAAAAATCTGATTCAAGATTAACGTTTCTTGCTTTATGCTTCTTAGAAACAGGAAATAAATTTCTCACATGTATCATTCTCTCCTTATGCTAGAAGGGAAGTAACATTCTCAAAGTTAAGAATGAGGGCAACTTAGAGCTCACTAAATTCATGTCAAATTGTTGATTAACTCATAACTTTCAAGCATTTTCTCATGAAATGAACAAGGGTAGTTAGGTAAAACCATGCTCCTTTGCCTTGTTGCATTTTCATAATTCACAAACTTTATCCTATTTAGCATGTAAGTACGCAATTCAAACTATATCTTTGTGTTTTTATTTCCTTTTGAAAATTCTTATACCATTTACAACATAAGTTAGTAAATGTATATGCTTTTTTCTGGTTCTAATGGGTTTATTGTCAATTTCATTTGCAAGCTCAGCCAAAAGTTCTTACCAAGGTAGAGAAAAAGTCCTGAACACCCTACATAGTGTTGAGTTTTGGTTTCACATGATTAAATAAATCCTGGAGCTGGATAATAGCAAAAGTTATATACTAGCATTGATGTAATAGAAACAGAAATTTATAATTCAATAAAATTAAAATGATACATTTTGTATATTACATTTATTTTATTACACTAAAAAAAACAGGAGAAAAATCCAACAGTATAAGATATTCACACAAGTATATTAGACCTTAGTTGAGTTTTGAAAAAGACAGTATGTGGCAGTTAAACCCAGGAAACCCATGGCATTAGCAGACACAGAAGTGTGTGTTTTCTTTTTTGAGTCTAAAAGTTTCCAATCTCATGATTCTGTAAGATTGAAAAATTGCCTCAACATTGTTAGTTGACATTGGAATACCATCTGATACATAACAGCAATTGGTTTAGAAAAATGTCATTGGGGCCTTTTTTTTTTTCCAACTTTCATCCCAGCAGAACCAAACTGTTCTTTACAGCCAAAAGAAAACCCTGTTTGGAATGAGACAGGGCAAAGTTACATTATAGGAAATTGTCAGTAGGTATAGATTTTCCTTTTCAGAACACAAAGCTAACAATGAGTGCCAAAATCCAAGACACATTGCCTAGAGTCAATGACTTTCTTCCCTAAACGTTACCATAAAGACCAATCATCTTTAGATTGCAAGACTTTGAGACACAAAATAATATGTGAGTAAAGTCATAAAGACAAAAGACAGATTAAAAAAACACCTATAACCTGTCAGTCTAAATTAATGAATAGAATAAAGAAACACAGATTCTAAATGAGCATCACACATATACAAAAAGATAAAAGAAGTATTAGCACAACAAGCTGTGTCAAGTATTTATAAGAAAAACCAATTAATGAGATTGAGTATGAAAAATACAATAGCTGAAAAAATCAAACATGTTTGTAATTAGGTTGACTATTAATACCATAACACAGCAATAACATGAATTGTTGACTTGATTCACCACATGAAAAGGAAGGGATAAAAATGTAGGATATCTTTGAATGAATATTCTTGATGCCTTTAATTAAATGAAAGAAATTAAATATTAATCCTGGCCTCTTGTAATATACTTAAAAGAATTATTAATAATAATTTATATACAAAATATGATGAGGATATGACAGCTGAACATGACAACTCTTATATGAATTATATGAAATATAAAATATATAATATATATTTTTATATCGATGTCTATATGCCAATTAATATAAATATAATTCATACAATATTATATTAGTACTTATCTTTATGATAAGGATGGACATGTATAAGTGAAGAATGAAGTTGAAAGGAAAAAAATTAAAGTTTTAAAGATGTAAATAGTGAGAATAATAAATTGGGGTATTTTTATGACTCTGTTATCCCCACCATAGTTTACATATATATTCTATTTTGTTTTCATCACAAGGGGATGTAAAGACATATATTTCCTTATATCAATTTTCTGACATCATTTTTTTCTGTAACATCATTCTTTAAAGGCAAAATAAAACATCATGAATTTAAATATAAACCTCCACAAGATTATCCTAGACTTATCCTAATTGCAAATAATGGAAACCATAGGATGTATGTTTCTTTGTGTCTGGCTTACATCACTCACTGTGATTTTTTTCCAAGTCTTTCCATTTCCTAACAAATTGGATGGTGTCATTCTACCTGATGGAAGCATAGAATTCCATTATGTGTGTATACATATATATGCTGTGTACATAAATATGTATATATACACACACATATATACCACATTTTCTGGATCCATTCATCTACTGAGGGCTGGTTCTACTGGGTTCTCTTGGGTTGGTTCCATATCTTAGCTATGGTGAATAATGCTGCAATAAACATAGTTGTGCTGGTAGCATTAGTATGGCCTTGTTTGTGATTATTTGGGTAAATGCCCAGAAGTAGGATTGCTAGGTCATAAGGGAAGTCTATGTGTAGGAACTCCATACTACTTTTCAGAGTGGTTGAACAAGTTCATACTCCCACCAACAGTACAGAAAGGTTCCCTTTAGCCACATCCCCCAGCATCATAATGGCCATTCTAATTGGAATGAGGAGGAATATCAGTGTGGTTTTGATTTGCATTTCTTGTATGGCCAGAGAAGTTGAGCATTTCTTCATGTATCTAGGATAGTCTTATCAGATGAGCTGAATAGCTAAATAGCTGTGTACATATGACCATATAAGATGATACTAATCAAAATGAACTCTAATATGAATAAAATGAACTCACGTATTCTTCCTCCTATGGTATATGCCCTGTGGTCAATATATCTGATTTCGTACCCTGGTATTGTTTATGTGTTTGTTTGAATTAGGAAAGAGATGGAGAACAAACAATGGTGAGAAAAATGACAAGAGGGGAACCAATGCAACAGTGATATACACAAGACAATATGTTGGAAATGATCTGTGCAAACTGGGGAGGGGGTAGTTCTGAGAGAGGGAAAGTGGGAAAAATAAGGGAAGAGGTAACAATTTTGACAAAAAATGTACATATTACCTTATTTATGTAACTGTAACCCCTCGGTAAATTGCCTTGACTCTCAAAAAATTGTTTTTTTAAATAAGTTTTTTATTGAGAAAATACGGTACAGGGGGGTTACAGTTACATGAGCTACATGAGCAAAGTAATGAGTATATTTCCTATCATGCATTGTTGCTTCCTTTGTTTTTCCCCTACCATCCCTTCCCTCCCATCTCCACAACTACACTCCTCCCCACTTACCCCACCTAAATTGTAAAGTTCGTTGTTCAACATAGCATATTGTACATCTCATTGTTACAATGGGTCAACCTGTATCTCTATTTAAACATTTTGTTTTTTCCCTTCCCCTCCCCAAATTATACCAACATCAAACACAGTGAAAACAGGGGTTATACTGTGGGGAGGAACATACAAAGCAAAAAAAAATTCACATGGTACATTATAAATATGTTAGAAGCAATAACAAGAAAGAAAAAAAATTGTGTCCCTATCTTGGGGTTCATGTAAAAATCTTCTTCTTAAAAACAAACAAAAAAGAAACCTGCACAAGATAAGGCACCTCTCTATTCTTAAGACATATTTGTTCTGCTGCTACTAAAGATTTCTGTTACAACCACAGGATTGCCCTTGCCTTCCAAGAATCACACCAGTTGCAAATTCATCAGAAACTTGGTTAAAACAACAATGGTGCCTCTTCGTACAATAAGGTGTAGCAGGATTATTCCTCATTCACTTTTCCATCACTTAAAATTATAACCATAAACAATTTTGCTTAAAAACAAAAAAATGACAAAGATAGCGTATATGACTTATAAAAACAAAAACTTTGTTAATACAACTGTTGGTCTTATTCTGATTACTTTTGTAAATACCTTTGCTACTGAGTGGTTTTTATTTTTCTGGCTGTATTGAAGGCAAGCAGTAAAAAAATACAGAGAAGATGAAACTGGATAACCTTCAAATTTTTAGGTGCTCTAAGAAGATACTCAAAAAATTGTCTCTTTGGGGACATTAATAACATTCACAAACCACAGAGTTTTCCTATTTCACGAATCAACTTCAGTCTATTACAGAGGTGAATTCATTTCTTTTTGTGAACTAGTTGTATTTTGACTGTTCCCGTCTAATAAGAAGAAAGGTCATACATTAAGGATGTAGAAAGTAGTCAAGATAATAGCTCAATAATACTTCTTACTTATTAGTTATGCTTACTTTCTTTCAGGTTATCGTATGCCTCACTGACCACAAGCTTTTACCCTTGAGTTAGCCCAATCCATGGTCCTCATTCTACATGTAAGGAAGGAGCCATTTTCTGGGAGCATGACAATAAATAGCCCTAATAAGAATGTTGCTATTCATCTGTAATTTCCTGTAGAGATACCTCCAAACCAGATACTTCCATTCAACTTGTATTTAATGTATAGAAAAATTGACTCTGATGATAGGATGACCTGTTTTTTTTTCCTTTAAAAATGATCATCATCATAGATATCCAAAATGATAATAAGTGAAAGAGTTGAAATAAACCATCCTCCATGAATATTTATGTTTGTATAATTAAAACAGAATAAAATGTACACTTGCAAATTGGAGTGTGTGTATACACAAGTATACATATATATGTATGACATAAAGATAGACATACGTGTGTAAGTATACATATGAAAGAGTAAGAAAGATATATACATAAAGGAAAGACTTTGAAAGCACAAAATTATTTTAAAATATATTTTTAAAATTCATATATGTTTTAATGTATAGATTGTAAAGTATGAGTATATATTATAAATATATACTATGTATTATGCCGTATGCAAAAAGTATATATATATGCTGCATTTCCTTCACAAAAGAAAAAAATTCTATCATTAGAGCGATACTCAGATAAATTGCTTACAAACAAACAAAAGGTTAGAAAGATACCTTTTTTGCAAACTGCACTTACGTTCTTAATCAATTGTTTTGTTCACCTTTATAGGAAATAAATTTGATTTTGCAATGATTAAAAATGAATTTAATTAGCCATATATTTTTATCAATAAATTAATGAAAATTTGAAACAAAATATACTCTTATGGCAATGATATTCTCTACTAGTCACCATAATATTAATATTATACCATATATTTTACACTGTGTCATTTTAGCCATATGTAGATTTAAATATGTATACTAAACAGACATTTTTCCTTGAGACAAAAATACCTGACCTAAACCACTTGAAGGTGGAAAGCTTTAAGATGGCTCATTGTTTAACATCAGGGTGGGCAGGGCACCACAGAGCTGAGCACACAGCTCTTATAAGCAAGAACAGAAGACATAAAAAGAGAGAAGACCTGTTTCTAAGAAAGATTTCTCCTTTTCCTACTCTTAGTCTGTCTGAGGTCCCAATGGAAGGATAGACTAACATTCAGAGAAGTCCTACTTCATTAGCTACTATACCTTCACGGGCACATGCAGATGCACCTCCCCAATGTAGGTGTGTCTCAATCCAATCAAATTGACGTTTAAGACTAAGTATCACAACACATGAGGTGCCTAAATCAGAACAATACAATCATTTGATTTTACTTGATAGTTTATAAAATACTCCTGCTTCTATTCTGGTTTCATAGCAATATGAAAGTATCTAGTCTCTTCCCTTTTTCTGCCAGTACAGGAGTCTGAATTCAGGGCTTCATGCTTTCTAGACATGTATTCTCTGACTTGAGTTAGTCCCCTATGCTTTATTTTTTAGGTGATCTTTTATATGTGATTTCTTTTTGGAATTATGCTGTCCTCAGAGAAAATTCTTCCTCTTCTACCTCCCGAATAGCTGGGATAGGCGTATGTACCACTATGATGATTACTTTGAAGGTCTCTAAACATATTAATCATTCTACATGAATTTGGCTTATAAAATAGAGCAGAAAAGTATTACATCTATATGTATATTATGATTACTTTGTAAAACCTTGTGCTTTTTCACAAAAAATATATTAAATGTATCAAACTTTTTCTGTATCTACTTCCAAATTAATCATCTCATGAATGATCTAATTATCCTACTAAATAGGTAGGTCTCTATTTATAAGCAAACATTCCTCCTGGAAAATACACACTGTTCCAGAAAGGTTTCAAATTCTAGTGCTTATAAACATTTGCTTTCGCTTGTACCTTAGATAGTTTCTTAGTTTCTAACTCAATCCACAACTTCAGAATTTATGTTTTCAAATGTTCCTCCTACTTTCTTTGCTAAATATTTTTATTAAAATTCTCTTAAGTCACATGCAAAATACCAGAATGATGCTCACACTCTTGTTTCTTGATTTAATTTTAGTATTACTCCTTGTTTTGTTTTTGTTTTTGTTTTCCAGTCCTGGGGTTTGAACTCAGGGCGTGAACACTGTCCTGAGTTCTTGTGCTCAAGACTGTCACTCTACCACTCGAGCCACTGAGCCATTTTTTGGCTTTTTCCATTCAAGTGGTACAGAGGAATTGAACCCAGGGCTCCATGAATGTTAGGCAAGCACTCTACAACTAGTCCACATTCCCAGTCCTTTTGTCACTTCTTATTCACCTGTAACATGATAAAATGTAAATATGATTAGAATTAAATTTCTGAGTGCACAAGCCAAACTTCCATTTGCAGTAAAATTAGGAAAAAAGACCTTGTCATATGAATTAATAAGAATATAGACTTCAGAAAACTTCAAGGTAAAGATAATACCATAAGAGAAGGAAAAGATATAAGTCATTTATCCTTCACTGATAATTAGATTTTGGTGGCACATCTAAAACTGAACCAAGTAAACAAATGCAAAGTTATAGGCATTATTTTATTCTCTGTTAGACTATAGGTTATTCATATGTACTTTGTGTTATTTTTAAAGATTTAAAGTTATTTACACATCATAGATACTTCCCTAGATCCTGGTTATATTAATGTGGGAATAACAACAAATGAACAGTGAGCCTGGACATTATATTTTTTAGTCTTACAACTGAGACAATGCACACTTACATTTTTAAATGTATATCTGCATTTTAGTAACATGATTTCCACTGGTTATTTGAATACCTGGTATTAGCTATTTCACTCTCTAACAAAATTCCATTCTTATTGTTGACATTTTTATTTTATCAATTGATAAAATCCACAAAAAGTCACTTTGATAGAGTCCTGTGAAATACTACCTCCTTCACATTTATCATGAAGATTCCAGCCAAAGACTCAAAATTCAGCATGTATGTAACTTTAGAAAGTATTATTTCAGGAAGTTATGGATTTTTTTTAATAACAAATGGCTTACTTTAGAAACTGCACAATCAGTTCCAGGTTCAAAATTTATAATTTCTCATCCACGTAAGGTGGTATTTCTTAACACATTATAATGAAAGAAGCTGCATTTTAATGGCATACTTTATGTATGTGAATATTTTGAAAAATTCACACTTCTCTTGAATCCTCAAAAAATGTGAGAGTCTATGCTTAGAAGAAAAATATTTTATTTAAGTAAGCAGCTTTCTGGTTGAATTTAAATTACTTGTGTAGAATATGTTGAATAAAATAGATCTTTAAGGATTGTTTCTTTTTCAAAAAATTTATTAATAAGTTTTTTTATTGTGAAATTACTGTACAGAGGGGTTACATGAGCAAGGTAATGAGTACATTTCTTATCAAGCATTGTTGCAAAAATTTACTTTAAAATAAAGGGTTCATATATGTCTGTTGGTAAAATATGGCTGGATATTTGTGTTTCTTGGTATGCATAGTCACAAAATGAAAATGTAATCTACAATATAGTCTACTGATCCTGGCGCCAGTGGCTCATGCCTGTAATCCTATTTAGGAGGCTGAGATTTGAGGATCATGGTTCAAAGCCAACGGAAAATCCGTGAGACTCTTGTCTCTAGTTAACCACCAGAAAACTAGAAGTGGCTCTGTGGCTCAAGTAGTAGAGTGCATGCCTTGAGCTGAAGATCTGAAGAGCTGATGGACAGTGCTCAGGCCCAGAGTTCAAGCCCCATGACCAACAACAGTAACAAAAGCAGCAATATATATATATATATATATATATATATATATATATATATATATATATATTCTATTGTCCACAACCATGACAAATTACACTTGTTCTTTTGTTTTAGTTCTTATAACCTAGCAGTAATTGTTATATTTATTGTTTTTTATTTTTATTATTTTTGGCAGTTGTGAGGCCTGAACACTGGGCACTGTCCCTCAGCTCTTCAGCAACAGCTCAAGGCTAACACTTTACCACTTCAGCCACAGCACTACTTCCAGGTTTTTCTATTTATGTGGTGCTGAGGAATAGAAGCTATGGCCAGATGCATACAAGTCAAGCACTCTACTACTGAGTCACCTTCCCAGCCCTATGTTTATTCTTATAAAGGAAATGAACTCTATGTCTTAGATCCATGTTTTAAACTTGTAAATTTATCCCTTTTCCCTAAAGCCTCTCATAAATGTGCATGACATTGTTTGTGTACATTTCGGAATAAAATACATACATAATGATTACCCTAAAATCATTACCCTAAAACCATTTTAGTTAAAAAATTAATATCCTTTCCAAAATAATTGCCTTAATAAATATTAATTCTAGTTCATTTTCTTGAAACCAAATAATGATAGGAAAAAAATGAAGAAATAACAGAAATTAAAGGATTAGAATAGTAAAGATGATTTATGTTTCCCCTTCAAAGTCATTTCAGGTTTTGTAATATGGATTTAAACTACATAAAATTTCTCGACACTGCAATTCAGTTGTTGTATGTAATTTGCTAATGGTGGACTCATCAAAACTGAGCACTCAAAATACGTCTTAAGTATCTTAATTCTCTTAAATATTAAGTATAGAGTAGTACAATAAATCCTCAGAAGAGTTTTGGATTCCCACTGAAGGGACAAAAATCTAGAATAAAGATTTAATGTCTTACATGTGAGGGAGACCTTGTTAATGGGAAAATTAAAAGAACAAAAATAGACACATTAAAATATGTTGCTTACAGATTTACAATACAATATGGCATAATAATAAATTATCTCACTTTGTTAGGGAATATATATTAATGAACTTGTAAAATAATTTGGCCTGGATATACCTGAAATCAAAATCAAACACTGGACAAAATACATCACTTGAGTCCTCCATATCTGCTGAAACCAAGAGCGACACAAATTGCCTGTGTTTTTAATGGACATCATTAAAACCATGTTTCTTTGCTGTAACCAGCTGGCAAAAGGTGCAGCCTTGTTTTGAGTTAGTATATCTTAGCATCTGCTATGGAGACTTTGCTTCATTGCAATCAGCATTACTTTTGTCAATGACAAATTATGTATAGGTCAAGAAAACTATTTTCGGGCTGGGAAGGTGGCTCAGTGGTAGAGCGTTTGCCTTGCATGCATGAGGCCCTGGGTTCGATTCCTCAGCACCACATAAGCAAAAAGAAAAAAGCCGGAATTGGCACTGTGCCTCAAGTGGTATAGCGCTAGTCTTCAGTTGAAGAGCTGAGGGACAGCACCCAGGCCCAGAGTTCAGGCCCCACGACCGGATCTAAAAAAAAAAAAAAAAAAAAAAAAAAAACTATTTTCTACAGTTCATCATCCTTTTCTTTGTGACTTGTCTTTGGATTTTACTGCCAGGCATCCATTCCTTGCTTTGATATTTTTCAGTACAAACTGTGTAATTATTGTATTAAGTGGAATGAATTCTCATCCATAGAATTCTGGAATTCTAGGTCTTTACATCAAGAGCTGCAAAGGCATTGAGAGTTATTATTGTAGTCAAGAAGTTGACACAAATTTAGATGATATGCAGTTGCCTCCATTTCCTTAGCTGCAACATAAGAATGGTAAAAATTGTTCCTTCATCTATCTAGATTAGAGGACTGCAATTACTAATGTGGGTGAAGCATCGTCTAGTACACATAGTTATAGTGATAGTAACCACAATGACATTTTCTCCAATGAATAGCATTGCTTCTTGCTCATTACATCTCTTTCTTTCCCTCAATGCATTGTGGCTTCATTTCAGAGGTTTATAAATCAGAGATGAATCAGAAAAATGATATTATAATAGCTCTAAAAATAATCTAAGGGAGATAATGATTTGCCATTTCTACAGCATGCCCTATGCAATGCCATAAAATAGTTTTTTCATATGGCAAAAAAAAGTTCTCCATAGAAAAATGGGTAATGCTTTTCATGCTAGCTTGTTAATATTAACTTCTAAGAGAATCACTCCTATTATTTTTTCACTATTTGTAATATGCTTATGTGACTTTATATTTCAGACTTCTCCTATCAAAGAAAAATGTCAAGTTTCTCATTATGGTAATTTAACCTTGAATTTACTGTGATTTAAGAACGTACATTATATGAAGTGTTAGGGAATATCTACAAAGATATTCATTCATGGATTAAACCTTCTTTGATGACAACAGGTCACAGTCATTTTGTTCAAAATCTCCAGAACTAACCCATGGATAGTCATTTTGTTCAAGCTAAGGGAGAAATCTGGGTTAGGCATTTTGGTGTTTTAACAGCCATTTTTTTTCTCCTGACCCATTTTCTAGTACTGGTAACATAACCAATTTAGTAAAAGGAGGGATATTTAATCTGCAAAGTGTCATGATAAGGGAGTGAATTAGGGCATTGCTCCCAAATATGACTATGCTTCCCAAAGATCTTGTAATTTCCTATTCATAGGAAAAGAATACTATTCAAGACTCTTCTGTCTTCTTGAATTACAGCAGGTTCTTTTCATTTTGAGAAGAAGAATCATATGCTTTAATGTACAACCCTATGCTGAAGAATAGAAAGGGGGAGGAAAATAGAAAAATGACATTGAAATTAGACATTTCTTTTTGGTTCAAAGAATGGGCTGTATATTTATACTAATTGGTTACTATCTATTTTATAGCTTTATAAACAGAGGACAATTTACCTTGATTCTATAATTACCAGCTGTCCCAACAGGATATGACAAGTCTAAAAAGCAGACTTATTCATTGTGGAATAGACATTATAATAAAAAAAATGTGTCAGTCTGGTTAATAAATCAAGGCTACACCACTTGAAATTTTTTTCTATTCTTAATAGGAGGTGTGGCCTACATTTGTATGCTAATTTCAAATTGTATATAGATGTATGTAACTGAATATCAAATATATAACTAACTTCATTAATAAAATCAGTTTCTAAAACATTCTAAAAGAACTACCAACAGATTTTTTTTTGTTTCTGCATGAGTTTGTTTATATCCTAGAATATCCTGATTAAAAGACTATACAATTATAAATTAGGAGTTTTATAAACCACATGCATTTTTGGCTCAATGGCAAAACTCTTGTAGTCAAAAGTACTAAAAGTACATATCTAACTCCCATAAAACACTCTCTAAAAGACAGACAAAGAATTCATAAACCCATTTGTGCAAAGCTGAGCACATGTATAAAAGAATATTATAAGAATGTTATATCAGATTCTTAATGTCTATGCTAGAAAATGTCCTGGAAATGACCCCAGTTGAAACTAGCAGGAGACTATTATATTTCTCCCCTTTACACTTTAGCCTGGGGTCAGCAAGTCCTGAGTTGTTCAATATTTCTATTACATTAATGGTACAATTATCACATAGGGATCAACTTCATGCTGCTAATATAGACATGCCTCTGGAAGCAATTTCTGGCTCTGCTGGGCAAGGAAATCTATTAGGTCATTTTTAACCTCTACAAATCCTGGTAGAAAGAATACAGACTTTGAACATCTTGGTTTAAATTCTAGCAGCCAAGTATATATTCGTAGAGTAACCTTGGCAAATTACTTAACATCTTTATGTCTCCTTTAGGGATAATAGCTTCTTTCTGATAAGGCAGTTGTAAAGATTTATGAGAAACACAGAGAAATGAACTGTGAATGTTTCATGTATCTCAACATTAGGTAACTGAAAATTAATACTGTCATTATAGACACAGTTCTCTCATTGCTTTTTAATGACTGATGTCATCTTGATACATAAGATATCAATGTCTCAAGAATTCCTCTTCTTAATGACATTGAATGTTATCTCAGGAAATAAAGTACAGAAAGGGTTATCCAAGTATATATATTTTTGGAAATGTTCAGATTAGTATTACTGATAGAGGTTGTCAGAGAGTTGGCTCACTAGATGTCCCAAGTGACCTAGTAAATGCAGAGGTTATAATCCTTTAACACATGTGTCCACATGTGTTAAGCCTTGTGGCTTAACAAATGCATGTGTTGGAATACATGCTTTATACATGTTCACTGAGAGTGTTAATTTAATTGTGTGCTCTACTCTGTTGTTTCCAAGAGCACAGTTCTTATAAAGTCAGCCAACTGGAAATATTTACAGTACTATAGGTCTTCAAACTCTGAAAAAAAAAGTAACTAAATGATAAAACAGCCAATTTTTACTACTGTTGATACCTCTCCCATCCAATTTCTACATATCTCACATAATCATTTATCTAAGTACCTGAAAGATTTATTTCATAACCTGCATTGAAATTAGTCTTTTTCTGTAGATATGTTGAAAATATGTTAGTTGATAATAGGTTTGCATTGGAATTAGCATGTAATTTTTTACATATGTGATTCTCCTTAAGTATGTCTTATTTTTCATACTAAACACTTTCTGATATTTGCACAATATAAGACTCTAGGTCTAGGTAGTGATGTTCCTAAACAACATGAAATGATTTGTTACTCAGAAATCCTTACATTAATAGTAATAAATTATGTATGAGATGGGCACCAGTGGCTCTCCCCTTGTACCCTTACAACTCATCAGGCTGAGATCTGATTATTATAGTTTAAATCCAGCCTGGACAGAAAAGTCCATGTGACACTTACGTACAATTAACTACCAAAAAAGGCTGAAGTGGAGTTGTGTCACAAATGATAGAGTTTAGGCCTTGAGCAAAATAGGTAAGGGACAGGACTCAAGGTTTGAGTTTAATCTTCATTACCTGCAAAGGAAGAAAACTTGAAAGAAAGAAAGTAGTTAAGAAAAGGAGACAAGGAAGGAAGGAAACAAAAAAATATGAAAAGAAGAAAGTAAGCAAAGAAGGAAGAAAAATTCTCACTACAATTTATAACCAAAGTCTTTACCTTAAAAAAGAAAACTGTATTTTCACAAAACTTTGTACATTATTTCTGTCTCATTAAAAAAAAAACCTGGCCAGGTGCCAGTAGCTCATGCCTGTAATTTTAAGTACTCAGGAGGCTTTGATTTTAGAATCATGATTCAAAATCAGCCCAGGAAGGAAAGTCCATGAAACTCATCTCTAATTACCATCAGAAACCCGGAACTGGCGCTATGGTTCAAGGTGGTAGAGAACTAGCTGTGAGCAAGGAAAGCTCAGGGACAGTGTCCTGCACCTGAGTTCAAGCCCCGAGATCAAACAAACAAACAAACACAGAAACACAGAAAAACTGTAAAGAGTTTGTTCAAGACATAATATTCTTTCTTGCACTCTTCAGCTCAAGGTGAGCAATCTACCCTTGAGGCACAGCGCTACTTCCGGTTTTCTAGTGGTTTATTGAAGATAAGAGTCTCAAGGACTTTTCTGCTCGGGCTGGCTTTGAAACGTGATCTTCAGTTCTCAGCCTTCTGAGTAGCTAGGATTACAGGCATGTGCCACTGGTGCCTGGCTTCTTCTTTCTTTTTTATTATGAAAATATTGGGCCTTGAACTCATGGCCTTGTGTTTTCTAAGAAATAATTACATCACTAACCCACACTTTTGGACCTCTTTTTTTTAAGCTTTTCATTTTTGAAATCATACCCGGCTTCTTCCAAAGCTTGAGACTGGACTGTGATCCACTTATTTATGTGTCCCATGAATAATAGACATGTGCCACTTGATCTAGCTCTTTCTTGAGTAGTGATGATAATCTGTTTTGCCCAGTATGTCCTGGAATTATGAACATTCCTGTCTTACCCTCCCAAGTAGTTAAGATTATAGACAAGAGTGAGAAGCACTTGACTCAAAGAACATTTGTATTACAAAATAGACATATTGATGTTTCGGTTCACAAATGGGAACTATCCATTAAAAGTATGTCACACTTCTTTTTATTCCTTTTCAATAAATTAATTCTTCCAAACTTCCTGTTAATTTTCTCAGCTATTCTTCCAGAAAGTTCTTTCTGCTGTAATTTTCAGTTGGATGCAACCAAGAATTCTAATATATATAGCAGCCTGTTAATGTTATTGATGAGACTTTGTTTTGTTTTGCCTGAAAACCGATAGGAGAATCATGAATATTTGTTGATTTCTACTCACTAACCATATTTGTATTTTCTCCTGTTTTTCACTCTTCATCTCAAGATAGAAGATCAAAACCCTATAAAACTGTGAGACAAACTGAAACTTGTCACAAAAACTACTGTCGGCTCCAAAGTAGTTGATATATTACATGGTATCCATCAGGTATTTTTCTCTCCTCTTTCTGTTCAAATTTGCCTAATTTCAGCTCACTTCAGTAGTCACTTTGTCATTCATTGTCTTCAAAGAAGTAGTAGGTAAATCATTCATAATGGAAGAAAATGACTTCCAATGTATAAGACCAGGTATGGTTCTAAAATAACCATTGGGAGTGCTTCTCATGCATTAAAGAAATAAACAATTCCAACATTACAGAATTTCTTTCTTCACAAAAAAGATGACTATTTCAAGATAAATGCAAGTGACAGCACATAACTCAAGCTACTCAAGAATTTGAGATCTGAAGATTCTGACTCAAAGCCAGCCTTGGCAGGAAAGTCCATGAGATTACTATCTTCAATTAACCAGAAAAGTAGCCAGGAGTGTATCAGGTATGGCACATGTGGCTGAAAACCAGCCTTGAGTGACAAAACTAAGGGAGAGTTCTCTAGCTCTGAGTTCCAATCTCAGAACCTGCACACACACACACACACACGCACACACACACACACACACACACACACACACACACACACACACACACACAAACAGAAGTTTTCATACAAAAGTTGTTTTATATATTGAATATTTGTATTCTATGCTTATGTAAAATAAGATAGTCATGCATTTTAAATAAGAATCAACACACTGAATCAAAGGAGAAATACAAACTTTAACTGATGTGTGTCCATTTAGGGCAACAGTGATTTCAACAGTCTCAATAATAATTTTCAGTGGTTCAACACTTTCTATTTTACAGTCTCTTGATGTTATAATCATTATTTAATCAATACACTTGAAATTAGCAAGGCCAAGATTGTGTACATCTAAAATCAGACATCTTGAATTAAATGAATTCATGTATAGCGAAAGAATTTCTGAATTTGGCTTTGAAATAATGTTTCAGAACTTGGCATATGGGAAGTCTGAAATTGGCAATTTTCAAGAAAACTTTAAGAATCATGCAGCAGAATTTATGTCTTGAAATAGAAAAAAAAAGATATAAAACATAGAGCAGATAGAGCAGAAAGAGTAGAAGATAATTGCATCAAGGAAGTTCTCTACTTTGGCTTCAGAGATTCTTGGTCCAGGGCCAAAACATATAAATCAGGGTCACAGTGTCTCAAATTAACCATAGAGCTTGATTAACTTAGTTTGCTATAATCTTGAAGCCCTTCTGAATCCATAAATTTAATTCATCAAGGGTATCTGCTTATGCATGAGCAATAGAAAGTTGACTTAAAGTGCTTGTAGTTTGTTCTATATAATCTTGATCTTAACCTAGATGCTATGTGTCAAGAATTTTCCAAAGGCATTCACAGCCTCAAACAGAAACTCAGGAATTGGAATTAGAAAAATGCATTGCTCTTCCAAATGCTGTGAATGCCCTCATAAAGGATATACAGTGTCAAACTTTACAAGAATTAGGGAAAAAGTCAATATAAAAACTATTCACCCCAGGCGCCGGTGGCTCACACCTGTAATCCTAGCTACTCAGGAGGCTGAGATCTGAAGATCATGGTTCAAAGACAGCCCGGGCAGGAAAGTCCCTGAGACTCTTAGTTCCAATAAACCATTAAAAAACCATTATTGGCACTGTGGCTCAAGAGGTAGAGCCCTCTTCTTGAGCTGAAGAGCAGAAGGATAGTGCCCAAGCCCAGAGTTCAAGCCCCACAACTGAAAAACAAACCAAAAAAAACCTGTTACCATTTTTTCCAGGGACCAGTGACTCATACCTGTAATCCTAGTTACTCAGATGCCCAAGGTTTTAGGATTGAGGTTTGAAGCCAACATGGAGTAGGCAAGAGAGTCAGTAAAACTCTTATTTCCAAATAACTAAAAATAAAGAAAAACAAAAACAGAAACAACAAAACCTCAAGTGAGTTTGGCTCAAGTAGTAGAGAACTAGCCTTGAGCAGAAAAGCTCAAGGACATTACATAGGCCCTGAATTCAAGCCCCTATTGCCAACACTAACAAAACAAAACAAACAAATAGATAAAATGTACAAATTTTCTAGATTCTGGTGGCTCATGCCTGTAATCCTGGCTACTCAAGAGGCTGAGATCTGAGGGTCATGGTTCAAAGCCAGCCCAGGCAGGAAAGTCCCTGAGACTCTTAGCTCCAATAATCCACAAGAAAACTGGAAGTGGTGCTGTAGCTCAAATAATAGAGTGCTCGCCTTGAGCTGAAGAGCTGTGGGACAGCACCCAAGCCCAGAGTTCAAGCCCCATGATTGACAAAAAAAAAAGTACAAATTCATCCTTAAGTATATCACTATATTCTCTAGAATAACCAATGAGAATGATATCTGAACAACATATAAACACACACTCATCAAAGTATCTCATAGGTATATTTTTCTGGTTAATATTTATATCTTCAAATTTTATAATAATGGGGCTGAGAAGCTGGCTCAGTGGTAGAGCGCTTGCCTTGCATGCATGAGGCCCTAGGTTTGATTCCTCAGCACCACATAAGCAAAAAGAAAAAAACTGGAAGTGGCGCTGTGGCTCAAGTGGTAGAGCACTAACCTTGAGCTGTAGAGCTAAGGGACAGTGCCCAGGCCCAGAGTTCAGGCCCCACGACCAGACCCCTCCCCCAAAAAATTATTATCATATTACATAGAAAAGTCAATTATGTATAATGATAGTTGAACAATTAAAACTACAAAATCATTTGAAAATTGGACCATTTTTATCTGTATCTTCAATTAATATTTTCAGATGATGGCTAATTGTGTGCTATTATGACCCAGGTTGAACACTGGAGTACCATGCACACCCTGGCATTAGCAAAACATATGTCTGATCCTTTCCTGCAAAGGTGCCAGCTCCTTGAAGGAGGGTTGGGAGGTGACAGATTTCCCTTTCAATCTTTAGAGCCTAGCTCAGTGTCTAACCCAGAATAGCATGTGAGAGAAAAATTTTCCAAAATAAAACATTTTAAAGCTGAAAAATATAGAAAGAGAACCATGACAATAACATTTCAGGTAGGCATTTCTTCATTCATCTGTACATTTGTATTATATGTGAGTGCCCTACCATAGAAAAAATGCTTGATAAGAAATGTACTCATCTTGCCCATGTAATTGTAACCCCTCTGTACAGTATGTTCACAATAATAAAAAAAAGAAAAAGAAAAAGAATTTATTGTGGGCATTTCTGGTTTTAGAGAATTTTAATTTAAAATTTTTATTCCTACACTTAGATGCAAAATATAAAAATCCCTAACTTTCTGGGATGCTTTAATTATTTTAAATCTCTTAGCACAATGCACCCATACATAGTGAAGTAAAATATTTTGTGGAAATGAAAACTGTGGACCAGTAGCCCACACCTTCAATTTTAAATGTTCAGGAGACTGAGGTCTGAGGAATATGGTTCAAAGTCATCCAAAACAAGAAAGTCCATAAGACTCTTTTCTCCAATTAACAACTGAAAAGTTGTAGCGGTATCTTAAGTAGTAGAGTACAAGCCTTGTAGTAAAAGAGTGAAAGGACAGCACTTAAGCTGTATATTGAAGCCTTAGAATTGGTGCGCGCACGCACGCACACACACGAACACTGTGAAAAGACATTCATTTAATTTGTTTTTTGAATACTTGTTAATTTTTATGTGTACAGAAAACAAGTGTAGTATTTGGGTTTCAGAAATGACTAAAATCAGTCTGTACCTTCCATCAAAGCATAAACAATGATAGATGAAGCCAGGCGCCGGTGGCTCATGCCTAGCTATTCAGGAGGCTGAGATCTGAGGATTGCCTTTCAAAGCCAGCCGGGGCAGGAAACTCTATGAGACTCTTATGTCCAATAAACCACCAGAAAACCGGAAGTGGCGTTGTGGCTCAAGCGGTAGAGCTCTTACCTTGAGCTGAAGAGCAGAGGGACACCGTCCAGCCCCAGAGTTCAAGCCCCACGACCGAAAAAAAAAAAAAAAAAGTAGAATGACAGATGAAAAACAATTGAGTGTTGACTTAGAACAGCCTAGGGAGTGGTAATTCCCAAACTATGGTGAGGAGCTGAAGTCTGTAGAAATAATTTATTGCAGAAAATAAAGACTTGTTTATTTTGTCTATTAATGACCTGACAGACCTTTCAATTTCCATGCCATTTCCAGAGACCTACGGTGCGTTCTAGCACAATGAAGCACCACATCTTCTATTTTAAAAACTTAGACAATATTAAAAAATAATAATCTGGGTGGAAGTGTGGCTCAAAGTTGTAAAGCACTAGTCTTGAGCAAAAGAGCTCAGGGACAGTGCACAGGCCCTGAGCCTCATGTACAAAAAGATAAAATTTGGTGCATGAAAATGTCTTGGGGCTTTTAAATATTAATCTAAGGGCTAAGCAATAGTTACAATCAATCCTACATAAAAATATTAATGATTTATGTATTTGATCTACATCATTGTAATAACAATATTCTCTTTAGCTTAATTTTCACATTTTTATAAACAAAGTTTGACCTATTAAGTCAACAAGGGAGACTCATTGCAGCACAGAATACATTTATCTGTCCTAAATGCCACAATTATTGGACAAAACACTACCATGGAAGTTACTTCTTAGGGACTTCATAGAAATATTACTTTCTAAGACACTCTGGGATGATTTAATCAACTGCTCCACTGATTTGTGCAGTCAAATGTTCAGTAATTGTAGTTTACAAATCAATCATTAAAAAATAACAATTTTCCAAAATACATCTTAATCAGAGTGATGGTATGCTAGAAGACATAATTGTGATGTTGGCCTATGATAAATTTATAATGTTTGTTTGGGACCTAGACTATCTCACTACCTGTCAGAAAGACATTCATTTTTTCCTATATAGTATCTTTAAGAGCACTACACTTTAAAAGTAGAAGAAATTAAAATTTCTCTAGGCAAAATTTCCTTTCCCTGATAAGACATTAGTACTCAATGATGTCATCCTCATTAGAGCCAGACTTCAGCATCACCTTTTCTCATAGTCTAATATTTTTACTCAGTAGATTGTAAAACTTCTTATTAAAATACAAAAGTTTGTCAATGAAAATTATACTGTTCTGTTCATTTCCTGGAGGTCTCATGCTTTGTCTCAATCTGAAATATGAATGAATTGTGGCATTCTCTCGGGAGCATGTACACACAATCTACAAAAACATGTATATCTACTTATGTGTTTTTGCACCAAGGGAATTATTTCACCAAAAATATATATACAGTTCTAGAGAATTATTTCAATTCTTACGGATGATTTAAAATACATTTTGCATGTACCAAATATGACAAATTAAAATATAGGGAAGAGCAAACTGCAGATATGTCCACTGAGATAGTAATAGGTAGCTAGCTATAGAAAAAATAATAAAAGTAAATAAACATAAAATTAACAAATAAATTTAAATAAACAATATATAAATAATTATAGAAATAATCTATAGCTAGCTATACCTAAAGATAGATGAACAGAGATAGATAGATACATATATACATACCTACATACCTACGTATATACATATATACATATATATATATATACATAACTTGGTATATAGCATTATATGAAAAAGATGTTAATTTCAAAGTAAGTGCATTTTGGAATGGAAATTTAAGAAGTTTACTATAACATAGGCATGGTAGAGACATGATGGAATGAATAGAACAAACAAAAATGTGGAGCTGTAGATTGTTCTACTTTCTAATATAAAACACTTGCTACCTTTTTTTCTGTAAGCAGTGGACGCTAACCTGATGTTTGAACAGAAAAGTGGTGATAAAGGCTTTGTCCTTTTTAAGGTAACTGGCTATAATTAGAGACTAGACAGACTGAGCTGGAAACAATCACTTCAGAAGTTAAAATAAAATATGCACTCACCTAATATCCTTAACTTACAAATAACCAGAAAGACAGCAGTAACATTCACTTGAGCAATCTGTAATTTTAAAACTAGGACGTAACTTTCAGTAAATATTTCATATTTCTCATTTATCAGCTTATCACCTTTCTAAATAAATCTGTTTGTTTTTAGGAAAGCCACAGCTTAGTTTTATACATTTAGTATTTTACCCTGAGAAGAGAATCTTAAAAAAATAACAGAATACACTCTTCAGTCCTTTGCAATTGCAAAGAACTACAATAAAAGCAAAGAATATGTTCTTATTAATATAAGAAGCATAGTGATGACTTTGGACCTCTGAATATCTGAGTCTCCTTCTTAATCCATGTAAGCCCTCAATTTTCCACTTTCTATAAAACATACTCAGATTCATACATAAAAGATTCCTTTGCAAAGCCATGTAATGCTTGTACAAGTATATCTCATAAGAAAAGAAATTTGAAATTACATTTTAAGTTTGGTTGTTACAAAGCATTAACTACAAAAGTCGGAAGTGATGCAAATTCTTATAAACTTTTATACAGCTTTTTGTAATATTTATATGGCCCAAATGCCACAATAATAAATTTTTAACTATATGTCAGTTTCTTAAAGGGATATTTATGTTGAAAACAAACTTTACAACTTCAGGGTGGAGTGGGGAGCTGGAGAGGAGGGAGAGAAGGGATGACAGGGGAAAAACAATGGAGGAGGTAACAATGCTCAATAGGAAATGTACTCATTACCTTACTCATGTAACTGTAACCCCTCCATACAGTATTTTTACAATATATATAATAAAAAGAAAAGAATGTATCAATCTTACTAAAATAAGCAAGTATATAAAAGAATATACCCTGAATAAAAAAATCTATAAAAGTATTACATAATTATCACAAAATAGTTTGTATTTTCCAGTTCATTATTCACACAATCATCAGTTTTTATAGACAGTGCATTTAAAAAATTATGTTTTCTAATGCTTGTCATTTTCTATTTATTGATGAAACCATCAAATAATTATTATGTTTCCTTTATTGTTTCAATACAAGTAGAGCTCAAAAATCACACTTAATTAAAAACCATTATTTCTAATTATTTGTCAGGAATATGTATTATCAGTATATCTTCCCCAAATCCAAATAAATTTACAGACTAATTCAGACATTTAAGCTATATATGACATACTTAAGTAGTTAATTCATTATATACTTGGGTATGTTTAATCCAGCTATATTTAATTTTTTAATGAAAATAAAACTGAAGAAGTTATGATATTACAGCTAAAAATCTTTGGAAAAACTGCAATCCTTTCCATTATGGTATAACAAGATTAGTATTTCAACTTTGGAAGAAATCATGCTATTCAATATTTTTAAAAATGATCTTGTAAGACAGTAAGAAATTCTCTTAGGTCAAAATCTAAGCAAAGGCAGAGGAGTGGAGAAATAAAGGGAATGACATATCATTTTTAAGTCTTCTGTCTATTTGCTTAATAAAGGGCAGCTCAGTTCAGTTTTGAAGGTTTCTGGGAATAGGGATCAAGAGACAAAACTAGAGACCTACAAAATGACATCAATTTACTCCCTAAATGACCACAACCAAGTTCTACATCATGAATGCCAAGGAGGAGCAAAACCTAAATCTCCAAAACATAGAACTGAGAAGGAAATTGTTGGTAAAAATTCATAACCCATTTCTTTTACTATAGAAATTTCCATCCTGTAAAAAGACTAGCATGAACAAAACCAAAATAAAATGAAGATGACTAGACAATAAACACTCAAGTAATAACTGAATCTAAGTATGTAATTTAAATTAGTTCTAAGTTATAAACAGCATATTCAAAGTACCATTACTCTGCACTTATACTTAATGCTTGGTCTCAAAGGATTCAACTGTAGGAACAAATAACTTTATGAATCATATGATTTTATTTAAAAAAGACAATCACTAACAGCATAGAAAAATAATCTGCTTTGGGTGAGAACGCATGGAAAAAGATGGAAGAGAGATGTAGATAAGATGATTTCAAACAGAAAGATTATCTGACACAGACAAAACTGCTATTTTATGTTTCACAATTTAAAAAGAAGTAAATAAAATAGCTAAAATAGTTTTTAAAATAAATCAGAAAATAGCTATTTTTCTAGAAGTAAAAATATTATTATTAATACTCAAAGCCTAATGGTGAATTAGTATTAGTAAGAGGATTAGTAAATTAGAAAGTACATGTATAAGAATAATAAATAATATAATTAACAAAAAATTTAAATTTAAGAACAGTGACAATTTGTACGATCAAAAGTCTGAATTAAGAGAAGGTGAAGAAATATTTTAAAGTAGATGATGGCTGATATTTTTTGTTTACCACTGATGAAATAAATTGTGCAAAAAAAAAAGAAAACTAAGCAAATGGGAGCAGATTAAATTTAAAAAATCATCTTTGAGCATACTTTACTGAAATTCTTGAGCTCATCAATAAAAATTATATGATCTTGGAACGTGAAAAAATAATTCAGAGAAAAATATTTTCAAACTTTCTATTGGTCTGAGACTTCACAATTCATGACACAAAAAACTTTGAGGTGGGAAGGGAATTATTACTTATTACTTAAGACAACTAGCAATAACTGGAACTGTCCTAAGAAAACAGGTATCTGTATTGCTTTTGTCCACATAGAAACAACAACAAGGCATACAATGTTTCCATTATAAAAATGAAAACAAAAGAATATATAAATACATGTTCAATGAACAGAGAATGTTATAGAATAACTCATGATCAAAAAGAAATTAAGGCAGGTTCAGACAAAGAAACTAGACCAGTATATGCTCACTTATGGAAATTCATGACCAATAAGCATTACATATAACATCATACTTAAATGGAATAGAGTAAGCTTGCTTTATTCATAGATTTAATACAAATTAATATGCTGAAATGTTGTCAAAATAAAGACAAATTAAAAGCAAAAAGTAGTAATGTTGGTAGTCTTTATGCCAATGAAATCAGAAAATGTTTTTTGGTCAGATGTTAAACATTTGCCAGCACACTACTAGATAGTCTGTTTAGTAATTTTTACAAAAGCAGTTGTATAATTATTTGACAAACCAATGTATACTGATAATCTTAAGAGCTTTTGAAGATTTTTATGATTTTCATGTTAGAAACACTTGCTCCAAACAAACAGAAAACCCGATCATACTGCAAGCTTATGGTAGATTTTACTTTGTCACAGTCATGAATTTCTCACTAATACCACACTGACAGTGATGATGACAACTCAGCATAAGAGTAAGAGAAAATATTTACAAATATTTAAGATGGAAGATAAGAGACAAATGGTGAAGAGTAGGGATGACAAAGTTAATTTATTTTGAAAAATATGTTGACTGCATAGAATTCAAGTGCTTTAGGTGAGCTCTACCACTGTTTGCAGCACAGGATTGTTTTATGCGTTAGATAGATTTTCATGAGTGTATTCCTCAGTGACTAGTTAACTAATGAACAGGAGGGCTTAAACCCAAAGGCCTCATAAAAACCTACTATGGAGTGCTGAATGATTGATGGCAATGTACACAACTCACAATGTATTCTTCACAAATTAGAAAGGTATTTCTAATGAAATGTTACTATGTTTAAAAAATTGAAAACAGACAGTGGAGGAGAAAAAAGCAGCTATAGGTACATTTTGAATAAATCCATATTATTTCTATTCATAATGGAATGAAATCTAGTTTCCATAGGAAGGAAATATATACATTTGTATATGTATATATATATACATATATGTGCATATATGTGTGTGTGTGTGTCCCTAAGTCTTTTTTACTCTAATGTAACAAATATAAGCTATATGTAGATTCAGTTCATCATCACTGGAAATTTGGAGTATTGGGGAAAAATGAATTTTATATTTGAAACAAAAAGATATTCTGCTTTCAATAATAGACTTATATTTTTTCAAACATGTATTTAAGTTCAGTGGAGTAAGAAAAAGTGACCTATCTGTCTTCCTGCCAATGATGAGCTTAATAAACTCATATCACAGTAATTACATAATGTAATTACATAATGCTAGTCAATAAATGTTTGTAACTTTCTGGAGTAGTCTTAAGCTTTAATTTCTGGACAAGAATTCAAAGATAATTAAAGTATGATGCTTAACACTGTACACTCCTACCTGTTAAGTGTTCTTTATTCCTAGCACAATATGTAGTCTTGGTGAACATTCCAAAGTTTCTGCTAATTGACTACTAATCAAAAAAAATCATCTTTGTTAATATTCTTCAATAAACAGATAAGTGTGGTTTTGATGTAACCAGGATTGACAGGTTCTTCAGGCAATATTCTTTGTTTATTAAACTGAATGGCTGTTTAGTTGGCAGTTCTTAGGAATGTATATAAATGTAAGAAGCAGTATGATGTCAACCTTTAACAGTGGGTAGTTCTACATTAACAGTAAGTTTTCTTGTCTTCCAGCACTTTGGGTCCATACTCTGCTTAATGCTATCTTGAGAAGACTACATATCTACCTTTCTTTTACAATGTCACTTTGTGGAAAAACACAAACTAAACCTGAAACAACAATTCAATCAATATTATTGATTTAATGGTTGTATTTGTCAATATATTTTTCTAAACACGATTTCAGGTTACCAAAGCGCCTGAAATTGTTTTGTGCAGCCATTTGTATAACATAGTGTCCAGACACGGTGTATTTTCTTTAGAGGACTACATTTTACAAATGTCACAGCACACTGATTTAATGGAAGCCGGGAACCATAAGCAGACGGGAAGACTACTTATCTGGTGTGGCAAAGATCTTACATATTGCATCTGGGAAGAATGCCTTTTAAATATAGACAACCAGATTCAAGAATGTAGAGTGTTGTTGAGATGGTAGATGTTGTTGTTGTTGCCATTGCTTTGTTTGTTTTTGTTTATGTACAGTTCTACTGCTAGATAATTTAGAATTGCTTTCTTAATCAAGAATGAATTATTTTTTTATTTGAATTTAACAATCTAATCTTTTCTCCTGAAGGTATGGTGAGTTAGATCCAGAAACTAATGGCATGTACTAAACACAGATCCGGTGTAATTTTGCATAGACACTAGATTTTAAAATGGAATGTTTTGTAGTTTTGAAATGAAAAAGGTAAGAGAGTTCAAAAGCTTAAATGCTACATTAAATTTCAGTCCGATTTATTAACTTTACTTGTTTTGGAGGCAATAGTTTTAGAAGTAAACTTTTTTTTTTCTGATGCAACCTCTAATTAACCTATATTTTTATTAGGAACATTCTAAGTACTTAGGTTTCTAAAATCTATAGATATGCTAAAGTGTTATAACAATGGGTCTTAGGCTTCAATTTCATAAAATGATTACAATTTGCATCTCACTTTCAGAAAGCTTTGTAATGTTGTATATCACCTTTCCACCCCCTGCTAACTAAAATAAATGAAATCACATTAAGGTTCTGACCTGTTTTAAAACTTCACTTTCAGAAGTACTATTCTTTACATACGTAATAATAGTTTATATTTAAATTACCAAATAGCTACTATGATTTACCATTAGTCAAGAAACTCTGTGAATTTGTTAGATACTCTTTCAACTTGCATTAACTCCTTCAGTTCTTACTTATAGAAACTCTATAATATTTTAAAATACCTTGATCCAGTTTTCATTCACTATAGCATAGGTATAATTTAGCCATAACTAAAATGTTAATATTGAAATGTTAAGACTGGCCCTGGTGGCTCACACATGTAATCCGAGCTACTCAGGAGGCTGAGATCTGAGGATCACAGCTCAAAGCCAGTCCAGGCAGGAAAGTCCTTGAGACACTTATCTCCAATTAACCACCAGAAAACCGGAAGTGGCACTGTGGCTCAAGAGGTAGAGTGCTAGCCTTGAGCTTACGAGCACAGCGACAGTGCCCAAGCCCAGAGTTCAAGCCCCACGACAGCAAAAACAAAACAAAACAAAATCTGAAATGTTAATATCGAAAAGCCTTTAAGAGATATTATCTTTCTCTTCCTGTCCAAGTATCATAATGCTATTCTTTTTCATTTTTGTTAAGTGATAAAAAAAGGTTATCCCAGTGGACAGAAATATTTAAAAAGAACATTGTGTAGAATTAGAGGTGATGATAAAAAGCAGTATAATTCTTAATGGGTTTCACTCTTGTTATTCTATATTTTACATAAAATGCTACTGAGATGGCATATCAGCTTATTATCCTTTAAAGTACAATATGTCCACATCTTGAGAATAGTACTATAAATCCTGTATTCGTTCCTCTTCAGGTAAATAGAAGTCAAATAATTGGATTTGAATTGCCCTCAGAGGATGAGATACTGCAAGTCCTTATATCTTTGTTATATTGTGTTTGCTATAGTATGTTATATTGGACTCAAACCTTGGCAGTCATATCATAGTTTCCTCAGGATTTGGAACCAGAGTAGAGAATCATCCAACTATATATGCTGTATAGCTGTCACCCTCTATCCACCCACAGGGACTAGAAGGAAAAGCAGAATGATCCGGATGGCAAAGTGAGAACATAAAAAAGCTGATATTTGAAAAGTTGAGAATGAGTGGCATATTATTATTTTTAAATTCAGAGATCTACTATACAATTCCTTCTGTTGTTTTTTTAGATACAAAATACACACAAGTGTGCAAGCACACACACATATGGCCTTTCACAAAATATATATGAAACAAGTGTTCTTAAAGTCAATGTTTTAACCTGTTTCTGTCACATCAGATATATGTGCAAATCTCTGAGATGTGTTTTTTTTTATTTACTTGCTAAAGTGATGAAAATAGTTTATTAATTTTATGTGGTAGTTTCTTTACATCCATTCATAGCTCCTGACATCTCCAGTTAACACTTCTCTTTTCATTATCTTAAATTCCAGATGTTGCTATTAGATTAAAAGGTAGTTCTCTTGCATAGGGAACCATTTCTCCTAATCTTAGACTTGCATTGTGTTCTTTCTTAAATAGTTCAGACTTTTTTATTTATTTTGATGTTTTAAAGCTAAATTGCTAGATCCATTGTTTCCTTTTCTGCTTATTTCCCACAGTATTTTAATGATCATGATACTGATGTTTTCATAGATAACTGCAATAGTATTTCGGTACACAGATCCAGGCATCCAAGGGAAGGCAATTTTTTGCAAACATGTTTTATACGTATAAAATGGTTCATTAAGCCCCAAAATGTTAAAGATAAGTTGTAATAGTACCAATATAACTTTACTTCTTTTAAGAAATAGCATTTTTTCTATATATTTTGTTGTAATTATTATTTATGAAGAAGTATTTTCTCATTGGAATGCCAATAATATTCATTTCATTTCATAATATGTAATTGCTCTAAGTGATTGGAATTCATTGAAAGAAAAAATACACAACAGTTTAAAATATTGAGCATTTTTAATAATATCTACCAGATTACTTAACAAATCATTTTAAATATTATTATTAGCCATTTTTCCATCATGCTCTGTTTCTCCAACCCAAGACTCTACAGAAATCAATATATTTCATCTGTTTCATAAATCTTGGTAATAACAAATCAAAGACCTTGGCCCTGAGTTGAGCTCTAAACTATAATTCAGCAGAGAACAAATTTCCCAAATACTGTTTTAATCAGTTTTTCTCACATTCTAGCTAAATTGAATCATTGCTAAAGGAGACTGTTCATGAAATGTTCATGAAAAACTGTATTTTTCTCTACTTGTTAGCAAGTGTAGTGAGCAGAATGTAGCTCGGCTGTCAATTTCATGGGCAAGACATTTCCCAAGTAGTTCTTAATTACTGTGGCTGTGCCAAGAGCTCTCTTGCCTATCTTTTTGTTTTTCTTTCCAATGAATTGTACTCTGACACCAGTAGATTTGTGTCCACTGGATTTGAATGGTCCTTGTCTGTTTCACATTCTCTTTCATTTAACTTACTGAAGGTTTTCCACACTACTATAGCTCTTCCACATGTCTAATTCCCTCACAACTGCTTTTTCAAGAGTAAAACAACCCATAAAATGAAATGATTAAGAGGAAACTTCAAGACGGGGAGGGGGGTATAATTGGGTGGGGGGAGGGGGGAGGCGGGGAAGGGAAGTGAAGGGTAAACAAAGGAGGAGGCTGCAATGCTTGGTAAGAAATGTATGCATTATCCTGCCCATGTAATTGTAGCCCCTCTGTACAGTATGTTCTCAAATAAAATAAAATACAATTAAAAAAAAAAAAGACGTATTACATTCAAGAGGGGAAGTGCCTTGTAGTGTGCAGGATTCAGAGAATACTGAAAACTGTGATGTATCCAGGCTGGATCACTGTGTCATGAGATTAGGCAAGGAAAGAAGGAAGTCTCGGTAGAAGGAGTCACAGAAAAAAAAATAGAAGAAAAGGAAAAACATTGAAGAGAGCTCTAATACAAAATATATTTGCTGTCATTTTGGGTCTGGACAGTTAAATTTAATAGATTAGTTATGAACCAGATTAGTAGGTTCCTAACTTAATAGAAAAAAAATCATAGATTATTCAAGATTTTTGTAGGTTGTACCATTTATGACTCTCAAAAGTCCAATAAAAACACAGATTTATACTATAGATATAAATGAACAGCGATGTCTTACTAGTAATAAGGCATTTATTTCCATCTATATTTCACAGATAATGTTCATTAAGATGAAGTTAAAATAAGACCTACCTCTTTTGAAAGCAAATTAACACGAGTAACCAAATCAGTAGTAGGATGAAAATTATGAGAATGAGAAATGCATTAATAAAGATTTGGAACATTTCAGGACAATTCTTTTCTTAGGTGGATTAGTAACTTTAGAAAACTTAAGTATCAACTAGAAATATTGCTTCAGATTTGCAAAGATGTTTTCCTGTGTGATTGGCATGAGATAAGAATTTGAAAGTCTGGACAGAGCTGATTATATTAATAAAAAATGAATTAGACAATGTAAGAAAAATGTATAATAAAAACCAAAAGAGAATGAGGTATGCTCCAAATGCCAAGTTTCTAACAAGAAAAGGAAAATGATGTTGCCACATGGAGACCATTTGGGAAGAAGAAAGTGAGAACAGTAGAATATAAATGAGTCTGTTCATGAGCTCATGAGTCTGTAGAACCATTTCTATTCAGTCTATCATTTCCTATTCTAGGCAAAAGAAAAAAAATCAATGAAAATATAGCAACTAGTAGTTATGTCTGAATCCAGAAACATTAATGTAGGAAGAAATAGGTCAGCTAAAGAAATTTTAAAAAAAACTATTAAAATGATGTTGGGAGTTACAAGTGAAAAGATTGTTGAACACATATTAAGCAGACTCTGATTTTGAATTCATTGGTGACCAGGAATTCACTTGATCCCTTCATTCCTGTGTGGTACTTGATAGGACAGTTAATTAAAACTTAGTTTCTCATCTCCACATGAAAATGAGACTATAAATCAATCACTCACTAAATTATTGATAAGAAAGAAAATCCAAGTATAATGGTTGGTATTTTTCTCTTAGATACCATTGCAGCCTGAGCGCTGTCCCTCAGCTCTTCAGCTCAAAGCTAGTGCTCTACCACTTGAGCTACAGCGCCACTTCCGGTTTTCTGGTGGTGTATTGGAGATAAGAGTTTCACGGACTTTCCTGCCTGGGCTGGCTTTGAACCACGATCCTCAGATCTCAGCCTCCTGAGTAGCTTAGTATTACAGGCTTGAGCACCGGCACCAAGCACCATTGCATTTTAAAAGGAATTTTTTATTGCTGAACAAAATACTTTTGCATAAGTTTGAAGTGTTTACAAAATAGTCTGTATTTTAATACTTCTTGCAAAACAGTATATATAAAAATAATTTATTCAGTTCTTAGACTAATAAAGCTTAACAGTGCTAAATTGTAAAAATAAGGTGGAAGAACTGTTGGCTGGAATGGAAGACAATGTACTATAATTTTAAGTATCAATAACTTGTTATAAATTAAATTTACTATGGCAACCTTGTTTTAAAAGAGAATATACAAAATGCAAAAATAATATTTTAACAATAGTTACAGTCTAAAATTTGAAGTTACATTAGGTTTTGGGACATGCATTTTCAATTGTCACAAAAATTTAAATGATTCAATTTAATCTTTGATACTGATAATTGGAGAATAAAAGGATGTTTTGTGCTATTTAGCTACACATACATGTACATTTTACCTATGCTGAAAGAAGAAAAAGACTCAAAAGTTAAGAAATGTTCACACTAAGTCACAGATAACTACTTCCTGTGATCATTGTGCTCATATATACATATTAGTCAATAAGTGCTAAGGAATTTCTTGCATGTTGCTAGTAAAACATATGAAGTGCTTTTGTAAAGTCAATTGATATTATCCACAGTGATAGTGGTGAAAGTCACAGACTTGGTTGAAATATGGAAATGGCAGATCCTCAAGCTTTTCTTTGCCTATAACTCTGCCTCCAAATTCCTGCTGTTTTATATCTTCAACAATTTTGCCATTCAGAAAATAAAGTTATTTTGAAATAATTTATAACATGAGTTTAAATTCACTCAAATATCAGTTAACAACCAAACAACAAACTCTTCCCCCTGAGTGAGCCTGTAGAAGATTAAACTGAGTAAAAATTTGCCTGTACTGCTGAAAAGTTAATACTGCTGGTGTTTCTGCTGAAAGGATAAAAACAGAGAAATGCACTTGTCTACATTTTATTTTTATTTACTTCACTTTCAGAATGATTAACAAGAATTTGCCTTTAACTTAATTTCCCTTAGAGACAAAATGTTTTATTTTCTATCTCCTTAAAATAAACATGATAATTTTAAGTCTAACAAATTAGCTATTGAATACATAGATTGAAATTTGTCTATATATACAGCATAGAATAATTTATATTAACTGCTTCTATGTCATTAGGGTCAACAGATTTTTTTTAATGGAATTTAAAATTAGAGATTTAGTCTAATTTCCAAGGTGAACCTAGAAATGTCTTTCTCTGTCTCTGTGTCTCTTCTTTTAAATTTTTCCTTCCTTCCTTCCTTCCTTCCTTCCTTCCTTCTTCTTTCTTCTTTCTTTCTTTCTTGCTTGCTTGCTTTCTCTCTTTCTTTCTTCCTTCTCTCTCTCTTTCTTTTTTCCTTTTAATAATACTTGTGTTTGAACTTGTGTTCTCATGCTAACTATACCTCTACCACTTGTGACTTTCCTTTAGCCCTTAATTCCAGTTCTATATGTTATTTGAAATATACATCATATTTTATGTTGGCATTTTACTTATTTTTTTACATTTATTATTTTTAGTTTGTACAAAAGGGTTTCAATTAAACATATCAATTTATTTATTTTTAATTTTTATTAAATAGTGTCACTCCCTCCCTCATTTTCTCCATTTTTTTCACTATCAACCCCTTCCTCCTGCACAAGTTGCATAGTTAATTTCTGAAAAAGTGTCTATTGAGTATCACTGCTGAATTAGTTCACCCTTTGTCCTACCATTGATGTACTTCCCCTTATCTTTAATTGGTTGTACAAAGGAGTTGACATCCACCAAAGCAGTTTCTAAATAAAGTACATCTTGATCAATGTCACACTTTTCAACATTCTCTCTCACTATTCCCAACCTTCCCCTTCCCTTGCTTAATTTAATTTTAGGCTATGTATTGATTTTTTTGTTTTGCCATTTAACAATGCATCTTGATCTGCACTGTCACTTCAGCGTCTTAGTCCCTCATCCACCCACCCCTTCCCTTATATTTCTCAATTTTTTTTGTATAATGAATTTTGGCCTACATTCTCCTCTCTTTCCTTCTTCTACCCTCTCCACTTGGCCACACCCTACTGTCTTGCAAGTACACATTTATTGGTACTTATTTTGTTGGGCTTTGACTAAGTCTTTTCAATAAATGTATTGATTTAAAGAAATGTTTCACTTGCTGACAATTCATTTGGAATTAAAAAAATGAAGATAGGTAACAAAACATTATATGCAATACAATGGAATCAAAACAAATGAGTATTAGTTAATGAAATTGGATTTTACCTTTAAGATGAAATACTTCTCCAATAATTTGACTATTGTAGGTTTTTCAAAGGAAGACTTACTTAGCTTTTCCAAAATAAATAAATAAATAAATGAGCTTGAATAAGCAATGAGACTGTTGTTTTGATGCAAATTTATAACTTTTGATGGAAACTGGGGCACTAAAATATCAAATGTGTTCTCTTAGAAACTTTATACTTCTATCTTAGTTGTGAATAACCTGCCTGTATTCCTCAATTATCTTTCCCTTTCTTTGTCACTTCGTTTGATTTTAAAAATACATTGCTAATTATCAAGTAAGGTTAAACAATTTTTTTAGCACAAAATAAAATCCAACTTACTGATAGACAAATCAAAGCAATTAAAGATAGACAATATTTGGAGGGTGTTTATGTAGAGATAGATTGGATGTCAAAACCAATAGTTAGGAAAGGACTAAGTGGGCATTCTTCCCCCTACTTATAAGCTTTGTCTTACTGAAGTGCTATACGTTGAAAAGACTTATAGACAAATGTGAGAAGAGACACTAAAAGGCAAAAACATGAATTTCTGTACTTAATGATATATAGTAAGTGTAAAATGTAATTATTTTTGAAACAAGACTTTCTCATATCCAAAGATGTTGACTCGTATACCCTAGAGATACTTCTTCAATAAGTGGATATTTTCTCTTATCATTATCATTTTCTTGGATAATTACTTGATAATACTTAACTTACTTTCATAATCAAAATTAATTTTGATATAATATTATTATAAAAATTAGTCCAATCTAAAAACAATAAATGTTGATTTAAATATGTTTTATATTGTTGTCAAATAGACAGAGCACATAGGAACTGAGGAAAATGAAAACTGACAAAGTGCCCAAAGATTAAAATGAAATGAAAATTCAACTGTCAGCCTGTAAATCATAGCAGAATATTTTTTATACTTACAATTTCAGTTCAAGGTAAGAAAAAATGTCTAATGTATGTAGATCTCTTTTCTTATATGAACAAGGAGATTGATGTTATATTTGGTATTATATTTTGAAAAAGGAGTATTTAAATCACATTCACCATGTATAATGGAATTACAGGTGTGTACCACAAGAACGAGACTTCTTTCCAGTTTTTGTTTGTTTGTTTGTTTTTTCCCCACAAGAATGTTAGAGATATTTCTGGATTCAAGGGTAAAATGAGAAAATTCAGGGACTTTTGTTAAAAAAAATCTGAAGAAGTTTAGAAGAAAATTCTCTGTAACAAATAGCACATGCCCCTAAATAATATTACTAATCAATTCCTCATTTCATTGAAGCATATAGAAGGAACTGCTCCATACACAGTGATGAGGAAGTCCTTGGGATCTAAAGTCTTTCTTCTTAAGAGTGGCTTTAGAAGTCATATTTTGAAATGTCTTGTCATAAATGGACATTCTACACTCTCATTCCTAGATGCATAACTATGGCACATAATTCCTTCACATTATCTTCACACTGAGTCAGTAGATATGACTATCAGAAAAAAAAAATAAGGTATCATGGGTGGCAGCTTTGAAGTATCAGTGAAAGTACTTATACAGAGAAAGCCTTTACTGTTGTCAGAATTTGCAGCAAAGAAACTTTTAAAACCATGTATTCTGGTTATTGTTGTGATTATTTAAACAACATTATTTCATAAATCTGGGTGATAATTCAAATTTGAATATTTTTGAAAATTTTGGAGATTTTAGCTGGTAGTATTAGTTTCAGGTTGTCTTGATGGTGACCATTTTTATACCTGTGTATATTTGTTTAGATGCCTCTTTATGAGTAATCATTTTGAGTGTTTTGTACCAATTTATTAATTATGTCTCTGTATAATTACTTTTATAATTGAGTGAATGAAAAACAGAATATGTTGATCTGAAGTCAATATCAACTTTTTACAAGTCCAAATATGTTTCAAATTTACCTAAACAAGCTATTAAACACACACACACACACACACACACACACACACACACACACACACAAACAAATTTTAAAAAAACATAATATGTTTGTTCTGTCCTGCAGTAGAAATGAATTAAATGAATCAAATAATAATCATTTTTGGTAATGAACTAGAGACATTCTTACAGTCACAAGTTATATAATTTGTTAGAAAGTCAAAGTCAAACCTAACAAAGAAGTACCTAGAAACAGATATTTTCAATAGGTGAGGTGGTGTCAAGGAGAAAGGTGTAGACAAATGAAGAGTAGAATAGAGAAAGGATGCAGTCAATAATTAAATGGGTATAACACAAAATTAAGAAGTCAGGGAAGGGGTAGGTTGGGATGGGTGAGTTACAATGTTGAAAGGGGTGACACTGATAAAGATGCATTGAATTAATAAGCTGGTTTGTAAATGGCAACTACTTAATAAAATACTTAAAGATAATAAAAATGAAATATAAAAATTATATATTCCAACCATATATTCTTGTTGGGACTTGTAATTTGTTGACATCCAGAAAGTGTATATTTCTTTTAACATGTCTCATTGACAGTATCACAAGGATCCCTACAAATAGCCTAGGCTGAAAATCACAGATACTACATAAGCAGGAGACCAGAGGAAGATGGTGGAGGAGAAGTTGGAGGTTAAACAAGCTCTTGCATAGAAAGCAGTTTTAGTGTTCCAGTGAACATTCCTAGGCTAGAAAATCACACCAAGTATGCCATCACAGTACAGAGAGTTTGGCCAGAGAGGGAAAATCCAGGCAGATTGGTCAAGGAGAAAGATCTGAGCCCTCCCCGGTAGCTGTGACTGCGGAGGCCGCCATACTAACAGAGAAAGTCTGGGACAAAGGTGCCAGATGCAGCATGTGAGTGGATTCTACTCACCACCAGCAAGAATTGACAAAGAGCAGAAATCTTCATCCTGCAGATCACAGATCAGAGATGGCCCAGGCACCAAGAATCTGGCATGAGTAGAACCCTGACATCCTCATTCTTTCTCAGGGAAGGCCTCCCCTCCCCCACCACTGGAGATCTCCATCTTTGATGGCCCAGCCAGGCTCAGGTCCAACCAGGGAAAGTCACCCTGCCCAGGCAGAGTAACATCCATCCCTGGAGGAGGGATTTTCTTCACTGGGTAAACAGAGCTAGAGGCTGCCCCTCCCCACTGCAGCCTAGTCAAACAATTGAAACTCAGTAAACATAAGCCCTGAGAATGGCTCTAGCCTGGGCTCTGTGAGTGTCTCAAGAGCTAGCCCCTCAGGGATAAGCTACTGATTCTGAAAGGCCTCAACCCTACCCAGAACCTAGCCTCATCACATCAACTCCAAGCTAGAGAAAACAACCATCTCCATCTTTTGTGATACTCCAAACAGATCTCCCTCCCACTGAGCTAGCCTGGGTTGAGGATCACAAAATCCTGGGTAATGCAGAGCATTTTTCTGTTGGCTCAAACAAACTGACTTAAGAAACCAATAAAGCCACAGGAAAACCAAAATCCAAACACCACAAGCAGACCAAAGACTCCACCAAGAGACTGCTTACAGAGACAGGGGAGATACAAGATTTTCACACACACACACACACACACACACTCACACACACAAACAAATAAAAGAACTCTCTTCTACCTTTTTTAAAAAACTTTTTATTTAAAAATAGTTTTCTATTTTATTTTCCTCTCATAATTTTTATTTTAGTATATATGTGTATGTGTGTGCTTTTAAAAAAATCTCTTTTGAACTTCGGGCCCTTTTTTTCTTTTTTCTTTTCTTTTTTTCTCTCTTTCTTTTTTTTTAACATGACTTAATTGCTATTCTGCTCATACCCAGATAAATACCTGTTGTCAATTATTAGACCTTATACCCCATTGTGTACATACTTAATCCAGAAATTTATTACTCAATTCACAACCTCTTAGGTTTACCTTCTTTAATAGTAGTTTTATCTCTTTATACCTATATAATTTTCAAGTATTCCACTTTTAAGAAATTTTATTTTTTAGTTTTTCATATTTCCATTTTTTTGTGTGGGGGGGTCTGGTCGTGGGGCCTGAACTCTGGGCCTGAGCGTTGTCCCTCAGCATTTTACCTCAAGGCTAGCACTCTATCACTTGAGCCACATCACCACTTCCGGCTTATTTTTCTGCTTATGTGGTGCTGAGGAATCAGACTCAGGGCCTCATGAATTCAAGGCAAGCGCTGTACCACTGAGCCAACTTCCCAGCCCTCATGTTTCCCTTTTATCTCTCCCCACTTTTCATCCTAACCTTTTCTTCTCTCAATATAATTTCTTTATCCTTACATATATTTAAGCGTTTCATTTTTAATATTTAAATTTCTGTTTTTCCATTTTTTCCTGTTTTTTTAAAAATCTTTCTCTTATCATTCTGCCCAATCCATTTCCCTCTCTGAGATGAGGACTTGGTTAAATTCACTCTCCTTTTACCTCTCCACATCCCTCTAGTCCTATTTTTCCCCACATTTCTCCTTAAACCTAATAATTTCTGGTTTGCTGAATCCCTCTTTGCTATTCTTAGCATATTAATCCATAGTTGTCTGATATTGAATAGATTGTATCTGTTGAACTATATTGTATCTGCAGCCATTTTGACTGTGCAACTACAGGACTCTGGTTGATGCTTGCCTTAATATAGTGTTCTAGCACAAAATTGGTGTTATTTTCCTACCAAATGGGCAGAACAAACTGGAGAAACACAAGAAAAAATGTCAAGTCCAGGTATCTCAACTCCCACACATGATAATCAGGTGGCAGAACAGTTAATGAATAATCCAGAGAAGAGTTCCCCAAAAGCTCTACAAACACTATTGGTCAACATGGTGAATGAAAAGATTGAAAACCTGCAAAGGATTCAGTGTGAGCATGATCGGGAGCAAGAGGAGGCAAACAAAAGATTACTACAGGAATCTCATGAGCTTGAGGAAGCTACTCAAAGATTAATACAGGAATTTCTTAAACAGACCGAGAACACTCAGAAAGACAGGAATTGTGTGAGCAGGCTGAGAGCAGTCAAAGAGTAATGCAGGAATTTTGTGAGTGGGAAAAGACAAAGATCAAGAGAGGCATTCATGGAATCTATAAACAGACAGCTGAAGGAATCCAGGGAGACTACAAAGGGAATGCTGAATGGAGCCCAACAGAAGGAAAGGGAGACCAAGGAAACCATAACTAATCAATTAAGTGATTTGAGAGTAAACACGAAACACCAAATTAAAGAAGTAAAGAAGTTCATACAAGATCTAAAACAAAGGTCCAACAAAGAATTTGAAGACATCAAAGCTGACCAATTAGAAGGAAAGGAAATAAAAAACAAAATAGAAAGTCTTGACAGTAGGTTAGACCATGCAGTAGATAGAATTTTGGGGATTGAAGACAGCTTAGATATTATAGAGAAAGAACATACAACTATCCAAGACAAATCCAAGAAATATGATAGATCTGTTCAACATTTGGAAGAAACCATCAGAAGGCCTAATCTAAGGATAATGGGTGTAGAGAAGCACCTAGGGACGGAAGTTAATGGTCAAGGAAATTTATTTAACAGGATCCTAGTAGAGAACTTCCCAAATATGCTGCCTCTTCAGATACAAGAAGCTTTTAGAATCCCAAATAGACCAGACCAGAACAGGATAGCCCACCATCACATTATAATCTGCACAGGTTCAGTTCAGACCAAGGAAGAATCTTTAAGCTGCAAAGAAGAAAAGATCAATCACCTATAAAGGGAAACTGATTAGAAAAACCTCAGATTTCTCAGAAGAAACAATTAAAGCAAGAAGAGCCTAGAATGATGTATACCATGCCCTAAAGACAAACAACTATCAACCAAGAATACTGTACCCAGTGAAACTCTCCTCCATAACAGAAGGTCAAATAAAAACTGAAACAAAAGGTCTCCACCAAGCCATCCCTACAATACTTAAAGATATCCTACACATAGAAAACCAACAAGACCACAATAAAGGCCAAGAAACCACACCCAAACTGAGAATCCAACAACCACAGGAAGAACCCAGCTGTCACAGCCCCCAAGAAGGTGGATAAAAGGCATGAACTACCAAACACCTCTCAGTCCTAACTCTCAACATTAATGGACTAAACTCTCTAATTATGCAACATAGACTTCCTAGTTGGATTAAAAAGCAAGATTCTTCTATCTGCTGCCTTCAAGAGTCATGCCTTGCCCATAAAAACAAGCATATTCTGAAAATGAAAGGCTAGAATAAAATCTACCAAGCAAACGCCCCCCATAAACAGGCGGGAGTTGCAATCCTACTATCAGATAAAATAGACTTCAAATTAAAATTAGTGAGAAGAGAAAAAGAAGGTTGCTACATACTAATTAAGGGATCTCTCCTTCTGGGAGATATTACAATTATAAATATCTATTCACAGAACACCCAAATTCATCCAAGAAACACTACTTTCCCACAAATCTCACATAGATCCAAAAACATTAATTGTTGGGGAATTTAACACACCACCATCCCCACTGGATAGATCCACTCGGCAAAAACTCAACAGAGAAACCACACATCTAACCAATTACATAGATCAACTAGATTTAAGATATGTCTACCGAATATTTCACCCAGCATCAGAATACACGTTGTGCTCAGCAGAACATGAAACATTTTCCGAAATACACCACATTTTAGGTCACAAAGCAAAATTGTCCAAATTCAGAAACATCAAAGTTATGCCCTTAATTCTCTCAGACTACAAGGGAATAAAATTAGAATTCAAAACCAAAAGCCACCAAAGAATGCCCTGTAACACATGGAGACTGAATAAAACATTGTTGAATCACCAGTGGGTCATGGAAAACATTAGAAAGGAAATTCAAATGTTCATGATATTCAACAAAAATGAACACACAAATTACCAGTTCCTCTGGGACACAGCAAAGGCAGTCCTCAAAGGCACGTTTATAGCTCCAAGTTCCTACATCAACAAATTGGAGAGATCTGAAACCAACAACCTAATGAGACATTTGAAACTCCTTGCAAAAGAGCAGAAAGCTAAACTCCAATCCAGTAGACAGAAAGAAATAATTAAAATTAAGTCAGAATTAAACAAATTAGAATACAAAAAAACATATATAGAGAGAATCAATAAAACAGAGTTGATTCTTCAAAAAAATTAACAAAATTGACAGACCCTTAGCAAATCTTATGAGAAAAAGAAGAGAGCACACCCAAATATATAATCTCAGAGATAAGAATGGAAACATCAAGACAGAAACAACCAAGATTCAGAACATTATAAGAGAATACTTCTCAAACCTTCATGCTAATAAGTTTGAGAATCTGGCAGAAATGCACAATTTCCTAGCAAATATTGACATGCCAAAACTAAACCAAGATGATTTAAACCAAATTAACAGTTCCATATCAAGCATTGAAATAGGAACAGAAATAAGCGACCTCCCATCTAAGAAAAGCCTAAGACCATATGGATTTACAGTGGAATTCTACAGGGCCTTCGGGACAGAGTTCACACCAATACTCCACCAACACTTCAATGAAATTGAAAGAGAAAGTTCACTACCGAACTCATTCAATGAAGCCATCATAACCCTCATCCCCAAACCAGGCAGAGATTCATCAAAAAAAGAGAACATCACTGAACATCAATGCAAAACATCTCAACAAAATTTTGTCCAATCGACTTCAACAATTCATCCAATAAAATCATGCACCACAATCAAACAGGACTCATTGCAGGGATGCAAAGCAGGTTCAATATACACAAATAAATTAATATAGTTCATCACATCTATAAGAGCAAGGATAAGAACCACATCTATCTCAATAGATGCAGAAAAAACATTTGACAAGATCCAACACCCCTTTATGATGAAGGCTCTGAGAAAATTAGGAATCCAGAGAACATTCCTCAATACAATAATGGCTGTAAATGACAAACCTACAGCCAGCATTATACTTAAGGGTGAAAAATTAAAGCCATTTTCTCTAAACTCAGGAATGAGAAAAGGATGTCTACTCTCTCCACTTATCTTCAATTTAGTATTAGAATGCCTAGCTACAGCAATAAGATAAGATGCAAACATAAAGGGGATCCAAATAGGGAAAGATGAAGTAAAACTTTCACTCTGCAGATGACATGATCTTGTATTTCAAGAATCCCATGGTCTCCACTTCCAAATTGCTCCAGCTGATTCGAAACTCTGGCAAAGTAGCAAGGTATAAAATTAACTCTCAAAAATCAGTGGCTTTAGCAAAAATCAAGAACTCTAACAACAACAGATGCTGGAGGGGATGTGGACAGAAAGGAACCTTACTTCATTGTTGGTGGGAATGTAAACTTGTTCAACCACTTTGGAAAGCAGTATGGAGGTTCCTCAAAAGACTTCACATAGATCTCCCCTATGATCCAGCAATCCCACTTTTGGGCATTTACCCAAATGTATACAAACAAGACCACACTAAAGCTACCAGCACAACTATGTTTATTGCAGCATTATTTACCATAGCTAAGATATGGAACCAACCCAGATGCCCCTCAGTAGATGAATGGATCAAGAAAATGTGGTATATATACACAATGGAATTCTATGCCTCCATCAGAAAGAATGACATTTCCCCATTTGTTAGGAAATGGAAAGGCTTGGAAAAAATTATATTAAGTGAAGTAAGCCAGGCCCAAAGATGCATAGGTCCCATGGTTTCCCTTATTTGCAATATCTAGTATAGGTATGAGTCAAGCAGAAAAGGTCAGATAATGTGATGTTAGGAAAATGAACCCTTAAATATGTATTTTAATGTTTTCGTTTCTTTCATGCATATGTTTCTAACGCATTTATAAGATTATTTCTTTGTTGCTTTGTATGTCCCTCCCCCACAGTGTAACCCCCGCTTTCACTATATTTGATGTCAGTATAACATGTGGAGGAGATCGGGGCAAACAAGTCGTTTAAGGATTCAGGTGGACCTGTTGCAACAATGAGAAGTACAAAATGTCATGTCAAAACCAGCTTTACAATGTCGGGGGGGGGAGGGGGGTATAATTAGGTGGGGGGAGGGGGGCGGCTGGGAAGGGAGGTGAAGGGTAAACAAAGGAGGAGGCTGCAATGCTTGGTAAGAAATGTAGGCATTATCCTGCCCATGTAATTGTAGCCCCTCTGTACAGTATGTTCTCAAATAAAATAAAATAATATTAAAAAAAAATCAGTGGCTTTTCTGTATGCCAACAATGAGATGAGCGCGGCTGAAATCAGGGAAAGCTACTCCATTCATAATAACCCCACAAAAAATAAAATAAATAGGAATTAACTTAACCAAAGAAATGAAGGACCACTATGATGACAATTTTGAAAACCTGAAAAAAGGAAATCAAAACAGAACTTAGAATGTGGAAAAACCTCCTCCTGGATTGGAAGGATCAACATCGGGGAAATGGCCATACTTCCCAAGGGTATCTACAAATTTAAGGTGATACCTATCAATATTCCAACCTCATTCTTCAAGGAAGTAGAAGAGGTGATCCAAAAATTCATATGGAACAATGAAAGTTCCCGAATAGCAAAAATGATCCTTAACACAAAGAACAGTGCTGGAAGAATATCAATGCCAAATTTCAAACTCTACTACAAAGCCATAGTAATCAAAAGAGCTTGGTACTGGCACAAGAAGAGACCTCACGACAAATGGAATAAAATTAAAAACCTAGAAATGAACCCACAGACCTATAGCCATCTAATCTTCGATAAGAGTACTAAAAAAAAAAAGTAGAATGGAAGAAAGGCAGCCTCTACAGTAAATGGTGCTGACAAAATTGGTTAATCACTTGTAGAAAACTAAAGTGAGATCCTTTTATGTCACCCTGCACCAGAATTAACTCCAAATGGATCAAAGTCTTCGAAATCAAAGCAGACATTCTGAAAACATTATTGGACTGAATTGGAGAAACCCTAGGTCTCCTTGGCACAAGCCAAAATTTTCTTAATACAGACCCAAAAACACAAATCAAAGAAAGGTTGGGCAAATGGAATTGCATGAAGTTTCAGAGCTTCTGCATGCCAAAGGACATAGCTAGCAAGATCAATAGACAGCCCACAGATTGGGAGAATATCTTCACTAGCCGTACAACAGACAAGGGTCTCATATCTAAAATATACTTGGAACTCAAAAAATTAAATCCCCCAACACAAATCCTCAAAGAAACAATTGTCCAATAAATAAGTGGGCTAAAGACTTAAAGAAAAACTTCTCAGAAGAGGAAATGAGAATGGCTAATAGACACATGAGGAAATGTTCAACCCCTCTAGCCATAAAAGAAATGCAAATCAAAGCAACATTGAGATACCACCTCACCCCAGTTAGAATGGCTAGAATCAAGACCTCTAGCAACAACAGTTGCTGGAGCGGATGTGGACAGAACGGAACCCTACTGTATTGTTGGTGGGAGTATAAACTTGTTCATCCACTTTGGAAAGTAGTATGGAGGTTCCTCAAATGATTCCACATAGAGCTCCCCTATGACCCAGCAATCCCACTCCTGGGCTTTTACCCAAATGATCACAAACAAGATCATACTAAAGCTACCAGCACAACTATGTTTATTGCAGCATTATTTACCTTAGCTAAGATTTGAAACCAACCCAGATGTCCCTCAGTAGATGAATGGATCAAGAAAATGTGGCATATATACACAATGGAATTCTATGCCTCCATCAGAAAGAATGGCATTGCCCCATTTGTTAGGAAATGGAAAGACTTGGACAAATTATATTAAGTGAAATAAGCCAGGCATAAAGAATCATAGGTCCCATTGTTTCCCTTATTTGCAATAACTAGTATGTATCTGAGACAAGCAGAAAAGGTCAGTTAAGATGATGTTAAGTGAAATGAACCCAAGATAAGGACACAAGTTTTTTCTTTCTTTCTTACTATTGTTTCTAATGTATTTATACGGTACAATGTGATTTTTTTTTGTTGCTTTGTATGTCCCTTCCCCACGGTATAACCCCTGTTTTCACTGTATTTGATGTTGGTATAATTTGGGGAGCAGAAGGGAAAATACAAATTGTTTAAATAGGGATACATGTAGACCCATTGCAACACTGAGATGTACAAGACTTTATGTTGAAAAACGAACTTCACGATTTAGGGTCGCAGAGGGAGGGGAATGTAGTTGTACAGATGGGAGGGAAGGGATGGTAGGGGAAAAACAAAGGAGGAGGCAACAATACTTGACAAGAAATGTCCTCATTACCTTGCTCATGTGAATGTAACCCCTCTGTACAGTTTTTTCACAATAAAAAATTTTTATTTAAAAAAGTATATAGACAACAAACTTCAATAGGAATATGGATTTAACTCTTAATTTTTGCGATGACTCACATATGGCCTTGGTCACACTTGACCTATACAAACTAGTAGGATTTGTTGAAGTTGCCTCTCTGACTTATCCTTAGTGGTTAACTATCATTGTTCAGGCTGTGAGATGAGTCAAAGTTACTAGGTTGTTCCTTAGGCAGATAGTCTACCAACATCCTTGTTTTACCTTTATATGTTTTCACTGGAGGATAGCAGACCTACTATTGGAAACATCAGCTCTTTTTATCTACAGTACTCTGCAAAAATACATTCCTGTGTCATTAGAACTGGGGCTTATGAGAAACAGTTTCTCAGGATGCAAGATACTTGCTCTTAGAACAGATTCCTGGTTGTGGTCTTCCTGAACAAACACAGGCAAGTGGGGATCTTCTTCCTGATGCTCTTTTATTATCTATCCATAGTACAATGGTATTTGGGTATGTTTTACCAATACAATGAGAGTATAGTCTTATCTCTTCTTGTGCATGTTTCTTTCATCAAAAACAATCTTAAGCTTTATCTATTTCAGAAAGAATTACCTTTTCTTGGTAGCTTGCAAACTACTATTGTAGTTATCAATATACTAAGTTTATGAATTAAAAAAGCACCAGTGGCTCATGCCTGTAATCCTAGCAACTCAGGAGGCTGAGATCTGAGGATCATGGTTGAAAGCCAGCCCGGGAAGGAAAGTCGGTGAAACTCTTATCTCCAATAAACACTCAGAAAACCAGAAGTGGTGCTGTAGCTCAAGTGGTAGAGTGCTCCCGTTGAGCAGAAGAGATGAGGGACAGTGCTCAGGCCCAGAGTTCAAGCCCCATGTTAGACAAAAAAAAAAAAAAAGTAAATTTATTTATGCAGTCCATCTTGTCTTGTGTTTTATCACTGATGATAATCTGGGAATGTTTGTAAATTTTTAAAAGTGAATATGGAGTTAGATTTTTTTCTATTTGTATTGTTGAAATATAGTAAGTCCCTTTGTCTATGTTAAATGAAAACAAAATAAATGCTTTCAGATGGATGGTCAGATTCAAGAATGAATGTATCATATGTTATGCTTGATTTTAAGAATTGTTCATCTATATTATAATATTCTTACTTGAAAAGCATGAACAGAGTCACCAAAAGAGACAAAAATATATCTATCATGAGAAAAACTTTTGTACAAAGCCATCATGAAATTGAAAAAATAAGAGAATGAAAAAACAAAATCACCTTTCAAGTAGATGGATTTTCTAGATGAATTGAATAAATGCTATCTTATAAATCAGAGATATAAGAATAATTTTACTCACGACAGATAGAAAAGGAAGAAAATGCTCTATCAAGATCACTTTTGGGGAAAAATTAAAAAAAGATTAATCTAGTGTTATTTCAGTTAATGTGTCTGGTTGTTTCATCTATGGATAGTGCAGTTTCTCCACAAACCATATCATTAAGCTGAAGAAATTATTTTATATTGTTTGATAAGGAAAGAACATGTATTAAATTAGTAACATTAATGCAGAAATATTACTGTCTGTGAAGTATTTCTAAGGTATTGCCTTGTGTCTACCCTCCATAAATAAACATGGTGTTTTCTCGCTTCAAAAAATATACATACGTATATAAGCAAAGCAAGACAGTGAAAATCTAGGAGCCTTTGAAACTTCCTGTAGAGTTACTGAATTGTAACAAATCCAAATTCCATGATAACTTGTTTGTTTACTTTTTAACTCACATTAGACATGTCATTCATTCCTTCATATTTTCATATATGATTGAATTACTGTTGTTATCTCTAGATACTGTTTATCATATGTAAAAAATTGAGTAAGTTTTGAGTTAAGACAATGAAAAAATTAAACATGAAAATAGATGGTAATCTCTCAACTGTAATTCATATTGCTTTAATGTTATTCTCCTGGAAACATTTTTTCTGCTTATTTCATTTCTTCATTCAACAACATACAATCATTTTACTCTATACTCTGTCATAAGCAATTTCTGAGAGAAGAAAAGTCTAGTTATGACTCCATGATTTGAGGATCATAATCTATTTTCAGACACATTTCTTATATTCCTCTTCAGCTCACCTCTGTAATTATTTAAATTAGACAACTTTTCTAGTTAATTGGCTTTGTAGTCATATGGAGATGATTTGAAATCCTAGTTCTGCTACGGAGTAGTCAGATATTCTTTGTTTTTCCTTAAATGGTGTGTAGTACTTAAAATATTATTATAAAAATTGAGTAAATAGTAAGCTAAAGCAAATAAGGAAGAATGCCTGACAGAAAGAAGATTCATAGTAGATACATCTTAATATAACCTGCATAATTTATTTAGGTAAGTAGACAATTACAACTGCATATTAAACCCAGATAATATAGGCCAAAATTTGCCACTGTCTCTTAACTAGATTTGTGCACTAGCATAAATTACTATATATAAAACTAAAACTCATTTGTAAAGTGGGAAATTTATAAGAACCTGTCTTTAAGAGGTTATTGTGAGCATCAAATTAAATAAAAAATAAATATCAGCAAGTTATCTGATATGTAATGCTCAAATACGCTGTTTAAAACAATATGCATGTTATGCACTGTAGCTGTCATTTTATTGTTGTTTGAGTTCTTGTCTTAATATAAATTGGGCATCCATGTTTTTAGGCCTTTCTCTATATTGTTCCTTTTCCTAGATAACCTACTTAAGCTTTCTTATTCAGAGACCAAATTTCTCAGCCTCTGAGTCCCTGAAATGGATGTATTTCTCTGCTAACCTCATAAAGTACTTCATGAAGAGGGCCTTTCTACTGACATGTTTCAACTATAACATTGTAGCATAGATATTTTCCTTACTACTGCTTCAGACATACAGAAACTAATAAAGAATAATAAAATGTATAACTATGTCACATTGCCAAACTAAAGAAATATAACTTGGCCCATCAAGAGATACTAATAGGTGGACCCATTCCAACAATGAGATGTACAAGTCGTCATGTCCAAAATGAACTTTACAACTTTGGTGTGTGTGTGGGAGTATTGGGTGAAGGGGGGCAGGGGGAGGATGGAAAGTGATGGGAAGGGGAAACAAAGGATGAGGCTACAATGCTTGATAAGAAATGTACTCATTATCTTGCCCATGTAATTGTAACCCCTCTGTACAGTATTTTCACAATAAAAATAAATAAATTAATTAATTAAAAAAGAGATACTAATAGAAGAGAGAGCACTGGAAAAGACAAATCATGTGGAGATATTTGCAATGAGCACAGCAACGTACATGTGTAATCGTGCTCTGACAGAAGGCATAACATAAAATATATGATACTTATATTTGATTTTCACACAAAAATATTTTAATGTAGATTCATATTCTATCCCATAATGCACTTTTTCCCCTTCGTCACAGCTAATCTCTCTCAAAAGCTTACCATATATTGTCATTTCACCAAAAGTATTTACACTTCTTTTAACTACATATATCATTGCCATTTCATCATATTTATACATTTAGATCACAAAGGTAATGCATTCAGGATTTCTGTTTTGCCTTATTTCTTAGTACTTGTAAAAATGATTTTCTGATTAAAAATATTTAAGGTATTTCTTATTAACATTAGTATTAATTTGTCCATTCTGTAAATGGTTACCCTAGACTTTTACAGGAACTATACTAAAGTTTTCCTTTTTATCCCCCTATGTTGCTGGCAGTCAGTATTAAGGATTTCAGACGGCCACCCATGCCCTGGGTTTTGAGTGTTTAAACCAATGGAAAACAATCATAAGAGATTAGAGGGCAAGGCAGGATGAGGTGGACTATTTATTCCTTTCTTTCTATGTCACCTCCCACGGATGCTTTCTCCTATTGGGAACAACAGCTCCCGTTGACTAGACTTTACACAGCCACCACACTTTCTTCTGTTCCAATAACCTTTGTATCTTTCAGCCTAGAATAGACAATCCTGCTGACATTAGCTGTGGGACATTACAATCATTTTTTAAAGTTTTTTTTGAGCCTGTCTATCTAACATTTTATACACTCTCCTGAAGAAATACTTCTTAATTACTTGCTTTGAGTGTGTTGCTGCTTCTGGTTAGAACACCAATACAAGTATGTAATTAGGAATATAATTTCTTAAGAGAATGCCTATCTTTAGCTTGAGATATTTCAAAACTATTCTCCATATACACTGTACTAATTTATATTTCCACCAGGAGAATATATCAATGCCTATATCCCAATATTACCCTCAGTACTGATCCCATAAGTCTCATTTTTTTGCAATATAAATAGCTGTGTACCATCCAATTGAATAATATTTATTTGGTGAACATTTAATTAGATTAGCTTTTGATATTTTAATGGTAACTCAGTTTTCATTTGTATTCATGTTTTTACTTATTTCAAACGTTGATTGGTATTTTCCTCTTTAATTTTAAAATCCCTTCAAATATTCTTAACTTTATTCCTACATCAACTATAGTATCTCTCTCTGTATATATACAATTATAAATATATATAATTCTGTAGCTTATATATGCCTTGTAATAACATGTCACCTTCTGAAGCTAAGGGATTTAAATATTAATGTGGTTAAACTGACCAGACTTTTCTTTTATGGTTCTTGTTTCTTTATTGTAATAAATATATTTATGTATCTGGTTTATCTCCTTATCTATGTGAAAAGAACAAATAAGTTTCTGATTCCACTTTATGTTCCTCAAAACTCTTATCTTTGTGCTTTGCACATAGTAGGAGTAAAACACAGATACTGTTCAAAATGGGTAAAAATATTTTAACCCTCAACCATATCTTCCCCATACCTCAGCAAAATATCTGAACCAGAATTCTATTTAGAGTGGAACATTTCCCAAAACGCAAAGATAATTTAGTGGCTTCAACTATCCCAAAGATATTGTAGAAAGAAAGAACAAATATTACTGGAGAAACTATTTTCTCTTCCTTATATCCGTATATGTATATATACATATATAATATAGATTATATAACTTATATGTACAATATATACTTATATACATAATTTATATATTCTACATAATAATTTATGCTATACAATAAAATAGATACACTCATATAAACACATTCATATATACATATATTGTTTGCTTTTTTAAATGAATTTTATCCTACAATGCTAATAAATCTGGGATGGTGTGGATGATAATACAACTCATTTACCTTTCCAAAAATCAAAAATAGAAAACAAAAAAACAAAAACAGCAGAGGCCTATAATCCTAGCTACTCAGGAGGCTGAGATCTGAGGATCCCAGTTCAAAGCCAGCCCAGGCAGGAAAGTCTGTGACACTTTTGCTCCAATTAACCACCAGAAAACCAGAAGTGGAGCTGTGGTTCAAGTGGTAGAACAGTAACTGAAGTAACTGAAATGCTTGGGGACAGCGCCGAGGCCCAGAGTTTAAGGGAAAAAAAATCACATAACATAATCTGTATCCTCTCACAGATGAATTTTGGAATCAAAGCATTTTATAAATGAATTCCTAAGCCCAGATATTTCAGGTCACTATATGATGAATTTGGTTCCTGGCCAAATTCCCATCGTGTGTGTGTGTGTGTGTGTGTGTGTGTGTGTGTGTGTGTGTGTGTGTGTGTGTGTGTGTGTGTGTGTGTGTGTGTGTGTGTGTGTTCTGTGTATAGGTTCTGATTCCTAGTTTAAGCTTATCCTTTGGTACAACCATGGTACAACAGAATCTATTATGATTGAAATAGTTGCCTCTTCAAGAGAAGGTATTTACTGAGAGGTATGTAATATCTTTTCAATGAAAATAGTATATTCAATTTAGTGCTTTGTCTCTCTCCCACTTGACAGACATAGCTAATATATTTTTCCTACTTTTCCAGTCAGTGCTTTGGATTTCTGAGGATATAATGAAAGCTATTAGCCCTAGCCTCCCTATTCTATGTGCCTTTAAATTTTAACTTCCCCTTTTATGGAAATTAATCAACAATGTAGTATTGATTCAAGACAAAGTCTTCTGAAGAAAACAAAGGAAAAGTACTCTGATAAAAGAAATAACTGTTAATGTTTTGCTAACACATATATTTTCATATACAACAATGAAATAAGCATGATTATAGCTTTCATTATAATAAGGTTTTCTTAAGGCAAAACATATTTTTAAAAGATTACTTACAATAGCTTGATGACTATATCCCATGACCTTTTCCATTTAACATGGTGAGTTAGATTTTCTACAAGTGTTTTAATCTTAACTCTGAGTCACCATACAGCTTGAAAAATTTCAGTCATGAGGTTCAGGATTATAGCTCCTCCAGAGACACAATCATTTATTTGACACTTCAGGGGTGAATTAGCAATTGAGCTAAGTAGCTTTTTAATTGTGGGCAGAAATTCTTCCTTTAGCATTACCCTGATAAATAAAACCACTTGCACTGCCTAACATTGGCATGCTGACTTTGTTTAGAAGGCAGTTCTGGTGCATTAGAGGAGGCAGCTGGGTGGCACAGTAAATGTGTCATTTGCTATTTAACATCTCTGTGACCTGGATTTAAATTTCAGTGGCACAAAATGCAACCTCAGTTCTCTCAGAAGGCTATTATGTCATTCCCAGTAAAGACTAAAGGGTTCTTTGCAGTCCAACAACCACTCTTGTTTGCAAAGATGGCAAAGGAGTTTATTTCACTCTTGATGAAAGGGAAGAGGATGGGCTCAAGTAACCAACTGATATAAATTCATACTGTTGCTCATATTTTTATAAATTTACTGTGCTTCAGCCAGGTTTTGTGAAAGAATGTAACTGTAATGTGAATGATTTCTAATCAAGCTGCTTTTCAAGAACATAATTTTTTATGTTTTCATCTGTAGGTTAAAATCAGAATAAAGCAGAATGTTTTAGAATAGATGGGTTTTCTTCTCTAAAAGCATCATTACCACATTCCACTGTAGAATATTGTTTTTCCTGTCTATCTTATTGTCAGAATAAATGGCAGCCAGGAGTTGTGACTTCATAAATCAGACTAGTTTAAAGCCCTATTTTTTAAAATCTAATTAGCCCTAAATATATTTATAATCAAGTATTCCATTTCATGATTTTTTCTTTCCATGACATAGTCTTAATTTTTCTTGAATTAAAAAAACTTAATCTTCCCTCCCCCCCCCTTTTTTTTTTTTTACAAAATTCATTCAAATCACTAACATTGGCCCGGTAAATAAATTAATCAAGCTGTACTACCTTGAACAGGTAAGAGCTCCCAACATGCATTTTTATTTAGTTAGTAAGTACTGCTATTTTTCTGTTTGGTTTCACTGGGATGTCAGTCTCTCTTTTGAAGCTAACATAAAGCATCATTTATAGAAAACAGATTTCTTGTTCACTATATCCAACAAGATATTGTTTTGAATGACCTCACATTAGCTCTGTGATTTGTGGAGAATGCTTCTCAGAATGGTGGCCAAACTCTTCCTTTTGCCTTACTCATAGGTAAACCCACAATTGCCCAAATGTTAGATATTTGTTCATTGATAAAAGGTTATTTTATACCAATGAGATAAGGGCTTCCCTTATTTATGTTAACTTGAGCATTTTCAAATGTTTATCCACACTGGAAGCACATCAAGTTCTTTTTATAAATATAGATTGGGTTACTATATAGAACTTTATTCAATCAAAATCTCCACCCTAGAATTATGCAACAAAATATAAGGTAAAAAACAGATAATTCCATACTCCCTGAAATCAACAGTAGAGGGAACAAAAAATAAGCAGGTGAAATTATGTTAAAATATATCACATTTGACATAATATATTCACTATTTAATCATTCCAGAAAATAACTGATAAATATAAGTAATGTAAAACTTCACCTTGGTATTAAATTCATGAAACTTGCTCTGTATTTAAAAATAATAGAATAAGGCTTGGAAGGTGGCTCAGTGCTCGAGTGCTTACCTTACATACATGAGGCCCTGGGTTCTATTCCTCCGTACCATATAAACAGAAAAAGCTAGAAGTGGTGCGGGGGGAGAATGGGAAGGGATGGGAAGGGAAAACAAAGGATGAGGCTACAATGCTTGATAAGAAATGTACTCATTATCTTGCCCATGTAATTGTAACCCCTCTGTACAGTATTTTCACAATAAAAAAAAGCTGGAAGTGGTACTGTGGCTAAAGAGGTGGAGTGCTAGCCTTGAACTGAAGAGCTGAGGGACAACACCCAGGCCCAGAGTCCAAGCCCCACAACTGACAAAATAAATAATAAAATAAAATAAAATAATAGAATATGCCAACTTGGCAAAGGTACATTTAAGTAGCTGTCAATAGACAGATGTGGCTGTTGGCTACTACACTAATCCACACAATACTGGAGATCTCTGAAACTTGCTTTAAAGTTAACAAGTTGCATCTAAGGAAAATAGTTATTGGTTGCACTCAGAGAAAATTACTCTGAGATTTTTCAAACTGCACAAAAGTGTAACAAAACAGACATTTCTATCAAAAGTCACTGTCCTACACAATCGTATAGGTGTATACCCAGACATATACCAACATATAACCTGAATTGAAAAGTGGCAAATAGAAGAAGAGAGGCACAGGAACTTGTGTGTACAGGTTCCTTGGGAATGTTTGTTCTGCAAATAAAAATATAAGGCTCAATAGAGAAGATAGAATGCCATTTGCAAGACAGATCAAGAGTACATCCTAGTTTATGATTATGCACCTAAGCCACCAATTCAAAACTTCAAGATGACCACATTCTATAATAAGATACAGAAATGGACTCTAGTTTGTGTCCTTTATACTTTTCCTAGGGCTGGACATGTGTCTCAATAGTGATTGCCTTGTAAGCAAGAGTAGAAAACCCTAAGTTTAAGCTTTGTACCCAGCAAAATAAAAAATAAAAATAAATATAAACAATATAAAGAAGCCACTATGTCTTAGAGTTAATTGCCCTTAGCATCCATCACCTTATATGGTCATATGCACATAGCAATTGAGCTATTGTGATTCTCTGTTACAACTATAGTAGACATATACTAATAATTACTACAAATGAGGAAAAACATGCAGTCTATGTTTCTTTGCGTCTAGCTTACTTCATGTAATATGATTTTTTCCCCTTACAAATGGGGCAGTATTTTTTCTCATGGAACCATAGAATTCCAATATACAAATATGACATTTACTTGATCCATTCATCTACTGAGGGGCATCTGGGTTGGTTACATATCTTAGCTATCATCCATAATACTGCAATCAAAGTAGTAGTGCTGTTAGTTTCAGTATGGCCTTATTTGTGTTCATTTGGGTAATGTACAGAAGTGGGATTGCTGGGTCTTAGGGAAGCTCTATGTTTAGAGTGGTTGAACAAGTTTACGCTTCCACCAATAATGTATAGAGTTCCCTTTTGGCCACATCCCCTCCAGCATCTGTTGTCATTTGATTTCTTGATAATGGTCATTCTAACTGGGGTGGGGTGGAATCTCAGTGTTGCTTTGATTTACATTTCTTTTATGGCCAGAGATGTTAAGCATTTCTTCATGTATTAATTGATCATTTTTATTTCCTCCTCAGAGAAGTTCTTCTTTAAGTCTTTAGCCCACTTATTAATGGGGTTGTTGGTTCTTTGAGGGTTAGTTTTTGGGGAATTTAATATTTTGCATATGAGGACCTTGTCTTTTGTTTGGCTACTGAAGACCTTCTCCCAATATGTGGGCTTTCTACGGATCTTGCTAGGTATGTCCTTTGCCATACACTAGCTCTGCAGTTTCATGAACTCCCATTTGTCCAACCTTTGATTGATTTGTTCTATCTTTGGTTCTTTATTGAGAAAGTTTTGACGTGTGCCAAGGAGCCCTACAGTTTCTCCTATTCGTTCTTTTAATGTTTTCAGGGTATCTGCTTTTACCTCAAGGTCTTTGATCCATTTGTAATTGATTCTGCTGTAGAGTGATATATAAGCATCTAACTTTAGTTTTCTATAGTTGTTTAACCAATTCTGACAACACCATTTGTTGAAGAAGTTGTTTTCCCACCCTATTTTTGTCTACCTTATGGAAGATTAGGTGGTCATAGGTCTGTGGATTCATTTCTGGGTCTTTAGTTCTGTTCCATTGGTCTTCAGGCCTGCACTTGTGCTAATATCAAGCTGTTTTTAATATACTATGTGAAATTATTTCTTTTATTCTTTTCTTTTTCTCCTATTGTTTATTCCTTATTGTCATTGTATTTGATTTGGGGACTGTGCATTTTATATATGTTTGTCTGAATTAGGGAAGGGAAGGGAAGCAAAAAAAATGATGAGACAAAGGACAAAGGGCAAACCAATGTAAAAGCAATACATACTAGACAATTTGTTGGAAATGAATTTTACAACTTGGGGAAGAGAATTGGGGGTGAAGGAAAGTGGAAGAAAGATGAAGGAGGGGTAACAACATTCAACAAGAAATGTGCTCACTACCTTATATATGTAACTGTAATCCTTCTGTACATAACCTTGAAACTAAAATTAAATTTAAAAAAAGAAGCCACTATGTTAGTACTTACTTTGTTCCCAACTAAAATAAGTTCTCAAAAAGGCTTTTCTAAAATACATACTTCTGCTGATTGTACTTATGGTGTTCCCCAGTATTTCTGACATTCAGATAATGTTTAAGTGGCATAGAATTTCCTTTAAATTTCTCTTTTCCTATTTGTCTACTACTTGTAATTTCCAATGTTTCTAAATGCTTCTTAAATTTTAAGAAATCAGAAATGTTTAATTCCATATCCTCTGTTTCTATCCATTTAGTAGAATTATAGTATTATTAAGTAGAATTACATCATGATAATATTTTACATTGTACTCTATAAATTTAGGAAACATTATGGTTAAAATAACATTCCATTCCTTAAGGTAAACCCAGAAAAATCTTTATAGTAACCTAAAGAATATAGATGATTATATAAAACTTATTAGAGTTCAAAACTATTTAGAAAAGACTATTTAAAAGCATATTAACTGAAAAAGTATAATACTTCATTTAATTAATAGTTAAAGTGAATTGATCTTTCAACAATAACTTGAATAAGCTAAGCTTTTTATTATTAAATTTAAACTCAAAATTCCAATTAAAAGCTTCTCATGAAGTGAAAATATAATTAACTATAAATACTAAAGCAGTATAATTTAAATTCTTAATTTAGTTACTTCATGATGTATAGCAAAATGCAACATTTGAAGTAATTATTTATAAAATCACTTGAAGATAATTATAAGCCAATGAAGAGGTAATGTGATCAAATTAAATTTAAATGAATTTCCTAAAGTTGTAATCATTTTGTCAATGAGTCATTAGATCTAAAAATTCAGGGAAAATAACAAATGCTTGCCTTGTTTTTTTGAGTCTGGCTCCTTAATGTTCCATGTCCTAAGGTATAGGAATAAATGAACCTTTCATTACACAATATCTCCCGTACATTTATATACATATATTAAGTGTACATATTATATTTATATAATATATAAATCTCATCTAAAAATCTTTTATAAGATTAACTAGATAAAGCTGTGACTGTAGATGTATCATAAATGATATAGTGACATCTGTAAGTGAAGACAGCAGAGCAAGAGTGCAAAACCATGAACTCAAACCCCAGTAGCATGCCCACCTCCTAAATCTAAAGTATACTTTTGGACAAATACTATCTGCACATTGATGGATCTGCTTGAATTCTTCAGCACTGTTAGATAACAGCCATCTGTGAATGTTCAGTGAAGAAGCCACCCAAATATTTCCTTCCTAGTCTTGTTGGGTTTGTTCATCTAAGCATATATGTCTTATATACAAAAGGTAGAAAGATGTACTTTTTACTTTGGCCCAGGTATTGAAAGGCCTTCATATTCTTGCTAACAACTCAGACAAGTTGTTATTCAACATTGAAATGTTCCAGGGACATAATTGGTCTTGTTGTGCTTCTGAAAGTGGACTTCTTTAGTTTCCATCTCTATGTCCTTCTTAACTCTTGAAACTGCATAATTAGTAAAAGTTGTTCCATGTGGAACAAAATTTTAGCCATTGTCACTTGGGGATATTTGCTTTGTATTGTTCCTACTTATCTATATTTTTGTTTCTCAGAGAATACTACTGCACACAAAAGGTATGGCTTAATGTTTGCTATAGGTAAGCACATTTCTCAAGGTCAAGTTTTTAGTTACTACTGGTTAAGTCAATAAACCACAGATGCTTCATTAAACACAGAAATAGATTATAATGCCACAGTGACAAAGATCAATGGAAGAAGATATTTAAAGAAATAAGAATATCACTGGTAATAAAAATTCCATCTCTTAAAATTTTTATTTCATTCGCTAGAGGAGTACAATCAAGAGCAGTTTGGGATGAATATAGAAAAATTATGTTAACTCAAGTATTATAATATTGGCTGAGTTCTTAGTATTTACTCATCTACTTATGTATAATATATACATGTAACATATATATGCAGCTAGACATTTATGTAACAATATCCTTATATTTAAGTAAATATATTTTAAAACATTTATAGGTAGAATTTTTATATTATATGTTCATTTGGGGGACTGACCTATTTAAATTGCTGGTAGAAGATGAAACTTTCTGTAACATATTGCAAACTTTCAATATGACCTTATTTAAAAGTGCTTTCTCAGCTAGGTTTTAAGAATGATACTTAACACTTCTTGTTTAAATAGAATGTGTGTATGCATTAGCCATCTATTTAATACAAACTGACTTGCTACATATAGAAATGGTATTTATAAGACTTGTTGTTTACTTGCATAGATAAGTTCATATCTTCATCTATAATTACTTGCCACAAGAATAAAGAAAAATTGCACTTGGTCTCATTTGCAATGTGGTAAATTTTGTATATATATATATATATATATATATATATATATATATATCAGGACAAACACACACAAATATTTACTGTGGCTTCCATTTGGAAAATATTAAAATAGAAGAACAAATATGTATTTTGCAGTCCACTTAACAAATACAGTTTCTTATCCTGTCAGTCAATGAATTATAATGTATAGGACATAAATCAGCAAGAAACTACTTAAGCCTGCACCTTGTAATCAAAGCTACAAATTTGGGCAGTAAGCCACATAATCCAGTGTTAAAAGTGCAGCATTATTTTATTCCAGTAACATATTAACAAAATGTACAACCACTTTGACTTGGTGGATGATCTAACAACATCCTAGCAAAAAGCCTTTGTCCATTTTTTACACAACTGTCTTTTCCTAGATGATAAATATATTTTGTAATTTTCATGATGAATCCCTGGGAGAAATTATCTCTGCCCTTCTAGTGCTTTGTATATTTTGATCTCAATACTTTAGAAATGTGTTCTCCAACTCAACATGAAATAAAATCATACTGTATATTTTTTTCTCATGTTTCTTTCTTATTTTTCTTTTTAATACAACGTCTGGCTTACTTGTGTTTCTCTAGACTACCAAAAATTGTCATACTAGGATTTATGAGTGGATTAGGATTTATGTGGAAAAATAAATAAATGTTTCTATTACTGTATGTACTTTTTGTGTAAACATTTGAATGTTCTCTTAGCAACTTTGGAACGTATAACCAATTATTATTTATCATGTTCACCACATTTTAAAGTATTCCTTCTAATTGAGGCATTGTATCTTTTGGCATTTAAATCCCATCCTCCCAGTCCTGAACCTCTGGTAAACTACCACCTTTCCTATTCAGCACTGATTCTCAAAGTTCAACTCTTTTAGTAAGTGAAGTCTTGCAGTATGGTATTGTGACGTGACTAATTTCACCAAATAATACTTTGCCCAATTTCATCTATGTTGTGAATGACAAAAAAAAATCTAAGAACACACTCTGTCACAAGGAGAGTCGGAAATAAAACTGTTGGGAAAACTGGATGTGCATTTGCAGTAGAAGGAAAGTGTATGCTTATATCCAATCTTACTGAAGACCTATAATGGTTAAAGACATAAACATAAGACTTCAATCTATAAAATTACAAGAAATAATATGACTAGAAAAGCTATATGACAGTAATATAATCAATGATATTTAAGATTTGATTCCCCCAATATGTGGATAACAAGGCAAAAAGCATTTCAATTGCTTAGGTTTGCCTTTCACCTACAATACTAATGTCATGTATCACTCAATGGCCAAGTGGCCTCTTCAGCAATGCTGTGGTGTGCTGTGTGTGGGTTTTTTGTTTTGCTTTCTTTGATGGTCCTGGATTTTGTGTAGGCAGATGCTGTACCACTTGAGACACACCTGTGTTTCTCTTTTGTTATTTTTTCAATAGGATTTTGTGACCATGCTAGGCACATCTAGACTATGCTCCTCTTACTTTCTTCATATGGCTGCTAAAATAGGTGTGCCTCACAGTGGCAAGGTATCTGTTGGTTGAAATGTAGTCTCACAAACTTTTCAAAAGCTGACTTCAAACCACAACCTCCCCACTACTGTGATCTCTAGGATCACAAATATGACACTGTGCCCCACACAGTTTTGTAATTATTAGTTTCTTTGAGATATAATACTTTTGTTAGCAATTGTTAAAATATAATTTATATTTTTTCATTAAATAGTTAAAAATTTATGTATTTATTTATGTATGTTTTTATCATGGCAGGGTCTAACTATGTAATATGATTGCCTAGAATTTGGTATGTTGATGGTATTACCTCAGGCAGCTGAGTGCTGGGATTATATGGGTGCACTACCATGTTTAGTTTATAGATGCTGTTTTTGGACATGATCTCAAAACTGACTCACACTCACTATGAAATGATGGTCATCTGTTTCTCTCTGCAGTGGCTCTGGTATTCCTGCCTCATTTACATACGGCAACAGTCAGTATCAAGTTTAGGGTCAAATAGTTGTATGAACTTTTTTAGGAGCCTATAGAATTTCTGTTGATTTCCATATTAACCCAGCTTTTCTTTCTTACCATAGCCTCTAATGAGTTGTAACTCATAGCCCTGTTGGGTTCTTATATTTTTCACCCTGGGTTCACCATGACCTTAATTCTTCCCATTCATTCTTCTTTGTCTTGTTTCATTGTTTTCTATCCTGCAGGGTTCTTATCCTTAACCTCACCTTCTGAGATCTTGTGCACTTACATCACTGCATCCTCCCAATTCAGTTAAAAAGTTTTTCATGTCAGCCTGGGCTGTTGTCTATAAAGGTTCTAAAGGGTCACAGTTTGAACCAGCCTGAGAAGACTCTACTTCCAATTTCCCATGAAATGGAAGACTAGTGCCATAACTCAAATGGTAGAGTGCCAGCCACGAGCAACAAAGCCATGCCAGAGTGAGAAGGTTCTAGTTAAGGTCCTAGTACTAGATCAACTCCCCAATATACTCAGTAGGGTAAAATTTTGGTCTTGATATATTTTGTAACAGTATTTTACCTAATCCTGACCCAGACAGTTGGATGTTACTATATAAAATAATGCAGATTTAGATGCTAGACCAAGGCTTTTTGTAACTTTAATGCTTAAAGAGTGCAAAGTGCACCAGGAGCAAATGGCTCATGGTTATAATCCTAGATACTCAGAGGGATAAGATTATGGCTCCATAATCCTCTTTTTGCTCTGGCAAAAAAAGTCTGATTTCAAAAAACAAGGTTGGAGCCATACCTTGAGTAGTAGTGCACCTAAAGATCTACCAAGACAAGTAAATGTAATACCCTGAGTTCAAGCTCTGATACCAGTCAAATGTTTTTTTAAAGTTTTTCATTTCTTTATGTTTTTAAATAAGTTTTTTATTGTGAGAATACTGTACAGAGGAAGGGTTACAGTTACATGAGCAAGGTAATAAGTACATTTCTTATCAAGCATTGTTGCCTCCTCCCTTCCCTCACATCTCCACAACTACACTGACCACCCCCCCTCCCACTACGCCTAAATTGTAAACTTTGTTTTTTGACATAGCTCTTGTATCTTTCTCGGTAGGTTGATGTTTTAAAGCAATGACCAGAAAACTCAACTTATTATTTCATGTATAATTTCTTTCTGAATCTGATATCTTTCTTTTTCTGTATCATTAACTATATCAGTACTAAATTCAAATATTACAGGGACTCTTATCCAATAATGCACTGGTTTTTCCAGTTTTGTGTTGTACCTTCTATAAAATAAACTAAATTCATTATTTAATTTAGCACTTCATAATATTAGCATTATAATATAGTAGCATTATTCTCTGTTTCATCAGTGTCAATTACATGATTGAAAACTAGTAAATGCTTAAGAGCGAAAAACCACATTTTTAAACTTTAAAAGTAAAAATAAAAGTTGATTTTTCATACAGGTTTAAGTGAAATACAATAAAATTTAAAATAAAAATGTATTTTTATTTTTAAGTTTTATCCTTTTTACCAAGAATGTAGCACAGCATAAAAATAACAACAGAGCTATTTTGAGAAACAAAAGCTCAGTAATACAGCAAATATGGATATTAATATTCCCTAATTCATGCCATTTATCTGTGCCTGAGTGCTTACTGTGTTTTGGAGTGACAGCACAATTCCTAGTTACAAAAAATAATTAGTTTAATGAGTAAAATTAAAGTTAAATGAAAGACACTTTCAGGTCCATGCTAGACAGTTGTTTATTCTGGGAAAACTCACTGCTTAATGTGTTAATGTCTGTAACTGTGTCATGTATTGCATGATCAAAGCAACAAATAATAAGATAAAGCCAATTAGAAAACACAATATATACAATTACTTATTTTTGCATTTATGGTGTCTTTTCAATCTTCATCACCAATAGCAAATTTCTCACAATTTAAATTCTAATTTTATCTTCAAAAGAGGAAGAGGAGAGTTTGGAGGGAAAGTGTGAATAGAGCAAAGAACCTGAGCCAATCATTGCATCAACTACAAGTCACTGTTCATGACAGTGGCCACTCCAGACACTTTATTCTTGGAACTTATTCTGTTAATATTATTTTATTCAGTGTTTGTTGGCATATTATTGCTATCTCTTCACATATTTATTTTTTACAAGGTCTGTCTGGCTGAATGACTAATATTTTATGTACATGTTTTTTTTTTTACTGTTCTCCAGTTTTCTCAATTTCTGTTCTCCCAAACTTAGCTCTCAATTAGTGAGAATATTTTTAAAAAATCCTCAATTCATCTAATCAGACATTGACATCTATTACATTAAAAACTAACGTAATCTCTCTCACATGTAAAATTTAAATGATCTTACAGAAGTTGGGAATAAAAGAGTGGTTCCCTAAGCTGTGGTTAAGGGAGGTATAGGGATGTGGAAATGTATATTAATGTATATTAAGTTACAGTTGTATAAAATATTTGGTATACGATTGTACAGCAGGATGACAACAGATAATAACACTTTCTTGTAATTTTCAAGAGCTACAAGCAAGGATTTTGAAAGTTTTCTTAAAAAGGAATGAAAGAGATTGGAGAAAAGAGTTTTACCCTGATTTCAACAATATGTAATATGTGCGCGTATTGAAACATAGCATGATATCCAATATATATTTTTAATTTTACATATCAGTTAAATGATAGGCACTGTCTGTGGCAATAATACTTATTATTATAATTAAAATAACCTAAAGCAAAAAATAAATTTATGGATTAAGAAAAGTTACTAAAATATTTTTTGTGATTTTGCTATTTTTTGAGTCAAGTTTCTATGCAGCAAACACATTAGGAACACTAAAGCAAAATTTCTTCGATTACTTACAATTATACTTGTTACTGCTTACCATTTAGAAAGTTTAAGTTGCCTAATTCCTTGTGGCACTAAACAATATAAGTCAAAATTCCAGGGAAAAAAACATGCATCCAAATTTGCAACATGCCAGATGTCAACTTTATTCATTTTACTACTCATATTTCACACATACAATCTTAGGAATAAGCTCAATAGTGAGCCTACTCTTAAAATGAATGAAATACCCTAGAAAAACATGTCACCTTAAGGAGACATCAGTAGAAAACTTCTTTGTTATGGAAGTCCCTTGTCTCCTCAATAAAAGACACTTTTTCCTAAGGACATCCTTGCCTTGATGCACCCTTTATTTTAGGCCATCTGTTCTTAGTTTGATAATAGCTTAGCTTTTCAATAACAGAGCCTTTCATAATGTGTAGATGACCTGCTTTTATTTAATTTTGAATTTAATTCCTATTCATTTTATGATTGCATTCTAGTTTGGTAATTAAAGGCAGGCACCCAGAGGGATTTCATAGATGGTAACATTAAAAATTGATAAGCGAGTGGCTGGCTATGGAGATTTATAGTGCAGATAGAGCCCATGAGGCATCAGTAAAAGATGGTGAAACCTAGAATCATATTGTAACTAAAAAGAATATAACACATAACCCCCATTATTATTGTAAATATAAATTCTTACTTTTTTCTTACACTCTCCTGCCGGTACTTTCTTCCCTTTATAGATCATATATATACATATATATGTATATATGATATATATATATATATATATAAATCACACACACACATACTCTCACACACACTCCTTGCTTTGAAACTGACAATCTGTAAATGCCAATCATTTCAAAGGCTAGAAATTATAGAAATCCATCATTCTTCACCACTTTATACCAATCAATCAACAGAGCTATTCTCTCTTAAGATATCACTGATCCCTTCTGTGCTTGTCTTCCTTATTAAATGTCATCATCATTGGGCTAGATTTATTAATATGGCTAAATTAAAGATGGAAAATATGGCAGTAGGAGTTTTTGGTTGCTTTTTCATGCAGTTTTGTTATTGTAAAGTTGATGACCAGAGTGGTTACAGTGATAAAATTCAGGAAAAAAGAGTACATTACTTTTTGAACAATATCAACCTTTTTGGATTTTATCTGAATAGTATGATACGAGTTACTGTGTTAGTGACCATCAATCTCCAATTACATATTATTTTCAAAGAGTTCAGAAGTGTAACTTTTTATGAATCCATATGATAGTCACCTGGATTACTTAAGAGTGTTCACTGAATTGAGTATTTTTCTTTCGTGATTATTTTTGAAATGTACAGGTTCATTTGATTAAGATTGAGGACATAATTGTTTGATAGAACTTTTCTTGTGTATATATAATATATATACACAATATATATACTATATATAATATAAATCCCTATAGCTCTTTCATATTGCAGAAAATATTCAAAAGAGATTTTACATTATATAATCTACTCAGTATTTACGAGAGTGACTCTTTTTATTTCTATGTCAGAAGTAGACATTTCCAACTTTCATTTTCAAGCTCTATATCCTCAAAAAAAAAAACCCAACACATTGGTGACTAATTGAATCCACAAGCAGGTAAATGCAGGTGCAGAAATTTCTGCCTACAATTAATCACACCTGTGAAATATTTAGTCTATGAGTGAAAACCTGAGTTATTTAGACATCAGTTCTTAACATTCTATCTGGAAACAAAAAATGTAGATCCACTTGCATAGAATGTTTAATTTTCAACATTTCTATAGGAAATTAATTCTGATTTTATTTCATATTGGTGTCATATAAAGCATTTAGTCCTTGAATCAATCTTAAAATTATTAAAGGACCCATAATGCAAATATGATAAAAAAGAATATTTTTTCTGATTATGGTAAGTATTTTTTACTACTAATATATGAAGTAGCATGTATATACATATGTACCTAATGATTGGGCACTTGTGACATAGAAATGTAATCCTAGTGACACAAGAAGTTAAGATCTAGATGATTACATTCCTAAGTCTGCCTGGGCAGAAAAAAAAAATCACAGTCCTCATCTCCAAAATAACCAAGAAAAGGCCTGTCTGTAGGTGTGGCTTAAGTGATTCTGCACAAGCCAAGCAAGGAAGCCTGTTATAGACAACACCCTTAGTTTAAGCCTCAGTACTACACTGATAGATTAGTGATGTATGCACAGCATTCACATAGTATAAAAACATAGGTGATTGTTGCTCCAGATGCTGGTGGCTCATTTCTGTTTTTCTAATTACTCAAAAAATAGAGGATAGAGGTTTGAAGTAGGTCTGAGCAGGAAAATCCATGAGACTCTTATCAAAAAGCTGGAAGTAGAGCAATGGCTCAAGTGGTAGAGCACTAGCTGTGAGGAAAAAAAAACCTCAGGGCCAGTGCCTAGGCCTTAACTTCAAGCCTGGGACTAGTAAAATGTATACATTTCAGATAACATTATAAAGTATTTCTCCTCAGGCTATTTATACCTTCGAAAACTTTACATTGTATATAATGGTTAGCAATGCATGTAACTGACTTACAAACAGTTCAAATGAGATTCATTTCTAACTCTAATAAGAATTTAATATGAAAGAAATTTGTTAAAGTAATCTTAATACTGAGCTAATTTAGTATACTTTTTTCTTTTAAGTTCCATGAATGATTTTAATAAAATGTATTTATTCATTCCTCATGATATAGATATGATTTCCAAATAAAAAACAAGAAACAGCCTTAAGAAACTATATTTATAAGCTTAAAAATATGAATGTGTTTATTTATTCTCTTTAAGCAAGTGCACATGGGTTTCAATTCAGCAAATCAATTTGTGTGTATAATGAATCTCCATCAATGTCACCTCTTTCATTTTTAATCTTTATTGGTTGACAAGTACATGTGATATAAACTTGGAGTGGTTTGACAAGAACATGTAAGCTCTGGTTTTGTTCAGACAAATACCATGTGTCTATATGTGTGCACAAAACAAATAAGAGAAGAACCCTCTCACAAACAAGATAAGAAGGGAGTTTATAAAAGCAGGTTTTTGTTTTCATACACTAGTAGCTCATGCCTATAGTCCTAGCTACTCAGGAGGCTGAGATATGAGGAATTTGGTTCAAAGCCAGCCAGGGCAAAAAAATGTCCATTAGTTTTTTGGGTTTTTTTTCATCTTCACCAAAATGCTGAGAGTGGATCTGTTGCTCAGTGGTTGAATGCTAGACTAGAAGCAAAGTGCCAAGGAAAAAATACCTGGACCATGATTTCAAACCTGAACATTGGCCTACACACTCCCACCCATGTAGCTTTTATACACATTTCTTCAAAATTACATTTATTCAGATTCCCCAAATTGTCGATGACAGTTTTATTATTGAGGCAACAAAAATAATTAAGAAATAATGCTCTCTTTGGAGTTCACATTCTAGCTTGACTTTTCAATTTGACTTGCAAAATAAGTTGAATGTGTACTTTGTAAATGAACAAAGTCATGTAAAAATGTCTGGTCCAAAAAAGAATAATACTTATGTAATACTTTACATACATACTGCTATATAGCTCTCAAATATTACAAATAGATGATTCAATGTTGCATTTTGGGTAGGCACACATCTAAACACAACCAGTGATTCACATTTCAGATTGTTCTTCTAAAACCTATTTGTGTGGTAGTCTTTCCCACAGGAAACTTCAATTATTTTCTGTGAAAATTATTAAAATTGAAACATATCATCATGTCAGATGTATGATCAAATTTCCCCCTACATCTCTTCTTTAGAATGTGCCACATATGTCCATATCGCTATTTTTTAAATTTTCATGTATTAATTGTGTAAGGGGTGTTCCTTTAGATATGATAGCATAGATGAATATGCTTTACTTTCAAAAGGCTTTTTAACCCTTACAAATTTCCTTAATCTCTCCAAATTTTCAAGCAATACTCAGAGGTTATTTGTCTATCATCTAGCTATGTGTCATTTGTCTAAATATCAATCTATCATCTAGCTATGGTCTATTATCTAAAGTATTCCATACATAATCATTTCCTATACTTCCATGGATGCACTTCCTGGGTATGTGGACTTTCAGTCATGTCATGAAAAAGCAAAAATTGGTTAGGCCCTAGTTAACATTTACTCAATCTGTTCTATAGTAATTCAATACATATTATTAAGATGAATGTTTCTGGAATAAGTTATTCCCTTTATACTTAGGAGTCTGACTGAGGGACTCTACTTTCAAATATAATGCAATTTTCCTGTCTCTACTGTGATTACAAATGGAATCTTTAATCAAAGACTTCAGATTATCTATTGTGATAACTATAGATATCATCTAGTGTGATAACTAGAAAACTCATGACATGCTATAGTAGGAATGACAGTACAGAAAATGTCATTGTTTAACCGTTTTCTTGCAGTTCATAAAGTTTTCCACAAAGTTTGGAAGTCAATGAACAACTCAAAATGTGATTTATGAGGATTTAAATTGTTCATCATAAGTAATTTCATATATAATATTCAAAATAGTCACCAAATTGGTAGTTTTCAGAAAAGAATGCATTAACAGAAAAATACTACTAGTTCTTAGAGCTTAGGACTTCACTGGTAGCACCTGAGATTCAGCTCACTGTAGAGCAACATGCCTAACATATACAAGAACCTGGGTTTAATAGCAATCATAGCAAAGAAATAAAAATAAATAAATAAAATGACTTGATGTTAAAGTTAAGAGGGAGAAACTAGTCTGATGTCTGAGTAGCATCAATAAATTATCAAGATAATATATTTAAATATAAACACACATTTTGTAGCAAAGCTACAGGAAGACTCACATTCAAAAATATCCCACTGAAAAAATAAACTGTTGCACTATTCGTTTATTCCATGAATAAATAAACTCAAACCGTATCAGTAATCTTCAAAAGAAAATAAATGTGACATCTCACTTGACAACTAGTGTTCCAATTTCCCAACCAACGCCATTTGAAATGACACACACTAAGCTCTGACTATTAATGATGGTAGCTTTGCTAGTGTCACCAGAGTGAAGATATGATCTGTAAATAAATTCTGATTACTTAGTTTTGCACTTCCCAGACTTTCCATAATTTTCCCCTTTATACTTACTGAATATCAAAAGTTCTGGTACTTAGCAATATTTCTTTTCATTTTATTTTACATTGCATCACACCTCATATTGCAGAGTTGCAGGCTAATGCACTGTGCCAGGGTATTGTGTGCTCTGCGCCATCAGGTACCACCTAGCAGAATTAAATTAGTGAAGAGTGGCATAGACAGAGCCCAATTTTTCATTTATTTACTTTCAATTACTTCTTGAATTTCACTAATACATGAACTATTATGATTGATGCTGATCACTTGTTGAAAAGGTTTGACCAACGTGGCATTGTATTATGGTATTGACATTATTCAAACTAATACATCTTCATTTGCTTTCTAAAGAAATAGAACTTTTCCATGTGTGGTTGTGTTTTCACATTTTCCCCTTTGGTCACACGAATTTATTTGAGAGTTTTAAAGTTGTTGTTTTGTTTTGTTTTGTTTTTTCTCTCCCCTCCATCATCCCTCCCCTCACTTCGTTCTCTGCTAAATGAGCATAAAACTCTTCCTCAATGGAAAGATGAGGGCATCATTACCTTTTAAGACTCTGCAGCTGTCTCAATATTCAGAAGGCCCTAACCCAGGCAAAGCCACAGAATAGACCATATAAATGTATTGAAGGAGAAGAGACCATAGGGTAGCACGCTCTAATTCTTTTTATTCCTTTCTCCCATTTTAGTGTCTTGGGGACACTGTAGCTGTAGTGCATTAACATAGTTAGTTGGCCTACTTTTAAAGCTGTGGGGTAGGTGGCTGATTTCTTCTACTTCTCTTCATGAACACTCATTGTGTTTGATGCCTAGGAGTGACCACGCATTAAACTATAGTGAGTCAGGGTTATCCTGTGCAGATTCAGCAATGAAGAATGTAAAGCCTTATTAGGTTTCTGAAGCCATTAGACAATCTCTGAAGCATTTAATTACTAAGACCTTAATCTAAGAAAACTATAGTTTCCATAGGTCAAGGTTTTTGAAGAATTTACATGTGAGTCCGGATATAATACAGTCGATATTCCATAAAAGTCCACACATTATTTGTGGTTATAAATCTGTTGTGTTTATTTATATGCTGAAATGCTTGCTACCTTAATTTTTTTAGAATACTAAATAATAATGTATGGCCTTAAGATAATAAAACTTCTTATATAAAATTTTAATTTAGAATTACTATTTTTTAAGCTCTTGAGTCATTAATAAAAATTCAAAATGTGACTATTTCTTTGTTTAATAATTCTTATTTGTTCTAGTACACATACACACATATTGGAGGAAAAGAACAATTAATGCACTATGCATTTTGAATTGTAATATTCTAACACAATATAAGAAAATAACTTCTAAATAACACTAAAGCAAAATGATTTTGGTATGTTATCAACTTATATTAATTTTCTCATCTCAGTTGATTCTTTTCAATTTAATAAGTTTCAATTTTTAAATTGTAATGAGTAGACTTTTTTCTTTTCTAAAATTACAGTTCACAAAACAGAATTTCTTTGCTTAATTGGGTCATTGGGGAATGTTACCAATTACTAAAAATTCCAATGTGATTTTGCTCATCAATTTTAGTAAGTTATATTGGATTTTACAAGGAGAAGCAAGCAATCTGTGGAATCATTTTATATTACAATAGTATATTGGTGTAATATTCTCAATATAATTCTAGAGAAATTCACAATTTTCTCAAAAGTCAGATAAGGCTGTACACACAGTGAGTGAATAACTTGAAGAGTTTAAGAATTTGCTAAAAAATAAACTTATCTAGTCATACCTCAACATCAATACAGGATTACTTCAGGCTCCCCTATAGATAACAAATCTGTGGATAATCAAGTCTCATATAAAATAATGTAATGTTTGCATAAAACATTATGAACACCTTTTTGTAAGCTTTACCAAATTTCTAACTTACTCATAATACCAAATATGATATAAATGATAAGTAAATGGCTGTTATATTGTGTCATTTAAGTAATAATAACAAGAAAAATGTGTGCACTATTTCAGCACTGATGCATGTTTTTCCTAAATACATTGTTAGTGTATTGAACTGAGGGATGTGTATTCTGTTCCATGGATATAGAAGGCTGTCTACATTTTTTTTAGTTATGTTATAAAGTTAGAGCTGGTAGAACACTTAACTAATCTGTGTATGTGTATGTGTGTGTGTGTGTGAGAGAGAGAGAGAGAGAGAGAGAGAGAGAGAGAGAGAGAGACAGAGACAGAGACAGAGACAGAGACAGAGACAGAGACAGAGACAGAGACAGAGACAGAGACAGAGACAGAGACAGAGACAAAGAGAAGAGTCATGGTCCCCTCAGGCTTGAATTCAGGCAGGGGGAGATTTTGTGCTCAAAGCTAATGTTCTACCGCTTAAGCCATATCTCAAATTGTGGAATTTTGCTGGTTAGTTGGTGATAAGAGAGTTAACCACTAAGGCTGCTTTCAAAATGTGATACTTAGATCTTCAACTTGTGAGGAGCTAGAATTACAGACAAATGCTACTCTCATCCAGCTACCCAATCACTTTTCAATCTTACATTGTCTTCTAATGTAGCTGCTTGGTTTCTTTTTCTTTTTCTTTGCCACAGTTGGACTTGAACTCACTGTCTTGTACTTGCTACATAAGTGCTCTATCCCCATGACCTATTTCCCAAAACTTATTATACATTCTTGCAAATGAAAAATAAAGGGAGTGAATTTAAAGAAGGTTTTATGCATATATGTATATATGTCAATAAGCTTCTTTGTTTAATCTATTCATACTAAAGAAAATACTTTTAAAGGAATTTTATTTGACATTTCCAAGGCAGGTTCATCACAGGTGTTCTGAAAACATTCAGAGCCAACAAGAAAGACAATGATTTAGCATATATTATAAAACACTCCATATATCACAAAATATTTATTGAGATTAGACTGGGTAAAATAATTATGAAAGTGTCATATAATAAAAGGTTTCCACCACTTTCATAGTTCTACCTTGTTTCAGAATTATGCATGAATTATGTTCACTTATTATATCATTTTATTATATTATATATAATATTTTATTAAGCAAAAACTTGTGAATGCTAATATTTTTATATTTTTTCCTTACATTAAGATAAAGTAGGACAAGATTAACAAATATGAAGAAGAACAGAAGGACTGTTTTGATTTTTTTCTACTGGTAAGTCAGTTTCTACTGGTAAACAGGAGGTGGGGGAGGGAGGAGATAGTAGAAGAGAAACAAAGGTGAGAGTAACAATGCTCAACAAGACATGTACTCATCACCCTATTGATGTAATTGTAACCCCTCTGTACAGCATCTTTACAAGAAAAGAAAATTGAAAAAAAGCTTTATTTCAATTAATCAAATATTAAAATAAAAGAAAACTGGAAAACCAACAGATTACAGTCTTGAAAATGACAGCAAAGAGTCACTGCATAATTTTCTTTTTTTAATTGTGAAAATACCATACAGAAGGGTTACAATTAAATGAGCGAGGTAATGAGTACATTTCTTATCAAGCATTGTTACGTCCTCTTTGTTTTTCCCATTCCTTCCCTTGCCATTATGTATGATATGTTTTTCGACATAATGTCTTGTACATCTCAGTGTTGCAGTGGGTCCACCTGTATCCTTATTTAAACAATTTGTTTTTTCCCTTCCCCTCCACAAATTATACCAACATCAAATACAGTGAAAACACAGATTATGCTATGGGGGAGATATATACAAAGAAACAAAGAAATCATCTTATAAAAATGTTACAAACACTAGCAAAAAAGAAAAAAAAATTTGAATCCTTATCTTGGAGTTCATTTCACCTAACATCAACTTATCTGACCGTTTCTGCTTCTCTGACATATATTAGTTATTGCAAATAAAGGAAACCATGGAACCTATGTTTCGTTGGGCCTGGCTTACTTCACTTCATATAATTTTTTTCCAAGCCTTTCCATTTCCTAACAAATGGGGAAATGTCATTCTTTCTGATGGAGGCTTAGAATTCCATTGTGTATATATACTACATTTTCTTGATCCATTCATCTACTGAGGGCATTTTCTGAAGGATCTTATTTCATTTCTCTTTAGAAAATATTGTCATAAACAGAATATTTAAATAACAATGATAAATAAATTAAGTATATATATATATATATATATATATATATATACACACATATATCTAAATGGGTCAAGGTATTTCTATCTTTTAAAAATCTTGACTTGGGCTGGGAAGGTGGCTTAGTGGTAGAGTGTTTGCTTTGCATGCATGAGGTCCTGGGTTTGAGTCCTCAGCATCACATAAACAGAAAAAGCCAGAAGTGGCACTGGCTCATGTGGTAGAGTACTAGCCTTGAGCTGAAGAATTGAGGTACAGCACCCAGGTCCAGAGTTCAGGCCCATGATGGGGGGAAAAAAATCTTACCTAAATTGACTAATGAAAGTTTGTGACTAGCTAGAGAATTCCACAATTAGAAGAGTATGGAAACTTAGCAATTTATCTGAGAAAACTACTCTACAAAGATAAATGCTTCAATATTCACTGATAGGAATCTATTTTACTGAACAAAAGCCAAAGTAATAAGGCAATGCTGCCTTTAACTTAACTAGTATTGCTAGGAAAACCTTCTTCATGTAATTCTGTTGTCCACTTTTCAGGTTTAGATGTTTGGACACAGCATAGGTAAAACCACCTTTGTCATAGTAGATTCAAACATCATAAAAAGCTAATGTTCTTCCCATATTTCTCTTGTACCCAAGAATATAGCATTCCCTTTTTAAAATTTAGATTCATATTCACATTGTTTCCATTGTAATTTCCTCATCATTTTGGATATTTCTTTTCAATTACTCAAAGTTCTTTCATTTCTATTTTGAGGAACATAACATTCATTTGTATTTGATTGACCTAGAAAAGAAACTTCCATTTCACTAATTTTTTTCCCCATTCCTGGGTTGTTTTGTTACTGGGATAATAACTATGATTCAGAAATAGCTTTGGTAGAGCATACTGAAAGGGAAGAGAAAAAAAAAATTGCATCAGAAGTGTAAGCCATGCCTCCAAACTTAGAAAGTAATAGTGATTACAAAGCTCATTGCTGGGCACAGGTAGCTCACACCTGTAATCCTAGCTACTCAGGAGGCTGAGATATGAGGAACGAGGTTCAAAGCCAGCCTGAGCAGGAAAGTCTGTGAGACTTTTATCTCCAATAAAAACCACTAGAAAACTGGAAGTGGCTCAAGTGGTAGAGCGCTTGCCTTGAGCTGAAGAGCACAGGGACAACGCCCAAGTCCAGAGTTCAAGCCCCAAGACTGACCAAAACACACACACACACACACACACACACACACACACACACAGAAACACAAAAAACAAAGATCATTATCTGAAGAGTGTTAATTCTGATGTGATTTTCATTTTTTTCTTTTGATACTCTACAGAGGGGTTAGTTACATCAGTAAGGTAATGAGTACATTTCCTATCCAGCATTGTTACCTCCTCCTTTGTTTTCCCCTACCATCCCTTCCCTCCCCACCTCCCCTACTCCTCCTTCCCCACCCCAAAGTTGTAAAATTTGTTCTTTACATAGTGTCTTGTAGTTGGATTTTACTCTTTTGTCTATGTTCTGCTTTATGATATCATTAGTATATTTTAAAACAAGAATGTTAAACAGAATCTCTTCATCTTAGAGATCAACTTTGTGTAATTAATTTCTCCTACTCTGATATGAAAAGGAGAAACAAAACATCGTTGTTACTGCAATAAGGGAAACCATGGGACCTATGTTTCTTTGGGCCTGACACACTTAATATAATTTTTTCCAAGTCTTTCCACTTCCTAACAAATGGGTCAATGTCATTCTTTCTGAAGGAGGCATAACAAGTATTTGTCTGAGATAAGCAGAAAAGGTCGGATAAGATGATACTAGGCTTAATGAACCCCAAGATAAGGACACAAGTGTTTTTTTTCTTTCTTGCTATTGTTTCTAATTTATTTATAAGGTGATTTCTTTGTTGCTTTGTATGTCCCTCCCCCACGGTATAACCCCTGTTTTCACTGTATTTGATGTTGGTATAATTTGTGGTATAATTGTGTGTTGGTATAATTTGTTTGATTACTATCTCTTTGCCATAGAGTTGGAAGTTTGGTGTTGATATTCTTTCAGCACAGTTCTTTCTGCTAAGGATTGTTTTTGCTATTCAGGATATATATATAGTGGGACTTTATGCTTTCATCAGAAAGAATGGCAACATCCCATTACAAAGGGAAGGGAAGGGAAAAAACAAGTTGTTTAAATAGGGATACAGGTGGACCCATTGCCACAATGAAATATATAACATGCTAAGTCAAAAAAGGAACTTTACAATTTAGACTGGGGCGGGGGAAGGGGAGTTTAGTCATGGAGATGATGCAAGGTCAGGGATAGTAGGGGAAAAACAAAGGAGGAGGCAACAATGCTTGATAAGAAATGTTCTCATTACATTGCTCATGTAATTGTAACCCCTCTGTACAGTATTTTCACAATAGAAAAACATTAAAAATTGTTATTGTTTTAGCCCCATCTTCAAAAACATTGTAAATATGCTGTACGAAGGGGTTATAGTTACATGAGTAAGGTTATGAGTAACATTTCTTGTTAAGCACTGTTACTCCCTCCTTTGTTTTTCTCCTGCCATCCCTTCCTGCCCTCACTTCCCCACTCCTTGACCTCTCTCCAAGGTGTAAAATTCATTTCCAATGTAGTGTCTTGTGAATCTCATTGTTGTAATGGATCATCATGTGTGCTTATTTCAGCATATTGTTATTCGCCTTCCTCTCAACAAATTAGATAAATGTATACACAAGATGCAGGGTACCAAAATTAATTACAGTGACAACAGGGGATATATGATGGGGGAAGAACATACAAAACAAACAAAAGATCACATAGTACATTTAAAACAACAACAACAAAGAAAAACCCCTTGTGTCCATAGCTTGGGGTTCATTTCTCTTAGCATTATCTTACATGGTCATATGTAAATAGCTTTTGAGCTTTTCTGCTTATCTGATAAAATTATCCTAAATGTATACTAATTATTGCATTATAAAGGAAAACAAGGGACTTTTATTTCTTTGGGTCTGGCTTAATTCATTTAATATGATTTTTTCCCAATTCTTTCCATTTTCTAATAAATGGGATGTTGCCATTCTTTCTGATGAAAGCATAAAGTCCCACTATGATTAGCAAAAACAATCCTTAGCAGAAAGAACTGTGCTGAAAGAATATCAACACCAAACTTCCAACTCTATGACAAAGACATAGTAATCAAACAGCTTGGTAACGGCACAAGAACAGACCTGAGGACCAATGGAATAGAACCTAAGACCCCAAAAATGAACCTATAGGCATAATCTTTTATAAGGAAGCTAAAAAAATAGAATGTAAGAAAGACAGCCTCTTCAGTAAATGATGCTGGCATAACTGGTTAAACACCTGTAGAAAACTAAAGCTAGACCTTTATATATCACCCTGCACCAGAATCAACTCCAAATGGATCAAAGACCTAGAAGTCAATTCAGACAACCTGAAAACATTACAGGAAGGAATGGGAGAAACTGTTGGGCTCCTTGGCACAGGCAGAAATTATCTTAATAAAGACCCAGAAACACAACAAATCAAAGAAAGGTTGGACAGATTAGATTCCATTAAACTGCAGAGCTTCTGAATGAAAAAGACATAGCAAGCAAGATCAATAGAAAGCCCTCGGATTGGGAGAAGATCTTCACTAACCATACAAAGGACAAATGTCTGATGTCTAAAATATATCTGGAACTCAAAAAATTAAATCCCCCCAAAACAAATACTCAAAGAAATAACTGCCCGATTAATAAGATGACTAAAGACTTAACAAGAGGCAATAAGAGTGGCCAATAGACACATGAAGAAATGTTCAACTTCTCTAGCCATAAAAGAAATGTAAATCAAAACAACATTGAGATTACACCTCACCCCAGTTAGAATGGCTATGATCAAGAAATCCAGTAACAACAGATGCTGGAGGGGATGTGCCCCCAGGGGAACGTTACAGCACTGTTAGTGGGAGTGTAAACTTGTTCAACCTCTCTGGAAAGCAGTGTGGAGGTTCCTTAGACACATAGAGCACACAAAGAGCTCCCCTACGACCCAGCAATCCCACTTCTGGGCATTTACCTAAATGATCACAAACAAGGGCATACTAAAGTATCAGCATAATTATGTTTATTGCAGCATTATTCACCTCAGCTAAGATATGGAGCCTCATCTTTTAATATAAGAGATTTTATGACCACCTGGCATTTGATGAGTGTTAAAAGTTGGATGATGGTAAGATTTTTGAAGAAAACAAGAAAAGGAAATAAAGTCAATTACATTATGGTAGAAAATACATATTATAATTATGGCTCAGAACAGCTATATGAAAATGACAGATCTAAACAAAAAGTAACAAACACTACAATCAGGAAAATAGCTAAAAATTATATATTTAAATGGCTGAGTTTCCATTCCCATTAGGTCAATCGAAGATATTCTCATGTTGTGATAGTTTTGTTTAATATTTTTATTAGGTCTTGTTATTGGTAAAGTCATAAATGTGAAAGCACAAGCTGAAGACATTGTATTATTGAAAGCATCTTCACAGTTATGGAATGCTTCATTTCAAAACACGCTGTACCATCCAAATTAGAGACTATTATTGTGATTTGGGATACATAAATACTTTATCACGTAAATATTGGCCACAAAGCTAAAGCAGACCACCTGTTGCACACTAAGAATCAACTTCATAATGTATGGCATAAAAATACATTCAATCTCTATTATGTTGCCTTTACATATTGATGTTTTGTTGAAAATCAATGTCATGTTTTCCTTGGGAAAATAGTTGAAAATAGAATTTACCATTTGCACAAATTATCAATTTAAATATGAGTGAATAATCCACTTTTCAGGCAGACATTAACAAACTAGAAGGATGAAAAATCTACTTCAAAGCTTGGAATAATTCAAATATTAGATAATAGTTTTACAACTGAAAGGTGGATTATGGCCATAACAGGTAATAAATGACCTTTGATTTGTTAAAAATACTAAGATGATGAATAATTAAATGAGTTTGAAATAGCTTTGTATTTAGACAAACAGTAAATTAGTCTAAAGTTTTGGGATTTGGTAATGTAAATATTGGGCAATAAACATTTTTTAATGTAAAGATGAAGAGATTAAAGACTGTAATTTTATGCCACAACTGTAACTATAACCAGAGTACTATTTTGTATTCTTGTTTAGAATTGGTAATATGACTACAATTTTGTCTTTAGATAAACTCAAAGAATAACTTCAAGAAATTTCTTAGGATTTCAGTACAATTTGTAATGAAAATGTCAAATTCTTTTCAAAAACTGGAAGCAGAAAATTTGTATTTTCTTTGCTAAGGAATCATCTTTTTCTAAAAATATAATTAATCCAGTTAGAGATTATGTTTGTATAATACAACAAATAAGTAGTATTATTTTCCCATAAATCATGTTATGAATCTGAATCTGGATATCAATTTTTATATGGTAGCATATCAACTTGTGTAATATCTTATTATTATCATTCAATTAATTGACATTGCCAATATTTTTCTACCTTGCAGAAAACATCAACTAACCAAAAATTGGAATTATCTAAAATATAATCATTGTATGCAGAATATATTTCACCTAAATTGATTACAATTCTAACAAGTTAAAAATTTTTTTCTGACTAATGAAAGGACTATAGATTTGATAAGAAGTTTCAGGAGCAATTTTGTACTATTAATGTAGAATAGCTCTAAGTAGATCTTTTAAAATTTTCTTTTGTGTTAGGGACAAATGATCACATATTAAGAATATCAGGAAATTGTAGAGATTAGGAGATATAAGTAATTTGGGCTTCTTTTTTTATCAGGAAACTTAAACTAAGTGTTTATACATAAAAATTTTAGAGCTAATCTTTTGAGTTAGCACAAAATCAAATTTTAGTACACTTTTTTTTTACTTTAAAAATAGATTTTATGAAAAACTTTTAGAGGCAAACCAGGATAATACACGTATGATGTGAATAGAATTAATGACACTGAGATTTACAGTTAGAAGGAATTTAAGATGATAATTTATTTATTTTGTTTTATTGAGTTGGTTCTGGAACTTGAAGTCTGGGCATTGTTCCTCAGGTTTTATGTTTAAGGTAACTGTTGTATCAATTGAGCCACAGCCCCACTTCTAGCTTTTGGGTGGTTAATTAGAGCTAAGAATCTCACAGATTTTCCTGTCAGGACTGGCATTAAACTGTGATCCTTAGAGCTCAGCCTCCTGAATAGCTAGGATTACAGAAATGAGCCACTGAAACTTACTTTATGTCCTGTGTACTTTCCACAATAAAAAGGACTTTTCAAAGTGATTAGATTTGTTAATGCTTTTCCTTTGCAAACAAATAAGAGCCACCAACCTACTCTTATAACACTGGGTACTGCAAATAAAGGTTTTTTGATCATTTTTCTATTTACTGAAACTTATATTTTAGTATTTATCAAATGCAAGAATATAGATAGATACATAGATAGATAAATTTTCTTTTAGACATGTCACTTTTTCTCATTTATTATTATCCCTATTCAACATTTACAGGGAATTAGATGTTTATAAAGAATTAGACACACACACATATTAACATATGTTCCAATCTTAGGAATGAACCTAGAAAAAGGAATGGAAAAACAAAACAAAAACAAAAACAACTTACTTCCATTGCCTTATCAGTACTATGGAAATTTCTAACCAGTTTTGGCAGGCCCTTTAAACAACATAGTCTTGTTTGTTAGATGTAATTTCATTGTATTACTAAGTTGACGTACAGAGGACTTATAGTTATATAACTAAGGTAATGAGTACATTTCTTGTCAAACATTAAAGTATGTATGTATATATATATATATATATATATATATATATATATACATATATATGGATAGATTGCAAAAACTGATATAAAACTGTCTAAATATTAAGGTTGATCAAGCTGTAAATTTGGTATAAGTTCCTCAAATTATAGCTATGTCTTCAAATTACTCTCTTTGAGATATACAAAATGGCCACTAAAGCATGATATATTGGTTCAAATCTTTGTTCTACAATTTAGTATCTATTACCCTATTCCTTCACTCCTAAAACCAGTATAATAGTAAGTTTCTTCACAAGTGAAAACTGTTTTACAAGGCAATACATAACTACATTATACCTGTTATTGCTCCTCGTTATCCTAATTTCAAGATTCATGAGCATTGAATGATAATGCATTCAGTTGTGACTATATCTACGACCCTTAAAAGGAATTGGGAAGACTGAATTATAGAACTTGATTGCTTCACTGATCTAGTAAACAAAGAATTGCCAAGTTTGCACTTGGCTAATTGATATGCATGTAATTACTGAGGAGATTTAAAAGAAAAAAACTTAATTGCATCTTATTTCAGGAAGTGGGATTTCTCCTAACATCATGTTACCTTTTTTGCATCTTAAGCACAGTGAGGTAGAGAAGAACTTCTGTAAGTATAGTTCTACAAAGTCTTCTCCTTTCTCTCTGTTTCTTCCCACTGTTATTTCTGACAGTGCTTCTGTTTCTGGTTGCATCATGGTGCAATTAGCAATAATTAATCTCACAGTAAACCCAGGGAAACGGTGGAATTTTGTTGTTGTTTTGTTTTGTTCTTCTTTTTCTCTTTGTGGCTGTAGAACTTAGAACTGAGAAGCACCACAGTCAGCAAGTGTTTCTTTATTGTAGGGCACCTACCACATATCCAATGGCTGATTCACATAAAATTTATCTTTTCCCCTGAATCATTAGTAAACTTTGGGAAAAATAAGAATACTTACCAATTCCTTTTTTTTAATGAATCAGGTGCCTTCTTTAATCCACTTTAGTTTTCATTTATCAATAATACAATTTCAGGTGAAATAAATATAATGTCTTCTTTTTAGGCTTTTCTACTGCTATTAAGCAGAAAATACATGATTTGTGTGGAAAGCAATTATATCTTGATAAGATAAATATCATGTCATATTACTGCTTTCTGTACAGTTTCTATTTTATGACTAGATTTTCTGCTTTGCCAATCATTTGCCTCAGCTCAAATCAATTAATATCATTCATCAAATATTTCTGTATCTAAGAATATATCTTAATTGTATAGAACCATCATTTATTGTGAAATAAAACTGACTCTCCAATTGAAATTAAACTATAAAGTAAAACATGATACCAGATGGAACATTGTTAGCTAAACCTCGTAGTCTTTGTAAAAATAAAATCTTCATCAGTTAAAAACAAAAATAGGCACATACAAAGCAACAAAGAAATCTCTTAAAATATGTCAGAAACAATCACATGAAAGAAAAAACATTTGAATACTTATCTTGGGGTTCATTTCACCTAACATCACTTATCTGACCTTTTCTGCTTGTCTCGGACATATACTAGTTATTGCAAATGCAACAATGAGATGTACAAGTTGTTATGTCGAAAAACGAACTTTACAACTTTGGCAGGGAGGGTATGGGGGGGTGGGGGTGAGGAGATGAGAAGGGATGGGAAGGGGAAACAAAGCAGGAGGCAACAATGCTTGGTAAGAAATGTACTCATTACCTTGCCCATGTAATTGTAACTCTTCTGTATGGTATTTTCACAATAAAATAAATAAATAAACAAATAAATAAATAACAAAAATAGGTGGAATATAATTGAAAATTTTCATGTGTGAGTTAACAATTTCTTCTGATTTGGCCTATTCTCTCTCTGTGTCTTTCTCTCTCTAAATCACTAAAGATAGTAGTTGTAGATTAAATTAATGACTTGCCACTTACATTTCACAGAGAATGTTGTTTCCCAATTATCAAAATGTACCTATTAATTAAATGTTAATATACATGCAACATTTCTTTATCCAGTACTTTATCTATTACTTCAGTGGATTTTGAGAAAATAGTCAAAATAGTCTAAATTCTCATGTGTGTTTCTCTTCTTAGGCTAGGTTTCAGCCATAGATTTCCTTGACACCCTCATAAATGGCTTTCTCTCTTGGTAGGCGTTTCTTTACTTCAAAACCAACTTCTCCTTTCCTCTCATATGACTCTTACATTCGCTCCTGCAGAGTTGAGGGTATTTGCGATGGTCTTTCTCTGATGATACTGGGTGATGTCAACAGTTCAGTTTACTATGTTTATAGTCTTACTATTTCTTCAAGCTTCAATAACACAAAGTAGCTTTGTCTCAAATGACCTCTCTCAAATGCTGTGCTTCTCTTCATTTCCCATTTCTCTGTATTTTCTTATATCATCATGGATATGACAACATTAATATATGTAATATAAAGTAAGCATTAAAAATGCCTACTCATGTCTATATCTAATAGAATCTTGAAGTGAATGTATAAAATATGTATACTAAGAAATTCACCTATTAATGATCTTTGTTATAATATCTATTTTAGCAAGGTGTTTCTTTACAAAAGAATACATTTCCATAATAAAATCTTGCCAAAATTATTTCCCCACTTGGCATATATAAACATCTTACATTCTCTTCCTTCTTTTCAAATATCTATTAAATATTATATGTTTGGTCATATAAAAGAATAACTAAACCCAGAATACTTGGCTCTTTTAATTTATAACAGTTTTTTTGTCATTGCTAGATAATGAGAATTTTATATATTACAAGGATTTCCCTAATACATTCTCATTTAGTAACATTTTTCTATACAGACATTGAATTCACTTAAATTAAAAACGTTTTCTGTTCTTTTCTGATGATTTGCATGTTACCATCCTATTATTCATTGTCCAAAAAAAAAAAAAAGGCACAAGGAGAATGTCACCATGCACAAGAAAAGAACAAAAGCAAAACACTGAAATCAGTAACTTTCAAAGGAAAGTTGCTTTTGATACAAACATATGTCCGTGTTAGAATTCGTTTCTTTTTAATTGGCAGTACTGAGGATTGAACTCAGAGCCTTGTACTCTTGCTCGTTGATGTCATGCTACAACTTGATCCACATATTCAGTACTTACTTCAAAGTATTTTTAAGTTGTTCAAACTTCAACCAGTGAGTGCCTTACTTTTTATAAGGCAAAAAGAGTACTAATCATATTATTTGATCTAACTGATTTTGTCTTCTTTTGGTTTACATCTGGGACCAAGCTTACTGATTTAATTACAATTTCTTTACACTTAAATTCTATGAACTCTGATGTAAAAGAATGCGTAAAGTTTGTAACTAGGTAAATACCAAGCATGTAGTCTACTTGTAAAGAAGATGTTCAAGATAATATTCCTATAATAAATTTAAATACTGTGGGAAAGTGCTTCTTTCTATATGTTTTATAATACATATCATAAATTTATCTTGGAATATCAAATAATTATGCACTGGAGCTAAAATCAGCTGCTTATTACATATATATATATATATATATATATATATATATATATATATATATATATATATATATATATATATATATATATATATATTGCTGGTTGTGGGGCCTGAACTCTGGGCTTGACACTGTCCCTCAGCTCTTCGGCTCAAGGCTTGCGCTCTACCACTTGAGCCACAACACGACTTTCAGCTTTTTCTGCTTATGTGGTGCTGAGGAATAGAACCCAAAGCCTCATATATGCAAGGCAAGCACTCTAAAACTGAGCCCCTTCTCAGCCCTGTTTATTACTTGTGTGTGTGTGTGTGTGTGTGGTTTGGTGGTGTGAATTCAGTACCTTTTTCTTTCTAGGGATATGCTTGCCACTTAAGTTATGCTTCTGGATATTTTTTTTATTTAGTTATTTTTAAGTAGTTGATTTGGGGCTTGACTTGCCTGAACTGTAATCCTCCAGTTATGCTCTGCGCTGTAGCTAATACCACCATGTCTGTTTTTCTGTTGAGGTTGGATCTCATGAACTTGCCCAGGTTGGCTTAAACCACAATTTTTCCAATGGTAGCCTCCTGAATAACTAAAATTATAGCAGTGAGCCATTGTGCCCAAATGTTTATGGATTTTGATATTTTATTTGTATTAATCACTAGGATCAAATTGTCAGGTTCTTATTTATTGGAAAAGGGCTTATGTTGGGCACAAAGGACCTTGCATATCCTCTTAAAAACCTATAAGGAAATCAGAAATCTCAGTGCATCCAGTATCTCAAAATGCATTGATGGATTACTCCTCTCAGCAGTCACATATAACTAGGATGTATTAAAATGTAGTTAAGTGTCCTTTTATGATTATATAACAACAAAATTAACCAATTAATTTTAAAATTCTTTATGTTTACATTTTAACGATTAAGAATGACTGGCATATATGTATGTTCATCTACACACATATAGATAACAATTTTATATAGCTTATTGGATGACACTATAATAAATTAACTACCACCTAATAAAATTCCTCAAAAAATACATTCAATAACAATATTTTTACAGCAAGATGTGCTCTGATTTTCAATAATCAGTGCAATTATACTTAAGTTTAAACCAGACAATATGATTTTTCAAATCTGTTATCAAATTCCACTTAATTCTTCAAGCATTTGGTGCATTGTACCATACTTAACTCTCATCTTGCCTTTTGGCATTAAGGTTGAAGATTCTTGATGCTCCCTGGCTTCTTCATGAAGATTGCTACAAATTACTTTTTTATTTCTATTTAACTTCACTGAAGAAGCTCAGATCCTCTTAAACGTTATAAACAAGTGGAAGCTTTAATTCTCACATTGTATTCAGAGACATTTCTTGTTATTGTCTAAATGCATTTGTGACACAAATATATTTTGTAAGTGGTTTTCCTAACAAGAAGTCTATCCATAGGCCTATAATGAAAAATAACCTTTAAATCCTTCCAACATCTATTATCCAGTACATGCATAGGTCTAGCCTGCTATGATCAACCTTAACACAGGAGATGCAATGTCTTATTATTATCAATAATTGGCAACAATCTCATACCTTGTGCCAATCCTTTTAAAGGAGATTATAATTTCCTTAATGGATATATATATATCTATATATATATATCTATATATATATATATATATATATATATATATATATATATATATATATATATATATATATAGTAGGTCAAAAAGAGTTCAATATAAGCAAGTTCAAACATTTCAGACTAATGCAATATGTAACTACCCTACTTATAGTGTATCATTCCATATATGGAGATAGGGAAGCAATGTCCTGTAGTCATTCTGTACATAGAGGCATTCATCATCCATTTCAACACATATTCCACACCCCTGTCACATTTCAGGAAACTAATTACACTATTGACTAATTTCAGAGGTAGCAAGAATCAGAGGAACATTACAATTCAGCTTTGCCTTTACAAGCCATTTTTCTACTTGTCCTTTGTTCTTTTATAAGGTAGTCATTCCACAAACACTCTACCCATATTACTTGATTTTTATTTGTACTGTTCATCTGAAATTGAGGGATCATTTCTAGGAAAATCAAAACAAAAACCTCTCTATAGAATAGTAACATTTTCGACATGTTTCTGCTGATCGAAATAGACGATTTCCTTATGCCAGGGGAATTTTTGAATGAGCACAATGGATTGAGATGATGGAAAAGATGAGAACACAATGAAGATAGAAACCATCATGGGAGTATCAATTTAGTTAAAAAATGTTGACCTTGTCCTCAGGGTACAAAGCCCTAAGTAGGAAAAATAAAGGTAGTGGTTATTTTAGTGGAACTTAACATTTCTGTGATTCAGTGTTTCAGATTGTTAGAAAATTACATAAAGACAAAAATAAAATAGCAAGATTATGAAAACTCTGTGGTGCATTCCACATGTCCTTGCAGTCCTTGTACTAAGACTTGTTTTATGGTACATGCATGCTCCTTGACCTAGAAAAGGAATTTTGATTATGAAAGGTTTTTCTAATTATGCTGAAGTTCTTAATTTACTCTGCCACCTGCTTGAGGTGCCATTGGACACCTTTATCCATTTCTTATTCTTTCCTTTAGCCCCTGCTATGAAATGACTAAAATTAGTTTTCTGGGCATTATTCCCCTCCCAAACCTATCGAAGAAGTTTTAATTGAGAAGGAGAGTTTTGTTGACTGTTTCTTAAAATACTTTAAAAAATAACACTTTATTTTACTATAAAGGTGATGTATGGAGGAGTTACAGTTATATTAGTAAGATAATGAGTACATTCTCCCTGCTCCCAACCAAGTGGTAGACTTCCTTTCCAACATAGTGTCTTGTAAGTATCACTGTTGCATTGATTCAACCTCTACTTTGTCTCACCATTCTGTGGTTCCTCTTCCTTCCTCAAATCAGATAAACATATATACAAGGCACAGAGAACCAAAATCAAAAACAGTGGAAAACCAAGGGAAAAAAGAAAGCAAAAGAAAAAAGAAACAACTTCACACAGTGCATTAAAAAACTCTCGTTTCCATATCTTGGAGTTCATTTCGATTAACATCATCTTATATAGTAAAATGTACATAGCTAATGAGCTATTGTGATCCTCTTTTAGTACTATCTTAGACATATACCAATTATTACAAATGGGGAAATCTAGGAAGCCAATAATAACACCAAGCACCAACACTAAGATCAAAGAGTACATTTTAGTTGGAAAGGATTTCTTGTGGTTGTATTTCCCAAACAAATTAAATGTAGTTTGTTTTTTAATAAGTCATATTCTATTCTTTACTTTTCATGTGTTTGCATCCTATTGGAAAAGACATGGAAAATATGTTAGAATTCAAGAAGACGGAGCATTGTCACAGTATGTTTAGGAAGAGGAGAAAGAAAGGGAGCAAATACAAAAATAATCGTTGCATCTATAATTAAAACTACTAGTTATCCAAGAGCAATGTTCTGCTGTGGCCTTCTGGGCCACAAAACAGTATGTCATGATAAACCCTTGATATCAATTAGATTATTGGCCTCATACCTACTGGGGAAAATGATGGGCCTTGAGCAGTAATTTAGATTATGCATTTCTTCTAATCCAGTTCGAGCTATGTAGAAACTTTGTTTTGCTGAAAGCCATCACCTGCATTCTATTCATGACCTGCAGATGCCGAGGGTTCCAAAATATACAGTAAAAACATCATGTCCTTTTTCCAACCTCCAACCTTTCACCATGAATCTCATTGATGGTGCCTATCCAGAAATTTGGAAAAGGGATCTGGGAAACGTATTTTTACTTCATAGTACACATGGATATGATGGCCAAGAGACTGGTCATTTGGTATGATTTACAATATTGTATTGTTTTGTTTTATTACTTCTTAAAAATTCTAGCTCTTGATTCATTGAGATGAAGTCCACAAACTGCCTTTGGCAGTGACTTGACCATTATATAGTTACACACTAAATGTCAGTCTCCAAGGTGAAGGTCTTGCTAAAATCAGGTTATATTTTCTTGCCTTCTGAAATGGACAAGGAATATGATTAATTTTTTTTCTTGATGACTCAAGGTTAAGTTTAGAATACCAAAGCTTACACTGAAATTACTGCCCTTGGTGGCTTGTGAGATACACTCAGATGCTTGTCCCTAGTCTGATTTCAAACTCTAATATGATCTGTGTTCTATGTTCTTTCTGTTTGTTTTAGTTTTTTCTTTTGTAAAAAAAAGTAAATTTGTATGATCTAAGTGCACTGGATTAGAATTATACTTTCTGTCACTACATTTTTCAACTAATATGCTATACATCAAAAAACAAAACAAACATTTTCTTTTCCTATCACATTTTACAAGGAATGATACTAAGAACGAAAGCCTATGAGCATTTCCCTCTTGGCCTCTTGTTTGATGAACCCGTCTGTTTCCCACTAATGTCTAAAGAGTTATGGTTGTTTGCTAAGCACGTGGAGATAAGTGAGATGTGAATGTAATGTAACTGACCAGAGAGCTACAACACACTAATTTTGAGAAGGGCTCCTGGTGACTTCTGAATGGTTTATGACCAAAGACAAATTACTTCATAATCTCTTTAAAACAAAGAGTGATCTGTTTTCTGAGTCTATTGCATACTAAAAGAAAGATTTCAAAAATTATAGTCACAGAAAGCATGTTTATATATTGTGTCTTCATCTTAAATCCAATCTATATTTGTGTATATTATGTTAGGTGTATGCATATATGTATACTGTGTGTATGTAGGTATTGTGTTTGTATGCTGATAAGTTTACTAGTCTATTTACTTTATTGTAGAGATCAAAGACCTCAGCAAACTAAAAAGAAGAAATATGGGAAGAAAACACTTGTAATTGGACCTAAATATAATGATATCATTGAAGAAACCTTTTAATTTCCCTCTTTTGTCCTATTATTGGAAAAATTTTATACAGTAAAATTAACTTGCCACATAAGAAAATAACATATCAATTTTATCTCACTCTTTGATAGTTCTATCATTTACATGTTGGACCTTCTTACCTATATCATCATGAGAGCTACAACTTAAAGAATTAGCCTCCAAGTACATCTATGGAAGTTAATCTTTCCTAACACCACAAAGCTAGATGTCTTTTTTTATTTTTTAAGCTCTGAGTACTGTAAAAGCTGAATGGGCATTATTATGTATAATCAACATTGAGATATTGAATCAAGTGGGCAAGAATCAAATAGCAAATGATGATAATTTTTTGGAATAAATTTTGGAATATCATGAAAATGTATAATTGGAAGAAGCATAATAAAAAAATTAAAGTTATATACTAATGAAAGCATATTCACTTTTTCTTGGTGCTTCTGAATCTGCCATTGAACTGAACTTCTTACAAACAAAATACATATTTAATTATACTACAAGATAGAACAGGAGTCTAACACCAATTTGTCTCGATCAACATTAGAAATGTCTGTAAAATATTTAAGAAATACCAAAAGTATCTGGCTATTTCTATAGCTTCTCCTGTAGAATCTTATGTTTTAAAAATCTTCTTGCTACCATGTTTCCTTTATTCTCATTCCCCATCATATAACTTAGAACTAATTTGACCTTTGACCTTTACTATGGCCACATTTGTCCTTGGTTCTGACTCTTCTACCACTTTATGCCATTTTTAGGGGGGCTTTAATTACATTTTTGGACCCATCATCAGGGTCCAGGATAATCTTCCTATTTTGAGAACAGAGATTTAGAAAATATAAGTACATTTCCAGATGTAACATTTAACTGAGAAATTCACAGGCATCAGGGATTTGAGGTTGAGCATTTTGAGAAAAGTATTGTTCTGTTTGGAACACATATAAATGCTGCCAGAGTTTCATTCCCTTGTCATAAAAATACTATCAAGTAGGAAGCAACCACTTCATTTTGTAAGAATGGAAATGATATCCAAAGGGCTTTTAGCTTTTAATGGTAGAAATTTTAAATAATTACAAAATATAAAATTGTGTCATTATTTAATCTTTTATTCTTTAAAAGATATTTAAGTGAAATTAAGAGGAAAAATATAATGTTCTACTGGGAATAGCCATGAATGCACATAAAAAGAAGGTAAAATTTTGTTCAGTTTCATGGAAAAGTGGTAAAAGATACAAATGATCTAAAAATCACTAAGAAACAATGATTGAATATTATTTTAAAATAGCAGTACTTCTGATCTCAAATCTCTACAAGTAGCAATGATTGTGAATCAATGTATCAACACAGATTCTTCCTTGGAGAACAGCTGATTTATGTAATGATTTTATCAGGAAACTATATTCTCACATCCTCCCTAATGTAACATTTATATATCTCAGTTTCTACCTCAGGAAAAATTAGTTAATTTTTTAAATCATACAATATAGTAGTCAATTTAAATGAGGTAATGTGGAAAAGCAGACAACACGTAGAAAGTACTGGATGAACAGTGACATTTTCTAACATTAACTTTGGAATGGTAGTCATAGTACCAGTCGATCCCATACCAGAACAACAACAAAGAAAACAAATAAGTGAACAAAACCTTAATTTAAAACAAAAACAAATTAAATTATGAGATAGATTTGTTCCTGTAGTGAATTTCATTTCTAATAATTTTAAACAACTATCTTTTACTACATATTTAAATTTTATTTTAACTTACATTTTCAACTAAGTTAAATCATACAGTTAATATTTTTTCAAAAATGTATAGGTTATTCTGTCATTATAGTCTAGGCAATTAGTAAGTAGACTATATTTCATATTAAGGTTAACAAAATTCAATAAGAAATTAAAGTTTGAGAACATCATCAATATTAAAGAAAAACTATGGTGGATTATTTAAGTTTAGTAAAGTATCATATCTATATATCATATATACATATATACATATTATATATATAAATTCAGGACCTCGACGCTGTCCTTGAACTTCTTTGTTATCAAAGCTAGCTCTCTAGCACTTGATCCACAATGCTACTTCTAGATTTTGAGTGATTGTTTGGTAATAGGAGTCTTATGGGGACTTTTTTGCCAAAACTGGTTTCAAACTGCAGTCCACAGATCCCATCCTTCTGAGTAGCTAGGATTACAGGAGTGAGCCACTGGTGCTCAGCATGTCATATCATTTTAATTAACTTTATTGTATATTTTATTTGATATCTATATTATGAGAAGTTCTATGTGGAATGTGAACAGATACTTCCCATTAAATTAAGCAAGATATTCAATTTGATGTACAGCTACAAGAGTATCATTAAAACATATAAAAGCAAATTTTATGATTTATACATATACACTACTTTAAGTATAATATTTAACTTACTTGGGTTTATTTTGTTTTTTAATTGTAAAAGTTATCTACAGAAGAGTCAGAGTTACATAAATTATAATTTGTACAATTTTTTGAACAATGTCATCCCTTGCTTTCTTCCAGCTTTTCTTTCCCATCTTAATATAAATCATAACACTAGTATATAATTATAATATTCAATACAATGTCCAGTGAGTACTGCTGCTTGATTTAAGTTTTAATATCACTTAAGTTTACTCACTGAAGAATGATGAACAGGGTAACATCAATCAACACATAAGCTAATTATTGGAGGTGCAACTCTTATGTACAACTATGTAGAGATAATAAAAATAAATTTAAAAATAAAAAAAGATCCAATCATCTGAGGGGCATCTGTGTTGGTTTCATATCTTAGCTAATGTGATACACACACACACACACACACACACACACACACACACACACACACACACACACAATGCAATTCTATGCCTCCATCAGAAAGAATGACATTGCCCCATTTGTTAGGAAATGCAAAGACTTGGAAAAAAAGTATATTAAGTGAAGTAAGCCAGGCCCAAAGAAACATAGGTCCCATGGTTTCCCTTATTTGTAATAACTAGTATATGTCTGAGACAAGCAGAAACTGTCAGATAAGTTGATGTTAGGCAAAATGAACCCCAAGGTAAGGACTCAAATGTTTTTCTTTCTTGCTATTATTTCTAATTATTTCTAACATATTTATAAGATATTTCATTGTTGCTTTGTATGTCTCCCCCCTCCCCCACTATAACCCCTGTTTTCACTGTATTTGATGTTGGTATGAGTTGTGGAGGGAAAGGGAAAAAAAATTGTTTAAATAGGGATACAGGTGGACCCATTGCAACAATGAGATGTACAAAACATTATGTCGAAAAACAAACATTACAACTCTGGCACGTGGGAAGAGGGACTGGAGATGGGAAGGGGTGGTAAGGGGAAACAAAGGAGGAGGCAACAATGCTTGATAAGAAATGTACTCATTACCTTGCCCATGTAATTGTAACACCTCTGTATAGTATTTTAACAATAAAAAATAAATAAATAAAAAAGATTACTTGCTGCTTAGTGCCAATTATATAAACTTTGAAGGTGGCTCAGTGGTAGAGTGCTTGCCTTGCATGCTTGAGGCCCTGGGTTCGATTCCTCAGCACCACATAGGCAAAAAGAAAGAAGCCGGAAGTGGTGGTAGCTCAAGTGGTAGAGCGCTAGCCTTGAGCTGAAGAGCTGAGGGACAGCTCCCAGGCCCAGAGTTCAGGCCCCACGACCAGACTCAAAATAAATTAATAAATAAATAAAATAATAAATTAATAAATAAATAAAATAAACTGACTAATTTTGTGATTCAAAATAATAGAACTTATATTTATTTAATACTTTTTTGGATTTCTAAAATAAAAATATAAAAAATACCCTAAATTTTAACATTGATAAACATATATGTATATCTGTGCTAAATAAGCAAACTTATATACACATATGTGTGTATATATATTCGCTTATATTTATTGGCACACATATATTATACACATACATTTACATAAAAATCTTAAGGTTTTGGGAACATAGATGGATTATAATAAGCATGTTTATTTTGAGTGCTGAAGATCATATGTTAAAAACCCGGACTAACCTACAATCATACACAGATGACATCATATAACGTGGGCCAAGCAAGATACCATACATGTGAAGAAAATAAAATTTTATCAGAGCATTGAAGACAAATTAACTCACTACTGATTGTCCTCCCTTGCTTTGACAGTATAATAATCACAGTTACATTGTGCAAATAAACTTAAATGGCCTCCCAAGGTGACAAGTGAAAATCCTACTGTGTAGTCTGCAACAGAGTTACAATGCACAAAAGTGATGCTAAAGGATTAATGCATAATTTCATTTATTCCACACAATTGAAGTTAGATTGGGATTTCTATCAGCACCTAAGAAAAATGAACATTCTTCAGCTTTGGAGAACTATACAATGTCAAAAGGATAACCATATCAATATACTAAAGATAAATGTATATGGATCAGACCCACTGATTTAAAGTAAAATACTGTTTCTTATGGAGAAAAGAATGAAGATCATAGCATTCTGTTATATATATGATATATGCCACAATATTATGTACATATATATTATGTACATATATATCATATATATCACACTTTCTTGATCCATTTGTCTACTGAGGGTCATAAGGGTTGATTCTATAGCTTGGCTATGGTAAAGAGCGCTTCAGTGAACATGGTTCTTTTGGTAGCTTTAGTGTGGCTTGATTTGTGAAAAATTGGACAAATGCCCAGGAATGGAATTTCTGGGTTATAGGAAGCATCATGCTTCCATTAGAAAAAATGATATTGGCACATTCATAAAGAAATAGAAAGACTTTGGGGAAAATATTATATTAAACAAAGTAAGCTATACCCAAATAAAGAGGTTGCATGGTATTCTTCATTTATAGTAATTAGAATGTGCATATAAATCTACAACTAAACACAATGGATGGTAAACAACAGAAATTTACAACTTGGGCATGATAAATTATACAGGATTCTAAACATTCACCCAGTGAGACCAAAGGAAGATATCTGTAGGAGAGGATCACAAAGGTTCAATAGCTATTTGCATATGATCATATAAAAATGTTATAAAAATTAACTCCAATAAAAGGAAATATGAGTTTTTTTCTTATTGTGTTTTTTTTTATTTCCTGCCTCCACTCCTTTTTTATACTGTTTTTGATTTTGTTACCCTATGTCTTACATGTAATTTCATCTGATTTGGGGAGAGATAGGAGAAACAAAGAACTGGGGGGACAAAGGATGAACAAATTCAGCTGTAAATTTGATGAGATACTATGTTGGAAATGAAGTACACAACTTGTGGGAGCAAGGGTTTAAAAAAGAAATATACTCAGTACCTAACCTATGTAAACTGTGATTCTTCTGTACATCACCTTTACAATAAAAATGAATTAAAAAATATATAAGAATGAAAATCAGAGTTAGTGTCCAAATCAACCTCTGTGATAGTAACACCAAAACACTTTCATACTGCTTATCTTTTGTCAGTAACAGCTTTAATCTCTACACTTTTCATGAATTCATTTAATTATTAGGCTGCTTGTTAGTAATTCTAATACTGTTCTTAGTTTACAGTGAGAAGATAGAGACAGAAAAGGTGAATTAACTACCAAAGATCACCCAAGTATAAAGTGAGAAAATTAGAATTGGAGCTAAATTTGGTTTTCTCTGAAAGCCCGAGCTCAAGTTCTATTTGCTGTCTCTGGCAGATACACCTGCTTCAGCACATTGTGTATGAAAGTGGCTGCTTGCTTGTTAGCAATTTTCTTCTTCAATTTAGAAGAAAAATGCAAAGTAGTAAATATTTACTGACCATCAGAGTGTCAAATATAAAGTCCTGTGAGGTGTAGAAAAGAAGGCCAGAATATCCTGCTGAACAGTTTCTGCTTAGTAATTATTTGTTAATTGATTGGAGAACATACTACTCAATGGACTGAATGCAAAAACACTCAAGATGCAAAGAAAACTAAGGACAAGCTGCTATGATCATTAATATAGACAGAAATGGGTAAATATGTTCAAAGTCTTGCTCTTCAAATGCAGCAAAGTCTGTTGGACATATATTAAAATCTACTTATTTCTGGATATATTAAACCTGCCAATAACAGGAGCATTCCTAACCTGAATGTTGTGTTCATGCATTGTTGATGTGGCCTTAATCAAGGGATACTACCATCTAAGTTTCATATCAACTTCAGATGAAAATGATTTTAATGCTTTCCAAACATAATCACAAATTAGGAATGTGAGCCCAATTTTTGTCAGCTTCTGACAGCTTAATATGCTGAAAATAGTGGGGTTCATTTTCAAAGCAGCATGCTTTAATTTAGCCATGCAGCTCATGTTTATTTTAATGGGAGTTGCACTGTGAAATCACTACAAAACACTTTGAACACTAACCCAACTGTGTTTACCTGAGGGAAAGGAACACTCATTGAATCAAAGAATAGGATAATAACTACTTAACCTTGGCCCAAAGGATGGTTTCTCGTTGGGAATAATTCCTACGTTCATATGCTTTAATAAAATAACAGAAAACACGTCACCTTAAAAGATTTTTAAACTTATGACATAATGCATTTGTTACATTTCAAATGCCAGCTTAATCTTAAGATATTAAGTAATCAGTATTAATCAATTAAATTATCGATCTTCATTACTTATCACTCAAGAATTTTTACTACTCATAATCATATTAATTATAGTGACATCAATAATACCCTGGCACAAAATTAGGGGTCTTGCCGCATCAGATATTCTACTTTCTCTAAAATTATTAACATCATATCACAGTCAAGCTATGTTAAACTACACTGCATTTAAAATATGGGTATCCACATCTCTAAACTAATGATTCATGAAATCATTTTCAGCCATTAGTCTATAAGGGTAAGTGCTGGCGGCTGTTTTATTTCACTGCTTGATGCCATGTCATCAATTTAAAATCTATCTAGTATGGGAGATTTTCATAGATCACATAATTCATTGAGGCCTGCCATGTTTTTTTAAATTTGCTTGCTATTGACAATTATAAATGAAAAGATTTTCCAGGAGGAATTCAGAAACTTCCCTTAACTACCTGCATCAAATCAAATTCCCAGTAAAGCTACGGTCAATTATAACACTGAAAATCCTGTAGGCAGAAAGTTTTGTCCATGGCATTCTAGGTAATACTGAGATCACTGATCTGAAAAAGCAAAAGGGTTTCCAACACTGAAATTGCAAATACTTTATAGAAAACAGCTTTTGAAAGTTGTGTCCTTTACTCTGTTACAGAGTGAGTATACAGGAAACAAAGATGAATTGTGTTTAAGATATTTAGAAGCAGTAAGCAAGCATTAGTAGTAACTTACCTGAATCTATTTCCTAAGTTAGGGTTTGAGAGCTCAAGGTTTGCTATGATGATAAACCTTTGTAGGTGTTATGTATTTGAATTACTTCAATTTGTTCAAATAACTTTATTTCCCAAATAATATTCTGAACTTTTCATTTTACATTTACTTCCCAATAAAATGAAAGTCATTACAATAAAAGGTTTGTCATTCGTTGATGTAAAATGTGATATGTATTTTTTTCCTGCCAGACCTGGGGCTTGGGCGCCTGGGCACTGTCCCTGAACTTCTTTGTCTCAACGCTAGTGCTCTCCCATTTGGCCACAGCACCACTTCCAGCTTTTTCCGAGTAGCTTATTGGAGACCAGAGTCTCATGGACTTTCTTGTGTGGGCTGGCTTTTAATTAAGATCTTCTGATCACACCCACCAAGTAGTTAGGATTACAGGTGTTAGCCACTGGGGCCTGGCTGTGAAATTGCCTTTTTATGCTATTATTTTATATCAGCAATGAGTTTTGCAATTCGAAGTTAAAGGTTCTATGGTTCTTTGATCAACATATAACAATTACATGAATAGATATTCATGTATTAAAAATATCTATTCATGGATTAAAAATATGCAATCCATGTATTAAAAATAAGAAAATTAAAGATACGTGAAGGTAAGCAATTTTATTGACTGTACCAGCATATAAATATCCAAGTTTATTTTTTAACATCAGTCTAGACAATACTTCTTATTATTTGGTCATTTATAGACACATAATTAAAACACAGTGATAAGTTTACTTGTCTGCTTCACAAAGCTAGTAAGTCTAGAAGAAGAAATTGAAATCCAGTGAGGTGATTTCAGACCTTATTTCCTATTCTGCATCTCTTGTCTTTGTAGTGTTACCTAAAAATCCCTCAATCCCAGGACAGTCAGCCTATCATGTACTGGCAAAAAAAATATAAATAAAAAAAAACATTAGGTGCTAAACTGGACCTTGATCCAGTTTTCTTTAGAATCTCTCCTGGCACACATGTGCTATCTTAATAAAATAATTAAGAAAGGTCAATTATTAAAAATGTTAGTATTACATTCTTATATTCTTTTATGGGAAAATCATGTAAGACATATATTGAATATTATAAGCAAGTATTAGAACTTTTTTTAGACAATGGCCACTTTTTTCTTATGTTTGAGTTTTATTGGTTTTGAAACCTTCAAAATATATTATATTCACATGTACTATTTAGAAACGTATATGTACATATATGTACGTATATATATATATATATATATACACACACATACAGAGCAGTTTCTGTTCATACGTATTATCTCATGGCTGTATTAAACAATAAAAATATTTTATGCAGGTGAATTAGTTAATAGGGAAGGCTCATTTAATGAGAAAATTTCACTCTATTTGGAGAAATTGCACAAGAAATTATAGCATGACATTAATTTAATATTTAATGACTGTTAATTATGTTAGTCATTGATTTATATAAAGGGAATACATACTGATCTAAGTAAGATTTCTTGATTGAATCATAATTTTAGATAGAGAAATAATATACATAAAATGAGGTATGCACATAAATTAATGGCACTTGATTATGTTATGCAAAACAACAACAAACTAACAGTGGGAAAAAGGAAGGTTTAGGGCAGGTTCTAGCAATAAATAATAATTGTCCTTATGTGGCATCATGTGGAAATTGTGAAGAAGCAGACTAAATAGCTGTAGAAATGTCAAAGATATAAAATCAATATTTGGGCACAGAGAGTAAAGGATTTCTCCCAGCCAACATTGTAAGATGACTCATAGGCACTCATAGACTTGTTGACTGTGGGCAGGACCTTAAACAGGGTATAGCAAAGCTCATAGGATTTGGCACATGTAATTAAAGTCCCTAATCAGTTGACTTTGAGTTAATGCTTGCTAATCAAAAGGAACTTTATTCTAGGGGTGCCAGCCTGAACAAGTGTACCCTCAAAAGAGGCTGCAGATTGAAGGAACATAGATTTTGTATTTTATTACTGGCTTTGAGGTACCAAGTCCCCACAACTTCCTCAGTTGCCAAGAAATGAATTTTGTCAACGGCTTAAGAAAAGTGGGAGGCAGATTCTTCCCTAAATAAGACAGCAACTTGGCTAATACTTTAAGTGTAACCTTATGAGACTCTGGTCAGAGGATCTATCTAATTTACTCTGACCTTCAAAATATGTGAGTTTTAAGCTACTAAATTTGTCATAACTATTATACAGGCAAAAATAAATAACAAGAACAAAAGTCAACATAACAGTTATCAGGTGAGAGAAGTAAATGGCTGGGCCAAGGAATAATTTTGTAAAAAAAACTAAATAAATAATAGAAAACTGCATATCTTGTAGAAGGAAGCAGTCATGTGGACTGAAGCATAGACACAGTCTTGTGTAGACACCACAACTTAACAATACAACTCATATTCATTCCCTCAGTGTTCCTCTGAAATACCGTAAGTGATGACTTTGAACAAGATTTCAGAAGACTGAGAAGGATTAGTTAAAGTAAAGCAAATTGAAAGCACATTTCTTGAGTGTGGCTGTAGTGCAAAAAGCAAAAAAAGTACTGTGGCAGAGCAGTGAAATACGGAGTGTAGCAGACCTACGTACAGTCTAGCTATAGACAGATTTACTGCACAATCTATGTGTGGCTCCTGCAAGTGCGTGCAGTCTTGCACTTTGCTAGGTATCTGACATTCTTTCAGTTTTCATTTGCTGACGATCAAACCAAAACTAATGAAGATCATCTAAAAAATTTATGAACATTAGCTCTGTTCTGGAGTTGGGAAAGACTGAACCCAGAATCCTCCCTGCCATGGCTGCTGCTGCTTATCATGTATGTGGAGCCAGATTGCTTTGCTGGTAAATTACATAGCCAGTACTAGACTTTCACAATGATAACAGGAAAGAATACATACAAATAGATTAACATATTTCTCATTTTTAATAGATGTCATTTACCCAAGATTATACAGCTATTAGATGAAAGAAAGGAAGAAAAATGGCATTTACATCCTCTAGAGAACCTAGAGACAAAAAAAGTTGGAGAGAATTTTCTAGGTATTGAAGCCAATGCCACAGAACTGGAAAAAATGTAATGAAAATAGAAGGGGGTAACAAATTTGACAAGAAATATACTCACTACCGTACTTATGAAACTGTAACCATTCTGTATATTATGTTGACAATAAAATAATAATAATAATAAAAGCAACTGACAACAGAGGTATAGGGACAGAAGGGAAAGGATTACTCAAAGAGAGAGCTGCAATTCTAATTCTATATACTAAAGGGATTATGGTGACAATGCTAGAGGGAAGGATACTGGGGGAGAAATACTATGGGGTTTTCAAAGACCATCATTACTACCAAATTGAAATTTCTGACATTACAATCACTAAAATGAGGATTTTTTTTAATTACAAAAACTATTTGAGATATATTTTTCTCATTTCTCATTCTCTCTGACTCCTTTCTAAATACGTCTGCCAGTCTCAATCCAATCACAATTTAAGAATAATATAATAAGCCGGGCGCTGGTGGCTCACGCCTGTAATCCTAACTATTCAGGAGGCTGAGATCTGAGGATCGCGGTTCAAAGCCAGCCCGGGCAGGAGAGACTGTGAGACTCCTATCTCCAATAAACCACCAGAAAACCGGAAGTGGCGCTGTAGCTCAAGTGGTAGAGCGCTCGCCTTGAGCTGAAGAGCTGAGGGACAGCGCCCAGGCCCAGAGATCAAGCCCCACGACCAACAAAAAAAAAAAAAAAAAAAAGAATAATATAATAAAGAAAAAATTTAAGGTTAGAAAAAAATTACTTTTGATCTTTGTCTTTGCATTTGATCTTTGCATTTCTTGACAATCTGGTTGAAGAAAAACCAGCATCATTTGGATCATTGGTGTGTTTCATAATCCGTTAGAGTTTTCTATTTAGCAATAACTGTACTAAAGTTGAAGAACTGGTATGTGAGACATTGCTTTCAGCTTTTCTCTTCCCACCATCAATAGAACTGGAAAATCACCACACAAGGTGCTGTCAAATTGTATTTTTAACAGCTTATTAAAAAAATTAGAACTGGTTTAAACTTTTGAACTTTCTGTTATAATTTTTGAGTAATTATCTCATCTTGTCCAAAAAAAAGAGAAACACAAACCTCAACAACAACAACAACAAAAACCTGGCCTACATCATCTCTACAAAACAATTCATTTGCCTTCAGATGAAAATTTCTGTTACTGAGAGCAGTAACATATTAACTAATTAGTTCTCTTTTCATTTTATAATTTGAAGCAAAATGGTGTAAGTCTTTCTTACAAAAGCGTCTTTAGTTAGGGGAAAAACATTAGCAAAATACTTTTTAAACATTTTATTGTCAAGGTGATGTACAGAGCAATTACATATGTAAGTACTGAGTACATTTTTTGTTGAACTTGTTACCACCTCCCTCATTTTTCTCCCACTTTCCACCCCCACCAACCCCTCCAAGTTGTACAGCTCATTTCCAACATGTTGTCTTGTGAGTATTGCTGTTGCATTGGTTGCCCCTTTGTCCTTTGTCTCACCATTTTGTTGTTCCCTTTCCCTCCCCTAATTCAGATAACTGTATATATAATACCCAGGGGACCAAAATAAAATATAGTAACAACATGGGATAAACCACAGGAAAAAAATAACAAAAAAAGAAATCACATATTATATAAAAAACAACAACAACAAGGAAAAAAACCCTCTTGTTTCCATGTCTTGGAGTACATTTTGCTTAGCATCATCATATATGGTTATATGTACCTGCCTATTGAGCTCTAGGCTGGACAACAAGAGTGTCTCAGGAGCTAAACCTGGCAAAATACTTTTAAGGATACTATGCCTTCGGTAGAAGTTCAATATGAAAGTTTTATATGTGTTCACTTGATGATTAAAAACATCCAGATTTCTACATTCCTAAACACTTATGGCCATAAGTTGACCTGAATGGAAGGAAGGCTTGCATATCTAGTGATTAGACTGTACCAAATAAAAAGGAGAAATCCAGTGTACTCAGACACAAAATAAAACCTACTCTTGCTCAGTGGCAGATTGCTTGTCTAGCAGCTTCAAGACCCTGGTTTGCTCCTTAGCACTACAAATGAAAACACCAACAACACTGCTCTAGAGAGTACTGTGCCTATTAACACTTGAAGCAAACCAAAAAGGGATTTTTTTTTTCTGCATCTAACAGCTGCCAACTTAAATTTCCCAAGTTTTCCTTCATAAAGAAAAGGGTCTCATATAGGGGCAAAACAAGACAAAATTGTCCTGAATTAACCCCTATTTCATCTTCTCAAAATCCATCGTGAAGTCTAGTGTGAAGTCTTACTCCCCAATAAATGGATGTTAAGAGTCTGTTATGAGCTAGAAAAATATAATGCATTTGCTGCCACTCTGATCAATGTCGTGATTCCTACTTATATCATTCACCAGTCCTAAAAGCAAAGTATACTTAACCTGGCTTTGCCTGACTCCCAAGTCAAGTCCATAACTTTCAGATAGTAGTTCTTATCTGTGTGGATTTTTAGAAAAATTAAGTTGAATGGCATTTGTATAATCCGGTGTCATGTAGGTCAGTATTGTGTCTCTTGAATATTATTGAATCTCCAAATTGTCCACAACTTACTATGCTGTTTCCCCTTATGGGATAATTTGCATGCCAGTATCCAATTTATTTTAAGCATTTAAAAAAATATTTATGTTATCTACAATAGGTACAAATGAGTTACCAGCCAACAAATCAGTTTGTACAGTACAATGAATTTTGATTGATGTCATCCCATTCATCATTCATGTACTGCCCTATCACTGCAAACACAACCTTCCTCTTATTTTTCTTAGTTTCATAGGATATACCTTGAATATTATTATTATTATTATTATTATTATTATTATTATTTCATTTATTCATTTTGTTGGTCGTGGGGCTTGAACTCTGGGCCTGAGCTCTGTCCCTCAGCTCTTCAGCTCAAGTCGAGCGCTCTACCACTTGAACTACAGTACCACTTCCGTTTTTCTGGTGGTTTATTGGATATAAGAGTTTCACGGATTTCCTGCCCGGGCTGGCTTTGAACTGGGATCCTCAGATCTCAGCCTCTTAAGTAGCTAGGTTAAATGTTTTTTTTTTTCTTGCTTGCTATTGTTTCTAACATATTTATAAGATGATTTCTTTGTTGCTTTGTATGTCCCTCCCCCACGGTATATAACCCCTGTTTTCACTGTATTTGATGTCGGTATAATTTGTGGTTGGGAAGGGAAAAAACAAATAATTTAACTAGGGAATACAGGTGGACCCATTGCAACAATGAGATGTACAAGATATTATGTCGAAAAACGAACCTTACAACTTTGGCGGAGGGTGGGGGTGAGGGTGGGAGTGGGGGTGGGAGTGGGAGATGGGAAGGGATGGGAAGGGGAAACAAAGGAGGAGGCAACAATGCTTGATAAGAAATGTACTCATTACCTTACCCATGTAACTGTAACCCCTCTGTATAATGTCTTTACAAAAATATATAATAAAAATATATAATTTAAAAAAAAATAAAAAGACAAGGAGTGGAAGGATTTATTCACCACAAGATCTTTAATGCAACCAGTGATACTTCTTGTAAGGTTATAATCAAGTGATGTTACAGATGTGATCTAGGATTGGGATTGCTGTTTTTCTTAGATAAGATTCCCTGTCTTCTACTGCTGCTCACATTCCCTATCAATTTATGCATAGTTTGAGAGCTTAACAATAAACAGCCAGAACTTTCTAGTAACTGCTGACAGGATTAATGCACCAACTGGACTTTCTCAGTGAATAAGATGAATCATGCAATTCTAAATGAAAATGCTTTTTCAAAAAAAAAAAAAAAGAACCTCGGGGAAGGTAGGGGGGAAGGTATGGTAGGGGGAAAACAATGGAGGGGGCAACAATGCTCAATAGGAAGTGTACTCATTACCTTACTCATGTAACTGTAACCCTCTGTATAGTATCTTTACAATAAAAAAAGAAAAGAAAATGCTTTTTCACAGTGGATCCTCTCCTAATTTCTCTCAAGGGGCAGAGGTGGTACCATTCTGATGACATCATGTTTAGAAATGATGTCATGCTTTTGGCGGTCTTTTAGAGGCAACTGCCAACTGCCAACTGGCTTCCACCTCAAAAACCCTGACAGTTTTTAATTATAATCGGTTTTGTATGACTTGCAAAAAGAATCAGAAATAGTCAGTGACTACTTGTTTTCTGACCAAGTATGTGGCTTGATCACTGTCATGTTTCTTTCTCTCCAGAGCATTCTACAGAGTCCAGACTTTGATCTACTAGAATTTCTATTTTCTTGCAACCAATGTCCCTTATTTTATATGTAAAATCATTGTTACATAGAAGGTACTTGACATATTACTTAATATAGTTTTATTTTTATTATTCTTGGTTTCCTGGCACCAATACGTAGAATGTCATTTTATAAATCTACAAATTCTTCCTTGTTCTTCATAATAGCTGGCTTGTTTCCATTTACAACTAAGATGTTATCATTTTTATAATCAGCTCTCCTATTTCGGAGGCTGATTTGACAGCAAGCATTAGTTTGTGTGCTTCAAACCTTCATATGCATCTTATTCTCTTGATACATTGTTCTATAATAGCCTTACAAGTTGCTGCAAGTTCAGAGTTTTGCATGTAGTATCAGTGAATCTTCTTACTCTAATGGTTCTTGAAAATATATGAGTTCTCCTAATGTACACTGTCAACTTAAGTAACAGTATGAATTTTGCCAAAGGCATCCTCAACTTACAAAAATGTTTAAAACAAATTAATCTCTCTGGTTAGATTTTATATTTTGTGGCATATATACATACATTTTTTATGTTTTTGTATTTAGTTTTTTTTAATATCTAAGAATTCAACTAGTCCAGATTGACAATGTGCTAAAATACATCTCAACTAACCATATGCAGATTTACTCTTGTTGTTCACTATAATAAAAATATACATTGACAATATGCTAAAAATACATCTAAATTAAACATGGGTGGATTTACTCTTCTTGTTATTTGCTAAGTACTATAGTTCAACAATTTAGTAATCTAGTAATCTAAAGATGACTTACCATACCCAGTAAAGACAGGTATAGACTATAAGCAAATACTATTATATTTTATATATGCGACTTAAGCAGTCATTGGTATTTTTATCTGTATGAGTTGGGAATCAATTCCACCAAATATACAGTCACTATACAAACTTATCATGTGTGTGTGTATACAGATTTATTTGTATACATGTTGAACATTTACAAGTATAATTCATTTTGCATATACTAGAATGGAAAACATACTGTAAACCCATATAGATGTAATTATAGATATAACTGATCCATATATGTATTTGTACACTTTCATCTATTTATATTTAAATCTATGAATACTATATGTAAGTGCATATTATACAATAAGGAATTAATATTTCCAAAGGCTCTTCTACCAGCAGTTTTCTAGTGGGAGTAATTTTGCTGTCCAGTGGATATTTTGGCAATGACAGCAGATAAGTGTGTTGTCACAGCTGAGGGGAAGGGTTACACAATTAACACTAAGTATACTATCAAACATACTAAAATTCACAGCACAGATTTTTAAAAATGTGTGGTCCTGAATGTCAATCATGTTTTGATTGAGAAACAATGACTTGTGTCCTTTACAAACAATACCAATCTGAAACATAGGTCCCTGGGTCCCTAGGACCCTGGTTATCCAAAGTCTAGTATAACAGAATACATGTGGTTGAAGACTTTATTCTTCCTACAGATGAGAATTACTTATTTCAACTAAGGTAGCTTCACAATATTTAGTTAGTTGAACATTACCCAGGAATGGCAGTTGCTGATTGTGTGTCATCTGGCACAAGCTTCTGCCCAGACATAAGGATACCTTGATCCACAAATAAAGAGAGCACCTCAAGGATAACATTAATCATCAGGAAGGTGCAGTTGTGTGGCTCTCTGCCTCATGCATGGTGCTATGTTAATTATGGCTCCTTTCCTTTGAGAATAAGGTTAAAATTATTGTGCGAGTTCAACTGAGAACATATTTGTTCCTCCTTCTAGTGAGCTTTTAACAATTACTTGATTGAAGATCTGAGCTGTAGGTAGCTCAATTTTGCAGACTCGTTATATTATTTCAGGCTTACTTAAGTGTTGACTCATTTTGTACTGTCTGAGAGCTGAAAAGAAATCTTTGGGGAAAGGCTAAAAATATCGTTGAGTTTTCTTTCTATTGCTTCAATTTTCTGTCTCTGATGTATTTTTGAAATCATATTCTATGCACATAAGGAATCTCAAGTATATTTAAAAGAGGAAAAACTTCTCCTCCCCTAGTACCCTTATACTTTGTCATTTAATCGTATACATGAATAGGTTTAATACTCAATCATTTTGTAAATCTCATTTGACTTTCAAATGGGTTTAATTTACATCATGATATAATTTCTCAGACCAGAAAGCATAGTAACCCTTTTTCTTCTGGGGTTAATGTTGATTTAGCTTAAAGCCTTAAGGATAATTACAAAGAATGTACTTCAGGTGACAAAGTAGTTTTGACAATCAGACTACTGATAGCCTTTCTTAATTATACCCTCTTCCACAATAGGAGGCTGGATGCTTTCTTCTAAGTAGTTTAAAATCCTGCTGTTGCATTCTTAAAATTAATGTTCATTGTAATCAGAACTTTTAACCTCCTGGTATTCCAGGCCACTTAAATTTTACTCACCAATCTATAATCTCCAATATGAAATTAAACTCAGGGCTGTCATTATTTTTGCTTTGGTGAAATGTAAGTATATCAACCAAGACATACATAAATATATAGAAACTTGCTTGTCTTTTTATTCACTTGATATTTTTGTGGCATATGATTTTTTAATATTTAGGTATATGTTATTTAGTTTCAGTTTTGGGTACTAAGTGGATAAGGTCAAAATTCAAAGGGAGTAGACAGGTTTACTGAATTAGAAATTATTAATGGAAGCAAAATTCATAAAGGAATGTATTTTATGCAAAATCACTATGATAATTTTCCATGTTTATTTTTTGAAAATACCTACATTATATACTTGGGGCTTAGCCTAAATATTAGAGTGCTTGTCTAGAAAGCATGAGGGCCTTGGTTTAATCCTCAGCACCAAAAAAAATAATAATAAAGAAAGAAAAGAAACTCCTTTGAACTTTGCTAAAATATATTGTATATATACACACATATATACTCAATATAAGTACATATAGTTAAAGAGAATATATCTATAAAACACATAATAACAAAATAATCAAATGAATGAAAGCATTCAAAAACAACATAGTTATCTTTAAAGCGAAATTAAAACTTAAAATCTTTTTTTTCAAATTAGGTAAGTCTGATCATTTATTTGACATGAATTTAGTTTTAATATCTTGTAATGTTGATTTTATTCACAGAGTGTTAAATGTCCATATGGAAAATGCAAATTTTAGTCACATATCCAGATGTTTGACTATATTAAATCAAACCAGTCTTTACTTTGGATTCTCATTTTGTAGAGAAGATTACATTTGTCATCCTATAAAATTTATTCTTAGCATTTTTTTTTCATTCAGAGCTAAATTGGGGTCTAATAAATTTGACATATATTCTTTTGGGTTTTGCTGACAAATTGAATTGCAATCCATACCATGCAGACTATAGTAATGATAATTACAATATTCAGTGTTTAAAGAGAAATGATCAAATGTATGTGTTTCAGAACCATTGTCTGACAGAAAAGAAATCTAATGAAGTAGCATGTCTAAGATCACACAGCTAGGTAAGAACAAAACTTTAAAAATGTCTGGTGACTTGACTGCTTTAGAATTCTACCATGCCTGCACATATGTGTTTGTGCATACATTTACTTTGTCAATGTGATAATAGAATTTACAGTTCACTTTTGAAAATAAATACCCAAAACAGATTAAATTTAAGATTTTCCAAGAAAGGTAAACAGCAAAATTTCTCCATAGTTTCTACATAAAAAGTAAAAACAGTCAGATCTTTAATTTCTCTATGTTTTACCTCATTATTCATAAAATTGAACTAATTTCTAAAGGATTATATAATTTGTGCTATCCATATTCTATATGGGGATACATCTGGGGAGCATATTCACAGATGTTAGAAAACATTACATCGAGTTGAATACGCAGAGCAAATGCATGTGGCTTTGTACTGTGCACTTACTAGGCACCCATCACTATACTTGAACTTAGAACAAAATAGTAAGGCTTTGGGTACTAAAATAACTTTCCAATTGAGTATTCTTTTCTGGGTAAAAAGATAATTCATTGCATTATTTTCCCTTATTCAGATCAAAAGTTAAGACTACAATATTATAGACAGCTGCCAAAAGGGATAAGAACAGTACAGTGGTTAAGTCCTTAAAAGTAGCATGGTTCAAATATTAAAAATTATAAGCAAGAATTCATCATGAGAAACATATTAGTGTAAGAAAACAATTGTAGAGGATAATATGTTATCTAGTAAGTAGATGTCATGATGACATATGAAAAGTCATAGCTTGAATAAAACCCTGAACAGTTTAGATTGGGGACAGAATCACAATTAGTATGTATTGCTCAACAAAGCATTTGACCTGATCAAGAAAACCAAATACTGTCAAAACCTTCCATAGTTATGCATTCTTATGTCCAAGTACAGCAAAATTAAACCACTTGCCCAATATAAAAATTGGTAGTTAGAAAGTGAAGAACCTGTGAAAAAGTTCTGGAAGATAATTAATAGAGATTACTAACTGGATTAAATTACTAATTCTAGGCAAATGTAGTGTGTGTGTGTGTGTGTGTGTGTGTGTGTGTGTGTATGTGTGTGTGTGTGTGTGTGTGTGTGTGTGTGTGTGTGTGTGTGTGTGTCCACACACAGGACCAAGCATTAGTGATATCCAATTCTACTTACGACTGGTACTGTAAGTCTGTGCTTATGGGATTTTGTTCAAGTGGAGAAAAGACTCCATACAATTAATCTGTGCAAGCTGATTTATACCAGACTCCTCAGATTTTACCTCCTGCATATATAGGACTGAACAATGTATTTTTGTAGTAATATTAATCGAAGATCTTTGAAAAAAATGATCTGTATTGGATAGTGGACAAAGAAAGATATTCAGTGGAAAAGATGAAATGCAAACAATATTTTGATGGCTTCAATCTTGATTTATAATTCACATGAATTTAGCAACATGTTTTTAGAAATGAACTACTGAATCATGAATTGTGATGGGAAAGATGATGATTACATATGGATGAAAATGCATGTTTAAGAGTCAGTTTCAAAGGTAATATTTGAATCTCTGGGAATGAATAATATACTGAAAGAAGAAATATCACAACGTAAAAACTATAAGAAATTGTAAGTGCCTTTTTGTTTTGTTTTGCTTTGTTTTTTTGGTGAAAAGAATGAAGAGGAAAAGCCGAGCGTGGGTGGCTTGCCTGTAATCCTAGCTAGTTAGGAGGCTGAGATCTGAAGATAGCGGTTCAAAGCCAGCCAGGGCAAGAAAGTCCGTGAGACTCTTATCTCCAATAAACCACCGGAAAACCGGAAGTGGCGCTGTGGCTCAAGCAGTAGAGCACTAGCCTTGAGCTGAAGAGCTGAGGGATAGCGTCTAAGCCCAGAGTTCAATTCAAGCCCCAGGACTGACAAAGAACAAAAACAAAAACAAAACAAAACAAAAAGAATGAAGAGGAAACAAAAGAGCTGTCAAAAACAAATGAAACCAGGTTAGTGTCATCAAAAGATGTTTTTTTAAAGTATGGTTGACTTTTAAATATAAGAAGTGTGTACAACAAAGAAATAATCTTATAAATGCGTTAGAAACATATGCATGAAAGAAACGAAAACATTAAAATACATATTTAAGGGTTCATTTTCCTAACATCACATTATCTGACCTTTTCTGCTTAACTCATACCTATACTAGATATTGCAAATAAGGGAAACCATGGGACCTATGCTTCTTTGGGCCTGGCTTACTTCACTTAATATAATTTTTTCCAAGCCTTTCCATTTCCTAACAAATGGGGAAATGTCATTCTTTCTGATTTTCTTGATCCATTCATCTACTGAGGGGCATCTGGGTTGGTTCCATATCTTAGCTATGGTAAATAATGCTGCAATAAACATAGTTGTGCTGGTAGCTTTAGTGTGGTCTTGTTTGTATACAGTTGGGTAAATGCCCAAAAGTGGGATTGCTGGATCTGTCCCTCCCCCACAGTGTAACCCCCGCTTTCACTATATTTGATGTCAGTATAACATGTGGAGGAGATGGGGGCAAACAAGTCGTTTAAGGATTCAGGTGGACCTGTTGCAACAATGAGAAGTACAAAATGTCATGTCAAAACCAGCTTTACAATGTCGGTGGGGGGGTGAGGGGGGTATAATTGGGTGGGGGGAGGGGGGAGGCTGGGAAGGGAGGTGAAGGGTAAACAAAGGAGGAGGCTGCAATGCTTGGTAAGAAATGTATGCATTATCCTGCCCATGTAATTGTAGCCCCTCTGTACAGTATGTTCTCAAATAAAATAAAATAATATTAAAAAAAAAAGAAGTGTGTACAATACAATGAAACTTGACAGAACAATTGGCCTAGGCTACTGTGTGCTCATGGGTACTACTATAAGCACGACCAAGTGATGAGGATAAAGTCACAATACAGAGAAGATAAGAGGTAAGAAAAAAAAATCTAGAGGTACATCCAAATCCTCTCTCAGATCCTAAATGAATCTCAGAAAGTTATTTTCACTAATCAAAGGCAACATTTGGAAAAAGAAAAGCTAGAGGAAAATGAAAGCCACCTAAAGATTAGAGTGCCAGATTTATATATATACATATATAATATTTATAAAATTATATATTTATATTATATTATAAATATATATACAAATATATGTATATACATATACATATATAACTATAAATGTGCTATATACACATATAATACATTATATGTGTATATATAATATTTATAAATATAATATATAGTCAAGATGCAACTAAAATTGTACCCGAGGAGAGGTATTATCCTTCAAAAATTGGGCACTAATATACTCTGAGGAAAGAATCTTTTGAAATTACATTCAAAGTTCAGCCTATAACCTTGTTCTTCCAAAAGGACAGTCACTCATTACTCAGGCAGAAATATTAAAACATGTTTTATGAATTACTTAAAAGTGAGGAGTAAACCATTGCTTATGATGCCTTTTTGTAACACAGGATTTTAATTATAATTGAATATGTATTACATGACACAGTATTCTATGAGAAACATGTTATGTTGATTTCCAGACTTAATTTAAATGGAGTAATTCCTCACTATACTTCCCTTGCTCAATCTTTGAGTCTCAAATCTTGTAAACAACATGGCATATGATTAGTCCTGAGTAAATATTATGTTGAAATTGAAGAAAATACTTGTCAATTGTTCATTGTGAAGAAATGGTATTTGACTTTTGTTGTGTGTTTACATATGTATTCTTATGGATTTTTTCCCAGTGTTTTAAAAAGTATTTTAATTTACCTTCAAAGCGTAAACATGTGATAGCAGAGAGTTATATTTCAGTAGTCCAATGTGTATAGTTTAAATAATGAGGTTTTCTCTGTGTTGGTGTGAAAAAGTGAATGCCTTTTTTGTGACTAAAATGAGCTATCATCTAGTATTTATGTGTTTTACAACAGATTGTCACTTTCTCTGATTAAATGTGTATATAATAACCCTATTGTCATCATTCTTCTTAAATTGTAGTTAATACTTAAATCATACTGTCTTCTTTTTCTGGAATGAACATGCTATTTTCTAAATAAATATCTTCCTTCAGGTAGAAATGAATAACCAAAATCAGACATATTAAAATACAGACACTCTGATTGTTAAATTTATAGTTTATTATAAAAGTTGAACTATAGTCAATTTGTAATAGTTTTTTAATAGAATATAATCATCATAATAAAATCAATTTATTATTATAGGGTTTTCTCTAATATTTTACATACTACAAATTTTTTTTTGTCAGTTGTGGGGTCTGAACTCTGGGCCTGGGTACTGTCCCTCAGCTCTTCAGCTCAAGGCTAGCATTCTACCACAGTGCCACTTCTGTTTTTTTTTCAGCTTATGTGGGCCTGAGGAATCAAACCCAGGGCCTCATGCATGTAAGGCAAGCACTCTACCACTGAGCCAACTTCCCAGCCCCTATTTTTACTTTTCTTAGTTGTATGTGTTTAGGATTAAATTGTTTTGCCAAGATTCAAAACAGTTTGTATTTAATGTAGCTTTTAGTTTTTGCCTTATTTTATCTAATTTCAGTTTAGAAAACATGCATAATCCTGAAAGAACTGTTTCTGATTTTCAGTCAAAAAAAAATCTAGATGAATTTGATTTCTATCCATCAGAAAAAATATGCCCATATCTGTACAGATTTAGCCCAAAGTAGCATTTTAAAGTTACTAAATTAACATATAAATATATATATATACATATATATTTATTTCTAATGTAATTCTAAGCCTGAAGCACACATTTTCCCCACAAAAACTCTTTGGAGCTTTCATTGCCAAGAAAAAAAATATGTCTAAGTTTTCCTCCACTGTACATCAGTTTTTGGATAGATATATTTTATATATCTTATACATATACTCAAATTTTCTGTGAAAATCTATAACTATATTGAAAAGCGCAGAAAATTTCAAATGAATTTACAGTGTGAGATGCCATATTCCTTGCAACATTAGAGCACCCCCATCCCTGGTTTTTCACTGCTCAATAAAAATATTTTATTAAAAAGTCCTTATAACAAAATTATTGCAAGTTTACATTATCACTTACAGAACTCCTCTAACCTGCCCCAAGCATAATTTCATCTACTTCAAAATTACAATAAGACTCAAATCTTTTAAGTAGTACTAACCTTCATTTTATTTTTAATTTCTACAATCCACAAAAAATTAACCATTACTTCTTTTAAGTTATTGAAAAGGAAGTATATGACTGAGTGAGAACATGTGTTGGTTATTTCAATAGTTGAGTAGTAGAAGGGAAAACAAGATGTTTGATAATTATATAATAAGGTGGCCTTGGATTTTCTTTGATGTTTCCCTTTGAAAACACACATTCAATTTCCAAAAAAAAAATGTGCAGGGGTTGAGTGAGGTGCTGGTGGCTCATGCCTGTAAGCTTAGCAACTCAAGAGGCTCAGATATGAGGATCCTGGTTCAAAGACATCCAGGACAGGAAAGAATGTGAGGTTTTCATTTCCAATTAACCACCAGAAAACTGGAAGTGGAGCTGTAGGTCAGAGTTGCACAGTGGTAGCCTTGAGAAAAAAAGCTCATGGCGAGTGTCCAGGCCCTGAGTTCAAACCCCATGACCAATAAAGAATAAAAGAAAAATTATTGTATAGGCCTTATGTTTGATTATTTAAAAAATCACTCCCATCTACTCTTCTCCAGTCCTTATTGTGACTGCCTATTTATTATCATAGACATCCATGTGATTTTCAGCTCTACCTTTTCCCACTAGACAAAACCCTCAATAAAACATAAGGAGTGTTTCTTCACACATGTGTCAGGAATCCATGCTACTCTTCTCAAACTTTTCTATTTGCTTTCAGCATGCTACATTAAAAATGAGGGTGCTTCAGTTTTCCAACAGGGACTGTAACATTCTGTTATGCTGACATACAAACACTTCTTAATATCTAATTACTTCCCCTTTTGGAATACTCTGCTCCATTTACCTTTCCATCTTAAGGCCTTTCCTTGGCTCTCCTCTTACCTGGAACTCTTCATATACTTGCTTGTATATCACAGTTTGGAGAAAGGCATTCCTTAACCACTGTGAATATTTAATGACGAACTCAACTTAATTCGAATTTACTTTCACCCTGTGTGTAAAATAAAGTAACAAAAAACACTAAAATGTAATTTAAATAAGACTTCCAGTGTGTGAATTCTTGGTTTATGGTGAAAGTTTAATTAGATTTGGATTAAAATCAAGATCAAAGTTGGTCATACATCTTCTAATTAATTCCTGTATTAAGCATTTGAACTCTCCTTTAAGTTCAGGTCAATTTTACTTTCTTGCTCTTTTGGTTGTTGCCACAAAAGCAAAGCAGCTAGTAAACGTCCATTTTAGTTGGTAATTACGAAGTTGTCCTTTCCTGCTGTAAGTTACAGTAGATACTCCTGGCCTCAGAAAACAAAACTTTATCATTTAATTCCTCTAAAATGTGAATGAATATTAGTGTTTTATTAAATTCTAGACTCATTAACTTCAGTAAAGCAAACATACTTTAAACAAATCAGAAAAAAATCTATTTTCTAAGTCTCTATTACTTGGCTTTTCCATATTAACTTTTAATCTAGAGGCAGAATTCATTCAGTGATTATTACAAATGATAAAAAAATATTATTAGCAGCATGGTCAAATTTTCCTAAGGTTATTTACTCTACATATGTTTTATTTTATTTACTCTACATATGTTTTTTACTCTACATATGTATTTACTCTACATATTTTCTTGTGTCATGCTAAGTGAAGAAAAAGACTCATGACTATTACTTGACTTTATAAATAATCTAAAAAGTCATTGAAAACACTTTATTTTTTATTTTTGCCAGTCATAGGGCCTGAACTTTGGTCCCGGACACTGTCCCTCAGCTCTTCAGGTCAAGGCTAGCGCTCTACCACTTGAGCCATAGCACCACTTCCAGCTTTTTTGCTTATGTGGTGCTGAGGAATAGAACTCAGGGCCTCATGCATGCAAGGCAAGCACTCTACCACTGAGTCACCTTCCCAGCCCCTGAAAACACTTTTTTAATTCTTATTTTAGCATTTAAAAAATTGATACCAGTGAACTGCATACAATTGGTAAATATCACAATAACAAATGATCATCATAAGATCATCATAAGAAAAACTCATATTACTGGTAAATGTCACAGTAACAAATGATAATCATAAGAAAATCTCATCCTAGTTTTTCCTCCCACTTCAAGGAGAACTTTTATGTATTTTAGTTAGTTATAATTTGGTGCTAGTCTTAACTGGAACTTAACTTTCTATAAGAGGTACTATAAATTACCTTGGCTAATATAATTTACTTATTAAAAAAATAGAAATCCTATGGAGTATGCAATGTTATTTAACAGATAATCTAGAGTACAATAAAAATCTATTAAGTCCTCAGAAGATTCATTTTGTGGAAAATAGAAGAAAAATATACTTTGTATTTTTGAAGAAGGCTAAAGAACATACTTAAATGTTCTCCATGAGTTGACCTTTTGTTTCACTGCATGATGTATGTCCTTGTTAAGCTCTGGTGACAAAAGATTATTGCATTTTAAAGCCATTTCAAGTATAAAATTATTCAGAATTTCTACTTTATAAAAATGGAAATTTGCATAAAGTGATTTACACTTTTAGAACACAAGGAGCATAGAAACTGATTCTTCTTATTACATTATGACTTATGAATGCCATTTCAGAATTATTTTGATTATAACTTTTATAGGAATATATGAATGCTTACTAGATCATTCACATTTGAGAATATCTGAACAATCTTAGACAAATTACATTATATTAATATGTTTTATTAATATGAAGTTAAAATACAATGAATAAAACTCTAAAATGAGTTTTTAAAACAAACTAAAATGATCAACAATAAAATATTTTTAATAAAGAATGAATTGCATCATCTGTGATGTGTTTATCCTTATAAAGTTAATTACATCAATTTGAAACACCTGTTATTATTATTATTATTATGTATTTATTTTAGAGGGTGATTAGTTTAAGATATTTATTTATTTATTTATTTATTTAACTATGGTTTATTAAAAGGAACTTTGTGTGCAGGCCTAAGGCTTAAAGAAATTATTGGCTTGCTATTCTGAGTAATCTTTTTTTTAATGAGGTTTTTTTATTGTGAAAATACTGTAAAGAGAGGTTACAATTACATGAGCAAGGTAATAAGTACATTTCTTATCAAGCATTGTTGCCTCCTCCTTTGTTTTTCCCCTCCCATCTCCACAACTATACTCCCCCACCCAAAGTTGTAGTTTGTTTTAAAACGTAGCATTTTGTACATCTCATTGTTGCAATGGGTCCACCTGTATCACTATTTAAACAATTTGTTTTTTTCCCTTCCCCTCCCCAAATCATACCAACATCAAATACAGTGAAAACTGGGGTTATACAGTGGGGGAGGGACACACAAAGCAACAAAACCATCACCTTATAAATAGAAACAATAGCAAGAAAGATAAAACTACTGGTCCTTATCTTGGAGTTCATTTTGCCTAACATCATCTTATCTTACCTTTTCTGCTTGTCTATTCTGAGTAATCTTTACTTGGAACTTCTACTACTGCAGAGAGTTAACTCTGTAAATATTTTTTGTTACTGTTGTTAATTCACCTGAAAAGAGCTTAGCAATGGAAATTCCCTGATTTTTGATGTTCTATCTATAAGGCTACAACTAGAGATCTAGACAGTGCCAAGGTGTAATTGTCCAATATATTCTACATGAAGGATAACATGGGAATCAACTGTTAGTTTCAACTTCATCTCTGCCTTTGTGTCAATAACCACCAGCTTATTGTTAGCCTTGAATGAGAATTTCCCACAGCTTTAGATTATCACAATTACATCAAGAAATTGCTAAGATATATATTTTTTGTATATCAATTATCAATAATTATAACATAAATTATGTAATGCTATATTCTTACACTTAATTAATTAATTAATTAATTATTTTGGTTTTAGTACTGGAGCTTGAAACCTGGGTTTTGCACTCTCGCTTGGCTGTTTCCTAAGGCTAGCATGCCATACCACTTGAGCCACACTAGCACTTCTGAATATTTGCTAGTTAATTGGGGAGAAAAGTCTCATGTTTTCAGCTCAGGCTGGCTTCAAATCTCAATCTGCAGATTTCAGCTAGGAATAGAGATGTGAGGAACCAATGTGCAGCTTATTTTACCACATTTTTAAAGCCATTCATAGGTTATGTTCTTAGCTTCTTCCTTCTTCCTATTCCGGTTAATTCTTTACTTCATTTTCTTGAAATTGAATTTTTAACTATACTAATATGAATTTGATAGGTTTGAGTTTCATACATTATTTTTATTTTAATGAAGTTATTTCTCCTTTATATCTGAGGGGAAGACTTCACCACAGATGAAAACAGTAATGAAGAATGCTATTCTCTGAAAGGATATGTTCAATCTTATAATAGCTCACACACTAAAATAATACATTGTGATTGTGTTCTTTGGTATATTATTCAGGTTCACTACTAAGATATCCAAAGGTAAAACAAATAAGCTCATGTCTAGTTTCCAATGGTTAGGAATAGATAGAAGACACTAACTTTTCAGAATCCTTCACACTTGAACATATGGATAAAATGGCTTGAGTCATTAGATGGATCTCAAGAGTGTAATTCTTGGTGTAGAAGCTGAGGCAAACACAGTTTGAGACTGGGATGGAGAGATAGCAGGTAATTTGCACATATTACATGACTATTTCCTGTTTTGATTTCTGAACTTTTTGTACTGTTTGTTATTTATCTGTTTGGGGGGAGTTAAGGGTGGAGAACTGAAATACTGGGACGAAGAATGAATTAATGCAGCAGTTATATACTCATTTGCCAATATGTTGAAAATGAACTTTACAACTATTGGGAAAGAGATCGGGAGGGAAAAAGTGATGCTGTTCAAAAAGAAATGTATGTTTTACCTCACTTATATAACTATAACCTCTGTATTTCATCTTCACAATAAAAAAAACTAAATACATAAAAGTACTTTCCTACATTGCATGGCACTAATGAAATTGTACAATGATCTTAAAGAGCTTTTTTGGGTAAGTATGTTTTGCAGGAATTTGTGGCATAAAAGTTACTTATTAAAATTTTCCTGACAAAAGGTTAAATGAAACCTATTGAGTTACAAGATTATAAATAGAAAAGATTCTGTGATTGACGGCAACAATTATACATTCACTGACTCAGTGGGGGTTGACTTTATTTGTGATGGAGAATAGGTGCAAGGAATAAAGGAAGTCAAAGATATTCAGCTGGATAATTGCAGTCCAGTAATACAAATATTTTCTTTGAAAAAAATGTACCTAATTACACTAAGAGACATCAATTTTTCTCTGGTTTATTTTTCTTCCCCATACATACCTAATGTATTCAGCATTTTTTGCATATTTTTCTTTCTCCAATTCTAATGCAAGATTAATCGTGCAGCAACACATTATATTTTAGGTTTCCTTATTGTCATTTATTGTATGCTTAATAAATGTTGAAAACCACATGAAAATATAGATTTTACAAATATGTGTTTAAGATACAGAAACAGGTCTTATAAAGTAATCTCAGAAAAATAAATACAGATAGTCAAACAGAATATCACATTTTAGACTATCAGTAAAAACCTGGAGAACTCAATTAACATGACTCTGTTAGAGGGCCAAGATCAACAGGATAAATAAAGTATTTTACTTTGTTACAGACAGTAAATATTGAGAAAAAAGCAAAATAACAAAAAACCTCTCACTTCCATTTCTTGGCATTTATTTCAATAAACCTCATTTATTATTTGGTTATTTTCTTTTTATTGTCAAGGTGAGGAACTAATGGGTTACAGTTACATAAGTAAGGTAGTAAGTACTTTTCTTTTTGAACTTGTGACCCCTTCCCTCATTTTTCTCCTTCTTTCTGTCACTTCCCAATCCCCCTCCCAAGTTGTATAGACCATTTCCAACATATTGTCTTGTGAATATCGTTGTTCCATAGGTTCAACCTTTGTCCTTTGTCTCGCCATTTTAAACATCATTTTATATGAGTATATGCACATATATATTGAGCCTTTGTGATCCTCTTATTCCCATTTAGAAATAAGGGGAATAAAGTATTTTACTAAGGAAGATAAATTTGAATCTAGGTAATACGAGCCTAGATCCAGAGATTTTAATGTTACTCTGTCATTATGTTATAACAATGTGTTTAAAAGAAGGTGAAAGAAGCCATAATGTTCAATGTACCTATGTGAAAATTGAACCAGGTAACTGGAGGGGATGTGTGGGGTTGAGATAGATGGGGGGGCGTGTAGAATGCGAAAGGGGTGACACTGGTCAAGTGACATATTAAATTGATGCCCTTTCATACAACTACTTAAAGATAATAAAAACATAATTTTGAAACAAAAGAGGGACACACTTAGAACAGCAAAATTAATGGTATTAACTCTGTTTAAGGGGAGTCCACTGGGGTGGTCATGTGTTATCTAGTAATTTGAGTGAACCTCAGGTTTAAAGTCTCTTAAAGACAAAAAAAACACCTTTTTTTTGTATGCTTCAGAGCTACTGCACACAGTGTAGATGAAAGTTAATTGATGATTTCACTACTTAATTGATTTTCAATAATACTTAGATAGAAAAATCTTTAACTACCACCATGAAGACTATGTCCATGGATTTTACTGCTAGACTAAAGCGGGTATGGAATTATAATGATTACCAGAATGAATAGATTTGATCTACCATCTGGAATTTTAAATAATTTCCAAAATCTGCTGCCTGAATATACTCAGAGCTCAAACAAGACAAGCTCAGCACCGACCATGGTGAGAAGGGGGAAGCAGCAAAGGAGATGGTGACTGGCTCTCATAATTTCTTGGTCCACAAAGCCCATTGAAATGTAAAGATCAATATTTGAAAACCATGTCATCAAACACACTTACACTTTTTTGTTCATCTGCTTTTAGGAATTGACAAAAGACTTATCACCTTTTTTTGTTGTTTTGTTTTTGATAGTTTTTTTTATTGTGAAAATATCTAGTATATGTATGAGTCAAGCAGAAAAGGTCAGATAATGTGATGTCAGGAAAATGAACCCTTAGATGTGTATTTTAATGTTTTTTTCTTTCATGCATGTGTTTCTAACACATTTATTATAAGATTATCTTTTTGTTGCTTTGTATATCCCTCCCCCACAGTATAACCCCTGCTTTCACTATATTTGATGTCAGTATAACTTGTGGAGGAGATGGGGAAAAACCAGTTGTTTAAGGATACTGGTGGACCTGTTGCAACAATGAGAAGTACAAGTTGTCATTTCCAAAACTAGCTTTACAATGTCGGGGGGGGGGGGGGGAGGGAAGGGCGGGAAGGACAAGGATTGGGATTGGGGGGGAGGGAGGAGGCTGGGAAGGGATGTGAAGGGTAAACAAAGGAGGAGGCTGCAATGCTTGGTAAGAAATGTACACATTATCCTGCCCACGTAATTGTAAATCCTCTGTACAGTATGTTCACAAATATAATTAAATTAAATTAAAAAAAACCTTAAAAAATACTGCACAGAAGGGTTACAGTTACATAAGCAAGACAATGAGTACATTTCTTTCTTTTTTTTAATATTATTTTATTTTATTTGAGAACATACTGTACAGAGGGGCTACAATTACATGGGCAGGATAATGCATACATTTCTTACCAAGCATTGCAGCCTCCTCCTTTGTTTACCCTTCACCTCCCTTCCCAGCCTCCCCCCTCCCCCCACCTAATTATACCCCCCTCACCCCCCCACCGACATTGTAAAGCTGGTTTTGACATGACATTTTGTACTTCTCATTGTTGCAACAGGTCCACCTGAATCCTTAAACGACTTGTTTGCCCCCATCTCCTCCACATGTTATACTGACATCAAATATAGTGAAAGCGGGGGTTACACTGTGGGGGAGGGACATACAAAGCAACAAAGAAATAATCTTATAAATGCGTTAGAAACATATGCATGAAAGAAACGAAAACATTAAAATACATATTTAAGGGTTCATTTTCCTAACATCACATTATCTGACCTTTTCTGCTTGACTCATATCTATACTAGATATTGCAAATAAGGGAAACCATGGGACCTATGCTTCTTTGGGCCTGGCTTACTTCACTTAATATAATTTTTTCCAAGCCTTTCCATTTCCTAACAAATGGGGAAATGTCATTCTTTCTGATGGAGGCATAGAATTCCATTGTGTATATATACCACATTTTCTTGATCCATTCATCTACTGAGGGGCATCTGGGTTGGTTCCATATCTTAGCTATGGTAAATAATGCTGCAATAAACATAGTTGTCCTGGTAGCTTTAGTGTGGTCTTGTTTGTAAACATTTGGGTAAATGCCCAAAAGTGGGATTGCTGGATCATAGGGGAGATCTATGTGAAGTCTTTTGAGGAACCTCCATACTGCTTTCCAAAGTGGTTGAACAAGTTTACATTCCCACCAACAATGAAGTAAGGTTCCTTTCTGTCCACATCCCCTCCAGCATCTGTTGTTGTTAGAGTTCTTGATTTTTGCTCTTCTAACTGGAGTGAGGTGATATCTCAATGTTGTTTTGATTTGCATTTCTTTTATGGCTAGGGATGTTGAACATTTCTTCATGTGTCTATTGGCCATCCTTGTTTCTTCTTCAGAGAAGCTTCTCTTTAAGTCTTTCGCCCACTTATTTATTGGGCAGTTGTTTCTTTGAGGATTTGTTGTTGGGTGGTTTAATTTTTTGAGTTCCAAGTATATTTTAGATATGAGACCCTTGTCCGTTGTATGGCTAGTAAAGATCTTCTTCCAATCGGTGGGCTTTCTATTGATCTTGCTAGCTATGTCATTTGCCCTGCAGAAGCTCTGCAACTGTATGCAATCCCATTTGTCCAACTTTTCTTTGATTTGTTGTGCTTCCGGGTCGACAATGAGTACATTTCTTATCAAGCATTGTTGCCTCCTCCTTTGTCTTCCCCTACCCTTCCTTCCCTCCTCCACAACTACACCCCCCCATCCCTGCCCAAATGGTAAAGTTCATTTTTCAACATAGTGCCTTGTACATCTCATTGTTACAATGGGTCAACCTGTATCCCTATTTAAATGTTTTGTTTTTTTTCCTTCTCCTCCCCCAAAACCACAAGGAAGCATGTAACAATTGAAGAGGTTGATCAAATTTTATTTCCATTTTAAATGTAAAGAACACATCTCTTAAGATGAGTTTTTGCATGCTCTCCAATCAAGTTGCACCATTTTCTTTTCCAAGCCTATTACAAAGCATAGTCAAGACAGCTAAGAACAAAAAGCCAGGTGACCCCTTCATTGTGTTAAAGGATGTATCTTAGACACATGCTTGCCCCCTCGTAGTATTCATATCTCAAATTGAGTGAATTTATTTGATAAATAACAGCTTCCAGCTTTCCAAATCATGATTTCGGATACATATATGTGCATATATACATATATAAAAGTATAGATGCTACATATATGAATACATAATTATGTAGGTAAATGTGTAATACTTTATATAATGTACATATGCATAATATTTTATTGCTACAGATCTCTGATTACTAAATGTAAGAGTAATGCTATATTCAATTTAATAAATTCAGCTTGATGCTAGCAAAATATTATTCTCAAATAGTAAAGTTAGTTTGTATTCAAACAAATTAAGAATCTGTTATGTAGCAAATATTATGTTTTGGTAGGAATTAGAGAGTCCTATTCTGTGATGGAATTTTAATCTAAACCCTCTAAACTTAAATCCCGTGTTGTTTTCTGAAAATTGTTTGAAGAGTATCATCCAGCTTTATCTTAAAACCATGTTATTTCAAGGAAGATTAAAATATATATCTTTACCAATTATACCAAGCAAAAGTATGATTTTGCTTCTTAGTATATAGTTTCTGGATCTGTTGAGGGCTGGAGTGGGTTATATTTCATGTTTTCTCATGGCACATCTTGTCTCTCTTATGAGAAGAATTGCCTTTCTTCTATGACAGGGAAGAGAAACATGAGCACCAAGCCCAAATTTCTCAAGTTGACAGAAAGTATGACTTTTATGGGTGCTACAAGTATATGATCTATTCACTTCTACCAGCGAGGTAAGATTTTGTAATTTAAACCAGATAGCAAAAGGTCACCCTTTCTCAGATGAAACAGATGACAGGAATTTGCATGTGCATTCTGCGCACAGTATGAATTACATATATCTGACCACGTGAGCACATTTTCCCATAGAGGGGTGATCAGACAGCTCATACATGGATTGCTGAGGCACAAATGAGAATTCTAGAATAAAAATGACCCAGTAAACTGTCCAGTTCTTCCTTTCAATTTCTAAATGATGTTAATATCTACTGAGATTTCTCATTTTCCCTACTATAGGGTAATTAAGTGGAAAGCTGTCGTTCCTAACTCTTATTTTATTATATTTATTTACTCTATATATCCAATCACACACACACACACACACACACACACACACACACACACACACACACACACACACACACACACACACACACACACACACACACACACCAGGCCCTCATCTAACTTTTTCACATCCATTCATTCCTTAGTAGTACTAACCATTACCTACTGACAGTGTTGCGGAATAGAATCATTTCTATTTGTTAGATTAATAAAATAAAAAGCACTAGATTAAGTAATGCTGTTAAAAGATATATGGTTGTCTGTACCCAGAAAAAAATGTCAGATTTTGCAGCTTAACAGAGGTATAGAATTCTAGCGGCTTTGAAATACATATCAAGACTGATTATATTCTTATCATGTAAAATCTCATTAAGTATAGCTGCCTGTTTCAGGAGTTCTGGATTAAATAGACTTCACTTTGCGGCACTTATTTCTGTATTTTGATTCATTATTCTACTCTGTTGAATATTAATTGAGTGGATTGTATCTCAACTTATCATTAATTATGGCATAGAACTTAAATTATAAATTCATATCAGTTTTTAAAATTCATTTAATCACTCACGCATTCAGTAAATAATTACTTCTTAAGTTCTAATCACCTCTAAGTGCCAGTCCTAGTCCATCAACAAAAACAAAGTTTGACCTTAAAACATGGAGAAGGGATATGTTGTCTGGACTTTATTTAAAAATATGTAGCATATATAAACCCCATTTTGGTTTAAAGTTCTGTGGGATTGAACACATCAAAGGCCATTAGAGTCATAGAAGTTACTTTGCCACCAAGTCACAGGCTTTTTGTAGTTGTTGTTGTTTGTTTGTTTGGTCACTATCATGATTCTCAATGCCTCCAACATATACAACTCTGATCTCATCTCCATCTCTACATTTTTTTCCCTTTCTAAAATGCCCTATGAAAATAACTATATGTAAATTCAATATTCAATATAAAATTATATGTACACATAAAACAGATTGTGGTTTCATACACAGGCTAATGGATTTGTAATCTCATGTGTTCAATTACAGACCACTGTCTTCTGTTTCTCAGTCAGTAGCATTCCACAGTACCAGATTGTTCATCCTGAACATTGGATGGAGTATTTACATTTTTCTTTTTGGAAAATATTAGGATTACTCTAAACAGTCACTTACAAATTTGTTATTCCAAAGAAAATTTCTCTAATATAATTCTGATAAATTAGATTTCAGAGGGTTTTTAAAAATTTTATTGTAGAGATGCTTTACACAAGGGTTACAGTTACATGGGTAAGGTAATGAGTGCATTTCTTGTTGAGCATCGTTACTCCCTCTTTTATTGTACTTTTAATTTTATAAAGAAAGAGCTATTAGCTAAGTGCATGTTATACAACATTTTGCATTCCTACCAACAATATGACAGTACAGATTATTTTTCACATCCTAGACAGCAATGAGCATTAAACATTTCTCCCAAACATTTTAATGAGTTAATAAAACAATCTGATTGTCATTTTAATTTTAATTTCTCCAATAAGTATAAGAAAATAATAATGAGCCTCATTTCATATAATTTTATACCTATTTGATGAAGTCTACCAATCTTTGTCTAGTATTATTAATTTTTTTTTGGTTTGGTCATGGGGCTTGAACTCTGGGCCTGAGTACTGTCCCTCAGCTCTTTAGCTCAAGGTGAGTGCTCTACCACTTGAGCTACAGCACCACTTCTGGTTTTCTAGTGGTTTATTGGAGATAAGAGTTTCACTGACTTTCCTGCCCTGGCTGGCTTTGAACCAAGATCCTCAGATCTCAGCCTCCTGAGAAGCTAGGATTACAGGCCTGAGCCACCAGTGCCTGGCTTAATGTTTAATTGTTTACTGACCTATTTTTAACTCCCATAGTCATCACTGAGAATGGAGACATTCCTGACTGGCTCTCCTTCTTCTGCCCTTGCACTTGATCTTTCACCATAACTACATAGAGTATTCACCAAACTTCTTTTTTCTAGGTCTCACCAAAGTACTACTCAATCAGAATCCTAAGAAGGTAGGACCCAGAAACTTAAAGTATTTTTCTAGACAGAAATGAACATAAGGAGCACAGTGAAACATTACTGAAATCTCGTAGACTTTCTAAAACATTAATCTTTAAAAAGAATTACAATATTAAATTCTGGAGAATGTGGTATCACTTTTTTCAGAAGTTGAAAGACATGAATAAAAACAGACCTAACAGTCAACCACCTGTGGCTCATGACTGTAATCCTAGAATTCAGGAGGCTGCGATCTGAGAGATTGGAGTTCAAAGCCAGCATGACCCAGATAACTTGTGAGGTGCTTATCTCCAACTAACAACCAATAATGTCAGAAACAAAACTATGGTTCAAGTGAAAGAGCAATATCTTTGAGTAGATAAAGCTCAGGGTCACTGCCTAGACCCTGAGTTCAAGCCCAGGGTTGAATAAAAAGAAAAATACAAGAACTAAGATTTTGGGATTTTTATGTGTCTCAGAATTTACTGATACCTTCTTTTTGTCAACAAGTTATTTGGAAAATGTCATTTTCAAAACCTTCAACCCATAATAAATTTACAGCATATTTGTATTTTAAGACAATCCATAATATTTTCATCAATGCCCCTCCAACAGAATTCTCTTGATAAAATTCTAACCCAAAATTTTCTAAATTTCTGTTGGTTTCTGGAGACGATCCATTAGTTTTCTGTTACCTGCTTTCAAATCTAGTTTATATAATTTCAGTTGTTAGAGGAAGATGAAAGAAGTTGAGGGCATCAGACATTTTTTCTTTTAATATTTCTCATTGTGAAAATACTGTACAGAAGGGTTACAGTCGCATGAGCAAGGTAATGAGTACATTTCTTATCCAGCATTGTTGCCTCCTCCTCTGTTTTTCCCCTACCTTCCCATCACTCCCATCTCCTCAACCACATCCTCGCCCCCACCTAAATCGTAAAGTTCATTTTTTGACATAGCATCTTGTACATCTCATTGTTGAAATGGGTCAGTCTGTATCCCTATGCATTAGATCTTAAAGTAAAGACGTCTTTTCACCTTTACTCAAACTGACCAAGCATTGACCTTGCATTTATTTATTTTTGCCTCTTGCACATGCTCAGCTCTCTTGATAAAAGCTGATGTTCTACCACTTAAGATATACTCTGGACCGTTTTTTTAATGTTTTTTATTGTGAAAATACTGTACAGAAGGGTTACAGTTACATGAGCAAAGTAATTTCTTATCAAGCATTGTTGCCTTCTTTGTTTTTCCCCTACCATCCCTGCCCTCCCATCATCTCCAGGACTACACTCCCCGCCCCCAAAGTTGTAAAGTTCATTTGTTGACATAGCTTTTTTTGTTAGTGTGTTTTGTTTCTGTTTCTTTTTTGTTTGTTTGTTTTTGTTTTTTCTGGTTAATTAGAGTTTGGAAAACTTTTCTGCTTGAGCTCACTTTGAGTCAAAAATCTTCCAGATTTGAGCTTCCCGAATAGCTCAGATTGCAGGCATAAGCAATTGGCATCAAGCTAATAAGTAAGTTTCTTAAACGGAAATCTCCTAGAAGGTAATGATTGACAGGCCCGTGGGCTGCAGCACTTTAAAGGCATCTCATCAAGATTACACTTCTCATCTAAGCCATGATGGTAATCATTATCACAGGATAATCATTAAAAAATAGTCAATATTTACTTCCAATGTTCATTAAGGCAAGACATGTAAAAATTAAATCATCACTGCTAAACATAGTGATGTTTATGATTTAAGTAAATTTATGGACTAGGCTGTTGGAAGGCATATAGTTAGTAATGATTTTCATCCTTTGCTCATTATATAAAACTTTAAATGATAAATGACCCTTGAATACTTGCACAGTTGATACTGAGAAAATGAGGTAGCTGATCTGAGAGCTAAGAAGCTATAAAAGAATATTTTAGAAAGGAACATAAGCTTCACCAAGGAAAGGCAATTTAAATCCCAAATTACTGAAGTTAAACTTCATAGGGTATATTAAAACCCGGGCCCAACTAATAAAGACCCATAGTAGATTTGTGTTGGGGATGGATTAGATATAAGACAAGTGCAAGAAAGTTATCTGTTCAAGATTCTTATTAGAGATGATGTGCCTGGGACTCATGACCTAGAAAAAAATGTCCCTCTTGCTAGGTAAAAGCAGCCCTCAAAATGCAAGTTAGCTTGAAATAGGGACTTTTTTTTTCTAAATATTTAGTAGCAAGCAGTGTTACTTTAGTACTTTAGCTTTTCCCAGCCACTTGGTATTAGATATTTAAAGTCCAAATGCTCCTCAGTCCAACTCACACCTATTTTATCTCAGCTGATGTTGCTATTTTGTTCCTGTAGGCTTGAAGACAATTTTAAGGTAGCCATATATTTTCAAACTTTTTTCTTGTCATTGCTCATATCACTACATATGTTCACTTCACACATGACACACTTGTCATGTGCATGCTTTTCACTGGTCTATATTTGTCCAGTTATCTGTTAACTGTACTCATTTTAGTGTAGCTTTCTCCCTTTGAGTGTATGTAAAGACGTACATGTGCATGTGATAGATACAGATGTGCACCATCAAGGTAATGGAACAATTTGAAATCTCATGTTATTGCTAAGCTAAATATATCTGCCCAAAGAATATAGTTTCTGTAGAAAAAAACTGCTGGGATATTCATACATAGGATTTATTTAATGTACTGACTTTAAAAAGCAAAAAACAAAACCAAAATAATAGATGTGAATTTCTCTTTCTCGTTTCCCTATCTTTTGTATGGTTCTCATATCCATTATTGAACCCTTGTTGGGGATTGAGTAAGCCCCCATATTCACACATTGAATCCTAACAACGAGTATTCTTGAATATGATCTTAATTGTGAATCGAAAGTAATTGACATGAGATTATACTAGAGTTAGGTAGTCCTTAAATCCAATTAGTAGTCTTTGTAAAACAGTAAATAACAGTAAGCAACAGTAAAACAGCACTCAAGGAAGCATACACACTAAAGATTGAATTTATACTGCCTTAAGCCACAGGCCTAAAAAAGCTGAGAGTAGGTGATAACTGATGTTTTCTGTCACCTTTAGAGACAGCATGCTCTGTCAATCTTGTGATCTCAGAAGTCTAGGCTGCAGAACTATGAGACAATATATTTCTGTTGTTTAAGTTACATATTCTGGGTCTAAATAGTAGCTGCTTATACTATAGAGATTGCAACTTAAGACACCCAGTTTATAGTCTACTCTTTTGGCAGATCTAGTAAACTAATAAAGCATCTATCCAAAATTCAAACAAAAAACCAGTTAGGAGTCCACTCCTAAACTTCCCTTCTTCCAAGTTATGAAAACATTGCTAGCTCACTCATTTTGGTCTTCAGTTAGAAATTGTATCCCCTATCTCCTATCAATAGTATTCCTATTAACTGGGTAGTATATCATGAGTTTCCTACTCTTCTTCCAGTTCCTCTATACACAATCTTCATCAAGATTTTCATATTTAAAATCTTGAGAGAGTTACTAATGCTTTCTGCTTCATTTTCCTTAGCATGTACTGCAAACCAGTGTGTAACGTTTTAGCCTGTGCTAATTTTTGTCCACAAAACAGTCACCTAATCGTGAAGTGCAAATAATCTTCATCATCTCCTTATTCTTTCTAACTCAGTTTGTGGCCCATATTGTGTTCTTCCCGGCTCCCTTCCCCCTGCCCACCTCGCTCTCTCAACCTCCCCCCATAGTGCTCTCTCTCTTGCTAGCTCACTCACTCTCCTCATTCTCATTGTCTCCTATTTACTTTTTGTGTCTTGCTTTTTCTTAACAAAGCTTCCTTTAGATAAATAGGACTTGTAAATAACACTGTTTAGAACTTTTCAGTGTAGAAAATACTGAAGCTAATAAGCTTCATAAAGAAGAATGCCTTTTAGGGTATCTCTCAATTAGCTTGGATTGCAGGCATGTACAACCATGTCCATATCCCTTCATCATATATAAATCTGGTTCATGTGAATATAATGATATCTCAGGCCTTTCACCCTGAGATTTTTAGACAATTGAAAATTATAGCATTTCTAAACTGTCTAGTGCATACAACATATTTTTGTCTTGATATACAGTGCGTTAGAATATATATATAATTGTGTAAGCCTTACTCACTCAGAAACTATATTAGTTCCAGTGCTCTCTTCTAAATTTCTACCTTAAAATATAAGTTGTTTAAATCCAACAATCCCACTCCTGGGCATTTACCCACAGGACCACAAACAAGGCCTTGCTAAAGCTACCAGCAAAACCACATTCATTGCAACATTATTTACCATAGCTAAGATATGGAACCAACCCAGATGTCTCTCAGTAGATTAATGGATCAAGAAGATGTGTTTTATATATACAAAGGAGTTCTATGTTTCCATCAGAAAGAATGACATTGGCCCATTTGTAAAGAAATTGAAAGACCTGGAAAAAATTCTATTAAGTGAAGCAAGGCAGGCCCATAGAAATGTTAGTTGCATAGCATCCCTCATTTTTAATAACTACAGTCTGTCTATGATATTATTAGCAGGAGGCAACAATAGCCCAATTGCTAAGTGCAAAAGATGATAGATTATGAAGCACATCAAAATGACCTCTAAGAATTGGAAACAAGAGGTTCTTATTATATATTGTATACAGTTATTTCTACTCTTTTTCTTTGTCTGTTTTAGTTCTCTGTATTCTTTGTCTTCTATATAAGTTTATCGGATCCATGGAAAGGAAAGAGAATCACAGAAACAGTTGGGCAAAGGATGAACTAATGCAACAATGTACCCACTAGACACTTTACAATTTATGAGAGAGGGGAGTGGGGAGGAGTAAGCAGGAGAAAATGAGGGAGTGGGCAACAGTAAAAAACTATACGCATTACCTTACTTATGTAACTGTAGGATATTGGCCTTCATCCAAGCAGCTAAATATCTAGAAAAGTTAATTTATCTGAGCCCTGTTGATTTAGTATAGCACAAGCTAATCATTGTCATTCCCTTCTCCTAAGAACTGATATAAGTAGGTCTATCTGTATCCATCAGGGTCACTGAGAAGAAGCTTTCCCTTGGAAGACACTGGATAGCTTCCCACTAATAAAGAATGTAAGACAGGTACCTGTGGCTCACACCTCTAGCTCTAGCTACTTTTAAGAGCGAGAGCTGAGCATCATGTATCAAATCCAGTTTGAGCAAATGAGAGAAAGAAGAAAGAAAGGGAGAGAGAGAGAGAGAGAGAGAGAGAGAGAGAGAGAGAGAGAGAGAGAGACAGAGACAGAGACAGAGACAGAGACAGAGACAGAGACAGAGACAGAGACAGAGACAGAGACAGAGAAAGAGGGAGGAAGGTAGGAAAGTGTGGTTCAAGACAATCCTGAGCAACAAAAAGCTAAGCAAACATGAAGCTCTGGGTTCAAACCTCAGTATAGTCATCTAAAACAACCACAACAAAAGAATGTACAATTTGATTAAAATTAGAATATATAATATATCCATGTTGAAACTGTGTTGTATAATAATTCTGCTTCATATTAAATCCATGTAATCAAGTTGAGCTGTTGCTAGTATCTAAAAGATACTATGCTTTCAGGCTGCTGTCACACGAGTTCCAGATACACTGCCACATGTTCTTCAAATATCATTTCTGTAAAGAGAGAATTCATTTTGTTCCAAAAACCTGATATTTGATCAGTGTGTGATTTGTGGGGTATTTTTTTCTTCTCTCTTTGTGGTATGCCAGGGCTTGGCCTCAGGGACCCTGAGTTTTACAGCTGGCATTCTACCCCTTGGACTATACCTCCAATCTGACATTTTGTTAGTTAATTTGAGAGGAAGTCTCCCAGAATGTTTTTTTTGTTGTTGTTGTTTTGTTTTTTGCTCCAAATAGCTTTGAATCAAGAACTTCCAGCCCTCTGCCTCCCGAGGAGGTAGGTTTACAGGCAACTGGCTTGCTTTGTGTGTTGACTTGAAAATTTCAGTCTATAATGCCTTCAGATACAAACCAGAAGTATGCAGTCAGCTTTCCTAGGTTGCCACTAATTCCTGTTGCTCCTACATGTAAAGTGTGTCAGATCTACACTCAGAGTGTTGCTACCTTGCCAACTAATTTCTACAAATTCCATCACTTCTATGCATTGCTTTCACAGTTATACTTCTAAAAAGGTATTAGTTAATAGATCTATAAAGCTAATGATATCAGACAACTTCACTCTGCTGCCTTATGGAATAAACTTTTTTTCCTTGATTGATAGTTTGATTACTTGTTCTACTGCTTGCACTCTGGTCCTAGGCACTGTCTTTCAGCTTTTCTGTGCAAGGCTAGTGCTCTACCACTTGAGCAACAGCATCTCTTCTGGCTTTTACTGTGATTCATTGCAGATTAGGGTCTCACAGATTTTCTTTCCCTGCTTGGTTTCCAAATGTAATCCTTAGATCTCAGCCTCCTGAGTAGCTAAGATTACAGGCTTGATCCACTGGCACTTGGCTGTAATAAAATATTAGTACTGTAATGTCAATGTTCTTATAAGTCTATCTTCTTGCTTTTGCTATGTACAAATTCACATGTTCTCTAACTATGCTTGTCTACCAATAATTTCCTATATGCATACTTTATCTGTGGGAGAAACATCCCAAGGCATCTTGTAGATACATACAGCACAGGTACCCAAATTCTACTTTGTTCTTCAGACTTTTCAATACTTATGGGCAACGGTTTAAAAAGAAAAAAGATTTATTTTGCCTCATAGCTTCAAAGGTTACTGTTTCACTGTCAGTAAGTGCATGTCTCTCCAGGGTCTATGTGCCATTAAGCAGAAAAATATGGCAGAAGGGTTAGGAGGGTTAGAACTAAGCACATATAGAACAAAGAAGTAGAAAGAGGAAGAGTAGAAAGAGGAGGAGAAAGAGGAAGAGAAAGAGAGAGAGGGAGAAGGAAAGGAAGAGAGAGGGAGGTAGAGGAGAGAGAAGAAACTCCCTTAAAAAAAACCCGTGACATATTTTCTTTACCTCTTTCCATCATCTCCTAAAAGTTTCATCAAGTTATGAATCAGTTTGTGGATAGGTCAGAACTTCATGATCCAATCGCTTTTCAATGATTGGATCCATTAGTAGGGATGGAGCTTTTGGTTCTTAATTGAAAGAAAAACTTACGTACAATGTTTTGTTTTCCATTTGTATATACAATAAAAGTAAGCTCTGTAAGAGATTAGCAATAGTGACTGATAGTAATAGAACTAATAATTATTGTAATAAAAGTTGCATGAATTTTATCTCTTCTTCAAATTTATTGTTCTTTACTAATGGTTCTTTTATCTTTTATAAATATATACATGTACACATATAAATATATAATATTTGTTGTTCCAATCTATTGTATGCATAAGATATGTGTGTATGTGTGTGTGTATGTGTGTGTGAATTACATATGGTTAGGTGTTTCAATTCAAGGCCTTGTACTCTCTGTAATGTCAGCCACATCAATTCGGTTAACTTTAGATAGGTTCGCAGTACTTTCTCGGGCTGTCTGGGATTATGATTCTCCCACTTATACTTCCCACATAACTGAGATTAAGCCTAGAAAAATATATTTAGATTATTTGCTGAAATGAAATCTTTATTAAGATTAAGCTTAAACTGGCCTGAAAATTGGATCCTCATGATTGGATCCTCATGAGTAGCTGGGTTCGTAGTTGGCGTGAATTTGTGAGGATACAGTCAGGATAACTGATTTTTTTTGGCATAACCCATTAACCAATTGCTTTCAATCAGCTCTTATTAGGTCTTCTGAAAAGTTTGATGTCTTTGCTCTTTTAATTAACCACCTTTATGATATGCTTATAACTTTACTACTATGCAAAACTCTTGCAAGAGTTTTGTTTTTCTTTCTTCAGATAAACACATGTAGAAGATTCCTTGCCATGGAATTTTTTTTTCTTTTTTATTACATCAAGATATTTCATCTTTACAATTACAGCAATTATATTTTATTTTATGCCATTACCAGCATCATACTCATTTTTGGATCACAATTAAGTATGGTAACAATGATATGAACATAGACACTGCAGACTACTGCACTGATATGATTGCTACTAAGTGACTAGTGGGTTGTAGTATATATAGCATTCAAATAGCATTCAAATGCTTGGAAAAGGAATGGTTCACATCTAGAGCAGGATGGAGAGAAATGGGCCAAACTCTATCATTTTAATCAGAATAGTACATGATTTCTAACATGATTTTCTTAAGATTTATAACTTAGTTATTTTTGAAACATAGTTAACTATAAGTAATAGAAACTGCAAAAATTAAGGTCCTGAATAAACTATGACTTTTGTACACCATTAGTAGTATTTTTCCCTGTAGACATAACACTATTTTTACATTTTTTTACTGAAAAATCTTCCTTAAGTTAGGCTTCCTTTATAAAACACATTAGGATCCACTGCCAATATTTGGAAGTACTAAGATTTTTGAGTAATATTCAGCTTAGCTTGCAAATGTATTATATATGATTTGCATTTTTAGTATTTAGGTGATTTATTTTGCATTTTTCAATTATCTTAAAATGATCAATTTTTATCTTAAGTCTTCAATCTTCAGTATTCACATAGAAAAGGTCAAACAAGATTTTCAGTTAGAAATCTAAGACAAATAGGTACATAATGTTAATCATAATATTCACAATGGCTAGCCACCAAGATGGGAGGGAATATATCATAAGACAGAGCTGGCAACATAGCAGCAGTGGCAAACAGTTGCTCTTTAATATTTTTAAATAGATTTCTTATACACATTTCTGTTTAAAATTCATCACAGTTTTGCAACTATAGGTACAATGACTTAGTTGTATAACTAATAACAATATTGTTGAAATAATTACAGTTAGATAATCACAGACAGCTAACATCTAACATCTATTCAACTCACTTGCCATTTATTTAAACCGGGCAAAGTGGCCTGTCCTGCTACTCTAAAGTGATGTCATTTAAGCCAGCCTTAAACCAAGAACAACTTACAGAATAGTTTGCAATATATTAGTGTCAAATTAAGGCAGTCATAGAACAACTACATCACTCTTCAAAGTCTGCTCTCATGAGGTGCTGATGCCACACTGAGAACTGCCATGACAAAAATTGGTCATGTAAAGCAATTTTCCTAGCAGCCGGTTCTCAAACTTGGTCCTGCTACAAAATCACCAGAGGGGCTCAAAAGAAATCAGAGAAGTTGATTTGGGTATTTCTCAATGGTGAAACCCACTCATTTGTATTTTTTAAATCTCCACAGAGGGCTTTAAAATGCTGCTTAAAATGAGAACTGTGATGATACTTAACCTTTACATGGTGACCTTCTTGTGAAAGTTACTTTATCTTTCTTAAGTACTAGATACTTAAAGGGTTTTGTTTCTGCCCATTCCCTTAATATAACTCAAAGACATTTAGCACTCAAGTAACGACTTCCTTTCTCAATTTTGCCTTATAAACTTCTTTTAACTCTTACTATACAACCTACAAAGCCTACTTTTGTCAAGTCAGTTTTCGCATGATAGGTGATTCTTCCAGGAGCACCATTATAGCCCTTTCTTGCTAACTGATACTTCCTGTTTTAAGGACAACAAATCTACAGATTTATAAGTACGTAAGATTTTACATTTTCTTCATTGCTCAGAGACTTTTGATATGACCTGTTGCCAGAGAGAAGATCAAATATTTCATAGCCATTTTAATAAGAATTCACATTAGCTATTGACATTTTAAAAGTTAAACTTTGGATAATGAGGTTCAGAGGCACAATCCTATAAAATGGCAGTAGTAAAGAACTACAGGTTTTGTTCTCTTCTTTTGTGAATATTTGTTTCTTAATACTGCATGTGTTATATTGTTTGTTCAGTATTTTGATGGCACAATTATTAATATTCTATCCTATAATAGAGTGGTATCCACTCTAATATATGGCAAAAGGCAATAGTCTGTCATTTTCTAGAGAAACATTACCAGTGACATAATTCTTTCAGTGCTATCAAAAAGTAAAATTTGTTACATATTTTACGCATTGAATTTCCTTTGATTAAAAAATAATTAAAATTGCAATTGCTGCTTTCTTGAGTTATAACTTTCATAAAAACTTTCATAAAAACAATTATACATATCCACTTGCAAAGGTCATCTCCTCAAAATGCCTATTTGATCCAACTAATTCCAATGTGTTTAATTCACTAAGTAATAAGCTTAGTTATAATTTTCCTAGTATAAAGAAAAAAATAATGATTCCCTATATTGGTTATGACTCTATTATACCTTCTACAATACAAATGGACAAAGCAGGTTGAAATATCAGGCTTATTTACACTTGAAAACTAAGTTTGTCAATTTGATATTGATGATAAGCTACCCAGGGACTATATGGAACGATAACATAGAAAAATAATCAATATTCTTAATAAACCAGATTTTTTTCCTTTTTTCTTTATTCTTGTTCAGAGTATTTATGTTTAAGTACTACTCCAAATGAAGGGCCCACTGATATCTTGAATACCAAATTCCTGGGAGGTAAAAGACAAAAAGTTGCTATATTCTGATTCTCTTCCATGTTGCTCACTCTCTATAAAAAGCCCAGTTTTTGGAATTTAGCCAGATAGGGGCATAAGCCTCTACCACATTCTCCAGGGAGTGCTGGGAGATGAGCTACAGAGACAGAACGCCATGAACTTTGTGCTGTTTAGAAGTCTGGTTTAGAACAAAATAAGGACATAGGCACAGCTGCAGACACGCAGCAGGCAGAAAAGCACTTAAAAGATAATGAAAAGTAGCAGGATAATAAGTTTATCAGGGAGAGAAAAAACTTGGATCTTGAGGTGAAACCCTAGGGTGCCAACAAAGCTTTGAAGAGTGAAAAGAACACAATTCTTAAATTCTACTTCAAAATTCCCAATCTGGAAAAAAAGTAGGATTCCCCAACTTCTTCTACTAAGAGACAAAAAGGGAAGTACAGGAGACTTGGTCCTGTACTCTAGTGTAGATAACAGATTCTGCCCAGATTCTGCTGAAGATATGACTTCAAAGAAGTTGTTTAACTTTTTTGGTCTCATCTTTAAAATGAAGTGTAGGGTAGAAGTTTCAGTGATTTTTTTAATCAAGGTCTGAATGTCCCGAAGTGATTCGTAGAGACATTGGAGATGAAAAGAACATTTATTAAGCAGTTGCCATTGCCCTGTAAGAGAAACTTGAGTGTCCACATGAACATCTAGTAAAGCCTTTTAGACATTTCATATGAGTTTTTTTCTTTCTTTCTCTTTTCGTTTTTTGTTAATTGTTCTGTGTCTTACAGTAGATGATACCTAGTGAGGCCACTGATATTCACATTCTAGTTATTTCTCCCCCTTGTTCAGTTCTACTCACAAATATAGTAAAATACATTTCACTATTTAAAGATTCCCACTTTATATTCTTGAATGTTTTCATGTTTAGGTGATAAACCCCGTGGTTTCTTTCAACTATTGCTCATTTTCATATTCCTGAACCAGGGAGCAAAAGCATTGTTGACTTCTAAACAAGCCCAGGTTGTTGACATATGCTATAAATGGTGACATTTTTAGTGTAGAGGTGGTATGAGTTTTGTCCACAATATAACTAGAAGCATAAATTTTAAATATTTCTGCAATAACTACTACTAAATATGGGAATACAGCTTTAGAATTTAAGTACATGCTGAAAAGCTCCCACAGAAAATGGATATGAGATTGACCCATATAAAATCACTGATAATTGGGTCACACAGCTCTCAAGAACACACTATGATATTTTGTGCCCATCAGTTGCAATAATTAACAACTAGGTTTTGCATTGTTCATTTATTACTGACATCACTTAATGAGAAACCTACAGTCTGCTGAAAAAAAAAGTAATAAAAGGTAATAAAAGTTCAATTGCTATAGAAAAGCCGGTGGTTAGGGAAACTTTTCTATGTAAAAGACCTGAATGTTAAAATTTCTGAACAAATCATAGCACTTAAAAACATAGATAAGGAAGATCTTACAGACACTTAGTGTGCAAACCTTACAAGCATTTTACCATTCAACCAGTCATTAAATCAGCTAATTCTGTTGTATTCCATGGTTTTTCCTTTTGAGATACTGTGATCCATTAAATTAATTGCTAATGTGAAGATAATGAAATGTGAACAGTATGTCTTTCCCTCCCAAGCATATGTTAATAGGATCAAAATGAAATGTGATTGAATTAGACTATTTTTTACTTGTTGCATTTAGCAGATGCAGTCTGGTGCTGAGTTATGGACATACTGTTTGTAATGCTTTCAAACATTCACTAACTAATCAAGATACTTGACTAATACTGTATTTTTATTTTCTATTTGGAAAATTTTCATTTCCCTCGTATTTTTATAATTCATCAAAGAATAAAAAGGTCCTAAAATAATATTTGACTGTCATGAGAAATGCACCTATCCTTGAAGAGGAGCCATGAAATCATTTAGAGAAACTGTGTTCTCCCATACTTCTTTATGACTTTTCTAGTTCACTTTCCTCATTAGTGTTTATTATGCCTTTACTATTTAGAAATGTATTCTTGATCGAAATGAAAGTAAATAGGACAAAATTTTATGGAATTAAAAGGAAAAGCAATTTTAAACCCAATTACAGCATGGTGCAGGTAGCTTATTCCTATAATATTAGATATACAGAAGGATTGCAATTCAAAGGAGGCTTCTCCAATTAACCAGGAAAAGGCCAGTGAAGGTGGGCTCAACTAGTCAAACCCTACGCTTTAGAAATAAAGCTAAGAAAAAAAAGTAGGCTCTGAGTTCAAACATTGGTACTGGCATAACTAAACAAACAAATGAATGAATAAATAATCTAGAAAATTCTCATGAAATATTTTTTATTGAAATTCTAACTGAATATTTTACAAACCTTATGATATATATGTAACAACTCAACTAGGTGAATTAAGTCTGAAAATAAGGTAAAATTTGTCCATAAATAGTATATTTACTTAATAGACTGTACATTTGAGCAACTTATGTTTATTAAAATGTCAAACAATTTTTTTGTTGTTTGGTCGGTCGTAGAACTTGAACTCTGGGCTTGGGCGCTGTCCCTGAACTCTTCAGCTCAAGGCGAGCGCTCTCTCGCTTGAGCCACAGCACCACTTCCGGTTTTTGAGTGGTTTATTGGAGATAAGAGTTTCACGGACTTTCCTGCCCAGGCTGGCTTTGAACCACATTCCTCAGATTTCAGCCTCCTGAGTAGATAGGATTACAGGCGTGAGCCACTGGTGCCAGGCATTAAACACATTTTTAAGGAAAATGGAACACTGAATTATTTAGCCTGGTATTCAAAAAGATTGGACCTTTATTCCCTTATTATTCTCCTTTCTTTTCAAAATGTATTGATTTATATTTTAGATGATTAATACTTAAGATATATATATGATAGATGTAATGGGTTTTTTTTTTAGTTTTATAGCTAAAAATCTGTTTTTCCATTGAGTTTAATGAGTCCCAAACAACATTAAGCACCCTCGGCAACATTCTGACTCTGATATAGAATCCAGGGAGACACATCTACACACATCAATGCCTCAGCAATTAGAGAATCACTTCTACTTTGGTATCTCTGTTATGAAATTAATTGTTCATTTATTTTCTTCCTGGACATTTATTTTTGTAGCTGAATTCTTATGGTGTTAGTGAAGACTGCATGTCTGAAGACCAGTTGTCATTGGTTTTAAGTCACAGAGACCTGTCATTGACAAAGTCATTATATAACAGTTCATTGTAATGCACTTTAAGGCTGAACAATATCTACACTAGCTCTTTATGGGGAAGCTGGAATTGCATTCATGTAACCAAGACAACTTCTCATTGGAATGAACATAAAAAAAGGTGGAGAGAAAAGCATTATGTAGAATTAGGTGGAATATGTATGAAAATAAACCCTCTTATAAATAAAGCTTTGCAAAGGATTTGTTTCCAGCCTTCTAGGATAGGCATAAAACCTGAGAGATTAAACATAGATGTTTGGTATGTATAATTCTATACATGTATAGAATATATTATTATGTATACGTATACCTGATGCATTATTTGTCACTTAAATATAGTAAGAAATTTTCTTTTTTTTTTTTTTTTTTTTTTTGAGTGTGTACAATTCTGGGAGCTTGCACTCAGGGCCTGTGAGAGCCTTTTGTTCTCAAGGCTATTGCTCGCCTACTTGAACCATATCTCCAAATTTGGCTTTTGTGGCTTAGAGATAGAGTCTCAGGGATTTTTCTACTCAGGTTGGCTTTGATCTCAGCCCCCTGAATATCTAGGATTATAAACAGCAGACACTGGAGCTTTGCATTAATAACATTTTTGATAGCTTTCTTGTTATGCTGGTGCTCTACCACATCAGTCATGCTTCTAGCCATGTATTTTCTGTTTATTATTGTTTTTGAAATGGAATGCCATGGACTTTACTACTAGAGCTGGCTTAAACAATAAGCCTTGGATCTCAGTCTCCCAAATCTAGATTTATAGGTATGAGCACTAACATTTTCTTATGTAAAAAACTATTGAATCCTATAGATTATTGTTTCTGGAATGTTCCAGACACTGTAGTTGACCTCAGGTGGGTAAGAAAGGTGCACTGCACATGAATATATGAAGAAATGGGCAGTGATTTTATCTGAGGTAATTATTTCTAGAACTTATCTTTTTATTTCAAATCTCTACAAAATCCTCTTTTTTGTTTTTTGTTTTTATATTTTCATTTGGCTAGCTTTGTAAACCCAAGAAATTACTTTTATAAATAAGTATTTTGGCTGTTTAAAATGGCTAATGACTGAAAGAAATGTTAACCATTAGGTATTTTAGAGTTTAGTAAAACTCACTTGAAAAATGGGAGAGACAACCCAAAACAATGCTGAGGATATAGAAAAGCCAAGAGATCATATTTTCAAACATATTATGCAGATTTTTAAGTTATATATTTCCCCAAACCTCTCAACATAGATTTTAAATTTAGTAATAGAATATTAAATACCTCATCAACATATGAAGATTTTGTGTCTAAATTTAAATTCATCTACAACATTATATTGCTGCTCGTTTTGCCAAAAGGGTGAGTATTTTATATTACAGTAAATAAATGGAGAAATGTTAAGTTTGGATATGTATCTTCAAGGTATATGCTAACAAGAATTCTGTACTTTTGCGTTCTTTGTCTCTGATGCTGTCAATATCTTTCTCCTGCATAATGTGAGCTCTTAGCTAGCCTCATGAAATAAACGTCTTTGGCCTTAACTGAAAGCTACTGTCTGCAGTAAATCATTGCCAGGCATGCTGGTAATAAGCCTTACTTGGCAGTAATCTACATCCAGTGGTATTTGGAAAGCTACAATAATGATGATGAAATTAAAACCCCAGAATTTAAATATCACATAGGTCAATGTGCTGGAAAAATGTAGGTAAGAATAATAATGACCTCTAAAATGTTTGTGTTCATTGGTGAAGGCTGAGCTAATTAGGATTGAAAGTTGAAAAATTGTTTCTTTTTTAAATGTTCTGAGCAGAACATCTCAGAATAAATACAAGAACTTTCACCCTGTACTATCCTAGCTGGTCCTACATTACAGCCTTTTTGATTTCAGTATTTGTTAGTAGCCACAACAACAATTGGCCAGTGTTTCTTCAACAGTCCAGGCAAGACTTTTCTAAGCTATATATACAAACTTCACAGCAGCCTTTACAAGCTCTGCCTATGGAAAGTTGGTGCCTGTTTCAAACTATTGAAATGTGCTTCCTAAACAACTGAATTCTTTTTTTTTTAATTGTCAAGGTGATGTCTGAATTCTTTTTAAAATTATCATGATTAATGATAAAAAATCCATGCAGAGGTAGAAAAACTTAGTTTCTTTTTCCTTACTGTAACACATAAAGACAGAGATTCTATGTAATTTTTTATTCTTATTTTTATTGTTCTATCGAATTGCATATTAAGATTTTTTTTACAGATTTTTCTATAGATTGGAATGCTTCCAAGGGCAAGTAGATACAAAAATGACATGATAATATCAAGTAATTCCATAACCTGTCATTTATAACATCTCCAAGGATGGAGAAGCCAATTTGGACAACATTGGTTAGTGATGATATGATTTTTGTTTGTCTCTATCTGATCTTAAAATGACTTGATATACTTACCTTGAATTCTCTCTGATGTTCACTTATCTGGGCTAATAAGGTTTAACTGAAATAGCATTTCTTAGCAAGCCTTCTAAAAACTTCAGACACATGAATCTACTAAGAGAAAATAAATAAAAATTTCAAGTATTTATAACCTATATTGTTATTAAATAATGGACACATTAAAAGTAAGCAATATTTCAAGAATCCTGGAAAACTTCCCTTAGCTCTATGTATTTATTAACAAAACCACAGCCTGTTTTACTTTTGCCTATAAAAATTTCAAGCTCACTTTTTTAAAAGGTATGTTTCATTTCCTAAGGTATGATAGAAATGACTATATGGTTATTGATCCTATTATATAATGAAATAATAAATAGGACCTTTCAGGTTGACATATGATATCACCTAGAAAGGAATAAAATTTTCTTAGGACAGCAAGATATATCTAAATAAATTCAAACAAAAATTAAGATTTAATTTTCTATGTCAATAATATATATTTGATGTCAGTATAACTTGTGGAGGAGATGGGGAAAAACCAGTTGTTTAAGGATACAGGTGGACCTGTTGCAACAATGAGAAGTACAAGTTATCATGTCCAAAATGAGCTTTACAAAGTCGGTGCGGGGGCGGGGGTGGGGGGGAGGGGGGTAAGGAGAAGGATTGGGATTGGGGGGGAGGGGGGACGGCTGGGAAGAGATGTGAAGGGTAAACACAGGAGGAGGCTGCAATGCTTGGTAAGAAATGTACGCATTATGCTGCCCATGTAATTGTAACTCCTCTATACAGTATGTTCACAAATAAAATAAAATTAAATTTAAAAAAAATTATTGACTGACCAATACAATGTACACTTGTACTGCAGAAGACTGAAGTGGGAGGACCAGAATGAAAGACCACCTGAGAGTCACTGTGTCTAGAAAGACAAAGAGGAATAAAAGAAAACTGCTTCATTTTATAGTCAGCTATAGACCCATTTTGAGCAGCTCTACATTTCCATCTTCTTCCACAAGGTAAGAAGTAACATACAGATGCACAGTTGTTCCCTACAGATATTCTTTTGTTTATAGTTATCCATTTTAATCTTTCAAAGTCTCCATAATATTAATATCCAAATGAGAAGAAATATCTTTCTGGACAAATATTTTATCATTCAATCATGTAGAAAAGAAAGAATTTAAGACCAAAGTACTTGGCATGGAATAGGTACTCCATATAATATGGTGGAAAAAATTATAGCCTTTTCCATTCTGGAAATGTGAATGAACTCCCTAGTAGATCTAGAATTTACCTTAGATTTTTAAGATATGTTAAATTATTTCAATCTTCATTATTATATCTGACATCATATTTATATTTTCTCATCACAGTTTTAAGTTTACCTTTTTTTGCAATCATTTCATGATTGCAAACACAATTCTTTGTTTAGGAACATTTTCTTTTTATGTTTAAGTAGTTGTTCAAAAGATTTTCCATTCAACAAAGTGTTACATTAATACAGTGAATCTTAATGTCATCCCTTTCATTATTCTCCCCCTTCTATCTCAACCCCTCTCTATCCCTCATTATTATAGGCTAGTAGAATATGTGGGGGTATACAAATGGAAAGATATAGACATGAGACGCAAATTTAAGTCCATTTTCTAGAGCTCAAAATATTAATCACTTCTATTGGAGCTATAAGATAAAATGTAGGGAGCCGAGGCGAGACTCCGCCCACTCCCTTGCAGTTTTGAGGATTACCACTCCAGACGGTGCTTGGCGGGACACCTGGGCTGTGCGCGTGCGTGAGCCAGGTAGTGTCCCCAGCCAATCCCATGACACCTGGTGACGGTAAAAGGCAGGCGACCAACAATAGAAAAGACCCGTGTTCGAATTCCCTATATAAGCGGCTGTATTTCGGGTGCACGCTCTCTCGCGCCCAAGCTCTCCTACAACTAAAAGGCTCTCCAATAAAGCGTGATCTGAGAAGACTCCTGGTGTGGTGGTCGTTTTTCCTCGCTGGTCGAGTAGACGGTCACTACAATAAAATATTCCTATGTTTTAGGTACATAAAAGAAAAAAAAAACTGAGTTATAGTCTTCTAATCATAAATGAATTCCATGTGGCTAATTTCAAATCATAGTCCAGAAAACCAGGAGAAATAATCATTTCATATACTAAAAAAATTGGCTATTTGTCTACATCAGCATAGTGTAAAATTACACTGGCTAATTCCATATTCTTTAAGTAGCCAATAAAATCATATAATGCAATACAACAATCTATTTCAGAGGCTGGACATATCTTCACAAACACAGAACACAGAGACATGCATCCAGGAGGTATCTGAAAAATACCTGAGCTTGATAAAACATTTATTTGGACTATACTTATTTGTAAACATATATCTGTGTGCACTTTTAACTATTTTGTGTAAGATAGCCTAAATTTAACATGGTATTCTCTTAAAAGCATGAATACACAATGCTCAATAGGAAATGTACTCATTATCTTACTCATGTAACTGTAACCCATCTGTACATTATCTTTACAATTAAAAAGGATAGAATCTCAAAAAAAAATTATAAAGCCCCAGATGTATTCATTCTTATTTTATTTCTCTTCATCACTCTTTTCTCCTGTAACCTAAGTCATGGAAAGATATCAAGGAGCATTGAAACAGATGGTGATACCACATGATCATGGCCACAGTGTCACCAGTATCAGAAAATAGCTTATAAAGTATCTTTCAGGCCTGACCCAGTTTACGTCTGTGGGCATAAAGACACATGCTAATATCCACACATACTCAAAATATAAAATATCTCAGAGTGTTTAGACTGAGCCTAGTTTTCTAAAGGCAGACTTTAAGCTTCTCTTTCACTATTGATAGATAAATAGCTAGCTGGATGGATAGATATAAAAAACAAAGTGGTAAGTTTTCTTTAAATAAAATTTCCTTTTTCAGACTATGCTTATAAGAATATGCATTTCAGTTTTCAAGATTACTGAATTCTTAATTCAAATATGTATTTTTATATTACAATATTATCCAGGGAAAAAATTCAAAATGAAATGAAGTGCCTATGTAGGAGTCAGCAGAAATAGACAATCCCCATACTGTACCAATCCTACTGTGCTTCAAGATTTTGTTTTAAATGTCTACATTTAAATAACTTCTATTCCTATCATATCTTATAAAAATTGATATGAATTTGAATCTCAAATCTCTCATTTAAAGCACTTCATTCAGCTGGGCACTGATGGCTCAAGCTTGTAATCCTAACTACTCAGGAGGCTGAGATCTGAGGATCATGGTTCAAAGCCAGCCCGGACAGAAAAGTCCATGAGATTCTTATGTCCAATAAACCACTAGAAAACCAGAAGTGGTGGTATGAGTCAAGCAGCAGAGTGCTTGCCTTGAGCTAATGAGCACAGGGACAGAGCCCAGAGTTCAAGCCCCATGACAGACAAAAAAAAAAGACATTTCATTCCTCCTCATTGAGTTTAATGATGTATGCCTATAAACCCAGCTATGTGGAAGATGGATGTAGGAGAATATTGGACAAAGCCAGCTCTCCTGCAAGTAAGAGACAATCATTGGAAAACAAAATTCATAGCCACAAAGACTGGAATTTTGTATAAAGTAGTAGGGTGCTTAGCAGTGAGTTCAAACTCCAGTACAACTAGAAAAATTGTTAGGAAATGGAAGGACTTGGAAAAAATTATATTAAGTGGAGTAAGCCAGGCCCAAAGAAATATAGGTCCCATGGTTTCCCTTATTTGCAATAGCTACTATATGTCTGAGACAAGCAGAAAAGGTCAGATAAGTTGATGTTAGATGAAATGAACCCGGATAAGGACTCAAATATTTTTTTCTATTTTTTTCTTGCTATTGTTTCTAGCATATTTATTAGATGCTTTCTTTGTTGCTTTGTATGTCCCTCCCCCACGATTTCATTCCCTGATTTCACTGTATTTGATGATGGTATAATTTGTGAAGGGGAAGGAAAAAAACAAATTGTTTAAATAGGGATAAAGGTGGACCCACTACAACAATGAGATGTACAAGTCGTTATGTCGAAAAACGAACTTTATAACTTTGGTGTGGAGGGGAGTGGAGGTGGAGGGGGAGAAAGGATGGTAAGGAGAAACAAAGGAGGCGACAACAATGCTTGATAAGAAATGTACTCATTACCTTGCTTATGTGATCAAAACCCCTCTGTACAGTATTTTCTAATAAAAAAATAAAAAATACTTCTTATATTATCATGATTGCTTTTTAAAGAAAACTTCTCATAACATTTATAAATGTTGGAATAGAATTCCATTATATATATATATATATATATATATATATATATATATATATATATATCTCACATTTTCTTGATTCATCTACTGAGGGGCATCTGGGTTGGTTCCATATCTTACTTATGGTAAATAATGCTGCAATAAACATAGTTGTGCTGGTAGCTTTAGTATGGTTTTGTTTGTGATCATTTGGGTAAATGCCCAAAAGTTGGAGTGCTGGGTCATAGGGGAGCTCTATGTGGAGTCCCCATAGTGCTTTCCAAAGTGGTTGAGCAAGTTTACACTCCCACCAACAATGCCTCCATCAGAAAGAATGACATCGCCCTATTTGTTAGGAAATGGAAAGACTTGGAAAAAATTATATTAAGTGAAGTAAGCCAGGACCAAAGAAACATAAGTCCCATGGTTTCCCTTATTTGCAATAACTGGGAAAACTAGAAAAGGTCAAAAATGTACATATGACCAGATAAGATGAAGGTAAGCGAAATGAACCTCAAGGTAGGGACACAAGTGTTTTTTTGTTTTTTGTTTTTTTTTCTTTCTTGCTATTATTTCTGACGTATTTATAAGGTATCATGTGATTTTTTGTTTTGTATGTTCCTTCCCTCACAGTATAACTCCTGTCTCCTCTGTATTTGATGTTGGTCTAATTTGGGGAGAGGAAGGGAAAAAACAAAATGTTTTAATAGGGATACAGGTTGACCCATTGTAACAGTGATATGTACAAGACACTATGTTGAAAAACTAACTTTACAATTTAGGAACTGGGGGAGGGAAGGAGGGGTTGTAGTTGTGGAGGTGCTAGGGAAGGGATGTTAGGGGAAAAATAAAGGAGGAGGCAACAATGCTTGATAAGAAATGTACTCATTACCTTGCTCATGTAACTGTAACCCCTCTGTGCAGTATTTTCACAATAAAAATAAAAATAAAAATGTTGGCATAAAGCAATTTATTTAAACAGTTTCTAGTATAAAATTTCCCTTATCAACTATCATTTAAATTATACTCATTATTCATCTATATTTTTAGATATGATTAATTTTATACATTCAATTAATGATAAATTGAATTCTGTTCTTTGCTTACTCAATTGTTTATTATGTCTATAGAGCAACTTAATTTATTCTTCATTTGTAGTATACTGATCAATTTCTGAAAATAATAATAGTGGTCATTTAATAGATCATGTTTCAAACCTGTGTCTCTTAATATACATTATATCTAATTTTTCATCAACCTTGAAATGATACTGAACTGTCTCTGCATTCCAAACTTTCTGAATAAACAAAAATATAACACGTCCAGTAGTACCCTAAAATATTTGGTGTATTAGTTACCCAGAATATGTTATGCTTTGAAAGAAATGATAAATCAGCACTTTACAGCACTGAGTTTTATCTCTATTATGGTTTTAATCAATGTCTATTAGCATAAGGATTTACCATGTACTAGCAGAATTCATATGTACTCTCCTCTGAATTCTTCTCACAGAAGTATGCATGATTTGCAGAGCTTTATTTTTCTGTCTTCATGAAGAAATAGATCTGGTAAATTTTAAGTGTACATTTATTTTCAGGCATTGCAAGTATGCCATCTTATACATCCCCATCTTTCAGAAAGAAAAATTGAAGCAACAGTGAGTTAATTTATAGTTTCAATGTTAGAGTTAGTAATTGCCAGAGTGAGTATTGAATTCTAAGTGATTTACTCTATGTGAATGCACTTTTCCCTCTCTGAAGCACCTCTAGTATGAAGTGTGGTAAGGTGTTTGGCCTAAATTTTAATCAATCACATTCTTGTACATACATCAGAACTGCCTCATAGCTATGGTTAACCTAGCCTGAACACAGTGTGTAGAAATGGGCTCTCAGCCAGGCACTGGTGGCTCTTACCCGTAAGCAAAGCTACTCAGAAGGCTGAGATATGATGATCATGGTTTATAGCCAATTCAGACAGGAAAGCCCATGATACTCTTATTTCCAACTCATTATAGAAAAGCTGGAAGTAGCACTGTGGTTCTACTGGTAGAGTGCTAGCCTTGAGCAAAAGATGGTCTGAGAGAGTGCTCAGTCCCAGAGATCAAACCCCAGGACTACAAAAAAAGAAAGGAAGGAAGGAAGGAAGGAAGAAAGGAAGGAAGGAAGGAAGGAAGGAAGAAAGAAAGAAAGAAGAAAGAAAGAAAGAAAGAAAGAAAGAAAGAAAGAAAGAGAGAAAGAAAGAGAAAGAAAGAAAGAAAGAAAGAAAGAAAGAAAGAAAGAAAGAAAGAAAGAAAGAAAGGAAGGAAGGAAGGAAGGAAGGAAGGAAGGAAGGAAGGAAGAAAGAAAGAAAGAAAGAAAAAGAAATGGGTTCCATGAGCAAGAAACAATGTTTTCTGTAAGTTTTCTGTATGTATATGTGTTTTCTCTATTGTTACATAATATTAATATAAAATTCTATTTATCAGAGTTTACAGTTTCTTATATTGATGGACAAACAAATGCTGGATTTGTAAGACCAATGATGTTTTGTATCTTTGTTTATTTTTAATTATTTTAGTATGCATAACTTTCTTAAATTCCTCGGAGGAAATACAAACATGACTCTTCCATTTTAGTACATAAAAGACCACATCTATAAGGCTGGTGTCTATCATATCACCTGCTGACTTCACACTCATCATCACAGCATCATAAATCATACATCATACATTAAACAAGATTCAGCGGTTTATGATGATGCTAGTATTAAACTATGGTGATGCCAGTTTTGTGACACCATAGCACATGCGATTATGAACCATACATACTTGATGATAATAAATATATGAATAGTTTATGTGTATATTGTACTAAACTTTTCATCATCATTTCACAGTTAACCTCTCCTATTTATTGAAAAATATTCTATAAAATGCATAAATTATTGGGATGAGCTTGTGCACTCCTCTAAATTGGGAGTCTGTATCAAGAGGCTGAAGGCCAACAGAGGCAATGTGAGACCCTGTACAAAACAATGATAGTAACAAAATGTCCCACAACAGCTCTGTACCACATCTCTTGATTACATTAACGTATCCAATCAAGTGACTATTCTGTGTCATTTAGATCTGTGTAAGTACATTTTGGCATGTTCACAGAACAATGCAGTTGTTTACTAATAAATTTTTCGAGTATGTCTCATTGTTGAGAAACATATGACTGAATCTGCTTAAGAATATTATGTGATTGTTTTCAGAATCATATGGCATGGGATGAACTCACAATTATAAGAGGCTGTGACAGCTTCCCCGAATATTCAAAAACTATTTCTTCTCTCCTGCTCGGCAAAAATCTCCATTCCTCTGAGCTCTTCCTATATTTAGGTGTGACCATCTGAAGGAGTTCTGCCCTCTGCATTGTGGGTGGAAGTGAGTCATAGCACCTCTAAAACTGGCCCATAAACAATGCTGTGCTCTGCTTCTTCCCTGGTTTGCTACAAAGGCTGAGGCCAGCATCCTAAGGGAGAAGAGTGAAAGCCAACTGCAGCTCCTGACATTCTAATACCTTTAAAGTCTATCCTGAGCTATATGACTGGACAATAAAACAATTCTTTTTTGTGCTAAGCTACTGAAACAAAAATGCTTTCTTATAGTACACCCCCTTCCAATTAGCTAAGGCCAAATATACAGTTCTTACACTGTGTAATCTAATGTCAACGTGGGGGTATATTACTATTGTTTCATATTTTCATGGTGCCCAAATCCAGATTTCCTACTGGATTTTAACATATTTTTCTGTTGTTGCACAGGCAGACCAACATATTTGTGCACATGTGCACCCACACACACACATGTTTTTCCTTAACTTTTTCTTTTCTCTAATTTTTGTCTACTTTTGCTGCACTGGGAGTTGAACTATATTATACTGAACTACATTATATTGCCCCACTCTACCAGGGTGCTATACCCCAAGAAGCCATTGTTTATTATTGTAAGGTTTGTCAGGACTGCTTAAGAATCTGCATTTCTATGCAAAAGAACTGACTTGCAAACAACTAAGCAATCTTGACTTAGCCTACTTTTGCAGTTTCAGTAACTGCCAAAAGCTAGGATCTTTTTGAGTATTCTCCTTAAAAGAAAGAAGGAAGAAAACTTTTTTACTGGGCTCCTGAATTTTAAACACTTTAAAAATTAGTGAATGTAGACAAAAATGTTTAATCATTTGAAAAACATTTTGTTCAAAAGATAAAAGTAGACATTTTAGTATATTATACATCCATATATATAATTTACTCTTGATGCTAGCCCAAAACTGATGTCATTTCTATCTGTAATGCATATAAAATTTGTATGTCATACTAGTGATTATGTTGTAGAAAGTTATTCAGAGCATTCTGCAATCTGAAGGTCAATGATTTGACAATGGGGTTGATGAAAGAGAGGCTCATGATTTTGGTTGAATCATCATCAAATAATGAATATCAAGTGCTTAGAATATCACCATATATACAACAGACTGGTAAAAGGAAGATTCATTGCTTTAAAGAGCATAAACTAACTATAAAATATCAGATCTGAAAATATCTGTTAAAAATAAAATATTTTAAATAGATGAAAAATTCTACTATTAAAATGTGTGAATAATTTAAGCTGGGAACAATTTACTCTAATCAATAGTCTCTAAATATCTTAAAACTTGGTTGAATTTTAACTGCATAATTCAAAGTTGTTACTTCTAAAAGAAATCTAGAAGAGTAGTCATTAATAAAATAATTTACCTCTTTTCAGGCACCTGTGGCTAAGCTTATAATTCTAGTTACTCAGGGGTCTCAGATTCATGGTTTGAATCCAGCCAAGACACCAAAGTCATCAGAGTATTATCTCCAATTTCCCATGAACAAGTCAGAAATGGAGCTGTGGCTCACATGGGAGGTGACTACCTTGAGGAAACATACTGAGGAACAAATCGCAGTACTTACATAAAAAAGAAAAAAGAAAGAGAGGAAGTATCTATCTATCTATCTATCTATCTATCTATCTATCTATATATATATATATAGAGAGAGAGAGAGAGAGAGAGAGAAAGAAGGAAGGAAGGAAGGAAAGAAGGAAGGAAAGAAGGAAGGAAGGAAGAAAGGAAGGAAGGAAAGAAAAAAAATTTTGTTTTTCAATGGAAGGTCAGACACTAAATTTGAAACAACACATTGAAAAAACACAGGACTTGAAGCAGGTAACACAATTATTTTTTTTGGTTGATTATGGGACTTGAATTCTGGGCCTAAGCCCTTCCCTCAGCTCTTCAGCTCAAGGCTAGCACTGTACCACTTGAGCCACAGTGCCACTTCCAGTTTTCTGAGTGGTTTATTGGAGATAAGAGTCTCATGGACTTTCCTGCCCAGGCTGGCTTTGAACCATGATCCTCAGATCCCAGCCTCCTAAATAGCTAGGATTACAGAAGTGAGCCACCGACTCCCAGCCTAACACAATTAAAAATAATCCTTTAAAATATTTTAATATGTTGTCATTACAGAGTTATTTTGTCTATAAGGTGAGGTCTCTCTATACAACCTAGGTAAGGCTTGAACTCACAATCTTCCTGTCATTGATCTGAAATGCTATGATTGTAGGTGTGCTCTCCTAGCCACCAGTGCATAGATACACATATACACACAGGCAGATAGACAGATAGATGATAGATAGATAGATAGATAGATAGATAGATAGATAGATAGATAGATAGATAGATAGATAGACAACTACATACATACTTACGTACCTAGATGCACAGACAGACAGACAGACAGACAGACAGACAGGCAGACAGGCAGGCAGGCAGGCAGGCAGGCAGGCAGGCAGGCAGACAGACAGACAGACAGACAGGCAGACAGGCAGGCAGGCAGGCAGGCAGGCAGGCAGGCAGACAGACAGACAGACAGACAGACAGACAGACAGACAGACAGACAGATAGATAGATAGATAGATAGATAGATAGATAGATAGATAGATAGATAGATAGATAGATAAATAGATAGATAAAACTGAATATAATATTTTCTTCTGGGTGTATGTTTACTTTCTCTTTTTTATGAATATTTTATTATCTTTAAATAGTTGTACAAAGAGTTGCTATTCACCAAAGTAGTTTAAGAAGACAGTGCACCTTGATTAATGTCACCCCTTTCAATATACTCATCCATTTCACCTAACCTACCCCTTCTCATACTTACCTTAATTTTAGATTATATATTGATTCTTATGCCATTTACCAATACAGTTTATGTGTACAATGCATCTTGATCTGTCATTACATCAACATCTTCACCCTCTTTAAATTCATCCCTTCCCTTATATTTCTCAATTTTGTGGTTGATACAATCAATTCTTGCCTTCATCCTCACTCCTTCATCCCTTCATTCTTCTGACTCTACTCCTTAACCCACCCTCCCCTCTTGCAAGAACCCATTTCCTGATATTTATTTTGTTAGGCTTTGGCTTAGTCTTTTTAAATAATTTTACTATTTGTGCGCTCCATAGAGTCTGTTACACTTCAATTAATTCAATATCAACCCTTTGCTTACCATGCAATGTGTTTACATGTAGATTTATGGCACATTCAGGGTATCACAAATGAGAGAAACCATGCAACCTATATTTATCTGGGTCTAGTATACTTCATTTAAAATAATATTTTTCACCACTGTTTTATTGGGAATGGTAAAATATAATTTCCTGATGGATGAATCTATACTATATTTTCTTGATCCATTTGTTCAGTTGGGGGCATTTAGGGTAATTCTATATATTGGCTATGGTAAATAATGCTGCAATTTATATGATTGTGTTGGTTGCTTTATTGTGGCTTTGTCTGTGATAATATTGGATAAATAAGCATGGGTGGAATTGCTGAGTCATAGTAGTTCCAGGGTAATTGAACAAGCTTATATTCCTATCAATAGTGTAATAGAGTCCTATTTTGTCAGCATTTGTTATTGTTATTTTCCATGATATTGTCCATTCTAACTGGGGTGAGTTAGATTCTTGATGTTGTTTTGATTTATATTTCCTTTATGGCCTGAGATACTGAAATTTTCTTCATTTGTCTATTAGCCACACTTACCTTTTCTTAAAAAATCTCTTTTTGATCCTTTAGCCCATTTATGAATCAAGATATTGTTTCTTTGAGGGTTTATTTTTTGGCAGGTTAATATTTTGAGCTGTAAGTATATTTTGGATGTTAGGCCTTTGTCTAATGTGTAGCTGGTAAAAAAAAAAAAAATTCTCCTATTCTCTGGGCTTTCTATTTAGCTTGCTAGCTGTTATTATTATTGTAGTGACAGACTTTAACCTTTCTGGTATTTATGAAAATATCACAGTGTGTTGATGTGCATTTTTTCGCGACAAAATTTAGCCAAGATAAGAGATGGTCATAGTAGAGTGGGAGCACTATCAGAACCACAAGCTACAAAGTTATGACAGCACACTGCAATATTCTCTAACTTGTTTTTGGAAAACTTCATTCACCACAGTAAAAGTGACCTTTCATGATTATCACCTTAATTGGCATCAAACATATGAAAGGAACATTGGACAAGCAATCAAGGACTGAATGAAATACAATTTTTTTTTGTTTTCTAAAACTAATTCTCTATTCAATCAGATTTAAATAAGTAACATGTAACAACTTTCCAATTTTCTTTATTGGTACAAAGACAACAATATAGAGATAGAGGATTGTTATGTAGAAATCATCTTATTATAGATAAAATACAGAGTAAAAGTCAATGAGCTCATCTAAGACAAAGCAAAAAATGCCAGTGTGTCATTTAATTTGATGGCTGTGGAAGCTGGAAGCTCTTAATACTTAAATTTACATGGTCTGTGAAGAGTATTTGCTCTTTACTTCAGATAAGGGAGCTTTCAAAGACTGATGCTTAATTAGATTTTATTAATATCCTAACCATTCATTGCTGTTGAATTACATACTCAAATATTATTTTTCTTTCTTTTTCCTATTTATTTATTCATTTATTGGTCAGTCATGGGGCTTGAACTTTGGGCCTGGTACTGTCCCTGAACTCTTCAGCTTGAGGAGAGCACTCTACTATTTGAGCCACAGCACTACTTCCAGTTTTCCACAGCACTACTTCCAGTTTTCTGATGCTTAATTGGAGATAAAAGTCTCACAGACTTTCCTGCCCAAGCTGACTTTGAACCACGATCCTCAGATCTCAGCCTCTTGAGTAGCTAGGATTATAGGTAAGCATGAACCACCAGTGCCAAACAAATATTCTTTTTCCTATGTCTTTTTATATGAGTGCATATAATATCTCACAAACATAAACACTATATATATGCACAGAGATCTCATTTACCCATATTGATATCGCATGTATTTTACATAGCACTTGCAAATAAAATATTAGAAGCAATTCTCTTTTCACCAGTTTCAAGTGACAAAAATAAATCTTCATGCTGTAATAAGTATACTATTATTTCAAACCTTAAAAATTCCAGTCTAGTTATGCAATTCTACCTTCCAGTTTGCATGTAGGTCATAAAAGTTACAGAAAACAATGGAAAAACATTGTTTTGACAGCTGCCATTATACAATAAGTGTTCTTCTATATTTGTACTGAGGATAACAATTGCCAATCTGAATAAGTGATGAGGGGAAAGTACCATGACATCAAATCTTTTTCAATTCAATCTTAGTTTAAAAAACACCTCTATGCTAAGATAAAAATAATGGCTATTTTATCTCTTTTAGAAACTTACCTTTACAGATAATGTTTAACATCCCTCAATTAACTGAATCATTCTATTCCAAATTTTGCCACCAGGCCAAGAACCTACTAAATAAGTAAGTATCTTTCAGTGTCTTCTATTATCCTCAGTGTACAAGGATAATATGATAGAGTGAGCAACTATAATGATTCTTACTTGGAGGTAATAACATTTCCATGGACTACCTACCAAAATAAGTTTCAACAGAGTGAAATACAAGATATCTTATTCAAATTTTATCTTATCTATATTGAATACTTTTAGCATCTTGTGAGTCTACAAAAAGCAAAAAATGTCTGGCAAGAAAATATTCAAGTCAATTCTCAAGTCATGTTATCCCAGAAGAAAAGCAATGCTAATATAAAAACTATGAAAAGAATTAAGAAGAAAATGTTAGAAACCACGGGGTGTATACAGAGGGAAGGAAACACAAGATTAGCAGGAGGAAGTAAGTTTGGTTTCTAAGACTATCCATGAAGATGGTTATAAATATTTGAAGACAGTCAGAGATGAAAAAAGGGTATGTGAGAGAATGATATTTATACAGATCTAAAATCAAGTTGTTTCTACCCTGTACACTGTTAATGGTGGTGGGTGGGAAGAGCATTTATACAGGGTCATGGTAGAATTTATAAGATGATACAATATTCTTGGAAAAAAATCTGGATAAAACTTATCAAAGTTTTAAATACGTATTTCTGGAACTAAATCAGGAGTTTTAAAGTACAAAAATATTGAATTGATCAAAATATAATGTCTGTGCAGCAAAGCTTTTCACATGAGAATAATAGATAGAGACAAGACTGATAACAAGTAGTTGATAGAGGAATGGATATCTTCATACATTAGAGTACCATATAGAACACAAATGTATGAACTTTCTATACTTAGGGATACAAAAAATATTCCACCATATTCTGAGTAAGAAAAATTCAATATCACAACAGCCTTTGTACAATATGCATGCCAATATGCACATAACGAAACTAAAGGATTTGTACAAGATTAACATTATTAGGTTTCTTGTATTCTTAATTTGTAATAACAAAATTAATAATGATTGATTGCTTGAGAACAATCATGAGAAGAGAACAATTGATTTTTAAGACAATGAAAAATTTGGAGGTTTGCCCAAATTCAACCTGAGAATTTAACCTAATGTCACTTTTCACATTTAGAAATGATTTTTTCACAAAGAGATATAGATGATATGCCCTGAATAAATGTTATTTTTAGCATAGCAGTTTAAATTTTATGATATAAAAATGCTTCGTGTAGCTGATTTAAATCAACTTAACAGACCCATATCAAGCATCAAAACAGAAACAGCAATAAGAGACCTCCCACCAAGAAAAACCAAGGACTAGATGGATTTACAGCTGAATTCTACAAGGTCTTCAAGGCAGAAATCACACAAATACTCCTCCAATTCTTCAATGAAATTGAAAGTGGTAGTTCACTATCAAGCATTTTCTATGAAGCCACCATAACCTTCATCCCAAAAGCAGGTAGGGACTCATCAAGAAAAGGGAAATATAGACCAATTTCTTTGATGAACATCAGTGCAAATTTCTCAACAAAATTTTGACCAATCGACGTCAACAACTCATCAAAAAAATCATATACCATGATCAAACAGGATTCATTTCAGGGATGCAAACTTGGTTCAATATGCACAAATCCATTAATATAATTCATCACATCAACAAGAGCAAGGATAAGAACCACATGATTATCTCAATAGATGGAGAAAAAGCATTCAACAAGATCCAACATTCCTTTATGATGAAAGCTCTGTAAAAGTTAGGAATCCATGGAACATTCCTCAATATAATAAAGGTTGGTATGACAAACCTACACTAGCATTATATTTAATGGTGAAAAGCTAAAATCATTTCCTCTAAGTTGAGGAACAACACAAGGATGTTCACTCTCTCCACTTCTCTTCAATTCAGTATTAGAATGCCTAGCTACAGCAATAAGACAAGATGCAAACATAAAGGAGATCCAAATAGGGAAAGATGAAGTAAAACTCTCCCTCTTTGCAGATGACATGATCTTGTATTTAAAGAACCCCATGGACTCCACTCCCAAGTTAGTCGAGCTGATTCGAAACTTTGGCAAAGTAGCAGGGTATAAAATTAACCCTCAAAAAAATGTCAGATAAAATAATGTTAAGTGAAATGAACTCCAAGATAAGGACACAAGTGTTTTTTTTCTTTCTTGCTATTGTTGCTAACATGTTTATAAGGTATCATGTTATTTTTTTTGCTTTGTATGCTCCTCCTCCACGGTATAACCCCTGTTTTCACTGTATTCGATGGTGGTATAATTTGGGGAGCGGAAGGGAAAAAACAAATTGTTTAAATAGGGAAACAGGTGGACCCATTGCAACAATGAGATGTACAAGATGTTATGCTGAAAAACAAACTTTACAATTTAGTGGGGGGGGATGGGTGTGAGGGGAATGTAGTTGTGTAGATGGGAGGGCAGGGATGGTAGGGGAAAAACAAAGGAAGAGGAAACAATGCTTGATAAGAAATGTACTCATTACCTTGATTATGTGATTGTAACCCCTCTGTACAGTATTTTCACAATAAAAAAACTTATTTAAAAAAACAGCTTTTCTGTATGCCAATAATGAGAAGAGCACAGCTGAAATCAGTAAAGCAACTCCTTTTGTAATAGCCCCCCAAAAAATAAATTGCCTAAGAGTTAACTAAAGAAGTGAAAGACCTCTATTATGAAAGTTTTAAAAACCTGAAAAAGGAAATTAAAGCAGAACTAAGGAAGTGGAAATACTTGCCATGCTCCTGGATTGGGAAGAATATAATCATGAAAATGGCAGTACAACCAAAGACTATCTACAGATTCAATGTGATACACATCAATATCCCAACCTCACTCTTCAATGAAATAGAGGAAGCAACACAAAAATTCATATGGAACAATAAAAGACCCCGAATAGCATAAAGAATCCTTAACAGAAAGAACAGTGCTGGAGGAATATCAGTACCAAATTTCAAACTACTACAGAGCCATAGTAATCAAAACAGCTTGGTATAGGCACAAGAAGAGACTTCAGGACCAGTGGAATAGAATTGAAAACCCAGAAATGCACCCACAGACCTATAGCCACCTAATCTTCAATAAGAGGGCCAAAAAAAAAAAAAAAAAGAATGGAAGAAAGACAGCCTCCTCAGTAAATGGTGCTGGCAAAATTAGTTAATCATCTGTATAAAACTAAAGCTAGTATCTCAATGTTGTTTTGATTTCCATTTCTTTTTTTTTATTATTTTTTATTTTTTTTTAATTTTTTTTTTTATCCAGTCGTGGGGCCTGAACTCTGGGCCTGGGCGCTGTCCCTCAGCTCTTCAGCTCAAGGCTAGCGCTCTACCACTTGAGCCACAGCACCACTTCCGGCTTTTTTCTTTTTGCTTATGTGGTGCTGAGGAATCGAACCCAGGGCCTCAGGCATGCAAGGCAAGCGCTCTACCACTGAGCCACCTTCCCAGCCCTCCATTTCTTTTATGGCTAGAGAGGTTGAGCATTTCTTCATGTGCCCATTGGCCATCCTTCTTTCCTCTTCAGAGAAGTTTCTCTTTAAGTCTTTAGCCCACTTATTTATTGGGCAGTTGTTTCTTTGAAGATTTGTTTTTAGGGGATTTAATTTTTGAGTTCCAGGTATATTTTAGATATGACACCCAAAAGAATGACATTGCCCCATTTGTTAAGAAATAGAAAGACTTGGAAAAAATTATCTTAAGTGAAGTAAGCCCGGCCCAAAGAAACATAGGTCCCATGGTTTCCCTTATTTGCAATAACTAGTATATGTCTGAGTCAAGCAGAAAAGGTCAGATAAGTTGATGTTAGGGGAATGAACCCCAAGATAAGTATTTAAATGTTTTTCTTTTCTTTCATGCAATTGTTTCTAACATATTTATAAGATGATTTCTATGTTGCTTTGTATGTCCCTCCCACATAGTATAACCCCTGCTTTCACTGTATTTGATGTTGGTATAATGTGTGGAGGGGAAGGGAAAAAAACAAATCGCTTAACTAGGGATACAGGTGGACCCATTACAACAATGAGATGTACAAGTTGTTATGTCGAAAAACGAACTTTACAACTTTGGTGGGGGGGATTGAGTGGGGGGAGGTGGGGGGAGTATGGGAAGGGATGGGAAGGGGAAAAAAAGAGGAGGCAACAATGCTTGATAAGAAATGTACTCGTTATCTTGCCCATGTAATTGTAACTCCTCTGTACGATATTCTGGCACACACAAAAAATACCAAGGAAGAGCGCTAGCCTTGAGCTGAAGAGCTGAAGTACAGCGCCCAGGCCCAGAGTTCAGGCCCCACGACCGGACCCCTCAAAAAAATACCAAGGAAGAAAAAGAAATAAAGCTAGAACCTTATACATCACCCTGCACCAGAATCAACTCGAAATGGATCAAAGACCTCAAGCCAAAGCAGACACCTTGAAAACATTACAAGTTAGGAGTAGGAGAAACTCTAGGGCTCCTTAGCACAGGCCAAAATTTTCTTAATAAAAACTCAGAAACACAACAAATCAAACAAAGGTTGGCCAAATGGAATTACATGAAATGACAGAGCTTCAGCATGGAAAAGGACATAGCTAGCAAGATCAATAGGAAGCCCTCTATACAGTATCTTTACAATTAAAATATATATTATATAAAAAAGTGCTTTGTGAAACTCTGATTTTACCACAACTGCAATGATAAAAGAGTTGCTAATGATAGAACAGTCAGTAAGTGTGGTTTACCTCCTTCCAGTTGAGAAAAACAGCAGATTTGAAAATCCTTCATTTTTTTCTTTAATGCTTATATATTTGACTTACTGAAATGATGAGGAATTATATTCTATATAAGAATTATTTTATTTCATTTAAAAGCACTTGCAGAAGCCTGACACAAGTGGATCATGCCTTTAATCCTAGCTACTCAGGAGACTAAGATCTGATGATCACCATTCAAACCATACTGATCAGACAGACCTGAAAGACAGTTATTTCCAGTTAACCAGGAAAAAAAAAAACCTGAAGGAAATGTAGGTATGGCTGAAGTGATAAAGTGATAAAATGCCAGCCTTAAATGTAAAAGCTGAAAAAGAACATAAACCCTTGAGTTCAAGCCCCAGTATTGAAAAAACAAAAATCAAATTAGTAAAAATAGTCAAGACATACATATCTTGGTAACTATTAATATTTAAGAGCAAAGAAACCAAAGTTGTTTCTGATTATAAGTCCAAATAAAACAACAGATGAGTTGAAAACTCAACTTGTTTCTGCTGTAACTCCACAATGAGATTCAAGGGGAAGCTTACTCAAAAGGAAAACTGCCTGCCTCCTGTTTCCATGATCCTTGATTGCAGACAATTTAATATTAGATCAACTTTCATAAAATCAAAAACAAAAAACACGTCCCTGCATGCAGAATTTCCGTATCACGTTTAATGCCACCCAACCAATAAATCCTTTCTTCACTCTTAGCACCGCTGAAAGAATCCCCTCTTCATAGTTAATGGCAGGTATTATTTTCTTTGGAGAGTACAACAATATATATTTCCCAGTGTCTATCAGACTCCTAAGTTCCCTTCTGCTTTTCTTGGTACTTTTCAAGCTCCTCTAAAAGTGTGATAATTTCTCAGCCTACACACAAGTATAAGAATTTTCATGTGCCAAAAGATGATTCTATCAATGTATTTGTTTATGAGAATTTAAGGAAGAAAAAGGTAGAAACCCCACAGGGGTAGTGCTAATTGATGTTCTTTATAAACACATAAGCAATTATATGAGTGACCATCTGCTTTGTCTGCATGAAGCTAATGAATACACAAAAGGAATTAAATTTAGATTTTACAGAAATATTAAATCTAATTGTCTAGATAATAGCTTACATTTGTCAAAAGACAAAAGTGTCCTAATCTATAGGACAAAGATAACTAAAAATAAACAGGACTGCATTTTCCTTTGCTGATAAATAGTGAAAATTATGTGGGCTCCAGAATCTAAAAAGGAAGACAAAAGAAAAGAATATGTAACATTTCCAAATAAAACTCTGATATTATTTAAGCCTATGTGGTATAGAAAGTAGTTAAAAATCAATATTGCTGTGGCAATTATTAGTTTTCTTTTAAAATTGATCTATTAACTTTGTTCAGCATGTCTGGAGTAAGCACTATTTCTTGCAATCATTAGAAATAAAACAACTTAGCATAGAACCATTCAAATTGCCATTGCTATAAAATATCACTACTAGATTCTAATATTTAAAGAAGAGAACTTTATAAGCTACTTTTATTTTTATTATATTTTATTTTGTTGAAAAGGTGTTGGGTTTACAGTTATGTAAGTAAGGTAATAAGTACATTTCTTGTCTAACATTGTTACCCACTCTATTTTTTCCCACTATCCCTCCCCCCTCTACTTTCGCCCTCTCCCAAAGTTCATTTGCAACATAGTGTCTTGTGAGTATCATTGTGGCAATGTGTTACAAGGTCAAATGTTTTTTTTCTTTCATGCATTTGTTTCTAACATATTTATAAGATTATTTCTTTGTTGCTTTGTATGTCCCTCCCCCACAGTATAACCCCTGTATTTCAAAATGTAAACTACATTTTTAAATGGAAAAAATTCAATATTTATCCTACAAAACTAAGAATAGTGAGGTAAGGGGTGGGTTGGGAGGGAAGGCTGAGAATAGTAAAAGAGGTGACATTGATTAAGACACACTGTGTTCATAAACTACCTTGTTAAATGACAATTCCTTTGAACAACTATTTACAGATAGGAGAAATAAAAATAAATAAAATACAGTAAATAGGGATACAGGTGGACCCATTGCAACAATGAGATGTACAAATCGTTATGTAGAAAAACGAACTTTACAACTTTGGCAGGGGGAGGAAGGGGGGTCTGGAGGGGAAGATGGGATGGGATGGGAAGGGGAAACAAAGGAGGAGGCTACAATGCTTGATAAGCAATGTACTCATTATCTTGCCCATGTAATTGTAACCCTTCTATATGGTATTTTCACAATAAAAAAGACAAAGGGTACAAAAATAAAAAACAATGACAACAGGGAATAAACCAAAAGAAAAAAAAGAAAGAAAGAAAGAACTACAAACAATAAAAATTTAAAAAATAAATAAAAAACTAAAAGCAAGTTCTATTATGTTTACCTCAGTGCTAAAGATTCTATGTGTACACATGAACAATGCATATCAATTACAGTTATTATATTATCTTTATAAATTATGTATATGAAATTATGGTTATATGTAAATACAATATACAAATACCTAGAAAGCAAAATAATTCAAGGCAAATAATTCATTTTACTTATTGATTTATATGTACAACATTCATAATTTTCACTACTAATGACTCTGGAATTTTCAAGAGAAATCTATTATTTTTTTTTTAATCAAGTAAGTACAGATTTGCCTCTGGTGACTCAGCCTGACCTTGAAGGACACACTTCATTGATCAAGATAGCACAATTTCAAGATACTTATTAGTTAATAAATCAGAATTTGTGAGAGTAAGTATAGATGCAGCAATAGATCTTAAAACATATGAGATAAAATCATACATTACCATTAGCTTTGTTGGACTATACTATTACATGTGAATAGAAGATGGGGTAATTTAACGAAATGACATTTAAACTGAAAAAAATTGAATGATGGACAAGAATGTAAGGAAGAAACAATAGATCATATTCAGGCTAACAGTTGAAAAAGGTGATATTCTCCATTTACAGAACAGTTTTTTGGTTGTGTGTGTGTGTGTGTGTGTGTGTGTGTGTGTGTGTGTGTGTGTGTTTAAATAAAGACAAAGATATCTCCCAACATAGGGCAAAACATTGAAAATCAAGTTATTATCACATAAAAAATAAGTTTCACAGGTAAATGATATTTTTCCAATTTAAAACCATTTGTGCTACTTTAAAAATACAAAATGAAATAAAAACAAAAATAGTGGATATTTTACAGAAGAGGTAAAATATTGGCTTTAAATCTGCAGAGTAATCTCAGAGTGTTGAAAAATTAGGTTCTACTCAGGAATTCTCAGAGTTTCTTTCAGTCCTCATTATTCAGTTGTTACCTAAGTATATGTAATGTATCCCACACAAAACCTTGGGTATTCATTTCCCTGAATACCATTGATTTATATTCTCTGTTTTTCTTTCAGCCACTGCATTCTTTCCATCAGTGGTCCACCATCTTGTGCTTTTTCTTAATCATCCATCCAGACAAGTCCAGTTTTTTTGTATATATTTATGAGGACACACCGGCAACTTTGGGCTTGTGTATTGTTATAAACACACAACTGTTAAATTCTCTTAATAGACAAGATTTTCTGTAAGGAAAAGGACTCAATGTTCTTCTCATTCTGTTAACACAAACTCTTCATTTTATTATATAATAGGAATCAAAATAATTATATTGAATTTAACTAAATTAGTATGTAGCATGTCATGTCAAAGAAACCCTGAGACTAACTCCAATTTCAGATTTCCATGGACTTTTTTTCTCTCTCTGAAACTCTCTGAAATGCTGAAATGAAATGCTGTATCCCAAGTCCTTAATGTTCAACTCTTCGAATTGGAAATACCTTCCTTCAGCCAGACACTGTGGCACAAACCTATAGGCTTAACTAAGTGAATTAGGGGAGCATAGATACAGTCCAGATCAGGCAAAAAAATATGAGACTCAATCTCTTCTGGTTGGAGCAGCTTACACCTACTTTCCCAACTATGGGAAGAACCACAATGGCTGAGCACAGTAGCACACACCTCTCATCCCAGTGACATGGGGTGGTATAAACAGAAGGATCACTGTCTGGGCTGATATCAGAATAGGGACAGGACCCTATCTTGAAAATAACCAGAAGCTGGTATAGTGGCTCACATGTTAAGTGATCTGCTTAGTAATTTTTAGGTCCTGAGTACCAACATGAGTACTGACCCACGCATAAAAGAAAAGAAATAACTTACTTCACATTAATCAATTTTATGAGCAATTCAACTTTCATATTTAGTTGTCAAGCCACAGGCAGAAGCTTAGTGGCTTAGTGTGTCAGGGAAAATAACTCTGATTCTGTCTTTCCTTCATCAAATATATATTATGAAAGACATTTGTATCAGTAAGCATAAACATTTTTAAGGATCAAATGGTGAATATGTCAGAATATTTTCCCCATTATTGTGCATGTGCTGTAGTGTCAAAAGAAAATGGGAAAGGAGTAGATGTATTGATAAACAATCATAATAATACGAGGGAAATAAATAGTGTGTTTCTATAAAGAATAACAAGCAGTAGAAATTTTAGACATAATGTTAGAAAACACTCAAAATGAGAGAGCTCAAACTGGGACTTGAAAAATGTAATTTCAGGTAACAGAATAATGGCACATCGAAGAACTTATCCAACTATTATAGATCTCAGGTGACTAAGGAAAAAGTATAAAGAGTTAAGAAGAAAAATGAAATGAGACTATACACAAAAATGAATTAATATATAGATTATATATAGAGAGAGGCTTCTATGATATAAAACTCATAAGATATAGAGCTCATATGTTTATAAAGCTTGATTGTTTATCCTATATAACATTTGAGTTTCTCAACTTACACTGCCTAAATACATTCTCTTCAAACTCCATCCCCTTGTGAGATTGGTTTACAATTAATTGCCATCTAGAATATATCATGTTTTACCAATACACCAAAATGACGGTCAAAAGTTACTATTATACAATAATTGATTCTAGTGACATTATGTCATCAAAGTGTGCCTGAGCATTTAATCTATTAATTTCATATTTTAATACTGAAAATGATAGTTCCTAATACCTCAAGACTTCACCATATGTTCTGAGCTTCAAGTGTGAAACTGGAATGGCTGGGAATGTAGAGCATTTTACTGTATTTTGTTCACAGTACAGGAAAATACCCTTCTGCAATTTATGGCCAACAAGGATGCATCATTTGGATTTGTTGCTGCAAATACAGAAACCAACTCTCTTTCCTTAGTCCCAAGCATCAGCACTGAAAGAAAGAATATAGTGTATTGTGGTTTGAGAAACAAATTAAATCTCTCTAGCTGTTAAAGATTCCAGAGAGGGAAAAAAAAAAACAAAAAAAACAAAACTCTGTCTTAATTAGACAGTGAGTAACACAACATGCTTATAAGACTAATCTGCAAAATATTTCGTATTTTCTAATCTTGGAAAGAACACAGATGAAACATATAGGGAATAAGACTATCTGGGGGAGCCTAGCTCCAGTGGCTCACACCTGTAACCCTAGCTACTCAGGAGACTGAAATCTGAGGATCATGGTTCAAAGCCAGCCCAGGCAGGAAAGTCCATGAGACTCTTATCTCCACTAAACCACTAGAAAACAGGAAGTGGTGCTGTGGCTCAATCTGTAGAGCGCTAGCCTTGAACTGAAGAGAGCAGGGACAGCGCACAAGCCCAGAGTTCAAGTCCCATGATGCCCCCCCCCCAAAAAAAAGGACTATCTGGGAAGGACATCCTGGAGCTGGCTGAATGCCTTCAAAAATATTTAAGCTTTATTCTAGAAATGAAAGAGGCTCCGAAGAAAACAAACCCAAATCACAATAGAGACAGCAAAAATCATGTCCCTAGGTTCTTTCTCTTTCTATCTACATAGATATATGAACAGTGATGAAATAATTGTAATAATTTTATTGTCTTTCTTCCTGCATTTGTCATAGACTTTATAGCCCAAACAAAAAGGTAGGAGTTCTTCATAATTAGTGTTTACTTAATTATGTAAAAACCAGTATGGAATGGATTTAAATCTCTCCATATATATTTCTTCATCCTACCTAATGTGCCTCTCTTTAGTAAATGCTGTAATTTTAACATTACAATATTTTCTTATATTTTTATTCTTTCTTTGAAATAAATATTTAGGTTTATATGGTTACATTTTCACCTAAATTGCATGCCGTTTTTTCTTAATAGGAAAAACAGACAAGTCAGCATTTTCATATCCCTCACAAAGAAAGAAAATTGACTGTTTTACTTTTTATGGTTTCTTATTGCTTTTTAAACTCTGTCATCTAATGGGACTAATGTTCGTGGTTTAGGAATATATTTACCATAAATTGCTTTAGAGGTAATCAAACATCACTGATTCATTTTGACGTTTAACCAACCTCAACCACTATTTATTGCCCCATAGACTTTTCTCCTTTGACCATTACACCTTAATTAACCCAGTCCCTATTTCTAGGTTTGATTTTAAAAGCCCAAATGGGAATAACCATGTCTTGTTTCACTATGTAACAGGGCAGTGACTATAACCATGCCATCAGAGAGCAGGGCAATGAAACCAACAAAGTATTTCAGTGACCTGAAAAATCTCAGTTCTGATGCAATGGAAATGTAAATTCTCTTATGTCTAAAATGATGAGGGATCAAAGGAGGATGCCAAATATTTCTTCTGAATGCTCATATCCATATTGATGTCTAGTGATATTGAATGATAAGAAAGACAAATGCACACAAAAAAATCTTCATGTATAAACAGAGAATTTTTTTCCCTAAATTATCTTAACTGTCATTCACTTCATCTCCTCCCCTCTGCTTTTTCCCATTCTTTTACCTAAAATGATTCTTGGCAAGGGTATAATATGTGTCAGTTTGTATGACTTTAATTCACAAATTGAGGAAATGATAGACTAAGGAAGATGACTAAGTTTGTGTTTGTTTTGCTTCTTGATCTTTTAAGATCAGTTCGTGTAGTTCTTTCTATGAAGATCATCCACTGCCACTGCAAGAGTCATAGAGGCCTTCCAAGGAACACCCATATGCCAATTCTACTCTCTTCACTGAGTACAATTGCTAACTACTTTGAACTCTTGCCTCAAGCCTTTTCTACAGGACAGCATTCACATCTTAACCTATTTATTTCAATGCCTGTTGGTCGAATGAAACGATTTTTACCAAATTAATCAGTAAGATAGCTTAGCGTGATAACAAAGAAAAAGATTAAAGTGTACCTTTGATTATAGCTACAATATTATGTTCCTTTTATATATAACTTTGGTAATTTTGTATCCATTATTTTGTGAATTATTTTAAATATCTGAACCTACTCTTTCTGTGCTCCCTTGTCCAGTCTGCCACCTGTCCTGCCTTACAGGATCTGCATAGGTCTTTGGAAGAGCCATCTGTCTTATACTGGATTCTATTTTTCCTCTGTCAGTCTAGTGGTTGTCTTGCTAGTTTTCCTGTCTCTGCTGAGAAATAACTTGGAGCATTTAAAAATGTCTCTCCAATATTTGGTACAATTCATGGAATATATTTAAGTGCTTGGTATATTTTTATTTAAATCCCAATTGTTCCAGCATAAAACTCACACCCAACAAGGTTTGTGGCTACAACCTGTCATCCTGAAGGTAGAAATCAAGGGATATGGAATAGACAGTCTAGCAGAAGTAAGTTTTTGATACTCATCTCAACTAAGTAAGTTGTCCAATACCTGTTATTCCAGTTATGAGGAAAGCTCATGACTGGGTACAGTGGCACTGGCCTGTTATTCCTACTAAGCAACACAAGGAGGATAGCCTAGGCCAGCCTGGAATGAAAAGTAGGACTTTACCTTGAGAATCACAGACTCCAGGTGTGACCCACGTGACTAAGCACCTGGCTAGCAAGGAAGTTCAATACCCAGTATAATAGTACCCAGTACCTAGAGGTCAATACCCAGTACCACAGAAAGAAAAACATGTCTTATACTCTTTGCCCTAAGCAATTTTACGACAGAGTTTAATTGAGAATCAGAAAAATGATTTTCAAAGTGACTTTGTTTTGTTTTGTTTTCTTGGTCATTTTAAGAACAGTGAATGTTGCTCTTTCTCTGAGGAACTTCATCTGCCCTGTCTGAATATTTTCAATCTATGTGACTTTGGGAAAGCAGTGTCAGCTTTATGCACCATATGTTAATTGTGGAAATAACTATTATTTAGAATTTGTCATAAGCATCTGTACATAGGAGATATTGATTTACCAGTTATTTATCTTTTGAAGGCTGCTTCACTTCTTGCAACACAACTGACAATCTGTTCTTTTGTAAATAAGCTTAGAAATTTGAAGATTCATAATGAGACACAACACATTAGTTGTGGTATTTATGAGTAAGAATGTATGCACAAGGTCATTCGGATGAAGAACTTTTCAAAATACTTTTAGAACACTTAGATTGTGTGAATAACTCCATGGCTGTACACATAATCTAAGCCATAGTTACATTTGGAAAGTGATAATTTTTATAGTATGAAAATGAAAGATGCATAGACTGTCAATTAAATAATAATACTGGGTCTGTTTTAGCTCAAAGTACAAATCATATGTTCTGTCTACACTACTTCTATCTATGTTATAAACATGAGAAAATATTCATATTTAAGTGGTCATTCTAAGTGATAGAATTGCTTTCTGGAGACATTTTTGATATAGCTGACAGGGAATTAAATTCTTACCTAATTATGAAAAAGACTATTTTTGTTGCTTATTCTGTTATCTACAAGAAATGAGAAGTTGCTTGTAGTAATTTCATTTAACATTCCTGTTCTGCCTATGTGTAAAGACAAGCTATTAGAAAATTATTCATAGGAAATACAACTCTCTTGTCCTTCCAATAAATGATACTATCTTCCTCATGTCTACATGGCTGCCTTGTTTTTAATTTTGATGAGAATGACTTAAGGTAGTCGTTTGGAAAATATTTTCTTTGTAAGTCGTGAATAATATGTCAGAAGGAGGTAGGTTTTTTTTTAAAGCTTTCAAATACATTGTTGTGAACATTTTACCTTTCTCTTAAAATCAACAAAATATTTAGTGGTAGGTAAATAGTTGAATGACGTCATAGTTACAAGTGTTGAGTATCTTAAACAGATTTATAAAAAGGAATCCATTTCTTTTCTTGTGTGTTTGAAAGCATTTTAACTTTTCTTAGAAAAGGAAAAGGGCAATTTAAACAGAAGATGAAAATTCTGGTGATCCTGCCAGAACAGAATTACAGAATCAATTTCAAAACCTTTCTGAGTTTTTCTATTCCATATCTAAATTCAAATTCTTGAAGATAAATGATGGTTTGAGATGCATATGGTTAAGATAAAAAGTGTTTTGTTCCTCTTTGCAATAGGAGACTTCATTCTAAAGCACACTGCCTGATCTCCATCTTTTTGGCTTTCTGAGGTGACGGGCTTTAAATGGGATCTACCTGGGTGTTCTGCCTCTGAAAAGGTTAAATACAAAAAACTCAAAGGCTTTACAAGAAAATGCAAACCTGTAGTCTAGGAGCATTATATCTTCCAGCTTGGGAGAATATGTACCTGTTGATCCTCCCTCTTACTTTGCAACTCAGAAAAAATCCACAAGAGGAGGATGACTAGACCATAGATTTTAAAAAAACAAAACTTGATATCAGTTGGGTTTAATATTTGATTGATCTAACTTTTTTTGCTCAATAAGAGATAAATAGTTTTCCTATTCTCTTTTATTTCCTTAAGGGTATACAACTCCGATGAGACAATGAATGATAGCCTTTGGAAAATTAGTACTCAGGTATTGACTCCATGTAAAAGCTTCTCTGTATTAAGAGAGGACATACAAAGAGATATTCATTGTTCTTCTGGTAGTAATTACACAATGGCACGTAGAACAATCCCCAGCATAGAAAATAAGTTTATAATAAGGTATCTTGGTTAATAAAGAAATTGATTAGCCAACACCTATTTGTGGAGAAAATGCTCAGATGCATGCTTTGGGAGATATAAGCATCAAAGTATATCAGCATACAATTCTAATGCACAATTAGAACTCAAAGGCATAATCTGAATTGCTGTTATAGAGTGAGCTTGAAAGAGAACAAGATAGTGGTTAGAACCTAGGTCTGAAAGAAATTTCACAAATGAAAGAAGGGCTCATATCCAAGAAGGGTAAAAGTATGGCATGTATATGGGAAGAATCTACTTGCTTTACATATACATGCCATGCTTCTACATGGCGTACTTGCCATGTACATATACATACTTGCTTTACAGAAAAATTTAAAAAATACTAATAGTTCCAAGATATACTCTAAATTTTAGGTATGGATTTGAGAAAAGTGATTTAAACATTAACAGTAGTGAAGATGGTTATTACTTCCATTTTTTTGAGGAAAGAATGTCATCAGGTGAGTAGAGGAGCAAATGTCACTTGATTTTACATTTTACTAAAGAAATGTGGCTGATCATTCAGTTGGTCCTTCAAATCTCATTCTGAATTCTCTGCTCTTAGAATTTATGAGAAGTGTGTTGAGAAATTCTTTCTAGAGAGTATGACAAAGCATTATGCCTTCTATAAAGTATTTCATCCATTTAATATTCAATGAAGAATAGTGCATGAGGTCTATGTTTCATGATCAAGGGAAAGAACATGAGCCAGCAGATTTGGGAAATATTACTGAAATTCATGGGGAACCATTCAATTCATCCTTGAAATTTTAAGATCCCCTCTTTGATATATTTTGCATAATATAACCAAGTTTGAAAGATTATATTACAATAAGAATCAACACTTAATCATTTCAAAAGTTCAGTGTTAACAATATGTCTTCTTCAATATTTACTAAAAAGTTTAGAGCCAGAGATAATGAGTTGTATGTATTTAATGGTAATTAGGTTTGAGAATATTAACAATTATAAAACCAATTTCCTTGAGGCTGATATCCGAATCCTTCACTCCTCTGGGGTCAAGACAGAGGGCTTTAGATTACAAACTTGTACCAGACACTTATATAGTGTTTTGCCAACTTTGCCCACTTTCTACTTTGAGGGATGCACTCCAAGGAGGAATACTTAATAAACAGATTGGATATCAGAGTGTGGAAAAGAATTTGGTAAGGCTCTTCCTGTAGGCAAAAGCTATACAGAAGCTATCCCTTGACTATAAAATTAAAAATAGTGGCTTAGGCTTATAATTGTAGCTATGGAGGTAGTTGAGATCTAAGAATCATGGTTCAAATCTAGCCTGGGAAGCAAAGTCTGGGATACTCTAATGTCTAATTAAACACCAAAAGGCCGTAGGGGAGCTGTCACTAAAATGGATAGCTAGCCTTGATGGAAAAATAAAAGAAAAGATAAAAGGAAAAAAAAAGAAAAAAAGAAAGTTCAGGGACAATGACCAGATGCTGATTTCAAGCTCCAGACCCTAAGCCCTGGAAGAGAAATGAATTGAACACACACACACACACACACACACACACACACACACACACACACACACACACACACACACACACACACACACTCACTAGTTCCTTTATATCAATGATGTCCTTTCACAATTTCTAATTCCATGGTAAAAATGACTGGCATTGTTTCCATGTCTAGATTCACTCCGTATGCTCAGAAAACAAAATGATGAAGAAGGCAGTCCAAAAATCAGGTTAGCTGCTGCTCACACACGATCACCTTGCTAACCTCTAAAAGTTGCAGCATGAAGAAAAGTTGAGTTATGAAGGGCAGAATCATGACCCAGAAAATAAATCCGCAAGGTCTTTGCTGACCGCTGCCTATTCACATCTCCCATGAAGCCTGCCAATCATAAAAATATTTCATGACCTGATCCCATTCATTTCTAAAGAGATGATGAATAGTTTTCCCTCTACCATAGGATGAAAGCTGAGGAAATATTTAGAATTGATGTCTACTAGGTGGAACAGAAATAATTAATATTACTTGATGGAGGCATGATTTACCAAGGATGACATAGCATTTGGGCCACTGTGTACCTAGTGTTAACAGTCACTTTATTGAATGTGTGTGTGTGTGTGTGTGTGTGTGTGTGTGTGTGTGTGTGTGTGTGTGTGTGTGTGTGTGTGTATTTTATGGTCCTGAGACTTGAACTAAAGGCCTAAGCACAATCTGTGAGCTTTATCTGTTCAAGGCTAGTTCTCTACTACTTGAGCCAAAGTTCCACTTCCAACTTTTTGGTGTTAATTGAAAATAAGAGTGTCACTAACTTTCCTCTGTGGGCTGGTTTTGAACAGAGATCCCTACTTCTCAGCTTCCTGAGTAGCTAGGATTATAGGCATAAGCGCCTGGCTTCCAACCTATGCATTTGCACAACCCATTGAATTAAGACAATACTTCCATTTATAAAACCAGGAAAAGCTGTTAATTAGAGTCAGTTTTCATGTATTGACATTATTTCTGAACTCTGGTAATCTTCACATAGATATGAAAAGCATTTATAATTTAAGGCCTAAGTTCAGATATTGTCAGTAGATTGCTCTTATTCTTGAGAAATTATAAGAACTGTAATATGTTCAGGTCAAATTATGTTGCTCTAAATGCAAAACCTAACAACATAATAGTCGATATATCTTGGAAAATTAGTATCTGCATATAATATACAGAAACATTATCTTTCAAACATAGAATTGAAAGCATTAGCAACAGTAATACCAATATTTCTCTCATAAATGGTATCTATTGAATGTTCACATATACCTATGGCTACATACTAGTATTGCCCTCATTACCTATGTCATAACAGATTAGGGAATCAAACACAAAACTGGTTTTTCCCATTATTCATCATGATTTTTGTTTAAAGCAATTAATTGCCGTTAAGGGTTATGCTCCATGTCTTAATTGTTTTCTAGGCAGATGGATGTCATATGAGAGCCAGTAAAGCTATAAGGCACAGGCTGCCAAAAATTATGCAACAGATTTTTCCACTGAAATTCCCCTTAGAAAGTGAAAAATCCAACATTTGGAAGTTTTAATGAGAGGCATTGGAACCTATGAGACTAATTAATATCAAACTTGCTGCTTTTATTTATTTATTTTAAAGAATTATCAAGTAAAGAGTTCTATTTAACGAGAAATATGTCTGCTTATATCTTGCCATATAAATGAATATACAAAATGCTTCCTAATTTTAATTGATATTAAGTCTATAAATTAAAAGAACAAAGATAAGCTAAAGTGTGCTTTTTCCCCTATATGTTAGTCTTTTAAAACAATACATATAAATTGAAAACTTCCCTTTGAAGAAACCAGTTTGCTAGGTAATATGAAATAAATATTAACACTTTAATAAAAAATAAAATAAAATTAGAGATATACTGCAAAAATTTCAAATCTGTTCATTATTATATTTATGTGGGACATATCATTGAAAAAATGATAAACATTGAGAGAAGATCTAGTCTTCAATCCTATATCCACTCTATCAATTTTCTCAGATCACTCATACATATATATATATATATATCTTATAATTACTTAGGATCCTTTATATACACAATAAAGATTTTTGAAGCATTTCAAGTGTTAAATAATATTTTATAAAGAATTTGTTTTATTTCCATCTCCACTGAATAATATACTTCTAATATATAAAGAATTTGTCAAGAATGCTCAGGAGAAAATGAGTCAGTGTCTTGGTATAGACACACTATTAGACAAGGATGTTGTAATTATTTGATTCACTTTAGTATAGCACAGACCTCCTTTTATTATTTTGCATTATTTTTTCATGTTTACAGTTATCTTTATCCTGTTTATAAAGTAACAAATGTGAGAAAACACTTTTATTGAAATTCTCACATCTCTCCACCATACTACACCATGACTTCTTTCTCTGGGAAGGCATTCAAATATGGTGCTCTGTCTTCAATTTCTCTGACTGGCAACAACGTGATTTCATTCATGTGTGAAGTATTTTTAAATCGAATTATTCTTACAACCAGTTAGGAGAAAGGGTCATTATTCTAGCTCATTAGCTGTTTAATTGGTAGGCAGAAATGTGAATCTGTGTTTTGACTCTCTAATTCTGATATTTGGCACTGTCAAGAAAAGGGTAATTGTGTTATGATGGGGGACCAGTGCACAAAATATACTTTTTTCTGTATTTTATTTGAATGATAGGGGTTTCTAGAAATGTTTTTGCAACATTTTAAACATTTAATTTCCATAGTTGAAACGTTACGAAATGCATCTGTTTCATTTTCATAACAATATATGAGAGGAAAGCCTCCACACATATGAACATACCCCAAACTACTTAAGTCTGCCTTCCGGTTTTCAGATCCAGAAATCACTTGACATGTTTGCCTGTTGCCTGTTACCTGTGTGCATATGCTGACATTCTTCAGAAGAAACATTAATGACTGACAGAAACAACATAAAATATCAGACCTTTGGACTATGTAGCTTCCTTCTTACTTTCCTTCCTGCTGTCTTGACTGCCCCCACCTTTTTTGGGGGGAGGGGGTCTACTGGTGGCTCATGCTATGTCTTATCTCAAGTGATCCAACACTTGATTGGTGATTTGTCACCACTTTTCATTCAAAACTGATTCTATCCTCTTGTCTTCCTTTCTTTGTCCTCTTTTCACTCCTTCTTTTCTATACATCAGTTTATTTTTATAACCCTATCAAATTGGACAGTGAGACTATGACCCAGAGCTCCAGAGCACCCCTGAGCAGGTCAGGGGTGTTTCCTCGGATCCCTAGGCTTGCATTCTGTTAACCTGCGGACCAAGTTTCCATCTGGCTTCAATCTTATCTGTTCTCCTTGCCCCAAATCCTAGTGGTATCTTTAGTTTATTTTTTTCAGTAGTTTTTCATGTTGTAGATGAGTAGCTTCCTAATTCTTATAGACCATGGTCCTTAGAATTAAGTAGGGACTGATTGGCGGCCCTTGGGGTCCCCCCTCCTCCTTCTCTCTGTCACACTATAACCTATGTTCTAACTACTGATTTGCTTCCAAAACAACACTGTGCCTTTGAACGGTGCTGCTTCTTTATCCTAGAACCCACTTTTCTCTCCACCGTCCTGTCACCCACTTTCCTACTTGGTTCCCTATTCCTGCATTTCCATCCCTCTGCTATTCTGGCTTAACGAGCAGTAAGCATTCTATATGGCACTATTTAAGGGGCTATTACACATTCACACACGCACACACACACACACACACACACACACACACACACACACACACACACACACACACACACACACACACACACACACAAAAATCCCTCCAGGTATTGTCAAGTGTCCGCGCAGAGGGGAGGGGAGGACAGAATCATCCCAATTAGTTAACACCTAGACTGATGCAGGGTTCCAAAGTATTTCCAAAACGTGTCCAGTACTCCCAAGTGCTCTGGATCTTACCCTTTCATTCAGACAGACCTTGTTCATTCTGGCACTGACTTAAAGTTCTGAAAAGCAGTGGTTTATAGTGAAGACATCACATTGGATGAGAGGCTATTTCAGATGAACAGCGCCACTATGCATTTTCTACAGCTCAACAAATTCAGACTTGAGGTTTGAGTTGACCTATGTGTCCTTTCCTTTACATTTGGATCAGCCTAGAATAGATCACGTCTTCCCTATTTTCATGTCTAAGGCCATGTTTTACTACTTTGTCCACATGTAGACAATTCAGGGTAATTTCACTGTATCAAAGTCCTTAACTTCTTCACAATTGAGAGAATTATTTTTATTCCAAGTCAGGTACCATATATGTTTTTCCTGTCATGCGTAGACATCTTTGTCTGCCTTTGTATTAGACAATTAGAATATGTTTTAATTAATAATGTACTTTAACTTGGTGGTGTGACTCGTGGTAGAATAACTGCTTGGAAAACACAAGAATCTGAGTTCAAACCTCAAAACCATCAGTAATTGAAATAATCCAATGTTATAAGGGCTTGAATTTTATTAGAAACCAGATGATCTAAATTCTATAACTTTTATTACCACATACATACCTTCATATTGAGAAAAGACTATTCATGAAAAGAGAAATAAAATGAAGACTGAAGATAATATTATAGCCTTTAACTCACACCTGAATAAGTAGAAATCAATCTCTACTCCAAAACATCATGAAATTATAAACTGTTGCCTTTTCTTAATAAAATTTGTATATGATTTGCATTTTTCATTTTGTATTTATTTTACCAAGGTTGAAATTCTATGAATATCTTTTTTTTTACATTTTGGAATGGAAAAAAATAAAACTAGAACACCCATGTCAGAAGAGTCTGAAATAACACAACTAAAACTCTTCAGCGTACAGTACCACTTGTCAGAGTGAAAGATGTGAAATTCTGCAAGACTGCATTACAAGTAATATACATCAAGTTACTAATGTGTTATTCTCCTATTACCTGTAAAATATAGAAATATTGAAAATAAATGGAGATTTTGCAAGTTATCATCTATATCTCCACACTTAATATTGTACCTCCTGAAGGGAAGAGGAGAGACATGAAACAAATGGGTATAGAAATGCTGCTTATTAGCAGCCTGAGAGTTGGTTTCTTGAAGAACCAAGTTAAATAATTGTTTCCACACTTATACTGATCATTAGCTTCTCAGGGAAAGATTTTTAAGATTTTTGTTTCCAATATATTTTCTAGAAATAATGACAGAGATTCACCAAAGTTTGTTTGGTATGTAAGTGTCCTTTAATAAGTATAGTAAAATCTAACTTTCCATTTTTGCATATGGAATTCATTTCAAACTTGGCCATAACTTTGTTACACTTAAGATCATATATGTGCATGAACATTTACTTCATTTTTATTTGTCTAACTTTTTTGTATTTCACTACAGATAGAAAGATATTAGCACTTTTTTCAGCAGGGAGTAACAAATAGCAAGATTTCTGACACTACAATATGGTATATTGTTTCCAACAACTAGAAATAGAATGCTTGATATTATTGCAGAGTTCCATTTATTCCAGTTGGGTTATGTAGACAGTAATTCTGTGTAAGAGGGTTGGCTATTCATATATATGTTCCTTCCATGTCTGGTCCATCCCTGTATATTGATGCTACATTTTAAATAACTTTAATTGAATTATCTTTTTCTTTTGTTTCCTTTTCCTTTTTGATATTATACATGTACAAACACACACACACACACACACAAACACACACACACACACACAAACACACACACACACTTGTTCATCCTGAAGAGCAGCAACTATGCATTGATCCTTTCTGAATAGCACAGCCCAAAGCAGAACCTTCTCATTCTTAAAAAAATGGTCTGCTAATGATTACTCTGACTATATTTTGTAATTGTTTATATCCATTTGTTCTGCATCAAAGCTCTCATTCCACACATGGGAATTCTAATTCATTCTTGTGCCTACAATGCCTGATGAACAGAATGTTGCTGAAGTTTTGTTAATAAGTATAAATATATAAGTATATATAAGAGAATGATCTTACAACTGTTTACTTCTTTTTTCATTCCTAACATTCTCCTTCTTTCCTTCTTCTCTATTTTATATTTTTTTGCACTAGGCCAAGACGATAACATAGTACTTACTATTGCACACCAATATAAAATTTGTGTGTTTGTGAGCACCCAACCTGTGCTTAATTTAGTAATAATGCTACCTGTTATTAGCAAAAGTATGCTTCTGTTTAAAAAGAACTGAGACAAAAATGTTGAGAATTTTGTCATTATAAACTTGCCTGCTTTTGTAGAATCTATTCACCATGTCTCCTTTCTGATTTCACTTTACAAATAGGATCTTCCTGAGCACAGTACCACTGAATTGATATCACATCAGTAGTTCTACTGGAACAGTGACCCTAGTTTAGAAGAGTGACAACTCCAAAACTGGTTTGTCTGCAGAAACCGCACTGCTTTGCCCTCACCATAAGCCTGAGGTCATGCTGCTATCTCTTATTGTGATCCTCACATATTTCATGGTTTACTCACGCACTGATTGGGCTTCTCTTTTGTAATCTGATTCTGTGAATTCCTGTTCTCAAATGTTAACCTAACTCTCCATTGAGACAAACATACAGAAAGTTCTATTTCATAAGGACACAATAAATGTGTTTCCAATTTGGACACATGAAAAGAATCAGTATGTAAAGTTTTAGGTTTACTGATGGTCAGGGTTGCAAAATAATTACAAGCTTTTAAAGGGTAAAGAGTTCTAGTTGACAGAATACTGTATGTAGCTAAATTTGCTTATTTAAAAAGATTAACATTTTGGCAATCATGAGTATTGCTTTTTTTGCTAATCAACATGTTTGTTTTACAGTGCTTTATAAAAACAATTTGTGCAGTAATTAAATGTCTAACAGGGATTTTTATGACTGTTTCTGAGCACAAGTGTAGTTTAGCTCAGTAGTTTGGAGTTATTAAGTGAGCCATCATAATTTAATGTTTTAAATAAAAACAAATTATAGATCTCTTAGTTTTGCATGAGGCTCAGATCACAATGGAATTTGTTTACTTCAAATGTAACAGATTTCACATTCCTTAGGACCCACTCAAAAACATACAAATAAAATCCTTCTTTTTTTGTCTTTCTGTTTAGGTTTGTTCTTTAAGGCAGATGACTCAGATCAACTAGCAATAAGGCAGAACATCGAATTTTTAATAAGGGGAATGGGAAGGGAGAAACATATTTATTGAACAAGTACTACCCACCAGTCTCTACATTGTGTCTTTCAAGTCCTCTTTTTTTTAAGTTATATTGTAACCCACAAAGGGTACTTTATTCGAATTTTATAGAAAATTAAAATTAGGTTTATTGAGGTTGCATATTTTGTTTTAAGCTTCGCTTTGTCAAATGAATGGTAAAATTGGGTTCTCACAGACCATTTCTTTTCTTCATTTCAACTGTCTCACAAATTTACTACATTAGTATTATTTGAGACATACACAAATGCACGAAACGAAACCACTAATACCTTGACCTGCCTGTACAATGTCCAACAGCATCATCAAGACAATAAACTTAAGACCACATGGTGGCACATGTCCACCATCCTAGCATTAAGGTGAGAGATAAAGGAGAATTGTCTAATACATTTGGAGATCATCTACAATCAGCGCAATATAAGCATATGCATAAAATAACAAGCAATGTTTCCATCAGAAAATCCTCATTGATACTGCTTCTGACTATACTATTTCACCAATTCTGAAAGTAGGAACCCAGATAATTTTATTGACAAGTATCAGAAAGCCACATGGAACATCAAACTGCAAATTTGAATAGATTCTGTATATTCTGCTCAATTTTCATGTGCAGGCTTGCTCTCTCACCTGTTCTCTTGTTCCACCAAGATACCTTTATTTCATAGAACAGTAAACTGAGATGGGAAAAGCTAATTAACTGGCAATCATGAGAGGGCCAAGAATAGAACTTAGGTTTCTAGGACATCTAAAATCAATTTTTTTGAGGTTGGGAGGGGTAGGCAAGAGTAAGAATTAGGGGTGGAAAGGGATGGCTTCTTTCCTTTAAGCAACTCTAATTTTATTTCTTTTATAATAGTGAAAGGGCTATGTTTTTATCAAACCTCATAAATCTCAATCATTAGTGTAGATTTTAACTTCTTGGCAGCCAGCTCCCATGAATGTCATAGATAATTAGCTCAGATTATATGACTTTTTATGCAATGCTCTGCATACTTTTTCCTTTTTCAGACCCAACACCTGTCATTTCCTGTTTGGATTCTTTTAATCAGAGGTTAATTTTCTTGACCAGGAGTCTGAAAATAGTAGCCTATGACTCTATGTGGTCTACAGATTTTTGCTTTGATCCTAAGAATAGTTTTGTAAGGTTTTAAATGATTGGAAAAAATAGACAAAGAACAGTGGGTACCTATTATTGTAAACTATAGGGAATTCTAATTCTATATCTAAATACTTTTTACCACAGCAAGTTTCATCCTCTTACATGTTGTCTGTATCTGTTTTAGCACCACAATGTTAGAGACTGAGCTAAAAATTCTAGGGTTTGCAGACTATGTGGTCTGCAAACCCTAGAATTTTTATCATCTGCCTCCTTCTATGGAAAGTTCATTGCCTCTGCACACGGCTCTCTTCTCTTCTCACACCATGCTGCCAGAATAACCAGTTGAACCAGCGCTCTGGGTCTCTATGTATATGATTGCTTGAGTTTTCTCTTAGACCTTCACCAACAAAAGTCCAAGAGAACAGATCAATATTTTTATTTTTTATTTTTTTTATTTTTTGGGTCCGGTCGTGGGGCCTGAACTCTGGGCCTGGGTGCTGTCCCTCAGCTCTTCAGCTCAAGTGGTAGAGCGCTAGCCACAGCACCACTTCTGGCTTTTTTCTTTTTGCTTATGTGGTGCTGAAGAATCGAACCTAGGGCCTCATGCATGCAAGGCAAGCACTCTACCACTGAGCCACCTTCCCAGCCCCCCAGATCAATATTTTTGCGTAAGCCTTTTTCACGCATTAAATTCTCCCTCCTAATATATCTTCTCCCTGTGGTTATAACTTCCAGAAAAAAATTACAGGCTACTTGAAATCAAGGCAACCTAGATGCTTTTATTTTCTCATACCTCACATAGTACTAGACTCTATGGACAAAGAATTCCTTTAATCTGATACTTTTAAAATTGTTCTGATCAGCACTAGCCCAATAGCTTGTCTTCAATGGTTCTGCTGTTTCTTAATGAAGGTGCCACTCCATATTTTCTATGTTCACACTAGATTCCTCTCCCATCAGATGATCATTTTGATCATATCACCACTTCATTTCTTCCCCTTCAGTGATTCCTGTTGCCCTTAGTATAAATTCCTAACTCTATTCATTAGTTCAAGCATCTCCAATTTCTAATTTAAAATCTGGGTTTTGAATGACCTATGCTCTTAGAACTTATCTGCTTTAAGTAATGCATCATGGCTTCTCAAACTAAATTTTCAAATTAAATCCCTAATACATTAGAGAGTTCCTAATCCTTCCAAGCTTAGATACTTGTAGTTTTCTTTTTTTTGTTTTTTTTTTATTGTGAAAATACCATATAGAGGGGTTACAGTTACATGGGCAAGATAATGAATACATTTCTTATCAAACATTGTTGCCTCCTCCTTTGTTTCCCCTTCCCATCCCTTGCTATTTGTAGTTTTCTATGCACTTCTACTTCTTTTCCTTCCTTATCCTGGAATATATATATACTTCTGAGGCCAAAGGATCTATTATTTCATCTTAATCAGACCATTGTTAGCCCTGCCACATGGGGATCAAGTGAATACATGTTAAATAGAACTGAGCCAAATCTGACACATAGTCAAATCATTAACATAAAAGCAAAACAATGCCTCTTAAAATTTCTTATTTTGTGAAGGATAGTTGGGTAAAATTATTTTGCTATGTTTTTGGCTGTCAAAATTTTCTAGAAAATTTTTCTCATCAGTAATAAGCAGGACAATTTTAGTCACAGTCAGAATGTTTCATTATTTCCTTGGGAAATCACCACAAATCAGAGATGCCTTAAATCTCAGCTCCAGGTAAAACTGATTTTCTCTTAGATTAATAAAATATGTTTTTAATAAAATCAGTAAAACTAATAGCTTTATATTTCCATATATAAATATTATGCAATAAGGATGATCAGAATCGGTTGTTAGAAAATGAAGTACAATCTCTTTAGCATGTTTAGGTGAAATCTACATGCTCAATTTGAATCAGGGTGCTGGTGGTGCCAGTCAGAGAAAGTAGAGATCACACTTAAATGTGAGATTAAAAAGTTGTATAAAAATCTTACCTAGTACTCTCTTAATTCTTCTGTTAATAAACTATGAAATCCTGTTAATGTCATCATATTTATTACTTCAAAATGACAGGATCCAGCCAATGAATTTTCAGTATTTTCTTCATGCCCTATTACTAAAATTTACTTGTCTATTTGTAAAGCAATTGCTTCTTTATTTGAGTTTGGTTTTGTTCTTCTGCTTTACTACTCACTGTTTATCACATCTGTCTGCTTTGGTTTTGTTTCCAGGTCTGAGGATCAAAACCAGGGTCCATGCTTTCTGGGCAAGCACTGCACCACTGATATAGATCCTTAGTTCCTCCATTTAATTTTATGAAATTTATGTTATGATAAAGAATTACAACCAATATATCACAACTACTTTTCTTCATTCTGGGAACTTTCTTGTCTCTCTTTTACCATCAAACATTCAACAAGATTTATCTTCCCTGGTAAGAGTTTATCACTCTTGAAATGCAGTGAATCTTCCCACCATACTATTTCTTCATTCTACATCTTTCTCTGCCTGGCTCCAGCTTCTTTTTTGCTTCTTATTTCCCTTGTTTATTAAAATGCTGTCCTGCTATTAACTTTTCAGTTTCCATAATTTTTCCTCCTTGATCTGGTCCAGGTGAGTTTTCCAGGGAAGTGGGAAAAAATAACATGGCTCAATATTCTTTTCTATTAAAATGGTTTTCAAATCTTTATTTCTGATCATTCCTTCTACTAGTCATTTTCCGTTTCCCTTCAATCTCTATGTAGATATGTTGCTTGAGCTGAGAAACCACTCTTGCTTCAGTTGACTTCACTCTCATTTCCTGTTATTATGTGATTATTGCCATCCTCCTACTCACCCTACTCAAATGTTCAGGGTTATCTTTGCTTCCACTCCTTGATCTTTAACTCCGTAGGTTGCTAATTATATTAATTTTACATGGGAGTAAAATTAGTGATTAGTTATTGATATAGTTTACTTCTACCCATTCCCTCCTGTCTACTAACCACTGTGGTAGTTTATGATGTTATTACTTTCTTATGCCACTGAAATGGCATCCTTTACCTAATCTTTCTTCCCATGATGCATATTACACACAACAACCAGATTTCATTTTCGAAATCACTATATCACAAACATTTCCATCTATCTGGTTGTAAATTAGGCAAATAACACATTACAAAAATTTCTTTTAATAACACTAAAAAATGACCTCTGTGTCTTAGCCATTCAATATCTAAGGAGAATTTACTGTGCTTTTGAGGATATGCAATTCTGCTATGCAAGACAAGATATTTAAGTAGAGCATGGAGTTAAGAGATACAAGTAAAATGCACAGAATATATTAGGCATAGGGATCAGGAGAAATAGATAGCTTGACATACAGAATTGACATGGGTGAATAAGTAATCCTGTAAAAATTGTAAGCATGCCAAAAAAAGAAGAAAAAAGTACAAAGAATGATAGAGTAAATAATAATTCAAATAATAAGTCAAAGGACAGCAATCAAAGGGTAATTATTCAAAGGTAAAGATCAGTATCATGGTTTGTCTCATGATGCCTATTGTGGACTGAATAAATATAAGGTGTTTGAAAGGAAATTTAGCAGCAAGTCATAGCAGCCACATACAGAAACATCATAATTTTCAGATGAGTAGATTCACTGGTTTCTTAGATAAGCATTTCCCTTATACAATATCTAACATGTTTTAAAAAAACATTCTTTTTGGAACTTATGAAGGGTTAAAATCCTGCACTTTCCTTCTTCCTGATAACTTCTCCCTCCTCATTAATCAAAAAAACTTACTAAAATTGAGGATTTACCTTGGGGAAGTTCAGGGCAAAGCAGAAAACAGCTTGTCTTTTCAATCACAATCAAAACTCATGAGAATCAACTGGTAAGCCCATAGGGGCTTGACTAAGAAAATTGTCTGAATCAAATTTCAGGCTGAACGTAGCCCCTAGATACTGCTCTGTAGGCTTCAATTAAGGGTTTAATTCTCTACTCAATGCTGTAAATCATAGCTGGTCACAGAGAGGCATTCTTAACCACAGTCCCTCCCACATAATCACCCCGAAGCAATAACATTTCACAGCATGGACATAAAGCACTGAGAGATTTGTACAACAAAATGTGACCTTTACTGTTAAAAAAATGTTTTACGACATCTGACAAACCATTTTCTTAATAGGAAGAAATATATTTGTCTTGATGATTTAAAATACTGTAAACAATCTAAGTTTTTGAACAGATGAACCACAATATGTTCCAAAGAGGGAAATGTTATTTATGTGTATATGCATTAAGAAATAATGATAATCATAATTTTTTAAAGTAAAGAACTATTCATACCAATAGCATCCTCAAAGAGAATGGCAGGCAGACTTACTCATATAGAGAAAAATTCTATATGCTGTAGAAGCATTCATGAATTGAAAATACTCAAATCTTATTATTATATGCTGAGTGCTTTGAGAAAAAAGCAGCAAAAGAGAAAATGTTTTAAAGCAACATCTACTTTCATAGTATTGCTTTAATCCATCCATCTCCTCCTTTAAGAGGTAGTAGAGTGTGCATTAAAATCACAGAACATAATTTCCAAGTCAAAGAAAGATAAGAAAGAGGCCTGAAAGACAGTACAAAACTAGTTTTTAAAAAGCTTCTTTTTCTTTAAAGTAGAACAAGAGAACATTCACTAGTAGAGAGTTTGTTGAACTTCGTCACAGGAATGTTGATCAAAGGAGTTTAAAATCCCCAAAGAGGAGTCTCTGGAGGGTCTCTTCAATGTTTCCCTTAATATTTATAATCAAACCCTTCAAATACATTTGAAAGACAAAAATGAAAATTATCAGACCATGAAAATGCTATGTAGTTTTTATAGATCTTAGAAACACCCTAAAATATACATATGCAATGTAATTTTGGGGTACAATCATAGAACAACATTTAGTGAATCATCTTATCAACAAGCTATGATCTAGTGAAAAATAAAATTTCCGAACATTCTGTAGCTTTTTAATTGACTTTCTTATTGTACCATTTCCAGTTATTTTCCCTTCTTTCGTTTATTCCACTTTGTCACTGTTTCTTTTTTTTCTTAATTTCTGTACTCTTTGTCTTGTATATGAGTTTATCTGATTTGTTTAGAAAAAGGGGAAGTACAGAAACAGCTGGACAAAGGGTCAACCAATTCAGTAGGGATACTAACTAGGCTCTATGTTGGAAGTGAACTTTTCAACATGGAGGAGGGGGGGGGTCAGGAGGGGAAACACTGGGAAAAAATCAGGGAGGGGATAACACTGTTCAAAAAGAAATGTACTCATGACCTTACTTATGTAACTGTGATCCCTCTGTACAACTTTACAATAAAATTTAAATTAAACAAAATAATGCATTAAAAATTTATTTGCACTTGAAAATACATTTCCCTTTTGTATTTAGAGGAAGAATTTATGCTTAAGAACACAAAATATTTATGGTAAGAATAAAGCCACCTTTCCCAGTGCAGAATAATGATCCATAATTTTCTGTGAAAATTTACACACAAGGTTGCAGGAGTTATCATTTATAGGTTCAAAGATTTTTTTCTTGAAGTGATAAGAGACAGTCAATGATAAATCCTTCTCTGCTGGGGAGAATGTTTGGTAGTATAGCTTTCTTGGTTCCCTGCAGGATTTCACAAATTGCTCTCTGCAAGGAATTTGTTTTCCCCAAAATCTCTTCTATTACATCTGCCCAGAAGGCTTCAGAAATGCTCTATTGCTTGTAGTAGAACATAAATTATAGAAAAATTGAATTAATATGATGATGAAACAAAAATACATTTTGCCAAAGTCTCCTTACCAGGCCATATCATTTGAATATTTAAATAGCATAATAATGCAGTGTTTCAAGTAGTACTTTCAGTAGATAATCATCCTAGAAATTCACAATGTGCCACACCTGAGTGAGAAGTGATAAACATTTCTTATTTTTGCAATATGTAATCAAAATATACCATGCATTTTGCTCTCCATTTCTTGCCATGAGTATCTGCCATACAATATTCATACATCACAATCATTATAGGATTAGCCTGGTGCTCAGGGCTCTCCAAAATCAGATTGAATTGTACATTTTCTCTACATATTTTTTATTATTATTTAGGAAACTCCATGACAATGAACATTTCTATGCCATCATCTAATAGTTAGAAATTTCCCTTCCTTTCCTTAAGCTGCATTCCCTGTCCAAGATAATCTCTCCTCCTACTTCAAAAAGCCTGGCTATCCTTCAGTTTTCATTTGTGTCAAGATATAAACAATTTAATCTTTCCTAACAATTGGAGAGTACCATAATTATTCTATGAGTTGATCAATGCATTCATACATTATTTACTTTATCATCTGAAATAAATTTGAGGTAAGAAAACTTGAATCTGCACTCGTGTTAGGTACCTGATAATTGTTTAATCCTATAAAATATTTTAATCTATTCCTTAGCTTCCTCCAAAAATAAATTGCATGTAGCTCTATTAGTGGCATCAAACTCTTTCTTAAAGAGACAAAAATTCTCATATATGTTTGCTGTAGTCAGTGCCCTATTGCTTTTTGTTCTTTCTTGAGGTACTACTTGTTTCAACAGAAATCTAGAAGGTCTGCTGAATCTACTTTTATCAAGTCAATATCATGAAAAATAGTGTGTGTGTGTGTGTGTGTGTGTGTGTGTGTGTGTGTGTGTGTGTGTGTGTGTGTGTGTGTGGTCTACATAGGACCTATCATGAAGTGTATTGCAACTGTACCAGCAATATATAGTAACTATATCAGTGTAATTTAGATATTCTAGTAAAACTGATAGTGGGCTAGTGGTATGTCTTAAATATACTACATAGTTTATAAACTGTATAGTAAGTAGCCCTAACTTCTCAATTGCAGTATTTTAATAACATCATATAGCTACCAATAATTACAAATTCCAATTAATACTCTATGAAATATGAAACATTTTTAGCTGGTTTAAATCTAGAATTATATTTCAACTAATGCCTAGGTAACTTAGTTTTACAAAGTAGAAATTACCATTAGATTCCATGACATTAGAAGCAATCTACCTGATTTCAACTACCCTACTGAAATATGCAAGACACTTATTTTTATATGAAATATATATGTATATATACTTAAACTTTCCATATTCAAGATACCTTAGATATTATCTGTTCCGTACTTTACTATTTTCTAAATTTGAAATGTGCTATGTCATTGTTTAGTGGCACTAACTACAGACTTCATTATAGATTACAAACATAATTTAGTAGTAACTCCAAAATCTCTTTCTTTACCAGTAAACTCACATTTAAACTAATACATTTTCAGATTTGGAAATCACAAAATACCCAAAGAATGATATTTTCCCTGTACATTCCATAATTTTCTTCAACCATAGTGTATGTGGTAAGCAGATTTCATCTGTGATTTTGTATTTCTAAACAACAGAGTTCTGAATTTACATTTTCTCAACACACAGTAAAACATCAGGTATTTTTTCTATTAAAGAATAATCAGAATTAAATAGCAGAATACTATAGAATTAACTTTAATTTGATTCCTTTTTTCCTACTGTAAATTTTGCCTTAAAATACCAAAGATTTAACATTCTGATCTGTATTTGGGGTAAAGCTATGTTAGAATTAACTGCAACATGTTTAAAAACAAACAGAAGATGAAAAGAAAAGCATCTCATAAATAAAGAAAATGAACACATAAAATTCACAACAGGATCTCTACATGTGTCAAATAAAGACTTGGTCAGAGAAAACTGACTGCTATATATCTTCCAGATCATAGTTGTGGTTCCAACTAGTGTATTAAATCTGTCCTCTCCTTTTCAGAAATAAAAGGTGCTATTAAATGAATAGCTTTTTCTGAGTGTGTTCAAGTGTGTTTGGCAACACGTAATTGACTGAGTCTTAGGGTCAGTTTTCTGTGTTTCTATGGAAACCTAGAGGAAATTGAAGAGATTTCAATGGAATTTTATCCACATTGTAGTCTTTGTCTTTAAATAATCAATAGTGAGTATTAGGAAATGAAAATAAAAGGATTGAGTTTGTAAAAAAAATCTGTTTGAAAGTTAAATGATGAATTTTGAAAAAATTCAACCCAATTTAGTAAAAATTTAGTAAATTTAGTTTAAAAAAAGCATTCACTTTCCTATTTAAAGTATAGTGCTACTTTGTAAGTAAAAACATGCTTCCCATGAAACATATGCCCTGATACTGTATTATTCAGAATTCTGTATTGGGCGGGGAGCTGACTTGATCTTCTCTTGTTCTAACTTTGTCCACCTGAAATACATCTTGACATGCTTCTTAGCATGGATAGAAAAAAAATTAATTGGTTGTTGCTGACACCTAATATAAACCACATTTAAAATCAGTGGTAAGCATAATGCTGTTGCCTTCTCTGCCTAAAATTCCTCAGGAAATTGTTCTCAAGTAGCTACTTCCACTAGGAATTTTAAGAGACAAAGAGAGTAACTGGTTGATGGGAGAATGCTGAATCAAGCCCGCAAAAATGTTGCTTGTCCCTAACTGGGAAATCTTAATTAATGTATGCACTTTTCTCTATTACTTTCCCCAGTTCCAATACTGTCCAAATTCACAAAATTTGGAATTGAAGTAATAAACATAAGAAGCTATTGAAAAGTTATATTTTTGATTACAAATTTGATGTTGCAAATAAGTTTACAAAAAGGCACTCAATGAGCTAAAGACATCTGTATATAAAAGCAACATTACAACAAACAAAAATCCAGAATGGGAAAGTATGTTGTGAAATACTCAAGACATAAACCTAAAACAGAATGTACATATTTTAGATATGAGTTGAGAAAGAGAGATAGAGAAAGCCTACTACTTTGGGGAAACAGAAATTAGTTTAAGTCAAATTTATGATAACTAATAAAAGATATAATCTATTTTCATTCTGATATTTTTATAGAGCTAACAGAATATTGCTTTTGGAAATCTCAGTCCTTCATATTCTATAACAAACCTGTATATTGGTAAAGCTATGAGCGCCTTTTTGCAGAGTAGATAAATTGAAATCCAGAAATGTAGACTAATATATACCAGCTAGTAAGTGGTAAGGTTCAGAATTTTGAAGATTTAGTTCAGAATCCAAGCTGTAAATAACCATAAGATGCTTCTTTATCAACAAAGTAATCAAATTCAGCCTTAAATTAATGTAATCTATTTTCACCACAAATAACTTTGTAATTTTTAAAATGCATTTTGGAAATAAATACTATGAAACTGTACATTTTTAAAACATTTTCCATGGCCAACAAGCTTTTTAAAAGTAATATCAAAGATGGTAAATGAGAGTACTATAATGAATTTAGGATATCAGCAATATTTTATTATGAACTAAGTGCTGGTATGTGATACATTGTCATACTTAAACAATACTCTGATAATCCCAGAAAAGACCAGTCAAATATAGCTTTTTTTCCCATCACATAAAAGATAGTTTTCCAAAAAGCCTACTAAATATTACAGCAAGTAACATGATTAAGGAGAAAAATGGAAATTTATTAATTCATTCTGAAGTGGGGAGAGCAGGTCTGGGCAGAGGTATCTTGGCCAGCTGGTGGATGGTAGGCTTGAATTTCGGGAGGCAGGGACAGGGACCTGGTGATAGGTTACTAAGCCTGTCAGTCCAGTGCCTGGGACTGGGAGTTTCCTGTAACTCTGCTCCTTGACCTGCCCTTATTGAGACCAGGACCAGCTCAGGTGCCATTATGCCATGCCATGCATCTCTGTTTATGTCCTCTGTTGTAGCTCCTGGCTCCTGGCTCCTCTCCGGTCACCATGGAATCCCACTTCAGCTCTCAACTGGAGCTGAATTGATTTGATAGTATTCCTTTTGTTCTTTTATTCCTCTCCAGTCTTCAAAGCTCAGTTTCCTAACAGTGTTCAGTATATTTACTGGCTGCTGGTCTTTGAGACAGTAGTTCAGCATTCAGTCACCAGCTTTTTAATAAAGACTAAGATTCAACCTCGCAAAATATGGCTTCTCTGTTTTCTCACTGTATAAAAATTCTTAAGAAGGAATAGGGGCTGGGAAGGTGGCTCAGTGGTAGAATGCTTGCCTTGCATGCTTGAGGCCCTGGGTTCGATTCCTCAGCATTACATAAGCAGAAAAAGCCAGAAGTGGCACTGTGGCTCATGTGGTAGAGCACTAGCCTTGAGCTGAAGAGCTGAGGGACAGCACCCAGGCCCAGAATTCAGGCCCCATGACTGACAAAAAAAAAGCAAAAAACAAAAAAAAGAAGGAATAGGCATTCAGTCCATATATGTTTCAGCAAAGGCAAAATTGGGAAGCCCAATCAACCTGAAGATGAGGGAAAATAATCACTAGCTGGGATTTCTTGCTTTGGAAATCAACACTGGCTAACTCAAATTCATACACCAAGGGGTCCAGCCCCAAACAAGCCTATCATTGGAGTTCAGTGGTTAACAGCATCTTGTGCATAGTAGAGATGCATGAGGGAAAGTTGTGTGATGCCAGAAAGGTAAGTCTCTTACTTGTTGCTTACTTTTCCCTTATACTGAATGACATAGTCAAGTCATGGTAATGTATTATGTAAAGTATCAAAATCATGGTTTTATTATAAAAGTCTTAGTTATGATATTTTAGGAAAGAAATAAGATAATATGAAAATTAGAAATAATTACTGTTCCTCTAATATATAGTAGGAAATATAAAACATTAAGCATTTAAAAACTGCTAGATTGAGCTACCAAAAAGAACTTGTCTAGCAAACACTGTAGCATGGCTTAGCTCAGGCCCTCAGCTATGTTCTCCTTACACACAACCAAAACAGACAAAAAAAGAAGAAGAAAGAAAGAATGAGAGAGAGAGAGATAAAGAAAGATGAACAGGAAGGAAGGAAAGAAGGAAGGAAAGAAGGAAGGAAGGAAGGAAGGAAGGAAGGAAGGAAGGAAGGAAGGAAGGAAGGAAGGAAGGAAGGAAGGAAGGAAAGGAAGGAAGGAAGGAAGAAGGAAGGAAGGAAGGAAGGAAGGAAGGAAGGAAGGAAGCAAGCGAGGGAGGGAGGGAGGGAGGGAGGGAGGGAGGGAAGAAGAGACAAAACCAATGTATCTCTGTTGAATGTGTATTAAAAGGATATGATATAAAGAGTCCAGATGGAGATATCTTCCAGAAAATGTATGTTGCTGTTTGGAACTATTTTTCTAGATTCAATTTCTCTCCCATCTTCATTTCATGAATCATACTCTTCTGTCTTCCCTTCATCTACTGTGATCATTATTTCTTTTTACACTTTGTGGCAGGAGTTTTGCATTTTAACACTACGACCTCCATTTCCTTCCTAGCTGCTTCCACTCATGAGTAGTCCTATTTTCCATGTTAACCTCCAGAACTCTCAAGATTGCATCTCTGAAAAGATGAATTTTAGTTTAGTTTGAGTGTTTTTTTTCTTTCCAGCTTATACTTTCCCCCATATTTTCACACTTGTATTTACAACTTGCTGGGAGACATATCTGTGACCTTTGTAACTGTTTCATCAATTCCTACCAAATTTACCTCTATAATGTTTCTCTTATCTCAATCCCTGTGTTAAATTAATTTAACCAATACCTCTTGCTTTTATTATTTAATACTTATAGAGCAGTTACTTAAATTATCTTCTTTAAAAAAATTTGCCCTTCTTAGGTCTATTTTCTACATAAGTGGCAAAACTTCTGCCTCATCTGCATATCTGACCTTTATTATATCCTATTTAAATTTATTGTAATTCACTGTGGTTGAAAGAAATAAGTCCAAGCATTTTTGCCTTATATAAAAATCAAGGCCCTGAAATCATTCAGATTCAAATTCTGTCTGGTATACATTACCATTTATACCTCTGAAGTATTTTGTGATTGAAGTCACTAGATTGTTTCTACATCAACCAGAAGCCATCATTTGATCATTTCCGAATGTATCCTGGCAGTCATATCTCAATGGCTACCTTCTTGGATTCTCTTTAGCATACTGCATAGGATCTGAGATCTATGCAAATAAAAAGGGGGAGGGGAACCGAAAGTAGGTAAAGTGGGATAAAATGAGGGAGGGGTAATATTGACAAGAAATATATTCATTTCCTTACAATATTTTTTAAATACACATGAAAGTATGAATTTTTTTGTTTTGCTTTTGGGTTTTTGGTGGTGGTGGTGGTCATGGGGCCTGAACTCTGGGCATAGGCACTGTCCTTCAACTCTTCAGCTCAAGGCTAGTGCTCTGCCACTTGAGCCATAGCTCCACTACCAGCTTTTTCTCTTATGTGGTGCTGAGGAATCGAACCCAGGGCCTCATGCATGCAACTCAAGCACTCTACCACCAAACCACCTTCCCAGATCCTGAAAGATGTTTTATTTAACTAATCAGGTACATAGTGTATTGAGAAGTATCTAATCAAGAATAAGGGGCTTGGGCCTGTCCCTGCATTCTCCAGCTCAAGACAAGATCTCTGCTGCTTGAGCCACAGCACCATGTTCGGTTTTCTAGTGTTTATTGGAGATAAGAGTCTCATGGACTTTTTTCAGCCCATGCTTGGGCTGGCTTTGAACTATGATCCTCAGATCTTAACCTCCTGAGTAGCTAGGATTTCAGGTATGAGCCACAGTTGCCTGGCAATATACTTTAATTCTTATAAACAGAATTACTTACAAGGTGCTGGTGGCTCACATCTGTAATACTAGCTACTCAGGAGTCTGAGATTTGAAAATTTCAGTTCAAAGCCAATCTGGGAAGAAAATTCTATCAGACTTTCATTACAGATGACCACCAAAAAGCCAGAATCAGCACTGTAACTCAAGCAGTAGACCACTAGTCTTAAGAAAAATGCTCAAAGAAAGTGCCCAGGCCTTAAATTTCAAGCCCCAAGACTCTGTCTTTGTCTCTATCTCTGTCTCTCTTGTCTCTTTGTCTCTCTCTGTCTGTGTCTCTGTCTCTGTCTCCCTCTCACCCTCCCCACACACAAAACAGACTTATGAGTCTTTAGAAATGAACCTCTACCTGTATTTTTCCATTGTCCTTTTATGCAAATATAGCAGAATACACCTGAGAAGTTAATTGCAATAAAATCATAGACTCAAAATAGAGTTAACAGGCTTTAAAAAAGAAAATAAAAGGTTTCTTGTTAAATCTGAATTGGCCTGGTGCCAGTGGCTCATGCCTGTAATTCTAGCTACTGAGGAGGCTGAGATCTGAGGATTGCGGTTCAAAGCCAGCCTGGGCAGGAAAGTCTGTGAGACTTTTATCTCAACTCACCACCAGAGAATGAGAAGTGGTGCTGTGGTTCAAGTGGTAGAGCATTCACCTTGAGCTAAGCAGCTCAGGGACAGTGCCCAGATCCAGAGTTCAAGTCCCATTACCAACACACACACACACACACACACACACACACACACACACACACACACACACACACACACACACACACACACACACACACACACTTCATTTTTTTTCTAAAATTCAACATTTAAATAAGGATCCTGTACTTTATCTATCAATTCTATGTTCTGGATATTTATATAATCAATTGAGTAACAAATAATATTTATGTAACAGAATAAAAAATCGCAGTGTCATCTAAAATGCAATGTTTCTTCACTATAATGTATATTTTATTTTGTGACATTTGTGAGCTATTTTTTAAAAATTCTATGCATTTCTCTTTTTGCTCAAAATGATTAATTACACTTCAAAGCATTTTTACATTTCGTGAAAATATAGCCTTCTTATTAGCTTCATCATCAAGGCAATTTTTTTTTTGTTTGGTTGGGCAATAATTGCTATCTTACTTCAACAGCAAGGGGAAAATAATGAGAGAGGAAAGTGGAGATATATAGATTTCTATTTAAAAATCCCCTCTTTCAAAATGTTTATTCTGTGTTGCTTACAGGAGTGTATAGCTGGCCTTTTAGGCTATGAATTTGAGGTGGGGAAAGCAGAAGGCAGGGGGATTGTAATTAAAGTTAACTTCCTTTTTAAAGTTATTTTCAGCAAGCTAATCCTTATTTGATTTTTACTTCATGTATATCTAGGATTCTGTAGGCTTGATCTGTCTTAGTTTGTCAGTTATTTTGGAAGAGGTCATTAATGGATATTGAGGATTATTTGTATAAAATACAATGAAAAAATCAAAAAAGCCAAGTTTTATTAATGACTACCAAAGAGAAATTTTGAGGGGAAAAAAAAGAACCCTCAAAAAATATTTCCCCTTCTTAAGCTTTAGCACTTATTAACATATAAACATATTCCAGCAATCATTTTCATTTCATTAGTAAAATATCACCTTTGTGGCAATTAAGAATAATACCATGTAATTCTTTTCTTCCTAACAAAGACTAGGAACCACAGAGAAAGATGAATTGTCTACTGAGCTAGATCTTTTGTAAATACCACTGTACTGAATATAGCAGCTTTTTTTCTTAAGCCTGAGAACAGCTAATTCTGTTTCAAGTAAGAGATAAGCTCAATTAGCACACAGATAGCAAGCTGTACTTTACAAGGCACTATCTCTTCCTCCCTGCAATGACCTTTTAGCAAAGTAAAGTAGTTTCAAAATTAAATCTTGGATATTAATGTATTTTTATCCTTTCTGAAGATTACATGTATATAAATGTATGTTCACACATACAAACACCAAATGGTACAGAGCATGCAAATTTATAAGTATTTGTTTATGTGTGAAACATAGCTTGCCACCAGTTTTGTAATTGGTTTCTTTAAAATTTCCATACAAACACTATCATGCACACACACACACACAAACACACACACACACACACACACACACACACACACACACACAGTATGGATCTATCTCTAAAGTCGGTCAAAAATAGTTCTTACATACATTATTTTGCATATTCTATTATCTCTAGTATCTAGAGATAAGTTTTATACTGTACATACAATATGAGCAAAAAGAATAACTACATTGACTTACAAAGTAATAAATGTGTGAGAGAACCCTACTACCAAATGGGAAATAATTGAATAACATTTACTAATGCTTAGATAATTCTTCCAAATCAAGAGCCTCTTCTTACTGAAAAAAACAATGTCAGTCATACATAGTCAGGCAGCCTTTGCATGATAAATTTTATTTCAAATTAAGTTTTATTAACATTATTTACTTTCAGTGAAATAGTGCTAATATTTTTAATGGTTATTTGACTTAAATGCATACAAACTTTAACAAATAATTGAGTTTTATTTTCCACACACTTTGGTAGGCATTAGGAATATACCACAAATGACAACTAATCAAAATCCTTAAAGTACTGAAGTTTATATTCTTTTAAAGATAAATATAGACCCAAAAGATATAAGCATTTGCTTGGCATTCATGGCTCCTGCCTACAATCCTAGCTACTCAAGAGGCTGTGATCTGAGGCTCACAGTTAAAAGCCAGCCTGGGCAGGAAAGTCAGTGAGACTCTTATCTCCAAAAGACTACTCAGAAAAAACTAGAGATGGTGTTGTGTCTTAAGTTGTAGACAACTAGCCTTGAGCACGAAGAGGTTAAATACAACATATATATATGCTTTAAAAATGAAATAAATACTTCAATTTACTTTCATTTTCTAATGGAATAAATTATTCTCTTCTCATGTTTCCAAATTTAATAAATATCCTTTTTGATCATACAAAGATTATGAAGTATATTCTCCATGTGTTTGTAAATTCAGAGAAGATAGATGTAATTATGTCGAAAAATGAAATTTACAATTCAGGTGGAGGGGGTGGTGGGAATGTAGTTGTGGAGATGGGAGGGAAGGGATGGTAGGGGAAAAACAAAGGAGAAGGCAACAATGCTTGATAAGAAATTTACTCATTACTTGCTAATGTGATTGTAACCTCTATATTTTCACAATAAAAAACTTATTTTAAAAAAAAGAAGAAAAAAAATAAAAAAAAATTTACAGGGACTGGGAAGGTGGCTCAGTGGTAGAGGCCCTTGGTTTGAATCCTCAGCACCACATAAAAAGAAAAACGAAAAAGCTGGAAGTAGCACTGTGGTTCAAGTGGTAGAGTGCTTGCCTTGAGCTGAAATGCTGAGGGACAACACCCAGGCCAGAGTTCAGGCCCCAAGACTGACAAAAAAAAATACAAATGAAGGGAAGCAGAAGACTATAAAAAAATTAAGAAAGAAATAAAATTTTCTATATGAAATATGATGTTTAAAAATTAGTAGACATTGAAAGACACCGTGTCAGAAATACTTTTTTTTTGTCTTTTCTTTTTTTTTGGTACTGGAGACTGAACCCAGGATATTGCACTTTCTAGACAAACACTTTGCCACTGATCTACATCCCAAATTTAAATATGTCAGAAATAGAGTAAACCCAAAAAGCTAAACCAAATAATTTGGAAGTAAGAAAGGACCCTACATATAGGTATAATCGGGGTTGTGAAAACATGTAGTCCAAGACCAAGGGAAAAATGCTAGCTAAGGGAAATTGCTGTGAAATGTAAGTTTTTAGTAAGACTTTTCTTGTTAATAAGGAACCAACAGAGATATTTGAGATATGGGACATATTAATATGACTAAGGAAACAATATTCAGTTTAACTAAAGAAAGAAGTAGTGATTATGACCACTCAAGCACTTATAATATGTTTAGGAAGACATTTCATAAAGGATAGCTATTGATGAAATAATTAATTTTTATACACTAAGACAAACCACATTTTTCAGTGTTATATTTGGTTAGAACTTTTTTTTATTTTGCTCGTGTTTTCTTATATCTCTAATACTCAGGAATGATTTGGAACACTTAGATGATTGAGATCATCATGCATCCAAAATGTTTGCTTATGAGACATAAAAGCAAAATGTTATGCATATATTCTACCTATGTAGTGAGAAAAACATACCTTTTAACAATTTATTTTCTCTTATTGTCATATGATTTCAACAAATTACTACACAAGCTTTGTTAGGATGAAAAAAACTCAACATTTCATTTTCAGATACCTTGATGAAGTTATTACATCTATATATTCTGTATACGACTTTGTGACTTGCATAATACGTATGCGTGTAACACTGAAACATTTCTCACCTGTAAGTGACAGCAAAAACAGCTAAGTTTCAAGTTGTTATGAAGCTCTGATACATAATCTTCACTTATGTTATATTTAGCCTAAATCACAGTAATGATTGAAAACTCTTTTACCTTTTTAAAAATGTTTTATAGTTTTACATGATGAAAAAAAATGAGACTTATAAATACATCCAAAAGGAAAGTTTTTTTTCCATCCAAACCCCTTACAATTGAAAAGCATGCAGACTTTGTGAGTGCAGAGATAAGAATAATTATATGAAGGCAAGATAATGAGAGCCCAATAATTTCAAGAATGCTTAAGCTTCTCTTTTACAAGAGATTTATTCAGCATTGGGGACAGAAATAATATCCAAAATAATCTTTCACCAATTATTTCCACATTTGAATCAAGAATGTGAATTATTTATATAGAATATATGGACCTGTGAGACCAAGATGTGCAAGTCCATGTAATGAAAAATGAAAAGGCAATACAAAATATTATCTACTTGGTATTTTTAGCCTTTAGGGAAATTTCACCACATCAAAGTTTTATATTTTAAGAATTTTAAGTTTCTAGGCTATTACTACAGTTCATTTACCTACAAAATGCACCAATATTAGAAAAAATAGTGTGTTATATCAAATGTTAAATCAAGGATACTTTTCTACCTGAAAATGTTAATTTAGCTTTTATCCTCATAGGTCTCCCTTATTTTTTTAAGGATATGATTATGTAAAATTTGTAGCTAAGGATAACAATTGTAAATGAATTTTCTTGAAATTGTATCTCATTGGTAATTTTACTTTATTATTATTATTATTATTATTATTATTATTATTATTATCTGCTAAGTAGATAAAACCTTCCTTTATTACCTGGCTTCTATAATTAACTCTTCTTTAAGCAAAAAACTAAATAAGAAGCATATTCATTTCTAAAATGAAGTATAAATGTCATTCCATATTTACCTAACACTTTTATTTTCAGAGGAAATCTCATTTTCCAAACTTTGGCAAAATTATTTACCTGAAAATATGGAGTGTTTAAGGAGCACTGTGAAATTCAAATAGCACTACCACCATTTCAGTGTGGTAGGTGCTACTAATGATCCATTTGGACCAACATTTTCCTCTCTCTCTCTCTCTCTCTCTCTCTCTCTCTCTCTCTCTCTCTCTCTCTCTGTATATATATATATATATATATATATCTGTATATATATATACAGATATATAGATATATACATCATAATAAAACAGTAAAGCTGGGGTTATTTGTGCTTTAGTATAAAGGTTCAGAAGAGACTCACCTATGAGTCTGAAACATATGAACAAAATTCAGTCACATTCTCCTTCCAAAGTTCTTACATATCTAAAGAATATTGCACTCAAAATAAGCTATGTGAATTCAAAATCCAGTTCTGTAATTGTTTGCTATGTGACTAGAGGTAATTTCTATCTCTGGGGGAAAGGTGTCTGCCACTTAACCAATTTACTATCCCTGAAGCATGGAATCAATAGCCACTAGACACTGTTTTCCTTCAGAACAAAATGTTCTTCTTCCAGGAATATGATATAGTAAGCCATTAGGATGTGTTGTAACTTGTTTTAAATTTGCCCTTTATTTTATTTTATTGTAAAGGTGACATACAGAAGAGTTACAATTATATAAATAAGGTAATGACTGCATTTTGTGTTGAACAGTGTGACTCCCTCACTCATTCTCTCCCAATTTCCCTCCCTGCCCACTAGCTTCCCTTCCCCTCTCTAAATTGTAAAATTTATTTCCAACATAGTGTCTGGTGAGTATTGCTATTGATAATGTGATGTTAGGAAAATGAACCCTTAGATATGTATTTTAATGTTTTTTTTCTTTCATGCATTTGTTTCTAATGCATTTATAAGATTATCTCTTTGTTGCTTTGTATGTCCCTCCCCCACAGTATAACCCGTGCTTTCACTATATTTGATGTCAGTATAACTTGTGAAGGAGATGGGGAAAAACAAGTCGTTTAAGGATACAGGTGGACCTGTTGCAACAATGAGAAGTACAAGTTGTCATGTCGAAAATGAGCTTTAAAACATTGGTGCGGTGCGGGGGGGGGGGGGGGGGGGGGGTGAGGGGGGGAAGGGGGGAGCATTGGGTGGGGGCTTGGGGGGGGAGGCTGGGAAGGGATGTGAAGGGTAAACAAAGGAGGAGGCTACAATGCTTGATAAGAAATGTACACATTATCCTGCCCATGTAATTGTAACCCCTCTGTATAGTATGTTCACACAAAAAATATTAAATTAAATTAAAAAAAAAAGAGTTTCATGGACTTTCCTGCGTGGGCTGGCTTTGAACCGCGTTCCTCAGATCTCAGCCTCCTGAGTAGCTAGGATTACAGGCTTGAGCCACCAGCGCCTGGCTTGCTTGCTTGCTTGCTTGCTTGCTTTCCTTCTTTCATTCTTCCTTTTCCTTCCTTCCTTCCTTCCTTCCTTCTTCCTTCCTTCCTTCCATCCTTTTTCTTCTTTCCTTCCTTCCTTTCCTTCTTTCCTTCTTCCTTTCTTCCTTCCCTCTCATTACTTTTCTTTGGTTTAGCCCCTGTTGTCACTACTTTTAATTTTGGTACCCTGTGTGTGTCTTGCAAGTACATTTATCTGATTTGGTGATAGTGGGAAGAATCACAAAATGGTGGACAAAGGTGAAGCAATTAACTCCGACTAACCACCAGAAACAGGAAGTGGCGATATAGCCCAAGTGATACTGCGTTAGCCTTGAGCTGAAGAGCTGAGGGACAACGCTCAAGCCCCATGACCAACAAAAAAAAAAAGAAGAGAGAGAGAGAGAGAGAGAGAGAGAGAGAGAGAGAGAGAGAGAGAGAGAGAGAGAGAGAAAGGAAGGAAGGAAGCAAGCAAGCAAGCAAGCAAGCAAGCAAGCAAGCAAGCAAGAAAGAAAGAAAGAAAGAAAGAAAGAAAGAAAGAAAGAAGAAAGAAAGAAAGAAAGAAAGAAAGGAAAGAAAGAAAGAAAGAAAGAAAGAAAGAAAGAAAGAAAGAAGAAAGAAAGAAAGAAAGAAAGAAAGAAAGAAAGAAAGAAAGAAAGAAAGAAAGAAAAGAAAAGAAATAATTTCACACAGACATTAAAAAATCTCTAGCTTCCATATCTTGGAATTCATTTATAATTTTATGTTGTCATGTGTACATAGCTATTGAGCTATTGTGATTCTCTGATAGGAATATACCCAGAGCTCAAAATATTAAACCCTCAATAACAAATCACAACCAACCCATTAATAAGTGGGCTAAAAAATTAAAAAAAGACTTCTCAGAAGAAGTACTTATTTCCAATGGTCACATAAAGAAATGTTCAACATCCCTGACCATAAACGTAATGCAAATCAAAACCACATTGAGATTTCACCTTAACCCAAGATAGAATGGCCATTATTAAGGAAACAAATAGTAATAAATGCTAGCAGGGATGTGGCCAAAAGAGAATGCTACTACACTGTTATGGGAATTTAAACTGGTTTAACCACTCTGGAAAGTGGTATAGACGTTCCTCAAAGACTAATAGAGCTCCACTATGATCCAGGATGTGTTGTATTTAATTTAAGCAATTTATGACTTCACATTCTTCCTTTGCAGAGATCCTGTCCCAACTTTTCTTGCAGTTTGAGTAAATATGTGCTCAAACTTTTCCTATGAAATGGGAGCCGAAGACAGTTTGAGAGATCTAGAACTATTTTTTTCCAATAATAAATGATGAGCTATTCTAGAAATTTCCTTTGCATATCCTTTCCTTCTTTGAGCAGAAAGGCTATCCAGAACCATAATAACAAACTTACTTCTAGTAAATTAAGTAGCCACAAGATAAAATCCAATGTATATTAAAATGGGAGAGAAAGGGAATAGACAATTGTGAGTCACAATTGACCCCCAACAGTGCCATTTTTAGCTAGATTCCCTCCACACATCGTATTTTCTGAAATAACTGAATATCCTGTGTTTATGATCCATTAAAATAGGATTTTCTGCTCCATGCAGTAAATATTTGAATTCTTTAGTTTGTGAGAAAGTAGCTGTTATATTTATTGCCACTTAATTTTTTAGTAATTATGTTCAAGGCTGGAGGCTCATTCCATTCATTCTCCTGACTTGGAGCTGATACCTGAAGCATTTCCTTCCAAAGCTAGCTTAGGCAGAAAAGTCCACAAGATCTAAAATAACTAATAAACAAGTTCATATCAAAAATAACTAGTAAAAAGCTAGTCTGGAGATGTGGCTCAATTGTTAGAGTGCTAGATAATCAAGATCCTGATTTCATCCTAATATGAGCAAACAAATGAATAACAAAAAAAGTAATTAACAGTGAATATCTATTTGAAAAATAAATGTCATCAATCTCATTTAAAACATTAAATTGTGCTTCAGGGTGCTGGTGGCTCACACCCAAAATCCTAGCTACGTACGCACAGGAGTCTGAGATCTGAGGCTCTCAGTTCAAAGCCAGCCTGTAAAGTTAACCACCACAAAACCAAAAGTAGAGGTGTGGCTCTAAGTGGTAGAGCACTAGGCTTGAGCAAAAAGCTCAGGGACAGCACCCTGCCCATTCCCACTCTCCCCACCCGCCCCACACCAAAAAAAAGAAGTGCTAGTTTTTCCTAGTTCTTAGTCTTCAGATGTTTAAAAACATTTTACAAATTTCTTTTTTAAATTATCTTTGCTAGCTGGTTGTTTATATGCATACTTTATGGCAATTCCTTAAAAATATTTCTGAGTTTTAATAAAAGTATATAATTTTGCCAGAAAATGTCTTATAAATGAATTGCTTTAAAAGTAGCAAATGTGGTAGAAATGAATATAAGAAAGACAGTTCAATGTGCTTTCTGCATAGGAGTAAAATACTAGATAAGTTGTCTCAAAAGGATGCAAGCTAGTCACATAAATCAGTGGGTGAACACTTGCTTGGCATGCAGAAGCCCCTGAGTTGATGTTTAGAATCTGGAGTCCAGAAGTCATCTCACCAATTTGAGAACCAAACATAAATTTGAAGGAATTATCTAAGGTTTTTTTCAAAATTAATTTGTATGGGATCATTGCATCATGCACAGTTTTAAAATATTAAAAATAGTTTGGCAGACAAAATTTTGTATATGAGATGGTAAAATTGGATCAGTGTTTCCATTGAAGCACATATCAACAGATTTTGTATTAATTTTTTCCAAAGATGGGTTTCAAACCCAAAGGTTCATATATGCTAAGGAAGTGCTGTGCCATTTAGCTATATTCCCCATAATTTATTTTATTTTATTTATTTATTTTTTATTTGTTTTATTTGTTTTTGGTGGTCATAGGGTGGAACTCTGGGCCTGGGCTCTGTCCCTGACCTGTTCAGCTCAAGGCTAGCACTCTGCCCCTTGAGCCTCAGTGCCACTTCCGGTTTTCTGGTTTATATGTGATGATAGTCTTATGGACTTTCTTGCCGTGGGCTGGCTTTGAACCAGGATCTTCAGATCTCAGTCTCTGGAGTAGCTAGGATTACAGGCGTGAGCCAACAGCACCCAGCATTATCCCCATAATTTTTAACCTAGGTAATTAGATGTTCTGTTTTACTTAGTAATCTTCAGATAAAAATCTTTTTTTCTACTAAATGTGTTATACTATTTTCTACATTTGTTTTGAAAACAGCTATTTAAAAAAGTGGAACACAGACACACACACACACACACACACACACACACACACACACAAACCACATAAAAGAGAGGAGACCATTTAAGTTAAGAGTTTATGCCTTTCCATTTCCAAGTCTGTTCTGTACTTGTAGCACCACCAAACTCCTGTATCCCATGTACTTAGGAATGTATTAGGATTGACTCATCACTGTTCAACATTCAACATCAACATTCAACACTGTATTCTTAAAAGCAAGGTCAGGTTTTTTTCTTTTCTTTCTGTGCATGATTTCTACTGTTTATTAGATTCCCTGAGAGCAGAATTAATTTTCTGACTCCAAAGATACATGAAATAATGTTACACAGACTTTCACAAACATACACAGATACACACAGAGAGAGAAACACACACGGACGCACACACACACACACACACACATTGTACTCTATCCCACTTACATATAAAAATTTAGGGTTAAAAAATGGATCCTTAGTATAGAGTAGTCCTATTTGAGGGTCAGAAAAACAGCTAAATATTGTAGAGATAATGATATATAAGCAAACATTTACAGTGTTGACAAGCTCATCCTCCTCTTCACACACATTATTTATATCACATATATATTAATGGTGTGAATTAGAAATTGATGTAATTTTAAAGAAAGGTAAGACAGTGTCTGTAGCTACCTCTATTAGTACAGAGGATTATGAAAAAGAACAGACTATTTAGCAGCTGGATTATACCTAAACAGAGTTTGAGGAGATTAGCAAAACAAAGAGAAGAGTTATAGCACAGAGATAGAAGAAACTGCTCAATCTGTACTTAGAAACCAAAAATAATTTTAAAATATGCTATCAAAAACCATATTGTATGCAATGCCACTCTCCTTTCATTGTTTTTTTTTAATTGTATTTTATTTTATTTGAGAACATACTGTACAGGGGGGCTACAATTACATGGGCAGGATAATGCATACATTTCTTACCAAGCATTGCAGCCTCCTCCTTTGTTTACCCTTCACTTCCCTTCCCCGCCTCCCCCCTCCCCCCACCCAATTTGACCCCCCTCCCCCCACCCAATTATACCCCCCTCCCCCCCCACACCGACATTGTAAAGCTGGTTTTGACATGACATTTTGTACTTCTCATTGTTGCAACAGGTCCACCTGAATCCTTAAACGACTTGTTTGTCCCCATCTCCTCCACATGTTATACTGACATCAAATATAGTGAAAGCGGGGGTTACACTGTGGGGGAGGGACATACAAAGCAACAAAGAAATAATCTTATAAATGCGTTAGAAACACATGCATGAAAGAAACGAAAACATTAAAATACATATTTAAGGGTTCACTTTCCTAACATCACATTATCTGACCTTTTCCGCTTGACTTATACCTATACTAGATATTGCAAATAAGGGAAACCATGGGACCTATGCTTCTTTGGGCTGGCTTACTTCACTTAATATAATTTTTTCCAAGAGATTCAGGTGTCTTTTTCGTGAACTCTCTATCAAAAATAGCACAAGCCACCATCTTTTACCAAACAAAAATTGATTGTTTATACTTTTGACAGGGAAGTCCAAGGGAAAAGTTACATTTGGTAAAGGTGCATTTCTTTACCACATGAGACATTTCTTCAGTCTCTCAATGGAAGAGACTAGCTCTCTAGGAGTCCATTTATAACAATATTCATCTTCTTACATTCATCCTGTCTTACAACACTTTCACACTGGGCACTTTGTTTCAATGTATGAACCTAGGAAGGACAAGAAAATTCATGCCACAACAGGTTTTGGCAATCCGGCTGGTGCTTCTTTGACTGTGACTGCATCTTTAAAACTGGCTTCAAGATCCAGTTTAGTGTAGTTTTTTTTTCTGGGTTACAAAAATGATCAATTAAAGATTAATATGTTAACAGATTATACACATCATATTAAAAAGGGCTACTTTGTCTTCTGATGTTGTAAAAGATTAAACAGAAGTATAATTGTATTGAATGGCTCTAATTCAAAGATGGTTTGCAAAATCATTCTCATAATGAATTGATACAATGAGGGGATTAGTAGCATCTCATTCAACATGTACCATTTAGACTGTAAGATTATTAAACATTTTGCATCCTAAAAATGCACTGATATTTAGAAGCATTTTGTCTGATGTTCATACAACTTCGTATTCTAAAAAATCACTTCACTAGATTTCAGGCTCTTTATTTTTAATTATGGATAATTCTCAAGTTATATATTATGTATAACTGAAAAAATATAACTGAAACACACTCAGCAATTTATTTGAATTTTGTAATAATATGCTTTAGATAAGCAAGTCCTCTTCTTATACCAACATTTGAAAGTCAGTAAATGAAGGAGTAAGTGAAAACAGAAGAAAACAGCTGAAGAGGAAAAATAAACATGCCATATTTCTTCCACATAATAAGGACCAGAATTCTTCTCTAGTGCAATGTATATTTCTAGCACCTAAGTGTATTTTAAAATTTCAACAAATTTTACATACTGTCATTAAGTAAGCTTAAGAGAGCAATGTTAAAATTTTGACTTCAAAATCTTGACTAAAATGGAAAAATATTGTTTACTTCAAATTCAGAGAAAACAACAGGAAAAATGGAATCAATATGAACACTGAAAAAAGTTTTTTTTAAATCAACAGATGGACCCCTATATTTTGGAATGTATTCACAATGGGATACGTATATGTTTTTAGCAAGATGTAAAGCAATGCATAACAACATAAGTTACCAAATGTGCATTATGCTACAGCATACTCTTAGCACCTTGTAGTTTTAAAAAGTCCCTTAATAAGTACCTGAAACATCCCATTACTATAGAGTAAATTTAGTTCAAAGGAATAAGTAGTTCAATAGACTTCATAGTTTATAGTTCCCTAATATTCACTAAGTAATTAAAATACATAGTATAATTTATATAAACAACCACTTAACTGTAGCTTGTGGCTGTGTATCTGTGTATCCTTTAATTAAATTTTTGTTTCATTATATTTAAGAAGAGATCAACAACTAAGGTGACCATATGGATGAGTTAGAAATAACTAGTGGCTTAAATATTCTGCAAGAGTCAACTGGGTATTACAGGTCTGAGTTAATTACTGTCTTTAAGCATTATACTGTACTCCAGTGGCTAAGTGTATTGGAATGCCAACTTTGTTCTCTTTGAAGTTAGAAAGTACCTTTTTTCAATATGTGTTTTGGTGAATTGGCAAGGCGCTTAGCTAATACTGACATTTAATATTTGATGTACACAATGCTATATTTCTGTATAACTTAATGATTTTATAAAGTAGGCAAAAAATCTGGAGGTTTGTTGCTAAATTGCTGAATGTGGCATCTCCTCAAGAAAATTCAAATCTAAGGAGAAAAAAAGCCATTTAACAATGTGAAGATCACTCAGTCTCAGTCTCCAGTGGGAAATTGGTTTGTTGTTCCATTTGGTCCCTTGTAAGAAATCCTACATATCACCAGTAGTTAAAAAAACACACACACACAAGGTTACATTAGCTGGAATTTAAGTGTTGGTACCAGGGTTTCTGAATTACCTTTTCTGTGCTAACCATATTCCTCAGAAACTGCAATCAATAGTACCTTCATTATACTCTTTTTCCCTTTTGGAGGAGCTCACAAATTGTCACATTTTCTTGTACCAACATTTCCATGATTCAGAGACAGGGGCACTATCAAATCTATGGAGAGAATACCAAAGCAAAGTTTTTACTATACTGGGATATCAATGGGCAAATCCAACAAACCATGCTCCTTTTTTACATGAGGAGTAGATAGGAGAGATTTACCAAGAGATTAATCTCTCCATTTTTCTTTTAGGATTCAAGCAACAGAAGAACTCAAAAGTAATCAAAGTGGCAGGGGTTGGGGATGAACAATATCCTGCATATGTGTCTATTAATCCAGAAAACAAGGTGAAGGAACTAATCCTAATGACCCCCACAATTATTTGCACTTCATGAAAGTCTTTTTGCAAAAATTCCACTGTGGTTTTAATTATGATGAGAACTACTTATCTTTCTAGTAAGTTTATTTGTTCTAATGCATAATCCACAAGAATTAAAGTGTGATATGAACAGATCTTTTGAACACAGAAATCATAATTTGTGAATTTGAAACAAAATGTTTATTTCATCTAATTTAAAAGTATGTGTCAGCTTTATTTTGCATAGTCCACAGAGGCCTTACAGATTTAAATAAACAGTGGAAATAACCTGATTTTTTAAGTCTGATGTACTAAGTGACTGTACACCCACTGATGTCTATAGATATTTAAAGGTTTACTTGCATGAGTTCCTAGACTAACTTGGTCCACAGTTGACTGTTAATAAATCTTTAAAATAAAGCAAAAACAGTTTCATCAGAAATACTGCTATTTACTCTACTACAAAACTAGATTTTGTAATGTTACCAAAAGTATAATAAAGTTAAAATTGCATATTTTATAAGAAAACCTTCTAATATATATTTAGGAAACAGAATTGAAGCAAACTTAATCTCCTTTCATTGCTTTCAAGTGATTGATTATAAGATAATTTAGTTAAATGCTTTTGACTCATTTCCAATATAAGAAAGGCAAAGGTGCTAGTTGATATTTATGAATAAATTATTGCATTTAATTTTGAAAAGTCTATAAATGAATAAAAAGAAGCAAATTTTTAATTTCACATATAATTTCAATTATTAATTAACAAACATTTTAAAGGTAAATTATTTGATTTGAAATTTTTTTTGAAAAACCTGTGAGATGCTTTCCAGTTTTACAAAGCATTAAATATACCACTAAATACCCACATTGAAGCCTTAAGTAAACTATTATGTACTTTGAAGGACAGCGAGATGATTTAATATCAGTACACATAGAGCTATTTATTGAGAAAATGTGCAGCAAAGAAAAAAAGTACATTTAAAAAACCATATAATTACCATGAAATTAAAAAGTTGTTTCTTTGAAGTTTATTCTGTACATTTTTATCAAGAATTCTATATTCCCATTTTTAATCTCTCAATGCAGCATTCAGAATAAAGAAGATACCATGTAGGAATGTAAATAATGTAACAACAACAGATGGAGTTTTTATATTTCTTGTTTCCTATACAACCGTGACATGAGAATTAATCATATGGTGTCACTTTTTCTTCTAACAACTCTCCTCTGAAAACAAAGCTTCAAAGTCTAATATTATTTCATATCTAACTCTTTTTACTATTTAATGTAACTGAGAAATGGAAATAAGCTAAGGAAAATTCAACGAACTTCACATATTCCTGAAAAATTTAAAAAAGGTGACTGTCTCTTATGCTTTTGCAATACCAGATTGGTACTTAACAGATGAACAGTTGAAGACAGAGGAAATTAGTTTGAGTCATATTCAGAAAATAGTCTTTAAGTACTTTAAGGACTTTGTTGGACATCATCAAATGTGCCACATATATTTAAATATCATTAGAACCTTAGAACCATTAGAACTTTGTTTTGTTTTCTGATGGAACAACTGTATTTATGAATATTTGAGAAAATTTAGTTATCAATGATAACATGTAAGTATATATATATATATATATATAAGTATACACACACACACACACACACACACACACACACACACACACACACACACACACACACACACAAGGATACATATATTAGCCATTGCCTGTAGCTGATGCTACTAATCTTATCAATTCAGGAAGCCTAGATCTGAAGATGGTTCTTCAAAGCCAGCCTGCCAGGAAAGTCTGTGAGATGCTAATTTCCAGTTAAACAGCACAAAGCTGGAAGTAGAGTTGTATCATAAGCATTAGAGACCTAAACCAGACCCAGGACTAGAATCAAGCCTTAACACCTGCACTAGTGTAAACAACAAAACAACAATAATAAAAGCATGGTATTTAATTACAATGTCAGGATTCTATTACTAAACTGAATACAAAGCAAAACCTAAATTCTATATATTCTTTAAAAAGTCTAATTCAATTTATTTAACAAGAACTCTGTTAGTAAAATAAATACAGTTGCTCTTTGCATTATAATAATTAAGAACAATAAAACTGTATTGAATAAATTTATAATATTTTTAGATAAATTACGTCAACCTGAGAATTGTTTTCTTAAATGACTTGGTACTGCCTATTATTCTGAGAAATCCCAATGTACTAAGCCACATTTAAATAAAAACTCAATTCAGAAATGTGTTTTAAACAACAATTTTGATAAGTGTGTGTGTGTGTGTGTGTGTGTGTGTGTGTGTGTGTGTGTGTGTGTGTGTGTGCTTGGACTCGGTGTCTGGGTGTTGTGTCTAAGCATGTTTGCTCAAGGCTAGTGTTCTACTACTTGAGCAACAACTCCACTTCAGGCTTTTTGATGGTTGATTGGAGATTAATGGGTATATAACAGACTTTCTGCCTGGCCTGTTTTCTAACTTTTATCCTAAGATCTTAGCCTCCTGAGTAGCTGGGATTTTAGATGTGAGCCACCAGAACCCACCTCAATTCCAGTAATTTTTAAAAGACATATAATGCCTATAAATTAGTATCAACTTTTGTTAATTTGAATACTTTTCTTTTTTCCTTCCCACATAGGATATTAACTTTTGCTATTAAGGTTAATACTTTAACGAAGGAAAGAAATTACTTAGCTGTCAGGGAATAATTTCACATATTGCTACCCAAAAACTTTATTCATATTGAATAAAATGTAAAACAGAAGCTTATCTCCATGTCATAACATATGCTCTGTCATATTCCACATATACCATGCTGAAAACTTCCATATTCAACAGTAATGTGAAAAAACGAAATTAAGCACAGAGTCTTGATCTTACTGAGATAATTTAAACTTCCATCGACTCTTCACATCCAAAAGTTTTGTTCCTTAACTGTAACTATTGTTTAAAATGATGAACCTGTGGGGCAATATAGTGAGAAACCCATTTTATACTAAATCTTCTATTTAACACCATAATAGGCAAATAAAATTGATGTAATGTTAATGAGTTGAGGGATGACATATTTTCTGGTTAAATGTCATACAGAAATATGAATATTGATGCAGCAAAGAAAAAGATAGAGTAGAATATTTCTTATATATTCTTAGCAGATTTATTTACTCAGTCATACTTTTGAAAATACACATCATTATAAATAATAAGTCACAGATTGAACTGATGATCACAAAGCCTCTCTAACATTAGATCTCTACTAGAACATTGCATTTACTAAACCACATTCTTCTCTAGCCTTGGCTCTTTGCCACTGATCTGAAATTACACTTATATACTTCTTTCTCCAATTTTCCAAATGATCAGTTATCCAGGTTGTTGATTTTTAAAGAAAGAATGCTACACCACTCAGAATCTTTTTTTTCTAGCTAATTGTAAAATTGTAAATTATTTCATAGCATTAAAGTTTCCCATAGTAAACTGTACATCAATGATTGGAAAGTTTCTATGGCAACAACCTCATTGTAACACCACTCTTGGTATAGTAATCTCAATTCTAAATGCTAGAAAGATGCTGATTATAATGGAATCAGATGCACAAACTTCTTAATTTTTATATCTATATAAAAGAATATGCTGATTTTTAATTCCATAAACAATGCAAGTACGGCCACTGTTGACATAACTGGGTTTCTATGTTTATAAACACTACTTTTGCTTGGTGAGAATATTGGACATTTTGGTTAAATTTAAGAATAGTTGCCTTTTTGGTATTATACCTATCTAAAAATCAGTGTTTGTATAAACAACTTGAAGGAAGGTATGTCTGTTGTTGATAAATAAATAACATTCCATGAACAATTGGCGCTAACAAGTCATCACACTGAGTTAAAGAACACAATTGCCCTAGGAACTTTCCTTTATGTTAGTCAAAAATTAATTAGCATTGACACCATACTGTCAACGTTTTCTTCTAGTGGAGGAAGCAACTCTGACATTCAGAGTCAGTCTCTGGAGTTGACAGTATCTTTTAGAAACTAACATCTGCTGAGTCCCCATGCTCCAACTGCCAAAGAAAACAGATTTTGCAAAAGTAAATCTGTCCCATTCATTTCTTCAAAAAGTGGGGTTTCTATGACCAAAATCAACTAATATCTAGTGGTGATTCATTTTCAAAGGATGACTTAGAAATTTTAATTGACAATAATAATGAATGATTCCAATACATTTTGCAGGCTGGTTTCCATTTCAAAACAAGTAAACATAATTTTAAGGCGGGAAAAAAGTAGAAGAAAACTGTATACCTCAGTAAATGAGCAATTAACCCTACCTTTCAAACAAAACAAGAAATGCTTTGAAAACAACCAAGTTGCTTTAATGATTCTTCATGATGATAATAAAATTTAACTAATAGCTTGAGATTGACTTTAATTATTTGATATGCTTTAGCCTATCTTTTACTAGGAAGATTGTTGCCATCTATTGATCTTGACCACAGCATCATTCAAAAATAAATTGAGATAGGAAGAAGAGTAAGAGAACAAGAGAAAGGAAAGAGGAAGGAAAGGGGATTGTCCAATAAAAGCAAATTGCATTGACTCAATTATTTTATATTATTCAAATTTAACCCTTCCTAGTTTCTTTAGGTGGGGTAGGGGAGTGGCTTATGATAAAAATTAGAGAAGGGAATAGGAAAAGGTGTACTAATGGGCTGATGAATTTGTAGTTGAGGGATAAAGGATCAACAGTAACCAGATTCATTCTCATAGAGTGATGATAGTGCTGATAATACTGCCTTGCAGCCAAGCAGGGTGTCCTCTGAACAGTAACTTGGCACTTAGACGTTCATCAATACCACTTCATAACCATTAACTGAGGGATGTGTTATTCCATCAGACAGAAGGTAGAGGCTACATTTCAGTTATGTATGGGATCCATATGATTCAGATTGATGTTGGTTGGCCACACTCACAGTTCATAAAAAATGGAACACAGACGTCTCTGCATATGTTACATATATTTTGCAATAAAGCATATGTTAGACATAGTCTGCATATGTTATAAATATTCACATATAAGACATGTTATACAGATATATCCTGATAAAATGAGATTCTAAACGACGTTTCCAGTGCTAAAGAATCTTTAAAAAATGTCATTTCAGATAGATCAATTGGAGAATGAATGTTCAACTGATGCTATTAAGACAACTTCAAAAGAAGTGTTTCTCCTACAGAAATATATTTGAGATACACAATCTAACACTAAATATCTTCTTAAAATTTGAAAATCAGAATAACCAGTCTACTCAGTTCCATTCACAGCTCTTACTATCAAAGGTTAAGATGGTTACTTAACAATGAAAATCTTACTTTATAAACCAATACTTGAAGGCTCTATAGTTAATAGAAAAGCCCATAGTCTCAGTGGACAATTTCACAATAAAAATTCCAAACTGTTCTGAGCACATATGCCATTACTAAAACAAGTTTCTGCCTCCCACGGGTGCTAGCTAGTGTACAAAGAAGATACTTCCATGGTGTACTTTGAGTTCTGAGATGTTTATTGTGAAACAAAACTCTCAGCTTTTATTCTCCTGGCACCTTATTTCATTAAATATTAGTACAGTCACTCTGTGAAGCTACGTTATGATTATAGTTGAAAACATAAAGGGATTAAAGTCTGAATGAACTGTGCTCTGGTCTCTGTAGTATACTGGTATGTATGGAATTGATGTGGGTCTAAGATCTATTCTGTGAAAAATGCAGGTATTTTATTTACACAATTGTTTTTATAATAGCATAAAGGGTATAAAAATGTATTTTAAAATCTAAAGCAGATTTTGACAACAGTGCCTGTTTTCAAAGACAGTGTGATCTTCCCATTAAATACCTGAAAACAGCAAACCTTTCCATTTATACTATAGGGTACTTTGTTATTTTTAAATTTGAAATTTAACTAAGTAAATTTACTTAATAAAATATGATAGCCATTTCTATGAAACTAAATACTGATGCTAAATTGCTACTCCTTCTGCACAGGAAGAGAAAGTATATAGACTAGAGCCTACTACTTATAGGAACTTTTAGTTCATAACTTGACTACTAATAAGAAAATTTAGAATATAAATATTTTATTATGAAAAATAAACACTGAATTTATCAAAAGTAAAATAAGATATATTATACATATGGGAAAGTCTCCCCTGTTTATTTGACATTGTGAATCAAATATATTTTTAAAAAATAGTTGATAACCATATCGCTATAAACATTAACCAAACTAAGATATTAATGTGTACAAAACTAAAATTTTACCTTTCTTGTGTAATTAATATTAAAGCAAAAGAACTAAGAAGCCATTTAGGGATAATCTAGTTATTATTTTACTAACTCCTTGAGCACTATGCTTCTGTACTCTAGATATTTCTCTGTAAATATAGTATTTATCAGTGGTTCACACCTGAAATCCTAGCTATTCAGGAGGCTTAGATATGAGGATCATAGTTCAAAACCAGCCTAGGAAGAAAAGTCTGTGAGACTCTTATTTCCAATGAACCACCAGGATACCAGAAGTTGCACTGAGGCTCAAGTAGTAGAGTGCTAGCCTTGAGCTGAAGAGCTCAGGGACAGTGCCCAGGCCCAGAGTTCAAGCCCCACAACTGACAAACAAACAAATAGAATATATATATGCATATTTTTTCTATTTTTCTTTCTTGATTTTAGGAAAGTAAACATTATGGTCCTTTTGTATGAAACCTAATCTTTATACAGGAATTTATTTTTGATTAACAAGATCTCTCCTGCTATCTATCTATCACTGACTTTAAGATATGTGTAGAGAACAGGTGAATTAGTATATTTTAAGCTATATCAGTTATTCCTTGAAGAATTTTTCTAAAGAAATATCTAAGTTACTTACCAGCATGTGCCATATAAAATGTTGCTCATCAAAATGAACTCCAAGACATGGAAACAAGAGGGTTTGTTGTTGTTGTTGTCATTGTTGTTGACCTTGTTATTATCAATGTACTGTATCAAGTTCTTTCTTATTTTTATTTTTTTCTTCTTATTCCCTTTGGTTTATCCCTGGAAGTCACTGTTTTTTATTCTGGCACCCTGCATTTTATATGTATATTGATCTGATTAGGAGAGGGAAGGCGGAATAACAAAATGGTGAAAAAAGGACAAAGCGTCACCCAATTCAACAGTGAAACAGGACAATAGGTTGAAAATGAACTTTACAACTTCAGTGGGGAAGAGGGGTCAGGGAGTGATAGTGGGAGAAAAATAAGGATGTGAGTAACAATATTGGAGAAGAAATGTACTCATTACGTTACTTATGAAACTGAAACTCCTCTGTACAGCACCTTTAAAACAAAATAAAATTAAAAATAAAAGAAATGTGCAAGTTATATTTTTACATAGTGCAATTTTATCAAGGTAAAAATCATGCAAATAGTGCACCCTAACTAAAGATTTAATTAGATTATAAAACTAATTTGGCAAATTATTTGAAGAAACTCATTTCATTGTTATGTATAGTCCCTTAGGGGCTCCAAACAAACTTTTCAACTCTACAAATTGTCACTTAAATACTAAAGCTTTCCTTTGCTTTACATTTCTACTGTTTGAATTCCTTATGTATGAGCATTTATACAAAGACCTTTCCTGCAATAATGAGGCCTAACACTAACCTTTGCTTTTGAATATTCAAAGTAATAGGTTTTGAACATAATGGGTTTGCTTTTGGCAATCATCTAGGGGGTTAACTATAGCAATTTGTAATGTACAAATTTTACAGTTAAAAAAATGAAAGAACCATAAAATGATTGACAAGTAATGTACTCATTGCTTTACTCATATAACTGTAACCCCTCTGTACAGCATCTTTAAAATATTTTTTTTAAAAAAAGAAGTCTTAGCCAACTACATAACAAAATGACATAAGGACATTTTCCCGCCATAAAATTATTTAACCTGCTAATCCAGTGTATTGTTTGCACTATTATTTTTAAATAAATAAACACGTACTGATAGCATATTTTAACTTAGAATACATCACAAATTATAATGAAGAGAATTTGCTAAACAAATGTCATCTCTGACCTCATTCTATTGGCTGATTCCTACCTGCTGTGTATAAAGAGGAGCCAAATTAAATATTGTGCTAATCTAGGAGTCATTAGCAGGATCTGTCAACTGTGGAAAAGCTGGCTTACAAGAATTTGATCAGTACTCTGGTGCACACTTGTTGAGTGTCAGAAAACTAAATGTATTTTCATAGCACCATCCAAATTTTTAATCACACCATTGCCAACAGGCAATTTCTCAATCCTTTTCCATTTTCTTTTCCTTCCATAGATATTTTCAAAGAGGGAAGGAAGATAATACATACCTTAGTGGTAAAGAGAACTATCTGTAATCCACATATAAGGAAATGAAAAGTTCAAGTGCCATTCTTCACTTCAAGAACTTGAGGAGAAATTTGTTTTATTGTGGAGTCCAGTAATGTCAATTTCAAATCTTCATTATTTCATGGAAAAGTATATAAAATATCTCTCCCATTTATGAAATGCAACTCCCAGAACTCTGATGCACAAAATGACATTTATTGACATTAAAACCCTCATCAGTTATTTGTCAGAGGTTTTTATTCCTTTTACATTGGGGTTTATTGTACTGTTTAGCTTGAAGGAAACTGGCACCCTTTGATTTAGCAATGTCTGGCATGAAACAAATGTTCCAAATAGTTTCTTTAAAATGGAGTATTTTATAAATATTGGATTGAGTCCTGCAGGTGCATACATAGGGCTGAGATGATTGTAATACTATGCAGACTTACAAAGATGTTTTGAGGCTTTCTGCCTTGCATTTAGCTCATTAGTGCTGTGATCTGCATTGGAAACTATGATAGGCTGCAACATATTCAAAGACCAGCCTCTCCTTAGCTCACCAGAGTGATTCTATTTGAATAACAGGAAATAGTGGCCTCACACATTTATTTTCTCATTCATATTTTATCATTATATTCAACCAATCTTTAAAATGTTAAAAAAAAGCAATAAAAACCATGTCTTCCATTTCCCCATTTGTTAGGAAATGGAAAGGCTTGGAAAAAATTATATTAAGTGAAGTAAGCCAGGCCCAAAGAAACATAGGTCCCATGGTTTCCCTTATTTGCAATATCTAGTATAGGTATGAGTCAAGCGGAAAAGGTCAGATAATGTGATGTTAGGAAAACGAACCCTTAAATATGTATTTTAATGTTTTCGTTTCTTTCATGCATGTGTTTCTAACGCATTTATAAGATTATTTCTTTGTTACTTTGTATGTCCCTCCCCCACAGTGTAACCCCCGCTTTCACTTTATTTGATGTAAGTATAACATGTGGAGGAGATGGGGACAAACAAGTCGTTTAAGGATTCAGGTGGACCTGTTGCAACAAGGAGAATTACAAAATGTCATGTCAAAGCAAGCTTTACAATGTCGGTGTGGGGGGGGGGGAGGGGGCTATGATTGGGTGGGGGGAGGGGGGAGGATGGGAAGGGAGGTGAAGGGTAAACAAAGGAGGAGGCTGCAATGCTTGGTAAGAAATGTATGCATTATCCTGCCAAAGTAATTGTAACCCCTCTGTACAGTATGTTCTCAAATAAAATAAAATAAAATTAAAAAAAAAACCATGTCTTCATTATGTAAGCATCTGGAGATCTTTGTAGAATTACAGTCTATAGCTGTATGTATATCTCCAGATGGGTATCCTACAGATCAGTTGAGAAAATCATGTGTTTTGTTACTCATCTGTTCTGAACGTTTAAACATCTCCAGTGACTGTATATCAGAAACAGAGTAGTCATGCATGTATTCTATATCCTACCCTCATGGAGTTAAAAAATAATAATACCATTGAACAACAACCATAAGTAGTAGCAAATGGTATGAGAAAGTCTTCTTAAACTGACCTGAAAAAACATAAAGGTCATCAACTTAGCCAGCCTAAAGATGAAAGACATAGAAGAGAACAAACCAGGGGCACATCACTGTCTCCACACATCTGACCAAGGGAGCTCATTCTCTACAAAAGACTTAAAATATCTTATAGAGGAGATCTCCCTTTTTTTAATGGCCATTTTAACAACAGGCTCTCAAATGGATTGAATTTTGTCATTTGCATCAATTAATAAAATTGTATTTTACTACATATTTGAATGAATAAAAATGATTGAGGATTTGTCAATAATAAAGTCATGTTCATTTTCTTTGACATATTACAGTAAATATAACTAGTTATGGTTAATGTAATTCTCATTGCTAACTCTTTTGCAGAGTTTGAAAAATGTACAGTTTTGACAACACTGATTTTTTTTTAATCTGTAAAATTGTCTGCGTATGCGTATGCTTGATGATTTGGTAGCTAAGAGACAAATCACCAAGATGGACTAATTTTAAATTAAAAATCATTTGGGCTGGTCTGTCACAACTCTAATCTTGTCTACTCAGGAGGCTAAGATCTATAGACAGTTGTTTCAAGGCAGCTCAGGCAGGAAGTTTGAGAGACTCATTTCCAAATAATCACCAAAATCTGTAAATGGTAGAGCACCAACCTTGAGTGAAGAATCTAAGATCTAGTACCCCAGCCTTGAGTTAAAACTCCACTACCAGCTTTAAAAAAATTTCAGTAGGCAGTAAATCAGTCAAAATAATATTTTTGGCATCAGCTTAGAGTCAATACATTAACACGGAATATATGCATTGTTTTAATAAAAACATTGTTTCAAATTTGAAAATTTCTTCTTAGTACAAATATTACATTGTTCCACTGCCTAGTAAGGACTTAGATATTTTGTTTATAAATTGACTATTTATTAAGATTACTTTTCCATGATGCTTATTTTAAATAATAGTGTGTTATTTTACTTTTTTTCTTGAAATTGTATGCTAACTGGTTTCCCGAGGTCAAATTAAACAAAATATAATTGAATTCTCATTTTTACACGTAGTCAAATTTATTAATGATCAAATTGAATTTCCAAAGCAGATATTTGTTCTCCTTTGTATTTTATTTTTTAGTATTGTCCTGGGCATGAACTCAGGGCCTGGAAACTGTCTCTTTACAAAAAGAGTTGTATCAAGTCTAGTGTTCTAGCACTTGAGCCACAGCACAACTTCCAGCCTTTTCTGAATTGTTTACTGGGGACCAGAGTCTCATGGCTGGTTTGGAAATGTGATCCTCAGATCTCAGTCTCCTGAGTAACTAGAATTACAGTGAATCATTGGGTTATACAAGCACATATGCCTAATCATGCTGAAACCCAAGATGAACATCCTCTCCCTGATCAACCAAGGTCCTATACTGTAGTTCTAATATGTAGCTTTTTTTTTTCTAGCATAACGGCTCTGGTTTTCATTGCTATCATTTTTTTCCCTAAAACTCACTTTTATTGAGCATATCTGTAATAAATATTTTGAGAAAACAAATCACAAACTGAATTATCTGCCATTCATGAGTCAGTAAAGAAAGTGATAATTGATCATTAAAGTACGCATTTCAAAATTGGAAAATTTAAGCAATTATAAAAGTGAAATAACTCTGATTATTACCATTATGGAATAATAAATGGTTAATTTTGTAAAGTGCTGTAGAATTTGTAATTCACATTCATTATCTTACTCAGTTTTGAAACAACTCATATAAATAACTTGTCATTAGTGAGGGTTTCCAGGTAGAAAATTTGAGTTTGGGAGAAATTAAGTGACTTATTCACAGTGTCTCTACTGAGAAGTAGCAGAATCTAAAATCAAACCATTCCTTCAAGATGGCACCCTTGTAATATTCATGCCTTTAAGATATAAACTACAGGAAGTGGCGCTGTGGCTCAAGTGGTAGAGCACTTTCGTGAGCTGAAGAACTGAGGGACAGCACTCAGGCCCAAAGTTCAAGCCCCACAACTGACACACACACAAAAAAAGATATAAAATAGATTATGCATTAACACATTTTCTTTTGTCCATTTAAAATAATAAAAAAAAACCCTCCCCACATCTCACCCCAAAATACTAGCCCATAGTAATTATATCATGAAATAAAAATTCTAGAATATTATAATCAATGGTAACAATTACGACCTTGAAAAATCTGATAGCAATAAACATTATTAAAAATCAGTGGTTTATTATGTTCATTATTTGTTACATATGGTTGTTATTTCACTTGTTCACTTAAAATGGATCTCATTTTTATGTGGTTAATGGAGCAGATACATATGAGCATATAAGCTATATTGTGACTCAGATGGGTTTTTATCTAACTTGCTCTCTGTAAAGAGAACTCTGCTAAAGGAAAGCATGCAAGGAGTTTATTGTAGCTGTGAATTTAGTAAAGGAAAAGTAAAAAATACATTAAAGCAGAGTTGTCAACGCCATTGACAATACCCCTTGTTATGGCAAAAAAATTAATGTATATATATCAATACATTTAAAGAGAACTCACAGCTATGGATTCTTTGATATTTTAATATTATTACATGTGCTATTGTTTTAATCTCCTTTATACTCATTAGAAACAAACTAAGTAAATGTCTGAAGACTCAGGAAGGCAAATTAGGACATGCATACATTTGACACCTCATGGTTGTTTTTTTTCCTTGTTCTCTGTCACCTATGTCTTTTAATTTATTAATACTATTTTTTCTATGATTCTAAATATCTTATATAACAAAATAAGCAAATTATTTTTTAAATATACCTATGTCACCATCCACTTGAGTTCTAATTACTTTTAACTTTGGTTTAAGTCGTTCGCTAAATTTTTCTATGTAGAATTAATTCAAAAAGGTCACTAGAGTCAGGTATTTTATTATATTTCCTGCAACCACCTTAGGAAAAGACAATTGGATATTTCCATTGGAGAGCATTTTAATTGAATAGTGGAATTTTGCACATCCAAAAGTTGTTACAATGAGTCTCAAGTAGTGTCTTCCTTTTCAATAATTTTAAAGACTAATATATTCATTTGTATACCACAAAATTCTCTAACATGTTAGAAATCTGCTTACAGAGATCAAAGACAGAATCAGAAATCAAATGAAAAGAAAAGAGAAAGACAAATAGAGACAGAAAGAGAGAGAGCATGTGATAATTTTATAAGAAGACATGTGGTGTAGGACTAAGTACATTCAGAGTGGACTTCAGGAAGGTACAATGGTTTTCCAAAGATCTCTACTGCTTAATGAGACCTGTGACCACACATCCATTATGTGGGATAAACAGGGCTTCCTGATTATTCCCCAAAGCCCCCTGACAGTTGATGGTTAGGATGTTAACTTCCTTTAACACCTAGCAATGTTTTAATGTCTTTTTCTCCTATATGTACAATACTGGATCAAGACATTAATTCAGAAAGAAAATTCAATAGCAATATAAAATACATCTTGGACATTCTGTGTAGAATTTATATGCTTTACTGCAAGAAATACTAAGGTTAATAAGCCATCTTTATAAATAATCTTGAGGATAACTACCATTATCAGCATAGAGAATTTTTAAATCTTGTCTTACTCTACTAACTTAGGTCCCTCATGAGAGAAAGCTCAAGACAGACATCTACTGCTTGTTTGTACTGCTACCATCAATGCAAAGTGTAGTTTGGTAGCTTTAAAATGAAATTAACAAATGAAAATCAGGCGCCCTGACTTATGCCTACTTATGTGAGAGGCTGAGATCTGAGGATCGAAGTTGCAGGTTAGCTGGGTAGAAAACTCCATGAAACACGTATTTCCAATTCACAACCAAAAAGGCAAAACTAGAGGTGTGGCACTAGTGGTAGAGCACCAGCCTTGAGCAAAAAAAAAAAAAAAAAAGCCAAGTGAGAGCTTGATTTCAAGCAAAGAAATTAAAATTATCTTCGTGAACTTTCATTGTGTGTTTCATGTAAAGAGGTGCCCAGAGGTGTCCTTCATACTGAGGAGGAAACAAAATGTGTCTCAAGGGTGCCAGCACAGCTCCCCAACTTGAAGCAAAGAGGACAGTATCCAAAGCCCAACTTTGATTTTATTCTCCATTATGCTTTGTGACAGAAAATCTTTACCATACAGTTGCCAATTGGAAAGCAGGCTGTTCTTCATTTAAAGGTATTGTTTAGAAGCATCAAATATGTACTAGATATTATGTGTGAACCTCATGCTTATGGTTTAAAAATTATTTTTCAAGAACAGTAATATTTGAGGACCATCAAGAATACCAGAGCTGTTCTTCCATCTCATGTCTGTCTGGTTTTAAGGAAAATCTAAGAACTGTGTGAATAAAAGAAAATAATGAAAACTAAACGTTTTTATTTGATATATATTTACACACACACACACACACACACACACACATACACACAAACACACTTCTTGCTACACAGGAGGCTGAGAACTGAGGACTGTGGTTCAAAAACAGACCAGGCAGGAAAGTCCTGTGAGACACTTATCTTCAATTAACTACCAGAAATCTAGAAATGGAGTTGTGATTTCAAAGTGGTAGGTCATGTGCACAAAAGCTTGGGGACAGCAACCAGGGCCTGAGTTCAAGCCTCAGGACTGGCACATAAACACAAATCCATCCTTCATAATACTGTTATGATCAGACAGTTTTTCTAGGTCATAATTTATTTATTCTGGCTACTATCGGAATTCACACAGGGAGGCATCCCCACAGGACAGTCAGCATGAAGCCAGAATAATGACAGGAAGCCTCACTGATAAGTTGATAAGTTGTGGCAGAAACTTTCTGTTCTAATGTAACAGCATGCTATTTTAAGCTATTTGATGTAAAATAAATTACATTTTGAATGACTTACCTCAGGAGAGAGTACAAGAATCTATATTGAAATATATTCCATTAAAAGTACCTTTTGTCCTAGTGCAAAGTAGTTAATTATATTTATAGATTTCTGGATCATTTCATTTTTGGTTTTTGTTTGTTCCCATATGCTAGAAAAATGCTTTATATGTAAACTATAATGTCAAAAATAAGCCCTTAAGATCATGTTTTAAAGGCCAAGTGTCAGTGGCTTATGCCTGCAATCCTAGCTACTCATGAGGCTGAGATCTGAGGATAACAGTTCAAAACTAGGCCATACTCTTACATCCAATTAACCACTCAAATAAACGGAAGTGGTGCGGTGGATCAAAGTGTTAGAGGGCTATCCCTGAGGAAATGAGCTCAGGGACAATACCCAAGCCCTCAGTTCAAACCCAGACCTACAGAAAAAAAAAGTGTTTTAAAACTGACTGGATTGTAAAGAATTTTATAGTATTTAAGGCTTGTCCAGCACTAATCTTTTATAAAGAACTCCTGAGTAGGTCATCTTGGCTCACACTTATAATTCAAGCTACTCCAGGGGGAGTCATAAGAAGACTGTTTGAAATCAGCTCTGGCAATCACTAGAAACCTGCATTTAAATCAATGAGCTACATGTTGTGATATGTACCTTTTACGCGGTTATGTAGAAGCCATAGGTAGGAGGATCAGTCTACAGCCAGGCCTAGGAACAAAATCACGAAAACTTATTGGAAAACTAAGGCAAAAAAAAGCCATAGTGTTCCTCACATGGCAAAGCATTTGGTTAGAAATTATGAGACTTTGACAGACACTCTGAAAACATTACAGGATGGAATAGGAGAAACCCTAGGTCTCCTTGGCTCAGGCCGAAACTTTCTTAAAAGAGACCCAGAAACACAACAAATCAAAGAAAGGTTGGACAAATAGGATTGCATGAAGTTGCAGAGCTTCTGCATGGCAAAGGACATAGCTAGCAAGATCAATAGAAAGTCCACGGATTGGGAGAAGATCTTCACTACCCATACAACAGACAAGGGTCTCATATCTAAAATATACCTTGAACTCAAAAAATTAAATCCCCCAACAACAAATCCTCAAAGAAACAACTGCCCAATAAATAAGTGGGATAAAGACTTAAAGAGAAAATTCTCTGAAGACAAAAGAAGGATGGCCAATAGACACATGAAGAAATGCTCAACCTCCCTAGCCATAAAAGAAATGCAAATCAAAACAACATTGAGATATCACCTCACCCCAGTTAGAATGGCAAAAATCAAGAACTCTAACAACAACAGATGCTGGAGAGGATGTGGACAGAAGGGAACCTTACTGCATTGTTGGTGGGAATGTAAACTTGTTCAACCACTTTGGAAAGCAGTATGGAGGTTCCTCAAAAGACTTCACATAGATCTCCCCTATGACCCAGCAATCCCACTTTTGGGCATTTACCCAAATGTTTACAAACAAGACCACACTAAAGCTACCAGCACAACTATGTGTATTGCAGCATTATTTATCATAGCTAAGATATGGAACCAACCCAGATGTCCCTCAGTAGATGAATGGATCAAGAAAATGTGGTATATATACACAATGGAATTCTATGCCTCCATCAGAAAGAATGACATTGCCCCATTTGTTAGGAAATGGAAAGGCTTGGAAAAAATTATATTAAGTGAAGTAAGCCAAGCCCAAAGAAACATAGATCCCATGGTTTCCCTTATTTGCAATATCTAGTATATGTATGAGTCAAGCGGAAAAGGTCAGATAATGTGATGTTAGGAAAATGAACCCTTAGATATGTATTTTAATATTTTTTCTTTCATGCATGTGTTTCTAACATGTTTATAAGATTATTTCTTTGTTGCTTTGTATGTCCCTCCCCCACAGTATAATCCCTGCTTTCACTATATTTGCTGTCAATATAATTTGTGAAGGAGATGGTGAAAAACAAATCGTTTAAGGATGCAGGTGGACCTGTTGCAACAATGAGAAGTACAAGTTGTCATGTCAAAAACGTACTTTACAACTTTGGTGGGGGGGGAGGATTGGGTGGGGGGGTGGGAGGGAGGCTGGGAAGGGATGTGAAGGGTAAACAAAGGAAGAGGTTGCAATGCTTGATAAGAAATGTACTCATTATCTTGCCCATGTAATTGTAACCCCTCTGTACAGTATGTTCACAAAAAATAAAAGTAAAAAAATAGAAAAATAAATTATGAGGCTTTGAATTCAAACCATGGCTCTAACAAAACTAAAATAAAAAGAATGAAACACATTGACAGTTTAGACTCATATTCTTTATTTTGTGCCTAATTTTACCTTTGTGTAGAGGATTCCCATCAAGGCAGCAATAATCTATGTAGGACATGTACATTCAGTAGAAAAAAACACCTTTTCACAAATGCTACCCAGGTTTGGACACAAATTTGGCTATGTAGAGTTAAGTCTGGAGGTCATTTCTCCTTTCATTTATATGACTGTTGCTTTTGTGAACTGCAGAAACTTAACAACAGCAAAGGTTTCTACTATAACAATTTAACTCTATTATAAGCATTAAGAGCTGTAGGCAACACTAGCCCCAGAAAAGCACTACCAGGTAATAAAGTTATAACAATACAAAAACATGCATTAGGCAGTGGGTTTTGAGTAAAAGGTTTACAAATTGTTATGCTCACAATATCTCAGAGCTTTTCTGCAAGAAGTACATTTGTAGTGGTCCAAAGAAGCTACACATTGCACAATATAAATGAAGCCTGGCTTTGTATGTGTGCTTGTTGACTTTTAAAATTGTTCTTTCAACCCCAATAACGAGTATGTTTTTTAAGCTACTAATTAGAAAGAGCTTCAATATAAGTTTCTGTATCTTCCATGTACTTTTCTCTCCTTACATCATAAAAATAAGGCCAAAGATGATTATGGAACAGAAAAATCAGGGGTCAATAGAGAGGCTATTAACCATAAATAATGTTTAACTTTGTTTATGGGAATTTTTTTTTACAATTTAAAGGATTTATAGGTGTTATCACTCACTTAAATCACACCTTGTAGTGTCATAATAACCAAAGAGCAAAAGCCACCATTATTGCAATGGAGACTGGTATGCACTGATTTGTTAATCTAAAATATTCTTATTGGGCAGGACTGCTTCCCATAAACACAATCTTGCCACTGGAAATTACAAGCTTTCATTCATACTATGAGGAGGATACCCCCAGAGGTATTTTCTCAAGACCTCAAAAGAACTACTATTACAGTTTTTTTTTTCTTTTCCTTATTGTAAGGACAACTGATACTTGAAGCAATAAAGTAGCTGATCAAATGTGACAATGCTAATAAGTTTAGCAATGTCCTTTACTGTGATGTGCTATGTTGACCTCAAGCTTTCTACAAAAGGAAACTCTTCAGAGCACTGTGCTGGAGTACCTTCCCATTGCTCCTAGAATTTGTATTTATATACTTATTACGTGCACACATACATCACATTATTACCATTAATATACAAATACCATTTACTTTTGAGACAATATCTTGTCCAGAGTTTTTCAACATTCCAATGTAGCTTTTGCATTTAATATGCAACATATTGAAAATATTGCTGAATAGATAAATAAAATAATGAAGTAACATGAATTCATGACACAGAATATTCTAGCAGTAGCAGAAGCCTTTCCAAAGGTATAGATCATAAACAGAATGATAGAGTAGAAACTGTGAGATACAAAAGGAGGTATAAAAGACATAACCACAAATAATATATGCCCCACAGTTACATGCTCAAATGATGACTTTTAATGCAAATCTAACAAGGCACGTAGGAAAAAAATGGAGAAATATAAAATAAATAATGAAGATCAATAAAAGTGAGGGAAATGGAGGATATGATCATATATATATATATATATATATATATATATATATATATATATATATATATGAATCAGGGAAGCAGGCAAATAAAAGGACAATTTGTTCTGTGACATTACTCTGTGAGTTCATATCCTATGTCAACTTTTCCATTGTCTAAACTTAACAGCAACATTTTTGAAAAGCTATTGTAGACAATTCTCTCTCTCTCTCTTTCTCTCTCCCTCTTTCATATATAAGCCTCTTTATTCATGGAGTCCATGTCTCTTTCTCTAATGAGTTCTGCTGTGATCAGTTCAGGGTCCAACACTGGAGCACAATTGAACTGAGTAAGCAAATCACTTGGTACCCAAAGGGTCTTCAATGCATCCATATAACCCATACGTGTATTGGTATGAAGTGGTTTGTATTGAAGTAAAACTTCAATGTAAATTAGATGAAGGAATTCTTTGAAGCTAAGTGTATACCTATACTCTTTCTGCAACTTTTAACCCAATGAGATGCTAATAAACATGTTTATTATTAACTAACCATGAAGATGAAGATTCCCTTCGGTAGAGACAGACAAAAACAGCCACAGCACATCTTGTTGAGGTGGGAGTTGTTATGCATTATTCTATTTATTTAACCAGGCAGGAAGTAAGCACAGAGAGAGGCTAAGTGACTTGTCCAAGGACAAAGAGTGAGTCAGATGCAGAGCTGGGAATGGAGCCCACTTCTCCCAGTTCCCAGTGTACAGCTTTTCTCGGCAAGCCATAATGCCTTTCAGATGGATCAGTTCCTAAAATGTATTAAGTTGCTAAAAATTCAATATGGGTGCTACATTACTTTCAACTAGCTCTTTTTCTCACAACCTTACTAAAGCTACTATGAGAACCTAGGGTGACTGCCATAAGAGTAATTTCACATTTTCACTTTTTAGACACTACCTAAGTAAAGCTGAGTATGTTCAATACCTAAGATGAATCAACGTCTTTAGACAGTGAGGTTGTGTTTAGCTTTCACAGCTTTAGAAACAAAACACACACATTTTGTAAGCTGGAAATGAACACACAGAACAAAAATTTCATCAAGCACTAGAAACTGCAAAACAAAAACACAATATTGTGTTTTCTGAGGAAAAAGACATTAAAAATGCAATGAAATAAATGTGGGTATTTATGAACAATGGATCATCTCACAAAAGTCTGAACACTTCTTTTTATAATAAAACTATTTTTGTTTTATTGCTGGTATTTTACTTTCACTGGGAATCCTGTACCATGGACAGGTACTATTATATTTCATTATAATTTCTAGAGTCTCCTGTTCTCACAAAACCAAAAGCAATAAGCAGGCTAACACTCTAAAATGTCTTTCAATCATTATCACTACAAACATCACGTATGGATCATGATACACTTTGCAATGGAGCTGAAAACAGAAATACAAATGAAGGGAGAACACAGAAAATCTAAATCAGAAATTTCACTGCCAGGTATGGCTAAACCCTTTTCACAATGATCTCATCTATAAGCTTCTCCCATGCTTCTTGCTTGAATTTTAGAACATGACAGCTTGGGGTATACACTATATTGAAAACAAAACATATCTAAGAGGAAGGAAGGAAGGAAGGAAGGAAGGAAGGAAGGAAGGAAGGAAGGAACGAACGAACGAACGAAGGAAGGGAGGAACGAAGGAAGGGAGGGAGGGAGCAAGGGAGGGAGGGAAGATCAAGCAAAAATCTAAACTGTGGGGTGTTCAACAATGTACGTAACTAGTAACTTCAATAAGCCCAGGAAATGAAAGGAGTAAGAATCCAAGAAGCTACAACAACATAATATAGGGGTGGATCTAGATTGGATGTCAAGATACAAAATCACCAATAGATTTAAAATCTCAATAAGTTTATGTTCATTCATAACATTTTTGTGCCAATTCCATTTTAGGGCTTGAACTCAGTGCCAGGGTTCTGTCCCTGAGCTCTTCAGCTCAAAGCTAGTGCTCTACCACTTTGAGCCATAGCACCTTCTGGTGCTTAATTGGATATGAGTCTCATGAAGTTTCCTGCCTGGGCTGGCTTTGAACCCCAATCCTTAGATCTCGGCTTCCTGAGTACCTAGGATTACAGGCATGAACCACAAGCGCTCAGGCTAAAGTTACATTTTTGCTTTGATTTTATCATGCATATGCAATATGTTAGAATTATGGATGAAGGCTATATAAGAGCTCTCTATTATTTTACAAATTTCCTTGTCCAAACTTACTTCAAAACAGTCTAAGAAAAATGCTCCAGCTGAAACAATCCATTTGGAAATACCAATTCTCGAGTGACACACAGGTAAGAAATCTAAAGATAGTGTGTAGTAATAGATCACACAGGTGGCCTGCTTAAGTCACAGCATTCCCAAGCAAAGGGAAGATGAAATGCAAAGCTAAATGTGATCCCATTTGTGTCTCAGCATGAGAATTTGTCTCCCCATCAGGACCATATCCGTGCCATCTTCACTTACTATACACTATTTTTCTCCTGCTCCCTTTTGGTCCTTTCCTGTTATCTTTCTATATTTCAATAATAAACTGTGTAAGACACAGCGATGTTGTTTTCAACTATGTGGCTGTTACTTATTACAGAGTATTTTTCCTGAAGCTCCTGGAGTGTTAAAAAGCTGCCTGAAATCTCCTCTTTCCATTTCCTCACTGTTACTAAGAGAGTCTGTTTCTTAAATGACTTCAGTGGTATTTTCCTAACTAGTCACAATTGAGTCTAATATCAGAAACTCTCTGCTGGGTCATTAAAAACAAAATCTGCTTCCACCTTCACTATTGTGTTTCATAAAGCAGGGGGAAAGGAAGCAGTGGAGTCAGAGATCCAGATCCCTGTTGAAATTCATCTTTGGTATCCTTCTGCACAAGCCTAATCACTGCAACAATAATGTCCTACAATTGTCCAGGTAGTATGCTGGGATCTTTAGTAGCTTAGTCTGAAAGGGACCAAGGACACATTTTCCTTTTGACCCAGCCTACCCTTCCATTGACTGCTGCCTATGGACACCATAATCCCTGGTTCACTGTTGAATTGTTCAGCTTTCTTGTTTGCCACAAACAGGGTTACTTGGTGTGCATGCATGTGTGGGCGTCTGTATGTGTGTTTCTATGGTGTTTTAATGTGATCACCGATTTTTCAAAATTTAAGGTCATTTCCATAAAATTGCCACCATGTCTCGACTTATTGGAAGGTCTGTCAAACATAGCAACTGCATTCACACAAAGGCAAAATATGTTCAAGTTGAATATCAGCTGCCAATTTGGATTTTGAGGTTGTTTTCAATTTACAAGTTACCCTCAGAACCTTCCAACCAGCCTGGCTGCTTCATGCTTCTGTGTTTGCAAAACATGCCCTATATCTTGCCCTTTAATTCATAAAGGTCAGTAAATAGGTCAGAATGTGGTTACTTAACATGATGAGCAAAGGAATTTAAGCAGTCTTTTCCTCTGAATCTAGGGAACTCAGAAGCCAAGCCTCACCTAACCTTATTTTCCACTGTGAAACTGAAGTAGGAATTCTGTCAATCATGTATCTTGTCTTCAGAAAAGAGGGGAAACAGCAGGATTGCTTCAGGTTTCTGCATAAGATTCCTTGCTTTTTTAAGGAAATGTTATTCTTCTTATAGACGGAGCTCAATTTTCACAGTGATTCTCCAGCACAGGTTTTCCAGTGTGGCAATAGAGCCATTACTGCTGTATTTCACACAGAAGAGAGTTCCACTAATCCTCTTTGGCATTCATCTCTAAATCTTGGGGAACTCAAGTAGCTGCAGTCTCTGAAAGTTTATTTTTGACTTAAGTGATTTTCTTGCTATTGCTAGATCTTTCAGGTGCCTAGCCAGTTTCACTGGTATCTGAGTAGGATTTATTTGTTTTATTTGGCTCCTTACATCAGGTTTGTGCTCTGTTCCAAGAGGTCACAACATTTCCTGCCCAAATGCTTTTCACTCAGAGCCTGTAGTCAGTAATTATTATTACTTTATTTTTACTTTACTTAAAATATAAATAACCTCCTTCTACTCCTTTGAACCTTTCTCATAGAACTTTTGTTATGAAAGAAATAAGCCCTTCAGCAGACCTTCGGTGCTATGAGCAGAGTTCCAGTCGGGGAGCATAAATCATACCTTGTACTCACAAATATACAAGTAACCCTTCCCCTTCCTGCTGTTTTCAATTATGCAGATTAATTTATTTCCTCACTTTTGGGGCACCCCTCTGCTAAAGTCCAAAGCAAACAAATTTTCAGTGAACCCCAGATTAAATATTAACACAGTCTTTTAGCCTCAAGTTTCATTTACTTTATAACTTAATAAAATTCAGGACTGTGTTTCATATTTAACTTATTTCAAAACATAGAGTTGATTTTGGTGATGAAATTTTGGAACCGAACTATCAAAGAGGATTTTTGACAACATGCATGAAGAACAGACTGAACTGAGTCACACACAAATTAAATTTCTACACCTACAGCTAGCAAATGTCTACTAGACTCTCACATGTACACTCTTCACAGAACAAATAATTGGTTCAGATCTTTTACTTCAATGTTTTATTTAGGCATTTCTAAAATGTTAAATGCCTGAAATCTGCATCACTCTTTATTGAAATCTGTTGTCTACTTTGTGTATGTCATCCTTTAAATTTAAAGGCATACCAGTTTGAAAACCAAGAAGTTTTATTTTTTTACATTTATAGGTTGTAAAGGTCATGTAGCATTTCCAAAGTATTTTTTGTGGATGGGGTAAAGCATTTGTCCCATAAAGTTGCCTGTTTTTTAACATAAAGTATTTAAGATTTGAGTACATATTCTACTGTCATTTAGAATGTTTGATGGCCTATATAACCTAAATAAAAATTGCAGTCAAGAGTTCTCTGTATATCCTATGAAATTAGGAAAAGTGAGGGAATGAATAGGTAGGGGAAGGATGGGTGAAAATGTTGAAATTGGTGACATTGATCAAGATGCATTGCATTCATAAACTGCTTTCTTAAATAACAACTCCTTTGTACAACAACTTCACTGTGACATTCTGAAATGCAGATTTGAATATTTTTAAAAATACACTCAGTCTTTTGTTTAGGTAGAAAACAGAAGGAGGGACAAGGAGAGGGAGAGAAGAGGAGAGACAGAGAGAGACAAACACAGAGAGATATGTAGGTATAAAAAGTTTGTTAACACTGTGGGTAACATGGGCCTTAGCATAACTCAATCAAATTCATATTAACCATTTGTTTTTTCCCTTTCCCTCCACAAATTATGCCAACATCATATACAGTGAAAACAGGGGTTATACCATGGGGGAGGGAAATATAAAGCAACAAAGAAATATCTTATAAATATGTTAGAAACAATAGCAAGCAAGAAAAAAACATTTGAGTCCTTATCTTGGGGTTCATTTCAAACAAATTGTTTAAAGAGGGATACAGGTGGACCAATTGCAACAATGAGATGTACAAGATGTCATGTCGAAAAACAATTTTGGTGGAGGGGAGCTGGGGGAGATGGAGGCAACAATTCTTGATTTAAAAAAATGTATTCATTACCTTGCCCATGTAATTGTAACCCTTCTGTATGGCATTTTCATAATAAAAAAGGTAAAAAAGTTCATATTTACAGCAATTACCTGAATCACTATATTCTGTTTTTCCCCCATGACCTTACCTTCTGATCTTTTCCCTTTTCTATCAATTTCACAAGTCCTTTCTCCTTTCTTTTTTTTTTTTGCTGCTCTCACATTCTTTCCATTTTTACCTTCAAGAAGAGCTAAATAAACCCAAAGTGTTAGTTCTGTAGCCACAAGCAAGCTTTCCTTGAAAATCCAGAGTTGTGCAGTTGCTAAACTATTGTTCTTATTGGTTGTCCTGGTTTTAGTTTAGTTGTTTTTGTTTCTAGGTCTACAAACCACATTGAAACGGGTGCATATTAGGTACTACAGTATTTGCTCAATGGACAAAAGGGAAAATACAATAGAATAATCCTATGGCTCTAACAGCCCTTGAAAATAAAACCCAATAAGTTATAAATTCTTAACAAGCAGCTTTTCCTGACCTGGTAGTTTTTTCAACCACTTGCTGTAAGCAACCTCTAACTTTCTACAATTTTCTTGGAATTTCCAGGGAGCAGGATACATAGAGTGAACAGTAGCAGTCTTACAATATATTCTCATCACTATCCTAATTGAATATTCAGAGCCAGGGACTCACAACTGTCAGTACAAATTCTTCTCAATCATGTCAAGGAGTTGGGGACAACTGCGAAGGAGGTTTTTCTTGAAATCACTGAGGATTTCCTCAAGAAGAAAGTGAAAAATGAGTCTCCATAGTCCAATGTAGCTCCTTTTGCTGTTGTGCTGCTTTATATTGGTAGAAATTACAGCCAAGTATATAATTTTAGCTAAACCCCAAGAAATACAGTCAGACTCTATCAATATGAGTTCCAAAAATAATGTGGATAAATACGAACTAAATGTGAGTTTGATGGTTAATTTTGATTGTCATCTTCCTTGGATTAAAAATATCTATGTGATTAGTACAGCACACGTGTCTATGAGGGATCTATTAGATCATAATGTCTCTAAGGAGTAGTATTCTAATGTAGTCAAAGGATGTTGAAATTATTGCAAGGTGATGAAAGATAAGAGGTCTGGCCTAGTTTGGATAAGTAGGTCACTGGGGTTATGTCCTCTGATGCTATTATTTGTATTGCCCTCCTCCTATCTGTTTCTCAGTTCCCAAATTACTGTCAACACCTCTGTTCTCCCACACCCTCCCTACCAAGATATTCTAACAACTCTGAAACCAAGATCCAAAATAACAATAAGAAAAGTAACTAGAAAACAATTGTTTCCAAAGAGGTGAGGCTTTGATCGTAGTTCTGTGACAAAACAGTTTGTATGCCCCTAAATACTTTCCGGAGGAGTTTCCAAGTGTTTGGCTATCTGGGTTAGAGAGGTCTTAAATGTTGGAGGCACAGATTAATGGATGGTCTTGGTGTAAGCTCAGAAAACTGAAGTGCTCAAGCTGGACAGAAGAATGCGCTTGTGATACTTCAGACAAGAATAAGGACTCTAGGATCTGGGAATGTGGGAATGTAGGAATGTAGTAGAGTGCTTGCATGCATGAAGCTCAGTACCACATAAACAGAGAAAAACAGAAGTGGTGTTGTGTCTCAAGAGGTAGAGCACTAACCTTGACCAAAAAGAAGCTCAGGGACAGTGCACAGGCTCTGAGTTCAAGCCCCAGGACTGGCAAAAAAAGAAAAAAATAAGAACTCTAATAAAACTTGAACTTGATGTTATTCCTGTTATATTTGGACAAAGAATCTGCCTACAAATTCTGTGCATGCATATCAAAATCTCATGGGATGCTAAGTTTAAAGGTGACAGAACAACATGGAAGGAATTTTCAGACAGCATAGCATTCAGGTTGTGCCTGGTTGGTACTGACTGCTTTTAGCCAATGTTCCAGTGAGAAATGGGAGCAAAAAGCAGGGCAAAAAAAATTACAAATACATGCTATTTGGCCCCAAAAGGAGCAAGTTCAAAATTGTGGACAAAGAGGGTGTAGTTCTCAAAAAGATCCCTGTCAGCAATTAAACAGTTGATACTGTGACAATAAGAAACAGGCTTGGAGGGTCTCTCAAAAATTTACCAGACTTCACCTTCCTAGATTCCATGATTTGACATTGTAAGCACATATGAATAACTTTCCTTGGTGAAGAGAGTGCCCCCAGGGTCCACTGCTGGCACAAGATGGCCATGAGAAGGTTTTCCCATATTTAGTCAAACAGATACTGACGCCGTAACAGCTGTGTGCCAAAGGGCCAATTGCTGTCCAAGCTGGTAGCCAACTATGGCCCCATCCACAACATGCTGTTTTTCATGGAAAGAGAACGCAAGAGTTAAGGGCTTATAGATTACTTTTTCAAGATTACAATGGAAGGTCCTGCAAAGCCAGGCAATGTGCAACAGAGAACAATGCCTTTAAAGGAGCCCCTGAGGGAGCAATGCATGAAGTTGTGCGAGTGAAGCCTAAGCTACAGTGAAAAACTCAGGATGTTTCAGATGCCAAGGTAATGTTATATGGTCCATGAAAGCTACAGAAAACAAGTGGAACCAGCTCCAGAAAGAAGTCATGTGAGATGCAGCTAGCATGACACAGATTTTGGGTTGACCAAACCCATTGTTGCTCACATCACTATACCATCTGCTGTTTAGAACTACAGAAGGCAATTTTTGTCCTGGTCTGCTTTGGTCTGTCCTTGGTGTCAATCCTCATTTCCATGTCTCTATTACTTCCATTTAGATTGGGAATTTTTACTTTGTGATATATCATGGCAATATATATGTGTAAATTTTGACTTTATAGGTGCTCGCAACTAGGAGTTTGTTTGAATCTCAGAAAAGACTGTATTTGGATTTTTGGACAAAATTGGGTCTGTTGAAAATATGAGGACTCTTATAGATGAAGTAAAAGTTATTGTGCATTACAAAATAAACACTGGGGGCCAGTGGTGGAATGTTATGGTTTAAAGTGATGTCTTTGAGTATCCAATTGTACAGGACTGGGCTTGTGTTAATTAATTTTGATTGTCTATAGGATTAGAATAAAAAAGAGATTAGTAGATTGGTAAGGCACACTACTGGTCTGAGAGTATCTGTAAAGGCATTTCCATAACTAGATTATAAGAGCACTGGTTGCAAAAGAATTAATGAATTAATAATTTAATGATTTTAATATGAAGGAAGGATATCATTGAGGTTACATTCTTGAGTGCCATATCTTGCCCTGACCCCTGCCTGTCTCTCTCTCTCTGTGCTTTCTAGCCATCATGGTGGAAACTGCAGAGCTTCTCCATGGAACTCATCATGGTAGATTTAACTTCCAAAGCCATGAGCCAAAAAAAAAAATATCTTTCAGGGTTTAAGTTGCTTTTGAAGGTGTTTGGTCATATTAAAAAATATCTGGCAAAATACAAATAGGGAAGATGGGAATAATTCTGATATACAAGTAAAAAGGTAGTACAGGGCCCAAATATAAAAGTGACTCATTGTGAAACATGTTTTGTAAGAAATGTTGCAAAATTAAATGCATTCACTTTAAATAATCTAAAAGAGGTAACTTTATTTAGAATGTTAACTCTTCACAATATTACATTTTGAAGTTTTATTTTATACCTGTTATCTTGATAATCAAGTGGTGTTATCTATATTCATACAGAAAATCTCCCAAAATTAAACTTGTGAATTTCTGTTCTACCTTGCTCCCATTTCTCCTGCTACCTTTTCTTTCAAGTCAAACCATTTTATCCAGGACAAATATTATAACTCTTTAACTGCATTCACTATGTCCCTTGTTATTCTTCATTTAGCAGTGAGCATGATATCTTTACAAGTAAGTTCTACCATTATATACATTCAAAATATCGTTATATATCCAAATATCTGATTGCTATTTTTTTTTGTCGGTCATGGGGCTTGAACTCTGGGTCTGAGTGCTGACCCTCAGCTCTTCAGCTCAAGGCGAACGCTCTACCACTTCCGGTTTTCCGGTAGTTTTTATTGGAGATAAGAGTTTCACAAACTTTCCTGCCCGGGCTGGCTTTGAACCATGATCCTCAGATCTCAGCCTCCTGAGCAGTTAGAATTACAGGCATGCGCCACCGGAGCTCCACTTGATTGCTATTGTTACAGCAGAGCCAAACCCTCATTAAATTTTATTGTATTGACTTAGCTGACCTAATTGGAATTTTACCAAAATATGTTTGCCCACCCAACTCCTCACTGAATGCATCATTTGTGACTCTATTCAGGAACATACATTGTATTTCTTTCTCTAAGAAAAGACCAAATTGATGACTTTCAAACGATTGCATGCAGACTTCCTTCATCAAGAATACTTAGATCAACCATCATAACATACAGGGTCAGCATGATGTAAACTTCTCAAAACCAGTTCTATGATTACAGTAAACAATCTCCAAAGCATTTCCCCAAATCATATACTATTTTTCTTTCTTTTTTTTTAATTTTTATTTATTTTTATTGTGAAAATATTGTACAGAGGGGTTACAATTGGATGGGCAAGATAATGAGTACATTTCTTATCAAGCATTGTAGCCTCCTCCTTTGTTTCCCCTTCCCATCCCTTCCCAGCCTCCCCCAGCTCCCCCCAATCCTCCCCGTCCCTCTCTCCCCACCCCCCCACCAAAGTTGTAAAGTTTGTTTTCTACATGACAACTTGTACTTCTCATTGTCGCAACGGGTCCGCCTGTATCCTTATTTAAACGACTTGTTTTTCCCCTTCCGTTCTCCTACACTAAAAGACCACCCACTCCAGTTGCATTTACACAGTTCCTTCATTCTTAACACTTAGGACAGAGCTTACCAACAACTTCTTTAATTTTGTTCCATAAATAAGTAAATAAAGGAGTGGCCACCAATAGAATAGATTGCTTTAGAGATAAAATGACTTCAACAGGAAAAAAAACTTTACAAAAATGTTAAGGCATCTTAGAAATTCAAAGGATTTTCTGTTATTAGTAATATATCATTAATGATTATTAATACATTTATATCAATTTGTGTACATTTATATTAATTGTATTTACTTGACATATACAAACATTTCTGAGCACTCATGGAAGTTGTTAGAAACACTGATATATTTCTTTCTTCAGAATGGTCTGAAGCATATTTGCAAAAACTCCACTGGTATTTTCACAGGCACCCAATTTGAAATACACGTAAGATATATAAAGCCCTCCTGCTCTTTATTACGTTATGTTATCTCTGCAGTGGTAATAGCAAAAGTTGTTGAAAAACTGCCAAGACAGTGGTTCTTTTGCTATCTGGATTCATTTCCAAATATTTAACAAGCTAATTTAGCAAATGAAAATAGGAAGAACACATGCAAACAGGAGAAGGTGCTATAGAACAGAGCACAATATGACTGGCAAAGGAAAGTGTTAAATTCTAAATTTTATCTAATTTTTGATATTTTGTCATATTAGAAAAAAACATCATTATTTATGTTGTCATAAAGATTTGTATAAGATTAATACAACTTTAACAAATGGGAAGTTTCTGTTCCTGATGACCTGGAGCACAATCTAAAGCAAATAAAGAGAGGAAGAGGCAGAGCTTGAAGCTTGCAAAAAAAAAAAAAAAAAAAAGATTAATACAACTTGTACTAAAGCCATCAGTGTGGGACAAATGAGATATCAATTGTTGGGTTATGGTTGTGACCGTAAAAGGGCTTAGCAAGAAACTTGTACTATGGGTTAGTAATTTCATCTGCAAATCTTAGTTATTATTTTAATAAAAATTCCTGAATCTAAATGCCCAGTGAACCTGACACTTCCACCAGAAGAAGGAAGAATCTCACCCAGGAGTAGAATTCGTTATCTTGTGCTTTCTAAGCTTAGTCATGAGAAAAGGCTTTAAAAATTAATCGTGTTGAATAAAATAGAATATTTCAATAAAGCAGACTTGTTATTTTAGCAGTTTTATGCCAAGAAAATATAACATGAAAAAGCTTTGTAAAAATGTATACAATAATTTAGCAAGATAATCTAAAACCTCCCTTCATTTTTTTTCTCTTTTTAAATCTTTAGCAAGACAATCTAAAACCTCTCTTCTTTTTTTTCTCTTTTTAAATCTTTAGAACCTACCTTTCAGTCAAAGTTAGAGACTCTTGATTGCCTTTGATACTCAATCTGCATTGGCAGAGGAATAAATTCAATAAATGTCAAAGTTCTCTCTTAGCATCTTTGTCCTACCTCTCCTTATAGAACTTAATTTCTAAAGAAATAGATCTTTCTAAACACACTTCTGTTATTGGCATTATATCTACAGGTTTTCTTTTTGACAAATATTTTAAAATAGCCAGAGTTCTCAAAGCAACCACACCTAAGTCTCATTTCTCTTCTGTGTTCCCCTCCTTTGCTTTAGTACTTTTCAAAAGCTAAGAAGAAAAAGCTAAGATGACAAATGTCGTTAAAGAAAAACTCAGCGGTAGAAAAATTCTTAAGGAATTATGTATTCATATTTCTAAAGTTAAGCTGTCTTGAAGTCTTGAGAGATGTCAATGCAATGAGGAAAAGTTAGGAAGGAATATCCTATTGATTATAAGAATAAAACAAGAGATGTTCTGTGGTACCTTGATCTTACCTAAAGAAGAAACACATTCTTTTCACTGAAATAAGGTCATGTTTCACAATACCTGTCTTTGGTCTGAAGGCTAAGCCAGTCAGGACAATGAGGTACAACTGGAGAGAGATGTCTCACTGTTAATAAGAATACATTTTGAGATAAAATGTAATACTGGTATCTTATCCTGGTAACATGCCATGACTTCTTCTAAATTTTTTTAAATGTTTTCTATTTTTCTTAAAGTTAGAAGAAATCCTATGTGAAATGTTCTTTCTCAACATGGCCACAGGGAGGGAAACATTTGATTTATTTAAAGAATTTAAGTGCTAACCTATTTATGTTCACAGAAGCCAAATAGATGCAAGACTATTTAGCGTACCACCAATAAAAATTAGATTAAAATGATTCTGTGGCAATAATATATAAAAGACTTTGCTTCATTTGCCTTAGTAATGGCATCTTGAAAATGCTCTATATTTAGAATTACTTTGAGACGGTTTAGACAAATCCCATGTATTGATGATATATCATCATGCAACAACTGTATCTTATGACTATTATTTAATAGTTTCAATTTTCATTTTAGTTGCTAACTAACTGCATTAATTTAGTTTCAAAATTTCATCAAAATCACTGAGTTTGTGTATAGAGATAGCATAAGTATATAAGTTAGGCAAGAGACATAGAAAAAGAGAGACTATATTTTGGTATCACTGAATTCAGCCCAGCCCAGCAATAAATAATACATACTTTCTAACTTGCCCCTGTAGTTATGCCAAGGGGGAAAAGGGAGGCCACCAAATCATTTATGAGGAGAAAATAGAGATCTAAAATTGAGAAGGCAACTCATGGTAGAAGAATCTCTTACAGAAAAAGGTGTATAAAAGCTGAAGGATTAAAAATTCTGGTTCTGATACATGACAAAAGCTAGGGATGCATTCATTCCATTTTTTTAATATAGAGGGTTTGTTCTACTTGGTGACATTAATGTGTTAATATTTAAATGGGATAGCACAGAAAACAACAACAACATGACTAGGTCAATATTGTTAGCCTGATACATTACAAAAACCATCAAGATAAATATTCTCAATGACACACCTGGTAATTAGTCCCCAAACTAACTTTTTTATTGTTCACTAGTTACTGTTTAATTTATTTTATGAGCATCAATAAGGTTATAAGGGAATTTCATTTTAGCATGTCCATTTATGTATACAATGAATCCTAACCAGTCACTCCGTTTCTCATCTCTCTCTCTTCCCCATTCCACCTCCCCAGGCTCAGTAAGCTTCAGTGGTCCATTTTCAAACATATACATAAAGCATTTTAACTATAACTTTTAATAGCTCAGTTTGATATTGTAGAGATTTACATTTTTGTGTTCCTTAATGCTTACATATCTGAAATTTCCCAAGAAACTGATTACTTTTAAACATCTCTTTAAAAAGCTGATAAATGTTCCCCAACACTGCAGACAGATTTCTAATTATTTAGTCAATGGTTTGTTATACAGGTTAAATTTGAAAGAATTATTCCAATGAAAACACACAGCATCTCAATAGAAGACACATTATTGTCTAGTTCATTTATTTTTGCACAGACACAAATAAACTGAAAACATTGTTACTTGTTTTCTCAAAACAACAAGACAAAATCATTTCTGTCCTCACTCTTATGAATTTTAGAATAAAATTTAAATTTTACTTGTTAAATTGGTGGAGCTACATTTATTTAGGAATATAAAAGTATTTAGGCTTACCCAGAGTAAAAATGACTATTTTCTGATAGAAATTTGGCCAATTATATATTCTCATTACCTCATAATGATATAACCAGACATTTTGTTTTAGTTTTCTCTACACTTCCAGTTACTAAAAATATTTTTCTTGCAAGCATAAGGTAATTCAAAGATGAATACCTGTGGCTGGAGAGAATGTAGCTTAGTAAAGCATAGGCTTAGTTTACACTGTTTTCTGGGATCCATCCCAGAACAACATAAAAAAAAATCTAGCAAATGTATTTTGATATATTACATTTCTTCCACCATCAAATTCTGTTGTAATACATGTTTGTTATATGGAACCTCAGTCAATACATATCTCAAAAGCATTTTCATTTCATTCTGTTTTTCAACAATTACACAAGTAGATATGTTTTATCTGGAGCTGTGAAAAATAACCTTTTTAAATAATTTAATTTTCTGAACTGAGTGGTGTTTCACAGTCATTTAAAGAAAGATAACGAAATATAGCATCCAGGTAGATTCTAGTTACTACTAAATTAGTTTGACTAATGACATCATGTTGGTACAAGTGTGTTTAACTTTCAGTATTAATTCTACTTTCTTTGAATGTACCTATCTGGAATGAAGACAAGAGTTTCTTTTATATAAGAATTGTTTTGACAGACAGCCACAGAAGATAGAGAAACTATCACTAGCTGTGATTAGTACATTTTACTACATAAAATCTTATCATCAAGAAAGGAGGTGAAGATTCAAGAGGCTATATATTATTGTAAGAAGTAAAAAACTAAGAATATAAATACAGAAAAAGAGGGCTAGAATTTATGTCTGAAATGTACTGAAGACACAGAGATTCCGAAACATTGTAATTGTAGTAAAGGACCCAGTCTTGTTAACTTATGATGACTTTCAATACACCTAAATACATATTGCATGCACTAAGCTCTGACAAAAATGCGCTAGACAAAACTAGCAAATATTGAATGTCCCGGATTCAATGCACTTAACAACTCAACTCTTCTTATCACATGTCTACTCTCAATGGCAAGTAGCATTTAAAAAGTGACGTTTCTAAGAATATATTAATAATATTATTTATCAACCAGTATTTCTAATTTGTTTCACATTCACTTAACAAAAAATACTCTACATCAGAATAATTATAGAACAGTTAATATATAACTTTTCTGCAATATTCACCATACATCCTTTCATTCAATTATGCTCAATTATATTGATGGGTGTTTATTTTATTTTATACTATGAATATTTTCATAGTATAAACTACAATAAGAAACTACAATTTTGTCAAAAGTAGTTTAATGTCCTCTTCAATAAACTCTGAGACAGAAGGGAGAAATTGGGTGGAAGCAAAATAAAGTGTGACATTGTCCAAAAAGAAACATACTCATTATCTAACTAATGAAAATGCAGCCCCCTTGTGCAACATCTTAATAAAAACAATAAAATTATAGTTAGTATTTTTAAATAAACTTTTATTGGAGCTCTTCAAGTGTGTTTTTTGGGTTATTCTCCACACTTCTTCCCTTTCTGCTTCTGTTTTCTATAAGTGGAATTCTTTCTTACTATCTTAAACATTTAAATTTTCCTTTATTTTTCCATCACGCCCTTTCTTTGTTACCCACTTTCAATTTGAGTTGGAGGCAGATGAACAGACTAAAAGATTAGACACTTCAAAAAAAACTTTCTTGGTACTTTATTGAATTATCAAATATAAAGAGACACAAATTGCAGTTTATTATTTTTTGAGGAAAGAAAGAACAAAACTTTGACATACATGCGATTGTCATTTTCAGATGGTTTACATACATACACACACTAAAACAGCATTAGCAGCATTAACTTAAGAGTTTAGAAATACATCTCCAACTCTCACACACTCAATAGTCTAGCTATGTCTTTCAATTTTATTTCTTTTCAGAAAAGTTGAGAATTTAATCCTTATTAGGCAGTACTTTGATATGGCATGCTAGATGACAAATTCATTGATTTAAATGAACCTGATTTATTCTGCATTTTTGAGCTACAGAGCTCAATTAAGAGCTACAGAGATGCTTTAATTTTCAGTTGTGATGGAATATAAGAAGTGACATTTACCTTAGTTTGAAATATTAATAATCATTAGAAACTAGTCAAAAATAGTATGGAATTCAAAGAAAAATAGATGTATTTGGATTGGATATCAAACATACAAGTCATATAAGTTATACATATGAGCTTACATACTTGCAAAACTTACAAAAGCAAGAGCAGCACAGGTTGATGGTATTACAAACATTGCCCTTCCGTTCCATAGAGTTTAAGAAATTACCCATTCCCTAGTAAGTATTTGGAGTAAGTATTTGGAGAAGCTAAAGATGATTTCATATATGTTGGCATAAAGCTAGCTCTTACACTACAAAACACACCAATGTTTTCACATGGACATCCTATTCTCCAAAGACAATTGTCATAAGTCTGAGTAGAACTTTCCATCTCATTAACCTCCTTCTTAAGTTTAAATTCCCATATCTTCTGTTTCAGCATGTCTGTGGGGAAAGTTTGTCATAATGCAGCAGCACTTTCTTTTAAAACTTCTAAAATTTCTTTCTGCATTTCATTTTTTCTCCAAATGAGGCCCAGCTTTTTCAATTTTGATAGTTAATCCATGCCAATTTTTGTTATTTTTTTCAGTTTTGGAAGTTGTTAAATGAATATAATAGTGGTAGTTTATCAGCATTTGTCCTTATGCTACCTGTCAAAATACTTCTTATAATGGCATTTTTTATAGGAAAGATCCTTATAACAACAAAGGAAACTATGAATTTTGTTAGATATGACCTGGTTGTATCTTAGAAACCTCTGTACTCTGTGGAACTAATTGGCATACATATAATCCTTTAAGGGTGTTAATTTCTGATCTTAGAAAGTTGATGCTGTTGATGTTTAACTCTTTATTATCCTAAAAATTCTCTTTAGGCATTCAATTCAATCAAGGAACAGTGTCCTTCGTAAACACATAGAGAGACCCTGAGGAATTATCTATAGAAGAGGTCAAATTTGTAGTGATTGGGCACTCCTTCATAGAAAGCTCAATAGCAGTGGTCTTCCAGTGTCAATGTATTTTGCTAGCACACTGGGCTGAAAAGCTTCATTTTATTCATCGGCTCCTGCACAACTTCAAACATGCTTCCTAAGAAAGGTTGAGAGCTGATTGTTCCAGATCAAAGGCAACATTTCAAGGTAGAGCTATGTGCTGCCATTTTATTAGCACAGTTTTCAACTATTCCATGCCAACTTCAAGGCAAGTTAAGCTAGCTCAGATGCTACATGAATCGATGGCAATGCTGTGTATTAATGATTACCACTAATGATTGTCAAATTTTCTAAACAAAAAGAGCGTTTACCCACTACAGGTAAGTGGGATGGTATATGTGGGCATGATAGATAACTACCATCTTATAGCAAGTTGACGAGAATCACCACAATCCCTTCTCCCATTTTTCCCATAATGAAGCAACAATCATTTCTAGTCAATATAAAATTTGTTTTCCATAAACACAGTCACTGGTTCTCACAGTGCAACATTTTACCTATTTTGCTTGGTCTTGGCATTTGAATATTATTTTCTATTTCTTTTCTTTCCCCTTAGATAAACCAAAATGCTGAACTATGTTTGTCAACATGAGCTCATTTTATGATTGAAAAATTTACTGATTTTTCTTTAATCAGTTAACCATTGCAAGCCCGATATAGTGTCCCAAATATTCATCTCCTATTTTTCCTAGTTCTTGAAAATAATACTAATAATTCGTGCAACTGTGGTCAAACAGTATGAAACTTGCATATGGATTCCTGTTTTCCAGGTCAAAAGTTCACAGAATGAAGGATTATTATAATTCCCACCTTGTCCATACTCTTCTCTCCAAACTCATTTCTCTCAAAACTTCTGTCATGCATTGGCTACTTAAAAAAAAAAAATACAAAAAATACAAGAGAAAGCACCAGGTAGGAAGGAGCAAGGCACTCCACTAGCTGGGTCACAGAGATTTCCAATTAAAAAAAACAAAAAAAGTGAAGTTCAAGCGGGTGCGTGCGCCCAGAAGGTCTTTTAAAGGCTTCTCAGTGGATGGATGACATGAACCTCGCCCCAATCTGCCCTAGAAAGGGACGCCCATCATGAGCCAGGGGAAGAGCTGGGTCTGTAAAGCTCTCCATAGCTCCTAGATGCAGCTGGTAAGGAAGTTAACCCTGTATCTAAGTTGAGCACGGACTCGCTTCAGGAAGAGAATTCAGAGCCCGAAAAAAAGCTCGCAGTGGAGAGCCAAAGCAGAGGAAATGACAATTCTGATCCCAGCCTCTGCAGCGCTCAGGGTGCGCGGGCAGAGGCGCACACAGTCAAGTCCAAACACTCCCGGAGGGGACAAAATCAGCACCACGCATCGCCAAACAGGGAGAAAAAACTGCAAGGGTGTTCAGCACTCTGGCAACGTTTTTCCCCACCGCACCTCTCAGCCCCCAGGAGGCCAGCGCAGAGTGGCCAACAAACCAGTCCCGGAGAGCGGGGCTGCCAGGACTTAAGTTTCGCACTCACTTAGGTGCAAGCACCAGCCAGCCAGAACGCGAAGCCAGAAAGGGATGGAAAGAGAACGGGAGGGGGGGGGGGTCGTTCTCCTTACCTTCATGAGCTCCCACGGCCAGCACCTTGGCAATAGGCAATAATCCCGAGAGAGTGAGTAAGGCCAGGAGAAACTCGGACATGGTGGTGGGCCGGCGAGGAAGGTTGCGCTGGAGACTGCTCCGCTGCACCCTCCGCCCGGCGGCGGTGGAGGTGGTGGTAGTGGTGCTGATGGTGGCGGCGGCGACGGCTCCGAGCCCAGAATGGAGCAGCGTCATTTACAAATGTCACTGGAAATTCTTCGGCTCAATGAGTCCAGCTAGTCCGCCTTCTCCTGCCTGGAGCAGGCTATGGAAGGTGGTCGGATGCGCGCGTGCGGGAGAGAGGGAAGAGAGAAGAGAGCGAGGGAGAGAGAGAGGAGAGAGCGTGTGAGCGCGAGCGAGCCGCTCGCTCGTGTGTCTTGACTTTTCAATGCAGGGTACGTCTGATCTTACATCACGCAAGAGGGGTCGTGAGATGCGAGCGGATGGGGATCCACTGATTAATCACCAAGTTCACCACACACCCCTTCTCCTTGTCCATATAAATCACATCTAGGACTTAGTAAGAGCCGTGGAGCCTAGCAGGAAAATACCATCGCAAACCGAGAACGCCACCGATCGCAATGATTTCAGTCTCCTTGAAGAGGAAAGTAACTCCAAGCTGGTTCTGTAGGGATTTCGGTCTTTAGAGAAGGCGGGGAGGGGGAGGGGACCCCAGACTTCGGCAATAGGCAGAGCCAGCCAGGCGCCTGGAACGCTCTGCGTTTCACAGCCAGCAGAGAATTATCAGCTAAAAGACTAAGGCTGCTTCTTGGCAAAGCGGATTTGATACCTTCGCTCCATGGGAAGGAGCTTCCTTCTCAGGAAGGAAAGACAAGCCAAGTAACCAAGCTTTTCTCCTAGGGAAATGGTTTCCTCCCTTTGAGACCGATTCGCAATGCTTTCTGAATGGCACTTTTAACTTTTATTCTGAGTGGCATCTGGGGACAGAGATGCAAAATTTAGTGACTCAGCAGACATAAACAAAACAGCCCCCAGATTCGCTTATCCGCTTCAAAAAAAAAAAAAGGCATTATTGAAGTCCCTGGGCTGGTTTCTTAATAAAGCCAGGAATTGATGTTTTAGGCAGACATTTACTCTCCTTTAAAAGTGTTTTTTTCCCTCTCTCTCTTTTAAAGGTACCCTTAAGGGTACCTTGACCCATTTTAAACAGAGATTGGGGTGTGTTTGTTTTTCCTTCGTTCTGTTCGTTTTTTGTTTTGGATTTTGGTTGTTTGTTTTTCTCCCTCACAAAGTCTAGTAATGGTTTAAGAACTTTCCAAGACCATCAGATCAATTCAAAAGGAATTCCAACTGGAATTATTTTTGTAAAGGTATTTGGATGGCCACTTACCATTTCAACATGATCATGTATCTAAAATGTCAACTTGCCATTCAGAATGTGCTGTGAATTAGCACTCAGAAACCTTAATCATGGAAGATGTTCTTTCTTCATAATAATATCAAGAAGTCTTACATAAGAACACATTAAAAATAAAAAGGGTTTGTATTTAACATTTTAAAGCCAGGGATGAATAGAATAGAAAACTATAGTAAAGAAACAAAGCAAAGTAAAAAGAAAGGATGTTTATGAGAATCAATTGTTGAGACCTCCTTGATGTTCCATAAGAGAAATTATTAAAATAAGATGCAGAAGTAACTCTGAAGAACACTGTCAAGAGTCTGTGAGACTCACCTTTGCATACTTACTTTGATTACAAATATGTCTGTTAAGGCCAATTTTTCCAACTTTTAAAGTTGAAGTTAACTTTAGTGAATAAAGCCACTTACTAACTAATATGTGACTAACATTTAAAAGAATTAAGCTAGTCATTTTTCTAGTCATTACACATATGATTTCCTCTAATTATTTTCATTGTTCCAAAAGAGCATGAACCATATAGAAAAAAAATTGTTTTCTTGTTTAACTTCATATAAAATATTTTCAAATTTGGAATGGGTGATGAAGTACCAAGTCTGCAGAACTTTTTCATTTTTTTTTCTCAAGAGTTCACATACTTTTCCATTCAGTGTCTTTCTTACATGATCACAAGCAAATGGGATATCTATCAAGAATTTGTTTGCACTTTATTATTGGCAAGAAAATGGGAAGCACTCTTAAATGCAAAAGATTCTTCCTCCTCTATACCATTACCACCAATCAACTTCTCTCTGTATGCTGCAAAGTAGAAGGGGAAGCGGTAGAAAGGTGGGTGGGAGTAATGTAGCTTTCCAAAGAACTTGACCATGTACAGAAATACAGTAATGGAGTATCTTGGCTCATCCACATCTGAAGTATGTGTAGTAGCCTTGGTTTCCATATTCAGCTTGGAAAAGGGAGATATCATAAAAGATAACTAGAGAAATAAACACCCAGAGGATAGTGTATCTTAAACATACTACATACTAAATATATAATGGTCCATAATAATCTATTTCTTGAATAAGCTAAGTAAAAAAAAAAAGATATCCTTTAGGTCATTTGGTTCATACTTTTATTTCCTTTGAATAGGAGCAAATTGAGCACACACTATCTTTATATTGTGATACTAGAGAAAAGTAAAATATTTTTTTCATGTACTCAAAAGTCAAATTGGAAATAATGAATGATACATGACTCTAAGTAGCAGGAAAAGTGGAATCTTGGATATTATTGGCCAGATCATCAATAAAAGATAAATAAAAGGTCATTTCCAATTCCACTAAGAATGAGTTTCAATGAATTATTCCCCAAAAATAAATTTAGAAGCCTTATTTTAAGAAAATAAATATGCATAGTGAAGATTCAAATGTTATAAAATTCTTGAAAGCAATTTGGTAGAATTATAAGCTCTAGGGTTTCAAACCAGTTCTTAAGTAGAAACTAACACATGCATGTTTTTATCAAGAAGAAATATATTTAAAAAGTTAACAATCGTGACTGATTCATATCCCCTATTACTAATAGCAGATTGAATAATAACAATCTGTGTTTACTTACAATAGTAAAATGCATTCCATCTTGAAAAGAAATAGCACAAAATTGTCTACATCAAATTATTTGTATCACAGAATACTTCTTCCAAATATGAATTTCAATGATCAACATTTCAAGGGAGATTATTTTAATGATTATCAGTTATATTGATTAGAGTCTAGACAAAATTTGAGCTCCATAATTAAATATCCTATTTGTACATTTTGAAGGATCAACTGATTTTAATGGATTGTAAAAGAAAGGGAATAATGCAATTTTCTATGAAATACCTTTATTTTTCCATAATATAGCCTTTAAGGTAAAATAAAATTAATAAACTATGTTATTAGTGTAGAGAAAACAGATACAATTATTGTTGAAATATGTTTGTATTTATGACCCATTACAATTTCTTCATTCTACTGAGAATTATTAACACTGACAAGTTAAATCAATTAATTCATCAAACTATAGAATGCTATGAAATCTTTCAGTGAGACAAATTAAGCAAGTAGAACCAATCATAATTCCTTTCTGGTCTAACAACACAAGAATATTAATTATTAGTCAGTGATAATCTTATACTTCTCAGAGACTATCTACATGTGATCAAAAATAGATTTCATTTCTGCTAATTTTTTTGTTTATTTTTGTGTAGCTGTTGGCCTTCCATATAAAGAAGATATTAGTTCATGTGTCACATACTTAAAAGACTTAGGAAGAGAAGGTTTGTATAAGCAACTTGGGGTGGACAGTCTGTTTCACTTAAGAGGTATGTGAAGGAGAGTTAGCTGGAAAGTTAGGTTGCTAAGGATTTCTGCAGCTATGGTTCCAAGGGCCACTGATCTTACCCTGCTTTTCCAGACAGAAAAGTTGCCAAGTTGCCAGGCAACAGCAGACACAGGATGAGAAGAAACTCAAGAGAGACAGTGTCAGAGAGAGAGGAGGGGACAGAAAGATAGACAGACAGAGACAGAGACACAGAGAATTTTATTAAAATATTATTAAAATATATCATTGCATTATCAATGATTTAAATAGCTAAGTCAGAAAAGTAAAACCAGTTCCTAATAGAAGTTTCTCTTTTTTTCATATAGTCTCAAATTTCTTTGCTGTCAATGTAAATATTGTAAGGAACATGTTCTGGTGAGAAATCTAACTGCAAAAAACAAATGATGAAGCTTTCAACACATGTGGTTCTTTTAGGTTTTCTTTGATTATTGCTTAATACATTTACAACTCTATGAAAGAAAGATGGCTTCACAGGTTGATTCAACAACCCATAGTTTGGAATGCTTAAAAATAAGCATTATTCACTGGACATTGATCAGAACCAACTAAGCAACTCAATGACAGTGATGGGAGGGAGGGAATGAGCGGGGAAGAGGAAACAGATGACACTAAGCAAAAGGAAAGAAATGTACATATCACCCAATGTAGAAGAAATAATTGTATTGTCAAAGCTCATAGAACTTATAAACGTTATAGACCATGATAAAAACAATTTGTCCATGAAGGTTAGAATGTGTTTGTGACTTTAACTAAATATCACTATCCCACAATACAGGGAAATTTGTGAAATTTATGTAATCACTTAATCACAATAAAAAATTGCAAAAAAAAACTATTTTTTATTTTTATATGGACTTGCGTAATAAAAATGTAGTCTCGAGGTTCAAATTGTGCTTCGCTTTTTGGAATATATCATCAAATGGCAAAAATAACAAAGTTGAGAACCATGCATGAGTAGCACAGAATAGTCACAAAGGAATCAAAACCTTGTCACTTCCAGTCATGTTGACGTATCTTTTAAGTTTCAACTTGGTCGCTGGTTATAAAGCTTGTTTGTTTTTGGCCCTTTTTGATTCTGACATAGTTGTGGTCAAGATAAGATCCATGCCATCCTTACCAGTTCCTGGGAGAGAGAGTTAATCTCTCAGAAAGGAGTTTGTCATTACTTATTGGTCAGGATACATCATGTATATGCATTGTCAACCTGGGGACATTGACTTCTGTTCTCCTGGTCATCACCTTCCTACTCCTTAGTTTTAATTAGATACCTAATAGATTATTGGAACACAAAGAATCATTCAAATCATGTATTCTAATTCATCATATTTTACAGATGAGAGAAAATTAAAGCCAGAAAAGCTGACTGGTCTAAGCTTATACATATTCTCAGAATTAAACCTCCTATATCATGTAGTCAGTTTTGTTAACATACCTTTAGATTTTTCTTCTATCAGCAGAATAATAAAGTTGGAGGACATGACTTCATTCACTCTCCAAAATATCTATACATCTCTCTCTTTCTCTTTCTCTTTTTCATCTGTATAATCTATCCACCCCTAAAGTGTTAAATTAGTATAATGCAGCAAGCAATAATAATACATGTGGTCTTTTGTGAAAAGAACATATAACACAAATCAAGTATTGTTCAGGATTTATACATAAATGGACTGACTTCATAAGATTTAGTAGAAATTATAGTGACAAATGTCATAGAAATAGCATATAAAGCTCACTATTGAGAATACTTGTAAAATTAGTAATTTACTTTTATTTTTGGAAAATATCTACAGTCATAGAGAAATCCAAAGCTTTCCCTAGAATTAGACTTGGAATAAAAAATCAGACACATATACTTAATATGTTGAGAGCTAAGACATACATTTTCAATAATTTTGAGTCTATACCCACTTTGATCCAGAAATTGGTAACCAATTTAAATGGATTCCAAATTCACAATATGGAGAAATATTGTCTATGACAGTTCTAATATAATTATGAGATTCTGAGTGTTCTGCTATGTTGTGGCTTCACAATGAACTAGTCAACAAAAGAAAGAGTTGGAGATGGGTACTGATGGCTCATACCTGTAATCCTACCTAGTATGGAAGTTGAGGTCTAGAGGACTCAGTTGTGATGCCAGCCCATGCAGAAAAATGTGCTAGACTCCATTTCCAGAATATGCAGAAATGAGCAGGGCCGGGTGTGTGGCTCAGGAAGGAAAGTATCAACCTAGCCAACTTGAGGCCCTGAGTTGCAATAGAACACTAACAAGGCTATTCTAACATTTACTCACTTACAAAAAATTATTTTAACTATATATTTTACTAATAAAACCTTATTTTTAAATCCGTGCTGTTCTTGATTACTTATAAGCGTTAGGTTTTTCACATCCCTCAAATTTTAAAAATTGTTTTGTGCGTATTTTGTTTCTTAGGAGACCCCCAAAGGCATTTTATCTTCCCATTGATTAACAGTTTACCATTTTCCCCCTGAACTTCCTAATCTTCTCTCTTTCTGCTGTTCCCTGGCCCTTGTGTCATGAAACACATCCTTATATTTAAAGTAAACAGGATAACACAATGACAAAGGCTGAGGTTTGGCACAGAGCAGCTGAGGAGTGTGATGTCAAAGATACATTGATTGCCTTTGAAGTATCTATACTGTTTTAAAGTGCATTGCTACTCAAATGCAAAAATTAGATTATTTGACAGAAAATTTGGTCATTTTTTTAGGGAGAAGTTTTGTTTTTTTTTTCCAAAAGAGAGTATTTATATTTTCTTTCCTTCATCAGAAATTGCCAGCAAGTGCTAAATTAAAACAGAACCATAAAGAGAAGCAAAAACTACAACAATGAAAAGAGGAAAGAAGAAGAGAAAGCATCCCCTTTTTCTACATCTCTTGAGTTGCTGTCAGCAGCTTTACTTGGCTATTGAACCTGTTACAGGGGAAGCACTAAATAAGTGTGTTCTATATGGTATTTATTAAAGACAGGTTTTTACATGTTTAAAAGTTCTCCTTAAAGAATAGTCTATGGAACCATTTTTTCAAAACATTATTTATTTCTCAACTGCGAGGAAATTTATTTCAATCATGTAGAAAATGTCTCTTACTCCTGAAAGTGTTTTTCTATTATGAAAATTATACTTTTTAATCACCATAAAAACTCAAATGCAAAAAGAGCTTTTTAGTCCAGGACAGAATGCCCTAATTTTATGTCAAGCCTTTCTTTGTAGGAAGAAAAATAGTGACATTTCGACCTAGGTATATTTATCAAGATTTAAGAAAATGTGTGATTTTATGCATGAATCCTGGCAAAGTTAAATTACAGTTGAAAGACCATTAAATGCTATTATGACTTTTTATTGCTACATTCTGCATTGTAAATAGACCTTACTAAGGATATCATTCATATTTTTCTGTACATCTTACTACATAACAACAACTAGAAGATGAACATTAAGATAAAGTTCTTCACACATACACAATAGAGAAGTCAGTCAGGATGAACAGCAATCTTTGAGCAAGGAAAAACCAACAGTATATATGGTTTCTTGGAGTTTATATTTTTGCTTGTGAAAAAATACAGTAATTTCTGAAAACAAGTATCAATTTTGTAATTTAACATGGCTCTCAATCCTTTGTGACTAAGTGACATAAGAGTAATGCCCCTGTTTCACACACATGTATGTGAATGTGTGTATGGCATATGTTTATGTACATTTTTCATATATATGCATATAAAGTATATATTTATATAAAACCTACCTTCAGAGATTGTATAAAATTATATATATATATATATATATATATATATAGGTATGTGTGTATTGTGCATATAAATTCATACTAAAGCGTATCTATTTACAAAACTGACCTAAATTTAGAGAACTTTTAAAATCCACAAAGCATTGTTATGTTATTTTTTAATTTATCTTTTATTCAAACTAATGATATTAAGTAAATGGAACATTAACACAATGATATATCAAACAAATAGAAAAAACAACTCAGCAATAGTACAGAGCAAGCAATAAAATAAATGAAAACTAACATAACTCTTTGTAGCAAGGGTTTTTGTAGAACCAATCAGGTTCCGAGCTACAGGTTGTAAGAGAAAGTAGACAATAGCCTCTGGGATGTAATAGTTACAAGTGTCTGATTTTCTTTGTATCTCTAAAGCCAGATCCTTCTGCCCTCTACTCCGAAGAATTTATGATAGTCAGTTTCCAAGCAAAATTTGCTGTTTCTAGATGGTAATCATGACATATGTCTGTAATTCTAGAACTCTGGAAGCTGTGGTAGAAGTTCCAAGTAGGCCAAGAAACACAGCCAGGTCTTGACTCAATAAAAAGAAAGAAAAATTAAAAAAATAAAAATCATACTGCCACAGTTCATGAAGGAGCTGAGATTTTTTTTTTCAAATTGTGTTTAGGGATATTATATTTTTGACCCCATTTTATATGCACAGATATCTATGCTGCTCTGATCATGGAACAAGATTTCTAACTTACTTCCTCTTACTTAAGCATACATGCAGAGAGGTATCTCAAGTTAGTGACCTGAGTAATTGCAAGCCTTCTAGGGGATCTGAATCACTATCCTGAGGTCTGCCTGCATCTGGTCTACATATGAACATAACTTCTTTTTTTCTTTAACAGTTCACAATCTTAAGGAAGACATTTTCCTGATTGATTTAAGGGAAACACATTTTAAAATTGTACTTATGTATCAAGTTTTCATTTAGATTCTGATTAAAGTTTCAGCTTAACAAGAAAAAAACACAACAGTTGAATTTTTAATCTTACTCTCATTTTCCCGTATTTTCCCCTTCAAAACAAGAATCATCATTTCTTACAACTTCTATAGTGCCAATGACATATTAACTCTTTCCTGGGAATATTACTCAAAAATAACTTAAGTAGTTTTATTTATATTACTGTGCTTAAAATCTAGAGTTTTTAAAAAAAGTGAGGCACCTGATCCTGTTTACTATTTTATTTTCAGTCTCAAGAAGAGAATGATAATTGTATCCAGCACTGAGTGAGTTCAAAACAAGGAAGATACTTTATTTAGAATGTGGAAAATGCAGAGTAACTCAGCTGTTTATCATACTTATATGCTTTTAAAATAAAAAGGCCCCAATACCACTTAATCTCCCCTTTTAATATCCCATTGTCTTTCACTGGGGAATATATGTGTGACAAGTATTTTCATTTGTTTCACTCACTTTTGTTCACCATATGAAAGGTAATGTGAAAATATGCCCAAGGGTCTCCCTGTATCCTTCTGAACAAAATCTTGACTGCAGGAGTCAGATGATTCCGTTCATAGTACATCACTGCCCCCTATGGGATATTTGTATGTTTTTGTTCATGTTACAAGCAAGCTTTAAATTGAAATTACTTAAAATGAAAAAAAGTTATATGATACACAGATTCAAAGTAATCAATCATGCATAACTATTTAAAAAATTAAGAACAAATTGAGTTTTTACCTCTAAACTGTTTCTATGACTTTGTAAGACTTTGTAAAAATTGTCCCTGCTTAGAAGAATGCAGAATATCTGCATTTGTAACAGCAATTAAAACACAAATCTAGACGTCTGTGGATATGGTAGGTAGACCCTGTCCTTACAATTTAGGAAAAAGGATTTACTATTTATAATTTTCAGAAAATGAAAATATAATATCTTTGTCTGAGAGCAGACCCAAACATTGCTATACATCAGAACAGAATCTTTGAATTTCAGAGATTCCTTAAGTTCTCACCTAGCATCTAAGAGTAACAAATAGAAAGGAAGGGAGCTGTATATGTCTAATGTCAGGGTACGTGGACTGTGATTTCTTGTTTATTTGTTTTTCTACTGAAGCCTGAATTTAAAAGGGCTAGATTGAAGGAAGAAGGGATATGTTTGACCAGAGCATCTATATTGTATGAACCTTTCTTTATCTGCATAAAAAAATTTGCATAGAAAGGATGAGTATTTATTAAAAGTAGTACACTTACGTGATAGAATAAACTTAGATCATTATATAAAAAGACCACAGGAGGGATAACAATGCTCAATAACAAATGTACTCATTACCTTACTCATTTAACTGTAACCCCTCTATACAGTATCTTTGTTTTTTGTTTTGTTTTTACTTCATTTTTTTTTTTTTTTTTTTTTTGTCAGCTGTGGGGCTTGAACTCTGGGCCTGGGCGCTATCCCTCAGCCCTTTAGCTCAAGGCGATCGCTCTACCACTTGAGCTACAGCGCCACTTCCAGTTTTCTGGTGGTTTATTGGAGATAGGAGTCTCTCGGTCTCTCCTGCCCGGGCTGGCTTTGAACCGCGATCCTCAGATCTCAGCCTCCTGAGTAGCTAGGATTACAGGCATGAGCCACCAGCGCCCGGCCTTGTTTATGTTTTTATTGTAAAAATACTTTACAGATTGGTTACATATACACGAGTAAGGTAATGAGTACATCTGTACAGTATCTTTGCAATAAAAATATAAAAAATACCACAGGATTTACACTTGATGTGATGTGTTTGAATCTCTAAATGTTATTAGTGTCCTGGGTGTAGAAAAAATACACACTGACTAACAGAGGCTCTGGCTGAAGCTTTTATAGATTGTGGATTAGCATACTGTTTAGTTCATAGTTAATGTGGTTTTAAGAAAATAGTGACATAAGTAGGCAACAAAAAGGGCATCATAATTTCTTTTCTTGATTCTCTCCTTGTCTTTTTCATTTATTTGTTGCATGCTTGTTATTTGAAAGACACAGCACTCATTGCTTAAGAATAGTCAGTTTAGTGAAAAGTCTTGGCCTCAAATATTCTGAAAATATTAATAAAAATTATTCTGAAAAATTCAGTAAATAAGTGGAGGAAAATATACATTTCAGTAATTGTGAAGTGACTTTTCTATGTAGGATGACCTCAGATTACTTTATAATATGTTTGTAGCAGTAAAACAAAAGACAGCAGAGTTACAGGATGCTATATCAATACTGCCAGATAGTAAAGTGAGATCATTATGTGAAATCTGGAAAAATCCAAGTTGTCAGGTAATGTGGTATCTTTAGGTACATACAAGAGAATTTCCACTGTAAAATGAAGCCAACGAAACTTTCTAATTTGAATGTGTCAAGAGCTAGCCAGGAATATATAAATTGTTCCAACTTGCAAACACCTTACCTAGAAGTCTATCACATTCATATTTTTCATCAACCTGATTGTTTCTCATCTTTTATTTCTCCATTCCCCAAAATGAAAGCTACTAAATTCCAGATTTCTAATCTGAGGTTGCAAAAACAATCCTTTAGGAAAAAGCAATTTAAAAAACTCTAGACCAATTAATGAAATGATCAAATATCTAGTCTTCCTTACTGCTTACCTCAGTTCCTGGATTCATTTCTAAACTCTGTCACCAACAATCAAAATGATTTGTTCCAATTACTTAACTTTTCTAAACCATAATATTCACCTTGTAGACAACAGATTTTCAAGCCAAATCTCAACTGTACCAATTACTGGGTCATGCTGACATCTGCTGTCACCCTGCCAGTCCATCACTTGCAGTCTGCCTGTGGGAATTCCCCAGGTAGCCTGTTGCATCTTGGCTGATCTATTTAATGATCTAATCTAATCTATTTAGTGATGGAACGTAGTCCAACCAGGTGCACCATCCACCAAACCACATTCTACAAAACTCACTGTGGTTCCCGAAGGAACAAATTGAGAGCTGGAAAAAAAATAAGATACAGATATGTATAAAAGATAACTCGGAATGAAATATAGCAATTAGAAATGATAAATTGTAAGCAGAAAGAGTTAATCTATATGTAAGATGAAGGTAAAAAAATGAACAAAATTGTGAGAGATAATTTCAGCTGAATAACAAAAATATGCCTTTATTATGAAGAAATTGTAGATTCTTTGGAAAATATGATGCAAATATAATCCAAAAATGTTTGAAAAAGTTATGTGCAATGTGTTAGGATATTAAAATAGTATGGTTATATTAAATCAAAAAATAGCAAAAATCAAATTAAAATATTTAGAAAAGAAGAAACTTTTGTTGTGTTTTGTTTTGTTTTGTTTTGTTTTTTTGGGTTCAGTCGTGGGGCCTGAACTCTGGGCCTGGGCGCTGTCCCTCAGCTCTTCAGCTCAAGGCTAGCACTCTACCACTTGAGACACAGCGCCACTTCCGGCTTTTTTCTTTTTGCTTATGTGGTGCTGAGGAATGGAACCCAGGGCCTCAGGCATGCAAGGCAACACTCTACCACTGAGCCACCTTCTCAGCCCCTTGTCAAGTGTTTTTTACTCTACATTAGCATAAGGAACTAGTAGATATTTTCTTAATTTTGTTGCTGAAAAAATATTTTAGAAAGTGTGATACAAATAAGATAATCTATAAACTTTCCAAATTTCTTTGAAATAGAAATAATAAAAACCTGATTAGTAACATAAAATAAGAGAGAGTAAAGGAAAATGACTAGAATAAGATTGAAGGGATCTATTGTCACAATAGCTGTGAATGCATTCCAATGATGGCATATATATTCTCACCTATTTTCTTTCTTTAGTGGTACCAGGGATACCACACTTATTTGGCTTTCTTGCTCTGCTGGGAATGTACCACTTTAGTTCTGTTTTTGGATGATTATCTTAGAAATAAATTTTAATGTATTTGTCTTCTAGATCTCAGCCTTCTAAGTGGTTCTAATTACAGGTGTGAACCACTGCTGCCAAATACAGGAAAAATATTTTTAAAATTCACCTCTGTGTTTTCTAAGTATGGGAATTCATATAATACTTTTTATTTTGTTTTAATTGTAAATGTGTGTACAGTGAGGTTACAGTTACAGGTCAGGTAAGGAGCACATTTCTTTTTAAACAGTATCACCTCTTCCCTTGCTTTCTCCCAGTTTTTTCCTCCTCTCCCACAAGTTGTATAGTTCACTTTCTGCAGAGTGTCTAGTGAATATCACTGCTACATTTGTTCACCCTTTGTTCCACCATTTCTGTGCTCCCCCACTCATTCCCCCAAAGAGATAAACTAACATATAAGACAAAAGGTAAGAAAACAAAAACAGCGACAAAGGAGGCTAAATAATGATATAATAACAAAAAAAGAACTCTCTTGTTTCCATTGCTTGGAGTTACTTTCCATAAACATCCTTTTATTTGATCTATGCAGATAGCTATTGAACCTTTATGATCTTCTTCTGAGACTATCTTCCTTCGATCTCACTCTATGAATGTTTAGCCTGTATAATTTATCAAACCGAGTATAATTTTTTGTCTACTTTCCATTGTGTTTACTTGTAGATTTCTTTTCTTTTCTTTTTTTTTTTTTTTTTTGGTCCGGTCGTGGGACTTGAACTCTGGGCCTGAATGCTGTCCCTCAGCTCTTCAGCTCAAAGCTAGTGCTCTACCACTTGAGCCACAGTGCCACTTCCGGCTTTTTTTTCTTTTTGCTTATGTGGTGCTGAGGAATGGAACCCAGGGCCTCATGCATGCAAGGCAAGTGCTCTACCACTGAGCCATCTTTCCAGCCCTACTTGTAGATATATAGTCAAATTTTAATTAGGACAAATGATGGAAACCATACAATCTATTTTTCTTTGATTCTGACTTGTGTAATATAATATTTTTTCCAAGTCTTTCCATTTCCTTACTGTTAGAATCATAGATTCCATTGCCACCAACACCTGTAGTCCAGTTCCCTTTTGACTACATTCCTGCTAGCATCCGTTGTCAGTTTTCTTGTTAATGGCCATTCTAATTGGGATGAGGTAGAATCTCAATGTTGTTTTGATTTGCATTTTTTATGGCCACAAGATGTTGAACATTTCTTCATGTGTCTATTTGCCATTCATAATTTTTCTTTGGAGAAGTCTCTCTTTAAGCTTTTAGCCCGCTTATTAATGGGATTGTTGTTTCTTTTGTATAGCTATCTATATAGAGATTTACAACAAATTATTTATTTTGATGAAGGAAATTCACATATGTGGCTGTTAATCTAAAGCATATCATTTCTCTTCAGACTACATTGAAAACTCTCAAATTAATTCCTAAATAAATGTTTTTTTAATTTGGAACTTGAGCAAATTATTTTGTGTTTCAAACTAAATTCATGAGAAGTGCCAGAACAAATTTCATTAGTAAGAACAAAGAAAAATAGTGATTACTATAGAGAATAGTCCAGGAAAATACAAAGCTATGCAAATTAATATATAGTCAAATATGTAGAAACAAGCAAGAAGGTCAATTATTTAATGTAGTAATTCCCAAATCTACTTTTAATTGAAGCATATACCTAGCAAATTTTATTGATGAGACTTTTTACATTAATGTCAACTTATTCTCTATTTTAAATTGCTACATATTATAAAAAGATTTAAATTTTTTTCTGTCCCAAATAAGTTAGCATATTCTACATTATAACAAATACAAAATTCAACTACAGGGGGGCTGGGAAGGTGGCTCAGTGGTAGAGTGCTTGCTTTACATGCATGAGGCCCTGGATTCGATTCCTCAGTATCAAATAAACAGGAAAAGCCAGAAGTGGTGCTGTAGCTCAAGTGGTAGAAAACTAGCCTTGAGCTGAAGAGGTGAGGGACAGCTCCCAGGCCCAGAGTTCAGGCCCCACAACTGACAGAAAGCAAGCAAGCAAGCAAGCAAGCAAGCAAGCAAGCAAGAAAGAAAGAAAGAAAGAAAGAAAGAAAGAAAGAAAGAAAGAAAGAAAGAAAGAAAGAAAGAAAGAAAGAAAGAAAGAAAAGAAAGAAAGAAAGAAAGAAAGAAAGAAAGAAAGGAGGGAAGAAAGAAAGAAAGAAAGGAAGGAGGGAAGAAAGGAAGGAGGGAAGGAGGGAAGAAAGAAAGGAAGGAGGGAAGAAAGAAAGAAAGAAAGAAAGAAAGAAAGAAAGAAAGAAAGAAAGAAAGAAAGAAAGAAAAAAAAAGAAAGAAAGAAAAAAAAAGAAAGAAAGAAAAGAAAAGAAAAGAAAAATCAACTACAATGGAAAGGCCTCTGGAGAACACCTAGCCAAGGGATTCCACAGTGAGGTTGATTAGGTTCTTAAATATATTAAAAACAGAAGGCTAATTGGACAATCATTAGGATCACATGTGGCCCTATGCCAAAAACTGCATTAAAGATCACAAAAGACTTGATAAAAAGACTAAATTTTGTCTAAGTCATTATGAGGAATCCATTAGGAATATTTCACTTGTTGCTTAAATATGAAACCTGGATTTTCAATCATCCACTCTGCATATTTCAGGCATTTCCACAACTCTAAGTATCTTAAAATTTAGAAACAATAGAAGTTATAAATTTTATTTTTGGTTTTGAAACATACTGAATATATCAGTAAATAACTGAAGAGAAATCCTGTGAATAATACATGAGGAATTGTTACCCAGGGCTTGACTTCAGTCTGGAAGAATAAACACAGATGAAATAGAAAGTTAAGGTAATTCCTTTTTCACTGTTTCTTTTAAAAGGTCTCTAAAATGTTTTGATTCAATGGCACTAAAAATGTCATGACAAGAGTTTAAGAGCTATCTCTGACTACAAAGAGAACATCATTGGTAAAAATGCACATTCATTAAAAATGTTTGGTTGAAGAAGTTGTCTAGAATGAAGTTTTTAGATTATATAAAAAGGTTTCCCATAATTGAATGTCTACTGTGGAAAAAATGATGAGAGCATCCTCAAAATTGTGTATGTTGAAAAGCAACATGAGAAATCTATCTCATTTTAGAAAAATTGAAGGTCATTGAATAAAAGAAATGAAGCAATATTTACAAACTGAACACTCCTGACGACCCTCAGATTTACTATGAAAAATCAGTTGTGAAAGTAAGCACTGGAATAGCAGCCAAACAATCAGGGTTTAATCACAGCTTTATTACTTGATGGTGTTCGAAAAGCAACTTAAAATTTTGGCCTTCCATTTCCTTATCTGGAAACTGAAGATGGTAACATCGATTGGTATAAAAGGTGGTGTAAATAAAACAAACATACATAAATGAGTGCTTAAGACTTGTTTAATTCTCAACTAGAAATGATTTCTGAATCTAAGATTATAACTCCTTCTACCACATTAAGATTAAATAGCAAAATAAGAAAATCCTTAGTTTTACAATCACACATATGAAAATGTTAGTAAGATATCACAAAATCTGTAAAAGAATGTAAGGCTATCTACCACCAATTAACATTAAACTATGTTAGAAAGTGCCTAGATGGGCTATGGCTTTTAAATATGATTGCATATAAGTATCACTAAGGAACATTCAAAAATGACAGATGTTACTTCCCCACACATTCTAAAATCATGATTTCTAAGTAAGATAGGATTATGTGGTGGTAAGAGCAGTGAGATATCTGTATAACTCTAATGTATAGCTTGCAGTGAATTAGACAGGAATATATCCAATATAATACAGGATAAAAATGGTAGTGACAAAATATTCACTTGAGGAAGATGTAGGAGGCTGCCAGAAGTATGATGTTCAGATAATTTTGAAGAATTTAGAATGCAAGCTCCAGTATGTCTCTTTAAATAAAAAATTATGTAAGTGGAAGGGAAAAAGAAGAGAATAAAATAACTGACAGCAGATCATTGTACCAAGTTAGAGTGTAAAAAGACACAATCTATAACTTCCAGATTAAAGAGACCAATATAATATATCCCACTTAATTTAGATACAGGCAAACTATTTACTTGGCTTTTTCCCACTTTAATGCTCCAATGCTTACAAGAAAAGTTATGTGATTATCATTACTTCATCCTGAAGCCTAACTGTGATGAGCCCTGTTTTTCTCACTTTGCTCTTGGAAAATAGTCCCTGACTTGATGATGTTGTAGCTGATTACAGAGTCAGAGTTAGGGGCTTCTACTTAAACAATTATCAGAATAGTTTAAAGCAGTTCCCCCCCACCAAGGTATCCAACTACATTGTCTGAAGCTGTACTGTGTACACACCCTCACACCTGAACACATTATTTAAAATTATACTTCAACATTTCCTTGGCACATTCTACTTTGTGCCTTTGTCTTCTTTGCATGTTCTTTTTGAGTTCACAGTTGTTCTTTTTCCATTTCATCTGTACAAACTGCTAAGAACATTGTTGAACTACCACTTCATTTTTTCATATGCCCAGTCTATGTAATAAGGTACTGTGTCAATGTTAAGCAATAGGGTAATACTCACTATCTGAGGAAGAAAGTTCCACAGTATAACCCTATGACCACATTAGAAGATGTAGAATTTAAAGCATTTTGAGACAAAAAGTGATTTCAGAATTGAGAGGCTTCTTAGGGAATTTTTCTTGAAGCTTATCAAATTACCCAGGAGAAATATAAATATCTACAAACTTCAGAGCTAATTAGTAAGTAATAGAATTAACACTAGATTCTAGATATTGTTTTATTCCAAGTCACCATTGTATTATTGTTACATCAGAATCCTTTCCTACTTGCAATGTGTATGAGAAAATGAAAGAAAGGCATTAAAGCAAAATGTCTTATCTTTTAGGCATTTAATCCTGTTGGTGAGGGTAATGTCTGAACTTTTCATTCAATAAAAGCTTGAAGTTTATAAGAGCACTTCCTACACATAAGAATTTGTGGCAGGTTGATTGACAGGGTTATTACAGCCTGGAGACATCCCTAACAAGAACTAGATTTAAATAGAGTATATGGCAATTATGATATGTCAATGGCCAATGAGGCATTCTCTATTCTAAAGAAGAATCAATTCTAGCAGTCTTAGTAGCATCAGTAAAGCTGTATGTTCAATCTAATACTTGGTGTTACTTGTCCTCCATTTATAATGAATAGGCTGATAAGATATCCAACCACATCTGAAGATATTTCAATAAAATCCCAAACTGGTGTGGATACATGGGTAACTCTTTGGAAATGTAGGGGAAATTAGTCTTGTCTGTGCTGCAGTTCAATCTATAATCTCCTAGCTAAACAAAGACTTTCTTCAAAAATACAAAGTAACGGTAATTAAAGATCAAGACAGTTATATTTGTATACCATTATTATATAGATTATATGTTATATATATTATATTTAAAATTGGATAATTATTTTAAGGTCAGGATAAAAACATTTGTTCCCAACATTTATAATCAACAGGGCCTGTTGAATTAATGAATCCAGTGAATTCGCATTCACATCTCAAAATTTTGTCAATATTACGTACATCTTTACCAGTTCACCAAAAAACTGTTCTTATTGAACTCATCTATATCCTTTTAGTTTTCAAATCCAAATAGCTTATTTCCTGCAATATCTCTGTAACAGTTTTGACCTTTCCTTCCTTGAAATTTTTTTCTTTACTTCTATAAATCTGTTTTTATTACTTTCTTGTTTCCTTATTTATCTCTTTTTTCCAATCATGTCCACACTGGTGCTCACAGTAGGCCACTGTCAGAATTTTCCTTTTCCTTTTCCATTTAATAATGACCCCTATTTTATTATTTTTTTCATATTCATGGTCTTGGATATTTTGAAGATATCTGTACAGACTAATCTTAACATCTGTTTAATATAAACTTTAGAAATATAACAGTATTTTTCCCCCTAAATACACCATTTCTACATATAAGCCTGTTGCAACAATGAGAAGTACAAAATGTCATGTCAAAACCAGCTTTACAATGTCGGTGTGGGGGGGGGAGGGGGGTATAATTGGGTGGGGGGAGGGGGGTAAAATTGGGTGGGGGGAGGGGGGAGGCGGCGAAGGGAAGTGAAGGGTAAACAAAGGAGGAGGCTGCAATGCTTGGTAAGAAATGTATGCATTATCCTGCCCATGTAATTGTAGCCCCTCTGTACAGTATGTTCTCAAATAAAATAAAATACAATTAAAAAAATTAATAAAAAAAAATAAAAAAAAATTATCACTAACACAGTTGCCTGGCCAAAGAGGTAGAAGCACTTTAGATTTCTTCTTATCCTTCTACTCCTGCCCATTAGATAAGATAGATGATCAAGGTTTTCTCAGTTTCTGTCACTAATATAATTTGTATGTACTCTTTACTATGCTCCTGACAGCAACCTGTTTCAAGTACTCACCACTGCTCACCTAGTTCTAAAACAACCTTATACAAATTATGTTTTCTTTTCCCCCGTAGCCTTTTCATATTGATCCTTTCCATCATCAAATTACTCTCCTTGTAAGCACATAGAGTGAAAAGCTCAGATACAAATTCTAATATCATTATTAACTCACTGCATTAACTATTGACCTTACATTTTTCATGTGTAAGTGGACGTAATCTACCAGAAATATTGAAGAATGTATTGGTTGACTTCTAGAACAAGAAATGAAGAGTCCTTACATTTTCCACCTTAACTTACAAATAAGGAAAGACTCAAATTCAGTTTCATGTAGAAATAAAAATATTTTATTAACCTCCTGGCTCTAAGGCTGGTGTCCTTTCAATGAAATTGCAGATATTGAAGTGGCATTATATAAATTGTATCATGTGGTTACAGCTGTATTGTAGAACATACTCAATATATCATTTTAAAACACTGGTTATTGGTTATTGAATAGTATGAGACTGTTATTTGAACTAATCACACAATGTTAAAAAGTACATCTTAGTTGGTCAAATTTTTACTTATTGATTTATTTGTTGCCGAGTGTTCTTCATAAATCTATACATAGATTTCTCTCTAGTGAACTGGATAAAAACTAATACTGACCAAGGATTTCTGCCTAATGAGTGAAGCATGCCTGAGGCATATGTGGCTATTATCTAGGGATGTCTAACTGTGAAAGACTTTCTCATAAGTTCCCAATGCTAGAACAAACAAGATCATTTGATAACAGGAAGCATTCAGCTTATTATATCTTATCTATGTGGGATAATCAACAAGTGGAAATAAACCACTTTATTTATAAGAAAACAAGACCACCAAGAAGAGTGAGTATACATTAGAGAGAGCATTAAAGTTTTTAATGAGTCTCTACCTCTTATGTGATTGCATTTCTTGATATTGAAACTTTCCTCTTGTTATTCTTATTACATTAAATCTAAAGCTGTTTATTACCATGTAGTTAGTGTGGTAAATATAGCTTCAAAGACATCTAAAAAAAGTTTTCAATCACAACATTGTCATTATCAGGGTAGTCACTGTGGTCATCATCTTCACCAAAATTATTATTAGCATCATAAATGCTATTTATTGGAAATCTAGTATGTGTCTACAATTTTGCTATTATTTGCATTTTATTCAATAATTTAGTTACCACTGTGCATGCATCCAAGTTAAAATTTTGAATTAAGAAACAAACAAAAAAACTTAAACCATATCAGGTAGCTTGAATATGTTTTTCTAACAAATTATTCAATAGAATTTTTGGAGCATTGCAAATTCTCAACCAGTATTTATTAACTTCCTCTCTTACTGTCACTACACACAAATATTTAAGAGTTTGAACAGATTTTTTTCAAGTAATATACTATAAATGTTACTACAACATCATGTGTATATCTAAAATTCCCTTGGAAGTAATAAACTCTACTTTTTTTTTTTTTTTTTTTTTTTTGTTTTTTTTTTTGCCAGTCATGGTGCCTGAACTCTGAGCCTGGGCACTGCTCCTCAGCTCTTCAGCTCAAGGCTGGTGCTCTACCACTTGAGCCACAGCACCACTTCCAGCTTTTTCTGCTTACGTGGTGCTGAGGAATCGAACCCAGGGCCTCATGCATGCAAGGCAAGCACTTTACCACTGAGCCACCTTCCCAGCCCCTAAACTCTACTTTTTATTGAAATATTAGTTATTTTACTTGAGGAAACTTTTAGGAAAATAGACTGTATATCTTTGAAATGAAAAATGCCATAGTAGCATAAAAGTTTTAGAGGGAGTCTGTCTTCAGAAATATATATATATATATGTATATATATGTATATATATACATATATATATATCTTTATGTATAGAAAGACATGCATTTTAGAGAGAATTTGTCTTCAGAAATATACACATATATCTAAATTTATGTGTAGAAAAAGGTACATTATAGTCAAACTAAAATCTTAAAACATAATTAAAAATTAAAAAAAAATACATCAAACCAAGTGCCAGTGGCTCACGCTTATAATTCTAGTTACTCAGAATGCTAAGATCTTAGAATCATGTTCAAAATTAGCCGAGACAGAAAAATACTTGTTAGACACTTATCTCCAATTAACCACTCAAAAACTGGAAGTAGGTCTGTAGCTCAAGAGGAAGAGTGCTGGCCTTGAACATAAAAGGTCTTAATGATAGTGCCCAGACCCTGCAACCACCACCCAATCCACTACCACCACCACCACCACCACCACCACCACCATCACCACTACCACCACCACCACCATGACCATCACCATCACCACAACCACCACAACCACCATAACCATCACCACCACCACCACTACCAACAACAATAATAAAATATAACACATTAATTTCACAAAAGCATATTTTAACTGCTATAAACATTTCTTAGAAACATGACTATATACCCCTGGAAAATGTTCAGTAAAAGGTGTAGAATATTTATGTCTAAGTTAAAGTTAAAGATATGACTATTTAAGTCCTTCGCCCACTTATTTATTGGGCAGTTGTTTCTTTGAGGATTTGTTGTTGGGGGGTTTAATTTTTTGAGTTCCAAATATATTTTAGATATGAAACCTTTGTCCGTTGTATGGCTAGTAAAGATCTTCTCCCAATCCATGGGCTTTCTATTGATCTTGCTAGCTATGTCATTTGCCCTGCAGAAGCTCTGCAACTTTATGCAATCCCATTTGTCCAACCTTTCTTTGATTTGTTGTGTTTCCGGGTCTCTATTCAGAAAATTTCGGCCTGAGCCAAGGAGACCTAGGGTTTCTCCTCTTCCATCCTGTAATGTATTCAGAGTGTCTGCTTTGAGTTCAAGGTCTTTGATCCATTTGGAGTTGATTCTGGTGCAGGGTGATATATAAGGATCTAGCTTTAGTTTTCTACATGTAGTTAACCAATTTTGCCAGCACCATTTACTGAAGAGGCTGTCTTTCTTCCATTCTATTGTTTTAGCTCCCTTATCGAAGATTAGATGGCTATACGTCTGTAGGTTTATTTCTGGGTTTTCAATTCTATTCCATTGGTCCTGAGGTCTGTTTTTATGCCAATACCAAGCTGTTTTGATTACTATGGCTTTATAGTAGAGTTTGAAATTTGGTATTGATATTCCTCCAGCAGTGTTCTTTCCATTGAGGAGCGTTTTTGCTATTCGGGGTCTTTTATTGTTCCATACGAATTTTTGGATTGCCTCTTTTATTTCCTAGCAGTATGGAGGTTCCTCAAAAGACTTCACATAGATCTCCCCTATGACCCAGCAATCCCACTTTTGGGCATTTACCCAAATGTTTACAAACAAGACCACACTAAAGCTACCAGCACAACTATGTTTATTGCAGCATTATTTACCATAGCTAAGATATGGAACCAACCCAGATGCCCCTCAGTAGATGAATGGATCAAGAAAATGTGGTATATATACACAATGGAATTCTATGCCTCCATCAGAAAGAATGACATTTCCCAATTTGTTAGGAAATGGAAAAACTTGGAAAAAATTATATTAAGTGAAGTAAGCCAGGCCCAAAGAAACATAGGTCCCATGGTTTCCCTTATTTTCAATATCTAGTATATGTATGAGTCAAGCGGAAAAGGTCAGATAATGTGATGTCAGGAAAATGAACGCTTAGATATGTATTTTAATGTTTTTTTCATTTTCCTTTCTAACGCATTTATAAGATTATGTCTTTGTTGCTTTGTATGTCCCTCCCCCACAGTATAACCCCTGCTTTCACTATATTTGATGTCAGTATAACTTGTGGAGGAGATGGGGAAAAACCAGTTGTTTAAGGATACAGGTGGACCTGTTGCAACAATAAGAAATACAAGTTGTCAGGTACAAAACGAGCTTTACAACGTTGGTGCGGGGGGGGCGGGGGGTGGGGGGAAGGGGGGAAAGGAGAAGGATTGGGATTGGGGGGAGGGGGGAGGCTGGGAAGGGATGTGAAGTGTAAACAAAGGAGGAGGCTGCAATGCTTGGTAAGAAATGTACGCATTATCCTGCCCATGTAATTGTAACCCCTCTGTACAGTATGTTCACAAATAAAATTAAATTAAATTTTAAAAAAGATATGACTATTTAGATTGTTTAGATATTTATGTAAATGATTAATAACTAAGAATAATGATATGTAGGTAATATATTGGGACTGGTCTTTTGTTCTAGTTTATGATACTAATAAAATTATATTTGTAATGATTATATCAAATTACTCTTGATTGGTATTTGAGTTATAATGAGTGACAAACATATTTAAATGATTTCTAAAGGAAAAGATCATTTTCTTAATGGTATCAATTTTTTCATAATTTCAAAAAAATTAGGAAAATGATTCCAAGCCTTGTTTGCTCTAAGACTATATCTTTTTTCTTGTTCTAGTTTTCATATGTTCTTAGCTTAGAAATTAAAATTCCGAAAATTCAATGGATGTTGGAATTCAGGAACATCTTCGTATATACTAGTATTGGAGTCCTTGAATTAGAACTTTTTCTTTTTTCATGTTTTTAAAATTTTTATTTATTTTTTTATTGTGAAAATACTGTACAGAGGGGTTACAATTACATGGGCAAGATAATGAGTACATTTCTTATCAAGCATTGTAGCCTCCTCCTTTGTTTCCCCTTCCCATCCCTTCCCATCCTTCCCCCTGTCCCCCACCCAATCCTCCCCGTCCCCCCCCACCAAAGTTGTAAAGTTCGTTTTCGACATAACGACTTGTACTTCTCATTGTTGCAACAGGTCCACCTGTATCCTTATTTAAACGACTTGTTTTTCCCCTTCTCCTCCACAAATTATGGTTATTGTGTGTTGTGTTTGTTTTCACTGTTATTGGCTCTTATCTTGAGAATTCTCTTTTTCTAGCAAAGAAGAGAAAAGCAATTAGATTGAGCAAGTAGCATAATGGCTTTCACAAAATGCAGATGTATAGAGTTGGGTCTTCTGTCATTTGCTAAAAGCTTCTTCCAGAAAAGGTTATCAATTACCTATAAGTGATAAATAATTCCAAGATATTCCAGTTATCACATATACTTTTTGATTCAGTTATCTCTGAATAAACTCAAAACATAAAGAAATCACATCTTTGTTTTAAAAGCTGTAATTTTCAAAGAGTTTTTAGCCAACATTAAAAACATCTTTTTAAGTATTCTGCATTTTGTGTGAAGTATTTTTAACAATAGTTTTTGATAACATTAATACACAAGCAATATATTACCTCCTTTTATTGTATACATTTTAGTGCTTTGGAAGTGAATTGTACCTTCATAGGTTTTCAAAGCCTAATTTCACAAACTTGCATTTTTCAAATAGAAATTCTGTAACCTTTAGAACAGACACTAAAATAGATTTAAAGTACAACTACAGAAATTTGTCCAGCATACATCCACTATAGTGTGTCTTTTCAAAATTTCTTTTGGGGGATTATTTGCAGGGTCTCACACATACTATTCAAGTGCACTCACTGTCAATGAGCTATATTCTCTGTCCGAACAAGTTTTTTGCTTCTCTTTGGTACATACATATAAGTGGAATGGCTGAATCATATACAATTCTCTTTGACCTTTTGAAGACTTGAAAATTTGCTTGCTAAAATGAATGTAGTATTGTACAAATTGATCTGCTATGTAGAGTATATCAATTTCTCCACAAATACATTAATATATTTTGTGTCATCTTTTTATATTTTAGTCACACTAATTTTTTTGTATTTTATCCTAGACAATAAAAAGGAACTTATTTCATAGACTTCTCCTATTGACTATTAATTTACATATGTTATTTTATTTATTTATTTATTTTTGGTCAGTCACGGGCCTGAAATCTGGGTCTGGCTGTTGTCCCTCAGCTCTTCAGCTCAATGCTAGCACCCTACCACTTGAGCCATGGTGCCACTTCCAGCCTTTTTTGCTTATGTGGTTCTGAGGAATCAAATCCCGGGCCTCATACATTCAAGGTAAGCACTCTACCACTGAACCACCTTCCCAGGCCTACATATATTCTTTAGAGGAATGTCCTATTCAAAAAACTTTATATAGAATTAGAAGATATAAAAATACTTACGACTCTGAAACATTATAACTTACAGCTTTAACAAATATGTTCCCTCTTTCTGTGGGATATCTTGTTTACTTCTGTTATAATGTCCTTTGAATTATGAAGGGTTATCAGTTGATGTTATCCAGTTTATTCTTGCTTTTCTTTAGCCACTAAGGCCTTCAGTGTCAAATATTTTGAAACCTTTACTGGTCCAATGTCATGAATGTTTACATTTATGTTTATAGATTTGTACATCTCACACTTAATATGATAATTATTTTTATTTTAAATTTTGTGTAAGGATCAAGGTAGTAGTCTAAGATCATTCGTTAAATCTAGAGAGGCAATAGTGCCAACATAACCATTTAAGATATTATTTTTATTTCATAATGTCATGTCATCTTTTTCAAAATCTATTGACCATAAGACTAAGAATTTATTTTTGACAAATATGTTACATGCTTCTGTGTGTTCTTATAGTAGAACTATGGTGTCATCACTACTGAAAATGGTAATAAGAGTCAAACCTAGTATGAGTGCTCAAGCTGTACCATTTTACAAGATTGTTCTGACTGATCTGTATTTTTTTGAATTTACTCGTAAGTTTATGGAGCAGGTGGACCAATATTCTACAGAAAAATCTGGATGTTTGATAGTTGCTCATATTTTGTACCTTGCAAAAACACAAGACCCCAAATATTATATATAGAAAAACTGTCTTTAGAGAGTGTTTGAAACAACTAAAATTAATTTAGAAATGAGTTAAGACTTAGATAATGCTATAACACAATAAAGCTGAATGATAATTGCTTGAGCTATATAACATAGGAGATTGAGAGGAGACAGAATGATGAACCACATAGGAGTTGAATGTCATTGATATTATGTTTCAATCAAGTTTCTTTTTAGTCCACCTAATACTTTGGACTGAGAGTCAGAGAACATGGGAAAAAATAAAATAGAAAATGAAGCTTTGTATAGATCTGTTACAATATAAAAATTTTAATAGGAATATGATAATTAATTTCCAAAACAATAAGAGAAAGAATAAGTAAACTCTAAAAATAAAAAGAATGACAAGAGAAAAGAAGCAAAGTAAAACCATTATCAATAACAAATAAAAGAGTAAGGCAGTGGAAATATTCTGAATAACAAAATTGCTAATGTGGATAGAATTTGGATCACATTTTATCATATACAATTTGATAAAACATACTAGAAATGAAAAATTTTAAAGTCATAACTTAAAACACTAATTAGATAGTTACACTGAGAGTATAGCTACTTAGTGGTAAAGCATTGTCCTAGCATATGAGAAGCAATGGTTTGACCTCCTCAGCATTACAAAGTACACAAAAACAACACATAGATACACACACACACAAACACCACATACACACATTTGGAATATTGATATTATCATATTTAAACAGAGAAAATGATCACAAATAGTAAAAGTATCCTAATATATGAAATCATAATATTGCTTGTAGTATTTTAAACTGTTTAACAGAAATAAAATAATCACAATATACTTAGGTGCTTATAGATAAAGCAGATTAAAAATTGAGAATTAGAAGAGATGAGAACCTTTGCAAACAAGTTTTAAATAATAAACATTTTGAAATATGTGTATTTTAATTTGACAAATGATTGGTTACTGGTGTTGGAACTCAAGATTTAGAATATACTAAGTAGCTGCTCTATATCTTGCTAGGGAAGGCAATATCTCTAATCATTTCACTGTGGATATTGTTGAAATTCAGGCTCTCCTAAATCACAATCCCTAGTTGAACTTTCCACCATACCTGGAAAACAGAAGCCACACATCACCATGCCTAGCTCAAACTCTTTTTTTTAAATCAAGGTACAAATATTTAGAGAAAGTGACCAGGTAATAGAGCCTTTCTTAATAAAATATGTGCTTCTTGAAAATACAGTAAGAAAATACAGTAAGTAGTTATTACCTGGACAAATATGTTTAGAACCATAAGAAAATAGATTTATTTAAATTCACCAACTATATAACAAGTAAGAAAATAATGATAAAATATTTACATTTTAAATATTTTAAGAGCAAAACATATGTGTCAGAGTAATTTACATATGTAAAAATCATGCAAAATTAAATTAATCCCTACAACTCTGAAAAAAGAATTATCCTAAAGAAACAAAAGAAAATAAGTAATTAAAATTACAAAAATTGAAATTTAGAAAACAAAATGAAGTATACTCTTTATCTGACTTAAATATCTGTAACCCCTCTGTACATCACCTTATAATAAAAATAAAAGTGCATGAAAAAATAAAACAAAAGTATCAACTGATCATTAGTAACAGCAAAAGCATCAGTAGTTTTTTATGTTTAATATATATTTTTATTGTAAAGATACTGTACAGAAGGGTTACAGTTACATGAGTAAGGTAATGAGTATATTTCCTATGGAGCATTGTTACCCACTCCTTTGTTTCCCCCCTACTATCCTTTCCCTCCCTACCTCCCCAAAATCCTCCCCGCCCTAAGTTGTAAAGTTTGTTTTCAATGTAGTGTCTTGTACATCTCATTGTTCCAATGAGTCAACCTGTATCCTTGTTTCAGCATTTTGTTATTTACTTTCCCCTGCCCCAATTAGAAAAATGTGTATACAAGATTCAGGGCCCCAGAATCAAATACAGTGAAAACTGGGGTTATATCAGTAGATTATTTTGAGTGTACAAAAATTGAGGGAGAGGATAACTGTTCCATAAGAAATGTACTCATTACCTTACTTATACTGCAACCCCTCTGTACATCACCTTTACAATAAAATTAAATGAAATTTAAAAATAAACCAAATAATATACCTGTTAAGAAGTTTTAGAAGCCATTAGTTAAAAACTGTAAAATATCTACTTTAAGTATCAGAGGAGTATACTTGATGATAATATTTAGTTCTCTTTTTTTTTTATTGTGAAAATACCGTACTGAGTGGTTACAATTACAAGGGCAAGGTGATTATCAAGCATTGTTGCCTACTCCTTTGTTTCCCCTTTCCATCCCTTCTCAACATAACGTCTTGCACATCTCATTGTTGCAGTGGGTGGGTCCACCTGTATCCCTAGTTAAACAACTTGTTTTTTTCCCCTTCCCCTCCCCAAATTATACCAACATCAAATACAGTGAAAACAGTGGTTATACTGTGGGGGAGGGACATACAAAGCAGCAAAGAAATCATCTTATAAATATATTAGAAACAATAGCAAGAAAGAAAAACCATTTGAGTCCTTATCTTTGGGTTCATTTTGCCTAACATTGATGAAAATTAAATTAAATATTTAAAATTAACTTCAGTAGAAAAGCAAAAGGTTTAAAAAAACTGTTACAAAGTAAAGTAAAAATCAGAATATATTACTATTAACAATAATCTTAAGGTGTATTTATAGTGATGGTCAAATAGATAAGAAGTGAGGAATTTGCCATTCGTTTGCACTTAAGAAGTGAGAAAGAATTCTCTATATCTTATTAAATATATCTCAGGTTTAATGAAACTATTCTGGCACATCATCTGATAATCAGATAAAAATGGTATTAGAGCAAAGAACAGATTGTTCCATGTTTTTTCATATTAATGTATATACTTATTTTGGTTGTGGAAAATTGTGGGGATTTCAACTTGGGGTATTGTTCTTGCTATGCTGGCATCATATCAGTGGTTAATTTTAGAATAGGGGTTCCTTTTTCACCAGAACATGCACCTGATCTGTCTGTCCTTATTTATAGCTTTCCCATCATCACTGGCATCAGAGTTAAACACCAACTTGTCTAGCTTCCTACCCTGGTTGACCTGGATTCTGCAGTCTTTCCTATCTTAGCTCTCAAGATGGTGGAAATGATGCAATGCACCCAGCTATAGATTGATAAGGAAGTCCAATAAGTTTTGGTCTGGGTTTTGTTCTCAAGCCTCCTATGTAGTTAAGAGAACAGGTGTAAGCCCCTGGTGCCAAGCTGTGACAGTATGTTTAAAGCAATTAGCCACATGAATGACTTAGGCTAGTGATTACCTGAGGAAAAGAGTAAAAGAACAGTGAAGCATAGAACAGACAGAATTTTAACTAGTTACTCCAAGGCGAGTAACCTTAGCTAGCTACTCGGGAAATCTGAGGACTATTGTTCAAAGACAGCCCAGTCATGAAAATACATGAGATTATCTCCTATTAACCACCAAAAAAGCCAGAAGTGGAGCTGTGGCTCAAGTGGTAGACCACTAACCTTTAGCACCAAAGCTTAGGGACAGTGCCCAGGCCCTTTTTTTCAAGCCTCAGGAGTGATGTGTGTGTGCATGAGCACGTGCAAATGCATGCACCCCCCCCTCCACACACACACACATACATGAGTATTTCAATGTTAAGGTCTTTATCTTTTTACTTTGCTGTACTTTTTTTATTTCCCTATATTAGTTCACACATTAACAAAATCAACTAAGCACCTATTTACACACATCTCATCATGTTTCTCCAATGTCTACTCTCTTTTTGGAAGCCTGCATTTATTTGACCCAAAAGTAAATTATTCAGGAGGCCAGTTCACCTCTCTAAACTCTGTAATACTAGATGATTCTTTAGGTTCTTCCTAGCAATATGATTTTGTGAAATCCTGCATCAAGCAGCATATTTCTTTCACTAGAAGGAGAGCCTCTGTCAAACAATTAATAATAGGGTTTTTCCTTGTGGCAAGCATCTGTATTTTTTTTTATTATTTTCATATAATTCCTGACCTGTCTGTGTATGACAAAGACTGCTGTGATAATGAAACGACCCTTCTTAAGGCTTAGCTTCCTTATACAATTCATAGACGTGAAGGTGTTTAAATACTACTGGAATTGCTTTGGAATAAATAATGTTCACCTTGACTATCTTTAGAAAGAAGAACTGGTTTCTCAGCACTTTAGGTAAGGACTTGAGTGAAAGAAACAAAAGGAAAAGTGAAGAACAACTCAACACATGCATTCAAATGAAACAAAACAACCCAAGAAAACACAAATTAATTCAGTACTCAAGAACCTACAGGAAATACAAAGATTTTTAATCAAGTATGAAAAGCATATGAAAATCCTGACTATACGGGAGGCTATTGTTATTAGGATAGTGGTTACAGGCCAGACTGGACAAAAAGATTTGGACACAGTGCCATGCACCTAACTTCTAGAAAGACTGATATAAAATGGACTGAGCCCAAGATCATATACAAGTACGAGCTGGATTCTATCTGGAAAATAATCAGGATAATTTAGGGCTGGGGACATGGCAAAGTGGTAAGGACACCCATTTATTTTGGGAAACATAAGACACTTAATTCAAACTCTAATACCATAGTTTTAGAGTATTTAAGAAAAAACTATCATTTAAAATATTTGGAATAATTGTAATATTTGAGTATTTGAGTGAAGAAAAATCCATGAGAATGACCCATGTTGCAATACTTTCTACTTAAGTGATAATATGATGTGGTACTCCAGACATAACAGTTACCTTGCAAATTAGCATGGACGTGCATTTGGGTGATGGAAATAATCTACTTACATAGGTATATATTAAATAGATATTTTTGTAGATTGTAGTTCTTGAACTCAGAGCCTGATTGATGTGCCTGAGCCTTTTCTCTCAAGGCTAGCTCTCTACTACTTTGAACCACAGCTCCAATTCTGATTTTTCTGTTGGTAGTTTGGAGATAAGAGGTTCTTGGACTTTCCTACCCAGGTTGGCTTCAAACCATGATCCTCAGTTCTCATCTTCCTTAGTAACCAGGTTCCAGGCATGAGCCAGTTGATATTTTTTAATAATTTTGTAAATTGTACAGTTACATAAATTATAAATTATTGTTGTAACTTGTATAATATATGTGTATGTATATATCAATGCATACTGATAGAAATATTTCAACATATTTTTATCTGTAGTAGGTTTATGAAATCATCCTTTGTTTCAAAATAAAATGGATACAGAAGTTAATAAGGAGCAAGAAAAAGGGAATTGCCACATATTTCTTGTTGTTGAATGGAATATGAGTTGCTAGAAACATTTTGGGAAAACCATCCTTACTTTAGCAAAATGGATAATCGGTATTAATTCCAATCCATCTATTTGCCTATATTGTGCATCCTCACCCATGAGTGTCGCTTTTTGCCTTTGTATTTAGCTCACCTGTTAAAATTTAAGGGATAGATGAAGTAATCAAATAATGGTTAAAGTAATAATAACTGATGCTATGATTTAGAGCTGAAAATACTTTTAAATATAATAATTGTTAATTAAATTGCATTTTTCTCACTTTTACTGTATTGTCATGTCTCTTATTCCTACAGTATGAAAGTACATAGAAGATTCTCACTAAATTATGTGTACAGTTATAAAAATAAAAATAAAAAATGCATTGAAAGAATATGGGCATGGTGTAGTTTTATCTCATTGTGACTTGTAGGGGGTAGTGTGTTTTGAAGGAATTGGGAAAAGTTGTGATGGAGATGAAGGGAGGGATGTGTTTATTCCAGAAAATTGGTTAGATGATTGCTCCCAGAAAGATAGTGATGACTTCTTCCCAAAGGTTACAGTAAAATCACTTTCACAACCATTTTCATTGCTGCACTATTAACCATAGCCAAGTTATGGAAACAACCCAGATGCCCTTTGGTGGAGAGATGGATGGACAAAGTGTGGCATATATACACAATGGGATTGCACCCATCCATTATGAAGACTGTTACTACATTATTTACAAAGAAATGAATAGATCTAAAAATATGTTAAGTAAAACAAGTCAGGCCCAGACACACAAGGATGCATATTCGCTCTCATATAGGAAGCTAGAACTTCATACAAGTTTACGAAAATGTATTAACCGAAGCATGCTATTTGCACAAGAGTATTTAAAAGGTGTAATTTCTTATAAAATTTAGCTCACAATCCAACAAAATAAATACCAGGAAACTATCACTTAGAAGATGGTAGGGGAAGTCAAAGGGAGAGAATAAAGAAAGTTATGGAGGAACAGAGTGAAGTCATAATATTCAATGCAGATAGTATGAAACTAGAAAAAAATGAAAGTGGGTTTAGGTTTGGAAGAGTGTGAGAAAGTGATGTGAAGATCTATTGAATTTCTAAACTGATTTGTTGAATGGAAATTCCTTTGTACAACTATTTAAGATAATAAAAGTATAATTAAAAACAATGGAGACGTCTGATTTTAAACAGTTCTCTTAAACCATGAGCCAATATAATAGTATCCTCCTCAGAAATAGTCTTTTCAGGTGTTTTTTCAGTGACAGAAAACTGACAACCCAATGAATATCAATACATCACATTGTACATCATAAAGAGACACAATATAAAAATCACAGTAAAAATGTTAGAATTCATTACATGATAAAATAACAGCTAGAATGCATCAAATTCTGATTCATTATTTTTCCAAGTATTTAACCTGTGTTATCTAATTTAAGTCTCACAATAATACTATAAGTTGGAACTACTTCCATTTTTATTTCTCAGATGATGATATTGAAGTTTTCAGAGTTGGAATTACTAGTACAACATTGCTCACATGTTAATTGTTAGCTTGAAGCCCATCTGCCACTGTATCAGATAACTTCATTCTATTTTTATGAATAAAATATCAGCAATTAGTCTACTAATTCTAGGAAATTTTTCCCAGAATTATTATGTAGACTCTAATAATATTTCACTTTATCTTTGTTAGAAAGTATGTAACTATAATATGAAAACTTCAAGTTCATAATCAGTTTATACCTCCCTGGTGAAAGGAACTGCTAAACTATAACATTCTTGATTTCTAGCTCAAAATTGTAGAAGTCAAAGTTTACTCCATGACTCAATACTGCTGTGCTTGGGAACCCCATCTCTATTTAACATAGTCTTACTGAAAGAATGACCTGCCCAATTCCTGACGGAAACAGACTGCAGGTCTTATGGAACAATCATTTCCACATTGTAGTTTCCTTAAGTTGTTTACCATTAGAAGTATTTGATTCCTTTTTATACCAAATATTTTTAAGAGAAATATACTACTTTAAAATGCTATTAAAAAATAAATAAAATGCTATTAAAGCAAGACTGATTAAAAAAATCACCTTTGACCCCAGATAAATATTTTTCTTTCATATACCCAACAATACAATCTGACATCATTAATCTTAGAAATATAAGTTTAAAAAATCATAGACACCACCGGTTGCCGGTGGCTCACACCTGTAATCCTAGCTACTCAGGAGGATGAGATCTGAGGATCATGGTTCAAAGCCAGCCTGGAAAGTCCATGAGACTCTTATCTACGATAAACTGCTAGAAAACTGGAAGTGGCGCTGTGGCTCAAGCTGTAGAGTGCTTCCCTTGAGCTGAAGAGCTGAGCCTAAGCCAAGAGTTCAAGCCCCAGGACGGATAAAAAATAAATTAATAAATAAATCATAGACACCCAAACCTAAGCATGAATTAAAGATTCTCCAACTTGTGAATATAGTTGGTTTAAAAAGACATCGATATTAGTGCATTTTTTAGGTTTCTTTTGATACTGAAGATTCAATTATAAACTATAAACACTTGAAAACAATTGATTTCCTTGGAAGTAGGACAAAAAATGCAAGATTAATCCTAATCATTTAAAAAGACCTTTATTTATACTAGAAATTCACTCATAACTGCAAGGATTTTAAAAATAACTAAAGTACAGAAACACAAATGAAACAATTTAACTGCATTATCTACATTCAAAGGACTGTGTTAATAGAAAACAGAGTTATATTAATAATTAGCTTGGCAAACTCACTTGCATTCTTTTATTCCATTCCATTTAGTTTCATAAAAATTGGATTTTCATAAAATGATGCATGAAAAGCCTATATATCCACATACATTTTTAGATCTTAATAATATTTATTTCAGAAATGTCTTTAGCTCTAGAGTCAATATATGTGTCATATATATATATATATATATATATATATAAATGCATATAACATGAACTGAAATAATTCTAAAAATATTCAAAAGCTTATCAGAAATTGTAAGACTCGCTCTGGGATGTTTTGTATATTGAAAAAGATATTCGAAAAGCCTTAATTGTTAAAGTAGTGATAGTTACTGCCAACCTAAGTGCCATTAGTGAAGATACCTTTGCATGTACAAAACAACTTCAAATAAATCTGCAATCTGGAGATAACACATGCTTTTTCTTTTTGAAGGAATATCTAACAAGCATATCCACAACAATACTGATTTTGAGTCAATATGATAAGATATTCAAATGTAATAACTATGGGGTTGATTATCTCAGTGAGAATAAATATGATCTTACAAAGAAACTTACTTTTAACAGAAATCCAGAAAAAGTTTATCCACCTTGTATTTCACAGGAATAACCAGAGAGTTATACCTGTTTGGTGAAGTCTGTCATACTAACTTAATGAGTATATCGCAAAAGTATAACCAATTTAAGAGGCCAAATACATATTTTATATTTACAGTCATCACATCAATAACATTACCTAATTATGTCTGTATCTTTTTACCTAACAAGCTAGTAAGAGCTGAAACTGTTCTCTTTTATCTAACTTAATGTTGTAAATGCTTTGATTATAATGATGTTATCATTTGACAAATAAAATGTACAGAAGGCTGATTCCACTGAGATGATATGAGAGAACACTGATAAATACAAAGTTTGCAACACAGTTGACTCTCTTCAGCCTCACCCTGTCCATATCTGCCAGTAACATTGCAACATCACAAACATACACACGCATATATACACATACACACATGTGTGCATGCCAAATATAGGGTCTATTGTACAAAAAGTTCAAATAAAATATTAGTGATTAGTACAAATGATAATTTATTTTATCACACAATAATATACAATCCAGTCACCACAGGTGTTACATTTTACCCGCCTCTCCACATGATCACTTAATATATTTTTTAAATTAATGTATTAATTAAATTAATGTATTAATTAAATTAATTAATTAAATTAATGTATTTATTTGGTGCTAATACTAGGGTTTGAACTCAGAGCCTGGCTCCCTGGTTTGCTGGTTACTTTCAAATCAGAATCTAATGGACGTTTTTTGCCTGATCTGGTTTCAAAACAAAATCCTCAGATTTCACCTTTCTGATTAGCTTTCTGGTTAAAGACATGATCCACCAGTGTAGATTCTACTTTTTCCTCTATACTTATCTAATGCACATACTTAGATAGTAATTTAAAACTGAAAGTATAGAAACACTAAGAATAATGATAATATTGTCCTGTCAGAAATTCAAGTTACTAATTTAAATTTCTTCTTAAGACTAAACAGAGAAAAATACCAGGATATAGTATAAGAGAACTCACTATTGAGAATATAAGCTTTAAGAGCTGTCTAATAGACCCATTATTTATTGTTACCCAACAATAGAAAAAAATGTATAATGAAGTAGTAGAAGTCCTTTATATAGCAACTTAAATTGATGGGTTTTTTTTCTTTAAAGATACTTGTTTTCATCTAAAAAAATGTAGGCCTGACCATTGTCCTCAATGGATTTTTATGATTGAAGGTACTTAGTGAAAAGTCAAAATGTATTAGTAGTCCTTTGCTACCAATTAAATCTCAGTTTTTCTTCTTGGAGAATATAATAATCAAAGGGTGAAATGTGAGCAAACAACAGTTCAGAAGCATGATTCCAGTGGGAGTGGATCACCAGTAATTACTCCTAGTTACCATTTTCCACAAAGTTTTGTCACAGATATGATCAATCTACCTTCTCCAGCTGCTTTCCTAGGTTGGAGCTGTTACTTCATTGTAAAGTGTAATTCAACTGATTTCAGTAAGATCAGTTACTAGAATTATCAAGGATTTAGATTCTTGTCTGTATTTTGGTCAAAGTTATGTCTCTATATGTAGGATACTAAAATGTACTAATTTCTAGTAAATTCAAGTAAATTCATAAATCCTATTTGCATTTTTTCTTTTTTTGAAAGAAGAAAATTCTGCAGGGCTCCGGTGGCTCACACCTGTAACCCTAACTACTCAGCTACCCAAATATTTCCCTAGTTGGAGTTCATATAGATATGCTTCATTATATATAGTCCTATAGACTAAGCAGTTGGGTTATTGAGAACCTGTGTTAAGAATATCACATACAGTAGGGAGCCGGTGGCTCACAACTGTAATTCTAGCTACTCAGGAGGCTGAGGTCTGAGGATCACGGTTCAAAGCCAGCCTGGGCAGGAAAGTCTGTGAGACTCTTATCTCCAATAAACCACTAGAAAACTGGAAGTGGTGCTGTGGCTCAAGTAGTAGAACGCTCACCTTGAGCTGAAGAGCTGAGGGACAGCGCCCAAGCCCAGAGTTCAGGCCCCACGACTGACAAAAATAAATAAATAAATAAATAAAATTAAGAAATAAAAAAATTCTGTTTGCTGTATAAGTTGATCAGAGGCATGGATTTTATGACTAGCTAGGTCATTGCACATCTCTCTCTTTCAGGGTTCTCATAGATAATATGATCACTCCATAGTTATCCTAATTTATTTTGTTTTATATTTTTATTTGCATGGTATCACTTCCTGCTCTGCCTTTTTTCCAAATGCTGTATATAGAAGGTGTTATTCATATTTTCCCCTTCCTAGAATAAGCTGTACATGCAGACACCACAGGTTCTTATTTTTATTCGGTAGCTTTGAACACAGAGTAACATCTTTCCTCTGCTCTTTATCAAATTGCTACTCTCCAATTAGAATAATGGAAAATATTATTATCCTTCAAAGTCATTTATAAATATGAATGTAGCTAGATATTGTATAAAAATTTCCTTGATGCATTCTGAAGAGATTAATGGCAATAAAGTATGAAGTATGTATTTGAATACAGTGCTTGTCCTCAAAGTTTTTACAACCAATTTAGGGACAGGAGGAACAAGTATGGAAAGAAATTTAAAAAATAACAGCATCAGCTAGCTAACACATGAGTCAAAACGAGTGGCTGTTGCAAAGAAAGTAATTAATCTTTTTTTTTGGTTGATTGTGGGGCTTGAACTCTGGGCCTGGGCGCTGTCCCTGGCTCTTCACCTCAAAGCGAGCGCTCTACCGCTAGAAGCACAACGCCACTTCCAGTTTTTGAATGGTTTATTGGAGATAAGCGTCTCACGGACTTTTCTGCCTGATCCTCAGATCTCAGCCTCCTGAGTAGCGTGAAACACCAGCGCCATGCAGAAAGTAATTAATAAAACCAAAATTGGGAAATGAACCCTAAGATATGTATTCAAATGTTTTTTTTCTTTCATGCGACTGTTTCTAACACATTTATAAGATTATTTCTTTGTTGCTATGTATGTCCCTACCCCAAAGTATAACCCCTGCTTTCACTGTATTTGATGTCGGTATAATTTGTGGAGGGGAAGGGGAAAAACAAATCGTTTAAATAGGGATATAGGTGGACCCATTGCAACAATGAGAAGTACAAGTCGTTATGTTGAAAACAGCTTTACAACTTTGGTGCAGGGGGTGGAAGAGAGAGATGGGGAGGATTGGGGGGGGGGCGGGGGAGGATTGAAAGGTATGGGAAGGGGAAACAAAGGAGGAGGCTACAATGCTTGATAAGAAATGTAGTCATTATCTTGCCCATGTAATTATAACCCCTCTGTACAGTATTTTCACAATAAAAAACAAAAACAAAATTTACCAACGATGCAGAAGGTTAAAGGTTGGTATGATGGTAACATCGTCTTGGAGGAAGTACATATTTATATTGTATATATTTATACTCTCCGAATATGGCAGTACACAGGGGTTCTTGTGTTCTGTATTATTGTCTGCATTAAACTACTTATATTTAAATTTAGGGACAACACAATTTGTTACAATGGTATTTGCTGCCATTTTAATTCAGATTTATTCCAGTATTAGGATGGTAAATTTATTGACAATTTTTGATGAACAAATAAAAATCTCAGTTGCAGTTGGGCACTGGTGGCTCATGCCTGTAATCCTAGCTTCTCAAGAGGCTGAAATCTGAGGATAGCAGTTCAAAACCAGCCTAAGCAGGAAAGTCCATGAGACTCTTATCTCCAATTAACCACCAGAAAATCAGAAGTGGTACTGTGGCTCAAGTGGTAGAGTGCTTGCCTTGAGCTGAACTTCTCAGGGACAATGCCCAGGCCCAGAATTCAAGCCCCATGACTGACCAAAAAACAAACAAACAAAAAAACAGTCACTTGTTTTTCTAAATTTTCTGTTAACATTCTTGTATTATGTATACATTTTATTGTGTTTATAGATTATCATGTTGTTGGCCTCTTTTCTCTCGGTAGGTGCATTAATGGAGAAACACAAGTCAATAAATCATGTCCTTTTGTAATTATTACAATGGTCAAGAATGTGAAGGTGGCAAGGGTAATTCGAATAGATCACTGATGGTCTTTGTGTAGGTTAAGTGGGTTAGTTTTATATTGCAGTGCTGTTTGAGATGTCAGCTCCCAACACGATCAGTAGTCTGTGCCAGCACGTAAATCAACTCCTTGTGTTCTTCAACAAGAACATCTTGCTATGGAAGGGAAAAAAGTAAATTCAATTAAATATTGTACTTAGTTTTACATGTGATTTACTTCTTGGCTCAAGTTCTTTGCCTTGCGGCTGACCAGTAAGTAATATTATACAATTGATTGCGGATCCATGTAGCTAGCACATGTTGTTCCATACCATGTTTACATTAATATTTGATTTTCTCATTCTCTCCTTTCTCTCTAAAATGTATAACAGAAAATGTGTATATATATGTAGGTATTATATACATACTTATGTATATATCTACCTTGTTGACTTTGTGATTTCAGAAAGGATCTACTAGGAAAAAGGACACAACTCTGTATATTCACATTATTTGAGATGTAATGTTCTCCTACAGTCTCCAAAATATCTATCCTTACTTTATGAACAACAGTGCCTTAATAAAGAGTTGTTTTTTAGGACTTAAGATTCCATTTCTCACACACACACATACTATCAGGTAAGATATGAGTTAATTCAGAGGATACATTATCTTCAGCAAATTATCACCAATAGTACTTCCTGGATACTTGCTGACTACCTTAATCTACACCATAGATAATCCAGAAGGTATGGTAGCTGCCCTGAATTCAAGGAGCTAGATATGTGAAAACAAAAATAAGAAAATGTTATGTTCACTCAAACTTATTTATAGGCTATGCTAAGAATTCCTAAAAGTAAAATGAATGCTACAGGTCAGAAGAGTTTGGGGAAAGCCAAGACTCTTAATTGTGTTAGCCTAAGATTTTATTTTAAAAACACATCAATTCAACTTCTATTAAAAAAATAGATACCACAACTTTCATATATTCTAAGAGTGAATAGTAGGCTAAATATTTACTTTTCTGAGTGTATTATAATCTCACTGATAATGTGGTAATTAAGTAGATATCAGGGGTCTGTTAAACCTGTAATCTCTGTTATCTAAAGAATTGATTTAGGAAGGACTGAAATTTGAAGCCAGTGGTGGTAAAGAGTTAGTAAGACTACATCTCAACCAACTGTCCTGGAAAGAAGTCACGCCTGACAGGCAAAAGTAGGAGGTATGAGACCTGAGGGCCACCATAAGTCAAAATATGAGCCTTATCTGAAAAATAATGGAAACAGAACAAAACAAAACAAAAAAGTGGCTGGAGGTGTGTCTCAGGTATTAGAGCCCCTCCCTACTTAGGAAGGAAAAGGCTCTGAGTTCAAATCCCAGGAATGACTCCCTCCCCACCACACACACACACACACACACACGCACACACACACTACCCACAGACCTAACCTAATGGGACTGTAACACCCACAAATATATTTTTCACTTCTTTTTTTAAATTTATATTGTAAAGATGTTGTACAAAGGGGATACAGTTACATGTATAAGGTAATAAGTGCATTTTTGTCAGCATTGTTATCCTCTCCTTTTTTGTATTCTCACGATCCCCTTCCCTCCCTTTCTCTTCTCCCTGCAACTCAAAGTTGTAAAGTTCATTTCCAATATAGTGTCTGGTGGGCATCATTGTTGCAATCGGTTATCCTGTGTCCTTTTCTTAGCATTTTTCTTTGTTGTTTTTAATGAATTATGTGACTTTTTTTGTTTCCTTTGTATGCTCTTCCCGCTGTTTTCACTGTACTTGATTTTGATACCCTGCATCTTGTACATACATTTGTCTAATTTAGGAGGGAAAGGGGAACCTCAAATAATTTTTAACATAATGCCAAAAAGCATCACTCAGATCAGTAAGAACAAACATCTAAAAATATCTTAGTCCTGCTATTATTCTTACTTTGTATCTGTTCATCTTGTCATACATGAGGGTATTTCTGAACTGTGTCCCTATAACAAGACTATCAAGAACTTCTGTCTTTCCATGTCACTATGGTACCATGAAGAATAACAAAAACAATGATGCATACCTCTTCACAAACACAGATGCTCAACAATGCTGAGTGTCATAATTTTGAAAATTGCTTTGAATGCCTTTCCCTTTGATTACTTGTTTCTTTTCAACTCTTTTTCTGACTACAGGGATATCTGTGTTTTTAATATTTAATCAGCTTCAGTCTTCTTTCTGTCACTGTTGTAAAGTGCACATAACTTTCCTCAGAACATTTCAGCTTTTATCGTTTTTAATTTTTCCTCCCAGATACAGATTACATCAGCCACCTTACTAACAATCTTTCTTTTGAGGGATACGATTCTAAATCTATTCCAAGCTGACCATCTTATATCATCTTTACTGCAGGTAAATATCTCTATTTAAGTGAAAAATCCAAAAGTTTATAACAGAAGCACTGCCTTCTACAAGTTCTTCCTCACATTTTAGTTAGGAAAAAACTTCTGTTATTTTAGAAATTGAGTTTTAAAATAGAAACAAGACAAGAGAGGAAAATGTAGGCCTGTAGTCTTGAAAAGGCACAAAGAAATAGATAATTCCAGGTTCTAAAGGTTTGATATCCAATAAAGAAAAGTAATTATATTTATTGCCTGAAGCTTTTGTTTGTTCTTTGGCAAAGTTATACATTTATGTTCTCTGATCAGATATATGTTTTTAATTGTGGCAATCTATAAAAAGAAGATCATTTAGTGAAACACAGTGTGGTAAATTTAAACAGATAATATATTTGGAAAAATAATTAAGTTGAAAATTGCTTATGTTGGGAAAGTATGCATTTTCTCTAAAAATGGCAACAGAACGAGATATTACTCTCCTTGTATTTCGAAGTTAAACATAACAGTTATTTAACCTCAGACTCATATTTCAAAACCATATATTCCGACTATTGTTAAATATCTTATATTTTACCTTTTTCATTATTGTTACTAAGAAAAAAAATGTTGAAAATTATCCAGGTGCTAGTGACTCAAGCCTAGCTACTCATGAAACTGAGATGTGAGGATCTTGGTTTGAAGCAAGCCTGGGTAGAAAAGTTGATGTGACTCTTATCTCCAATAAACTACTCAGAAAAAGCCAGAAGTGGTGCTATGGATGAAGTGGCAGAGCAAAAAGAAGCTCAGTGACTGCACTCAGGCCCTGAACTGATGTCTCTGGGAAGGCAAAAAAAAAAAAAAAGCGTTGAAAATTGTGTGCAATTGTGTGCTTCCCAATTTAACTCAGAGCTGTTTGCCAGAAGCCTGAAGTTTTAGGGCAGAAAATTGTCATTTAACTACTATGTAATAAAATTCTCTTCTTTGTTTCAACTCACTTAAATTTCTATAAAAGTTATTTTAAAAAAGAAGTACAAGTGATTAAAATAAATATACTGTAAATCGAGTACTTTTTAAATAACAGAAATCTAAAAATAATCATAAAACTTATTAAATACTAAGTAAAAAAAACGTTGTAGTACATTGTAATGTCATCTTTTTGAATTTTTCATCATGTACCAGACTTTATTCTCATACGAATCCAGATTACTCACAAATTATTATTTTGTGAGAAATAAGATAGTTCCAGGAAATATAAGGAGTTTCCAATATATCTGAAATGTATTTTGTACAAAGTTAATTTTATAGTATTTTTGTTTTGGAATACTTTGGGAATAAAGAATAAAATGTTAGTAAACTATCATACAAGATGTTGCCACAGGGCTCAACGTTATCCCTGAATATCTAACCTAAAGTTGGAAGGAGGTTAAGGGGTTTGCCAGAGGTCTGGGACCAGGTTATTAATTTGAATATAGATAATAAATAAGCACAAGAAGTCAAGGTCATGTATTGGACCAAATCTTGGCAAAATATCAAAATTGACAAATAATTGTCTGAGATGAAGTTGAAGACAGAGGCATGTAGAAGTCTGGCAGTAGGATAATATAAATTAGGAGTGTGATTCCATGGCCAGACTTAACAACTTGAACAGAGGTCCATCAGTTCATAATCAAAATGAGGCAGTGCACAATGATTAGTATCAATATACCTAGATGGTGAAGAAACGTTAATGATTGCAATACTTAGGGAAAGAATGAAAAGGCACAACAGAAATTGTCAGGATGATTCAAAGCTTAGACCAAAAGGGTAAAAAAAAAAAATCACAAAAGAAACTCCATTAAGCAAACAAGTAATCTGAGGATATCTCTAAGGTTTGAAGTCTTCATCTGTCGGGAAGTCTTTCTTACTGGTCTTAAACTTAGCCTGGCCTTAAACACCTGATCACAAAGTATCTTTCTTTCTTAGCTCCTAAATGATTGAAATTACAGGAAATTCATTCTATACAGCCTAATAGGAGAAGACATGGATATAACTAAGTGGCTACTCAAGGCCATCATATATAACTTGAAAAGTGATTGGCAATTTAACTGACAAGGATAGATAGCAATATAATTCTACCTGAAAGCGGGGACTTTTCTACCTTTTTATTTGTAGGGCAGTCACTTGAAAGCACTGACTCCTTTAAAAGTATTAGGTTGGTACACTAAATAAACAGCATTATCCTATTATGTCCACCTAAAAATATATTTCCTCAATTTACTTTTTTCAGTTTGTTAATATTTTTGCTAGTTTATTTGCCTGCTTTCCCGGCACACAATCTTTACTCCCTTGCTCTGTTTTCACAAGCCACTTCTTCATCTTAGAAGGTCATTGTGATTTTCAAGTTTATTTTTCAAGGACAGTTACCCCTCCCAGCTTGATGTTATCCATGAACTTAAGGAGTAAGAGCTCTACTTAATCATCCCAGTCACTGATAAAGATATAGTAATGGACTAGGACAGATTCTGAAACATTGCTCAGTATCCACCCCCATCGCTCAGAGCAGCGTGGACCGACTAATAACAACTCTTAGAGTGTGACCTTCCAAGTAGTTGTACACCCATGCTTTAATAGCAGCATCTCAACTCTGCTTTGCTGCTCCCTAATTATTGTAGTATGAGACTGAATTAAAAGCCTGACTGAAATAAAGATCTTATATCTATTGCTTTCCTTGCAACCACAGGGTCTGTCACTCTGTCACAGAGGGAATTAGATTAGTCTGATCTAATTTGTTCTACATAAGGACACATTTTTTTAATCCCTCCCAAGATCTTCCATGTGTTTGCAAATTGAGAATTGGTCAATTGAAGGAGAACATGACAGGCTTTGTGCTTCAAAATTTTTCATGAAATATTTTGTACAAAAAAGACTCCAACAAGCCAGAAGTATTAAGTGGATTATGACTTTTATTTTTAAGCATTAAGATGGATATACAGCCATACATTTCCTCCTCAATTTCTGTGACATTTCACAGAAATAATATGAATAGCCTCAGTGTTCATTTATTTGCTATTTTATTCCCCTCAGACATCTTACAAGAAGGGTGTAGAGACTAAGCTCTATCTCCATATAATAATGGGCCAAAATTATAAAGCAAACATTACAGAAGGTCACAGGATTTTTAAATATCTCAACCAATGAGTATTATGACTATGTCAACTCCACTGGGGTAACTGACTTAATAAAATAAAAAAATAAACTTCTATGTATTTTATGTTAATTTAAGGAAAATCTGTCCTGATAATTACACCCTCAAACACTTAACATTTTAAAGGATAGTTAACTAGAAACTATTACAAGAAACCTAAAAGATGACTGTATTTTATAACATTCTTAAATTTAAACATATTTATATCTATTTTATAACAATTACTGGAAAATTCTATCATGGCAATTATGCAAAAATATACAACATTTTAAAAGCTAGTTACCTTGAAGCTCTATTATGAAGAGTCTAAAAGATGACTGTATTTTGTCATTTTTAATCTTAAAGCAGACAAATATTTCCATATGTGTGTGTCAGGTAAATTAAATAGTCAAATTTAGTTAGGTAGCCAATAAAGAGAACACTACATGGTATTCAGGCAGGAAGAGGAGTTTTTTGTTTGTGTGTGTTTTGTTGTTGTTGTTGTTGTTTTGTACCTAACTGCTTGCCCCAGCCTGAGTTTAAAGAGGGAAGGGGCAGACAGAAGTGTGGCTAGGTGAGGGAAGTGTGGCCACACCAGATGCAGATGTGACCTCAAGGCATGAAGTGGGGGTGTGCATGACCAGGGCAGCAAAAGATGTGTCCTTGGAGGAGAGGAAGGTGACTGCCCAGGTGACTGTCAGTTACCTAGAAGACACAGTTACTGGACAGAGATTTAGCCAAGAGAAGGGAGGAATCTGCCTTGACTTCCCAGGGCAGACATTACAGTGTGTATCTAAATTTCACCAAATTACTGGAATAATATTTGCTCAACATAGGATGGCTCACAACTATAATCTTGACTCTTCAGGAGGCATAAATCCAGAGGATCACATTTCAAAGTTAGCTTCAGCAGAGAAGTTTGGAAAGATCCCATTTCAAAATAACCAGCCAAAAGCTGGGCTGTCATTGGTTCAAGTGGGAAGAGCTTCAGTAGAACAAAAAATCTGATCAGGTTTGGAGACTTAGTTCAAACCACAGTACCTGACAATAAAGAAATGTACTCATTATCTTGCCCATGTAATTGTAACTCCTGTGTATGGTATTTTCACAATAGAAAAATAAAGAAAGAGAAGAAAAATAATAAGTTAATTAGTAAATTTTAAGTTGTCTAAGAAACAAAAACATCACAGACGTTTTCCCCTCAGACTATCAATCAGCTCTGGACCCTGAAAATACATAGGAAAACCAATCAGACAAGATTTTCTGTAATAATAAGTAATAATCATTATAAGTTAATAGATAAAACCATGAATACCTGAATGAAAAATTTAATACAGTATATTGATATTGATAACTAATGTGAAAAAGAATGAAGCAGAGAAACTTCAGGAGTAAAAGGATGGAACTTTAAATGGTCAATAGAAAAGGCTTCACTGAGCAAAATATGTAGAAGGTAAGATTATAAATTATTTGTTTAAAGCCGGGCATCGGTGGCTCACACTTGTAATCACAGCTACACAGGAGGCTGAGATCTGAGGATCGCAGTTCAAAGCCAGTCTGGGCAGGGAAGTCCGTGAGACTCTAATCTCCAATAAACCACCAGAAAGCTGGAAGTGGCATTGTGGCTTAAGTGGTAGAGCTGAAGAGCTGAAGGACAGCATTCAGGCCCAGAGTTCAACTAAAAATAAAAATAAAAATAAATAGTTTATTGGAGAAGACTAGTTTTAGGCCATGATATATTAAGAAATAAAAAATGCTGTTTTATTGTCATTTAATTAATATGGATTGACACTGTGACCTCAAATACTTAGTTGATGAGGAAGAAATGATAGTATCATTGTATGCATGTATGCATGTATATCATAATTTTTCATGACAGTATTATTTTGGATAGCCTAACATACAAGTGTTGCAGTAAAATAAAATTAACCTGTTATAAACTTATACAGGTAATCTTTAACTGGTAAAAAATTTTATCTCAGAAAATTTACATTTTAAAACTGCAGTAGAACTGATTAGAAAAGCATCTCCACAAACAACTATCTAATTTTAACAATTACATTTGAATGGGTTTGTGAAGGGAAGATTTTTCTATGGGTCAGTATGCACACAGTCATTTAGCCTCCCACTGGATAAGTACAAACTTATTGAGATATAGCAAAGTGATGGAATATTTAAGTTAACTATTGGCATTCCAAAATGTTAGCTCATTCATCCTTCATACTACTAAAATTTATATGAAATAGCCAAGTAAGTAACTTGAAATAATTATGCCTCATATCTTGGAAGAAAGGGAACACATTTGTCTTATTTAGAACTGCTTAAATTCTAAGGCTTAATGAACTGGAAAATCGTTCATCATGATTGCCAAATGCATGCTATCCTGGTTCAGCTACTCTACTTTCCTTAAAAATTAGGCATACAAAGTTACAATTGGCACCTGGACAAAAGAAAATCTATAATGTAGGGCACTTTTCAAGGTGTGTCAATTTTAAAGGCTTAAAACAGTGCAATTTTATGGAAAGTGAATGGTCTTATCCTCTTTACAACTTCAGTGTCTGATTGAATCAACTCAAGCATTCAATCCATCATATTCTAGGTAAGGCCAGTGGTACCACGACTGAATTGTCAGGTTAACCTTCTGTGGATGTCATTGGCATAATGCATTTTTTCAAATCATAATAAAGGACATTGACATAAGGGGTAGTTTGGAGTTTAGTGGAAAAAGGAATAAAGAAAGTCTCAGATGATATCCTGGTAGATCCTAGGGAAAAGGGGACCTGAGTGCCTATTCAGTAATTGACAAAGGAGAGAGAAATAATGACCTTCAGTAACAGAACAAATGAGACAATAATGTGTTAGGTTGTGGTTGACATACACTAACTTGTTCTCACACTATAAATTAGATACAAAGAGAAAGAGGTTAATACTAATAGGATGATGCTTGATTAGTCAACTGACAGAGAAGAAAAATCTAGCATCTAAATTAATATCATCTTTTTTTTCCAGAATAAGAAGATGTTCGTGGGCTCTGTGTCAAACACCATTGCATGGAATTAAAACAAAATGAAATTATTGTTTAGATAAAAGATTTTCTGAGTTTGACATATTTCTAGACAAGGTTTCACTTCCCAACTAAGTCCAAGTGGACTTATATGCAGACAATTGTCAATGCCATCGTTACAAAATGTATATGTAAAAAAATTAAAAAGACAAAGACTAAATTTTCTACTGCCAAAGAGTCATCATAAGACAAAACTAGAATGAGTCAAAGTGGGCAATATTTGACACTACTTAAAAATGCCATATTTAAATAAAAAACCTTGGATACTTGATCTCGTTCTGAATACACTATTACTTTTTGATTGTTAAATGCAGAATAAATTTTAATTGAGTTTGTCCTTATTTGATGTAATAGATTGATATCATGGGCTAATAAAAGTTTTATTTTTTTAAACAGCTCTGGAAAGTTTTATTAAGGAAAAACTGTGCACTCTTTACTTTTCTCCAGTTTGTTCTGGCATGCTTCTAATGATATCAGAATCACCTGGATCAATGATAGCCAGTGTGCATACTCTGTAGTATTTTCCACATGCTGTACCCAGTTCAATATTATTGCCACTGTAGTGATGGACACCAGTTTTTGCCAACATGGCATAGTAATCTATTTCAGATTTCCTCAAGGCTGGGCAGTTGTTGGCAAGGATGACCAATTTCCCTTTGCCCTGTCTGATCATCTTCAGCGTCTGCTTGTACCCCAGCATGTACTTTCCACTTTTCATAACAAGTTGAAGTCTGGAGTTGATCGACTCCAGGGACTTTTTCGTCTTCTTGGAGGCCACCATCTTCCTGCCTTAGGTGCAGGAGGTCTCCCAACCGAACGCAGCAGACAAGATGGCCGGGTGGAGAGAAAGGTAAAAGTTTTATTTTATTTTAATTTTTTTTAATTTTTTTTTAGTTGTGGGGCTTGAACTCAGGACCTGGGTGCTGTCCCTGGTCTCTTCAGTTCAAGGCTGAAGGGAGCACTCTACCACTTGAGACACATGACATTTCTGATTTTCTGGTGGTTAATTAGAGGTAAGAGTCTCTCAGACCTTCCTGCCCAGGCTGACTTTGAACTGCAATACTCAAATCTCTGCCTCCTGAGTAGCACCTGTGTGAGCCACCAGTGCTTGGCAAAAGTTTATTTCTATTATGATATAAATATGAAAATCTCCCTTAAACTTATGTATAGGAAGTTTAGTAATCAGTTATAAGCTTTATTCTTGATGGCCATGACTTAAATACAGGATTCATCTCTTTAGAGATTTGGAAGTAGTCACAAGGAGGAAGTGGCCCACTGAGGACATGTCTTTGGATATTACACAGGTAGTCTGCTTTATTCGTTTAATTTTATATTATACTTCCTATTAGTCATGAGTGGGGAAAACTCTGACATGTGTTTCATGTCACCGAGACCCAGAAAGAGTGAAGCTAAGGCTATGAACTAAATCTGTGAAACCATGAGCTAAATAAGTGGTTTGTCATTCTACAAGTTGGATGTTAAATATTTTGATAGAGATATGAAAAGTCTGACTAACAGACTGCCAGCAAACACTGCTTACTGTCCATTTGGCAGAAATATTTTGTGAATGACAATGTTTCTTGTTACCCTAGCAAATCTATTTTAGATGCAACAATGTAAACGTATCCCCAAGATGAAAATATCTCACCATTTTATTAACTAGTTAGGAGTAATAGCTTTGCATTATTTAGTAATGTACATAACATTCTTTTTTTATTGTGAAAATAACGTACAGAGGGGTAATGACTACATTTCTTATCAAGCATTGTTGCCTTCTCCTTTGTTTCCCCTTACCATCCCTTCCCATCACTCGCCGCCTCACCAAATTTGTAAAGTTCATTTTTCGACATAATGTCGTGTACATCTCATTGTTGCAATTGATCCACCTGTATCCCTGTTTAAACATTTTGTTTTTTCCCTTCCCCTCCACAAATTATACCAACACCAAATACAGTGAAAACAGGGGTTGTACCGTTGGGGAGGAACATACAAAGCAACAGAGAAATCATCTTATAAATGTGCTAGAAACAATAGCAAGAAAGAAAAAACATTTGAGTCCTTATCTTGGGGCTCATTTCGCCTAACATCAACTTATCTGACTGTTTCTGCTTGTCTCAGACATATACTAGTTATTGCAAATAAGGAAAGCCATGGGATCTATGTTTCTTTGGGTCTGGCTTACTTCACTTAATATAATTTTTTCCAAGTTCTTAATACTGTACAAATAACATGCTAAGAAAGAAAAATCTACCTCATGCAGACACATAAGAATGAGTGTTCTTTGCTATTCCATCAGTGGTAGTTTTAGAGATTGTAGACATGTTAAAATATGTATTTTTTGGATAATGATCCAGGCAAACAAGGTATTGTAAATGTTTCCTGTGGTGTAATGAACTGAAAAATAATTCATCGTGATTTCCAAATATCTGTTTTTCCTGGTTTACTTATTCTACTTCTGGACATGAAAGTCTTAGTGTCAAACACATTCTTATCATTTACAGTTAATCCTATGGACATTGCATGTGTTTCACTTGTTTAGTTTTCCTTGGAGGAGATAGATAATAGTAGAGAATAAGGGGCAGGTTGCACCTCTTGCAGTGATCTTAATATAGCAATCTCTAAGAAATATCCAAATAGGGGAAAAATCCAACAGATTTTATTAAATGAATGAGCCTATGTACAAAATTTGAAATATTTATGTCTTATGTCTTATGTATTATGTATTATCATTCCACTAATCTACTTGACCTAATCTAACGCTTTGTAATACACATGATCACAGGCCCATCATTTATATAGTTGGTAATTCCAATATTAAAATGGGGTCATATATAAACTAAGTGCATATGGAAATAATAGGGTATAGATTTTGATTAAAATATTTTAACTAGCTTCCTACAAAATTAGAAAAATTCTATTCAACCAAGAGATTATGAAAAATTATTTTAAAAAATCAGTTATCCATCTGTCTCCATTGAGAAAATACATTATTGAACCTTACAGTTTACTTAAATGTCCCAAGAAGAGAGACTTCAAAAGAAAATTGAAAATTATATAGGTGTTTATATTAAAAATAGATTACTTCATTGAAGTGTTTAATCATACTTAACTTCCATTCTGTTGATTGGTTGTGGGATGCTAATACGCTATTCCATGATAGTCCCATCTATTCAGTCAGTCCTCTTGACTTTTGTGAAACTCTGATGAATTCATGAATTAATTGTACATGATTTGTACTTAATCTGGATTAAGATGTAAACCCAATCTAGACTGAAATTTTTATGTTTTCAGAAATATACAGTAATTTACTTTTCAAGAAACTTATCTACAAGCTGCTGCTATCCACAGAACCGTACTGAGTTGTAGTAATCATTATGTAGTAATATGTTTGTTGATTTATGATCTTTCTTTCCCATGGAACTTTAGTTGTTTTCATGTGATTTTTCCATAAATCTTCAAACTTAGAGAAAAAAAACAAATTTCCATAACTAAGTTTATTTTATTATGTGTGAGAAAATTAAATTAAATTAAATTAAATTAAAATTTCAAGGTCTTCGAAGATACGTACATAAAGTTATCTCTATTCAAATGATTGGGTCTAGCTCCAGTGCGTGCCAACAAGTGATTTGACTAGATTACTACCAACAAACTACAACATTTGACTACATTTATCTTTTATTATAAACATTTCATAAAATATTTTCATATGTACTATTTACAGCACAGAGATAAAATAAAGATATCATAGGCCAAGCATGTAATTATAAAACTAATATGCCTCATTGATAATGAAATAAAAACAAATAACTCTTTTATTGCGGAGGCACGGGAACCATGTATCTTCACCACTTCTCTTGGAATACCTAAATTTTAAGACTGAAATAGTTTTTTTTTTTTTTGGGGGGGGGGTCCGGTTGTGGGGCCTGAACTCTGGGCCTGGGCGCTGTCCATCAGCTCTTCAGCTCAAGGCTAGCGTTCTACCACTTGAGCCACAGCGCCACTTCTGGCTTTTTTCTTTTTGCTTATGTGGTGCTGAGGAATTGAACCCAGGGCCTCAGGCATGCAAGGCAAGCGCTCTACCACTGAGCCACCTTCCCAGCCCCTGAAATAGTTTTATGTTTTAAGTTTTCCCATTTTGGCCCTTCATGAATCATGAATACTGAAGTAAACCTGGTGTTTTTCATTGAAATGAGCTCTACATTATGACAGAGTAAATAACTACTCAAAGAAAAACAAATAACCAAAAATAACAAATAATAAAATCTATCATAATATGAACACTTGTATTTATATATACATATATACATTTATATATACATATGATTAGAAAAAAAAATTTAGGGGCTGGGAAGGTGGCTCAGTGGTAGAGCGCTTGCCTTGCATGCCTGAAGCCCTGGGTTCAATTCCTCAGCACCACATAAGAAAAAGAGCTGGAAGTGGTGCTGTGGTTCAAGTGGTAGAGCACTAGCCTTGGGCTGAAGAGCTGAGGGACAGTGCCCAGGCCCAGAGTTCAGGCCAATGACTGGACCCCCCCAAAAAAAAGAAAAAAGAAAAAAATCTTAGGCTCCGCTGGTAAACTGATAAATATAGCAACTTTGCTTAGCATCTGATATAATATGCTGTACTTAACTACTCATCCAATTTTTCACATCTTTTCTCTAAAAATTCATTTTTTGTAAAATGGAACTTCTGAACAAGCAGAAGTAGAACCTCTCCTCACCTGTAGGGGACACTTAATCTGAGAAAATTAGTATATCTCTGAACTTTGTAAAATAAATGGGTTTATATGAAATAGTCTTATGTTCAAGACTCAAGTATATGTCTGAGACAAGCAGATATGGTCAGATAAGTTGATGTTAGGCAAAATGAACCCCAAGATAAAGATTCAACTGTTTTTTTCTTTCTTGTGATTGTTTCTAACATATTTATAAGATGATTTCTCTATTGCTTTGTATGTCCTTCCCCCACAGTATAACCCCTGTTTTCACTGTATTTAATGTTGGTATAATTTGTGGAGGGGAAGGGAAAAAAATGTTTAAATAGGGATACAGGTGGACCCATTGCAACAATGAGATGTGCAAGATGTTATGTCAAAAAATGAGCTTTACAACTTTTTTGGGGGGTGGGAGAGATGGGAAGGGAAAGAAAGGGGAAACAAAGAAGACATAACAATGCTTGATAAGAAATGTACTCATTACCTTGCCCATGTAATTGTAACCCTTCTGTACAGTATTTTCACAATTAAAAAAAAAGACTCAGGGAGTTCCGGGAAGATGGCGGAGGAGAAGCTGGAATCTGAACAAGCTCTCGCATAGAAAGCAGCTTTAGAGTTCCAGTGAACAGTCCTAAGCCAGAGAATCACACCAAGTGTGCCATCACAGGACAGAGAGTTAGACAAGAGAGGTGAAGCCAAGGCAAAAAGAAGCACCGAGTGGTCGCCAGCAGCCGCCAAGGCGGCGGCGACGGCGACAGGGTCGCAAGCGGCAGAGACCACAGCCGGGGGCCATACCTGAGCGCTCACACAGAGAGTCCGGGACGAAGGAGCCAGACGCAGCTGGCGAGCGGATTCTACTCAACACCAGCAAGAATCAACAAAGAGCGGACATCTTCACCCTGCAGCTTGCAGACCAGAGAAGACCCAGGATCCAAGACTCGGCACCAGAGACGACCCAGGATCCAAGACTCGACGTGAGTACAAGCCCGACATCCTCACTCCTCAGGGAGCAGAGGAAGGAAGGCCACCCCTCCCCCCCCCAGCACCGGTGATCTCCATCTTGGATACCGACAAAGCTCGGAATTGCTGCTAGCTCCAGCTCAGGCCTTGGAATAAAATGAGTCATTTAGCAGGTCACAAGAACTTAACGCCGAAGTGACCTGCCAGACTCAGCTCCATCCAGGGAAAAGTCACCCAGCTCAGGCGCCAGCCTAACCTCACTGGGTAACCAGAGCCAGAGGCTGCCCCTCCCTCTAGCAGCCACCACAATCAATTGAAAAACAGAAACCCTGAGAATGGCTCCAGGCTGGGCGCTGTGAGCTTTATCACAAAAAAGCCCCAGGGAAAAGCTACTGTTTGTTGAAAGGCCTCAACGCTACCCAGAACCTAGCCTCATCACCACATCCCCCTCTTTTGTGACTCTCAAAGCAGACCACCCTCCCAGAAAACTAACCTGGGAGGGGGATCTCAAAATTTTGGGTAAAGCAGAGCATTTTTCTGCCTCTTCCAACCAATCGACTTAAGAAACCAATCAAGCCACAGGACCTCAAGCTGACCAGAGACTCCAAGAGACTGGTTGCAGATAAAAGGGAGATACAGGATTCTTCCCACTCCTCCCCCCCCCAAAAAAAAAAAAAAAAAATCAAAAGACTTTTTTTTTCTTTTTTTCTTTTTTTTTTTTTTTTTTTTTTTTCTTCTTCTTCTTCTTTTCTTTTTTTTGCTTGTTTTTTGTTTTTTGTTACCTTATATATATATATATATATGTATATAAATTTTTTCCCTTCTAAAACTTTTATTAATCTTTAATTTTTGCCTCTTCTGAAAAAATAATTGTTTTCCAGTAACTTTTTTTTTCTCATCTTATAATTTTTATTTCAGAATTACGTGAATGAGAGTTTTCCTTTCTTTTCTTGTCTTCTTTCTCTTTTTCTTTCTTTCTTAATTATCTTTTTGTTTTTTATCTAGCTCTACTGAACTTCTGATCTTTTCTTCTCCCTTAAAGCTTTTCACATCTCCTCAATGTCCCTCCCCTTCTCTGAACATATTCACATTCCTCTCTAAGTAGATGGTCTTTTAACCTCTATAATAACATTAATTTTTACGTTTCTATTCTTTTTCTGGTCTCTCTTTATTCCCCTTTCCGTCTCTTCTTTTTCCCTCTCTCTCTACTTGCATCCTACCCAACCCATTTCCTGCACTGTGATTAGGACATAGTTAACTCTCCTTGTGCCTCCCAACACCAATCTATTCCGATTTTTTACCCACATCTCTCACTAATCCTAATAATTTCTGGTTTTCCAAATTCTTTTCTGCGGTTCGAAGTCCTTTAACATATAGTCGTTTGATGTTGAATAGATGTATCTGTTGAACTAGATTGTATCTGTAGACTATTGACTGTACAAATGCAAACTTTGGTTGATGGTTGCCTTAAGATAGTGTTCTAGCACAAAACTGGTGCAATCTTTATCTCAAATGGGCCGAGTAAGCCGGAAAAACACAAGAAAAATGGCAAATTCGGGTATCTCAATTCCCAACCTTGATAATCAGGGATTAGAACAGATAAAGAATAATCCAGAGGAGAGTTCCCAAATAGCTCTACAAACACTAATAGCAAACATGATAAATGAGAAGTTTGACAATGTACAAAGGACTCTGTATGAGCGTGATAGGGAGAGAGAGGAGGCATCCCAGAAGTTTATACAGGAATATCATAAGCGTGAGGAAGCTTCTCAAAAACAGATACAGGATTTGCGTGAACAACTTGAGAATACTCAAAGAGAAAGGGAGGAATGGCGTGAGCAGGCAGAGAACACTCAAAGAGAACTGCAGGAATCCCACAGAAGGGAGGAAACTAATCAAAGAGTAATTCACGAATTAAGAGACCAGGTAGAGAATACACAAAGATCACTAAAGACATTCATGGAATCCATTAACAAAGAGCTGAAGGAAGTCAGGGAGACCACAAAGGGAATGCTGAATGGAACCCAACAGAAGGAATGGGAGTCCAAAGAAACCATAACCAATCAACTAAGTGATTTGAGAACAAACACTGAACACCAAATTAAGGAAGTAAAGAAATTCATACAAGACCTAAAACAGAGCTTCAACAAAGAACTTGAAGCCATCAAAGCTGACCAATTAGAAGGAAAAGAGATAAAAAACAAAGTAGAGAGTCTTGACAGCAGGTTAGACCATGCAGAAGATCGAATCTCAGGGATTGAAGACAGCCTAGATATTATAGAGAAAGAACATACAACCATCCAAGACAAGTCCAAGAAATATGATAGGTCTATCCAACACCTGGAGGACACCATCAGAAGGCCCAATTTAAGGATAATGGGTGTAGAGGAGCACCTAGAAACAGAAGTTAATGGTCTAGGAAATTTGTTTAACAGGATCCTAGCAGAGAACTTCCCAAACATACAAAAAGATAGGCCTATTCAGATACAAGAAGCTTTTAGAACCCCAAATAGACCAGACCAGAATAGGACATCTCACCGTCACATTATAATCCACACAGGATCAACCCAGACCAAGGAAAAGATCCTTAAAGCTGTCAAGGAGAAAAGGTTAATCACCTATAAAGGGAAACCAATTAGAATTACCTCAGATCTCTCAGCAGAGACAATCAAAGCAAGAAGAGCCTGGAATGACGTATACCATGCCCTAAAAACAAACAACTATCAACCAAGAATACTGTACCCAGCTAAACTCTCCTTCATAACTGAAGGCCAAATAAAAACCTTCCATAGCAAAGAAAAATTGAAACAATACATCTCCACCAAACCAGCCCTGCAAAAGATTCTTAAAGATGTCCTACACATAGAAAACCAACAAGAACGCAACAAAGGCCAAGAAATTGCACCCAAACTGAGAATCCAAGAACCTTAGGAAGAACCCAGTTTTCACAGCCCCCAAGAAGGTGGATAACATGGCAGGAACTCCCAAATACCTCTCAGTCCTATCTCTTAACGTTAACGGACTGAACTCTCCAATTAAGCGACATAGACTGTCTAGTTGGATTAAAAAACAAGACCCTTCTATCTGCTGCCTGCAGGAGTCACATCTTGCCCGTAAAAACAAACATATTTTCAGGGTTAAAGGCTGGAACAAAATCTACCAAGCAAACGGCCCTCATAAACAGGCGGGAGTTGCAATCCTAATATCAGATAAAATAGACTTCAAATTAAAATTCGTGAGAAGAGATAAAGAAGGTCGCTACATACTAATTAAAGGATTTCTCCTTCAGGAGGATATTACAATTCTAAATATCTATTCGCCAAACAATGGAGCACCCAAATTTATCAAAGAAACACTACTTTCCCTCAAATCCCAGATAGATCCAAAGACATTAATCGTTGGGGATTTTAACACACCACTCTCCCCACTAGATAGATCAACTCGGCAAAAACTCAACAGAGAAACCGCAGATCTAAACAGCTGCATAGATCAACTAGACTTAACAGACATTTACCGAACATTTCACCCAGCAGCATCAGAATACACGTTCTTCTCAGCAGCACATGGAACGTTTTCTAAAATAGACCACATTTTAGGCCACAAAGCAAACTTGTCTAAATTCAGAAACATTGAAGTTATACCTTGCATTCTCTCTGACCACAAGGGAATAAAATTAGAACTCAACACCAAAAGCCACCAAAGAAAGTCCGGTATCACATGGAGGCTGAACAACACACTGCTGAATCATGAGTGGGTCATGGAAGAGATTAGAAAGGAAATTCAAATGTTCATGCTATTCAACAAAAATGAACACACAAATTACCAGCTCCTCTGGGACACAGCAAAGGCAGTACTCAGAGGAAAGTTTATAGCTCTGAGCTCCTACATCAACAAATTGGAGAGATCGGAAACTAACAATTTAATGACACATCTAAACCTCCTTGAAAAAGAGCAGCAAGATAAACCCCAATCCAGTAGACGGAAAGAAATAATCAAAATTAAATCAGAATTAAATGAATTAGAATCCAAAAAAACTATAGAAAGAATCAACAAAACAAAGAGTTGGTTCTTCGAAAAACTTAACAAAATTGACAGACCCTTAGCAAACCTTATCAGAAAAAGGAGAGAGCACACCCAAATTAATTAACTCAGAGATGAGAATGGAAACATCACCACGGAAACAACCAAGATTCAGAACATTATAAGGGAATACTTCTCAAAACTTTATGCTAATAAGTTTGAGAACTTGACAGAAATGGACCTTTTCCTAGCAAATATTGACATGCCAAAACTAAACCAAGATGAGTTAAACCAGCTTAACAGGCCCATATCAAGCATTGAAATAGAAACAGCAATAAGAGACCTCCCAGCTAAGAAAAGTCCAGGACCAGATGGTTTTACAGCGGAATTTTACAAGGCCTTCAAAGCAGAGCTCACACCAATACTCCTCCAACTCTTCAATGAAATTGAAAGAGAAAGCTCACTACCGAACACATTCTATGAAGCCATCATAACCCTCATCCCAAAACCAGGCAGGGACTCATCAAAGAAAGAAAACTATAGACCCATTTCTTTGATGAACATTGATGCAAAACTTCTCAACAAAATTTTGGCCAATCGACTTCAACAATTCATCCAAAAAATCATACACCATGATCAAACAGGATTCATTTCAGGGATGCAAAGCTGGTTCAATATACGCAAATCAATTAATATTATTCATCACATCAACAGGAGCAAGAATAAGAACCACATGGTTATCTCAATAGATGCAGAAAAAGCATTTGACAAGATCCAACACCCCTTTATGATGAAGGTTCTGGAAAAATTAGGAATCCATGGAACATTCCTCAATACAATAAAGGCTGTATATGACAAACCTACAGCCAGCATTATACTCAATGGTGAAAAACTAAAGCCATTTCCTCTTAACTCAGGAACAAGACAAGGATGCCCACTCTCTCCACTTCTCTTCAATCTAGTATTAGAATGCCTAGCTACAGCAATAAGGCAAGATGCAGACATAAAGGGGATCCAAATAGGGAAAGAAGAAATAAAACTTTCCCTCTTTGCAGATGACATGATCTTGTATTTAAAGAATCCCATAGACTCCACTCCCAAACTACTCAAGCTGATTCAAAACTTTGGCAAAGTAGCAGGTTATAAAATTAACCCCCAAAAATCAATGGCTTTTCTATATGCCAACAATGAGAAATGTGTGGCTGAAATTAGGAAAGCAACTCCATTTGTAATAGCCCCACAAAAAATAAAATACTTAGGAATTAACTTAACCAAAGAAGTGAAGGACCTCTATGATGAAAACTTTAAAATCTTGAAAAAGGAAATCAACACAGAACTTAAAAAATGGCAAAACCTCCCATGCTCCTGGATTGGCAAGATTAACATCGTGAAAATGGCAATACTTCCCAAGGCTATCTACAAATTCAACGCGATACCTATCAAAATTCCACCCTCATTCTTCAAGGAAATAGAGGAGGCAATCCAAAAATTCATATGGAACAATAAAAGACCCCGAATAGCAAAAACGCTCCTCAACGGAAAGAACACTGCTGGAGGAATATCAATACCAAATTTCAAACTCTACTATAAAGCCATAGTAATCAAAACAGCTTGGTATTGGCATAAGAACAGACCTCAGGACCAATGGAATAGAATTGAAAACCCAGAAATGAACCTACAGACCTATAGCCATCTAATCTTCGATAAGGAAGCTAAAACAATAGAATGGAAGAAAGACAGCCTCTTCAGTAAATGGTGCTGGCAAAATTGGTTAACTACATGTAGAAAACTAAAGCTAGATCCTTATATATCACCCTGCACCAGAATCAACTCCAAATGGATCAAAGACCTTGAACTCAAAGCAGACACTCTGAAAACATTACAGGATGGAATAGGAGAAACCCTAGGTCTCCTTGGCTCAGGTCGAAATTTTCTGAATAGAGACCCGGAAGCACAACAAATCAAAGAAAGGTTGGACAAATGGGATTGCATAAGGTTGCAGAGCTTCTGCAGGGCAAATGACATAGCTGGCAAGATCAATAGAAAGCCCACCGATTGGGAGAAGATCTTTACTAGCCATACAACGGACAAGGGTCTCATATCTAAAATATACTTGGAACTCAAAAAATTAAACCACCCAACAACAAATCCTCAAAGAAACAACTGCCCAATAAATAAGTGGGCGAAAGACTTAAAGAGAAGCTTCTCTGAAGAAGAAAGAAGGATGGCCAATAGACACATGAAGAAATGTTCAACATCCCTAGCCATAAAAGAAATGCAAATCAAAACAACATTGAGATATCACCTCACTCCAGTTAGAACAGCAAAAATCAAGAACTCTAATAACAACAGATGCTGGAGGGGATGTGGACTGAAAGGAACCTTACTTCATTGTTGGTGGGAATGTAAACTTGTTCAACCACTTTGGAAAGCAGTATGGAGGTTCCTCAAAAGACTTCACATAGATCTCCCCTATGATCCAGCAATCCCACTTTTGGGCATTTACCCAAATGTTTACAAACAAGACCACACTAAAGCTACCAGCACAACTATGTTTATTGCAGCATTATTTACCATAGCTAAGATATGGAACCAACCCAGATGCCCCTCAGTAGATGAATGGATCAAGAAAATGTGGTATATATACACAATGGAATTCTATGCCTCCATCAGAAAGAATGACATTTCCCCATTTGTTAGGAAATGGAAAGGTTTGGAAAAAATTATATTAAGTGAAGTAAGCCAGGCCCAAAGAAGCATAGGTCCCATGGTTTCCCTTATTTGCAATATCTAGTATAGGTATGAGTCAAGCGGAAAAGGCCAGATAATGTGATGTTAGGAAAATGAAACCTTAAATATGTATTTTAATGTTTTCGTTTCTTTCATGCATGTGTTTCTAATGCATTTATAAGATTATTTCTTTGTTGCTTTGTATGTCCCTCCCCCACAGTGTAACCCCCGCTTTCACTATATTTGATGTTAGTATAACATGTGGAGGAGATGGGGACAAACAAGTCGTTTAAGGATTCAGGTGGACCTGTTGCAACAATGAGAAGTACAAAATGTCATGTCAAAACCAGCTTTACAATTTTGGTGTGGGGGGGGAGGGGGGTATAATTGAGTAGGGGGGAGGGGGGTAAAATTGGGTGGGGGGAGGGGGGAGGCGGGGAAGGGAAGTGAAGGGTAAACAAAGGAGGAGGCTGCAATGCTTGGTAAGAAATGTATGCATTATCCTGCCCATGTAATTGTTGCCCCTCTGTACAGTATGTTCTCAAATAAAATAAAATACAATTAAAAAAAAAAAAAAAAAAAAAAAGACTCAAAGATGATAAACTTTTTCTTTCATCTGTTTAAGTATCTCCACTATCAGGAAGAACTGTGTAAACCCCAAGTTTTCATTGTGACAGACAAACTGTGTTCGGTTTTAGAGTATCACAAGTCCCTTCCTTTTATGGCCTTCAATTACTGACTAACAACAAACTAGAAGCCTGATCAGGCTTCACACACTATATTTGTCCTTTAGGACCACATGTTATAATTTTATAAATTACTCATTACACATGATCATTCATTCTTTGGCAAATATATGTCATCTCTATGTCAGTATTCTGACATAGAGTTTCTGAATTATGTGACCTAGGTATTTGGAGAAAGAATTGGTAACTCAGGACTGTGGTAATCATCTTTACCCAAATTTTGCCTTTCAGACCTAGGAAGTCTGGAGTAGTTGTTTTGCACAGTCCTGCCAATTGTTGTATAAACTGGAGAAGGTGTCATTAAACTGCATAGGAGTAAGGAATAGCCTGTTTCCGTGAATCTAGGTATTTCAGAGTTGGTTCAGGTGCTGCTACTAACTCATTAGTGGAGTTTGTGCAAGGTTACTGAGAAATATTCACCTCAGTTTCCTTATCTGTACTGGGGGGAGTGGTTGATGATCTTTATTGCCCCCTTGAGATTTAAAATTATAGACCTTCAGGAATCCGTCAAGAAAACTACCCTTGTATTATCCTTTCAAAACTAGCAGAGATGCCAGAAACCAGCAGGGGCTCCCAGCAGTTAGAGGAAACAGTAAATGATTAGTCACTTCCTCTGTTTATGATGCTGAGCCTGCTCAGCCCAGTTCTATGGAAAACACCAGCTGCATCTAAGGATTCATGGATTATCGCGGGGCGGGGGGGGGGGGGGGGGGGGGGGGGGGGGGGGGGTCAGGAAGGGGAAGTTTTGGCCATAATTTACAGTGATACCCTAAGAGAGGTAGTGGGAAGATAAATCCATCCTGTACCCTCCAAAATAAAATTAGTCTCCAATAGCGGTTTCTATGTTGTGTCTCTATTATATGTTTTAATAAAGCTTGTTAATGTCACCATATTAATGTAAACTAAAGCATATTTTAATGTTCTGTTTCCTATAGGATATGATCTTATTTTGTTCTATCCTCATTTTTTTCTCCTCTCAGTGGAGGGGCCTGTACTCTGGGCCTGGGCATTGCTCCTAGCTCTTCAGCTCAAGGCTAGTGCTCTACCTCTTGAGCCACAGCACCAACTCTGGGCACTGCCCCTCAGCTCTTCAGTTCAAGGGTAGTGTTGTACTACTTGAGCCATAGCACCACTTCCAGCTTTTTCTGCTTATGTGGTGCTGAGGAATCAAACCCAGGGCCTCATGCATGCAAGGCAAACACTCTACCACTGAGCTACTTTTCAAGCCTTTCAATTCTTAATACATGATTGGTTTATACCATAAATCTACACAGATGATATTGATACCATATATATTAATGAATTCGTATTACATGTTTCTTAAATTTATATACATTACATTCATCCTAAATTATTATTACAATTTAGAATTATTTTCTGTTCTATCTTGACAAGAATTTGAAAGTCATATAGTTAAGTGTTGATAATATTTTAAGCCTAGAAATTTTTTTCACTTCTGTTATTTGGGTGTTCCCATTAGTGAAAAATTTGTTTGATGAGAAATGCTATAATTTTGAAATTTCTTTTCTTATTTTAATAATTCCAAGTACTCACCAAACTGTAGGTTATATTTCTGCCAAATTCTTAATGGCATTGCTTTTTGTATTTGCATTTTTAAGATTTAGAATGGGTTTATTTTTAATATAACAGAATTAAAATAGGGAGAAGTAGAAAAGAGAGAAATACTTCCTGTTCCCCATACAAGAAATGGAAGTCAAAGATTCCAATGTTTTGGGTTTTTTCTGTTGGTCGTGAAGCTTGGGCGCTGTCCCTCAGCTCTTCAGCTTAAAGTGAGCACTCTACTGCTTGAGCCACAGCACCACTTGTGGTTTTCTGAGTGGTTTATTGGAGATAAGAGTTTCATGGACTTTCGTGTCCAGGGCTGGCTTTGAACCGTGATCCTCAGATCTCAGCCTCCTACGGAGCTAGGATTACAGGTGTGAGCCACTGGTGCCCAGCAAGACTCTAATGTTTTAACAAACATTTTATATTATCAATATACTAGTTTTCAAAATACAGCAGTTTACTTTTTAATGTGTTGAAGTAGCTTACAAGCTTTCTGTGCTAGGTTCTTGTGTCTCATGTACCCAGATTGGAGGTCACTAACCTAGCCTAAGCCAAAGTTGTTTACAAATAGTCCCTAGTAAGCAAGAAGAAGATTCCAACTTTAAATTCATAGTAATACTTAATTTCCTACAGAACAGTCCCAGAGGAGAACACCGCAAGTAATCCAACTTTAATACTCTATTCCCTTTTGAGATTGTTAGGATTATATGTTTGAGTCAAGCAGAAAAGGTCAGATAAGTTGATTTTAGGGAAATGAACCCTAAGATATGTATTCAAATGGTTTTTTTTCTTTCATGCAATTGTTTCTAACACATTTATAAGGTGATTTCTTTGTTGCTTTGTATGTCCCTCCCCCATGGTATAACCCCTGCTTTCACTGTATTTGATGTTGTTATAATTTGTGGAGGGGAAGGGAAAAAATAAATCGTTTAAATAGGGATACAGGTGGAACCATTGCAACAATGAGACATACAAGTCATATGTCGAAAATGAACTTTACAACTTTGGTTGGGGGGGGAAGTTGGGGGGGACAGGGGGACGATGGGATGGGAAGGGAAACAAAGGAGGAGGCTACAATGCTTGATAAGAAATGTACTCATTATCTTGCCCATGTAATTGTAACCCCTCTGTACAGTATTTTCACAATAAAAAAAAGGATAAATAACTTAGGTTTGATAGAAGGAAGTTTTAATTTGAAAGATGAATTTGTATGGTCATTCAAAAGCAAAGCACTGCCCACTTGTAAAAGATTTAAAGATCACTTATTTGTGTACTATGGTCACATGATGTATTTTAGCATGTGGAAAAGGTTTTAGATTTGAGGAAGCTATTGTGTTGTATATCTTGGAATAAAAATGAAAATTAAACAGATTTTTTGATTATCCTCTCCCTTTATAGAGGTGAGAATTTAGTGAAAACAGTAACACAGAAAAATATCAAATATTCTTTCAAAGCTCTTTTGTAATAACAATTGTAATGGCTAGTGGTGATATCCTTATTCAATGCATTAGCATAAGAGTCTTGGATGTCCAGATGTGATTATTGTACACAAATCAGAAACACATGATTTTATTAGATGAGGTTCCCTGAAAATGTCACACAAGTATTTTATAGTATTTAAAATAGGCCTGTTTTATCATTTAAATACAGAATTGAACATAAAACTAAGGGGTGGAAATTTAGATCCAGACTGAGTTTTGATATGTTAGAAAGGATCTAGGTACTCATGCTGAAAATTTCTAGATCAAACATTTGTTCATTATGGAATCCACTTGTAAAGACTGAAATTGACTAATCTGATAAGAGCTATGCAGTAGATGTGATTATAATTTCACAACCTGATACATGATATTCTGATACTTGCTGTCATTTCTACTCTATAGTTTATAGCATCTTCAGAGTCAACTCATCTTGTATTCAAATAAGTTGATATTTATGCAGATAATCATTCACATATTAACATTTAGAAGGATTACAGAGATGAAATATACCTTCTAATGAGTTCAGGTCAGGTTTTAATGCCAAATTAATTCATATCTGTTCAAAATTATAAATTATTTTTTATTAAAAAACTTGCAGATTCAGATACTTTTGTTTTATAAAAATGGGGAAGGCTTTGGATCTAATATTGGGTCTATTCTCAGTGTCTCTTGTACTCTCATTTTGCTCATATTGCATTCGAGCTAACAGCTCAGTTCTAAATTTTGAATGTCAGAAGGTAGTAGGCATCTTTCTGTTGGTGACTGTAGCTAGGCAATGACAGAGAGAAGAGAGGGTTGGCAAGGTTGCAGTTGCCTACCAGTTCCAAGACACAAGCTCTGTGAGCATGAGGGCCTTGATAACAGCAGCAAAACCAGCAGCAGTGGCAGCAGCCTCATAGCTATGACCTTGAAAGTAGCAGTGCTGGAGAAACTCCCGAATCCTAACTCCTCCAACTTCTCCAATGGCTTTGGAAGCAGGCAGTTAATAAACATTGTCCTGCTGAATTCCAAAAGTAACTTTTGTTAGCTTTTCTCAATACTGACTGAAGTAAAATACGTTAAGAGTACTTTGAGAAATCCAGCTCTACAAATCATTTCCAAAGTTTATGTATTTCATGACAATTTAATTGTATTGCAGTTTGTTTGAATCCTAAGCCAAAACACCACTCCTCATCCAAGAAAGGGCACAGGCAGCATAAGTAGAAACAGGTTTCTTATTTTGCTTACAATTCATTAGACTTTAACTTACTTTAATTTGTGGATCATGCTGTGGGAAACAAATGTGATCATTATCAGTAACATATAAAACCTGCTTAATACAAGGCTTTTTTTTTTCTTCCAAGCACTTTTCTTTCCTACAATTTTCTCTCCTGTCTATACAATTACATTCCCCCAGTTAGCTTTATGGATACAGTAAACATTGATAATGACAATGGGATACAGTAAACATTGATAATGACAATGATAATGATAATGACAATGACAGCTTTAAATTTCCCACACACATGTGGTAATTTATGTTGAAGCAGTGTGAAGCAGTATCTTATTCTTCATTTAGTGGAATATCTTCATGTTATACTATTAGGTCCAGGGGCTTACTCATTTTTTTTAAAAATTTTTTTATTGTGAAAATACCGCACAGAGGAGTTACCATTATATGGGCAAGGTAATGAGTACTTTTCTTATCAAGCATTGTTGCTGCCTCCTCCTTTGTTTCCCCTTCCCATCCCTTTCCATCCTCCCCCCTCCCCACTCGAAAAAGTTGTTTGTAAAGTTCATTTTCGACATAACAACTTGTACATCTCATTGTTGCTTTGAATAGAGAATAGATACTTAAATATTTGGAGAAAGTTACATATTGTTGAAGCATGGCAAAATACTTTCATCCAAGCAATGTGAATTATACCAACCAGAGGACAGATTTTCATTTTCTGCATCTGTGGAAGAAGATCCAGCCTGAATTTCACTTATAATGAACACTGAACTTAAGGGTCTAGAAGGAGTTAATAGCTTTAAAAAGTTTTAAAATATAGAACACAGGGAATAAAGCAAATGGTAGAAGGTTACATTTGTTAGAATTGGAGAGAATGTAAAACATTAAACTATGCTGTCTTTCAATTCCTACTCCTCTCTGCCCAAGGCAGAATCACTGCTCTGAAAATATATTTGAAAGGAAAAATTGTGAGTGTAGAGATATTAGTGTAAGCCGGGTGCCAGTGGCTCATGCCTGTAATCCTAGCTACTTAGGAGGCTGAGATATGAAGATCACGGTTCAAAGCCAGCCCAGGACAGTCTGTGAGACTCTTATCTGCAATAAACCACTAGAAAACCGGAAGTGGTGCTGTGGCTCAAGCGTTAGAGATCTTGACTTGCTTGATCTGTAAGAGCTGAAGGACAGCACCCGAGCCCAGAGTTCAAGCCCCACGACCAACAACAACAACAAAAGAGATATTAATGGAATAGCAAGTTCATTCTGAAAACTCAATTAGTACCAAATATATTCATTTCCATTTTAATTACTGTTTTATTTTCATCTTGCAACACTTTTAAGTCAGGTCTTACTTATTGGTGGGAAAAGCATAAAAATGTAAGAAAATGCTTCTTAATGAATGTTATGGGAAAGTTGATATTTTTCCTCCCATGGAAGATTAATACTAAATGAAAGAGGAAAATATATATATTAAAATTAAAACAATTTTTAAATAATATTTTCTTTTCATTTTAATATTTAAGTCTAAATATGTCTCAAACATTTCAATGGTTATTTCCTTCTGAAAGAGAAGAGCCAAGGAACTAATGCATAATTCATTTAATAAAGTAGTAATAAAGAGAAGTAAAATTGTGTTAAATAGATTACAAAGAGCTTTGAAAACCCAAAGCTCCCCGTTATAAACTGACATTACCATTTGAAGTGTTTTTATTTTGATTTGTTTACTGCGGGGGATTTGAACTCAGTTCCTTGCTTATGGTAGGCAGGGCTTCTATCACTTCAGCTCTACCCCATTAATATTTTTTTTCACAGCTAATGCCAGATTAAAATAAGTTGTGCATAAGCTCTGAAGTTTGTATTTTAAGTATGTATTTATTTTTATCAAGTACTTGTATAAAATGGTTTTAATTCCAGAAGTCAGGTTGTAAGTACAATGGAAACCATCGTCACCTCTTCTATTGTTCTTTTTTTTTATTGTGAAAATACTGTACAGAGGGGTTACAATTACATGGGCAAAATAATGAGCACATTTCTTATCAAGCATTGTAGCCTCCTCCTTTGTTTCCCTTTCCCATCCCTTCCCATTCTCTCCCTGCCCCCCAACCCAATCTTCTCTGCTCCCCCTCCGCACCCTCCCCCCCACACCAAAGTTGTAAAGTTCGTTTTCGACATAATGACTCGTACATCTCATTGTTGCAATGGGTCCACCTGTATCCCTATTTAAACGATTTATTTTTCCCCTTCCCCTCCACAAATTATACCCACCTCAAATACAGTGAAAGCAGGTGTTATACTGTGGGGGAGGGACATACAAAGCAACAAAGAAATCATCTTATAAATGTGTGAGAAACAATCGCATGAAAGAAAAAAAAACATTTGAATACTATCCATTTTATTTGCCATCTTTCTCCATCTCACTCCTACTTCCAAGTTAAATGGATCAATTATCCCACATTGTACATGGAATATAATGACTCAATTTGTCATAGTTCCACTCATAGAAATCTCATGGACTTTTCCTGGAAGGGATACCTTTGAACTGAGATCTTCATATTTCAGCATCCTGGTTAGCTAAGATTACAGATGGAAGCCACCAATGCCAGCCTAGAAACAGCAAGTAGAGGAAGAGCATATAGGTACTAAATGGTATAAGACAGAATAGCTGAGTCTGATGCAATAGGATAATACTGACTCATATAAGCATAAAGACTCATATTTGCAAGGGTAACAATTTTACTGGTGATGAATGGATGGTTGTGGAGGAATGAAATATGGTTATGAGAATTCCTAAAGCAGAATATTTCTTGTGATATATATATTTATATACAATATATACAATATCCATTGTATATATGGAATATATCCATGTATATATACAATATATATACAATATATACAACATCATTTTGTGTGTGTATGTATGGATATATATATATATATATATATGGAATTCTATGCCTCCATTAGAAAGACTGACATCATTCCATTCGTTAGAAAATGGAATGACTTGGAAAAAATTATATAAAGTGAAGTAAGCCAGGCCCAAAGAACATAGGTCTCATGGTTTCCCTTATTTGCAATAACAAGTATAAAACTAGGACAAGCAGAAAAGGTCAAAAGCTATGTACATATAACCATATAAGATGATGTTATGAGAAATGAACCAAAAGACAGGGACACAAGTGATTTTTGTTTTTTGTTTCTTTCTTGCTATTGTTTTTAAAGTACTTATAATGAACTATGTGATTTTTTTTCTTTTTGTTGTTTCTTTGGTATGTTCCTCCCCCACAGTATAACCCCTGTTGTCACTGCATTTGATTCCGGTGCCCTGCATCTTGTATATACAATTTTCTAATTTGGGGAGGGGAAAGGAAAAAACAAACTGCTTAAATAGGGATACAGTTTGACCCATTGTAACAATGAGATGTACAAGACACTATATTGAAAATGAACTTTACAACCTGTGGAGAGGAGGGAGGGAGGAGGTGGGGAAGTGTGAAGGGAATGGTTGGTAGGGGAAAATCAAAGGAGGAGATAATAATGCTAGATAGGAAATGTACTCATTACCTTACTCATGTAACTGTAACCCTTCTGTACATTATTTTTCAATAAAAATTTAAAAATAAAAAAGAATATTTTTATTTCTCCACTGTCATGACATTCTTTCCTATTCTAATATGGTTTTAAAGTTTTGCCATCTTGTTTTCAACAGAGAGCAATTTTAACAACTTCAGTCTTGTCTATGACAAAACCTTTTCTGTACATCTTATTTATGTCATACTATTTTTTCTAGACTGGATCATTATTGAAACAGCAATTCTCATTCTGTGTGTTTCCTTAGCAGAACATGTTTATAGCATGGTCCTTCATAGTAGGAGATGTATAATTCCATATTTCCTGAATAAAGATTTTTATGCAATTTTTCAATACATACACATAACTTCTTTCTTCATGTTTATATGTAACTCACTAGTACCCAATGAGTTCATTCTACTTTACTCTCTTGGAATGTCCCCAGTCTTAAAGTAGATTCCATGGAAATCTGCCATTTACTTTTAGGAATGTTAGAAACTGCATTTATTTTTAAAATGTATAAAACATTATTGATGAGTGTGTTTTGTGCAGATGCATTGCTATATCATGGAGTAAGCATAAAGACTTTATTTTCTGGTTTTAAATGCCTGGAAAATATGGCAAGATGTGGTAGAAAAAAACTGAATGTCTTTGCTATTTTGTAGCACTAATAGAAAGACATTATTCATTAATTTTGTTTCATCTGACAAACTTCTGTGAAGTCTTATCACAGAAGTACCTTGTTATATGAGAAAAAGTAAGAATATCATTTTAGCAAGTCTTTTATAGTTGATATCAATGTATAAACCTTGATTTTTCATCCTTATTATTTTAAGGGCATAAAATGCAGGCTGTTTTTTTTTCTTCAGTGACTTTGACTTTGAGATTTTAGCACACACTCCATAGTATATAGAACTTGGTCATGACTCTTAAATAATGCTTTTGAAGAGTCACTGTGAAATGAAGTTTTTCATATTGGGTCCACACAGAACACCACAAAATTAACCAATTCTAGCAGTAATTTTCTGGTGCATTTAGCCATGGTTGAAAGCCAAGCTGAAGAATTAAACTCAAATAATGTCTGTTATCTTTCTAATCAGTTATCTACCATTAAAAATACTTGCTGCTATTTGGTAGTAAATAATGTAATTTCTATGGAAGTGAACTTAGACTGTCCTTTGGTAGAGTTCAAAATAGTATTTTTCCCTAGGTAAAACATAAACTAAGCAGGCATATCAACGTAAGTTTTTTCCTCAGGTTAGAAAAAACATTCAATGATGCAGAATTGAATGTTAACATATGAGTGTTAATGGAATGAATTGGATATAGTAGAATATGATTTTGTACCATACATTGTATACAAGGAAAACCATCAGATACAATGCCATTGTTCAATGATAACTCCTGTAATAAGACTTAAGGATCATTATCTACATGGAAAAGCTAAAAGTTTAAAAGCAATAAATTGGAGAAACTTCCAGGACTAACTTATTAACAATGGTTCCAGAATATGCATTCCTGAGCCTCTTAACAACTGGACATTTGATAATAAAATAAATCAAAGTGACTGTGGAGACAGAATAGGTTCCTAGGTGTGGTTCTGACCATCTGCATCATCTTAAAAGTATTGTAGGATGTGCTGTATAGAAAATACTCACTCAGAAATGATGTTAATGATTAAGAATACATCAGTTTAGAAGTCCTCAATACTTGAATCATCACAGGCAGTCCAATTAGATTTGACACAATGAATAACAATGTGGTGATGTTTGCAATGTAATTCCAGCACTCAGATGGCTAAGATACAGCATGAGTTCAAAAACAAAACAACATAAAACAACAACAACAACAAAAAAACATCTGGGCTATATATATGTACATGCATGCATACATACAATCTCATCTCATCCTATCCTTATTCCCCAGAGGCCATTGACACTGATAATCACTTCAATAGATATTGGGATAATACCACTCTTGCTGTCCTGACCAGGCTTTTCCTGGAGCTGAACAGAGCCAGGTCCCCAGAATCTGTAAATCTTCCAATCTAGACTTTTTCCTCAACTTTGCCTTCTCACCAACATAGATAGCCCCTTCTAGTAGTAATACCTTCCTGGGTTATTAATAAGGATGTACATTTAAGGCTGGCATTTAACATCTAAAGGTAAATCTGTATGTAAATGAACATGCAAATTCAAAAGCATTTCTTGCATTCTTCCAAAGTTCTACTGTTGTGGAGCTAGAAGGACCTGAGGAAAGAAACACACACACACACACACACACACACACACACACACACACACACACACACACACACACACACACACACACACACACACACACTTAGCAAGCATTCTAAACTGACCAAGATTGAGATGGCCAGGGATGGTTGCCTATACCTACAATTTGAACACTGGGGAAGCTGAGTAGGAATTGCTTGACTCTATGAGTTTGAGATCAGCTAAGCAACGTATTGAGATCATATTTGATCATCTTCTTTCTCCACAAAATACATTGAAAAGCAACACAAATGTAATTTAGATGTAAATAAGAAGCACCTGATAAATGAGAGTTTTAATAGTCTCTAGGGTAACATCTTTAGTATATTCTGTAAGTCATGGGATAATGGTTCCTGGAGTTAAGTCAAAATATTTTGCTAAGGACCTTCAAGATGCTGAAGAGCAAAAGGAATGTACGAAAATTAAAATTAAGCGGCACTGGTGGCTCATACCTGTAATCCTAGCTACTCAGGAGGCTGAGATCTGAGGATCAAGGTTCAAAACCATCTGAGGCAAGAAAGTCTGTGAGAATCTTATTCCAATTAATCACCAGAAAACCGGAAGTGTTGTTGTGGCTCAAGTGGCAGAGCACTGGCTTTGAACTGAAGAGCTCAGGGCAGCACCCAGACCCAGAGTTCAAGCCCCATGACCAACACAGAATAGGAGGCCTCCTCCTCTTCATCCTCCCATTGTTGTTGATGATATATGGAAAATAAATGAGAGGAATGTAGAAGGCCATAAATAAATCAGAAGGAAAATGTCTCAAAGTCGTTTTATATATCACATAAAATAAAAGTGCACTTAGACTGAGAGTATGTATGCAGTATATATACACTTTATGTGTGTGTGTGTGTGAGTCACACACAGAGAGAAAATCTCTCTACATATGTGCAGCCTTTTGTATATCAAAGTTCATTAACCATATACATGTTTTTATTTAAAAATCTTATATATAAGAAATATTTTAATAACATTGGTTTATTTTCTTGAAATAGTCATTTCAGTTCTTCTGTATGTGATTTAATAGCATTATTTGGCCAGTTTAATTTACAGAAGAAATTCTTTAGAATGGAAAAAAAGATCTAAAATGAAAATAAAAAGATACACAAAGAAGTAGAGAATTTTGAATTTAAATGACTCCATGATTCATTTTTTAAATGAGAATTAAATAATTGATATTGGCATAGTTTTATTTATTCTTTAATACAGTTAATTCAACAAACACAATCAGAATATGCAAGAAAAAATACAAAATACAATAATGTTAATACTTTAAATGTTGATGACTTTTAACATGACATTTACAAAACCAGCATATTTATTGATATAGAATTAATTATTTAAGTGTCAGAGAAATTAATTAAAATGTTGCTCCTGGAGTGTCTGAATACTAGAAATAACATTGATGTCTTTGAAATGAATTTTTATCAATAAATGTATGAACAAGATATTGGTATATTCCCTTCTATTTCTTACTCAGGGATATGTATATTTTACCCCTAAGAAAAGGTTTTAGTGTTTAAAGTCTAGAGAGTCACTTCCTACTTTTATCTTCCTTGAAAAATACTTTTAATAAATTTTCCTTGCATTTACAGTCTGGAATTTTATTTTTGGGGGGAAGTGCATTGGAGTTTGAACTTGGGGCCTGGGCTGTCTCTGAAACTCTTTGTGCTCAAGAGTAGTGCTCTACCACAGTACCATTTCTGCCTTTTTCTGGGTAGTTTATTGGAGATTAGGGTCTCATGGACTTTTCTGCCCAGGCTGACTTCCAAATGTGATCCTTTGAGCTCAGCCTCCTGAGTAGCTAGGATTACAAGCTGAGCACTGGCACCCAACTACACATGAAATTCTTGAAAACAACCTTCCATATTGCCTTTACTATCTAGGTACTCCTCTCTGTTAGCAACTCATTTTCTACCAATATATGTGAGCAGTAGTTCTATATGACCGTAGATTATAAGTACATCAATAGAACACACATACACATGATAGAAATTCCTTGCCATCGATGCAAATGTGATGATCCAACTACGAAGTATTACAAGTCACTGGTTAAGACTCAAAAGGAGCATGATAAAATGTCATGGACATAAAAAGTTATTCAGAAGACATTTATTTCCTTACCTTCTTATTTAATGTTTCAGGATGGCATGGCAATGTGAATAGTAGAAGGATAAAAGTGTAGTCTAGGGTGACAGGATAATCAGTATGCTGCACCATCAGTAAGTCTGCCGCAGATGCTGGCTTTCATAATGTTGAAGGAGTGTGTAATTATACTACCTGAATATCCAAAAATACCAAACTCATTCAACAGACGCTTTCATGTCTAACCAGGTATCCAAGGAATGCCATCTCTGGAAGGCAATAGAAAATTATAAAAATTTACCAAGTATAATTATTTACTACCAACTAAATTAATATTTCTTTTTATCAAAATGGATTCTGATAGCTTTCGACAATTCATTCCTAAAGTCATAGGTAAGTTCTCAGGCTTCGTATACTTATAATATAGGAATTACTGTAGCATTAGAGTAGATAGGAAGGATTAATTTGCAGAGTGCTTACAGAAACCTCAAAAGGCACACTGGCAAACAAAGTAAAAGAACACTGAAGTAGATAGTCAGGGCAAAAATAGGAAAGCAAATAGAAAGAAATTATGTGAGAGAAAAGTACAGGTTCCTCCTTTTCCATTATGAAAACGTTTCTTTGTGGTATTTTTCAGCAGTGTGTAACTCATTTCAACATAATCTGAAGAATTAAACACCTGTCTAATAGATGATATAAATGATCTTGAAGCCACAAAAGCAAATCCCACAAGGTAATCCAGATGGCCAAATAATGCATAATGTACAGGAATAAATTAATAGTATGTGTTTAGATAATAATGACTACACAAACACTAACTTCCTGAAAAGTATCTTCATATGTATATATTTGTTTTAGTGAACAAAAGAATTCCACATATTTCAGGAAATCTCAAGTAATCTCAGGAAAAGAGAATATACTAGGAAAACAACTTCCTGATAGAATAACCACATGTCAAAATCAATAATAGGAAATACATATTTAAGATAAAATTATCATTAAGAACCACCTGAAAGAAGGTCAAGAATTCACTCTCTTTTTAGAAAACCTTTCGTGCCTAATATGAAGCTTTAGAAGCATTTTCTCCTCCCTCTACCATTGGGTGGGTACTACCTCCCAAATGACCATTTCTTTCTTTTTTTAAAATGTTTTTTTTTATTGTAAAAATACTGTACAGAGTGATTACAGTTACATGAGCAAGGTAATGAGTACATGTCTTAACAGCTTTCTTGTCTCCTCCTTTGTTTTTCCCCTACCATCCCTTCCCTCCTATCTCCACAACTACAGTCCCCTCACTCCCTGCCCCTGCCTAAATTGTAAAGTTCGTTTTTAGACATAGCGTCTTGTACATCTCATTGTTGCAATAGGTCAACCTGTATCCCTATTTAAACAATTTATTTTTTCCCTTCCCCTCCCCAAATTATACCAACTCCAAATACAGTGAAAATAGGGGTTATACTATGAGGAAGGGACATACAAAGCAAGAAAAAATCAAGTGGTACCTTATAAATACTTTAGAAAAAATAGCAAGAAACAAAAAAAAACACGTGTCCTTATCTTGGGGTTCATTTCTCTTGACATCATCTTATCTGACCTTTTCTGCTTGTCTCAGAATATACTAGTTATTACTAATAAGGGAAACCATGGGACCTATGTTTCTTTGGACCTGGTTTACGTCAATTAATATAATTTTTTCCAAGTCTTTCTAAACTATCATTTCTAATCATTACAATGGATATTTATTAAGTTCAGTAGTCCTTTGGTTGAATCCAACACATATTGACTTGGAGCAAGTACTACATAAACCCTCTCCTGGAGTAGAAGAATCTGTGGGAATAACAAGGAAACGTTTTTTTTTTTTTTTGGTCATCTTTGAACCTTGAGCCTGGGAGCTGTCCCTGAGCTCTTCAGTTCAAAGTGAGTGTTCTACCACTTGAACCACAGCACCACTTCCAGGAAGCTTTCCTTAAGATAAGTTTTTCATAATCCCTCTTCTTTCACATCCAGTTGAGCTGAAATGGCTAAACCTAGTTATACAACTGTATATTGCTCACCATGTCAATTCTGCAACTTGGGCTAATATTCTGTAATAGGTATCATCTCTTTCATATGGGATGGTATTTCAATAATAAATGTGTCACTTATCTGTGTTTAGTTATTGAATGTAAAATATCCCTCATTCGTTATTACTAACTGTGAGAATTGAAAATTCGCGTGAAATTTAAAGGACTTGTCCTGTTAGACTAACTTACAATTATGTCAGTAGATCTTTTACATATATATATATATATATATATATATATATATACATATATATATACATATGTATTATTTATTTATTTTTGTCAGTTGTAGGGCTTGAAATCTGGGTCTGGGTGCTGTCCCTCAGCTATTCAGTTCAAGGCAAGCACTCTACCACTTGTGCCATTGTGCCACTTCTGGTTTTCTGGTAGTTTATTGGGGATAACAGTCTCTCGGACTTTCCTTCCTGGGCTGGCTTTGCACTGCAATCCTCAGCTCTCAACCTCCTGAGTAGCTAGGATTATAAGTGTGAGCCACTAGAGCCAAGCAAGAATTTTTAAAAAAATTTAATACTATTATTTTCTATATTTCTACAACCATGTCATCACCATTAGAATTTCTTCAAACTGTGCATCTTGTTATTAACTCTTCCTTCTCCCTCTCCCTCTCCTCCTCCTCTTACTCTTCTCCTTCTCCTCCTCCTCCTTCTCCTCTTATTCCTTTTCGTGTGTGCGCACGTATGCGCGCGCGCACGCAGGTGTGTGTGTGTGTGTGTGTGTGTGTGTGTGTGTGTGTGTGTGTGTGTGTGTGTGTGTGTGTGTGTGTGTGTGTGTGTGTGTGTAAATCCTGGAGATTAAACTAAAGTCTTTGAGACAGAGTACACTGTTCTTGAATATTTTTGCTCAAACTATCACCTTATCACTTAAGCCATAATGGCTCCATGTCCAGTTTCTTTTTGGTGGTTATTTGGAGTTAACAGTCTTGGATTTTGCTGCATGCACTGGCTTTGAATAGTTATCTTCAAATCTCAACCTCTTGACTAACTAGGATTATAGGCATGAGTCATCAGCTCTTGTTTCTTTTCTTTTCTTTTTTTTATTGTGAAAATACTGTACAGAGGGGTTACAATTACATGGGCAAGATAATGAGTACATTTCTTATCAAGCATTGTAGCCTCCTCCTTTGTTTCCGCTTCCCATCCCTTCCCATCCTCCCCTCCCCACCCCTATCCTCCCCCCCCACCCCAAAGTTGTAAAGTTCATTCGGTTAGCGTGAGTACTTATACAGCTCTTGTTTCTTTAAAGCTTCTTTTCATGACTCAGTTCTGAGAAATTTAAATTAAGGATGAGTCTTATGTTTGTTTCCTGTGTTTGGGTATACAACTAACTAAGACTTAAAAATTATTAAGACTTAAAGATCAATTCTACAAATATATAGTTTTTTTCACTTTCTAGCCTCTGTTTTGGTTCAAATTTCAGAAATTTTCTTCTAGTTTATCTTTCCATATTTTAATCTTCTGCTCCCATACATATTTACATTCCAGATTCCATTTGCTTTCTTGTCTTTGAATATTCTTATACAATGAATTCATATTTGTTAAATTCTTTTATTTTTTCTGTTCTTCCCACTTATTTCTGTTTCATAAACACTTAAGTCTTTTTATTATCTTGTAGTAAAGAGTTTTTTTCCTGCTCAATTGCTTGATAATACTTTGTTGTTCATTCATATTCAATAATGAAATACTTAAATTTTGCTTGGAAAAAATCTTATTTAGGAGTAAAACTAATCCGTTCCTATTTTACTTTGAAAGCTGACTAGACATTTTATTAAGGAAAATCAAAGTCAATGATTTCTGATATCTTCAAATACCTAAGAGTGGATCAGAGTGCATATATTTCACTTCAACCACTTGGAAACAATGAGGAGAAAGGGTTCTAGGAATGTGACTACAGGATATACATTTTTTCCCCTTAACTTCCTTATTAAGCCCTATTCTTATCTTGCCTTCTTCCTGATTTTTCCAAGATTTAAACATGTCCCAGTCCATTTCTTCACGGAGAAATTTTCTTATATATATGTGACTGTGCTGCATGTTGTAAGAGAGTATCTAGTCTACTCTGTGTATGTGATTTTTTCTGTCGGTCTTATCTTTTCCACCCTCATTCCAAATATCTACCACCTTCTGCATGTAATCTTTTTTAATATTTAAAAGTTAAAGTATTGACACATATTAATTGTACAAAGGGCTTTCACTGTGATACTTACTATGTACATACAATGTATGTATATTAAGGCAAGTAAGCCAGGCCCAAAGAAATGCAGGGTGCATCGTTTCCTCATTTGTAGTAATGAGATTGTGCTTATAAATATACAAGTAAACACAATGAATGGTAAAAGACAAAAACTTACACTTGGACATGATAAATTAAACAAGATTAAACATTCATTCACACAGTGAGAATGAAGGAAGATATTCTTAGGAGAGGATCACAAAGGCTCAATAGCTATGTGCATATAATCATATGTTTATTTAAATCGATGCCAAGAAATGGAAACAGGAGGGATTTTTTTAATTTTACTTTTTATGTTTGTTTTTGTTTTCCCCTTTGTTACTATGTTTGACTTCTGTACCTTTTGTCTTGTATGTAACTTTATCTGGGGTACAATAAAGGAGAGCACAGCAATGGTGAGACAAGGGTGAAAAAAAAAAAACCCAGCAGTGACACACAGTATACACTATGCTGAAAATAAACTATACAACATTGGGGAAGTGAGATTGAGAGTAAAAATCTGTGAGAAAATGAGGGATGGTGTGACACTGTTCAAAAAGAAATGTGCTTTTATCTTCATTTATGTAACTGTAGTCCCTCTGTACATCACCTTTACAATAAAAATAAAAAAGTATTGATACATACTAACTGCATGAAGGGTTTCACTTGGATATTTACTACATACAAACAATGTACTTTGGCCACATTTACCTCTTTAGTATTGCAGTATTTGGTTGGTTTTATTATGCCATTCCTTTCTCTCTGTCTGTCTGTCTGTCTGTCTATATTTCAGTTTGCCTGTCTCTGTCTCTGTCTCTTTCTCTCTGTCTGTCTGTCTGTCTCTCTCTTTCTCTCTCTCTCTCTCTCTCTCTCTCTCTCTCTCTCTCTCTCTCTCTCTCTCTCTCTCTCTCTCACACACACACACACACACACACACACACACAGAGTCACGTCTTTAAAAGAGTCCAGATGTTCAGACTGAGTATGAGTAATCTCATGCATCATGATGCATGCTTTAGAAACAGAACTCAAAAAGACTGAAGCCTAAAAATTGGGAGAAATGTTGGTCTAAATAGCCAAGATTCAATGTCATTTGCAAAAATATATTATTACAGCAGCAATGGAGGCCCACATAGGAATATTGAGTAGGATTTATTTCTGGGTTTGTAAAATAAAGATCACTAAATGCTTCAGAAAAAGATTAGATCCTGAAGAAGACTGAGTTGTTTTTGCCATGGGCAACTATATATTTCAACCACTGATAACATTGAGATTGTGAGATTGTATGACAGTTTTTAACATTATTACTATAAAAGACATAATGAATGATTAGTTATCCTAAGGGGTTGATATTATTAAATATTTTGTAATCCTAGTACATTTACAATGGTAGCTGTCTGGATAAATTCAGTTTTATGACTAACATTCAGATTTTTCTTAATATTCTAAGCCATGATATGCTGAAATGTCATTAAAAAGTTTTGTCTTGCTTTCTTAACTAGTCTCCAATTGGTGAATTGTATCATTATATATCCCAGGAATGCAAATGTTCCATGTCTGTGGTAAGTTATAATTTATCATAGGAACATTAGCTGCATTTGCCTTCAAGTCATTAAATGATGCTTAAGCAATACAATTTAAATTGTTATCATACTATAATCCTGAAATAAGAAATAGCATTAAACACACATACATTCTGTTTTGCCATTGGAAGTTTGTAAACCCACATTATCAATAAAATAGGAAAAGATTATTAAAATGCACTATAATAATGGCAATGTAACATTGATATGAATAGCATTATGAAGAAAATATTGTGACAGTTGCTAACATTATAGTCCCAATTATTTGGGAAGATTTTTATTATCTGGATTGAATAAACCAGTGAAATTACACAGGTGCCTCAAAGACCATCTCCTGGGTCTTTCATTAATCAGAAGAATGCCCAAGTCTAAATATTGACTGTGATTCATGTTCCACTTCTCTGGAGATCCTCAGGAGACTGGCTCTAAAAAGGGAGAAAAGCCAAATGCACAATATCAGAGCCTTGGAGTAAATATGAATACACTCAATCCTGAGGATTAAAAGTAAATCCTTGGCCTAAAAATGAAATAGTTACATTACAAATAAAAAGATCAACATTTATATTTGGCTTTTTCAAATTGGTCATTAATCACTGCTTTAAGTGATATAAACATTTTCAATGTTCAGTCATCAATATTTTAAATTAATGTTAATGAAAAATAATTCAATTATTTTTTTAAATTGCTGTATGTAATTTACACATATCATAACTTTATACTAATACCTATGCTATAGCTCTTCAAATAACATGATAAATAAATATTCATTTAAAAGCAAGCATTTTTATCCACATGAAAAGGTATATAAATATACTATAAATTATAAATAAATCCTCAAATCTATATTAATTGAGAACTCATGATATGATGAGTTAAACTGTAGATTTCAGGTGCTGGATAGATATACTTCTAACCAAAAGTTAAAATGACTTTGAAAGTTTCTTTTATAATTATATATATATATATATATATATATTCTTAAAATCTTTACAGTTTCTCCTGCTTATTGAGTCTGTATTTACATTTGTGTAACAAGAAATATAATTTACCATGCACTGCCAATCAAAATATATTAGTTTTACATGATTGTTGTAAAGTTTCTATTGATATTGAGCAAATTACTATATGTACAGGGATACTTTTTAATTAAAAAATGTACATGAAAATGATATATTTAAAAAGAGATGATGAATTCACATTTATTTAGGATATTAGACCAACTGAGAAAATATATCTGGAAAGTGCTCTTGAACTTTAAGCAAACATTCTACAGCTTAAATAAAGAAAAGGAAAAAAAAGAAAGACAATTACATTTCATCCATTCACTAGTGTAAAACAAAATTATAAACTTTTCCATGAGCAGATCTTTATGAATGTACTTTCTTTTGTAAATTACAGAACAGTTACTAGCTGAATAAAAATCCAGCAATATGAGCTCTTCCCTATATGTATAGAAAAGCATGGGCAATGTGCTAGAAAGGAAAAGGAGACGAAGCAAATTCTTTACATTTAACAACAGCCCAGGGTTTCAGAATCATTCCTGGGGGGAAAAACAAACAAACAAACAAAAAACCACCTAGTTTTGACTCTTTACCTTTCCATACCTTATACCAAGATGTGACCATAAGATCCCTGCTCACTCACCTCTGATCGTTACTGTGACTTTGCCCAGGGTTGTTGTTTATTCCTCAGATCTCCTACCCTTAATTGTTAATCTCATACTTTCTTCAATCCAACAATTCCCTTTGTCTGTAAATACATAAAGGAGAGGAATGTCTTTGTAAGACTCCATCCCAGCCCCCCCCAAGGGGACCACGCAGAGACAGAAGAAAGTTTATAAGAAGGTTCATTAGTGGGGCCGTCTCTCCCCACGGGAAAGGGGACAATATGGCATCTGTCCCTATCCAGGTGGTGGCTTGCAACTCTGTGGCTAGTGGGAGGTACTCTGCATGAGCAGCTAGGTCTGGGCAAAGAGTAGAAGTAGCCAGCTATTCTGGTGGGAGCTCAGGGAAGGGAGGAGTTCAGATCTGGGTATAGCTGCCCCAGGAAATGTAGTGGGGAGAGGGCTGAAGACCCGAGAGAGGGAGAATGCTATAGTTCTTCCGTTCTGGCTCAGTTCTCAATGTATTAATAGAATATTTCCTGCCCATCCCAAGTGATGATTAACTGGTGGACAATTCACACAAAGAATGGGAAAAGAGATTTATTTCTAAGCTATCAGATAATACAATTTAGATCTCTCAGGGTAAAATGGTCTGTTTCAAGTTCCACTCTATTAGCTATTATTTATTCTGCTTATTCAGCTCCATCGTAATTCACTACTCCAAAACTCTCTTGTGTCTCAAGTACCACTCTCAAAAAATAATGGATTTTTTTGGTTAGAAATTTACATCATTCAGTGGGTTTTATAAGGCAAGTTGATTTATAAAATGGGATTATAGTATGCTGATAATATGTGTATTGTATATTTTATATTTATTTTATAACACACTATTACAGAGTGTTGCTCTTGTTTTATTATTGCCAATCAACTCAGGGATGTTTTGCTCATTTGGGGATGGATAATATAATGGCCAAGTAATGTCAAATGAATCAAGCTTTCTTCAGATTGCTACCTGAGAACAAAGGAAACAGGTTTACCTGTTCCCATAGTTACTTCTGGAGGCAATGTGAGATACATTTCTATTTCCTTAATGTTGTGCACACACAGACACATTGAGTGGTTTTCACATGTAGCCTACAGTTTCTGTGTCTATTCTATCTTCATCTTCTCTTGGCACTAAGATTTATATACACCATTGTGATCTCCTTTGTTTGTAATGGATTTCACTACACTTTGCTCAGAAAATTTGGTGAGGTGTACTTGCAGCTCTTGGAAAGGTCTTCTACCCATCAGAAACAGGCATTCTTCCCCTTAACCCTTACAGGGTTAAGGAAAAGACATGCTAATTCTCCCGAACCTGGTCATTGCTGGAACCATCATTTGAAACTATCATTTGGTGAATGGAAATCTCTGTGGGAAAGCAGAGCCTCATTACTCTGTCTCATTATGGTCTTATACTGGTTAAAGTACTTAACATAATTTAACCTTTACATTGCTATGATTACATTTTGTGCGACAAGCAAATTCTTTCTTCCCAAAGTATAATATGTTCATGTGCACTGTGATTATTTATATAGGGCTCAAAATGTTAGTTGTTTTCTAAATGTCCCTGAGCATATTGAGCAATTTAGATTACTTCCTGGGAAATATAGTTTAGAGAGTCTACCTAATGGTCTCTGTCCTGACTACATGTTAGATGTTTTGGATAGTTTAGGAAATAGAATCCTGAGAAACCAACCTTACATAATCAACTTAAGAAAATAAGAAAACAAATCATGTACATCCCTTGCCCTGATTCTATTTATCACCAGCAGATATTTCAAAGTACAATTGCTACAATGTATATAGTGTTATAATTTATATAGTGTTCCAATAGCTTAAGCAATAGAGATTTGTAAAATAGAAATCTTCAGTGTTAATGGACCAATATATTGGGAAGTATAGCCTCATACTATTATTGATAGAAGATTTTGCATCTTCTCCATCAAGCAGCCTCTATTGCAGATAAGGACATCTCATGTCCCTTTATTGTTGCTGGCTGGAGTGGGATGGGAATTTCAGGGTTACACTCGGGCTGCACTGCTAGAAGAGAGAGTAGCTCATTACCTTTATTTTATTTTATTTATATATTTTTATTTTTATTTTATTTTTTTGTCCGTCAGGGGACTTGAATGCTGTCCCTGAGCTCTTCAGCTCAAAATGAGTGCTCTACCACTTGTGTCACATGGCCACTTCTGGTTTTAGGGTTGTTCATTGGAGATAAGTGTCTCACAAATGTTCCTGCCTGGGCTGGCTATGAATCGTGATCCTCAGATCTCAGCCTTCTGAGTAGGTAGGCTTACAGGAGTGAGCCACAAGTTCCCAGCTTCACTATAATTTTTATTTGCCTTCATATTAAAATATAGTATCGTTTTGTTACCACTAGGGTCTAATGAATGTTCTGACACCTGTAGTCATACTACCTCAAAATTGTCAGGTGAAAGTGAAGCCAAGTTGTCTCCATTAACAACACAGTGAGAAGTATGATTGTCATCTAGAAGTGATGAAAATATCAAGTTCACAATCAGGTGTTCCAGATTGTCCTATAAGAGGAAATGACATAGGTAGGGACAAGGCCATAAACTTTGTTCTTATGATATTTAGTATAATTATTTTGTCGGCCTGCCTATCTCTTACTTCTCCCTTTACTTATAGAATATAAGCTGATGTTTTGTTTGCTTATTTTATTTTCTATGCCTCTGTTGCTTTCAGTTGATTATTTTTTTTTTTTGGTCCAAGTCTGAGATCTATTAATCAAAACTTCCACACAAACCAAACAGACAAAAAAAATATAGAAGGTACACTACTACAGACATTCTGTCACCTTGCTGGCATCATTCACTTTCTTTACATGTTGCTTTATGTAGTGTGTGAGAATTTTTGGTTTGTTTGACAGAAAAAATGAAGATAATGTCTACTTAATCTTCTCAGAATCAAACTACAAAACCTAGAAATTTACAGCAATTTACCATTTTTTTAAATTATAAAGCCATTGAACATTGGCACACATAGTATATATTATAAACTAATGTTCTAAAACAAGATTACACTATTTTATATTGAATATTTAGCCCAATATATGACTAGATTTTCATAGTTTTATGTATCACATACTGCTTTATATGAAATATTAATAGAAAACAACTTCACATAAACATGTACTTGGAAAGATAGGAAATATTTTGATAGAGTAGAGAGTTATATTCCTCAAACAATTAGCTAACTCTGGAAGGAGTGAAGTTAAGTAATTATTTACTATAAGAAATTTGATGTTTATAAATATTTTTACTGTGTAAGATTCTTAAACTTAAATTCTGTTTTAATGCACCACCTCAGCTGTGAAATATTACCCAACTCAGTTATTCATACATTTCAGAAAGTAGAATATTCAGTTATATACTACCAAACTTGTATTCATTAATGTTGCTAGTAATCGGGTAGTCATAAAACTCACACTTATGATTGAATATTTTAAAATTCTAATATTTTAACTACTGGATTATTTTAAAATTATAAAAAATAAAGTACTAGCAACATTTTAATCATTTGATTTATTTCATCCTCTATTCTATTATATTTAATTTGTGACCATGTCTCTTAAATATAAAAATTGCAGTAACCAAAATCTGTATGTTTTTCCAGGTAAAACTGATTCATGGAAAAGTGGATAGCCAGTAGCAATTTAAACAACTAAAAGGTGATTTTTCTCGAGAAATCTATTATATTTTAGTATGAACAAGTACTCTGTATGTGCATTTCTTTAGTTGAACAATAAGTCCATGGAATTCAATAAAAATAGTTATTTTCTTGGTGAGTCAACATAATTAATAGGCTGAATTTGACCTTTTTTTGCTACATTTTTAAGCTGACAAAGAAATCAAAGAATCATAGATATCTTTGATTTACATCAAAACACCGTTTGTACCCTTGCTCTGATACTATTAATGCCACCCTCAATACATACTGTAAACAGATAAAGCTATGTTCTTTGACAACAACACTTGATAGTTTGGTTTCTCTGAAAAGTTTTTTTTTTTTTTTTTGGTGGTTGTGGAGCTTGAACTCTGGGCCTGGGCTCTGTCGCTCGGCTCTTCAGTTCAAGGGAAGCACTCTACCATTTGAGCCACAGCGCTACTTCTGGTTTATTGGTTTTTTTTTGTTTGTTTGTTTTGTTTTTTATCATCTTTTTTTTAATTGTGAAAATACTGTACAGAGGGGTTACAATTACATGGGCAAGATAATGAGTACATTTCTTATCAAGCCTTGTAGCCTCCTCCTTTCTGGTTGCTTTTATTGGACGTAAGAGTCTCTCATGGACTTTCCTGCTCCCACTGGCTTTGAACCACGATCTTCAGATCTCAGCCTCTTGAGTAGCTAGGATTACAGGCGTGAGCCACCAGCAGCCAGCTCTGAAAAGGTTTTAATGACTTATGTGATGTAAAAATCACAGTTTGAGAAACAATGACTCAAATACTTATCATCTCTCATCAGAAAATGTGAGATAAATATATATATATATATATATATATATATATATATGTATACACACACACACACACACACACACACATAATGGAATTTTATACCTCCATCAGAAAGAATGACACTGCCCCATTTGTTAGGAAATGGAAAGACTTGGAAAACTATCATATTAAGTGAAGTAAGCCAGACCCAAAGAAACATAGGTCCCATGATTTCCCATATTTACAATAACCAATGTACATCTAGGATAATCATACCAGACAATCAGAAAAGGTCCAAAGCTATGTACATATGACGATATAAGATGATGCTAAGCAAAATGAACCTCAAGATAGGGACACACGAGGTTTTACTTGCTGTTGTTTTTAATGTACTTATAATGTGCTATGTGATATTTTTGTTTCCTTTGTATGTTCTTCCCTCATGGTATAACCCCTGTTTTCACAGTATTTGAGTCTAGTGCCCTGCATCTTGTATATACATTTTTCTAATTTGAGGAGGGGAAGGGAAATAACAAAATGCTGAAACAAGAATACAGGTTGATCCATTGTAACAATGAGATGTACAAGACAATGTTGAAAATAAACTTTACAACTTGGGTGGGGTGGAAAGGGAGGGTTGGGAAGGTGAGAAGAGAAGGAATGGTAGGGGAAAAACAAAGGAGTGGGTAACAATGTTCAGGAGGAAATGTACTCATTACCTTACTCTTGTAAATGTAACTCCTCTGTACAGTATCTTTACAATAAAATATAAAAAAATCAAAAAGCCAATTATTAATTATGAATTTGAACATAAAGCCTGTACATGTAAGTGCCAGAATGGGATTAGAATGTTATCAAAAAGAAACAGTTGAGAAAACAACTGAACCAGAATTAGGATTGGGCTAAAGAAAAAAACCAAAATAAGAATCATGAGACCTTTAGGTTGAGAAAGTCTTGGACATGACTCTTGAACACTGACTGTAACAAAATAGCCAGTATATTCTGTGATCTGACTGAAAACTTTGAATATACCAGGTCGGATTCACACAAATATACTGAAGATATATTAAGGATTTTAATCAAAAGAGACAAGATCCCCTATTAGCATATTATAGTTTCATTTACTATTGGGTGCAAGAAGAAAATAACTCCACTAACTAACATTATGAAACTGAACAAATAATTGAATAAGAAAAGCCTTTTAAACCTGTTAATCCTTTAAACATGAATATCATTTTCCTACATAGTAATACTTACACTTTTCATAGTGTCACTGAGGTATAACTTATATATCAAAAATCTATGGCTATAAATTTATAAAACTCTAGATTTTTTTCCATTGAAGTCATTTGTTTATTTTCCTTCTAATTCCTAAAATTGATTGTCATTATATTTTCTTGAAAATCTTCAAACAGCCAACCCATATTTGCTCATGACTGTAATCCTAGCTGCTCATAAGGCTGATATCTGAGGATTACCTTTAAAAGCCATTCTGGGCACGAAATTACATGAGACTCTTATATCTTCACCATGCCATGACTAGAGCTGTGGCTTAAGTGGTTGAGCCCTAGCCTTAGGTGACAAAACTCAGTAACAGTATTCAGGCCCTGAGTTCAAGTCCCAAGACCAGCACAAAGAAATAAAAATCTTTAAATATTGTTAAAATCAATTTGTAAATAAAAATATTTAAAAGTTGTCTCTGTTTTATTTGCTAAATGTTATCCCTGAGCCCTGAGCCCACTCAGGAATGGTTGTTAGACTGTTTTCTTCTATCTGTTATACTTTGCATTTTCATCATTGAATGGCTAAATTTTGTTGGAAGTAGCACAATGTAAATCTTACAGTATCAAAACTGCATCAAAGTATTTCTACTCCTGGTTTTGGCAACTTGTCAACATCATTTTCCTTTTTCTCATCTCTTGTATTTTAATTTTTATTCCTTTTCTTTGTAACTTTCCTGTTTGGCCCTAATCTACCATTGTATTACCCATGGTCCTTGTGAGGTCTGACTGCTTATATCTTTCTGTATTTTTAATTCAATTCTTTGAAGAAAAAAAAACCTACATACTACTCATATACTCTGTTCTATATAGTAATGATCTGCTAATCAGACCTGGAATGTGTAGATTGCTTAGATCCATTTTTCTTCCATATGTACATGAATACAAAATAGCAAAGATCTTGGAGCTTTTTGTTGTTGTTGCAGTTATTTCCTATGAATTATTCCCAGAATCTTTGTAGTAAAAAGTTCATTAAGGAAAATTGATTATTCCAGCAAAGACTGGATTTTCCCAGTCATTTTCCACAATGGTTACTGTATTTGCAAACAAAAACATTTGATATGGTTCCTTTCTTTTATTTATTTTTTTTTCAACTCCAATGTCAAGGTCAATTAATAAAGTATTTTTTATGGCTTGGTTTATGATGATGAATTTTCTTTCCTAACAAACCAAATCAAATCTTCTGATGATTACTCTCCTACTCAAAGTTCAGTAACTTTTTTCCAAATTGAATGTGTCTCAATTTTTTTTAAAAAATCAGGTTTACCAAGCACTGATAGTCATTTGAAAACTTTGTCTATTGTTAAAGTTTTATTTTCTGACCTCCTTTTGTTTCCACTTTGTAAAGTTCTTCCCTGTTGTCCATATATTTAAATTAATTTTTACTTTGATTTAGGACTGCCATGACAGTGGAGAATACCTTATCTTATAACAAGCCCTTTAAAGAATTGATTATAATTTACTTATTTACATATTGTCAGCCTAGCAAAATTTGAGCCATTATCATAGTCATGACCTCAGCTAATTTGTCTTCATAGTATCAACATCTGCCATAAGACAGGTGCCAGACAAAAGGCTGCTGACCTGAAAGGTTGCCTGGCTGTTGACCGGAAAAGATGTTTGACATTTACTGGATGCCTAACTCTTCCATTTTTCTAAATTCATGTCTAACAAACTAGCAAACAACAAACTAAAACCCTCCTCCCACTGAAACTACTGGAATAAAAAGGATACTCTGTAGGAAAATAATGTAGTATTAAAATTAATTTATCTGCTTTATTTGAACCGTTAATATGATCTTTTGATTTACTGCATGATTTTTTTAGATCAAGTAATGTACCCTGCATTTAAACCATTTTAAAATAAATACAGTCAGGATATTAAACTCTTCATAGGAAAATAGAAATGAAGATAAATTATACTATTGAAAATGAAATAAAAAATAAAGTATTTGAAAAAATAAAAGACCAAGCCTAAGGCAAAGGTTGAATATTGTGATAAAAATTTCTCAGGTTTTCAGTTTTTGTCAGTGGACTGACAAAAATAGTTATAACCTAAGTGTGAAAGGAGGGTCATATATCTGTGGACAATCTGGAAAGTGCTGTGTTTGAGTCCTTTGTGACCGGGTATCCACTCAAGGGTATGAAAACATATAATTCTGTATAGAGCCTACTGACATGGAACAGTAAAAGTTTTCTCTGTGCTGGTAGCCAATCTCAACACTTTCAGTCTGTTATACTCCAATTTATTTTTTAACACTTTTTATTATTGTTGTCTTTAAGTAGTTGTAGAAAGACATTCCCATTCTACAAAACAGTATATAAATACAAGGTATTTAACAACATTGTCACCCATTGCTCTTAACCCATACCTTCTCTCACTTTTCTTTTCCTTTTTTTTTTAATTGAGACTAGGTGATTACATAAATTTCACATATTTCACAGTATTGTAGAATAGTGATACTTAAAGTCACAAACACATTTTAACCTTCACAGGACAAATTGTCATTATCATGGTCTATAAAGTTTATGAAATCTTTGAGCTTTGACAATATAATTATTTCTTCTACATCAACTGATGTTTACATTTCTTTCCTTTTGCTTAGTGTAAGCTGTTCCCTCTTTCCCTCTCATTCTTCCCTTCCCATCACTGTCTGTGTTGCTTAGTTCTTTTTCTTCTATGTCCAGTGCAGCTGATGGGCCTCTTTATTGTATGGTGTACGATTTCCCACTTATTCTGTGTCCTCCTCCTGGCTTCCCTCCGTTGAGTGCATATATATACCATATATATGTTCAAGAATATGAGTCATTTAGTAATGATACGACAAAATGAGTGGTTATCCTTTGTTTCTTGAGTCCTGTTTACTTTGTCATATCTTCTTGCATTTTGGCATCAACATTCACATATCAGAAAGACCATGTGCTGTCTGTCTCTTTGTTCTTGGCTTACCTTGCTCAAAATAACTCACTCTAGTTCCATCCATTTCCCTGCAAATGTCATTATTTTGTCCTTTCTAATGGCTGCATAATATTCCATTGTATATAGGTACCATAATTTTTGGATCCACTCATCAGTAGTGGGGCATTTGGTTGTTTCTTTTTTTTTGGGGGGGGGTCCGGTTGTCGGGCCTGAACTCTGGGCCTGGGCGCTGTCCCTCAGCTCTTCAGCTCAAGGCTAACACTCTACCACTTGAGCCACAGTGCCACTTCCAGCTTTTTCCTTTTTGCATTTGGTTGTTTCTATATCTTTGCTATTATGAACAGTGATGCAATAAATATGGAGGTGCTTGTGTCCTTGTATACTGGTTCCTGTTGTTCAGAGTTGATGCCTAGGATTGGTATGGCTGGGTCGTAGGGGCGGTCTATATTTGGCTTTCTGAGGTACCTTCAGACTGCTTTCCAAAGTGGTTATATTAGTACACAATCTCACCAGCAATGTAGTAGGGTTCTTCTTTCTCCACATCTCTGCCAGAATTTGTTGTTGGCTGAATTTAGGATGTGGGTGCTAAGCCTCAATTTAGAAGTGAAATCAAGATAAGTTTCTGTCCTAAAAAATGAAAATTGCAATAATACATTTCCTAAACTGCATTGGATTTATTCCAATTGCAAACATACATGAAATGTCAACTACTTTTGAATATATTAAGCGCATGTCATTTTTTGTCCAGAAGTGAAATCTTAAAGAGTATTTACAGTTACTGAAATTACATAAGGAAATATGTGTTAAATTTTTTAATGTTGCAAATCTTGCTTGAACTCTGACTTTATTTCAAACCCTGAAGGTCTTATGTTTATGTTATTTCTTTATATCCAATATATTTTTTTTTACTTTTTTGGTGTGGGGGTATTTTTTTATATATACATATATATACATACATATGTTTATGTTTTTATATGTTTATTCATTTCCTATACTTTGATTTTCTTTTCTCTTAATCAAGCCCAATGTTATATACTGCTTTTCCCTTAATTGAGTCTAGTGTTAGATTAAAACTATGAATTTTACATTTTATATTTCCTTATAATTATTTCTCCTTATCTTACTATTTGAAGGGAAGGTAAGTTGTATGATTAAAATGAAGAATAAGCTGATCTTGTTGGCTCATGTTTGTAACCCTAGCTATTCAAATTATCTAAGGATTTCAATTCAAAACCAGCCCAGGCAGAAACTCTTATCACCAATTATCCAGAGAAATAAAGCTAAAAGAAAAGCTTGACTAAAGTCGTAAAGCACCAATATTGAAGGAGAAACCTAAAAGTAGTACTAAGGAGTAGAGTTTCATCTCCAGTACCAAGAGTAGATAGATAGATAGGTAGATAGATGATAGATAGATAGATAGATAGATAGATAGATAGATAGATAGATAGATAGATAGATAGATAGATAGATAGATTATAAAATAAAATAATTTTCAAAATAATAAAAATAACCCAAGATATAGGAAAAATGGAATGATAGAGAAATTTTCTTTGTCTCCTTTCTTTTTTCTCTTTCTTCTCTTCCTCCTTCTCTTCCTTGTAACCAATGTGCTTTACACTTAAGAAAATATATTGTAGAAAATATTAAAAAATGTAAATCTCTGTGAAGGGAGCTTTTAAACTGAGAGTTGTGATTTGAAGCCAGCTTGGCAGAAAAACCTATGAGATTCTTATTTCCAATTCTCTCCCCTCCCTCCCTCTCTCTCTCTCACACACACATATACATGTCAGAACTAGAGATGTGGCTCAAGTGGTAGAGCACCAGCCTGAGCCACAAAGCTAAGAGACAGTGCCCAGGCCCAGCACTGGCACTAAAATAAAATAAAATAATAAATAAGGCCCATACTATAGGAAAAAATGTCCTTCTCCTCCTTGTTCTCCTGATTCTTTTATGTCCTTTTCCTTTCCTTCCTTGCAAGGCATGCTCTTTATTACTTGATTCACCCCTCCTAGCCCTAACCTTTAAAACAGAAACAACAACAACAAAACCCTCTTTTGGAAATACAGTTTTTAAAAAAAGTAAATTTCTATTAAAGCACTTTTGCTACAAAGCTGTGATTAAAGAATTTTTGTTCAAAGCCTGAGATGCTTGCTTTTAACCACCAAAATATCTTGGAGCAGAGCTTGGGTTTAAGTGGTAGTTGATAGCCTTGAACAAACAATGCTAAGGGACAGTGCCCAAAACCTAAGTTCAAGTCTTATTACCAGCAGACATGCATATATGTGCGCTCATGCACACTCATGCACACACACATGCACAAATAATTTTTCAGATACGACTAACAGAAGAGCAAAACCAATTCTTCTTCTAAGAAATAAGTACCAAGTCTTCCCATTTCCTTGTGAAGGGTACAATACCATTGGTTCTGAAGGAAGCATAGACTTACATTGTGTATATATACACTACACACTACATTTTCTTGATCCATTCATCTGTTGAAGAATATCTGGGTTGATTCCATATCTTGGCTCTGATAATATTAAGCAATGTAAGCCAGATCCAAAAAACATAGAGTGCATGGTTTTCCCTCATTGTTGTAACTAGAAAGTGCTTATAAACCTACACTTAAGCACACTTGATGGTAAAAGCCATATATATATATATATATATATATATGTATATATGGACATGATAAAATTTATAGGACTAGATCATCACACAGTGAGACCAAATGAGACTGCTGCAAGGAGAGAATCACAAAGTTTCAATAGATATGGGCATATGATCGTGTAAAATGATGTTTATCATAATTAACTCTAACAAATGGAAACTTTTTTGTTATTTTGCCTTATTTCTCCTTTGTCTCTGTCTCTGTTTTTGTTTTCTGTACTTTTTATTGTATATAAGTGTATCTGTTTGGGAGAGGGTAAGGGAGGGACACAGAAACGGTGGGACAATGCGAATAAACACAGCGGTGATACTCATAGACACCATGTTGAAAATGAACTGCTGAAATTGTGGGGATGGAGGTTCAGGAGGGAAAACTGGGTAAAAATAAGGAATAAATTGACAATGTTCAAAAGAAATATACTTCTTGACTTATTTAACTGTAACCTCTCAGTATAGCACTTTTAAAATAACAATAAAAAAGAAAGAAATATCCCTTGTAATTTTGTTTTGTTTCAGTGCTGAGGATAGAATCTAAAATTTTCCCACTTGCTAGGTAGTGTCTTACTGCCACTTTGCAACTTGCTATGAAATGCCTAACATTCATGCTTCCATTTATTTCCTACATGAGAAAAATTTGTGTAAAAATTTGATGTTAATTGAAATGAACCCCAAGATAGACACAAATGTTTTTTTTCCTTGCTTGCTATTGCTTCTTATGTATTTATAAGGTACCACATGAATTTTGTTGCTTTGTATGTCCCTCCCCCACGGTATAACCCATTTTCACTGTATTTGATGTTGGTATAATTTGGGGAGGGGAAGGGAAAAAAACAAATTGTTTAAACAGGGATACAGATTGACCCACTGCAACAATGAGATGTACAAGATGCTGTCGAAAAACGAACTTTACAATTTAGGTGGGGGAGGGGGAAGTGGGGGGAGGGAGGGAATGTAGTTGTGGAGGTGTGAGGGAAGGGATGGTGGGGGGAAACAAAGGAGGAGACGACAATGCTTGATAAGAAATGTACTCATTACCTTGCTCATGCAACTGTAATCCCTCCTCTGTACAGTATTCTCACACTAAAAACTTATTGAAACAAATTTCCAACTGTTAACCTTTTATTACCTGTCATCCCAAGCCTACTAGTAGTTTCAGGATGATTGACTTTTGTTATGAGACAAATGTTAGGGCGGGAAATTGTTGCCTTTAGGATAGTCTATGGGTTTGAACGAGTACTGATAGTTCCCTGGTCTTGCTTGCTCCTTTGGTGTGTGAGCACTTGATCTGTGATTTCAGCCCAGTTGTCAGAAAATTTTAAGAGATGGGACTTTCTTACAAGGACTGGCTACAAAAAGAAATCTTTACCCTCCGGAGCAGCTAAGATTACATGTATGAGCCACAAGGACCTGGCAGTAGTAAGATTTGAATCCCCATTAATTCTATCAAATGATTTCCTCGTGTTGATAAAAAATGTAGTTTATACTTTTTTAGAGATTTGGAAACAAATGGAAATGAATAGAGTATTAGGTCTTTTGCTCTGTGCTATTTGCATTAGAAACACATTAATACACACTGGGGGCACTTCTGAGAAGACTGAGATTTCAATAAAGGCAAATTTGATTACAAAGGAAAATGTTAGAAAATGTTGAGGATTATGATAGCTTTTCTCTTACAGATAATTAAAAATCATTTGTGCAACATATCATTTACATTAATAATTTATAAAATGGAGCATCACTTCCATTGACCTTGATTTTGAGAAATAAAAGCACATCACTTTAACTTTACCTGATAGATTTCACTTACACATGACCATTTATTTTAACACAAAATTGTACAACTCATACTTTCTTACCACTTTATTATTGAGTGATACTAGTTCTCTTTTTAGAACTAAAACCAAGGCTTTTAATGAAATGCTTACTTAAACACCAATGCCATTATTACATATGTAACAGTTTGGAAATACTGCATTAGACTTGGAAAATGCCCAGCACAAGTGAATCAATTTTCTATCTGCCTTGTAAAAACAACTTCTGCTTTATTGCTTTTTGGAAATAGAATTGAAGCAATACTTCACAAGAGCTATTAAACAGAACTTGTGACACAAAATGTAAGACTTCTGTCTAAACTACAGCATTTCTTGATTTCTCTCGAATATCTAATGACACAATGAAAACTGATTAGGCTATTCATATGTTCACATTCTCAGTTATAATATCTCCATAACCTCAAATTAAAAAGTTGATTGGTAAAATGAGACAGCAGTACAATTGAACAATCAACCTCATAAACAGTCTACTGCTGAGTAATCCAAAAATTTAATTGGTCAAACAAAGTAACATTTAGCGCTGGAAAATATGGAAGATAGTCTATAATTAGAACAATTAGCACAATGATGATTCTCAGAGAGCAGCAACACATTAAAATTTTAGTCATGGGAGAAGGAAACTATTACAAACTGGTGAAAGAATGTATAATCCTTTAGGGGATAGTTAGTTCTAGTTTTAGTTTTAGTTTTTTTTTTCCTAATATTTCCTTTGGGACCAAGTTCGCAAGTGTTATAGTGTTAATATTGCACAAGTCATACAAGGAAAAAACACACAAAACATCAGTGTCCTTTGATTCAATGCCATTTTCTGGGAAAGAAAAGTATTGGGAAAGCATGGGTTTGTTAAAAAGTACATTAGCCCAGTAATTTTTTTTAATATTCACTGTGGTTAAATGGCATATTTTTTTAACAAAAGAAATGATGGATAGGTGCCATGGTTTCATGTCTGGTTGTTTCCAAACCTTGCAAAAATGATGAAAGTTAAGGTAAATTCTTTCCTTGTGGTTGGAAGAAGAGTAGAGGGATTTTATATACTTCAGCTCTGTGAGCTTGCACAGCAGGTGAAACACAGGCAGGTTGTGTGGATTTGAACTTATGTCTTATATAAGAGCTTTCTGTTCTTCTTTGCAACACTAGATCATGTTTCAAGATTAAACTAAGACTGTTGCAGCACTTTGGTAATGTAGCTAAGCAAGGTGTAGTTTAGAAAAAGTGCCTGTCAGTGGGATTTAACCACACTGGTATATTAATGTATGTTTTTATCAAATGAAGATAAAATATGTTATTCAAATAAAATCCAGGTTTTATTCTTATTCAATTACCAATAAAAACAGGTCAATTCCAAAGCAAATTATTTGTCCCAATATGAACATAATTTTTGTAAAATGTATCAGCATTTGGATCAAAACAGGAGTTTTCTCCCCAAACATGAGAAAAATCAAATTACATAAATAAACATCATATTAAATGCAAGATAATGGTTTAGAAATAACTTCAATATGTGTAAGAAGTAGTTGTCATGCAGAATTTATACTGAAATTAAACACCAAAGAACTCCCCCACTCAAAGAAAATCATTAATCAACAATTATAAGAAGACATGATCACTACCAGGATCAAGGAACAATAGGATAAGACTATATTATCAGTACTCAGAAATAAAAATCACCCAGCCAAAGCTGAGATCAAGGCAAGTCTATCAGGAGAGAAGTAAATTCAAGGAGTAGACAGATAAACTATCTTTCTGAAAGCAAAGACAACATGAGAATACCCTCTGTTCCCTTCTTTCCTAAACTTCTATCTCTGCTATATTCAGCCAGGAACCAGTTGTTAGAAAACCATAGGAAATATAATCTTTAGGATTCAGCCTCCTTTAAGTAAGAACTAATAGGTATAGTCAGAACCTATATATTTTACTATGACGCACTATCAAGTTTTGCAGTGTCAGTGATACTGAATCTTAAGATCCACAAGCTCTATCTTTTTTTCTTTTTTTTCTGTTTGATTAAAGTATGAAATTATAGATGTAGCCAGGTATTGGTAACTCAGGGCTAAAATCCTAGCTACTCAGGAAGCTGAGATCTGAAGATTGTGGTTCAAAGCCAGCCCAGGCAAGAAAGTCCATGAAACTCTTATCTCCAATTAACCACCAGAAAACCAGAAGTGGTACTGTGGCTCAACTGGTAGAGCACCACCTTGAGCTGAAGAGCTAAGTGATAACACCCAGGCCCAGAGTTCAAGTCTCACAACACACACACACACAAAAAAAAAAGAAAGAAAAAAGAAAGAAAAGATAGATATTTAGGAAGAATCCATAAAATACCCAGAATGGTCATACCAATTTAATCGTTGTTTTTATTTTTAAGTTATGAAACAGTACTGTTTTTACTCATAGGTGATACAGGGTATTCACTATAATTTCTACATAACAGCAACAACAATAACACATGAAAGATTAAAAACTAAAGCATCCTTGGAAGAAGTTGTTATGAATGTTACATAAGCAAAAGTTTTAAGAACCTGTTCTTATTTGATTAAGTTATGCTGCTAAAACACTTAAGAAGCAGAATAGTTAGTACATGAAATATTTATTTGGAATTTTCAGAAAGAAAAAGATTTGATGTACATTTTATAATTCTTATTTCAAATGTCAGTGATTAAAAATAAGACGATGACTGGGCTCTTAATTCGCAATGAATTTTACACCGTTGACAAAGATTTTCCACATATAATACAGAAACATTATTAACCAAGTGAACATAAATAGAAAAACAACAAAACAAAACAAAGGAAAACTAGTTATATAATGTTGAGTTACTATATTTTGTGAATTAGTAAAAATAACATACAAAGACACATGCAACAATTTCTTTTTAGGGAGAAAAAAATCAATGAAAAATTTAGTATGTTTCCTAGACTTAGCAAATAAAAACTAGAAAACAGCTAATATAATATTTTTTTCAGAGTTACAAGGGAGCTGGGAATGTAACTTAGTGGTAGAGTGCTTGCCTAGCATGTATAAAGCCCTAGGTTCTGTTCCTTACTGCCACAAAAACAGAAAAAGCTAGAAGTGTTGCTGTGGCCCCAATGGTAGAGTTCTAGTCTTGAGGAAAAAAACTAAACAGAAGAATCTCAGGGCCATGATGAGTTCAAGCTACAGGACTGGTTAAAAAAAAAAGAATTATAAAGAAATTATAAGAGAAAGTCATATGTAAATAATGAATTTAATTATTAAAATAATGATACTACATAACTGTGTGTATTTATGTGCATGTATGTATGTGTGTATATCTATACATATATGAATAATATATCATAATTATATATTTTTATGTGCCAGTATGAGGTTTGATCTCAGGCACTTATGCTCTTATTTGACTTTCAATCAAGGCTGGCATTCTTCCAAATGAGTTAAACCTTCACTTCCAGGTTTTTGTGGCTAATTGTAGAGAAGAATCTCATGAATGCCTGTAATCCTAGCTTCTCAGTAGGCTGAGAGCTGAGAATCAAAGTTCAAAGCCAGCCCTGTCAGGAAAGTCCATGAGATTCTTATCTCCAATTAACAACAGAAAACTGGAAGTGGTGTTGTAGCTCAAATCATAGAGCACTCACCTAGAACTTAAGAGCTGAGTGATAGTGTCCAGACCCAGAGTTCAAGCCCCACAACCGAAAAAATAAATAAATAAATAAATAAAGCTAAAATATATAATTAACCTATTTTCTCAGTAGATGAATGGATCAAGAAAATGTGGTGTGTGTGTGTGTGTGTGTGTGTGTGTGTGTGTGTGTGTGTGTGTGTATGTGTGTATGTGCTTCCATCAGAAAGAATGACACTGCCCCATTTGTAAGGAAATGGAAAGACTTGGAAAAAATCCTAGTAAGTTAAGTAAGCCAGACCCAAAAAAACATAGGCCCCATGGTTTTCTTTTTTGGAATAATTAGTATAAGTCTATGATAATCTTAGCAGATTAGCAGAATAGCTCAATAACTATTTACATATGAACATATAAGATGATGTTAAGCAAAATGAACTCCAAGAAATTGACACAAGAGGTTTTTCTTTGTTGTTGTTGTTGTTTTTAATGTACTATGTGATTTTTTTTGGTTTCTCTTATGTTCTTCTCCCTATTGTGTATCCGCTGTTATTACTGTATTTGATTTTGGTACTGCAGTATTGTATATATGTTTATTTGAATTAGGGAAGGGAAGGGGAGTAACTGAATGGTGAGACAAAAGACAAGGGGGAACCAATGCAACAGTGTTATATACAAGACAATATTTTGGAAATGAGCTGTACAACTTGGGGTGAGGGAAAGTAGAAGAAAATTGAGAAAAGGGGCTACAAGTCTGACAAGAAATGTCCTCATTACTTATGTAACTAGAACCCCTCTGTGCGTCACCTTGACAATAAAACAAGAAAAGGGAAAAAAAAGTATCTCGTGGATTTTTTACCACAAGAGTACTTTGATATGTAATTCTCAGACCTCATTCCTTTACGTAGCCTAGGATTACAGGTATGAACTATGAGTACCACAAATACTTAAAAAATATCCACAGTATGTAAAATGATAATGGAAGAATAATCATTTTACTTAAGTAGAATGTAAATGTTCTCAAGTAAAAAAAATATTGTTTTCTTTATGAAGAACAAAAACCAGGAAAACGAACAGTGATCCAGAGATCCATAGTTTGCTTCAATCATATTAAGACATATATGATTTGCACTTGGAAAGAAAAAGCAACAAAAATATCTAAAAACCTTCCTGAACTTCATAAGAAGGTAGGTATATATCTATTTACTGAAGAGGCTGTCTTTCTTCCATTCTATTGTTTTAGCTTCCTTATCGAAGATTAGATGGCTATAGGTCTGTAGGTTCATTTCTGGGTTTTCAATTCTATTCCATTGGTCCTGAGGTCTGTTCTTATGCAAATACCAAGCTGTTTTGATTACTATGGCTTTATAGTAGAGTTTGAAATTTGGTACTGATATTCCTCCAGCAGTGTTCTTTCCGTTGAGGCGCGTTTTTGCTATTCGGGGTCTTTTATTGTTCCATATGAATTTTTGGATTGCCTCCTCTATTTCCTTGAAGAATGAGGGTGGAATTTTGATAGGTATCGCGTTGAATTTGTAGATAGCCTTGGGAAGTATTGCCATTTTCACGATGTTAATCTTGCCAATCCAGGAGCATGGGAGGTTTTGCCATTTTTTAAGTTCTGTGTTGATTTCCTTTTTCAAGATTTTAAAGTTTTCATCATAGAGGTCCTTCACTTCTTTGGTTAAGTTAATTCCTAGGTATTTTATTTTTTGTGGGGCTATTACAAATGGAGTTGCTTTGCTAATTTCAGCCACACTTTTCTCATTGTTGGCATATAGAAAAGACATTGATTTTTGGGGGTTAATTTTATAACCTGCTACTTTGCCAAAGTTTTGAATCAGCTTGAGTAATTTGGGAGTGGAGTCCATGGGATTCTTTAAATACAAGATCATGTCATCTGCAAAGAGGGAGAGTTTTATTTCTTCTTTCCCTATTTGGATCCCCAACTGATTCTAATTGAGATACATATGAACATATTTACCTACAATTCAACATGAAAAACAAACTTCTCCTCACAAAAAGAAACGAAAAAATAACCCCCAAATTATTAAACAAATGCAGAACTCTTCGTGAAATAGTAAGCATTTTAAGTAACAACATTTATATTAGAAACAATACCAAAAGATAGTAGAATACAATATTTTTGAGAACAGAAAAATATTTTATTTACTGATCTGTTTTCCAACACAAGCTCTTTTTCCCTTCCCTTCCTTTCCTTTCCCTTCCTTTTCCTTCCCTTCCCTTTTCCTCTCTCTCTCTCTCTCTCTCTCTCTCTCTCTCTCTCTCTCTCTCTCTCTCTCTCTCTCTCTCTCTCTCTCTCTCTCTCTCTCTCTCTCTCTCTCTCTCTCTCTCTCTCCCTCTGTTTTTGTTATTTTTTTTCAATATTGTGGTGTAGGCCCAGGGCTTAAGCTGACTCAAGCTGGCCCTTTACCACTTGAGCTATACATACATACTTTGAGCCTACTTTTTACTCATTATTTTGAACATTCTCATGGACTTTTCTTCTTGAGTTGGCCTCAAACCACCGTCCTTCAGAAATGATCCTTCTGAGTTTCTAAGATTACAAGTATGAGCAATTCAATTATTTTCCAGCTCAACACAACAATTTTGTTGTTGTTTTGCTGGGGCTTGTTGTTGTGGGGCTTGAACTCAGGGCCTGGGGACTGTCCCTAAACCTGTTGGTGTTCAAGGTTAGTGCTCTACCACTTTGAGCCACAGCACCACTTTCTGGGTTTTGAGTGGTTAACTGATGATAAGAGGCTCATGGGACTTTTCTACAGGAACTGGCTTGGAACTGCAAACCCCGTATCTCAGCTCCTGAATAGTTAGGCTTACAGGAAAGAGCCACCAGCACCCATCTAACACAACTATTCTTAATAAATGAAAAGGAACCACAGACATTCTCAGATAACTAGAGAAGTATGTTTTATTTACCTGAAGGAATGTTTTCCAGGCTGAAAAAAGTACAATTGCATGCTAATTCAAATCCACATTAAGAAGTAAATAACATTGGAAAATGTTGCTAGTAGCACTTCATTAATATTTTACATTGTCTTTCTTATATTTAAAAATGAAATAGAAGAACTAGAGCTGTGCCTGAAGTAGTGGAGGCACATCCCTGAGCAAAACTAAGCAATGCCCTGCATTCAATCCTCAGTACAAGCACACACACTCTCTCTCTCACTCACACACACTCACACACACACACACACACACACACACACACACACACACAGAGTTATATAAGTTAATTTACTACAATCCTGTTACTGAATTTATTAATTTTAAAGATATGATATATGTGGCAATAACCACAGAGTAAGAGAAGCAGCAATGGAGTTTTGTTTGAAAAATATTTAGATAGATAGGTGATGGATAGATAGAAAAGTAGATGATAGTTGATTTAGAGGAGTTTAAATAGAATTATCAATAAACTTTTGCTCACTGATTACTTAATGACTACACAAGACACTATTGCAAGAACACATGGATCACTCTTTAGAAAAGACTGTATGCCAGGTCATAAAAATCAATACATATAAAATGATTAAAATAATAAAACCTACTCTGTATATGTAATGAGATTAATTTAAAATAATTGATACAACATCCAAGAAATTTCCAAGTATTTGGAAATTAATACACGTGATTCTAACTAACAAATCACAAATGAACAAGCAGAAGAGACACTTGAAAGTATTTTGAAATGAATTAAAACATAGCAAAACTTATATCAGTATTTTGAGGAGGAAGCTGAAATGTTTGGAAGGCAAATAAAAACATATTATGAATGGTCAATTTCACAAGTCAATTATATGAGCTCGTGACATAGGAAATTAGAAAAGTGAATACATTATTGCCATAGAAGTCAGAAAGAAGAAATGAGCAATAATAGATCAGAAATCAATGAGACAATTAAAGATGGTGGAAATTCTTGAAAATAAGATGTATTTTAAGAGAGAATTAGCAGAATTTGCATACCTCCTATAAACTGATGTGTTGAATCGAAACTACTTTGTATAACTAATTAAAAATAATTTTAAAGAAATGAAAGAAGTTGCCAGGTGCTGGTGGCTCATGCCTGTAATCCTAGCTACTGAGGAGGCTGAGATCTGAGGAACACAGTTCAAAGCCGGCCCAGGCAGGAGAATCTGTGAGACTGTTATCTCCAATAAACTACCAGAATACCTGAAGTGGTGCTGAGGCTCAACTGACAGAGTACTAACCTTGAGCAGAAGAACTGAGGGACAGTACCCAGACCCAGAGTTCAAGCCCCACAACAGACAAAATAAAAGAGAAAAAGAAAAAGAGAAAGAAATGAAAGAAGTTTACTAAGAATGATGGTATACAAAAAGAAAACAAATAATAAGTGAACAAAACCAGGAATAAATAAGAGGTCACTAATGATCTTACAGAAATTAAAAGAATGATGGAAATGTCAGAAACAAATATATATTAATTAAAGCAATATAATGAAAGGCAACAAATTCCTAGGTACAAATAATCATTATTGAATTAGGAAAAATAAAAAAAATTACTATACATTTCACAAATAAAAGGTGGAATTAAAAAACTAGAAGGCTTCCTGAAAAGTAAGTCCAGGTTCTGTCTTCTCTATTAGGTTTTGTCAAATATAGAAAAAAAATTGTATTAATTTTTCACATTCTTTTTCAGAAAACACAGAGATGAGGCACTTCACAATTCATTTTGTAAAGCCAGGATTATAATTGATAGTGAAATCAGACAAAAGCGTTTAACAATCTTCAAAAAATTCTGTCACAAATGTAGATATAAAAATCCTTGAACAAATTTATTAAATGGAATTCAACAAAAAGTAATTAAGGACTATTAATTCTCCCTAGGAGATGCTTATCCCAGATTGCTAATTGGCTTAATATTCAAACATAATGTAGTGAGCTACACTAATGAGATATACAGCAAAAATACATGAATATTTAACTGGATAAAGATAATTTGAGAAAAGCCAGCACCAATTTATGATAACAACTTTGGACAAATGAAAACAAAAGATTCTTCCCAGTCTATGGAGAAAATATAAATCTATGAAGAATGTATAAACACAACTCATAAAACTTAACAAGGAAATATTAAATACTTTTATCACAAGTTCTGACATAAGCAAGATGTGTTCTTGCCACTTTGGTTCAAAAATATACCTGAGCTTCTAGCTAATTCATTATTCTAACACCATCACTAAATTATAGGTAATTAGATTGAAAGGAAATAAATTAATCATTATTACCTGATATGATATTGCATATAGAAAATACCAAAAACTTGAAAAAGTCAATGTAAGTTAGCAAACAAAAAAAATAAAATCTAAACAAAGTACTAGATGACTAAATATGTCTGGTAATATTGCCAGATACAGAATTAACATACAAAAATCAGTTACATTTCTATATAGTGGCAATAAACAAATCTAAATTGTAATAAAAGAAAAACAGTTAAATTTTTACCAACAACAGCACAAATTTTGTGTACTGTAAATTACAAAACATCTCTGAGATAAAGGTTTTTAAAGCCGGGTGCCGGTAGCTCACGCCTGTAATCCTAGCTACTCAGGATGCTGGATCTGAGGATCGCGGTTCAAAGTCAGCCCGGGCAGGAAAGTCCATGAGACTCTTATCTCCAATAAACCACTAGACAACCGGAAGTGGCTCTGTAGCTCAACTGGTAGAGCGCTAACCTTGATCTGACGAGCTGAGGTATAGCTCCCAGACCCAGAGTTCGAGCTCCAGGACCAACCAAAAAAAAAAAAAAAAAGGTTTTCAAAAGTTGGATTCTAGTGTCCCATGCCCTGTAATCCTAGATAACAGGAAGCTGAGATCTGAGGATCATGTTCTAAATTAATCCTGGGAGGGAAAAATCTTTCCTGTTGGAGGTGGGGGAAAAGCTTAGAAACAGCACCCAGGTGCTGATTCCTAGCCTTAGTAGTAAAACAAAAACAAATAAGTTTTGAAACATAGGAAAAAGAAAACCTGCTTTTAGTTGTGTTTTGTAAGATTCAAAATTGTTAAGAGCAAGTTGATTCATAAATATAATACAAAGCATTACTTCCAATATTCTAATAGCTACTTTAGCAACTATTTCAAACTCAATTTTAAAATACATATTTGCCAGTATACAGACTGATATTTAGAGATTTATATATCTACACCACTGTTTCCAAAAGTTAATATAAAACCACAATAATGTAAGGATAGACAGCCCAATGAAACCAAATTGAATGTCATGAAGTAAATCTATTAATTTTTGACAAATATCCAAGCCAATTCACTTGGAAAGAGTATCTTTTTCAAGAAATTATGTTGAAATAATTTGATGCCCTTATGAAAAAGAAAAAAAATGAAATAAAGAAATAATACTCTACCTTGCATACTATGCAAAATATTAACCAAAATAGAGTGTAAGTATATGACTGAAAGTAATTATAAAGAAGATTATGAAAGAGAAAAATCTTCTTAACTTTGACCTAGACAAATAAAAAAATACATAAAAGTAAATCATCTTGATAAATTGAACTTGGTCAACATTTCAGTGATTGCTGGTCAATAATACTATACGAAAATGAAAATACACACTATACACTAGGCAAAGAATATAAATTGTATGTGCCAAGAAGGCTTGGCTCTAGAATGTATAAAGAAATCTTATACCTTAAAAATAATAAAAAAATTACATAATCTTGAAAATGGAAATAATTGAATAGAATTTTTTTAAAAAAGAACACACATAGTCATGTGTGTTCATGAAAACATACTACTTGTCACTAGTTGTTAGGGAATGCAAACTAAAATCACAATAATTTTCATTACATATGCACTTCAGTGGCCCCAAAATCCCTATTATTATCAAATATTAGTGAAGATGTGAAGCTATTGCAAAACTCATGGAATGCTGATGGGAATGTGTAATAAAGCCAACTGTGTGGAACACTTATTTATAGTCTCTAATAACCTAAACAAAATGTTGCTCATCAAAATAAAAGAAACAAACAAAAACAAAATATCTATAAAATATGAAAGATATTATATCCATAGAAGCAATAGTAACAGTAGCCTACAACTGTTAATAAACTAAATAGCTTATCACTAGTTTCAAAGAAATAAGACTAACAAATGTTTGTAATATTTTCCTATGGATGCTGCAACACATAACTGCAAATCATTTGCTTAATAATTATTGTTGAGTTTATGGATCTCAGGAATTTGAAATGGTTTCAACAAGGTTCAAACTTAGAATGTATGTGACATTTCTTGATCTAGCTGCTAGAAGAGAATCTTCCCATGCATTTTTCAGTTTATAGAGACCTCTCATTTCCTTTATTCACAATATCCTCTCCTCACCAAAGCACCATTGGTCAACAAAAACTGTTTCATACCTGCTCATTTATTTAATGTCTACTAAATATTATCCAATCTCAAAAGTACCACACTAAGTGAAATAGGTCATATACAAAGATCATTTATTAGATGATTCCATTTACATACAATGTCTAGTAAAGCACATTTGTAGATTAGCATTTTTTAAGAAGTAAATCAATCATAAATCAAATCATAAATTAAATCAAACATAAAGACAAGGAAAGTTTTAGTGGTTTTGGGGGGAAATCCTACAACAGGAATAGGGTGATATTAACAATTCTACTAGTTTACTAAAACCCTTTAGTTTAAAAGTATATTTGCAGCATTTTGGGGGTCATAAATTATCCATCACCACGCTTGTTAAGTAAGAGAACACCGTATATTTCAGAGGACTGAAATTTATCTTGAAGGATTTAAACAGGTTTTTCCTATTAGAAAATTGTTTCTGAAAGATTTGAAACAAAGATTAAAATCAAGTATAGTGTAAGATATAACTGTCAATTAGCATATCAAATATAAAATAAGATTATTTTCCATAAATCTGTTTTATAAATCTATATATTTGCTTTAAAATATTGAGAGGATTTTTTTCACTGAATCCTAATGAAGGAATAATACCTTGCCCTAGCTGTGCAAAGTAAATCATTTAACAAAGCGAGAAAGGTTGCTTGAGAATACATTACACCAAAGATTTCCACTTCCAGAAAATAATGATGATGACATTTAATCTTTGAATATTTATGATGAAAATCTTTCAAGTATTTTAAGGAATCTGCCTGTGAAATTCTTCAATATGGAATAATAATGAGTAGGCAAAGACATGTGTATAGGACCAAACAAATGAGCGCAATATAGGGAAATGTTTTATTCACACACAGCATTCTGTATTTAGCACCATATACCACAAATCCCAATTGACTTTTCTGTAACCCAAATTAATTTTTAAAAACCAACTTTTATGCTACATTTATCTCTCTTCTTTGGGAAAAAAAGAAGTTGCTATCATCTTTTCAATAAAACAGAGACCCTCCCCCCCCCCAGAATTGCCAAGTCTTCTGTAATTTACATCCATTTCAAGGAACTGAAAAGCTGCCATACACTCAGCAAAAAAGTTGTTCCAGTCACAGCCATTGGCAATTCTCCAAGCCACTGACTTCCAATCATTGCTTGAAGAACCCACAGACATCCCCGTGGGCAACACAATCAGTTCTCCAACCAAAAGAGAGTCTGGTATATGAAATTCAGTACTATAAATTATCCTTTGCTGCACCATAGAACAAGATTATAATGTTATAGTGGACGATGATAGTACATTTAGAATTTAAAACAAAATGTTTCCTGATTTCCAAAGGGATGGTATTTGGAAATTTTAACCACATTTTCAGTTTGTATTTACCATATTATGTGGTTCTTTTTCCAAGAAAATTTACCTTGGAAGGTGACCTGTATCATTTGTGAAGACAATCTGAAGTGCAAGAAGGTATTTAACAATAGCTATTTCAAGTTGGCTCAGTTTCAAATTTAACTAAAACTAAAATCAGAATGTTTTTTCATCTTTTGCTGCTTTATTTTTAATAAAAGTAGTTAAGGAAATGTGTTTTACATTTGTATTCCAATAAAAACTGTTAGCATTTTCTACTTTTTTATAGAAATGGATAAGGTTAAGAAACTCATTTGTTTCTTTGCTATTGAAATACAAAAATAAATAAAATTATTCAAGCTCATTGCTAATTTCAAAATGATTGCAAACTGAATGCCAAAATAAGGAGGTAACTCTTCACATAAAAAGGCCAATCATGGTTAATTGTTTTCTTATTCATTCTGATGATAATAGCCATTATAATCTCATTTGAAGTATGTAGATGTAATATGCAATTATTGTAAGACTCAGCTTTGTAAAACTCAAACGTATTCCAGCACAGCAATGAGCACTGTTTATTAGTAAGTCTGCCAACCTGTTTCATTTTCAATGGAAAAATATGTGTGTAGCTATGTTGTTTACTTGAACATACTTTCTCTTTATGTATGGTGATATAATAGCGATAGTCTAAATCAGCCTGTTTACCATTTCACAAAGCAGTGGGTGGCTGTCACTATTGTTTGGAAATTTCTGAAGAAAGAGAGCTCAAATCACAAAGCATTTAATTCCAGATCTTTTTTCATGTAAATGAAAAAAATATGAACTACTGGAAATTGTAAAATGCATTTGGTGTCCCCAGGCTCAAGTTTGGAGATTTATTTTACCTAAGTCTTCTCCTAATGGGAAGAAGAAGCAGTTGATAAGCTCTTTGTATAAGATGTAAAATAGAGCTAGGGAATGGACTTTAGACCTTCATGTAACTTGGTACCTTTAAACAAACAAACAAATAAACATCTGATCTTAACAAATTAGCCTATAGCTTCTATTGCTTTTAAGTAACGTGTAGGAAGACAAGTGATTATAGAATCCTCCTAGGGAGAGTTGCCACTCCTTTTTGTTATCTTAAATATCTTTATTTTTATTGTCATTGTAAATGTGATTTATAGAGGGGTTACAGTTACCTAAGTCAGGTAATGAGTACATTTCTTTTTTTTTTTTTTAACTTGGAAAGTTTTATTTGAGACCTGATTAAAATCAGCACAAGGTAGACATCTTGGTGTTTTGTGACTCTTTTCTTTTTTTTAATTGTGAAAATACCATACAGAGGGGCTACAATTACATGAGCAAGGTAATGAGTACATTTCTTATCAAGCATGTTGCCTCCTCCTTTGTTTCCCCTTACCATCCCTTCCAATTCCCCTCCCCGTCCCCCACACCAAAGTTGTAAAGTTCGTTTTTCCACATAACATCTTGTGCATCTAATTGTTGCAATGGGTCCACCTGTATCCCTATTTAAACGGTTTGTTTTTGTCCTTGCCCTCCACAAATTATACCAACATCAAATACAGTGAAAACAGGGATTATACCATGGGAGAGGGACATACAAAGCAACAAAAAAAATCATCTTATAAATATGTTAGAAACAATTGCAAGAAAGAAAAACAATTTGAGTCCTTATCTTGGGGTTCATTTCACCTAACATGAATTTATCTGGCCGTTTCTGCTTGTCTCAGACATATACTAGTTATTGTAAATAAGGGAAACCATGGGACCTATGTTTCTTTGGGCCTGGCTTACTTCACTTAATATAAGTTTTTCCAAGTCTTCCCATTTCCTAACAAATGGGGCAATGTCATTCTTTCTGATGAAGGCATAGAATTCCATTGTGTATAAATACCACATTTTCTTGATCCATTCATCTACTGAGAGGCATCTGGGTGGTTCCATATCTTAGCTATGGTAAATAATGCTGCAATAAACATAGTTGTGCTGGCAACTTTAGTTTGGTCTTGTTTGTGATCATTCGGATAAATGCTCAAAAGTGGCATTGCTGGGTCATAAGGGAGCTAGCTCTATGTGGACACTTTTGAGGAATTTCCATACTACTTTCCAAAGTGGTTGAACAAGTTTACACTCCCACCAACAATGCAGTAGGGTTCCCAACAATGTCACACTTTCCTTGTTTTCTCCATAATTTTCCCTCCTACCCCTTCCTACATATCCTATAGTTCATTTTCAGCCTAGTGTCTAGTGAGTATCACTGCTGAGTTTGTTCATCCTTTGTCCTCCCATTTCTGTTCTCCTCTATACTCCCCTCAAACAGATAAACCTACATACAAGACAAATGGTACAGAAAAAAAAAACACTTGGGGCTGGGAAGGTGGCTCAGTGGTAGAGCACTTGCCTTACATACATGAGGCCCTGGGTTCAATTCCTCAGCACCACATAAGCAGAAAAAAAAAAAGCTGGAAGTGACGCTGTGGCTCAAGTGGTAGAGTGCTAGCCTTGAGCTGAAGAGCTTAGGGACAGTGCCCAGGCCCAGAGTTCAGGCCTAAGACCAGATTCTCCCCTCCCCGCACAAAAAAACCAAAAACACTAACAAAGGAGAGGAGGGGAGTAAAATAACAACAAAACCAAAAAACACTTGTTTCCATATCCTGGAGTCTTTTCAATAAGCATCAATTTATATTATCATATGCACACATTTATTGAGACTTTGTAATCCTTTCCAAATAATATCCTCCTTTCATCTTATGTAAATGTCTAGAGTCACATATAATTTATTATGTACACAACACAATTAATAAATTGGCTAAAGACTTAAAGAGAGATTTCTCAGAAGTAAGAATGGCTAATAGACACATGAGGAAATGTTCAGTATCTCTTGCCATAAAAGAAATCAATAGACTTTGACATTTGGTATTGATATTCCTCCAGCACTGTTCTTTCTGCTAAGGATTGTTTTTGATATTCCATATGTTATTCCATATGAATTTTTCAGTTGCTTCTTTTATTTCATTGGAGAATGAGGTTGCAATGTTGATAGGTATCTCAATGAATTTGTAGATAACTTTTGGCAGTATTGCCATTTTCACGATAATAATTCTCCCAATTCAGGAGCATGGAAAGTTTCACCGCTTACTTAGTTCTGCTTTAATTTCCTTTTTCAGATTTTCAACGTATTCATCGTAGAGGTCCTTCACTTCTTTAATTCTAGGTATTTTATTTTTTGGTGGGACTATTAAAAAAGACATTGCTTTCCTGATTTCAACCGCACTCTTCTCATTGTTGGCATACAGAAAAGCCCTTGATTTTTGAGGGTTAATTTTTTGTATATATTTTTATTGTAAAAATACTGTATAGAGGGGTTACAGTTACATGAGTAAGGTAATAAGTTCATTTCCCATCGAGCATTGTTACCTCTTCCTTTGTTTTTCCCATACCACCCCTTCCCTCCCAACTTCTCCCTCTCCACCCCCCCCCAAAAAGTTGGTTTTATACCCTGCTACTTTGCCAAAGTTTCAGATCAGCTCGAGTAATTTTCAAGTGGAGTACATGGGGTTCTTTAAATACACGATCATGTAATCTGCAAAGAGGGAGAATTTACTTCATCTTTCCCTATTTGGATAGTTGATGTGAGTGTAAAGTTGTTCAACCATTTTGGAAAGCAGTATGGGGGTTCTTCAAAAGACAAGACATAGAGCTCCCCTATGACCTAGAAATCCCACTTTTGGACGTTTACACAAATGATCACAAACAAGACTATACTAAAGCTACCAGCATAATTATATTTATCTCAGCATCATTTATCATAGCTAAGATATGGAACCAACCTAGATGCCCCACAGTAGATGAATGGATCAAGAAAACGTGGCATGTGTGTGTGTGTGTGTGTGTGTGTGTGTGTGTGTGTGTATGAATTCTATTCCTCCATCAGAAAGAATGGCATCACGCCATTTGCTAGGAAATGGAAAGACTTGGAAAAAATTATATTAAATGTTACCCAATCCCAAAGACATTTAGGTCCCAGGGTTTCCCTTATTTGCAATAACTAGTATATGTCTATGACAAGCAGAAAAGGTCAAAAGCTACATACAGATGACCATGTAAGATGATGGTAAGCATAATGAACCCAAAGATAGGAACACAAGTAGTTTTTATCTTTCTTGCTGTTATTTTTAATGTATTTATAATGTAGCATGTGCTTTTTTGTTTCTTTCCTATGTTCTTCTCCCATGGTATAACTCCTGTTTTCACTGTATTTGATTCTGGTGCCCTGCATCATGTATATATTTTTTTTTTCTAATTTGGGAAGGGGAAAGGAAATAACAAAATGCTAAAATAAGGATACAGGTTGACTCATTGCAACAATGACATACACAAGACACTATCTTCAAAACAGAGTTTACAACTTCTGGGGGGAGGGGAGGGAGGAGTTGGGGAGGTGGGACGGGAAAGGATGGTAGAGGAAAAACAAAGATGGAGGTAACAATGCTCAAGAGGAAATGTACTCATTACCTTACTCATGTAACTGTAACCCCTCTGTACAGCATTTTTATAATAAAATATATACAAAAATGCAAGTCAAAACATCTTTGATATTCTGCCTCAACCCAGTTAGAATGGACATCATCAAGAAAACTACCAATAACACATGTAGGGAGGGATGTGGCCAAACAGTAATGCTACTATACTTTTGGTAAGAATGTAAAATTGCTCAGCCACTCTGGAAATCAGTATGAAGGTTCACCAAAAGAGTAAACCTAGAACTTACCTATGATCCACACTTCCACACCTGGGCATTTAGCTCTTAGGCCACAAACAAGGCCACACTAAAGCCACTAGCACAATCATGTTCATTGCAGCATTGGTTACCATAGCCAAGGTATGGAATCAGTCCAGTTGCCCCTCAATAGACAATTGGGTAAAGAAAATGTAATAGAGATACAAAACAGAATTCTATGTTTCCATAAGAAAGAATGATATTGTACTATTCACAAGGAAATGGAAATACTTGGAAAAATATGCTAAGTAAGCTAGACCTAAAGAAATACACCATTTGTTGTAACTAGAATGTGCCCATAAATCTATAAGTAAACACATTGGATGGTGTTTTCTTTTTTATTTGTTTTCCTATCTTCTTAAAATTTTGTTGTCTTTTATTATTTTTTATATCTAAGTAGCTGTACGAAGGAGTTTCCATTTAACAAAGCAGTTCATGACTACAATGTCCATTAATAAATTTCACTCCTTTCAATATTCTCATCCATCCCTCCCTACCCTACCCCTCCCTTCATTCCTCTTAATTTTGTATACTACATTCCATTTTTTTTTGTTATTGTCAGTAATATGATCACTGTAGCTCCTAGGGTAGGCTTCAATTCTTATTGGTCATTTCAATAATCCTCTGACAAACTTAGTTCACACATTTCCTATACTTAAAAAGGTGTTCTGATCTCTATTATTCCAATAAAACATTTCTATTAATCTATTTCCTTTCCTAAATTTCATTTTTCTCATATTTCTTCATTCTTCATTCATAACCTTTTTTTTCTATTTGTCCTCTTTTCATCTCCAAACTTTGTTCTCTTATTCTTTTCTCTCACATTTCTTTCTTATTCTTTTCTCATTCTTTCTTCCTTTCTTTCTTTTTGTACTCCCTCCCCCACCTTCCTTCCATCCTTCCTTCCTTCCTTCCTTCCTTCCTTTCTTTATTTCTTTCCTTCCTTCTTTCTTTCTTTCTCTCTTCTGTTCTTCTTCTGGTGCTCGAATTCAGGGCTTCATATGCTTACTTGGGTTTTTCACTCATGAAAAAACCACTTTCCCATGTTATCCTTGCGTCCAGTTCTGTTAATTTGCTGGTTAGTTGGATTCATCTTTCTTGGATTTATCTAACCTTTCAAACCACTGTCCTAAAAATCTCAGCTTCCTGAATAGGTAGAATTATAGGCATGAATCACTGGTACTTGGCTCTTTCTTTTTCTTTTTTCTTTTTTTTCCCCCCTTTGGAATAGGGTCATACCATGTATCCCCAAAAGGTCTGCAACTTGCTATGTTGTCTGTGCTTGAACTTGTGAGCCTTCTGAATTCTGAGATTATCAAATTTCTTCAAATGTTAATCTTTTTGCTTCCAATACTATTTCAATAAAAATCTAATATCTTCTACTTTAAAAACATATTCCCAATTATCTCCTATAAGCATTAACTTTGGTGTCAACTGAAACTTTAAGCTAAGTAAAATAAAAATTCAGTTTGTCTTCACTATTATGTACATTCACTTGTAGAGCTGTAGAGCCTTGGAGAGAAATGCCAAGGGGATTTCAAAAGCTTTTCCCTACATTCTCAATTTTGAAATAACATTTACAATGCTCTATAGCAACAGATGTCGGTTCACTTTAATGCAATCCCACATGATTCACTTATTCAGATTCCTTCACATACACTCCATCTTCTCACAATACTATGTGATTCAATATTTCTTTTTGTAAATACATATTTTAGACATCATGGACCCTAGAGTCTCAATTACAGCTACTTAACTTGGCTACTGTACCAACTTAAAAATTCTCTCTAATTCAGAAATTCTCTCTTTAACTAAACATTTCAACTAATGAAAGTTCCTGCCCTTACAGTAAATTTATTTCTTTAATGTTCTTTATTGATAATTCAAGTTGATTTATTGGAATTTTGTTCATTGAGAGTAGATAACTACATATTTTTTCAAGCTTCATTATAAAAGTACATAGCAGCCTTAGGGAATGACACAGTAGAGATTTAATAGAGTGACAAAAGAGATAACTTTCATTTTTATTAGCATTAATTAGTTGTACAAGGGACCTTCATTTTGACATGTCCTTCTACAAATAATATGCTCCTTGATTAGATGCCCAACATTGCTCTCCCTCATTAATCTTCTTTATAAAATAAACATCAAGATTTATTTTCCAATTTTTACAAATTTACATAAAGTAATGTGACCATTTTACCTTCTCCATTCTTTCTCCATCTTGCCATAGGTACACACACCTTAGTAAGAGTATAGTTTACCCTCCTAATATTCATTTGTGTTGAGTTGTACATTAACTGTTAAAAGGAGTTTTATAATGGTATCTCACATATGTATATATTGTACTTTTTAATCTTCATTTTATATATGTCTATATGAATATCAGTATTTATGAAACATTATAAAATACATACATTTTATATGTATATAATCTTGTTCGTGTTTAGATCTTGTTATGCCTTTACCTGTTTGTTCTGCCATATCAAAGCATATGACCTTCATCCTCTGAACCTAGCTTATTTTTCTTAATATAATGGTCTCTAGATCCACTCATTTTCCTGAAAAGACATAATATAAGACCTCTTATGGCTGAAGGATAATATTCCATTGTGTATATTCACCATATTTTATTACACCCTTCATCATTTGTAAGGTATCTAGTTTGTTTTTACAGCTTGATTGTTGTGAAAAATGGCTCACTGAACATGCATGGTCAGGTGCATCCATTATATCCTGGCTTACATTCCATCAGATTCATGTCTAAGAGTGGTATCACTGGATTGTAAGTTAGTTCCATGTTTACATTTTTGAGCAACCACCATGCTGATTTGCATAGTGGGTTCACTAGTACCCATTGTAAATAAGGATTTCTTTCCCCATTGCATCCTTAGGAGTATTTGTTGTGTCCTTGGTAAATGGTAATTTTGACTGAAGTGATATAAAATCTCAATGTTACTTTGATTTTCATATCTTTTAGAGACAAGGATGTTAAGTGTTTTTGTATTTTTGGCCTTTTTGCCTCTTCTTTTGAGAAGGGTCTGTATTATCCATTTGTTCATTTATTAATTGAGTGACTGATTCTTTTGGGGTTTAGTTTCATGAGCTTCCTGTATATTCTGGCAAATAATCTCTTGTAGATACAAAGCTGGCAAAAACTGTTTTTCATTCCATAGGCTAAATTTTTAGCCTAATGATTCCCTCATTTAAAGTGAAGAAACTTTTCAGATTGATGTAATCTCCTTATTGCTATTTACTGGGCTGCTGGGGTTATATCTAGGAAGTTACTGACTATGCCAACAAGTTCTAGTATTTTCCCTCATGTTCATGGATTGGCAAAACTACTACTCTAAAAATGTTCATAATACCAGAAGAAATCTACAGATTCAATTCAATATCAATCACAATTTGATATCATTCTTCACAGAAATTGAAAAAATAAATTCTAAAATTCCTATGGCAGCCTGAACAAAATGGAGTAGGCAAAACAATCCTGAGTTGGAAAATGAAGTAGTGCTAGAGATAGCACTGGACATCGAATTATACTACTAAGCCACAGTAACAAAACCAGTATAGTACTGACACAAAGCAGACACGAAGACAAAAGGAACATATTTGGGAGACATAAATTCACATACCTGCTGCCTTCTGATTTTGACAAAGGACATCAATACATACATTAGAGGCAAGGTAACATCTTAGTGATCAGGACATCCATAAACAGAAGTCTCAAATTAGGTCTCACCCTCTCTATATTACTATCAATTATTGAATCTAGGATATTAATATAAGGTTTAAACTTTTTAACTACCACAGGATAAATTGTTCATATACTAAATTGTAGGAATAAAAAGGGAATAGTGTGTTTCACATATAAAAGATAGATTTACTTTTCCCATTATTTCATTCTATAAATTTTAATCAGCAATATTGGTAAATTCATAATTCAAAACAATCAACTGAAAACACATTATTTTAAAAAGTCAAAAGGATTTCTCATCTAAGAAGATTTCTGACTCATAAAACATTATTCTGAGCTGGAAACATGGAAGATACTCATGCTCATAAGCCTACAAAACAAAATTGGTACTCTTAAGTCCCAAGGAAATCACTGAAGACTCACAGTAAAAGTGAAACCCATGGGAGACCAATAACAGCTTAACACTTAGAGTTTAGTGTTCAAATCCATTCCACTTGCAATAAGAACAAAGTAGAAATACTGTAACTTAGCTAAATAATTCAAAGTATTAAAGACAGGAAAGGTGTGAATTTTATATGCCAAGTTAGGAATGAAATGCACATATTAATTGGTGGGTGTGGCTGAGTAGAACTCTCATTTGAATCATCTGATTTTCAAAGAACTGTGAACAGCTTTTATAAAGTCACAAATAATCTTTTTAAAAAGCTAGAGTTGACAAATTATCACATTTATAAATGATAAATTCACATGGAATTTATAATTTGAGAAGAGAAAAGTTTGATGAAATGCTCAAAAACTAAATGAACTTATTTATGTACTGGTTTGGGTCTATTTAAATTGGTTCAACACATGCAGCCATATTAACCAGAAAAAAAATAAGAAAAAAATTCTAACCACAAAAAAAATGATGTAAGTATTATTTAAATAAAGTCATAAATTGTGAGATATATTAGTTTGCTACATAGAACAGAAACTCATTTTAACTAGAATAGGAACTAGGAATCATTTATAAATTTCTAAAGCAATAATTATGAAAATATTGTGAAATGAAAAGCAATACAATTAGGCTTTAATACCAGCTGGAATCAAGACTTTAAAATGAATGAGGAATTGTGTATCTTTTCTTGTTTATCTCTATTGGTAAGTATTGCTTCAGCATATATAATTTTCCCCAATATTGAAATACTAGCATATATTTTAATAATCTACCTCACTTGTTTCTTTCTCTCCTTGTTAACAGGTCCTGGTTTTGACGAAGTATGTGTTGTTTTATGGTTGTGCAATGGTCTCCTATTCTAAACAATAGAGAATTCCTTCTGATCTCCTTTAAGTCAATATGCTGATATAACTTCCCCAGAATGATTTAGTTATTAGAGTGGGATCTAATTCAAGGTAATGTGATTAAAAAAAAAAAAAGCTAACTGGCAATTCTATCAAAGGTTTTCTTATCTTTAATTAAATGCTAGATTAAATGGTTTATTTGTGTCTATAATTATCACGTTCTCATAAGATGAACTGGACTGATACAGCCATTTTACTGAAAACTCTGAGATGAAGAAAGCATTCAAATTGACAGAATGAATTAATGAAAGAATTATGATGATATCATTGAGTTGATTAATATATTTACATGAAAACTGAACTGTTTTGAACTTATACTAAGTACTATCAGAAATGTTATTATTATTTAAATCTTTTGAATTAAAATGTTGATTAATATCAGCTGAATACTCCTGAAATAAGATCAGGGAGTCATAACCATTGAAAGGGCTTAGAGCATACCTCTGTTACTGTTAAAAGCTTGAATGTCAGAATATTTAATCTTGGGTTTACAAATACTAGAGTTTAGTTTCAAATAATCATGGTGAAAATCTTTTGTGTTTTCTTGTGGGAAGAAATCAAGTGCACACATAGCAGTCTTTGGAAAAGCAAACAAATCAAACAGAGAAAAAGGAATTTTTTCCCTTTTTATGTACTTCAGACTGGCTTTGCACTCTAGATGGTTTTGCCTTTGCTAACTGAATGCTGAGATTACTGGTATGTGTCACCATAACTGGATTGAAAATTTATTTCCAAGATGAAAGTTCATATTTTTAGATGAAAGGAGCAAAGCTTTTACTTTTGAACATAAAGGAACCAAAGTTGTGTAGGAAAAATTGGTAGACTTTAAAAATAAGTGTATTGTACTGCAAAAGGGAAAGTTGGAGTGTTGGTTGGAGTATTAGTTACAAACACAAAATGGGATAAGTAAGTTAACTTTTGAAAAGTTCTATGGGTGATCTAGATCTTACAGAGACAGAAAGTTAAAAAGCATAGATATCAAGGGGTACAATATCCTTACTAGTTCCACATCATACAGATGGTATTGTATATCAAGTGAAAATTTTTAAAAGATAACAAATGTTGGCCGTGGTGTGGAGAAAAGGAACTGCTACAGTTTGAGCAGGAATGTGAATGGGTTCAGAGACCCACCGTGGAATATTGTAGGATTATCTTAAAGAAATTAATGGGAGAACTACCCTCAGCATACGTTATAAATTGGGACAAAAATGTTAATAGGGGCAGGTGCCAGTGGCTCACAACTCTAATCCTAGCTACTCAGGAGGCTGAGATCTGAGGATAGTTGTTTGAAATAAGCCCAGACAAGAAAGTCCATGAGACACCTATCTCCAATAAACTACTCAGAAAAAGCCAGAAGTGGATCTCTGGCTCAGCTCAAGTGGTAGAATACTAACTCAGGGACAGTGTCCTGATTTCAAGCCCCAGAGGTGTGTCTGGAATAACAGCCTACTTTTTAAAATACACATGCTAGGATCTGGAATCTTAAATATAAAGCAGGGATGGAAATGTCTGTGGTTTTTTAGAGTCTACAGTTAAATCTAAAGCTAACCCTGAAGTGATGAAAGGGTTTGACAATGAGATTTTCTCTAGTCTCTCATTTCATTCATTTGCTATGCTATGAGAGATACAAGCAGTAGTGAGAACAAGAGTGGCTCTCATAAAAAAAATCCACTATACTTTTCTACAATAAATGTTTATCACAAACAAAGATTGTATATAGCCCTATAGAGATGAGCATAGATCTGGAATAATGACCTAAAAAGCTATTTGCTGTTTAGATCAATAGCCAAAATTCATAGCTCTAATATTTCATAACCTTTTCTCGGTGATCTCCTGGTAGGAATATGTAGCTCTTTGTTATTGGTGGTGACCATATTGCTTTGACATTACCTTCTAATTACCCTAATTTCCTTTCCTCAATCCTTATAATAAAAGCAGCAAGTTTATAAAAATCTTAGCTTGACAAATACTTTATGAATTCTTTCCTTAAATGCTGAGGGTTACAAAATGAAATTTAATACAAATGAGCTCTTGGAAGCTATTTACCACTTTAACATTTAACAAGCCATACATTAACATTTAAGAGTCATAATTTTTTACATCTATAAGTGATTTTACTTAATAGGTTAGCCACAGCCATTCAATCTAACAGAAGAACAGGACTAAAATAAAATAAAATAAAATGTATATACCCAACTCAGTAAAAATAATTTATACCACCAGAGCTTAGTTGAGGATTGGAGTGTAAGTTTTAGGTTATATGAGGTAGTTTTATCTGTTTCTAAAATTACTTTTACTGTATTGTCCTAAATAATTAGCAGGGACACTCTGATTGAAGACACAGGAAGACTTCCAACCACACTTTAAGATGACAATTCAAAGCAACACATAACATCTGGTAGGGTAAGTTGCAGATTCAAAGGTAAAATAAATAAAATATGGTTTGTCTTTGTCCTTTCTATTCTACATTTCTTCAAAAATTACAGAAGTCACATTGCTCATGTAACTGTAACCCCTCTGTACATCATCTTTACAATAAAATAAAATTAAAAAATTATAGAAGTCTCTCATATGTAGAACCTATATCTAAAATACACTGGGGCATTCATACGCAGTCCGACCAAAGGAGAGGAACACAAAGGCACAATGCCTATGTGCATCTGATCTCACATACACACACATAAACACACACACACACACACACACACACACACACACACACACACACACACACACACACAACTCCAGGAAATGGACAGAAGTTATTTTTTATTTGTTTGTTTGTTTTGTTGCTGTTTTTGATTTCTTTTCTTTTTGTCTTCTTAGTTTGTCCTTGGGAATGTAAAGGGAGGCACAAAGAGTGGACAAATGTGGCTATGGTACTCAGTGTACACTATGTTGAAAATTGACTATACAATCTGTGGGTGGAGTGGGAGAGAAAATTTTGGAGAGAACAAGGAAAGTGCGACATTGTCCAAAAGTAAATGTGCACTTTGCCTAACTTATGCAATGTTAACCTCTTTGTTTATAGCATTATCAAATAAAAAATATAAAATCAGTAAATGAACATTAGAAGAAAAGAATATTCTCAAGTAAGTAAGATAGCAAAAATAATAAATATGTCTTACAGAGGTTATCGTTATCTTCCTCCTACAAAAATGAAATTCCTACTGGGAAGTCAAAGAAAAGTAGAATAATACCAATTTGTAATTTTTGTCCATACATCATACAAACTTCATCGTTATTTATGAGAATTCTGAATCATTTCTATGAAGAGTGATGGAGAGAAAATGTAACTTGAAATAGAAAAGCAGGGCAAATAACTTAAGTGAAGCTATGGCAATTTGTAATAAAAGTTTAGGAATATTAGAGAAATCTAATGTAAGGAAATATTTCCTGAGCTTCATCTTAGTTTTCTGATGCAGAAAGAAACAGAACCAAAAAGGAAAGAAATCAATAGCTGAAGAGTCATACAATGAGAAAGCATCAAATCCTGATTGAAGTTCAGACACATGGAAAAGCTGCTTGTGATGTTTATTATCCATAATAAGATATATTTCTAAGTGTATCTATGATATAATAGTGGATTGGACATAAAGGCTATGCTACTAAGAAGGGGGTGGTTTCAATTACTCAGTTCAATAATAATTATTAGGATACTCTAATAGCCTTAATTTATTGAAAAACTATTTTATCTTAGCATAGGCAGGCCACATGTACTTTAATAAGATTAATGTTTATTTTTAGTTTTATTTAATTAAAAAAACCTTCATTACTGCTTCAGTGAAAGAATCATTAACTTTTCTACAATGCTGATGATAGTGAAAAATAGTACAGTTATTTTCAAAAAAGCCCAACAGTATTTTAACACAGAATTAAATCTGTGATTTTCAACCCAAGAGTATCATAGACATTTGCCCACACAAAATCTTATAAGTAGGTAATTATGTTAGTGTATGCTTGTATTCTCAGAATTTGTAAGACATCAAAAGTTTAATGTCACCCTGAGCACACCCTGTCTCAAAAGAATAACAACAACAACAACAACAAATAGCAACAATTAAATAAAAACAAAGAAGCTCTCTAACACAGGCTATGATTGTTTGGCTCCTAATATTCAAATTTAAAACATACCAAATGTCTACATTTAGTAGGGAATGGATAAATATTCTGTGATACAACCTTACAATGGAATATCGCTCTATAAGAAAAGATAGTAAAAACTAATTATATATACAAAATCATAAACAAATTTAGGGAATCAAGCCTAAATGTCTACTTCCTCTATTATTCCATTTTGATGTCATTCAGGAAGTCAAAATTGTAAGAACCAAAAGCTTACCAGTAGTTTCTAGATTATTAGTTGAGGAGAGAGTATTGGTCATCAGGAGATTTGCAAACTTTATTTAGATGATGAGAATGTTCATATTTCAAAAGTTGTGGTACAATAGTACATGTTTGTCAGAGATCACTTACATGCACAACAAAAACAGATGGGTTTGTTTTTGTTGGTTGGCTGGTTATGGGGCTTGAACTCTGGGAGCTGTCCCTGAGCTCTTCAGCTCAAGGCCAGTGCTTTACCACTTTCAGCCACAGCACCACTTCAGTTTTCTGGTGGATACTTGGAGTAAGAGTCTCATAGACTTTCTTGCCTGGGCTGGCTTTGAACTACAATCCTCAGATCTCAACTTCTTGAGTAGCTAGTATTACAGGCATAAGCCTGCAGCACCTGACAAATGTATATTTTATTTCAAATGAATTTTAACCTAAACTGAATTTTATTTTTATTTATTTATTTTTAGTTTAATTTTATTATCAAGGTGATATACATAGGAGTTACAGTTACAGTTAAGGTGCTCAGTTCATGTGACTTTTATAAGAAAAAAATACATAGAAGAAATTGTAATCAGTTATTTTTTCGACACTCTGAGATGTTTGCTATCAAAATTACTTCTAGCTATAATTTAAGGGTTACATGCATATCAAGATAATTTTTTTAACAAAGGTTAGGTCACAGTTTATATTTTATTTTATAATTATCCTCGTTTAAGTAAGTTTCATGCAGATAAATGGCTGAATAAAAAGCCCTTTGACAGCAAATTAGATACACTATATTTATTTAAATAATCTATTACCATGTTTAAATTGCTTTTAGGTTTTATAATCATGAATGAATATTCTTATTTATACATATATAAATTTTTTGTATCTATAAACCATCACACTTTATTGATTTTTTTTAGAACCAATGCTTGCATTTTGACTTTCAGAATATAGGTCGAGCATTTTATGTTTTTAATTACCAATACATATTAGCTGCATAAGTGGAGGAATTCATAGTGACATTTCCATTCTTACATACAATTTACTCTGATCAAAGTTTTCTATTTTCTTGTTTTATTTTCTTGCATGCATAGGAAGCATTTCAACCATATTCACACTCATTTTTTTCTCTTCACTGACAGTCCCTACTCCTGCTGATATCCACCACTCAAAAAAGCCTGCTTTACTTTCTTGTAATTATTTTTTTTAATTTTGTTCATATTCATTTTATGAATTAATTTTGATGTGCATATAATTTAGTCAAATTTGTGTCACGTGGAATCATATTGTTATTCACAAATATTATACAAAACTATACTTCCACTAACATTTTCATTAATACCAGAAGATTATTATTTCCATTTTTACCCAATAATATTATCTTTAAGTATCCTTGAATGTAGCAAGGTTCAACCTAGTCATTGAGAAGTCCCAGGTGTAGGGTACATTCATGACCACATATATCTCACAAAATAATTTGGTACATGATAAGACAGACACATATGATTTTTGTTGGCTGCCCTGGATGTGGCTGTCTGTGTTGATAATTTTTGCATGTTCTATCATGATGTTGCAAATATTCAAAAGGACCTTGGAAAGTGAAAAGGTTTCCCACTTTGATCCCTCAATAGTTATATTTGACATCTATAATTAGACATTTATTTTAAATTAAATTTTCTTAGGGTAGATTTAAATATTTACATATTTTTCCTACTTTTGATAGTTTGGTGTATATTCTTCTTCCATTCTCTATGAGAATGGAAGAAGAACTGCATCACCTCAGATTTCCTGCCTTCTGATTCCATATACTATTTTCTGCTAGTATTTAAGGAACAAGGCTGTTGTTCTCTGTTTCCTCTGTACCAGCACTGATGGGACAGAAGGCACTTTCTTCCTCTAATAGCCATCTCATTTGGTGACTTCTCTTCAGATCTTCCTAGATTCTGTACCATTTTGTTGAGGCAGAGCAATAGTAATAGCTTCAATTATTTCTATTTCCTGTCTCCCAACTCTAACCACATTAAGTAAGTCTTTAAAAAGTCAGTTTATCTTCATTTAATAATTTGAATTTTCCATATTATAATAAATATTAAAAATAATAAAGAAAAGGACAATAAGGTTAAGTCCCTCCTTGACTATTTTACGATGGGACTTGAACCAGGTTCTCCAGTGTGGGTCCCTCAACAAATAGGTGAAGATTTAGTTAAATATTAGATCAATAGTAAGCTTAATTTTCTGAAGTTGTAAGCTTTGGGAATATTTGTAGCAGCAACCACATTAAACTGAATGGTGGGGGACAGATCCAGAGGAATTGAGTCTGATAGGAATAAATTGGACTGGATACAATATGGATTAAGAAAGAATGATGAAAAATTCTAAAATGTGATTTACCTAAGTACCAAATTCTTGATATATCATGTTATCTATATAGGATTGAAGATTTAGCAAACACAAATACAAGATTCCCAGTTGAATTTGCATTTCAGATAAACAGTGATTGATTTTTAGTATAAGTATGTTTATCTGAAATGCAAATTCAACTTGGCATTCCAAATTTCATCTGGCAACTCAGTCCTTGTGCATAATTCATTAACACAGTCTATCACTTTCCAAATCTCTTGTGATTTGTCTACTGAAAAATCAACAAGGTACAAGGAACCCAATGAAAGATGAAGTTAATTGGATCAAGAAAGAGAGTCAGCAAACCAGCGTTTAGAAGAAGAGGCAGATAAAACAAGTTAAAACAAACACCAAGTTAGAATCTGAGTGCTCCACTCAAAGAAAATGAAAGATGGGACGGAAGATGGGAGTCTGCACATACAGTTACTATACAGAGTTACTACTATGAATAAATTTAGGAAATAAGTGTAACAAGAATGGTTTTACAGCAACTTTAGTAAACAAGAAAATGTTACAGTTAAACAGATGGACTGAAAATTGTTATCAGTAAACCCTGTCCATGATATGTGTGGTCAGAGAACATTGAAGCATGTGAAAGCTACCAGTGCAAGTATATTTATTGCAGCATTATTGACTATAGCCTAAGATATGGATCCAACCCAGAAGCCTCCAGTAGATGAATGGATCAAGAAAATGTGAAATGTATATATATATTCATATATATATATATATATATATATATGAATTCTATGATTCCATCAGAAAGAATGACATTGCCCCATTTGTAAGGAAATGGAAAGACTTGAAAAAAATCATGTTAAGTGAAGTAAGCCAGACCCAAAGAAACATAGCTCTCATGGTTCCCCTTATTTGCAATAATCAGTAAATGTGTAGGATAATCTTAGCAGATGAGCAGAAAAGCTCAATAGCTATGTACATATGACCTTATAAAAATGACCCTAAGGGAAATGAACTACAAGACATGGGTACAAGACGTTTTTCTTTGTTGTTGTTGTTGTTGTTTTAATATACTATGTGAGTTTTTGTTTCTTTTGTATGTTCTTCCCCCTATGTTAAATCCTCTCGTTACTGTATTTGATTTTGGTGTCATGGTATTGTATATATGTTTATTTGAATTAGAGAAGGGAAGGGGAACAACAAAGGACAAGGGGGCAAACAATTTAACAGTGAGACACACAAGACATTATGGTGGAAATGATCTAAATGTAATTGTAAAGACAGTAAATAAAGCTTTTTACAAAGAACACATTGAAAACCAGATTAGAAAGAAAAGGAAGGCTGAATGTCTTCATTCTTCCTCTGTCCTCATATACCAGCATATTTTGACTCAGATTTGAAAAGAAAAGGAGGGTAACTTTAGTTTTACCCAAAACTGCTGAAAAGGTAAGGCCTAAATGAAATGTGAGCATATGATCTGGTTATACTGTGACATGAGTGCCAATATAAGGAGTGAAATAAAGATAGAATCAAACAACCAGTCACCTTAATAAGTGGTCATTTCTCCAAAGAAGTACACATGGTTGACAAATACATAAACAACTATTTTACATCCTTATCTATATAGCAAATGCATTCTGTCTTATTTTAGTCAGAATAACTATCCTCAAAGGAACAAAACAAACCAAACCCCAAACAAGTGTTAGTGAAGATGTTGAGAAAATAGTAGTCGTTATGCTAGTTGTGGCAGTGTAAATTGGTGTAGACACTATGGAAATCACTATGAGGTTTCTCATTAAACTAAGAACAGAACATATGATCTAATAATTCCACTCAAGCATGTATCCAAAAGAATGTAAGTCAAGATACAATAGAAACATTTGCACAGCAATATTTATTGCAGCATTATTTACACAGCCAATCTATGTAATCAAGCTAGGTGATCCATTCAAATAATAAATTAAGCTAATTCCTAGGTATTTTATTTTTTTGTGGGGCTATTACAAATGGAGTTGCTTTCCTAATTTCAGCCACACTTTTCTCATTGTTGGCATACAGAAAAGCCATTGAATTTTGGGGGTTAATTTTATAACCTGCTACTTTGCCAAAGTTTTGAATCAGCTTGAGTAATTTGGGAGTGGAGTCTATGGGATTTTTTAAATACAAGATCATGTCATCTGCAAAGAGGGAGAGTTTTATTTCTTCTTTCCCTATTTGGATCCCCTTTATGTCTGCATCTTGTCTTATTGCTGTAGCTAGGCATTCTAATACTAGATTGAAGAGAAGTGGAGAGAGTGGGCATCCTTGTCTTGTTCCTGAGTTAAGAGGAAATGGCTTTAGTTTTTCACCATTGAGTATAATGCTGGCTGTAGGTTTGTCATATACAGCCTTTATAGGTCCCATGGTTTCCCTTATTTGCAATATCTAGTATAGGTATGAGTCAAGCGGAAAAGGTCAGATAATGTGATGTTAGGAAAACGAACCCTTAAATATGTATTTTAATGTTTTCGTTTCTTTCATGCATGTGTTTCTAACGCATTTATAAGATTATTTCTTTGTTGCTTTGTATGTCCCTCCCCCACAGTTTAACCCCTGCTTTCACTAAATTTGATGTCAGTATAACATGTGGAGGAGATGGGGACAAACAAGTCGTTTAAGGATTCAGGTGGACCTGTTGCAACAATGAGATGTACAAAATGTCATGTCAAAACCAGCTTTACAATGTTGGTGTGGGGGGGGAGGGGGGTATAATTGGGTGGGGGGGAGGGGGGAGGCTGGGAAGGGAGGTGAAGGGTAAACAAAGGAGGAGGCTGCAATGCTTGGTAAGAAATGTATGAATTATCCTGCCCATGTAATTGTAACCCCTCTGTACAGTATGTTCTCAAATAAAATAAAATAAAATAAAATTAACCAAAAAAATAATAATAAATTAATCAAGAAAATGTGGTGCATATATACAGTTGAATAATATTTATCTATCAAGAATTATGTCATTTGCAGGAAAATGGAGAAAATTGAAATTTACCATGTCAAGTGTTCTGAATTCAACAAAAAGACTAATGTTCCACATAGATTTTTACAGGTAGATTTGAAGCCTTAAAAAATACATAACATCTGCTAAATAAAGAGTATTTGGGAGTGAAGATTACAGAGAGGGATTGAGCAAATAGAGCAGATTGAAAGGGGAATTGATATGATTGTAGTATTCTATACACTTTTATGGAAACATAAAGATGTAACCCAAGATGCTTTTTATCAAAGAACCTTATATAAACTCAGGTAAATGCCACAATGAAATTTCTTTCTATAAATATATGAGTTAATATATAAAAGAGTCCCAAACAAAAAAGCATCATAACTAAAATACATTTCATTTCTTTGATAGATATAAGTAAAATAATGGATTCATTCTTACAAAAATTATAGGTGAATGAAGAAACAGAATATAAAAATAACAAGAAATTAAATGCAACAAGAAATCAAATGGAAATAGATGGTAAAAATGAACTATATAATTTGTGGGTGGGGAATTCAGGAGGGGAAAATTTGGAGAGAATGAGGGAGGCAGTGATACTGATCAAAAGGAAATGTATTCCTTACTTGACTTACGTGTCTGTAACCACACTGTATGTCATTTTTTACAATAAAATTTCAAAAAAAATGAATTGCTAATAGCAACCAGAAAATTTGAAAATGTATTCCCGAATTGTAAGTCATGTTACAATATAAAACCAAACAAAGCCCAAAATTATGTTTCAATATGATTACTGGGAAAGAATCGAAAATAGGGAAGTAAGTGAGGATTATTTTTCTTGATTTAGGTGGTACTAGGATTAAAACTCAGGACCTCCTAATCCCTCACCTTGCTTTATTGGCTGATGATCGCTAGCTCTGATTTTGTTGGTAAACTGAGATGGAGTCTATCTGACTTTTTTCTGCCTGAGCTGGCTTGGAACTGTGATCTTCTAAATCCCCAGCCTCCTGAATAGCTAGGCTTGCTTGTATAATCTTTTTAACCAAAAATTTAGTTTTAATTCACTGGTGAGATCTGGTCTACCAATCTCATCTTCCTCAACAGTTTGGAGTAGGAGATGGTTTCACCATTAGCCCAGGGAAGAGACTTCTAAACCATTTCTCTGAAATATTTGTATTCTATGGGGCTTGGGTGATTTATTGTTCTTGTGTTTAGTTTCAATAAAATCTACAGAATGAGAAATTGAACAGTGTCATATATATCTTCCAAAAATGTGAGTATTTAAAAAAAACTAATATGAATAAAAGGATATGAGAGCAACTGCCATGCACAAGAATTTGTCCAAGAAAAAAATATGGATTTATCATTGATCCCATTAAGAGAAGGATATTTCAATAGGTTAATCGGCTGAAGTTATTGCTTGGTCTCCAGAGACTACTGAGAGATATGCAAATGATAATCCACAAGAGAAATCACCACCCTACTTAAGGAAACCACAGGTAGGAAATCTGCTAAAATATGAGTGGATGTCTTTTAAGATAATAAATCATTGAATAATATTTAAATGTAAATGTGGTAAAGGAAGAGGTAAATGGTTGTGACCACATCAGAAGAACAGAATCTGTCTCAAAGTCATTTTCTTTTTATCCCCGTGCTCTGAACATGGAAAGGTCTGGTTGTGTACATAGGCAAACAGAGGAGTTAAAAACTGGGGGGTTAGAAGGAGAAGGGACAAGCCTATTGAGCTTGACCCCTACCCTCTAGACTTCCCAAATTCTGTTGTGGTAAATAGGAGAGAGTGGGGTAACACTGTCAATGTCAATGAGATTTGAAGTTTTCACAGTAGAGGGGCTTTCTATTTTAATTGCTAAATTTAGGGTTTTCACCAAAGTCCTGGAGTTCTCCGAAGATTTCACCTACTGCAATAGATGTACCTAGCTATTTAGATTAAGAGTATAAACCAATGCCCAGTTTTCAAATTCTCATGAGTCACCTGAACTGATGTACCAGTTATATTAGTTATAAATTAACATGAAATGCAATTTCTGTTTGTATATCATGCTACCCTTTTACAATGGCAAAATGTTGAATGGCAAAAAAAAATGGAGAGATTACTTATGAAGTTGTTAGGATTATTGTGTAAGCCAAGAGGAAGAAAGGAAATCCTCATTGATCCAGAAATTTTTCATTCAATGAATATATACATATATATGGATATATATACATATATATATATATATAGAGAGAGAGAGAGAGAGAGAGAGAGAGAGAGTCTCAGATACAAAATACTGAAGCCATTTGTTACCAATAAACTTGCTGTGCCGATAATGTTGAATATTTCTTTTTTTTTTTGAGGACGATTCCTTTTTTTTTATTGTGAAAATACTGTACAGAGGGGTTACAATTACATGAACAAGATAATGAGTACATTTCTTATCGAGCATTGTAGCCTCCTCCTTTGTTTCCCCTTCCCATCCCATCCTCCCCCTACCCCTCCAACCCTCCTCCGCTCCCCACTACCAAAGTTGTAAAGTGCGTTTTCGACATAACGACTTGTACGTCTCATTGTTGCAGTGGGTCCATCTGTATTCCTATTTAAACGATTTGTTTTTTTCCTTCCCCTCCACAAATTATAACAACATCAAATACAGTGAAAGCAGGGGCTATACCATGGGGGAGGGACATACAAAGCAACAAAGAAATAATCTTATAAATGTGTTAGAAACAATCGCATGAAAGAAAAAAAATTGAATACATATCTTAGGGTTCATTTCCCTAGCATCAACTTAACTGACCTTTTCTGCTTGACTCAGACATATACTAGTTATTGCAAATAAGGGAAACAATGGGACCTATGTTTCTTTGGGCCTGGCTTACTTCACTTAATATAATTTTTTTCCAAGTCTTTCCATTTCCTAACAAATGGTGCAATGTCGTTCTTTCTTATTTACCATAGCCAAGATATGGAACCAACCCAGATGCCCCTCAGTAGATGAATGGATCAAGAAAATGTGGTATATATACGCAATGGAATTCTATGCCTCCATCAGAAAGAATGTTGAATATTTCTCTAGAAAGAAGGAAAATAAGACAGATTAAAAATTTGTTTTTATACTCAAAAAGAAAGAGTATTTGAGGTGTATTCAGTATATCAAAATAAAGTATTCTCCTTTTGTTAGTTATAGTCTATCTATGAAATAAGCTACTAAAAGTAATAATAGCAACAATGTCTAAAGTGTTTGGAGGTTGTGATTCAGGGAAATGAATTATAGAAATTCGGCTAGGGAAATGAGAGCATAATTGGGAATACTCTGTTATTAATTAGGGACACCACCTATGAACAGTACCTTATTATTTTTAGAAGTACTTAGAATATGTTACTCTGTATTTTGGACATTAGAGCAACCACTAAAATAGCACAATTCATATTCTAAGAAATTAGAATCATACAAAATCTTAAACTTAAGGTAACAGAAACAGGACTGTAAGTCAAGAACACAAGAAAGAAAATACAAAAGACACACAAAGAAAATTCTTAGAAAAATTGTAAATTTTACTTCCACTGGAATTCTTCTACATGAATTCTCATGTATATTTATGAGTCAATAAATGGAAAATATATACCAAGAGAAAAATGCAAAAAGATATGCTATATCCATAAATTAGTATATAGTAACATAATCCACTAATGGATATAATGACATGGATGAATCCAATACATTGTTATTATTATTATTATATTTTTGTCAATCATGGGGCCTGAACTCTGGCACTGGGCGCTGTCCCTCAGCTCTTCAGCTCAAAGTCAGCAACTACCACTTGAGCTACAGCACCACTTCCCACTTTTTCTGCTTATGTGTAGCTGCGGAATCAAATCCAGGGCCTCACACATGCAAGGCAAGTACTCTACCACTGAGCCACTTTCCCAGCTCCCCAATATATTATTTTGACAGCAAAAAAATTAAAACTTTTATTCTACATGGTTCATTTATCTGAAAATTTAAAACTAGTTAAATTAATCTACAGTAGAAAAATGCAAATTTTGTCTTTGTAGATGATTGTAGAGAAAGTATTATTTTAATTGCAGAAAATAATCTTATGTTTTATACAAGAAGATACAGTAATTAAAATGTATGCAATAATACCAAATGTTCTTATATAAGCTTAGATGAAGAAAGAAAGCAACAGGGAATAAATATTAACTTTAGTTATTTTTTTAATAATTCAGAGACTCGACTTATGGGATTGAGAGCATCTTCTATAAAACATATTGAAGGAAATGTTTGATATAGCAACACAAATAGAAACAAAAAAGCAGATTTCTCTCATAATACTCTCTGTTGTGAATATCATTTTTTAGTTTTCATGAGGTGTCTACTGTTAGTAACAAATACTATTTTATTTTTAAATAAAAAATTTTCATGTCATAACTGAAGGAAAAGTTAGCCTCTTTCAGAATGAAACTTAGAAAGCAGCACTTTTATTTTAAGTTCCAGTGAATATTCATGAATGTATTATCAGCCTCCTCTGTTTGATTTAATCTTAGGCCATGGAGGTAGGGCCAATGACATTTGATACAGAAAAATAAGAATAAGAAAGCCTCTGAAGGTCTATATCCCAATATCTAAAGAAAGAATGCTATTATTGAAAGCCATAAGTGAATTATTTTTCAGGTTTAAAGCAGAATGTTGGGTTTTAAATTTTAGCAACTTTGGCATGTTAACTTTCAGATGAGTTATAACTAAGATCTAATTTAAATTCAGATAACTAAATAATAAATATTAGACTTCTATTTAATACTTACAGAGCTGGTAGATAGCAAATAAGAAACTATTGCATTTTCTTAATTGCTCTATATGTTGGCAATGGGTGAATAATACGATGATTATCAGGTCACGTCAGATTAATTTTCCATTTTCCAAAAGAGGTACAATGTAATCTTTATATTAATTGAAAAGATTAAATCAGATCAGAGATAAAATGATAAAAATGTATATTTTTGAGTCATTTTCATGGAGAGTTATGAGACTAATGTGAAATCCTGCCATGGTAATATTGTCAATTCCTTTCTGAAAATTCAGATTACATCTAGATAAGCCATGTTTTTCTATAATAAAATATAAGTTCATAATTTCCTTCATCTTATAATGAATAAGACATAACTCACCTCATCATTTAAAATATATCTTTGCAACTTTTCATGAGGAAATTAAGGGATATTCTTGAAATTATTTCATTTCCATCATGCTGTAAAAGAAAAATTTGAAATAGCAGATGCCAGTCAGGACTTTTTGTGAAAGATTCTATAGCATTGTGAAGGATCATAGAAACTCTACATCAAATGGTGAGATACAATATTAGGCTTAAAAAGTGGAAGTAGAAAAAAATTGGTTGCAAAAGTTTATTGGCCAGCTGAAGAGAATATATTTACATGAGCTTGAAACTAAGCTGTCCTTAAACACACACACACACACACACACACACACACACACACACACACACAGACCTCAAAATTTCTTTCATAAAAAGAAGAGGAACCACAAGACCACAAGCAACTATTTTATAATATGACTAATTTCTTAGTTAATTTTCAAGACAAGCAGTTAGTTTTTAAAACCTACACTAAATAGTCTCAATATGTCTATGAATTATTTGCAAGTTCCTGTTATCCGTTATTCTAGTAAAGGCTGAATATAACTCAATATTCTGTAGGAAAAAAAAGTGATTCCATGTAACAATTACACTCCATTTAGATCTCTGTACAGTTTCATAGTTCCTTAATGGGAAAATAAAAAACTGGTAGTGTCAGTTATCTTTGTCCCTTTGTCCAAAACTTCCTTACTCTACACTTCTGTCCTTGCTCTGATTTTTCACAGTACAACATACACTCGAGTTGGGATATATATATGTATATTTATATATATATATATACATATATATATACACACACACATACACATATATCAGCTTTTCCCTTCACAATCCATTTCCTGATTTCCTCTTCTTAAGAGTTATCCACCTTTTTAAACCTCCTGCCAACCACAATTCACTCCAAGCCAGTCAAATGAATCCTGCTTATCAGAACAATGGAGGTGAGCTGTGTGTGCCTGTGCATCCTTGACCGCAGGTGTGTATTTGAGGTACAAGCATTGTAAATTTAATCCATATGGGATGGGGAAATTCTGCAAATTTCTGGCATATTATGTGTAAATCAAAGAAACAATTCTGAAGACTGTAACATCCTTAAAAAATTAAGAAGAGAACATTCAGTCTTGGAGACCATTGTTGTTGGGTAAATACTACCATGAAATTCAACTTATAACTGTGCTTTTGGGGATCAAACTAAGCCCCCTCAGCTCCTGTATTTGACTTTCTCAAATTGGATCAGACATTTATTACTTGTAAGTAAATGGAAATTGATACATATAATTTCTCACATGTTTTATCATTTCATAACTCATTTTCATCTGTCTGAAACAGTCAAAATGCCTGCTAAAGTAGACTTGCCACTATCTCAAATATAGTAAATTAGAAGAGAGACCTGGCATCATCAAGCATTTTGTCAATATTGTGTTAAATATTGTAAGGGGCTGATGAGTCCTCTCATTAAAATACGTATCTATGCTGTTCATCTTCACTTTCTCTTTATTCCTCACAAACAGTATAAAATATATAGCAATCTATTTTGATTTATAAACAAAATTAATATTCAACCTCAGCTAATTCCTGTAATCCTAGCTATTTGATAAGCTGACAAACAGGATGATCATAATTCTAGGCCAGTTCAGACAAAAAGTGAGACCTTGTCTCAAAAACATAGCAAAAGTATCTGTAGCATCTGAGCTCAAGTTATATAAAAATGAAGCCTTGAATTCAAATCCTGATGCCAAAATGACAATGGATACAAATATTTTCAAGAATTGCTACATGCAATATGGATTCTTTCGGAAGGAATAATTTAACACTGTCTAAATTTGTAGTAGATTCATTGAATAAATTAAACCTTAAGGAATTTTTTAAGCTCTATAGAAGACCTCAGTTTTACATAGTTAACATGAAGATCTATGTTTCTTGAATTTCTTCTTTCTTAAAATACTTAACTTGTCCAAGAATTATCTCTGCTCTGGAAAGATATGTAATCTTCCCAATATTCCTAAGGATAACGGGGTGCATAGGTGAGTGTATCAATGTCAGATTCACCTGATTTTCCTGTAGTAAATGACTGATTCTGAGATACTTGAGAATTGTTGCAAAACCTTCTCTTGGTGAATGATCAAGTCAGGTTGCAATTTGTCCCTGACTTTTCTCTTATTAGTCATTTTTAAAAAATTTTAATTATTTAAACATGACATGTAAAACTCACTTAAATAGTTGGAATTTTTGCAAGACCACAGAAATGATTATACAAATGTACATATAAAAACAAGGCAAAAAAAGATCTTGTTCTTTAACTTTCCATGCTTTAAACCTCACGCTCATATTATCTTAGCTACAGAGGATTTATTACTAGAAATTTATCTCTTTGGCCTACATGATAGTTGAAATAAATTTTAAGATTAAACTTCAGTTTTCCTTTCTCAAAACTTGTCTTTTGTTGCTTTCTTCTGTATCTTTATGTTACTTCCAGGACATATGATCAAAGTCATTCTCTGTATTGAGTTATTACATCATATTAAGCTAAAATATAAGTTATATTCATAATAAATATCATTACCATAACTATCCATATGGTGTATTTTTATTTTCTTCCTTTCTTCTTGGGAAATGATTTTAATGTATTCTCCTTGAAACAGCAAGGAGATATAAAATCAGCAAGACTGTTTTTCTGTTAATACAAAAATTAATAACTATTAAAAATGCCTTGGGGGCTGGGAATGAGGCCCTGGGTTCGATTCCTCAGCACCACATAAGCAAAAAGCCGGAAGTGGTGCTGTGGCTCAGGTGGTAGAGTGCTAGCCTTGAGCTGAAGAGCTGAGGGACAGCACCCAGGCCCAGAGTTCAGGCCCCACAACCGGACCACCCCAAAAAAATGCCTTGATATTTAATGCCTTATAACTATATTGTCAAATTGCCTTTATTAAAATTTTGAATCTGAGGATATTATATATATATATATAAATAGCATAAACAAACTAACAATATACATGTTAACTGGTTGCAATATATAAGGTACATATATATATATATAATATTTGTCTGATTGTAAAGCCTATGACTAATTTTGTATTACTAACATATATATTTGTCATGTAAATCTATCTGTATGGGCATAACATCTTTAGCTGTAATAAATATTTTTTTAGGGATGTTAATTCATGTTGTATAGAAAATTGAACTAAACAATGTTATTCTTCCTGTTAATTGATATTGTCCAGAAAATGTACTAATTGATGTTATTCTTATATGATAATATTTTTAATGAAATCTGTTTTGTTTTCTTATGTTAAACATCAATACTGAACATCTTTAAAACTTTAATTTTAAAATAGAATACTATTATAAAGAAAACTCAGAATGTTTAGAGGTACAACAATTAAAAATTTAAGTGAGAAAACAAAAAGTTCAAATTTTATCAACAACAAAAATGAAAAAGAAAGAAAATCCCCTCTCCTAAATCCTGACTCAGTCTCCCCTTACTATTGACTTCAACACTTTGCAGATTGAATTGATGGTTATGGGACTTCACTGAGCCAGGAGTGAACTAAAATCTCCAGTTCACACAATTCCACTTCAAGTTATCTTGTCAGAGAAGCTGACAGTCTCAATGATGTTTCTTTATAGACTCTATGGCAAAAAGAGCTGGTTGAAAATATACCTCTCAAAATCCAAACCTACAAAAATTTGCTGTCATCCTGTCAAAGAACATAAATGAATTTGATCTTATATTATTTGAGATGCACCTGTACACATAAAAATTTTTAAGGGCAATAAGTTCAGGAAATAGAAAGATAACTGACTATTGCAACTCAAAATAAGGCTTTCAGTGCAAAAGAGACAAGCTAACGCCAAAGCAAAAGAATCCTTCCCAGATCTAGTGGCTGTTCTTTCCTTTGTAATTCACTTATAGTCTTGTTGAACATCTGTATAGTACCTTACCTTAGATATTATTATGTAAAAAGTAAAAAAAAGTAACCATGCCTGTAAACTTTTATACAAATGGGTGCCATATTTTCTATCATTATTCTGAATTTTAGAAATTGATACAAGTAGTTTTTAGTAATGCCTTATCTTTAAAATTTTAAATTATTAGTCACAATTCAAATCCAGCACTGAGTTATTCATGCATTCTGTTGAGAGCTGATTCAAGCATTGTGATTGGAGATACAAGTAGTACTGTAACATCTATATCACTGCCATCCATTCTATTTTTTCATGAGTAACTTAAAATAGTGTTCAATTATGATACTTTTCAGTATTCATTTTCTTCCTTAATAAGGTTTCAGATAACTATACTGATTATGTGTGTGTGCTAAATGTTTAATAGTTGAAAATGAACTTTGTTGTAAGCACACTCTGCTTTATTTAATCATTTCAGTAGGAAACAAACTCATGTTTTCACTTACTCTTCTTTATTATGTTATATGGGATCCTCTTAGAAAAGATAGGAATGCATGATAATATTCTCCTTACACTAGGAGGAGAGAAACTGGGGGAGTACCTCTTCATAGTCCCTTTCAGTGTACACATCATTACTGTCCAGTCCAGAGTCAAATGGATGTATTGTATGTTGATTTCTGGCCTTTTATTCTGACAACTTGAGTGTTGTGAGTCATTCATGATCATACAGATATAAATGTGGTGATCATAGTCTACTTTTTTTTCTTTTTTTTTTTTTTTGTCAGTCATGGGGCCTGAACTCTAGGCTTGGGTGCTGTCCCTGGGCTCTTCAGCTCAAGGCTAGTGCTCTACCACTTGAGCCACAGTGCCGCATCCAGCTTTTTGTGCTTATGTGGTGTTGAGGAATTGAACCCAGGGCCTCATGCATGCAAGGCAAGAACTCTACCACTGAGCCACCTTCTCAGCCCCTAGCCTACTTTTTATCTGCAGAGTTGAATGAATCTTGGTAACAATCAAGTTATGATCAAACAACTTCTAAGAACCTCCTGACTAAGGTAGTTGAAACGTATGTGAAAAGCAGTTAATCAACCCAATACTTCCCTGCCTTGAGCAGAATTAAATTATTCACAGTTCACACCTCTCAACCTACTCTTATCATGCCTTTAGAAGCTGCAAACTACTTGAGTTTGCATCTTGTCAAGGAGGATAATTATGCAGAGAGGAAAAAGGCAAGTGAGCATTGATTAAAAATGAGACAAAACTTCAGAACAATGATCAACAAAGTACTTCAAAATTATGACATGTGGGAAGACAAGAATCTGTTCTGTGGCCTCTGTTTGTAGCAATATGGTAGTAAAAATTTACCCAAAATTAATATTATTTTACAGTTATTTTTAAAGAATTGCACATTATTATTCTGAAATGCATCATGTTTTTAGGCCATTTTTCATAGAAGCATTAAGGTTTGAACTTAAGTCCTCATGACTTGTTGAGTTTGCATTGTACCACTTGAGCCACACTTCCATCCCTAAATTTTGATGGTTTTTTTTTATTTTTATGTAAAGATACCTTACAGAGGGGTTACAGTTACATGAGTAAGTTAATGAGTAGATTTCCTATTGAGCATTTTTACCTCCTCCTTTGTTTGTCCCCTACTATCCCGTCCCTCCCCACCTCCCCAATTCCTCCCTCCCCCCACCCCCTCAGGTGTAAAGTTCATTTTCAACTTAGTGTCTTGAATGTATCAGTGTTAACGATGGGTCAACCTGTATCCTTGTTTCAGCATTTTGTTATTGCCCTTCCCCTTCCCAAATTATAAAAAAAGTATACACAAGATGCAGGACACTGGAATCAAATACGGTGACATCTGATATACATATGTGAAAATGGAGTCTTTTTTTGTTTTGGTTTGATTTGATTTTTTTTTTTGCGGTCCTGGGACTTGAACCCAGGGCCTGGGTGCTGTCCCTAAGCCTCTTTGTGTTCAAGGCTATGCTCTACCACTTGAGCCACAGAACGACTTCTGGCTCTTTTTGAGTAGTTTATTGGAGATAAAAGTTTTTTCAGTAGAATAAAGGGTGTGATAAGACATTGAAACATTTTTTCATGTTAATAAACTTAACAATGTTTTTCAAGTACAACTATGTGTATTGTTTATAGAACCAGTGGCTAATAAAATATAAAACCTATATATAAATAGTCATGTTGTCTATTTGTTACCATAAACCCTCTCTTCTGCCAGTATTTTCTTATTTGAAAAATGGTAGTTGATATTTCGAGAATTCTAATAAACCTTCAATATGTCCTTGGAACTATTAGTTAATTTATTTAACTCAATGTATATTTCCTGAGCCAAAACTCTTCAATTGTGTGTTGGTGGATCAATTATGCTCAAAGAAAGTGGATAAATGTTTTGTTAGGAATGTATTTAAAATAAGTTTATAATGCAAAGCAACGAACATGGATGAGAAGTAGACTCCACAAAAGAAGAATCTTAATACAGTTTTTGATGCAAAAGAAGAGAGGAATAATTAAAGCTCTTTAATGGGAGCAACACATTGTATTCTGATTCTATAATTGCATGAACATGAGTTCATGTCCCAGGACCAGTGTACCCACATGAACATACACACACACACACACACACACACACACACACACACACACACACACACACACACACACACAAATCTGCTAAAATTCCTAGTCTTTTAGGCAGGGGTTCTATTCAAAGAAGAGCCCTTGAACCTAGTAAGAGCATTTGCACACAGATACATGCACATACTGCCAAAGTATAAAATACTGGTTCTCAAAACACTTTGGCCTAAAGAGCAAAGGAAATGCAAATATTTCCTATAATTTTTCTGTGCATTTATTTTTATGAAGAATTATTTTTTTTTCTGTAGCACATATTTATCTTACTTATTTCCTTTGACCTTTTTTGCTTTCTCATTAAACTATTCACACTTAAGAGAGGAAGGGTTTAGATATTTGCTTCTGTTACATGTCTATCTAATTTTAATTTTCATATTTTCCTCAAATATGGTGTTTAATTTTTGGCATTTTATTCTGAAAAATGAATCCTATTTTCTTCTGGGTAAAGTTCTTTTGATTATACTGGAAAAGACATCCACAGTATAGATGCCCATTCAGTATCGATTTGCCCTTCTCTCTAGCTAAAAGGAGACTCTGTTTTTGGGGGTAGCTATGCATAAATCTACAAGCCATATTTATTGACTCCTCATTTACCTTGCTTTCCTTGCAGAAGCAGAAAAATGACCCACTTCTAGCTGCTAGAACTAAAGGAAAATTGTATTGTGATGATTTCTGGGAACATTTGATTTCCTGATAAATTGAGGACATGTGCCTGATTTACTTCTCTGTGCTTTTCTGTGCTGGCTCAACAGGAAGGCTTACAGAACATTTGGTTACACTACCATGGGGAGAGACGATCTGTGGAGATTCTTAATAATGCTTTATAAGGGGGATGTTAGAGTAGGATTGTTTGGGAACTCAGGGCCTAAACTGGTCTTTATTCAGCTGGGTCTTGTAAGACAGAGATGTGACAAGCGGAGTATAGGATATGATAGATGCTTTGGTTCAACGTGAGGTGAGAGGCTACAAGTCAACCTGATTTAAAACAACAACAACAAAACAACAAAAGAAAACAAACAAGAGTTAATAAGAAGGCATATGAAGGAATGTGAATTTCCCAAAGCAGTGTGCATACTATTTAATATAAAAATGGCAATATAGGCTACAACATTGAATTGACTACCACTAAAGAAGTATTACATATTACTGTATTTTATTTGTATTTTTATTTAAAATAGCTTTTAAAATATATTCATAGCCATACTTTCATTGGTACCTTGAAAATATATGTGGACAGATTTTTTTAAACCTCACATATACAGTGTATCTTTGTTATAATTGTTACTGTCTACATGGGAATCTTAGCATTATGCATTTAGTGCTCTGTGTGAGGAAAAGTAAACACCTTGAATGAATGAATTTCCAGAGTGCAAAATATACTCAAAAGGTTAGTGCTAGCTTTCAGGTAATAGTATTGTTTCCCATCCTATGCTCACTCAGTGAAGTTCAATGTTTATTTTATGCCAAAGAAACTCGTGGTGTATTGCCTAAGTATACATGTACAGCGATGTTATATTATGATTGAGTGCTGCAAGGAAGACATCATATTATTTACTTTCATTTCCCCATAAACCAGCAAAGATCTTAAAATATTGCAGAATTTTAACTATATATATATATATATTTATGGTTTTAATGAATAAATGTGAATACATAAGTGTGAAAGAAGAGGCAATGAGTCATAGTCATTCCCTATTTGTAGTGTTTCCAGCCTGAAGAAACTGCCATTATTAATGAGTCATTAGGGCCCCTTCATGCCTGTAAGAGCCTATGCATTAAGATCGTGCAGGATCTGATTCGAAGGTGTTTCCACTTGTAACTCATTGCTTCCTCTTCCTCCCACATGGGCATGGGTTGTGGTAACTCCGACTCTTGTTCAATAAAGGGTCTTCTGAGGGGGACTTATTCTGTGCTCATTATCTTGAAGTCCTTAACAATATCATCTTTGAATTTGGATTTCATAAGGTAATTCTAACAGTATATGCCATAGTGTTTAGTGCGTCAGTTTATATGTGGTCTTGATTCTATAATTACTAAGTTCAATTTCTCAGTTATCTGCTTTCTAGCATCTAACCAAAGATGTTCTACTCGAAAGTCTCAAATTTGAGAGTTGATGATTCAGTGAGAGACATTCTGCTTATGGATGTCTTCTGAACTCAAGACTTACAACATCCTCATTGTCCTTCCTAATAGCATGTTTTACAGGTTTTACACCAAGATAGCCACCTCCCATACCATGTAATAGATAACTCTTGATTTTCACAATTTTATTAACATCATTGAATTGTGCAAAGAGGTTCATTTTACAGACCCACATATATATAATGTGTACCTTGATCAGACTCTTCTTCCTCCATCACTAGCCCTCATACATTCTTCCCTTTTCCAAAGCAATCTCATCGAGCCTCATTACTCTCAATAAATAGTTTGTACAGGCTGAACTCTAAAACAGAACATTAAATTCTATAACATAAGCAATATAACTGGAATTAAAGTAGTGGAAAGGAAAGTACAATGAAATTATTCATTTTTGATAAATTATAATCATAGGCATTTAAAAATTGTTTTAAAAAATTATGTGTATTTTGACTTTTTTTTTTAATTGTATTTTATTTTATTTGAGAACATACTGTACAGGGGGGCTACAATTACATGGGCAGGATAATGCATACATTTCTTACCAAGCATTGCAGCCTCCTCCTTTGTTTACCCTTCACTTCCCTTCCCCGCCTCCCCCCTCCCCCCACCCAATTTTACCCCCCTCCTCCCACCCAATTATACCCCCCTCCCCCCCACACACCGACATTGTAAAGCTGGTTTTGACATGACATTTTGTACTTCTCATTGTTGCAACAGGTCCACCTGAATCCTTAAACGACTTGTTTGTCCCCATCTCCTCCACATGTTATACTGACATCAAATATAGTGAAAGCGGGGGTTACACTGTGGGGGAGGGACATACAAAGCAACAAAGAAATAATCTTATAAATGCGTTAGAAACACATGCATGAAAGAAACGAAAACATTAAAATACATATTTAAGGGTTCATTTTCCTAACATCACATTATCTGACCTTTAAATCCTCGACTTATTTTTGGCTTTTAAAATCTCCTCTACCAAGTAAGTCTATTCTTAATTTCTTAAATTAATTGCATCTGTTTTGTTGAGAAGGTGGTAAATGTTCTTTATGAGAGCCTTCCTACTTTACCTATTGCAATATTTTGTCATGTCTTAACCCCCAGAAAAATTTCTTGGAAAATTCCTCTGTAATACATTTTATTATGTGTATATGATTTATAATTTTCTAAACTGTAACTTCTGTACATTAGAAGACAAATTGTGAAATTTCATTTATTTATACCACACAAGATTAAGCAAAAATGGTAAGTATATTTTGGAATAAATTCTAGATCTAAAAATTTATCTGTAGTGATAAATAACGATTGTCTATTAAACCAAACAACAGCGTTGTAAAGAGTGGCTTGATTGATTACAGAAAACAGGTTCTACCTGTTTTCTGAAGATTGAGAAAAGATTGAGAAAAGATTGAGAAAAGGCTTTAGCTTATGATTTTCCTATCACAATCCCATATACTTGAACACATAAAATCTTGGGAAGAATATATTCAAGATCACCAATCAATAAATGATAGTCATAAATTTATGTAACAATCATATTTATTTAAGTAAAAATGTGTGTTGCATCACCCATCTAAGTATTAAAAAAGCAATCTGAGATCTCAACCTTGTTTTGATTTGCATTTCTTTTATAGCAAGAGATGTTGAGCATTTCTTCATGTGTCTATTGCCCATTCTCATTTCCTCTTAAGAGAAGTCTGTTAGCCCACTTATTAATGGGGTGGTTATTTCTTTGAGGATTTGTTTTGGGGGGATTTATTTTTTGAGTTCTAAGTATATTTTAGATATGAGGCCCTTATCTCTTGTATGGCTGGTGAAGATCTTCTCCCAGTCTGTGGGCTTTCTATTGATCTTGCTAGTTATGTCCTTTGCCATGCAGAAGCTCTGCAGTTTCATAAAATCCTATTTGTTCAACTTTTCTTTGATATGTTGTGTTTCTGGCTCTTTGTTAAGAAAAGTTCAACATGCGCCAAACAGCTCTAGTATTTCTGCTATTCCTTTCTGCAATATTTTCAGGGTACCTGCTTTTACTTCAAGGTCTTTGACCCATTTGGAACTGATTTTTAGTACAGGATAGTATATAGGATTTAATTAGTTTTCTACAGATTTTTAACCAATTTTGCCAGCACCATTTGTTGAAAAGACTGTCTTTCTTTCATCCTATCTTTTGGCTCCCTTGAGATTGAGATTCTACTTCACCCTAATTAGAATGGCCATTATCAAGAAATCTAATAGCAACAGATGCTGGATGGGATGTGACCAAAAGGAAACATTACTGTATTGTTGGTGGGAGTGTAAATTTGTTCAGCCACTATAGAAAGCAATGTGGAGTTTCCTCCAAAGACTACATATAGAGCTTCCCTAGGACCCAGCATTCCCACTTCTGGACATTTACCCAAATGATGACAAACAAGGCCAGCACAGCTGTGTTTTATCACACATTATTCACCATAGCAGACATAGAACCTACTCGGATTCCCCTCAGTAGATGAATGGATCAAGAAAATGTGATATATATATATATATATATATATATATATATATATATATATATATATATGTATATATGAATTATATGCCTCCATCAGAAAGAAAGATTGGCCCATGAAATGGAAAGACTTGAAAAAATTCATATTAAGTGAAGTGAGCTAGACCCAAAGAAACATAGATCCCATGGTTTCTCTCATTTGTAATAATTAGTATATGTTTAGCATAGTCCTAGCAGATGAGTAGAATAGTGCAATAGCTATGTACATATGATCATATAAGATGATGCTAAGTGAAATAAACTCGAAGGTGTTGTTGTTTTTAATGTGCTATGTGATTACTTTTTTCTTTTGTATTACCCCCACTTTGGTTTATCACCTAGTGTCAGTGTATTTGATTTTGGTGCCCTGGGTATAATACATTAATCTGAATTAGGGAAGGGAAGGGGAACAGCAAAATGGTAAGACAAGGGACAAAGGGCGAACCAAGACAATAGCAATACTTACAAGACAATATGTTGGAAATGAAATGTACAACTTGTGTGTGGGGGTATTAGGGAAGTGGTACAGTGTGAGAAAAATGATGAAAGGTGTAGCAAGTTCTACAAGAAATGTACTCACTACCTTATTCATGTAACTATAACCCCTCTGTATATCACATTGACAATAAAATTAAAATAAAAGAAGAAATAATCTGGGGTATTGTCTTAATGTCTTTTTTCTCTCCTTTCTCTTTTCAAAGACTAAAAATAAAAAAGAAATAGAGAAATGAAATGAAGGTACCAAAAAGGAAATGTCAAAACTTGACCTCTTTTTTATTTATTTATTTATTTATTTATGTATTTATTTATTTATTTATTTATTTTTAGCAAGTAATTCATGATAAGACTGCCTTTTAAGGAGAAGTGTTTTAACACATGGATGAAGACAACTAAGTAGCTTAATTCTGCAAGTTTCAAGTCTTTAATTGCTTGTAAAAATTTGCAGGTGAATTAAGCAGAGAAAATGGAAGACTTGTGATAGAAAATCACAATATCTCTTCTATTTTTGTCTCTACTATCTAGTTGTTTATTTACTTAAGGAATTTGGCACTTTTAAATTTGTTTTTTGTTTCTGTTGTGGGGTAGTGGGACTTCTGCTGTAGTTTAGGGCCTTACTCGGGCTCAGTTCTTTTCTCCCTCTTCCCTCCCAGCTTTGTGCTGGTTGTTCTGGGCATGGAGTCTAGCAAACCTATCTACTCTAGCTAATTTTGAACTGCAGTCCTCCAAATCTTAGTATTTTGAGTTTCTAGGACTATAGAAGTGAGTCATCAATGACTGGCTGAAAACTTCTTTTAGTTTGATGTTCTGCAATGTATATACATTATATTAAGACATGTATTTAATTCTATTTATTCTTCTTACCATCTATTGTTAATCTGAGGTTGCATAAATATTTAAGATTCCAGGTAATTTGATTTAATATCATCTCCAATATCACCTTTTCTCAATCTCATTCTTTGCTTCTTGTACCTTTATTCTATATATGCCTGTTTTCTTTTATAGTTTAAAAATATATTTAACTGAGTTTGGACATTTCATTTACTTTTTCTTCTATGGTATTCTTCCTGATTAGATTTCTTAGTGTTACCTTCATTCCATTTTCAGCTCTCTTTCATCTCAACTTTAACAGTTTATTCAATTTTATATTTTGATAATTATATGTTTGTAAACAAAGGAGGAGGCTGCAATGCTTGGTAAGAAATGTATGCCTTATCCTGCCCATGTAATTGTAGCCCCTCTGTACAGTATGTTCTCAAATAAAATAAAATTAAATTAAAAAAAAAGAAGTTCTAATTTGATCATTGTTCTTTCCTTCCTCCTTCCTTCCTTCCATCCTTCCTTCCTCTCTCCCTTCCATCCTTCCTTCCTCTCTCCCTTCCATCCTTCCTTCCTTCCTTTTTCCTTCCTTATTTAATTATGTCTTTCTTTATTTTCTAGCATCTTTAATAATATGTTTGTATTTTTTCAATGTTCTAGCATTAAGTCTTGGCCTTCTCTTCCATTACCACAACTCATCCTTCTCTGTCTTTCTCATCCAGGTTAGTGAGCTTTGAATTATTATAAAAATACTTGCTGGTAAGGATGTATCCAAAAGGGAAGCCTAGTACATTGGTGAGAATGTAAATTTGTTCAACCACTCTGGGAAACAGAATGGAAGTTCCTCGAAAATTAAATATAGAAGTACTTATGACCCAGAAATTCCACTATTATGCATGTATCCAAAAGATTATAAATCAGGATACAGTACAATCATCAGCACAATCATTTGCTGCAGTATTCACAATAGCTAAGGTATGACACCAAGAAAAGTGATTTCCAGCAAACAAATGGATCCATCTGTCTGTCTATCTATCTATCTATCTATCTATCTATCTATCTATCTATCTATCTATCTATCTATCTATCTATCTATGTATCTATGTATCTATCTACCTATCTATCTATCCATCTGTCTGTCTTTCTCTCTATATATGTATATATTACTCAACCATTAAAAAGAATGAGATTATCTTTGTAAGCAATTACAGTATTTGGGTTCTCCCTAGCATGTACCATATTTCACATAATACATTTGTACATACTTGCATAACACCCAATGTATTTACTTATAAATTCATAAACTAAATCTAGCTTCCACATGTAAAACAAAACATGCATTTTTTTTGTTTCTCTTGGTCTCACTTACCTCACTTAATATGAGGAAGAAGGTACGCAAAAGGGGTGGGGTGAGGTAAAGGGGAAAGAGGTAGATAAATAGAGAGGAAAAGAGAGGGAGAATGCAGTCAAGAATCCAAGGAATGGGCTGGGAAGGTGGCTTAGTGGTAGAGTGCTTGCCTCACATGCATGAGGCCCTGGGTTCCATTTCTCAGCACCACATAAGCAGAAAAAAACCAGAAGTGGTGCTGTATCTCAAATGATAGGGTGCTAGCCTTGAACGGAAGAGCTGAGGGACAGAGCCCAGGCCCAGAATTCAGCCCCCATGACTGACCAAAAAAAAAAAAATGAATAAGAGGAGTGAAGGAAGGGTGATTAGAAAAGAGATGGGTGAGACTGTTAAAAGAGTGACATTGAAAGAATTACACCAGGAAGTGGGTATTTGAAAGGGGTGTAGTTAAGGGAAAGGGGGATTAGATAAAGAGAGAAAAGGGGGAGAATGCAGTGAACAATTCAATATATATCCTACAAAATGAAGTGTAAGGGAAGAGATGGGCAGGGAAAGAATGGGTAAGGATGGTTAAAGGAGCGACATTAATGAAGATGTGCCTTATTTATTAACTGCTTTGTTAAAAGTATATATCTATATCTTTTTAAATAAGTTTTTATGGTGAAATCCTGTACAAAGGGGTTACAGTTACATGAGCAAGGTAATGAGTGCATTTCTTATCAAGCATTGTTACCTCCTCCTTTGTTTTTCCCCTACCATCCCTGCCCTCCCATCTCCACAACTACACTCCCTCCCCTCCCACCTCCACCCCCACCCCTCTGCACCCCCCTCCCTGCCTAATTTGTAAAGTGAGTTTATGGACATAGCATCTTGTACATATCATTGTTGCAATGGGTCAACCTGTTTAAACAATTTGTTTTTTTCCCTTCCCCTTCCCACATTATACCAACATCAAATACAGTGAAAACAGGGGTTGTATTGTGGGGGAGGGACATATAAAGCAACAAAAAAACCACCTGGTACCTTATAAATATGTTAGAAACAATAGCAAAAAAGAAAATAAAAACCACTTGTGTCCTTATATTCTAGTTATTGCAAATAAGAGAAACCATGGGATCTATGTTTCTTTGAGCCTGGCTTACTTCACTTAATATAATTTTTTTCCAAGCCTTTCTATTTCCTAACAAATGCGGAGATGTCATTCTTTCTGATGGAGGCATAGAATTCCATTGTGTATATATACCATATTTTCTTGATCCATTCATCTACTGAGAAAGAAAAAAAAAACTTGTGTCCCTATCTTGGGGTTCATTTCGCTTAACATCATCTTATCTAGTCATATGTACATAGCTTTTGTCCTTTTCTGCTTGTCTCAGACATATACTAGTTATTGCAAATAAGGGAAACCCTGGGACCTATGTTTCTTTGGGCCTGGCTTACTTCACTTAATATAATTTTTTCCAAGTCTTTCATTTTCCTAATAAATGCGGCAATGTGTTTTTCTAGCACTTGACATAATCAACTTAAAGGGCAAATGTTTATTTTGGCTCAATATGACTAAAGTTCTAGTCGATAACTGATTATTCCTATTGTTCGTAGACTTTGGGAGATGTTACATATCATAAGCGTGTATATGGCAGAACATAACTTGGACAGAAATCAAATAAAGAAACAGAAAAGGACTGGATCCCAAATCATAATCGAGGTTGTATTTCTGATAATTTAATCACCTCCACCGTATCTACCTCCATCACTTCCCAATAGAGACACTTTGGGGTCCAATCCTCTACTAAACAGCTTTGGAAAAGACAAAACCAAACTGTTGCCCAACAATATAAGCTTTTTTCCTATTTTCACACTTGATTCTTCAGAACATTTGCATGTTTGAATTCCTCTTTCTGCAACATTGTTCCTTCAAAACTGTATCTGATTTACTCTTTTATCTCCTTTTATTTCAAATATCTGTTATTTAAGCAAAGTGGACTTTTTCCTTTCTGTTTCTATTGTAAAATTGAAATCACATCTTTATTTCTTTACATCAATCCACCTTTTCTCCTTTTATTCTACTCATGGTACATTTCACCATAATATATTTTGCTTGCTTTGCTGTACTTATAACTAGGATACACAGTCAAAAAATGCAGTGATATGAAGGTGTTCATTTTTAAAATTTCAATGAGCAGAAAAATGCCAAAAATAAGTGGTCCAAAATTAGTGTTAAATGAAATAAAATAAATTGGATTGAATAAATATTCATGTCTTTCATGTTTTTGTTTCCAAAATTCAGGTTTGAATTTAGAGACTCATTTTGCTAATGGATTTTATAGCAGAGCCATAACTTACTTTTTTTTTTTTTACTTACTGTTGGGTTTCTGCCTAGATAACAATCTTCCTATTTTCATCTTCCAGTTGTATCTGGGAAAACAAGCATACACTATCTACCAAGCTTTCCCTTGAGATGGAATCTTGCAAACATTTCTGCCTAGCCTAGACTGGATCCCAGATATTCTCAATCTTTCAGCCTTTTACACTGTTTGGATGACATACAACCATTCCCAGATATTGGCTGAGAAAAGTTATCTTGTTTATGCTGAGCCTAATCTCAATATTCAAAATAGGTAGATTATAGGCCTGGGACATCTGGGCCTGGTTCAATATTCTAATTTGTTTTCATTATTTTAAAAGTAATTTAATCTGTCGACTGATAATTCTATTATATAAAAATTGTTGATGCTTGAACACTGCTATAGATTAAACTAAAGTACTTTTGGTAAATTACAACTATATTGTGGAATTTTGGTCATGCTAGTGTTGTGGTTTCAAGTTAAAAACATTCGTTTTAATGATCTGAGGGACTTCTGACCTCAGATTACATATGTCTGTTTTCTAGCTTAGCGCTTTCCAGTTCAGGTGTCTTACAAAGCCTGAGCTCAAGTCTTTTCCAGAGACATTTTGTCATTGATCTAAAAGAACCATCTAACAGTCTAGATTTATGCTTGTTTTTTAATCTTACTTATCAAATACTAGGGTTTAAATAGTAGTGCTATAATTCCAGAGTGTAGACTATACTCTCTTCACGGCATAGACTTTATGGTTTTGTTTTATGGATTCACACACACACACACACACACACACACACACACACACACACACTATTTCTGAATAAAACGATTCTGAGATACTCAAACTGAAGAAAACAACATAACTTAAAAAAATACAATTCAACTCAAAATACCACCTAAGAAAAGCAATTCCCATTTTTCTTTCAAAGTTTAAATTGTAGTTTAATACAAAGTTTCAATTTCGTCAGACATTGTATTTTTTATATTTGAAATTGTTGATTTTATCCAGGTTCCAGTGACTCACACTTGTAATCCTAGCTACTCAGGAGACTGAGATCTGAGAATCACCATTCAAAGCCAACTCAGCCAGAAAGTCCCTGTGAGACTCTTACCTCCTATTCACCTTTCAAAAACCAGACATGATTCTTTGAGGATTTGTTGTAGGGGGATTTAGTTTTTTGAGTTCTATGTATGTTTTAGATATGAGATCCTTGCCCATCGTATGGCTAGTGAAGATCTTCTCGCAGTCCATGGGCTTTTTATTGATCTTGCTAGCTATGTCCTTTGCCTTGCAGAAGCTCTGCAGTTTCATGCAATCCCATTTGTCCAAACTTTCTTTGATTGATTTGTTGTGTTTCTGGGTCTCTATTAAGAAAATGTTGGCCTGTGCCAAGAAGCCCTGGAGTTTCTCCTATTCCTTCCTGTAATGTTTTCAGGGAGTCTGCTATTATTTCCAGATCTTTGATCCATTTGGATCTGATTCTGGTGCAGTGTGATATATATGGATCTAGCTTTAGTTTTCTACAGTGTTTAGCCAATTTTTCCAGCACCATTTACTGAAAAGGTTGTCTTTCTTCCATTCTATTTCTTTAGATCCCTTGTCAAAGATTAGGTGGCTATAGGTGTGTGGGTTCATTTCTGGGTCTTCAGTCCTATTCCATTGGTCTTCAGGTCTGTTCTTGAGCCAGTACCAAGCTGTTTTGATTACAATGGCTTTGTAGTAAATTTTGAAACTTGGAATTGATACTCCTCCAGCACTGTTATTTCTACTAAGGATTGTTTTTGTTATCCGGGGTCTTTTATTATTCCATATGAATTTTTGGATTGCTTCTTCTATTTCATTGAGTAATGAGGTTGGAATATTGATAGATATTGCATTGAATTTGTAGATAGCCTTTGTTAGTATTGCCATTTTCACGATGTTAATCCTCCCAATCCAGGAGCATTGGGGGCTAAATTCTTAAAGAGAGACTTCTCTGAAGAGTAAATAAGAATGGCAAATAGGGGCTGGGAAGGTGGCTCAGTGGTAGAGCGCTTGCCTTGCATGCTCAAGGCCCTGGGTTAGATTCCTCAGCACCACATAAGCAAAAAGAAAAAAGCCGGAAGTGGCGCTGTGGCTCAAGGGGTAGAGCACTAGCCTTGAGCTGAAGAGCTGAGGGACAGTGCCCAGGCCCAGAGTTCAGGCCCCACGACCGGACCCAAAAAAAAAAAAAGAATGGCAAATAGACACATGAAGAAATGCTCAACTTCTCTATCCATGAAAAAATGCAAATCAGGACAACGTTGAGATTCCATCTCACCCCAGTTAGAATGGCTATAATAAAGAAATCTAGTAACATCAGATGTTAGAGGGGATGTGGCCAAAAGGGAACCCAACTGCATTGTTGGTGGAAGTATAAACTTTTTCAACCACTCTGGAAAGCAGTATGGAGGTTCCTCAAAAGAATCCACATAGAGCTCCCTTATGACCCAGCAATTCCACTTTTGGGCATTTACCCAAATGATCACAAACAAGGTCATCCCAAAGCTACCAGTACAACCGTGTTTATTGCAGCATTATTTACCATAGCTAAGATTTGGAACCAACCCCAATGCCCCTCAGTAGATGAATAGATCAAGAAAATGTGATATATAATATATATGTATATATGTATATATACATATGTATAATGGAAATCTATGGCTCTATCAGAAAGATTGACATTGCCTCATTTGTTAGGAAATGGAACGACTTGGAAAAAATTATATTAAGTGAAGGACAAGCAGAGAAGGTCAAAGGCTATGCACCTATGACCACATGAAATAATATTAAGCAAAATGTATCCCAAGACAGGGACAAAAGTGTTTTTTTCTTTCTTGCTAGTGTTTTTAATGTACTTATAATGCAGCATGTGATGTTTTTGTCATTTTTGTGTTTGTTTTTTTAATTTTTATTTATTTTTTATTGTGAAAATACTGTACAGAGGAGTTACAATTACATGGGCAAGATAATGAGTACATTTCTTATCAAGCATTGTAGCCTCCTCCTTTGTTTCCTCTTCCCATCTGTTCCCATCCTCCCCCAGCCCCCCCAATCCTCCCCGCCCCCTCCCACCAAAGTTGTGAAGTTCGTTTTCTACATAATAACTTGTACTTCTCATTGTTGTAACAGGTCCACCTGTATCCTTATTTAAACGACTTGTTTTTCCCCTTCCCCTCCACAAATTCTTCCCCCATGATATAATCCTTGTTTTCACTGGATTTGATGCCGGTGTTCTGCATCTTGTATATACATTTTTGTAATTTGGGGAGGGAAAGCGATATAGCTGAACACTTAAATGGGTATGCAGGTTGACCCATTATGATGACAATATGTACAGGATACTATGTTGAAAACGAACATTACAATGTCAGGGTGGGAGGATTTGGGGAGGTGCGGAGGGAAGTGATGGTAGGGGAAAACAAAGGAGAAGGTAATAATGCTTGCTATGAAATGTACGGATGGTGTTAACCTACTCATGTAACTGTAACCCCTCTGTACAACATTTTAAAAATAAATAAATACAATAAAAATAATAAATATTAAAAAAACAGACATTGATTTGTGGAAGTGGTAGAGCACTATCCTTGAGCAAAAGGGCTCAGGGACAGCACTCAGGCCCTGAGTTTAAGCCCCACAACTGACTCCCCTCAAAATATAATAATGATTTTTAAATTTTGATTACTTAGAAAAACTTTTTAAACAGTCGCATAAATCAATATAATTCTAGCCCATCAAAATGCAACTGCTAGATGAATGGATCAAGAAAATATGGTATATATACACAATGGAATTCTATGCCTCCATCAGAAAGAATGACATTGCCCCATTTGTTAGGAAATGGAAAGACTTGGAAAAAATTATATTAAGTGAAGTAAGCCAGGCCCAAAGAAACATAGGTCCCATGGTTTCCCTTATTTGCAATAACTAGTATATGTCTGAGTCAAGAAGAAAAGGTCAGATAAGTTGATGTTAGGAAAATGAATTCCAAGATAAGTATTCAAATGTTTTTTTCTTTCATGCGATTGTTTCTAAGATATTTATAAGATGGTTGATTTCTTTGTCGCTTTTTATGTCCCTTCCCCATGGTATAACCCCTGCTTTCACTGTATTTGATGTTGGTATAATTTGTGGAGGGGAAGGGAAAAAAACAAATCGTTTAACTAGGGATACATGTGGATCCATTGCAACAATGAGATGTACAAGTCGTTATGTCGAAAATGAACTTTATAACTTTGGTGGGGTGGGGGGGATCTGGTAGGGAGGTTGGAGGATATGGGAAGGGATGGGGAAAGGGAAACAAAAGAAGAGGCAACAATGCTTGATAAGAAATGTACTCATTATATTGCCCATGTAATTGTAATCCCTCTCTATGGTATTTTCACAATTAAAAAAATGCAACTGCATCCTAAGATTAGTTTTTCCATTACTGATTTTCAAGCTATGAAATAATATGAAGTAGTGATTACTATGAATATACTAGAATAGTTGTACTATGCAAAGGAAAGTGATACTGAAGTATATAAAGGATCAATTCAAAGGACATTATGCTCACATATGGAGGAGAGAGATTAAATAATTTGTTAAATGCTATTTGGAATATGGAGAGAAAGGAAGAATGGTTGTGAGAGTGTAGTTTTCAAAGGGCACTGTATACCCTTTGAAACATCACACTGGATATAGCACAGCGAAACTTCCAAATATTCCAAACAAATGATAATTGAAAAATTTTAAAGAGTAACCATAAAGTAACAAGTGTGAAATGTCCAAAACTACAAAATAATTGTGTATATTTTCTTAAAAAAATATGTCTTCAGTCATATCCCAGAATTTATTCAACATTATTTCACTAATATCTATTTCTAAGATGTTCAATTTTTCCTACTCAGGGTACATTTAAATCAGGTTTGGTCTGTGAGAAACTTGAGCATTGTTGCTACAGGAATATGTGAGGATAAAAATGAGAAGTTACAGCCTTGATAGGAAGAGATAAAAAAAAAAGATTTACAAAGGTAGATCTAAGAATGCCAAAAATTCATAGCAATCTGGCATCATGTAGCATACTTTAGAAACCTGACAGCATCACTATAATAAGCTCCTGTAATAGCTCATGTTCTCATATCCACCTTAAACAGTAAAAAAAAAGAAAGTTTGTTATAATTTACAGAATGAGAAAGGAGTAAGTCTAAAAAAATCTTCCAACTAGTGCTCACCAAGATTGCTAAAATGATTTCTTTAAAATCACTGAAAGGCATAAGCCTTGGTCTGTAATTGCTGCCCGAATCTTTTCACTAGTGCCACTTCTTCTGGTTTCTAGCTACCTCAGAATTCAGCAACTATATGAATAATGGTTAACAGAATCAGAGCCTTAACTACTAGTGTACTAGGATTTTGGGAATGGTTTATTGTGGCCCCTTATTGTTGCTAAATATAAAGCGTACCATTTCTGTTTGTGCCAATAATCACTAATGAAAATATTCACCTTAAGCTTATATATACAGCAATATATGTACATTTGTGTGCACTTGTATGTTTGCATATATAATGAATTTAATAAAGAAAACAAGGGTCATTGATTGAAATGGCAGAAGAGAAAGTGTCAAACTCTTTTAACAGAGCTAAAAGGAAATGATTAACAACCATTCTTGACCTCCTAAGTATGTACAGTAGAAAGTTATTTTTCAAAATCTATGTACAGATGACCATATAAGATGATGCTAAGCAAAATGAACCCCAAGATATGGACACAATAGATTTTTCTTTGTTGTTGTTGCTTTTAAAATGTACTATGTGATTTTTTTTTCTTTTGTATATTCTTCCTTCTATGGTATATCACTGTTGTCACTGCATTTGATTTTTGTTCCTTGCATCTTGTATATATTTTTTTTCTAATTTGGGGAAGGAAAGGGAATAACAAATTGTGGAAACAAGGACACTGGATGACCCATTGCAGCAATGATACTCACAAGATACTATGTTGGAAATGAACTTCTTAACTTTGGGAAGGGGCAGGAATGGGGACATAAGGAAGGGAAGGGATAGTAGGAGAAAAACTAAGGAGGGGGTAATCATGCTCCATAAGAAATGTACTCATTACTTTACTCATGTAACCCCTCTATACAGCTTCTTTACAATAATATAAGAATTAAGAAAATAAAGTTACTTGCCCTTAGTCTGATTTCAACTGAGAAAAGTAAACTTACAATTGCAAACTGATTGTTCAAGGTGTTTAAACAGATATTTAACTGGCCAAAAGATTAACATTCTAGGTGTTAATTATATCTTATTTATAATTAATATATTAACTTCCCAGTTTCATACATATCTTTTCCTGTGAAATCCCTTAGACTGGGCACATCTTGAGAGTTTCTTGATAAGATTTACAAGGGTTTGACAAATCACATTCCCAAAGTTGTGATAAATTCAACTTAATGAGACCCGATGAGGATCTTGGTAGTCAGCTACTATGTCATCCAAGAAACATCTTCTATGCTATTGGAAAGTTATGTTCTCCTTTCCTACTGGAAACATCAACATGATTAGTTTATGTATTTGGAAAGGACTTGTTAGAGGAATTTATTTTAAGCATTATTTAAAGTAAATTCATTTACTACAAATTCATTGTCAAGCATCTACAAAGGAATATTGACTTATTTTGTATTGGATTTTATTGATGTGATATTTCTAGGAAATGTCAAATTTCCTAGCAATTCAAACAGAAAATTTCAAAATATATAAAACTCATTTTATATGCTACTGACAACCTAGACAAAATAGATGTGCATGTGTGTGCCTGTATAAATAAGGATATATATATATATATATATATGCACATCACACATAGTAAAAGGTATATGTGTGTATATATGTGGATATGTATATACAAGCATATACATATAAGCGCATTTATATATTTATTTAATATTTTCCTCATGAACATATGTAAATCATAGTTCTTTGGATAATGGGTACAAATTTTCAGTATATGGAAATGAGCATTAGAATGCAGTCTAAATATCTGAGTTTTATTTTCACCTTTCCCTTAATTTGTTGGAGCTTTGAACAAGTCAGTAAGTCTCTCTAGAGCTCTGTTTTTTCTTCTGTAAAACAAATTTCTCTCTATGTAGCCTATGGTCCATTTCATTTAGACCATCTATGAATCCTATGAGGGCATCAAGTCCATTTTTCTCATTTAGCAGTTAAAAAAATAAGCTAGAGAGATAAAATGACTTTCTTAGGGTCATACAAGTAATTTGTTTTAAACTGGAAATAAAATCAAGTTTGTGAAACCCAATTTTAGTCCTCAGTTCTTCTATAGGAGATAATGTCATAAAACTCATCAATAATTCTCAGAAGAATAATGAATACTATCAACAAAGAAAAATATGGTCTGGAAAGTCTGGAAAGAATGCAATTTTCTTACTTGAATATATAACAATTTTAAAGAATATTTTTTAAAATGTTAAATCAATTAACTAATTATTCATCATCACAAATTTGTATGGGAAAATGATTCTCATCAATTAGAACTAATAACAAACCAACTTTCAGATGCAAGCATCTGAATTACTTTCATTTCTATTAAAATCATTTCAATTCAAATGTTCTGGAAATCTGAACAACCTTTCATTTTTACCAGACAAAATTATTAGTTTATTCTTAAGTTTAGCCACAGAACATTTCTTCTTACTTTTCACATTCCTGTCAGGTCAATGAAATTTCAAATGCCATCATTTTTCAGGTAAGAGAATAAGGAAATGCACAAAAAATTTTAAACAAAGAATGAAGACTTTCATTTTTATTAGTAAGTTATAACATACATAAAAAATTAACAAAATAGGTTATATAAAATATCCTATTCCACAGAGAAAAATGCAAGAAAAAGCTATCCTTTTATACCTCAATTCAGATGTTTTAGATACAACTTTTTAATTCCACAGATAAATCTCCTTTCAATATCATTTCAATATTTTCATCAAATTACTTTGTCTTTTTTTCTGACTGACTCAATATGTCCCCACCTCTATGAAAGTTTTTAAGTCTCTGTGTACACTAGAGGAAAATAGGAAACAGCATCCATTAAACTAAAGTTAAATGAAAATCTTTGGGAATAATGTTCCTTCTTTTTTATTTTGTTTAAATATTTTTTATTATCAAGGTAATGTGCAAGTGGTTACAGTTACATAAGTAATGTAATAAGTCCATTTCTTGTCAAACTTGTTACCCCTTCCCTAATTTTCTCCTATTTTCCCTCTCCCTCACCCCAAGTTGCATAGATCATTTTCAACATTTTGTCTTGTGTATATATCGCTGTTGCATTGGTTCTTTGTCTCACCATTCTGTTGTTCCCTGTCCCCTCCCTAATTCAAATAAACAATACCAGGGTACCAAAATAAAATACAGTGACAACAGGGGATATGCCAAATGGAAAGAGTTGGAAAAAAATCATATTAAGTCAAGAATCCAGATCCAAATAAGCATAGGTCCCATTGTTTACCTTATTTGTAATAATTGACATACATCTAGTATAATCTTAGCAGATAGCAGAATAGCTCAATAGCATATGTACATATGATCATATAACATGATGCTAAGTGAAATGAACTCCAAGACGTGGACACAAGAGGTTTCCCTTTGTTGTTTTTTTTAATGTTCCTTCTCTTTATAGAATGACTTGAATTTGATAAAGTAGATTAATACATTTTATTATCAAAAAGTTAAGGTATAATTTTATTGAAATTATATCCATCAAAAATTTGCTGGAAAAATATAATCTGGTGAAAGGACCTTATTTTTTCAGTGGACCATTGCTTCAGTACATCACTGGTACAAACTAGTTACAATAAGCCAATGAAGAAAAATAATTTTCTTTTCACATAGCAGTTTACAATGTAACAGATACTCTAGTAGGCTCCTCAGGTGTATTGTTAATTTTGCAAAGAGCTTATAAAATTAGTATTTTTTGTATTGTCTCTGTTTTGGAATAACTTAATAAAGACTCAAGTAGTTATGATTGCTAGAGTTTTCAGAAGATATATATGTTGGAGATGATATCTGAAATTAGTTTATCTACCTGTATACAATTTATTCAATCCATAGTAACATTAATTCCCAAGGGAGTAATAATCATAAACGTTAGTTAAAGATGTTAATTAATCTGGGCCCTGATGGCTCACATCTGTAAACTGGAAGTTTACAGATTAAGTGGTTAAGTGGTAGAGCATTTGCCTTGAGCTGAAGAGCTCAGGCCCAGAGTTCACACACACACACACACAAAATTGTTAATTCAGTTGATAGCGCACAGAGTTTGATCATTCATGTAGGCCATATTTGAATATTAGTAGTGGGCAGAATTAATTCTTAGAATTAAAGCCCCCAACTCTCTGGCTTATAGTTCAGGAAACCAACTCTCACCAAATTATTTGAAATCAAAATTTGATTGCAGATTACAATATTTTTTCTTCAATGCATTTAAAGCACAATTCACATTGAGTTTTAAGATCATCCTTAAAGCATTCCAGTGAACAAAATCGTCCTTGGAGTTCCAGACATAAAGGTAATGAGTTATAAAAAGAGACAGTCAATTGTATGTATCACTTTATTGTATGTTAGTTTACAAAGTACTTCCTTGAAAATGTTCATGGGCCAAATTTAACTTTATTCATTTTAGCAGGACATATGAAATAGTCCTTGTTAAGCTACACATTTTCTATGTTAGTTTAATCAGTTTAGATATAACTTCTTCCTAATGCTGTGGAATCTTCAACGTGTTTTCTCAGGTAATTGCCAGGTTTGGCAGAGGGAGAGCACTGGAAAAAAGATGTGGTAGATTTGCAGGATTTCACTTTTCATAAGGCTCATTGTTTTGTCATACAACCCTGTTTCCTTGGATAAGCTTTCTGTGGATTTTCCTTTCTTTTCAAGTAGATGTGTATCTAGGGAGCTCAGAAACTATGGCAACCTTGCCCTCAAAGCAAGAAATTGAAAGTACTAATCCTTTAGCTGTCTACCATGGCTAGTCCAATGGTAAAGTGTAAATTGGAACTTTCCTAGGACAATCTATCATTATCTACCTTGGTGGTTTTGTTGAGAAACATTTCACAAAACTGAGAATGTTAGAAACTGTTTCTGTAGACCTACCAAGTCTCAAATCTCAAGGACAAATTAAAATTTAGCTGATTTATATAATGGAGAAAGTACAAAAATCATCAGAGACAATTATCATTATTAAAATCTTGCAGTATTGAGTCTTAAAACCAATTTTACAAGAAAAATGCTACCAATTCCATGAAAGGCCAAAATAAAATCTCACTATTCTTTTATAAGTTGTCAAATTGTCCTTCTTCATGAAAAATATTCTTAATTAGAAGATTGAAAACAAATAGATAATGAAATAAATTAGATGCAATTTTTACTTGACACTCTATTAGACCTTTTCTGATTTTTATGAGTTGTGCACTGTAGTCCGAGGTATCAAACACAGAGAAGAGAGAAAGGCTTTCATTATGTCTTTTCTTCTCTGTTCTATGCTTTCTTTATTTTTATATTCTAGTCTACCTGTGGCCAATTATCAAAGACCTCCATTTGAAGTTAGTGGATAGCTTTCAAAAACTGAATGTGAAATTGATTGTTGGTGTTACTTTGGATGTGATCTAGTGATATTATATTTGATAAATGTCCTGTCATGCTGAAGAAGTGAGAAGCTTCTTTACTGAGAGTTCTGGTTCTTGACCTGCCTTTGCCCAGTCCTGTTTTTTCCTGTTTCATTGTCTAGCCCATCATCAGGTGCTTACCTGAAGTTGCCCAGAACCTGAAAGTATCTCAGGTCTCTAATTTTGTTTTGGTCCTAATGAAAACCCTGTCAGTCTATGAGAACCATCCCCAGAATGCAAAAACTCACCATTTGTTATTTATTGTTTGATCTACAGATAAATTGTCCTAGGCATTTGTCCTGATGTCTGTGTTCACAAAAAGAATGTTTTTTAATCAGATCTCTACATTTATTATTCTTATATTCAACAAAAATTTGGAAAGATTACAACAATATATTTTAAAGCCCTTAATAGAAAGGATTATTTCTGGAAATTTTTAATACTTTAACTTAATATTTTTAATTATCATTAAATAGCTGTACAAAGGAGTTACCATATAACAAAGCAGTTTATTAATAGATCATGATCAATGCTACTCCTTTCAACATTCTCACCAATCCCTCCCCTATCCAACTCTTCCCTCAGTCTTCTTAATTTTGTCAGTTGCATATTTGATTCTTAACAACCTCTCCAACTCTTCTCCTTTTCATTTGTCCAACCCTTTCTCCTTAACCCCACCCCATTCTTTTCTAGTGTATCTTCCTGGTGTTTGATTTTGCTGAACTTTGATTTTGACTTTCTAAAAAATTATATTATTTGAGGACTCCATTGAATCTACCACATTTCACATAATGAATTTGTATAAACTCGTGTACCACCCAATGTATTTATGCATAACTTTATAAGCTAAATCTACCTTTCGCATATAAGGGAAATCATGAATTGTTTGTCTTTCTGGGTCTGACTTATTCTCTTAACAGACTTTTTCCAGATCTTTCCATTTCTTCACAAATGGTAAAATACCTTTTTTTTTCTAATGGATGAGTAAAAAAATTCATTGTGTATGTATACCAACTTTTCTTTATGAATTTGTACATTGAGAAGTATCTAAGTTACTGCAACATATATGGTAATTCCAAAATCAGCAGGTCAGACACATATTCTGGCAGTGTTTCTTCATTTCTTAATTTTTAGATGCTCTTCAATCCTGTTCCTTAATCATCTGTGTTACGAAGCTATCCCACAGTCTTTATTTGTAAAAGGCTCTCCAAGTTAGCTTTGTGAAGGACCCATGAAATTTCAAACTTCTGAAAATGAAGCAGCATAGAATTCTTAAACTCTGATTTGCTACAAAGCTGTATGACTTTGGGCTGATACTCAAAGTCAAACTTAAACTTTTTGAGCTACAATTACTATTAGTTGGTATCCTTAAAACTAATTACAACATTTAACTCATAGTACTGAAATAACTAGGAAAATACTGAGAAAATTCTTATAAGTGAGGTAAATGAAAAGCAAGAACAAGTAAATGGGTTGTAAGCCACTTTCACAGAATTAGACAGTATACATATAAACTAACACTGAAAAGTAGGTGTTGTGCATTGTTCTAAGCATTTTACATATATTAACATAGCTATGTGCATATGACTATATAAAATAATGCATATTGAAATAAACTCCAATAAATTGAAACAAGAAGTTTTTTTTAGTGTATTGTGGTCAGTTATTTTTTGTTTCTTTTGCCCCTTTATTTTCCATGCTGTTTTTTTTTATACCCTTTGTCTTGTATATAAGTTTATCTGATTTGGGGAAGGGATGAGGAATTACAGAAACAGTGGGACAAAGGATGAACCAATTCAACACTGAAATTAGAATGAACTGTGTACCTAGAGGAGGAAAGAAGAGGTGGGGGGAAGTGAGAGAAATGAGGGAGGGGTAACACTGTTCAAAAAGAAATGTACTCATTATCTGATTTATATAACTGTAACCCATCTGTACATTACCTTACAATAAAATTTTAAATTAAAAAATAAAAATAAATGAAATTTGATTTTCACAAATTTCCTATGAACTTAAGGAGAAAAAAAAATCACTGGTCTCAACTAACTCTGGTCCTCATTTGTTTCCAATCACTTGTTAGAGAGCGTAGTCAGCTTAGTGGAACTGCTTCAGGGAGCATTCCTATAACAGTATCAGTTCAAACATGCAATCTGAGCTTAGAAGCTCCGCAACAATTTTTGAACATGAATTCATTTTATTGTACTGAATATGTAGATGTGCTTTACATATAATCAAAAATCTACAGTTATTAGCTAGTGGAGAATGGAAATTGTCTCCATTAGAGGGCTTTTCATAACTGAGGTAGAGATAAGGGTTAAGCAGCTTTCCTACCAGGGAGCTAGTCAAATGCCCCTCACTTAGTGAGATCTAGACTGTATGACTCCTATTTACATTTCCCCCCCAAAACAAATCTATGGGCACCAAGCACTCACACCTATAATCTTAGCTATGTAGGAAGCTGAGATCTGCTGATTGCATTCAACGCTAGCCCCAGAAGAAAAAGCTGTGATACTCCAATTAGGCACCAGAAAAATAAAAGTGACCTTATGGCTCAAAGTGGTAGAACCCTATCCTTGAGAGAAAAAGCTCAAGGACAGTGTTCAGGCCTAAGTTTAAGCCCTATGAGTGACGTGCGCGCGCGCGCGAACACACACACACACAGCCCTGATTCTTATGGCTATTACTCGGGCTTTATGAAAGGATTCAGGGAGAAGTTTTCAAGTGAATTTTAATGTAAGCTAGTCAAATTGATGTATGCTGATGGAGTATAGTAAAATTAATTATGCTACATTGTGTTAACATTTAGAGATTATTGTTTTAAGTATTGGTTACTTCAGTGAAAGAAAAAATTCTTTTCTACCTATAAATCAACAAGATTGATGTAAACTAGTGCTTATCCAAAGAATAGAAAAGTATTTATTAATGGGTAGAATGAAAGTAGGGATGGGAGGAAAATAAGGTTGGTGAGGAGAATGTGAGGAGAGAGCTACATAGATGGTCAAGACATGATAGAAGCAGCCAAACATCCATGCAGAAATCAATTTACCTTGATATCATCTCTTGGTTTTATCTCCTGATTGGAAGTTTGAAGGCACAAAGTTATTCACCATATTAAAACTTTGACTCATACATTAATAGCTATTTGTACTTTGGAAGATCATTTCTATCCCTTTGTATATGCTAACCCTCCTACCTCATCAATTTAGACAATAATTTAGGTAATAATTAGAACCTCATAAATATATTTGAAAAGATTTTGTGCATACTGTAGAGTGAATATTGACTATTTTCTACTGTGATTAATATGGGACATAGACTTGAGAAAAGATGAATTATTAATTAACCTTGAGAGAAAATTAACTATTCATTTTTCCAATTAAAAGTAAACATTATTTGCAGAAGGACCCATCTATATTTACCAGAAATTGAATCAGGGCATTTTTTGAATATTACATAAAAATGCAAATAATGTGATTTCTATAATTTCTCATGAAAAAAGATGGCAACATGGAGGAGAATAAACCAATGCCTCTATAGAACTTAAATTACATTATTTGAAATAAACATTGAGATCCAACTCTTTCAAGGTAAAAGCTAAGTTTACTTTTTCTGTTTCTGGCTGCAAAATTTTGGGATGCTCAGTAGAAGCAAATATCACAACCAAAATATGGAATAAAAATTGAATCACTTTTGCCTGTCTTATGTTAAAAATAATTGTAAAAAAAATTAAAAAATAATTGTATGGCCGGGTGCTGGTGCCTCATGCCTGTAATCCTAGCTACCTAGGAGGCTGAGATCTGAGAATCACGGTTCAAAGCCAGCCCAGGCAGAAATGTCTGAGAGACTCTTATTTCTAATTAACCATCAGAAAACTGAAGTGGTGCTTTGGCTCAAATCGTAGAGTGATAGCCTTGAATTGAAGAGCTGAGGGACAGCACCTAGGCTCAGAGTTCAAGCCCCAGGACTGACTATATATATATATATGGGGGTGTGTACACATGCACTCACATGCGCACACACACGCATACACATCTGTTCTGGGCTTTGAATTCAGAGCCTGTACTCTATTCTCTGTTCTTTTTTTTTCCCCCTTAGGTGGAGAGCTCTTCTACTTGAGCCACAGCCTCCAGTTCCTTCCCAGGCTACCTTTGAACCACAATCTGCGGATCTGAGCCTTCTGAATAATAGGAATATATGTGTGGGCTACTAATACCCAGGTCCTGGTTGTTTCTTTTTATTATTTTTAAAAGTTACAAAAATTCAACTTATTAATTTATGTGTACAATGTATCTTGATTAATGTCATCCATTCCAGCTTTCTCCCCTCTTCTTTCCTAGTTCAGTCTAATTGACTTAAAGTGATAATCTTTTTATTATTATTATTACTATCATTATCATTATTAACATTGAACTCAGGGTCTTGCACACTTCCTTAAGTTTTTCACTCAAGGCTGGTGTTCTATCACCTGGATAATTAGGGATAAAAGTCTCCCATCAATTTTAGCCTGGGCTGGCTTTAAACTGCAATTCCTAGTTTTCAGCCTCCTATGATCATAGGTGTGAGACAGCATCTCCTATCCACTTTATTAAAAATATATCATAAACATTTTTATTCTTAGTGAATTTTTTGTAACTATTATATTTCTCACCATATTCATTATTTTTATGATCAAGTAACAATTTTAATTAATGTTATGGCTACCTTTCATTTAAAAACCAAAAGATGTATCTTTTTCTACTTGGGGTAGTGATATATTTTCCTGTGACTGTAAGTAAAACAAAGGTATTGATGATGCAATAGTAATATTAGAGTTTGTACATGGAAGTGACTAAGCTCATTAGCATTTGATTGTATTTAAGAAAGATCCTGATACTCTCAAAGGTCCTTTCCATTTGAATAGTCCAAGGATTTCAGAATATTAACATAATATAGATTGGAAAACAAGGAGAAGATGTTTCCTGTGGCTGGACCTTTGGTGGTAAAATTTAAGACCTTTGCTAATTCTCCTTACAATTATAACAAGGATGAATTAGATTGTGGTTCTTAAAGTGTAAGGTCAGTGCCCATCACATTAGCATCACTAAGAACAGAATTTGTTAGAAATGCAAATTCTGGGTCTTGTCCAGACCTGAGAGACTGTGTGTAGTGAGATTCAAAGTTTTGTATGCCAGATATCTCCTTGTGATTCACATGCTTTCTGCAGTTTGAGAACTAAAATTATGGTCATAGATTTACTAAAAATGTATTCTTATACTTTTAAATCAAATTAAAGTAATCTTGAAAAAAAGAAATGAAAATGTTTAGAAAACAAAGAAAAGGAAATTTTGTTTTGAAATTAGTTTCTGTTTCAGGAGAGGATCTATCATTAACAAGGACTTAATTGAACCCATCAGGCACTTTACTAGCTTCTTGCTTTTTAAGGATTTTTGTTGTTGTGTTGTTGTTTTGGAAAAGAGCTACATACAAAAACAGATTAACAGATACATTAACTTACTACAATCCCTGAAACAAAATACTCATTAGTGTCTGTCTCTAAATGCTGTGGACCATGTAATAAAAATACTTGTGTTTGTGCTTCTCTGAAACCTCCCAGTACACTACATCTATCAGCTTTCATCACTGACAAATTACCTGAAGTAGGATACATATGAAGAAATGATGTGATTTCAGCCCACAGTTTTAGAAGTGCAAAGAAATGAAACTGACATTGGCTCTGCTCTCTTGGATGCTTGTGAAGTAATGAGTGTTTATGTTAAAGAAACTAAGGCTTGTACTGTCATACCTTTTGTGAGCAGCCCTCCAATGTACCTAAAAGCCTTTTTCCTCTGTCTTACCTTCCCAGTGTCCACAGTTTTAATACCACTTCACTATGAAAATGAAGTCCTGAGTTCCTGGAAGATGGCGGAGGAGAAGCTGGAAGCTGAACAAGCTCTCACATAGAAAGCAATTTTAGAGTTCTAGTGAACAGTCCTAAGCCAGAGAATCACACCAAGTGGGCCATCACAGGACAGAGAGTTAGACAAGAGAGGGGAAGCCAAGGAAACATACCAGCTGCCGCTACGGCGGCAGGGTCGCGGCGGCGACCACCGCCGCGGGGTCATACCAGAGACACAGAGAGTCCGGGACGAAGGAGCCAGACGCAGCGGACGAGCGGATTCTACTCAACACCAACAAGAACCGACAAGGAGCAGACATCTTCATCCTGCTGTTTTCAGACCAGAGAGACCCAGGATCCAAGACTCGGCGTGAGTACAATCCCGACGTCCTCACTCCTTCTCAGGGAGCAGAGGAGGGAAGGCCACCCCTCCCTCCCCAGCACTGGTGATCTCCATCTTGGATACCGACAAAGCTCGGAGGAGCTGCTAGCTCCAGCTCAGGCCTTGGAATAAAACGAGTCATTTAGCAGGTCACAAGAACTTAACAGCGAAGTGACCTGCCAGACTCAGCTCCATACAGGGAAAAGTCACCCAGCTCAGGCGCCAGCCATTGGAGTGCCTAGCCTCACTGGGTAACCAGAGCCAGAGGCTGCCCCTCCCTCTAACAGCCACCACAATCAATTGAAAAACAGAAACCCTGAGAATGGCTCCAGGCAGGGCGCTGTGAGCTTTATCACAAAATAGCCCCAGGGAAAAGCTACTGTTTGTTGAAAGGCCTCAACTCTACCCAGAACCTAGCCCCATCACCACATCCCCCTCTTTTGTGACTCTCAAAGCAGCTCACCCTCCCAGAAAACTAACCTGGGAGGGGGATCTCAAAATCTTGGGTAAAGCAGAGCATTTTTCTGCCTCTTCCAACCAACCGACTTAAGAAACCAATCAAGCCACAGGACCTCAAGCTGACCAGAGACTCCAACAAGAGACTGGTTAGAGACAAAAGGGAGATACAGGATTCTTCCCACTCCTCCCCCCCCCCAAAAAAAAATCAAAAGACTGTTTTTTTTTTCTTTTTTTTTCTCTTCTTCTTCTTTACTTTTTTTGCTTGTTTTTTGTTTTTTGCTACCTTATATATATATATTTTCCCTTCTAAAACTTTTATTAATCTTTAATTTTTGCCTCTTCTGAAAAAATAATTGTTTTCCAGTAACTTTTTTTTTTCTCATCTTATAATTTTTATTTTAGGAATATGTGAATGAGCGTTTTCCTTTCTTTTCTTGTCTTCTTTCTCTTTTTCTTTCTTTCTTAATTATCTTTTTGTTTTTTGTCTAGCTCTACTGAACTTCTGATCTTTTCTTCTCCCTTTCCCATCCTTAAAGCTTTTCACATCTCCTCTATGTCCCTCCCCTTCTCGGAACATATTCACATCCCTCTCTAAATAGACGGTCTTTTAACTTCTATAATAACATTAATTTTTACGTTTCTATTTTTTTTCTGGTCTCTCTCTCTCTCTACTTGCATCCTACACAACCCATTTCCTGCATTGTGATTAGCACATAGTTAACCCTCCCTGTGCCCCCCCACACCAATCTATTCCTATTTTTTACCCACATCTCTCCCTAATCCTAATAATTTCTGGTTTTCCAAATTCTTTTCTGCAGTTCGAAGTACTTTAACATATAGTTGTTTGATGTTGAATAGATGTATCTGTTGAACTAGATTGTATCTGTAGACTATTGACTGTACAAATGCAAACTTTGGTTGATGGTTGCCTTAAGATAGTGTTCTAGCATAAAACTGGTGCAATCTTCATCTCAAATGGGCCGAGTAAGCCAGAAAAACACAAGAAAAATGGCAAATTCGGGTATCTCAATTCCCAATCTTGATAATCAGGGATTAGAACAGATAAAGAATAATCCAGAGGAGAGTTCCCAAATAGCTCTACAAACACTAATAGCAAACATGATAAATGAGAAGTTTGACAATGTACAAAGGACTCTGTATGAGCGTGATAAGGAGAGAGAGGAGGCATCCCAGAAGTTTATACAGGAATATCATAAGCGTGAGGAAGCTACTCAAAAACTGATACAGGATTTGCGTGAACAACTTGAGAATGCTCAAAGAGAAAGGGAGGAATGGCATGAGCAGGCAGAGAACACTCAAAGAGAACTGCAGGATTCCCACGAACGGGAAGAAAGAGAACTGCAAGAATCCCACAGACGGGAGGTAGCTAATCAAAGAGTAATTCAGGAATTGAGAGACCAGGTAAAGAATACACAAAGATCACTAAAGGCATTCATGGAATCCATTAACAAAGAGCTGAAGGAAGTCAGGGAGACCACAAAGGGAATGCTGAATGGAACCCAACAGAAGGAATGGGAGTCCAAAGAAACCATAACCAATCAACTAAGTGATTTGAGAACAAACACTGAACACCAAATTAAGGAAGTAAAGAAATTCATACAAGACCTAAAACAGAGCTTCAACAAAGAACTTGAAGCCATCAAAGCTGACCAATTAGAAGGAAAAGAGATAAAAAACAAAGTAGAGAGTCTTGACAGCAGGCTAGACCATGCAGAAGATCGAATCTCAGGGATTGAAGACAGCCTAGATATTATAGAGAAAGAACATACAACCATCCAAGACAAGTCCAAGAAATATGATAGGTCTATCCAACACCTGGAAAACACCATCAGAAGGCCCAATCTAAGGATAATGGGTGGAGAGGAGCACCTAGAAACAGAAGTTAATGGTCTAGGAAATTTGTTTAACAGGATCCTAGCAGAGAACTTCCCAAACATACAAAAAGATAGGCCTATTCAGATACAAGAAGCTTTTAGAACCCCAAATAGACCAGACCAGAATAGGACATCCCACTGTCACATTATAATCCACACAGGATCAACCCAGACCAAGGAAAAGATCCTTAAAGCTGTCAGGGAGAAAAGGGTAATCACCTACAAAGGGAAACCAATTAGAATTACCTCAGATTTCTCAGCAGAGACAATCAAAGCAAGAAGAGCCTGGAATGACGTATGCCATGCCCTAAAAACAAATAATTATCAACCAAGAATACTGTACCCAGCTAAACTCTCCTTCATAACTGAAGGCCAAATAAAAACCTTCCATAGCAAAAAAAAATTGAAACAATACATCTCCACCAAACCAGCCCTACAAAAGATTCTTAAAGATGTCCTACACATAGAAAACCAACAAGACCGCAACAAAGGCCAAGAAACTGCACCCAAACTGAGAATCCAAGAACCTTAGGAAGAACCCAGTTTCTGCAGCCCCCAAGAAGGTGGATAACATGGCAGGAACTCACAAATACCTCTCAGTCCTATCTCTTAACGTTAACGGACTGAACTCTCCAATTAAGCGACATAGACTGTCTAGTTGGATTAAAAAACAAGACCCTTCTATCTGCTGCCTGCAGGAGTCACATCTTGCCCGTAAAAACAAACACATCTTCAATGTTAAAGGCTGGAACAAAATCTACCAAGCAAACGGCCCTCATAAACAGGCGGGAGTTGCAATCCTCATATCAGATAAAATAGACTTCAAACTAAAATTCATGAGAAGAGATAAAGAAGGTCGCTACATACTAATTAAAGGATCTCTCCTTCAGGAGGATATTACAATTCTAAATATTCGCCAAACAATGGAGCACCCAAATTTATCAAAGAAACACTACTTTCCCTCAAATCCCATATAGATCCAAAGACATTAATTGTTGGGGATTTTAACACACCACTCTCCCCACTAGATAGATCAACTCGGCAAAAACTCAACAGAGAAACGGCAGATCTAAACAGCTGCATAGATCAACTAGACTTAACAGACATTTACCGAACATTTCACCCAGCAGCATCAGAATACACGTTCTTCTCAACAGCACATGGAACATTTTCTAAAATAGACCACATTTTAGGCCACAAAGCAAACTTGTCTAAATTCAGAAACATTGAAGTTATACCTTGCATTCTCTCTGACCACAAGGGAATAAAATTAGAACTCAACACCAAAAGCCACCAAAGAAAGTCCGGTATCACATGGAGGCTGAACAACACACTGCTGAATCATGAGTGGGTCATGGAAGAGATTAGAAAGGAAATTCAAATGTTCATGCTATTCAACAAAAATGAACACACAAATTACCAGCTCCTCTGGGACACAGCAAAGGCAGTACTCAGAGGCAAGTTTATAGCTCTGAGCTCCTACATCAACAAATTGGAGAGATCGGAAACTAACAATTTAATGACACATCTAAACCTCCTTGAAAAAGAGCAGCAAGATAAACCCCAATCCAGTAGACGGAAAGAAATAATCAAAATTAAATCAGAATTAAATGAATTAGAATCCAAAAAAACTATAGAAGGAATCAACAAAACAAAGAGTTGGTTCTTCGAAAAACTTAACAAAATTGACAGACCCTTAGCAAATCTAATCAGAAAAAGGAGAGAACACACCCAAATTAATAAACTCAGAGATGAGAATGGAAACATCACCACAGAAACAACCAAGATTCAGAACATTATAAGGGAATACTTCTCAAAACTTTATGCTAATAAGTTTGAGAACTTGACAGAAATGGACCTTTTCCTAGCAAATATTGACATGCCAAAACTAAACCAAGATGAGTTAAACCAGCTTAACAGGCCCATATCAAGCATTGAAATAGAAACAGCAATAAGAGTCCTCCCAGCTAAGAAAAGTCCAGGACCAGATGGTTTTACAGCGGAATTTTACAAGGCCTTCAAAGCAGAGCTCACACCAATACTCCTCCAACTCTTCAACGAAATTGAAAGAGAAAGCTCACTACCGAACACATTCTATGAAGCCATCATAACCCTCATCCCAAAACCAGGCAAGGACTCATCAAAGAAAGAGAACTATAGACCCATTTCTTTGATGAACATTGATGCAAAAATTCTCAACAAAATTTTGGCCAATCGACTTCAACAATTCATCCAAAAAATCATACACCATGATCAAACAGGATTCATTTCAGGGATGCAAAGCTGGTTCAATATACGCAAATCAATTAATATTATTCATCACATCAACAGGAGCAAGAATAAGAACCACATGGTTATCTCAATAGATGCAGAAAAAGCATTTGACAAGATCCAACACCCCTTTATGATGAAGGTTCTGGAAAAATTAGGAATCCATGGAACATTCCTCAATACAATAAAGGCTGTATATGACAAACCTACAGCCAGCATTATACTCAATGGTGAAAAACTAAAGCCATTTCCTCTTAACTCAGGAACGAGACAAGGATGCCCACTCTCTCCACTTCTCTTCAATCTAGTATTAGAATGCCTAGCTACAGCAATAAGACAAGATGCAGACATAAAGGGGATCCAAATAGGGAAAGAAGAAATAAAACTCTCCCTCTTTGCAGATGACATGATCTTGTATTTAAAGAATCCCATGGACTCCACTCCCAAATTACTCAAGCTGATTCAAAACTTTGGCAAAGTAGCAGGTTATAAAATTAACCCCCAAAAATCAATGGCTTTTCTATATGCCAACAATGAGAAAAGTGTGGCTGAAATTAGCAAAGCAACTCCATTTGTAATAGCCCCACAAAAAATAAAATACCTAGGAATTAACTTAACCAAAGAAGTGAAGGACCTCTATGATGAACACTTTAAAATCTTGAAAAAGGAAATCAACACAGAACTTAAAAAATGGCAAAACCTCCCATGCTCCTGGATTGGCAAGATTAACATCGTGAAAATGGCAATACTTCCCAAGGCTATCTACAAATTCAACGCGATACCTATCAAAATTCCACCCTCATTCTTCAAGGAAATAGAGGAGGCAATCCAAAAATTCATATGGAACAATAAAAGACCCCGAATAGCAAAAACGCTCCTCAACGGAAAGAACACTGCTGGAGGAATACCAAATTTCAAACTCTACTATAAAGCCATAGTAATCAAAACAGCTTGGTATTGGCATAAGAACAGACCTCAGGACCAATGGAATAGAATTGAAAACCCAGAAATGAACCTACAGACCTATAGCCATCTAATCTTCGATAAGGAAGCTAAAACAATAGAATGGAAGAAAGACAGCCTCTTCAGTAAATGGTGCTGGCAAAATTGGTTAACTACATGTAGAAAACTAAAGCTAGATCCTTACATATCACCCTGCACCAGAATCAACTCCAAATGGATCAAAGACCTTGAACTCAAACCAGACACTCTGAAAACATTACAGGATGGAATAGGAGAAACCTTAGGTCTCCTTGGCTCAGGCCGAAATTTTCTGAATAGAGACCCGGAAGCACAACAAATCAAAGAAAGGTTGGACAAATGGGATTGCATATGGTTGCAGAGCTTCTGCAGGGCAAATGACATAGCTAGCAAGATCAATAGAAAGCCCACCGATTGGGAGAAGATCTTTACTAGCCATACAACGGACAAGGGTCTCATATCTAAAATATACTTGGAACTCAAAAAATTAAACCACCCAACAACAAATCCTCAAAGAAACAACTGCCCAATAAATAAGTGGGCGAAAGACTTAAAGAGAAGCTTCTCTGAAGAAGAAAGAAGGATGGCCAATAGACACATGAAGAAATGTTCAACATCCCTAGCCATAAAAGAAATGTAAATCAAAACAACATTGAGATATCACCTCACTCCAGTTAGAACAGCAAAAATCGAGAACTCTAACAACAACAGATGCTGGAGGGGATGTGGACAGAAAGGAACCTTACTTCATTGTTGGTGGGAATGTAAACTTGTTCAACCACTTTGGAAAGCAGTATGGAGGTTCCTCAAAAGACTTCACATAGATCTCCCCTATGATCCAGCAATCCCACTTTTGGGCATTTACCCAAATGTTTACAAACAAGACCACACTAAAGCTACCAGCACAACTATGTTTATTGCAGCATTATTTACCATAGCTAAGATATGGAACCAACCCAGATGCCCCTCAGTAGATGAATGGATCAAGAAAATGTGGTATATATACACAATGGAATTCTATGCCTCCATCAGAAAGAATGACATTTCCCCATTTGTTAGGAAATGGAAAGGCTTGGAAAAAATTATATTAAGTGAAGTAAGTCAGGCCCAAAGAAGCATAGGTCCCATGGTTTCCCTTATTTGCAATATCTAGTATAGGTATGAGTCAAGCAGAAAAGGTCAGATAATGTGATGTTACGAAAATGAACCCTTAAATATGTATTTTAATGTTTTCGTTTCTTTCATGCATGTGTTTCTAACGCATTTATAAAATTATTTCTTTGTTGCTTTGTATGTCCCTCCCCCACAGTGTAACCCCCGCTTTCACTATATTTGATGTCAGTATAACATGTGGAGGAGATAGGGGCAAACAAGTCGTTTAAGGATTCAGGTGGACCTGTTGCAACAATGAGAAGTACAAAATGTCATGTCAAAACCAGCTTTACAAAGTCGGTGGGGGCGGAGGAGGTGGGTATAATTGGGTGGGGGGAGGGTGGAGGCTGGGAAGGGAGGTGAAGGGTAAACAAAGGAGGAGGCTGCAATGCTTGGTAAGAAATGTATGCATTATCCTGCCCATGTAATTGTAGCCCCTCTGTACAGTATGTTCTCAAATAAAATAAAATAATATTAAAAAAAAAAAAAGAAAATGAAGTCCTTCAGGGACAAACCAGATTCAAACCATAACATGTATAGTAACTGATAAGTCGGATGACTAATCTATAGTTACTATTAATTGGACCAAAAATGAACAGAACAAAAATGCATTTTCCTTACCTTAGTAGAATTCAGAGTTGACACATACTCAGTGTGAACTGACAGAAGAAATAAGAGGCCATGAGGTGAGGCCAAAGGTGAGATAGCTATCTATACTCAAAGCTATACTATAAAGAGTTTTTTGTGGAAGTGAGTAGTGTAATATGGAGAATAAATAAGAAGGAAGAAGGAATGACAGAATTGTTTTTGCCCTTAATTAATTCTACTTCTATTTGTAATTTTTCTCCTGAGGTTTTCTGTGATAATATAATATCCACCCAGTAAATTACTTTTGTCCATGTTAGAAATATCAAAGTGCTTCCTGTTACTCTAAGTATGATCCTTCTTATTAGTGCTTATTAATTAATATAAACAGTAATCCAAAAGATCTACTGAAAGTGGTAGATAAGAGTTAGTACTTGAATATAAAATCTTTCCCTACTAGAAATCTCACCACATAAAAAGGATATGGAACCAACCCAGATGCCCCTCAGTAGATGAATGGATCAAGAAAATGTGGTATATGGGGCTGGGAAGGTGGCTCAGTGGTAGAGTGCTTGCCTTGCATGCATGAGACCCTGGGTTCGATTCCTCAGCACTACATGAGCAAAAAAGAAAAAAGCCTGAAGTGGCGCTATGGCTCAAGTGGTAGAGTGCTAGCTTTGATCTGAAGAGCTGAGGGACAGTGCCCAGTTCCAGAGTTCAGGCCCCATGACTGGACCCCCCCAAAAAAATATAAAAAAAGAAAATGTGGTATATATACACAATGGAATTCTATGCCTCCATCAGAAAAATGACATTGCCACATTTTTTAGGAAATGGAAAGACTTGGAAACAATTATATTAAGTGAAGTAAGCCAGGCCCAAAGAAACATAGGTCCCATGGTTTTCCCATTTGCAATAACTAGTATAAGTCTGAGACAAGCAGAAAAGGTCAGATAAGTTGATGTTAGGTAAAATGAACCCCAAGATAAGGATTCAAAAGGTTTTTCTTTCTTGCGATTGTTTCTAACATATTTATAAGATTATTTCGTTGTTGCTTTGTATGTCCCTCCCCCAAGGTATAACCCCTGCTTTCACTGTATTTGATGTTGGTATAATTTGTGGAGGGGACGGGGAAAAACAAATTGTTTAAATAGGAATACAGGTGGACCCATTGCAACAATGAGATGTACAAATTGTTATGTTGAAAAATGAACTTTACAACTTTGGCAGGGGGGGTAGGAGATGGGAAGGGGCAGGAAGGGGAAACAAAGGAGGCAACAAGGCTTGATAAGAAATGTACTCATTACCTTGCTCATGTAATTGTAACACATCTGTACAGTATTTTCACAGTAAAAATTTTTTAATAAAATAAAATAAAAAATAATAAGAAAGGAAAAGAAAAAAAGTTGTAGTATGTAACCCTTAAATTGATTTCCCTGTAATAACTGAAGGGAAAAGAACCTAGGAATGTAAATTTACAGACAAACTAGCAAAAATGGAGATGCACATTAATCAAAGTCAAAAAGCCACGACAATCTTTCAGAGGATGTGTGCCATGCAGCAAGAGTAAAGAAAAGATGATGGGAGACAATAAAGTCAGAATAGTGTAACTCTGAGGACTGGACCTATGCTAAGCCTACTACATGCCAAGGCCGAAGGAAAGAGAAAGAAAGACTGCAGCTGAAGTACATAGCAGGCACTGGGCCAGACACTGGTAAATCACGGAATATATTCCTGGACAAGCCTGACTCCAGTGAATAGGCAAGCAATATTTGACATGCAGATAGAACTGAAGTCCTTTTATCTTCAGTAAGCAGCTCTACATCTTGCTCTGTACTTGTTCTTCATAGTTAGAAGAGTGGAAAATTGAAAAGGCATCTGGGAATAGGGAGAAGAAGCTGCATTGCTTAGCACCCTTGTGGTGATGACGTAGGTGCCAGCTTCTCATTTTTCCAAGCAGAACATAGAGCAAAAGTAGCTGGAGCCCTGAAGACCCATGCCTATTTAGTATTGTGAAACTAGGGCCCACCATTTTGTAGGTGTTTTCTTCCCAAGAAAGTTAAGTATTTCTAATTCATTTATGAAGGTTAGTTTGGAGATTTTTTTTAACACTTAAAAGTGGAGTTATGTTTATGGAATTTACATCCTATTTCCTTTGTCCTTTTTATAAATGAATAAACACAATGCCCTATGTTTACATAGGAATACAGCTGGCTTGAGGTAGTCATTGGGCACCTCCACCATTGCTCCTCAACATACAACCCTTAGTGTTAACCTTATAAATGAGCAAAATTATGACTAATTAAGTGTCTTGGGTTTCCAGAAAAAAAGAGAAAAACAAACAAACAAACACCCCCCCCAAAACCTGTGTTCAAGCATGAAAGATCAGTTGTGTGCATTCCATGGTAGAGTTCCTAAAAGTCAGAGAGGAACTTAGCTAAAGACAAGCTTTCAAATTAAATCCACAACACCTAAAACTTTCTTTCAGTGTTTATATATTCCATTTCCCAATTAATATATAAAGTTTTCTCCGAAGACTGTTTATATAGTATCATGACTCTCGGATTTTACTCTGGTTTGTGAGATTAAGGGGAATCCCCCTTTTTAGATCTGCCAGTGTTTGGTAGGGACAGCTCACAGAAACTGCAGATGCCTGTATTTCTAAAGTGTGTATTCAATACAGCTAAGCTTCTTCTGTACATACTGGCCCTATTATAAGATAGATTTTTTTTCCATTCGCCAGACCAATTTCTTTATCAATTCTTACATAGAACTTTCAGCTCTTTCCTCTTTTTCCTTTCCTGTTCTGATGATCATTGTATTCTTAGGTCCCCTGACCAAAGGCTGGGCAATAACCCTTAAGACTAGCTGTATAGAGACTCAGTATTCCCAGAGAGCTTCAGCTTAGAGTACTGGATTGAGAGAAAAGATTATACATAGTCAAATAGCATTTGAAATACAGGGTAGGCTCAAAGGAAATTACAATCTTATTGATAAGCCAACCGGAAATTTTGGCTTTGCTGACAATATGACAATATCTATTCAGAGATTTTAGCATCATAACAATTATCCCTTTACTATTTCTCTTTCTAAATAGGCAATTTCATGCACAGTATGATAACGTGTACTCTGATATCTTCCATTTTTTATAGTTTTTGCTTGAACTAAAAGCTATAACATTTTATTGCTGTGATATATTAACTCTTGGCAAATTACAACTAAGAGAAGTCATACATAATTTCATGAATATTTTTCTCATCTTCTTAGAATCTATAGAATTCAGAGTTTAGTGAGATCTATTTAACAATATTGGTAAAATGAGCAATATATTCTGAGTGACAAAATAAAATAAGTCAGAGTGAAAAAAAGGAGAAAAGTATTGTTTCAAATTTTCTTATTATGTAATTACAATAGTGATGTTCAATATAGGTGACAGACAACTTTAGTAAAGTTCACACTACAATCAAGCATTAAATATATCTCTACAGAATCTTACCAGAGTGATCATTTATTTTACATTTTATCCTTTTTATGCTCCTAGATTTTTATTGGAATTCACATTATACTTTTCTACAATTGTATACAATATTTTCACAGATTTTATTATAAAATTATAGCTTCATTCTCTCTTTCCTTTCACCCTTTCTGCCTTCATTTTTTCTCCCTTTCTTCCTCTTTCCCTATTCGCTACCCCACCCCATTTCCTCTATTTTCTTACTTTATTAACCTGGCCCTTAACTTTGAGTCAAGCAATTCTTCCAAAAGTCCTCATTGTTTCCTAAATCAGTTAGAAACTGATATCTAGGTGCTTGTCATTTTCATTGCTATTTAGTCAAAAGATTTCATTATAGACATTCAATAATATATCATTTAAAAATCATTACTGCAAACTCCCAACTGTCAACATAAACTGTAGTCTCAGTGAGGGTGATGTGCTGTTGGTTCATGCTTGCAATTCTACTTACACAAGAGGCTGCGATCTGAGGATTAGTGCTCAAAGTCACCATAAGTAGAGAGAGTTTTGTTTGTTTTTTCTCTAGGTAACAGACAAATACCACACCAGAGGTGTGGCTCCAGTGGTAGAGCACAAGCCCTGAAGAAAAAGAGTGGATTGATCACAAGAGACCCTAAATGAGCATTCAAATATACAATCAAATCAATCAAATGTACTTCCTGTGTGTCTTTAGATACTAATTCTTGGTAGGTTCCAAGAGATTCAAAATGTACTTAGCTCAAGAATTTAAGCCAGGCCCTGGTGGCTCTCATTTTTAAACCTAGCTACTCAGGAGACTGAGATCTGAGGATCAGCTTCCAAAGCCAGCCCAGGCTCAAAGTCCCTGTGAGACTTAAAAACCACTCAGAAACCAGAAATGGTGCTGTGGTTCAAATGGTAAAGTGCTAGCCTTGAGCAAAAGAGCTGAGGGACAGTGCCTTGACCCTGAGTTCAAGCCTTGTGACCACCACCAACCACAACAAGAACAAAAAAGAATTTAGCTAGCATTTCACTTGCCTAAATATACATGTTTGCCCATGCTAGTCCAGTAAGAGTTTTAATTTTAAAAGTTTATTTCCAACCCCCTTCACACCTTTTCCACAGTACTTTATCAAAATCCATCAGAAAGTTTGAAGTATTTTCTTTGATCAATGCTTATCTTTGCCAATACAACATGCAAGGGACTTAGAGGTCATTATTTCATCTGATTATGAAGCCAAAAATAACAATGCATCTCCTTAGCTTCATTACAGAAATTTCTTTTAAAACATGGCATAACCCTACAACTTCCATTTACATACAAAAAAGAATACCATAGATTAGTTAAAAGAATTATTTTCTCTTATTTTTAATTTACATAATAGATAAGAATTTTAAAAGTAGCATTAACCGTAATGACATATTTTGTTTCATATGCTTATGTTTTTGATAGTAGTGATGTGTGCATGTGATAATATAAAAAAATGATAATGATACAAAGGACTGGATAGAGCAACTTGGCCATTCTAAGATCTTTATACAATGTACAAAAATGACACATTTCTACTTGAAGTTTGCTCAGTTGTAAATGTACAGAGCAAACTTCAGGAGAGCTACATAAAAGAAGAAATAAAATCAATATAATAATAAAAAAAAAGGAATCATACAATGCTAAATTAAAACCAAGGAAAATTTATATCTTTGAGTCCTTACTTTCCAAAATAAGAAAGATGTAAAAATCAATGATCTAAGATTCCAATTTATGAAACTAACCGAAGAAGAATGAATTAAATATCAAGTAAGCAGAAAAAAAATCATAAAATCTAGAGCAGAGATCAGTGGAAAAGAAAGAAGGTTATCCACAGAGAAAACAATAAACCATAACTTGTTTAGAAAATGGAGCAACAGGGCAGGTGTCCTAAGAAGAAAAAAAAGATAATGTGGTGTGAAGGTGAGTTTACAGCATGAATATATGATAAGATTTCCAAGTCAGAACCTGGACCTCTCAGACTGTGCATGTAATTCTATTTCACAGATTTTTTTGAAATACCATCTTCTAAACAACACTATTTATATATCCACACCATTTTTTTTTTTTAATTTCTGGAACCTCACTGTACTGTAACTCCATTCTTGGTATCTACACTTGAGTTTCCATCAGACTTTTTTTGTTTTGTTTTTGTCGGTTTTGGTGCTTGAACTCTGGGCTTGGGCGCTGTCCCTGAGCTCTTCAGCTCAAGGCAAGTGCTCTACCGCTTGAGCCGCAGCGCCACTTCCGGTTTTCTGGTGGTTTATTGGACATAAAGAGTCTCACGGTCTTTCCTGCCCGGCTGGCTTTGAACCACGATCCTCATATCTCAGCCTCCTGAGCTAGGATTACAGGCGTGAGCCACTGACACCCGGCTCCATCAGACTTTTAAACCTAACGCCCCAAACTGAACTCTATACTTTCCCACAATTGCATCGTCCATTTAGTAGATAATTAAATTAAATTTGACAGTGGAGATAATTCTAATGTTTTACAGAATATCCAAATACTAAAATTATAGTCCATTTAATATGTACCAGATGCTATTTTATTTTATTATTTTTTATTTTTTGTTGTCAAAGTGATGTACAGAGGGGTTACAGTTACATAGTAAGGTAATAAGTACATTTCTTGTCAAGCTTGGTACCCCTTCCCTCATTTTTCTCCTACTTTCCATTCCCCCACTCTCCCCACCTTCAAGTTATACAGGTCATTTCCAACTTACTGTCTTGTGTATGTCCCTTTTCTTACCATTCTGTTGTTACCCTTCAATTCCCGAATTCAAATAAACATATATACAACACCAGGTGCCAAAATCAAATACAGAGACAACAAGGGATATACCATAGGAGGAAGAACATACAAAAGAAAAAAAATTACATAGTACATTAAAAACAACAGCAAACAAAAACCTCTTGTGTCTTGGAGTTCATTTTGCTTAGCAACATCTTTTTTTTTTATTGTGAAATACGGTACAGAGGGGTTACAATTACATGGGCAAGATAATGAGGACATTTCTTATCAAGCATTGTAGCCTCCTCCTTTGTTTCCCCTTCCCATCCCCTCCTCCCCTCACCTTCCACCAAACCCTCCTCCCCACCCCCTACCAAAGTTGTAAAGTTCGTTTTGACATAACGACTTGTATGTCTCATTGTTGCAATGGGTCCACCTGTATCTCTATTTAACAAATTATATGGTCAGTTAAAATGGTTATAATCAAGAAATCTAATAACAACAGACGCTGGAAGGGATGTGGCCAAAAGGGAACATTACTGCACTGTTGGTGGGAGTGTAAACTTGTTCAACCACTCTGGAAAGCAGAATAGAGGTTCCTCAAAGGACTACACATAGAGCTCCCCTGTGACCCCACAGGGCATTTACCCAAAAGATCACAAAGAGGGCCATACTAAGGTTACCAGCACGACTATGCTTATTGCAGCATTATTCACCATATCTAAGACATGGAACCAACCTAGATGCCCTTTAGTAGATGAATGGATCAAAAAAGTATGATATGCATGTATGTATATACGTATGTATGTATGTATGTATGTATGTATGTATGTATGTATTGTGTGTATATATATGAATTCTATGTTTCCATCAGAAATAATGACACCACCTCATTTGTAAGGAAATGGAAAGAGTTGGGAAAAATCATATTAAGTGAAGTAAACCAGACCCAAAGAAACATAGGCCCCATGATTTCCTTTATTTGCAATAATTAGTAGATGTCTAGGATAATCTTAGCAGATGGGCAGAGTAGCTCAATAGCTACATACAGATGCTATTTTACATGTCTGGTGTCTAACAATTTTGGGGGCCCCAAATACACATAAACCTGTACACTGTTTAAACAACAGTGAAAGCCAACATGTAAATTCTTGTTGCATATCTCTGGTATTTTAAGTTCTTAAAATGTGTCTGCAATCTGAAATCCGAGAAAAAAGTAAATCAGTAAAGTAGGACAACAGTTAAACTCTTAGTGTAAATCTCCTACTTGAACAATGATTCCAATGGTGTTAAAATGATAGTAAGAGCTGACACAGTGGTACCCCTCCCTAAAGGATAATACCATTTCTGGTAAGAGGGATTGGGTGGCAACCTGATCATTCAGGCTTATACATTAGCTGGGTCTGTTAGTGTGGTCACATGGTGTTTTCTGCTAATAATGGTGATTTCCTTTCACTGGTGATATAAATGTTAACAAGTCTACAGGCACAGTATATTTTATATTAATCCTATCAGTGGTACTCCAAGAAATAACAAGATTTACAATCATAGTATATTCCTGTAACCAACCCAGATGTCCCTCAGTAGATGAATGAATCGAGAAAATGTGGCATTTGTACACAGTGGAATTCTATGCTTCCATCAGAAAGAATGACATTGCCTCATTCATAAGGAAATGGAAACACTGGCAAAAATCATATTAAGTGAAATAAGCAAGACACAAAGAAATATAGATTCCATGGTTTCCATCATTTCTAATAATTAGTAAATGTCTAGGATATAGATGAGCAAAATGGGTCAATAGCTATGTATATGTGACCATAGAAGATGATACTCAGCGAAATGAACTCCAATAAATGAAACAAGAGGTTTTCCTTTGTTGTTGTTTTTACTTTACAATATGATTTATTTTTCCTTTTGTGTTTTCCTCCTTGTTGTTTTTGATTTTGGTACCCTGTGGATTGTATATACATTTATCTGAATTAGGGAAGGGAAGAGGAACAACAAAATGGTGAGACAAAGGACAAAGGGCAAGTCAATGAAATAGTGATAATCACAAGACAATATGTTTGAAATGTACTGTACAATTTGTGAGGGGGATTGAGGAGGAGGAAAGTGTGAGAAAAATGAGGGGGGGTAACAAGTTTGACAAGTTATATATTCACTACCATACATATGTTATTATAGCCCCTCTGTACATCATCTTGACAATAAAATTAAATTTAAAAAATGAGCTACAGAAAATATAATTAATTGTATTGATACAGTAAATATTATCCCATGTGTATTATTATTAACACTATTAACTAATGCTATTAATAATATTTGGTATCTAATTTGAAGTAATTACCCCTTCTTTATCAGGTGGTTATCAACTTGAATGTTATTAAAGTATACAATATTTTCACAATATGCTTGCCATTATTTTGAAAAAATAGATAGTGTTATTATTATCTCATAGTAAAACAGAAAACAATTTAATTCTATGGAAACTCATAACTTTTAAAAGTAAATAAGTTGTTAAGAAGACAGGCTATATATATTCTTCAAAACTTCTATAACTACTAACTTCTCATTTTCAAATTATGAATATTCAATACCAGAGAGATTCAACACAGTACCCATTGGCATGTTATGTAATTCTGAATTAGATGCAGTTTCATATTGGGTGGTACATATTAAGAAGTCAACAGAAAAGTAGTCACATTCTGGTAGAAGATAAAACTCTGAAGCATCCATAATAATTAATTCCTCAAGAATAAGCATTTGTTCATCAGAGCAAGCTATTATTTCTATGACCATAAATCTAAAGCTTTTATACCACAAAGTCATCCCAGCTCAACATTTTCCAACTTACAAGGTGCACCTTAAAATTCCCTTAATTTATATCATAGCTAGCTTATCACTATTGTGAAATATAATACAACTCTGCTAATGTGATGTCTTTCCTATTATGGAAAGAACACTACACTAAACTTTGCTGCATCATTTTTCTCCCAGTGCTATTCTTGATATCAGACACTTGCAAATATTATTTATATTTATAGTTTTGTTTTGTTTTGTTTTTTAAAAAAACTATCCTAGATATTCAGGAGGCAAAGATCTGAAGATTACAGCTCAAAGCCCACCCAGGCAGGAAGGTTCCTGAGACTCTTGTCTCCAATAAACTGCACAGTAAAAGCCAGACAGAAGTGGCACTGCAGTTCAAGTGGTAGAGCACTAGCCTTGAGCCCAAAGAGGCTCAGGGACAATACCCAGGCCCAGAGTTCAAACCCTAGGACTAACCAAAAATAAATAAATAAAATAAAAGCAAACCCTAAGCCTAGTATTTATTTCATTGTATACAGAATAAATTGTCATATAATTAAGTAAATTTCTTCCTGAGTTATATATGGAGGAACCGAGATTTTGCACAATTACTCTCTTCCTACCATGTTACAACACACCCTCAAAAATTTGCTCTTCTCTGATTTTTTTGTTTTGTTTTGTTTTTGTCAGTTGTGGGGCTTGAACTTGTCCTGGGCACTGCCCTCTCAGCTCTTCAGCTCAAGGCAAGTGCTCTACCACTTGAGCCACAGCGCCACTTCCAGTTTTCTGAGAGGTATATTCAAGATAAGACTCTCATGGTCTTTCCTGTCCAGGCTGGCTTTGAACTGAGATCCTCAGATCTCAGACTGCTGAGTAGCTAGGATTACAGGAGTGAGCCACAGGTGCCCAGCTGTTCTCTTCTAAGTTTATAAAATAATATCATCCATGTGTTGACCACTTTGTCTAGGTTATTCACATTATCATTTTATACATGAACTGTTGGAATAATCTGTTAACTAACTTCTAATTTTAGCACTCTTGAAACAATATTCTAGGCAGACAGAATGCCAGAATCATTTGTGAATTTGTAAATCCTCTACTTAAAAAGAATTCGTAGTATCCAATAGAACATGCAATTACAAACAAAACCAAAGTATTTATTTTAAATCTAAATTCTAATTTAGCAAGGTCTACAAAGTTCTGCATTAGATGACCTTTGAAACTTCTCCAGACTTTAGCTTTTGTAATCCTTCATCATTTCTTTGGAATCCAGCAGAATGATGCTTACTTTTTCAAATTTTGAGTTGGGAATCATTAGCCATTTTGAATCTATGAATCTTCTCTAATGAACAGAGCATTTAAAACATAAATTAGTACTATATATAAATTGCATTTTAATAGGAAACTTGACTTCTCAAAACATAATGACAAAATTGGCCCCAGCTTCCAACTCTGTATCTCTTTCTTGTTGTTTGGTTTGTTTTATTGAGAGAAAATTATACTACCTGGTCCAGAGAAGGTATCACTATGTAATTCCACTCTCTAATCTCCTGTTTTAGGCTGAGTGCTAGAATTCCAGGCTTGTATCACATTGCTCTGCCATAGTTTTGTTTTGTTTTGTTTGTTTGTTTTTGTTAATCTAGATACAGACTAGCAATTCTGAACTTCTCCAATGACCTTCTGTTGTCTCTTTTTCCCAGTCTTCACTTTATAATTATTTCTGTGTACATATAGCTCAAGATTCTTGTCTTTATGAGATAAAATTTGGACAACTAGGCCTTGCATTTTATGAGTTTAATCTATCCACTGTTTTTCAGTGTGGAAGGAACTATGCAGATTTATTTTGCCAGCATGCAATGACCTAAGTAATCCTGCTCAACTTAGTTCTGACGCTTGCCTCTTATGTACAAAAGAAGTTTCCATGGTTTTATAAATCCAACAAAATTATTTTTGATACCACTAAAATCTACTAAATAAATGGGGAAATAATTAGGTATCCTTTTTCAAATGTCTTCTTTGGGAGCTTTCTCCTTTAAAATCAATATTATTTTTATAAAGGTAATGTAAGGGATGTTACCATTATATAATTCAAGTATTGAGTACATTTTTTGAAAAGTATCACCCCCCTATCTCATTTTCTCCTAGGTTTTTTCCTTTCCTTTTCCCTCACCCCAAGTTGTATAGTTCAATTACAACACAGTATTTAGTGAGGAATGCTGCTGAATTAGTTCACCCTATCTTAAATTATTTGTTGTAATCCCTTTGTTGCTACTTGAGACAAAGGTTAGTAATAATTGAATATTGTTGGCTATAGATTTATGGGTAAATACTTTTCAAAAAGAATTCTCTAATGCATTGAGCAGGATTTTTTTCCTAATGACCATTTAATGGACTGATTTCTATACCTGATCATTATTTTGGACACAAGATAAGAATTGTTCAATTTTCAGGATCAATAACCTTATATCATAAAAGCCAATTCAATTATCTCCTGTATTTTTTAAATTTTTATTTATGATTTATATATATATTATATTATATTTTTGTTGTGTTTGAGATTGAATCCATGGCCTCTAACCTGCTAAGCACAAATTCACCAAACCCTACAGTTCAGAAACCCAGGGAGAGAGGTAAACAGAAGCTGGCAGGTATTTATGGAGATATCATAGTTTCTAAGCAGCAATATACATAGTACAGCAGTAAGCATATCCATAGACTGACTGCTCAGATTGTTTATGTGCTATTTTCAAAGATGTTCTAACTTTTGACACAGGATATGAACATTTTCAGATGCACCTGCAGTTGTCTCTGTTTCATTCGTCCATGGATCTCATCCCTTTAATAACCATTACTGGACCTTCTTACTATCTCTGGTACCTATCTATGTAATATTCTTGAACTTTTTTTCGAAGTTCACTTGAGGACTTTCTAATATTAAAATATTATTACTTGATTCTAGTCTTACTAAGGACATCTTTTCTATTGTTTTCCAACTTTTCTACACATTCTGAGAGTTGTTTCACTTGTGTATGTGTGTGTGTACATACAAGTGCCTCTGTGTGTATGTGTGTTTGTATATATGTGTGCAAGAGCCTCAAGCTTTTATTCAGCAATCTTGTTCATGACTTGTATTCCATTACTTGAGCCATGCTTCCGATCCAGCTTTTGGCTGGTTAATTATAGATGGTGTCTCAAACACTCTTCTGCCTAGACTGGCTGTAAATTTATCTTCTCAGCCTCCTTTACATTCTTAGGTTTTATTTATCCAGGAGTATCAACTTTTAAACTGGAAACATTTTTGTGAGTGTGAAATCTAAGCTGTAGCCCAGATGTTTAACTCAAGAACTCATAAAGATAGATGAACATACACATTACATATCCTGAGTGTACATTGTTAGAAATGTGATCTTACCTATTAGTTCATTGCTATTAATCCCTGCTCTCTCAACATGGCCCTTTTTTTCCCCCCAGTTAAGTCCATGCTCTTAGATATGTCTTGCTTTGGGACCAGAATAATTCTCCCATTCTACTTTTTACCAATTTGTGTGATTATCAGCCATGATCTGGAGCCTGGAGATGAAAGAGAGTGGCCTCATCCTTCACATTCCATTTAGTAGTAATGCTTTCTGTATATCACTCCCATAGAGCTACATACTGGCCTTGGCTTTATAGTTTCAATGGTGTTTTATTTGTAGAGTCTCCTACAGTGTATCGGACCCTTACACTTAAACATAGAACTTCACTTTCTCCTATTACTGGTATTGTTTTTCCTACTGTTATCTCATGTGCATTTGGGAAATAATGTATTAACACACCTAAAAACAAAAATGTTGTTTGTGAGGAGCTTCGTCCCACTTAAAGTTGGCCTTAATTTACAGATCATGTATGAATTTTGAACTCAATGTACTCCTGGATAATGCTTTTTATAAGCTATTTAACTTTCATAATTTCTCTATTACTAGTTTGTTTCTGAAACATGTGTTACCCCATGTACAAAGATGTCCCTGTGTTCTTCCAATGAAGCCAGAAATCATTCATTATACCTCATCACCATTACTAGAGCAGCAGCCTAGATTGTTACTTACATGGAATCTTTACTGGAAGAGTAAACTGATCCCAGGAGAGGAATTGAACATAGAGGAATGACAAAACTCAAAGTAATTTGTGTTTTCCTTTTTATTTGTACAAGAAAAGAATTCAAAGTTTGAAGGAAACTCTGTCCCTGACTTGTTTGAGAATGTTCCTTACTGATATACAGCTTGTCTGTAAACTTGAGTTGAGAGTATTACAAAAAGAAACAATGTCCAATTTGAAGGCCAGAGTAGAATAAAAGGAAATAACTTCATTTTAAAAGTGTTCTACTGCATAGAAACAAAGACATGGACATTTTAATGTGTTTTATGGACATTTCACTCTTGAGATGATTCTTTTGTTGCGGGAGACAGTTATCAATTCCTGTTGTCTGGTCCTGAGTTGTACACAGATATAAGGATTCAAAAAAAAAGCAGGATCCAGTGAGCATGATCAGCAAAAGGAGACTCTTCTCAGACCAGTGCTGCTTTAAAGAGGGTCCCATAGAAATGTGGGTTTTTGTTTGCTTGTTTGTTTGTTTGTTTGTTTAGTTTGTTCTGGGGCTTGAACCCCGTCCCTGAGCCTTTATCTGCCCTGCCCACCTGTCCCCAAAGCTAGTACTCAACTGCTTGAGCCAAAACTCCACTTAGGGCTTTTTGTTGTGTAATTACAGATAAAAGTTTGACAGACTTTCCTGCCTGGGTTGGCTTTGAATTGAGATAGTAAGAAAGCCAAGTGATATCAATTGTATCAAGACTTCTGTTTTGAAATGAGAAAATTTAGATGTGGTTTATTATAAAGCTGTTTTGTGGAAATTTTTTATTAATGTTTTTTATTGTGAAAATACCATACAGAGGGGTTACAATTACATGAGCAAGGTAATGAGTACATTTCTTATCAAGCATTGTTGCCTCCTCCTTTGTTTCCCCTTCCCATCTCTGCCCTCCCATCTCTGCCCCTGCTCCCTGCCAAAGTTGTAAAGTTCGTTTTTCGACATACTGTCTTGTACATCTCATTGTTGCGATGGGTCCACCTGTATCCCTATTTAAACAAATTTTTCCCTTCCCCTCCACAAGTTATACCAACATCAAATACAGTGAAAACAGGGGTTATTTTTAAAAGAAGAAAATATGTTCAGCAAAGAAGCCATAACTTAAAGAACTCAGCAAAAGTAGGTGCACTGAATTATTTTGGAATTATTTTTTCTGCTTGGGAAGATTACTATCGACTTTGTAGTTCCAGTTGGGAAAACTCAAAGTCATATTTGCTTTTTTTTGTTTTTTTAATCAGTTGTGGGGCTTGAACTCTGGGGCTGGGAGCTGTCCCCGAGCTCTACCACTTGAGCTACAGTGTCACTTCCAGTTTTCTGGTGGATTATTTGAGATAAGAATCTCATGCCTGGGCTAGTTTTGAACTTAATTCCTCAGATCTTAGTCTCCTGAGTAGTTAGGATTACAGGTGTGAGCTGTTGGCACCCTGCTCATATTTTCATTTATGTCCACTTAATAACACTATGTAGACAGAGAATGGACACTTGAATCAAATGATGACATTGCAGCTTTTCAGGAAAATTGAGGTAATAATAAAGATGTCCTCCTTTTCCATGTTGTTACATTAATGACCCATGAGAGCTATGGGCCCCTACATCATCATCCTCTGTGCCTGCTGGGTACATGGACTGAGTATCAGAAAATGTTCATAGAGAAATAGAGAAAGACTGAGATTTTTAGAAACCAAATGAGATCAGATATGAAAGAACAGCATAGAAGGAGATACAACTTATCATACAGAGACTTAGAATTTAGCCTAGGAGATTTAGAATGCTAAAGGCAATGAGAAGCAAGCCTAGTTGCTTACTAGTTCTTCAATAACCAAAATGATTCCCCAGAACAATTTCTGGTATACTTTAGTCACTATAATTTATTCCTTCTGTCTGGAATTATTCCTTCTCTTTTGTCACATCTATTAATTAGCCTCTGTCTTTTTGGTGCCATGACTAACCAAAAAGATTTTCAAATCTTCCTCATCATTGTGATTAGCACTGACCACTCAAAAGCCTGGAATCTTTGGGCTGGGAAGTTGGCTTGCTTTGCATGAATGAGGCCCTGGGTACCACATAAGCAGAAAAAGCTGGAAGTGGCATTGTGGCTCAAGTGGTAGGCACTAGCCTTGAGTTGAAGAGTTGAGGGACAGCATCCAGACCTCAAGTTCAGGCCCCATGACCGACAAAAAAAAAAAAGCCTGGACAATTTGAATTTCCAGAATTAATCTTCACCTGTTATCTAAGCACATTCTTGGCATTAATTGCTGTGACCAAATGAACAAAACTCTTTTTTTTCAACACAGTATCCTAATATACAGTAAAGCACATAGATTAGAAACTATTGTCAGGTATCAGTAGTGGAAGGAGCAATTATATATTCCAAGTATGCGTTCTTTATTTTGCAGTTACTAATTAAATGACTTATTTTCTGCCAGTCCTAGGGCTGAAACTCAGGGCCAGATCACTGTTCCTGAACTTTATTTTGCTCAAGGCTAGCCCTCTACTACTTAAGCCACAACACCACTTTCAGTGTTTCCTTTTCTGCTTATGTGGTACTGAGGAATTGAACCCAGGGTTTCATGCATCCTAGGCAATTACTCTACCATGAAGCCACATTCTCAGCTGCCTAAATGACTTTCTTAAGAAGCCATACCTTTTTTTTCATTCTGTCTTTAAAATTATTGGATATAGGCAAATATTGGATTTAGGGAAATCAAAGTTCTATCTATAGACAGATATGGCAAAGAAACATTTTACTTAGCACTTCACACTGTACTGTGATACAATTAGATTTTACAAACAACAGCAAATAAGTGATTTGGCAAGGGAAGAAGAAAACACTGCCACTTACTTAAGCATTAACAGCAGAATGGACTCTGGCTCCTGTCTTTCTCATCATGTACTATTTGCTCTGGTAGAAGAATCACTGCAGGGTGAGCCTGAGACTAAAATCTTTGGATTGCTTTGCTTTGGTTGAGATTGCCTCTCACAGGTTTTTTTTCTTTTCCTGCTTGTACTGGCAAACAACATGGAAAACAACAAATATATGATTTCTAGACACTGACAATGAATAAACCCGCAAGGATGAGAAGTTGAAAGTCCATGGAAGCCACAGCATAACCCTTGGCTATGACATTTAATGGACCTGGATTGAACATTTATCAGCAATATGGCCTCACAAAAGTTTTTAACCTTTCTGATCCTCTGCTTTCTCATCTATAAGTGGGGATAATAAAGCCCATGTGAAAGGTCTGCTAGGGTTACAGCAAAATAGCATATATAAAGCATATGGCATAAAATCTGTCACTTTAGAGACACAAGCACAATGGGGACTATTAGTCCTTGCTATGGGGAAATCCCTTAACACTCTGATTCTGAACTTAGTCACATTATTGATGACCCAAATCCATTTGTACTCCTTATGTACGCAGAAGCTTTCAAACTTTATTTCGAGAAGCAGCGTTGCACTCAGGTAATAACTCAGCTAAAGAGATTTTTCCCCCCTCAAATGAATTATGCTTCTGGTGTGCTAAATTTTCTCAAGGCAGTCAACCATAAAAATTATATTATGTATTTCTCTTGTGTAACTCCTGTGAAAGTAGAGTTTGTCAAAACTGGCTGCTCAGCATTTAATGAGACCCTCCACTGCATTTGATCTGAGTCAAGCTGTATATAAAAAGGGTAAATATAGGGAGGTTGAGAAGGGCAGCTAAAACTAACAAAATGAGACAATAAATAACATTGGAAGAATGTCACAAAGGAACTAAAATAGAATTAGTGGAGAAAGTCAACAAATTATTATCTTTTGTGAAATGTAAAATCATGAGGTTTCTTTGTGTGTGCCAAGATCTGGTATTAGGGAACTTTAATTTATTCAAGTCCTTAATACTCATTGCTGAAATATGGAGCAGATGTGTCTCTGACCTCTACCTAATTGAACAGGAATGTCAGAGGGAGGAGAGCCATCAATCTCTGAACGTCTTAGAGAAGGTCCTGAGGCTTTTCCACAAATGAGTCTCTTACACATAGACTAAGGAAGGAAATTATATATAATTGAGAGAAAACACTGCTATGCATTGCCTTTATAAGAATACACTTAGATCTTAAGTTTTTTTTTCTTACTGAAGTTGTGCTTTCTTTGACTTTAATCAACTGTAATGTCAAATAATGTTACATACTTGATATTGTTGAAGGAATTTCAAGATCGTGAGCTCAAATTAGGTGTCAAATGTTTGTTAACACCCCCCCCCCATCTAATTCTTCCTCAAGTTGTGGTGGAGAGCACAGGGTTCTTCAGTGGAACCCTGTTTTGCAATTATTGCAACTTATTCATATCATTAGCACTGAACATCTTTTGCTTCATCAGGACAGCCATCTGCTTGTCTGCCTTTCCTGTTAAACCCTGAAAGATTGTTTTTCCTATTGCTTGTTATACTTTAGCACTTACTAGCCATGTCACCCCTGCTCTTTAGTACCTTAACTCCCTATCTCTTTCCTGAGTTGTTAAGACAGACTTACAAACACAAATGCCATATCAGAGTGCTCTTTCTAGCCAAAAAAATTGTGTTGTCATTTCTTACCACACATTCTCTACTAGAATCAAACTCAAATTTTGCCCTAAATCGCATAAAATATTTTTAATAAGAATCAAATAGATTATGTTCAAAATCTGACATTGTTTTCAATTGCATTCTAGCTATGCAAAACCTAGAGCCTTAAGATTTTTCATTTGTGTTATTTAGTAGTGAAACAAATGACTAACTCAGACAAAAAAGGTTAAGTGAATAACAACATACAATTTGAGGAATGCTTCAAGAATATACCATAGATGACCAAGCTTTTCAGCATGAAAAAATGGTAACTTGTGTCTGCATTATTTATTAAAAGAAAATTTATAGGTTAGTACTGATAAACTCAAAATCAAAGTTTCTGTGAAATACTAAAAAATTCTGTGACATTATCAAGTTCATCATACTGTAATAATGTTTACATCTGCCAACCTTAGAGAACCATGCCCTAAGTCCATTGGATACTAGAGGTCTCAAGGATATACCACAGAGATACAAACTTACAATAGTGGATCTCAGTAGTTCCTGAAAACCCTGCAACTACTGTTAACAAATTTTCTCAATGAAACTTCTGAAGCAGTTATATATAATCCATATACTAAGTAGTTTATAAAATTTATTTCTTACAGTGCATTTGTGATCAAGAATATTTGAAAGTCTTTGATCAGTGAAGTCGAAAAAAGAGAAAGCAGTAAAACTTTATGATTTAAATGTGAATGTTTATGCATCTGTGACAAAATAGGAAGGGCAAGAATAGTCAGTCCACATTTGAAATCTCTTTTGCACCCAGTCAAGACAGAGCACAATTGTGCAAATCCTTGTAATACTGACTCATGTGAACCAATATACCCAGGTCATGTTTTGCATAAATTAGAAAACTTGGTGAACACTATTTCCCATCTATTCAATATGCAGTTTTCAAAACATAAATATCTTGGTGGGAATTATCCCACTAAGGTGATCACCTCATCCTTCTTTTGTATGAGACTTCCGGCATTTTAGCACTGAAATGCCTTCTTACTGGCAAGAGCCTCAGTTCCAGGCAAAATGGGACAGTTGGTCACTCCATGTGTAATCTAATAGTCTATTTTTGTCTATTATTCAAACTTATTTTACTTGGAAGTCCAAAATAAATCAGATGCATTGAACCTGCTTTGCATAACCAATCCAACACTAATTCTTAGAGGTTTCCTTCATCCTACCGTTGTTATCCTTCATTCCCCATTTTTATATTGAGTATGATGATTTCTCAGACCTTCAATTCCCCCACTTAGAATATGCAAATCATAATTTCCTAACATGGTGTTCATGATCATTAAATTTCTTACTTGATGTCAACTTGATTTCCAGCCTTCCTATATGAAGACAGTGTAATGACTTTAGTGCTTTGCTATGTAGGGAGAGAATGCATAAGAGATATTCCTGACTCCTCGGTTTTTTGGCTTCTGTATAAGATTTATGGAATAGTATTTAAAGACTCAACTCTAAGTAGCAAATCCAATAAAAATACAAATGTCAAAAAGAGTTGTAGTAGGCACCTGTATTTTGATGTCTGAATTTTCAGCAGTCTCCAATAAAAATATCAGGGCTCTTTGTAAATCCTTTATAGCTACAGAAATTAAAAGTGATCAGACCAGAAAATTTTGGTCCAAATTGTACCTTAATAAAATATTTTATCATTCACAAGTTCTACTTGTGGTTCTGCTATTGATATGTTAGAGTTGGATTCCTCTAGGGAAAATTCTTCATCAAACTTTTCCTTTTTCCAATGCTATGGTGATACAAATATTACTGTACTGGCATTACAAATGAGTCATAGTTATAGGAGTATTCAGTTGGGTCTTTTCATTGGTAAATATAAGTTGCTTAAATCTTGATGTGTTTATATGTTTCAATCATACCTGAACCCTTCTATATTGTTTTAACAGAGATAAGATTTATTTCAAGCTAAGATGCATTAAAAATAACCTTCTCTGAAATACATAATCAAATATATAATACATAGCATACTTTGTCTTGAAGTTTGGAGAGAGAGAATGTAAGAACGGCGAGGTAAATATTCACCATAGAATTAGCAACCATTTTAATCACTTTCAGAAACATCTGGCTGAAGCCCAGCCACTTTAAGGCTCCTTTTAAAATGGGAATTGATGCCTGGAAAGAGACCAGCTCTGTACATAATAAAGACCAGGGCTTTGGAGATGAATTCAATTAGTGTCCCCAATTGAATGCAGGAAGAAAAGATAAACCTGTGTTTGTGAGTGTGCTCTACAATCTCATAGCATTTTGCCCATTGCTATCAAATGGCTTAATAGTCTTTTCAATTAAATAAATTGTCAGCTGCAGGAACATCCCTTAAATTGCTCCTTGGGATATAGTTTGGATACAAATTAACTTCACTCAATATTGTTCCACTTGTATGGCACTTGTTGCAACTCATAGTGCCTATGTATCATCATTCAGTTCTTTTCTCAGTGCTTGTCTGAAATGACTTTCTGCAACTCTCCAGTATTCCACCAGGATTCTGGACAAAGAACAGTTAATCTGTGTCAATTTGCAGACTGTCACCTAGGTTACTTTTCTCCCTTCTTTCTCTTTGCTAATAGTTGCTTGGACAGTGAGTTCTACAGTAATGAGATTTTCCTAGACAACCTGACTTGCTGGGAAAGCCCAAGGGCAGAGGCAGCAAGATTATAATATTTGGAGTCTGCAATGTAGGTCACCTTGGTAGATTTCAAAAAGTGATCCTAGGGAAGCAAAACATGACTTAACAATGATCTGCCCTTTCCTTTGAATATGTCTTCTTTGAAAAAAGAAAGTACATCTAAACCTAGAAATAAGGACAGCATACAATTTCCTTGAAAAAGAACTAGAACTTATATAGAAATGAGTAAATTAGTGTGGTGGTAGCGATGAACTAAAGTGAATTCAGTAATGTTAGTGAAGAAAGCAAATTTATAGGTAGGGCAATGAATGAGTAGTTTATATAGCCAAAATTCACTTGGATTTTGACATTACTCACAATTCATTCCTCAAATGCTTCAAGTTTTAACCACCAGCTACCTCTTGCATTCTTTTTATTTTTTTTAATCACAGTTTGAACTCAGGGACTCAACTTTTTGTTTGATTTGCTAGCTCAGAGCTCTGTACTCTGTCTCCTGAGGCACAAGTCTAGTCTGGCTTTTTGATGGTTAATTGAAAATGGAACCTTTTGTATGTTTCTACCACATTGGCTTCAAAAATGATGCCTCAGGCCTCAGTCGACTAAGTAGCTAGAATTTCAGCGTAAGCCACTTGAGCCAAACTTTTCTTTTACTCTTCTTTTTTTTGGGGGGTGCGAGGGTGGGAATGGTATACCTATTTCTTTAATTCATATATACTTCCCCATGTATCCTATGCAATTGCCCTGTAAAACACACACACACTCACACACACAAATGAACCATCAGCTATCTTGGAATCAGAAAATATTTTAAAAATACAGAAAGATTTAGAAAAAAACTAAATCAACTTTTTTTGTTATTACATTGGAATAAAATATTCTATAAATTATTTTATAACATCTCATTTAATTATTTCAAAGACTATATGACAGAACATTAGATACTATTGAACATTGAACATTAATTAAAATGCAAAGTAGAAGAAGTCTCCAGTTTGTTCTCCAATGTATTATTTTATCTACACATTGTCCTTTCTGTTTTTATTTCACCCTGTGTTGTGCTGGCTCCTCATGCATAGGACCTTCAAAGTTTCACCTTCAAAGCCACCAGCCCAAGACAAATTAGCACAGCAGGAAGTGATAGTTGCTGTGTGTGACTTGAGAGGAAAACCAGACATTATTTCTCTCTAATCTGCTGAAGTGCATTTAACTTGATTCCCATGTCGATTTTCATTTTGACAAGATAGATGGCAAGAGAAGCACAATTGTATAGATTTGCACATTTATTCCCATTTCCAAGGCATGGGTAGAGAAATATTTCCTGGATCATGACAGAAACTGTCTTGTCAGTCTCTTCCTGTGTATGAAAATGTTCAGAAATCAGGATACAACATTGCAATATTCCATTAACTCACTGGGCTGAGCAGTACTTTGGAGGTGTCAAGGGCAAAGAATTCTAATTCAACTGTCACTAACTTGTTATTCTTATGAATGAGACAAGGCAGGTTAACACTGGGGGTTAATTTTAAAAACTGCCTTCAAGTTCAGGAGGAGTGAAGCACTTAGAAGCAGAGAAGAACTTGTCAGCATCCCTTTCCACCTTCTTACCCATGCAGCTATGTAAGTGAGACAGGCAGGCCACTGCTAGAGCTGACCCTGGGGCCTGATACTATGCAGGATGTTTTTGTCTATGAAATCATATGGATTATATCTTGATGTCTCACATCACATGATTATTTGATTTCCAAGGACACGTTAGCAACCAAAAGAAGAATGTGAGTTCATTTCATGATTACATCTTTTATTATTTAAAAATATTCCACCAAATTATGGGTGCTTTTGTAAAGTGTTTGGATTATTGTGAAATGCATTTTAAAAGAAAAGAAAAATATGAAATTCAAGATTATAATTTTATACTTAGAACAAATAGTTCCATTGTTCTATAGTGGATTTGCAACTTAAATTTCTGAGCTTGTGTAAGTCTCAGCAATATAACCTGTACCTCAAATACCTAGGTGATAAAATCACAAGGAAAAAAAAGACAACTCAAAACAAGAAAACTGCATTTTTTGTAAGTTGCTCAATAATAGATTTTGTTTTTTACAATATCTAAAAATCACAGGCTTATGGTGCATTTTTATAGTAGTATCATGTGCCAGTTTCAGGAATCATCTGATTTAGCTTTTCTATTTCCTAATAAAAACACAGACCCCAGCTATAAATCTAGAAACTCATCTTACTATATATCCTTGGTGAAAAACAGAGCAAAGAGAAAAAATGTGAAAATACATTACAACTCCAAACTTGAACACAAAATTACCAGCCACACACTAAAATTAATTCAACAAATTTTGTACATACTCTCTATATAAAAAACTATAGACAAATTAGCAGATAAATCAAATAATAAGACATAGTGACATGAACTTGACACATTGGTAGGAAGAAAAAACGCATTATTTCTATCTTGTGGTCTCCCTTTTATATGCAAATATAAACACTAGGTTATTTATACTTTGAGGATTTTAAAAGCAGAAAATTGAAGTCCTCTTAAACATTAGAAAATAAATTATGAGGGAAAATTTTATTAAAAATTTGGAATAAATTTAGATTTGCAGACATATTGCAAAGTATAGTTTTCCTGTAATATATATTTAACTAAACATTTTATTAATAACTATCAATTCAAATAAAGTTTTCAAGTTTTCCACCAGTTCTTTTCTTGTTCTAGGGTTGAATCTAGAGGACATCACTACATTTAGAACATAAATAACTCTAATTAAAAACTTCCTTCCTCAAATGATAATCCTTGGTAAAATGCTTAAAATTGGGCTCGGGGGTCACGCAGCTGTTTCAAATGATCCTTTTGCCAATTATTTGACCCTTTATACACTAACCATGTGAGTTAACCTTTCAAGGTCACAGAAAATAAGTTGTGAAATAAAAATAACAATATTAGCAACTTCTTAGTTGTTATAAATAATGTAATGTAGTAAAAATGATTATCTGCAATCTGACTCTATCATGTACAGATTGGCAGAAAACCTTGTATTTGATTTTATTGATCCCTTTAAAAGTAGAAATGAAATTATTTCAGAGGCCTACACATATGCAAAACAGAGGCCTATTTTTCATTTTTAAATTAACATGAATTCAAGCTGGAATTCAATTTTAAAAAATAATTTGGAGACCTAGGTCTTAAGGGACTAGCAAAAAGCAGGTAGGATATAGAGAGAGGATGGCAGGCATTTTAAGTGTCTATGTAAATGGTGAAGAAAGGGTGGTAGATGTAATGATGATATCAGAAAGTTTCACATAAATAAATAGTCAGAGAGCAGGCTCCCTGTGGCTCAAGTGGTAGGTTGCTAGCGTTGAGTTGAAGAGCTGAGGGACAGCATCCAGGCCCACAGTTCAGCACCCAGGACCAACAACAACAAAAATAGTCAGGGATACCTACAGAGGAAACTGGGCACCAGTATTGATGGAACTTGAGTGTTCTGTTTGATTATGAGAATCTGATTTGATTTTGTAGGCACAGGTATACATTGAAAATTTGATCCCTGAAATCCACAATTTCACAAATTAGAATGGTATATGCTTTGTTGTTGTTGTTTTAATGTACTGTGTGATTTTTTTGTTTCCTTTGTATATTCTTCCCCTTATGGTCACTGTATTTGATTTTAGTACCCTGCATCTTGTATTTTTTCTAATTTAGGGAGGACACAGGTTGAACCACCATAACAATGATACCCACAAGACGTTTGGAAATGACTTTACAACTTCGGGGAGGAGAGAGAAGTGAGGGAAATGGGGAAGGGAAGGCATAGTGAGAGAGTAACAAGAACAGGGGTAACAATGCTCCAAAAGAAATGTACTCATTGCCTTACTCATGTAACTGTAACCCCTCTGTACAGCATCTTTACAATAAAATATTTTTAAAAAAGAATCACATTATATCATTAGTAAAATGCCAGAAATGTTTAGACTGGGTTTCAAGGTAACTGGACATGTGGACAGGTACTCAATTTGCACTCAAATTTGTAACATTGGATGGGGATTTTAAAAGTAATTTTTATACCCAATGCAATAACTATAGGGGCCACTTTGAGTTCTGTTTTTATTTTGAAATCATGTGTGTTTAAAAACAGATAAGGATTACCATAAAACATTAATGACATGTTTAATATGACAGATGTTTTTTCTTTCCTTTGAGATTAATATAAGAAGTGTTTTCCAATATTGAATTGATATTGTTTCAATCATGACATCTTCATTTATTATTTTAGGTGAAGCAGCAGATATTATATATTGTTCAAGACATATTTCTGGATAGGTTTTAATATTAGAACAACAATACAAAACACTAAGAGGAAATTATAAGGAGAATTTTTTCATTATGGTATCAAATATTTCATGTTCTGTATCTGGGTTGTGTCATATACGCATTCATTATTTTAAAGAGTCTCAAGTCTTCTGGGTTTTATCTCATTTGTTGCCAAATAGAAATAATAACACATAATGCCAGTTTCTCAAACAATAATTGTCAAACTTTGAATGGAAGAATACTTTAAAACATTCAAATATTTACCATAATTCCAGTCATCACTTTATGATAGTATTTCACTATTCTAGATTCCCCATGTTTGGGTTCACTACAATTGAATCATTGATATCTGTAAATTTAAGTTTTTAACAATTTTAACTTAAAACTCCATCAGTTTTTCATTGGATAAAGGTAATGACACAATATATTTGCCCTGAAATAAATGAAAATACACTGAATGCAATGTTCTTATATATATTTCTAAATAAAATTGTCATGGAGTTACAAAATAATGAAGGGAGCATTAAACAGGGGATAGAGAAGAAACTAAAATATGATTATTTGAAAAAATATAATTTCTGCTTCTTTCCGTCAATTTAGTATAGTACGTTTCTCCATACCCCAACTTAAAAAATATATCCTTTTTTGATGTCTCATAAACATTCCCTGATGATGTTCACAAATGAGGTAAGGAATTATAAATGAGATAGTAAGCTTGACCTATGAAGAGAATTGAACAGTTCTTTTTAAAAAATGCTTCTGAAGATATAGATTCCTGAGTGAGGAGTTGTCTTTAATTCCCAGAAGTTCAAATCTAGTTATTAGTAAGGAAAGCTAGACCTGATAAATAGATTTGTAGAACCTCCTGGTTTTGGTGAGATTTTTTCGAATGAATAAATGATTAAAATGGCCCAATGAAAATCACATACAAAAGAGTGAAATATAATGACTATCTGATCTGTTAAAAGGAAAAAGCTTTTAAACTAATCGATCTGTTCCACAACAATTTATGTCATAGCCTTTTAAGATGATCCCATCTTAAATGGGGAAGTGACAAAGAAATATATATCTAATACACTAATTCAATGGATAGATTTTCAGGACCCTAAGGAAACACATCTTAGGGCTTTCATTTTTAAAGAAGAACATTCTTTAGGTTTTTGTGGAGATCTTTTTTTTAAAAGTTTTATCCTTGTTTTTCCCCCCACTAAGGAAAATTATACCAATATATTTCTCTTCAAACTTGATGGACAATCATATAGGCATCCTTTAGCCCTATTGCTTCATAGATGGAATCTCTCAAAAGTATTCTCTAATGTGTCACACTAATGTTCATCATCCATCTACTTCACAGGCATATTAGAGGAGTTAACCAATAAGTCTTATAAGCACTTTGCAAATTCAAAGGACAAGTAGGAGTGCTAAGTAAGTTAATGAAAGAAAGAGACTCACCTGATGATCAAATGATTGGAATTTTTAATGGTTTATGTATATCAGAGTTATTTTATTCCATCCTTTACATTAAATTAAGGTCATTTATTAAGTTTTTAAAGCATTCAGGAATATAAGGACTAGGCATTGCATACATCATTTCTAACATTGAAAACGGTTAGAATTGTTTTCAAGGTACAACTGTGTTTCACTATTTCAAATTCACAAGCTGCCATTTTGTTTTAGCCTTTGTGACATCATAGAATATTTCATGGCACCAGGAAAATGAAATATGCAAATTGGTCAGAAAATCAACATGGAAAAACACAACTTCCCATTGACTTCTAAGGGAAGACATATCCATCCTAACTAACTTTTAGGAAGAGACAATTTGTTCTGCTTTGTTTGACATTCGGTCTCAGTTAGGCTTATATCAGAGGAAGAAGACTAATTAGAGCCAGTGGTGATAAGAGATTTGGTGATGTGAAATTATATCCTTTAAAATCTGGAATAAGCCCCCAATCTTTTCCTATGCTATACAAAATAGAATGAATGATTTGACTATGCCTCACTAAACTCTCAGATAACTGGTATCACAGTTCTAAGTAGAGAGAGATGGCAAAATACAGAATAGCTCAATTATCTGGGACAATACAGATGAATCAAACTTTGCTATGTGTATTACTGGTTAACACAGAGTGACATAAGAAAATATCAGAGAATGGGTGGATTGCATATACATATGTATAGTATATATACATGTATAGTATATATACATATATACATATATATACATATATATTCAGTTTGGGAACTAGAAGTCTATGATCAAAGTAGTAGCAAATGTGATTTCTGTTGAGGGTCTTCTTCCTGGCTTTCAAGTGGTCTCTTTGGCAATGCATCTATCTTTACTTCGCCTTGTGTGTGTGTGTGTGTGTGTGTGTGTGTGTGTGTGTGTGTGTGTGTGTTTGGTAAATAGTGATTGGATATGTCTTCTCTTCTTAGGATATCAGTTATTTCTTATTAGAGACCCACAGTTATGAACTAATTTAACACTAATTACCTATATAAATACTGTGAAAGTGCATTCACTTTGAGATAAGTACTTCAACATATATGTTAGGAAGCTACAATTCAGTTCATAATTGTAACATGCTAAGTTATTGATAATCATTCTTTACTTGACTGTTGTAAATACTTGAAGATTCCTATGTATTTGAAGTATGTGGTGCTAAGTGTAAGAGTAAATTTTTCTTTCTCTTGTTTCCATAATCATGCTTATCTCCCTATGTGAGTGAAAATTATATAGTTAAACAACAGATCATCTTCAACATAAAACAAGTTCTTGAGAGGCAAAATATAAAAGGCCCTTATTCTCCTGATAATCAGTCTGAGGAACTGCTCATTAAAAAATATAAATGAAAAGTCATAGTGAGTGTTATTTTTCTCCCTCCAGTAAGCAACAAAGAACAACTGGTTTGCCTGAAATTCAATCAGAGAAAAAAATATTTTAGGATGTAATCCTCAAGTAAAAATGACTTATGTGTGTGTGGCTCACCAGAACCCTCAGTACTGATCTAAATTGCCAAACTCTAGCTACTTGTTTTATACCACCAAAAGTTACATATACATTCTTCACTTTAAACTTGAAGCTAAGAATTTTGTAAGGTAAAGTCTTATACATTAATTATATCATTCCATTATAACATTTTTTAAAGTTTTTCTTTCAATTTGGCATGTCAGTTTATGTGATGCCTTAATCAGTGTCCTTTAATTACTTAAAGGTTTACTGCCTTGGGTACCTTTCAATATTTATAGTTGCAATTATGAAAATTATATTAGCAATCAATAGCCTCCCATTAATTGTTCTAATTAGGAAAAAAGAAATAGAATTTGCAAAATGTAAGATCAAATGCCAATTCTTCCAAGCATAAGGAAATTGATGGAGGAAGCTGCAATGAAGAAAATAGTGAGGGAATTAGGCAATACATAGCTCAGTGTACCTGGAAGACATTACAGTCAGTATTCAGCAGTCCTGTTGGTCTTAGTAGTGATGTTTTAATTTTAAAAGTAATCATCTGTCACTTTAAAATACTGCAAATTAATTTTGCTGTTCTTTTTTTATTAATTAATAAAATATAAATATATTGTTTGAATAGTTAAATAAGCCACTTAACCATAAGTTTTTTGTTTTTTTTTTTTTCAGGCAGGAAAAGAAGTTTATTTACCCAACTGCTTCCCCCGCCATGCCTGGTGGAGAGGCATGGCTGAAAAAGGAAAAAGGGGACGACCCACCCCTGGGCCAGAACTTATCTAGGCCAGGGACAGGAAGAGGTGTGGCCAGGGACAGGAAGAGGTGTGGCCAGGGACAGGAAGAGGTGTGGCCACACTGGATCCAGGTGCGACCTCAGAGTCTGGGACCTTCCTAAGGACAGATAGGAGGCATGTGACCAGAGGTGGCCCAGGATGTGACCTAGCAGGAGGGGAAGGTGACTGCTTCCAGGTTTGCCAGTTACCTATATAACAGATTCTGGGAAGAAACTTAGCCAAGAGGAGGGAGGTGTCCCTGTGCAGACCTTACATTCCAGCTTTTTGATAATTATGAAAAAGGGCAGATATTCTCTCTGGCTACTTCCTTCTTGCAAGAGATGTCAACAGCAGGGGTAAAAGGCTGAGATGTGGTCCCATCTGGGAGAAGGCAGTAGGCAGCAGCTGTCACTTGGTGGGCATGAATCCTTAGATGACGTCTGGAGGAGACAAGTCTCCTGGATGAAGTCTGGAGAAATCTCTTGAGGCATTAACAGACTGAAAAAAAATTACTAAAGAGCAAATAAATGGCAAGAGGAAAGACTTGGGGCTGAAAATGTTGGTAGAAATATCCCTAGCTACTTCTGACATCTGGTGACTAGGTAGAGGAGAAGTCAGGTAACAAAGGCAAGAATATAAATTCCTGTCCAGTTAAAAGGTAGACAGGTATGGACATTAGATGGGCAGGCTTCTTACTTCTATTGACCTCCTGGCTCTGGTTAATTTTGAAAGGGCAGACACAAAGTGGCTGATGTGACATCAGCTCCTCTTACTCCTCCCTATTGTCCCTTGTTCCTCAGACTGGCTGAATCTAAGTGCTCGTTGCTGAGATGGCTTGTCCCAGTTGGTATTCAAGGAGGTTTGAACTCAAGGCCTGGGCACTATCCCTGAGCACTTCTGCTCAAGGCTTGTGCTCTACCACATTGAGTTACAGTACCACTTCCAGTGTTTGTTGGTTAATTAGAGATAAGAGTCTTGAGCCATGCTTTCAGCCTGGCTCTCTGCAGGCTGAAAAATCCCTAATGTCTTGGGGATAATGACATTAGGGATTTTTCAGCCTGGGCTGGCTTTGAACTGCAATCTTTTCCACAAAAGCCTTTATTATTTTCAATTAGAACAACAAGAAGATCAAGTAGAATAAGTAGAGTTTACCTGGTTCTTATCAAGAATTGAACAACAAATATTCTGAAATGACAAAACTCATTAGATGTTATTAACTGTAAGTTTGGTCTTAGATTTTATATGTATATTTAGCACTCTATAGTTATTCAATGTTTATAAAAATGTAAGAATGTGGGCTGGGAATTTGGCTCAGTGGTAGAGTGCTTGCCTTGCATGCATGAGGCCTTGGGTTTGATTCTTCAGCACCACATAAGCAGAAAAAAACAGAAGTGGTGCTGTGGCTCAGGTGGTAAAGTGCTAGCTTTGAGCTGAAGAGCCAAGGGACAGCGCCCAGGCCCAGAGTTCAGGCACTATGACTGACCAAAAAAACCAACCAATCAAACAACAAAATTCCTAAGAATGTGTTAAATATCACCAAATGTGGGTCATTTTGATTTTTATTATCTGAATGGAATTATTTTAAAACTTCACTGACTTCTGCTCATGAGAGAGAGAGACTAAACAAATTTAGGAACTAATTTTCCATTTCTTATTATTTATACTCCAAATTTAATGCTTTACTGAGACTTTTCTACCAAGATTGTGTTAAAGAATGCGGAAATTTTAGTAAATTCAGCACAAGTTGGAAGATAGAGCAGCATTAAAAGTGCAGTGACTTGAGATTTTAAATATTCATTGTCTATGTTTATTTCAGCATTATTTACTATAACTAAGATATGGAACCAACCCAAATGCCCCTCATTAGATGAATGGATCAAGAAAATGTGGTGTATATACACAATGAAATTCTATGCCTCCATCAGAAAGAATGACATTGCCCCATTTGTTAGGAAATGGAAAGGCTTGGAAAAACTTATATTAAGTGAAGTAAGCCAGGCCCAAAGAAACATAGGTCCCATGGTTTCCCTTATTTGCAATATCTAGTATATGTCGAGTCAAGCAGAAAAGGTCAGTTAAGGTGATGTTAGGGAAATGAACCATAAGATATGTATTCAAATGTTTATTTTTCTTTCTTGTGATTGTTTCTAACACATTTATAAGATTATTTCTTTGTTGCTTTGTATGTCCCTCCCCCACAGTATAACCCCTGCTTTCATTGTATTTGATGCCAGTATAATTTGTGGAGGGGAAGGGGGAAAACAAATCGTTTAAATAGGGATACAGGTGGACCCATTGCAACAATGATATGTACAAGTTGTTATGTCGAAAATGAACTTTACAACTTTGGTGCTGGAGTGGGGGGGGAGGATTGAGTGAAGGGGCGGGGAGAGGATGGGAAGGGATGGGAAGGGGAAACAAAGGAGGAGGCTACAATGCTTGATAAGAAATGTACTCATTATCTTTCCCATGTAATTGTAACTCCTCTGTACAGTAATTTCACAATTAAAAAAAAATTTGTTTGGCTGATGTATGAGTGTGGTGGGTTTATTTCTGACTTTCCTCTGGAACCTATGGAGGTACCTTTTTAAGAATAAATATCTTTTCAAATCATTCGAGGTTGGGGACAAAATTCAATCTGTAGGTGAGTATCCTCATTGGGGAAGAGGAGACAGTAAAGAAGAGAGGAGAATAATCTCAAGGTTACTCTCTTGAAGGAATTTGTAAATTAGTAAAATATTGTCATCAAATATGTGTCAAAATTTAATTCACCAACTGAAAATACCATTTGTATAAGCCTTTTTTAAGTCCTAGGAATATATACAGTACTTTCACATAGAAAATTGTCTCTGCATCTTTATGTCTAAAAGAAAATCCTTTCTAAAGCACAAGAAGCCATTCTATTTGTAATTTATGTATTTATATTTTAGTTCATATTTTAATACTATATACTCTGCTATTATCAATGCTGTATTTGCTTGATTTCAAAATGAATAAAACATATTATCTTGTGAGTATCACTCTTGCATTGGTTTCTTTCTTTTCCCTTTGTCTCATTATTTTGTTGTTCCCCTTACCTTCCCTAATTCAGATAAATATATAGACAATACACATGATACCAGGATCAAATACAGTGACAACAGGGGATAAACTATAGGTGTGTGTGAGGGGGAGGAGGAGAACACAAAAGAAAAGAGAAAAAAACAACTACAAAGAAGAACCTCTTGTGTCCATGTCTATTTTAGAAATGATCTGTATAAATTGGGTAGGAGGGACAAGAGGGAAGAGAAAGTGGGAGAAAAATGATGGAGAGGGTAGCAAATTCAACAAAAATGTACCCACTACCTTACTTATATAACTGTAACCCCTCTATGCATCACTTAGACAATAAAATTACAATAATTTTTTAAATGAGTAAAAAGGCAAGTGGGTAAAATTTTTTACAGTAATAATGTGAGTTTTTTTGCCTTATATATTTCCAAATATGGTTTTCAACACTTTTTTTCATTCATGTCTTTGCTTTGCTCCAAGATCCAACCTAGATTATCATATTGCATTTGAAAACATACCTTTTACATCCTTTTGAGATTAACCATTTTCCTTCTTCTTTTTATGCCTTTAAAACCTTTGCCTGGGGTAAGAGACAGAATTCATGCCCTGTTCTCTAATTTGGACTTTGTCCACCAGAGGTAATCTAAGATGGACAGATACACAGATGGATAAGGATGCAGGGATGCAGATGGGTAGGTAAATAATAGTTACTACAAATATGCACAAAACATAAACCAGAGATTCAAAAGAAGAAAGGGAGGAAAGAAGGAAGAGATTGAAATCTCTCTATCTATCAATATCTCTCTCTTTCTATCAATAGAGAGAGTAAGAAAGAGAGAAAGAGAGTGAGAGAGGGGGGAGGTATGAAGGACTGGCTTCTGTAATACCTCCAGGAATTACCATAGATTTATGGAGGTTCTATTTTGCAACCCAAATGAATATAGTCCTAGAAAGAAATGTAAATAAATATAAATAGAATACAAAATAAAAAGAAAGAAAAAGAAAGTCATTACCCACCAAATATATTTGGCCCTTCTTACAATACCTTCCATTTCGAACACATTTTTAAAGGAGCTTATACAGTCATGTTATTATACTCTTATAAAGGGTCACATCTCAAGGTTAATTTTTTTCTCTGCTTTGCCAAATGGCTCCTTGAATTTCTGGCATTGACTTCTCAGTGGGCCACTAAATAATGAATAGAGAATTAAATAAATAAATAATAAAACCCCTGGGATAATATTTCTGTTCTAAGAAGAAATAACTCACATTGTTTTATAATTTATTCTTTTCAGATATAAGTAACACAAAAACAAAAACTTTTTTGTTTTTAATTTTTGCTTTGTTTTTTACCATATTAGGACATTAATTTGACTTCATATGTTAGAAAATTAGTATGATTAGGAAACATAAATACATGTATGATTTCAGAGATGATTGTTGTGAGACACCAAACTTAACAATTTTCCTTGCATTCAATCCCTTGAAAGCAATGGGATATCAAGACTTGCTTGATGTCAGAATAAGTAAAAGCAATCATTATGTACCACATTAAAAAAAACAGGTTGCTGTAATATCTTGTACCATATATAGATGTCTCAGATCTCAGAACTACAGAAGGTCAGAAACTGAAAATTGTTTTGCGTGATAGTTTAAGTGAGTGTCTTAAGGTTATAAAGGTATAATGCTGTCATTTTTCAACTTTTAGAGCTATAACTATCATGAAAATCAAAGTAGAGATGATAGTTAAAATATGACTTACTCTTTGCATTAAAAACTGAAAAAGCCCTTGCATCTTTCCCTTTGTCCCTTGCCCCTTTTCTTTCTCTCCTTTTCCTTGCCTTTTCCCTTCCCTTTTCCCTTGCACCAGATGTATTCTCCATCCTGTGCAGGATGGCAGTATGCTCCCCTGCCCCCATAAACTCTTTTCTGCCTAGAAGAACTGAAGAAAAAAATAAGTTTGCAATGTAAATTAACTTTGTAATTTTTTAAATGAAATAAACTTTAACATTTTTTTCCTATAGATACATATTCATATAAATTTCTCATTTTGAAGGGCGCCAGTGGCTCACGCCTGTAATCCTAACTACTCAGGTTGGGATCATGGTTCAAAGCCATTCCAGCTTTGAGACTCTTATCTCTCCAATTTACCACCAGAAAACCGGAAGTGGTGCTCTGGTTCAAATAGTAGAGCTCTCAGCCCGCCTTGAGCTAAAGAGCTGAGGGACAGTGCCCAGGCCCAGAGTTCAAACCCCACAACTGACAAAAAAAACAAACAAACAATTCTCTTATCATGCATTATAAATTCATATTGGTTATAGAGAATTACGATTAAGAGTAGCAGAATAGCATATATTAGAGCATGATTATAAACATACTAAGGATATAATGTTTATAAAAGATAATTTTAAGTAACCCTAGAATTAAAATATATTCTAAATATATTCTAAATCCTTATAATAAACATATATCAATTGAGTTAATATCATGTAAGTATGCTATCACTATTTTAAATATCTATTATATAGACTTCTAAAAATGTAGCTCTTTTTAAGAGTGGTGTACATAAGGCAAACTGTAAAATACAGAGCTCTTTTCCATTAGAATGGAGTTCTCAGTAAATCCTGAGTTAAAGCAATCAACACACTAGAACTTGGGAATTTTGCTTTTGGAAAATTAATCATAAAGAAATCCAAAACAATGACTGGGGGCTAAAGACCTTCTAAATAGTAAATAAATATAATGTGTCACTTTATATATAAATTTATATAAAATTATATGTAATAAGATATAACACAGGATAAAATGTATCTCAAAGACTTCAAAGACATGACAGGATTCTTGTGGCATAACACATAACAAAGCCACTGGAAAATTAAAGTTGCATGGACACTATGTCATGAAAACAACATTCTGGTAAAGATGAAATTAGAATTAGTGAATTCGCAATTCTGATGATGGAATTTCAAGTTTTAAAACTTTAGAAAATTTTAATTTTAATTGTTCAACCTTTTTAATAATTTGGCCTATTAAATAAAATTCAAAATGGCCTGGGAAAATAGGCTTTCATGCAAAGAAATCCATGGAGACTTAGTGGAGAGGGAGCAATATGGGTAAAGATGGCTCATTTTCACACTAAGTAAACACACCTCTGAAGCCTTGCTGTAAATTCCCTTGAGAATTGTCCTTACCCAGGAAAGATACTTTCACTGTGTAAAACAAGGTTGTAGTGCACTTTAAATTCAAAGTTCTTCAAAAAATAAGACAACAAAATTTGTGAATTGACCTTCAATTACCAAATAATAATTCTCTGAAAAAGATAATTTGGGGTCAAAATATTTTGGGAGAAAGTACCTTCCACAATGAAAGAAGGTATGGGGTTTACACTTTTCTTTTTGTAATACTTTCCACAATGCCTTTGCACACGAAGCACTGAAAGACAGAAGAAAAAAAAATCTGATTGGATACTTCAAGTCAATGATTTCACATTTCTAAGTGGCTCACAAAAGAAAAAAACAAAAACAATATCCTTATTAACATGAGATAGTGAGGACTTCTCTTATTACATAAGCCAAAAAATTTCGGGATCAGAAAAGAACTGAACAAATGGAAAAGGTCAGAAAACAATGTTCTTAGAAGCCCTAGCTAAGCTTATTGGATTCAGCAGTGGAGGAAGGCCAAAACTATTTGATGTAGATTGTCTTAATATTTTTGCTACCTAAAGTGATTTTACAGAGCTGATTTGGCTCACTACAATGCAGAACAGATTGAATGAAGACATGGAAATAAATTCCACATCCAAATGAGGCAACTGAAAAGAGTTTTAAAAGAGAAACTATGAAGATGTAGCAGTGGGGAGTCCTTATAGTCCTTTAGGTTCACTAGTCTTGAAGCCAAGAAGCAGTGATTAATTGGAAATCAGGCAAGCGGTATCTAAGAGGAGGACATAGAAGCATTGTCCTTTGTAACAGACACTGTCATCCAAGGTACTGGTGGTCTAACCCCGATCTCCTCTATACATCTTGTTGAACAAATGCAAGACCAAGGGAAAAATAATTTGTTGAACTAATTTTACAAAGAATAACTTAACTGTTCCTGATATGATAACTAAAGAGAGTCTTAAGAGCAAAGATAAAAGTGGAATAGGCTGGTTCCTTCTAAGCCTCTTGTTAGCAAAATACATCTCTGAGGTTAGAAGTGCTTGAACCAAAAACTGGTGTAGTACTTATTTTTGTAGGCACTTTAGATACAAGAATACTTTCAAGGTTAAAAAAAAGAAAAAAATAGTATAGCCAAACATTTGTGATCACAGTTTCTTGACCATATTTTTAGAGCCAAAGTTTTACATTAGAGTTTGTCATAATTAACATAGACGCTGGGTTTTCATAGCAACCAAATGCAACAGGAAAGTATAATGGACTCGCTTGGACAAGTAAACAGCATGAGAGGAAAAAAAATGGCAAACAATATTTAGTGAATTACTTTGACTAAGGATGCCAGAACAAAGAAGGTAAAATATAATTCCAAATCAATTGACTTAAAGGTATGAAGAAAGGAGTAGAGAAGAGAGATGAGAGAAAACAGAGAGGATTGCTTTCTCCCCAGTGGAGTAATGGGTTCTTGATCTTGTTTCTTCTGTCTACCTTCACAAGCTGTCAAGAGTTGGCTCAGGACTGGAGTATCCACTTCAGACAAAAAGAACTCACAGAAGAAAGATAATATTTGTAGCAGACATAGGTGATTTATAACCTTAGACAATTTACTTAAATCTGTTCAAAATTCTCCCTTACCCCAAACTGCCCTCTTAGAACAACTTCGTTTGCTTTTCCCAAGACTGCCCCTCATTAACTGCTTAAAATTTTGAGTTCATATTCATACTTGCTAGAGATTGCTGTTTGGTTATGTTATTGTGTGTGTGTATGTTTTTTTGTTTTTTTAAAAACTGAACTTCAAAAGGTTGTGTAAGTTGTTACAATTTAATATGTCCATCTAATTTTCCAATGCTCCTGGATCTCAATCACTCCTTCTGTCATTCTCAACCAACCCCTTCTTTCATTTCAGATTTACCACTTCCTTTATCTCATGTGTACATTGAGTATTCTAGCTGTATTTGCCCCTTGTTGCATTTTTCATTCATTCCATGTCTTTCCTATTATCCCCCTCTGGTTTCAACTTCCTGATAGTCATTCTGTTAAACTGTCTATTAATACTTTGAAAGGTTTATTCCATAGAGTTTCAATCCTGCAAATACTTGAACTGATACAAACTTATATTTCCACAATTCATTCTTCTGCAATAACAATTTGCAAGACTGGTGACTTGAAACACATGGACATGATTTTATTTTCATCCATTTGGAAGATTAATCTTTAGTCAACAAGAAAGTTCAAAAACAGCTTAGGATGTAAAGCATTCATAACCACCAATTTTTATAAATGGCTTTGCAGAATGTTGCATGATTATTTTATTTTAGATGGGATAATACTTTCTACTACCTCTAAGTTTTGGAAAAAGAAGAAAAGTAAAACTGATTGCTATGGAGAAATATGATAGATATAGAAGACAGGTTTTATGTTTGTCATATCTGTCATGCTTACCCATATTCAAGACTTCAAGTCATATTTTGTACTGTGTTAGTCAGATAGGGAAAACATAAAACAACATATGATAAGGTAACTATTTGTGACTTTTTAAAATGTACCTTATTAAGTGATGAAATTTACTTTATTAACTAACATTTGGGTTTGAAATATGGGAGGCTAATCTATTTAACACATTTCTGGGAGGCACCTACTGCACAACACAGATGGTAGGTGGGACTATTTCTACACTTTAATGAATGGTTGAACCTGTTTGGCATTAGTGCTGGGTAAATAAATCAACTCTATTGTAGTTTGCCCCCTACACTTGAAAAACTTGTAATGGCACTATTAGTATCATCTAGTTGTTAAATGTTATTTTGGCGAATGTGATTTTAAAAGGTTCATTTGAAAAGGAATACACTTTCAGGAGATTAAATGAAGGTTATCATTGGTTTAAGAATGACAACATTTTTTAAATTGTTCTGCAATTTTTATTCTTTTTTTCCCACCCCCATCCGCCCACCAAAGTTGTAATGTTCATTTTTCGACATAATGACTTGTACAGCTCATTGTTGCAATGGGTCCACCTGTATCCCTATTTAAATGATTTGTTTTTTCCCTTCCCCTCTACAAATTATACCAACATTAAATATAGTGAAAGCAGGGGTTATTCTGTGGGGAAGGGACATACAAAGCAACAAATAAATCATCTTATAAATATGTTAGAAACAATCGACATTTTCTTTTAACCACAGAACCAAGTTTTATTGAAGTACGAGTGTTTTGAAGCACTAATGAGCTCCTCAGTTAGAGTTTTTTCTGAATTTCATTTGACCTCTAGGGCAAGTTTTCCTGACCTTGGTAGATCAATTATGGATCTATCATTCCAAGAACTATTTTTTGACCTACTTGATGCTGGACTGAAATAGTTCATTAATCATTAGGGGAGGAGTATTAAAGAAATCTTGTGACACTTTTTGATGTTGTTCACTCATATATGCTGGTCATCTGTAAATTGAAAGGTTGAATTACAATTTTGTGATCTCATCTTTCATTTTAAGTTGCCGTTGAATTTCAACATTGCTTACTGCTAATTCCTGCTTCTCAAACAATTGGGGCCCTGAAATATTATAGGAAATGGGAAATTGATGTGGGTCTTCAACTACTTTCAGTTGGCATGGGGCATGAGCCTACATGAGATGTCTTGCCCCTGTTATCTGATGATGTGGGTAACTGGGACCTGGGATCCTAGACCATGAATGACCCATGGGTCCTGCAGAAGTAGAATATCTTTTGGAGATCATATCAGCAAAATTTGCATATAAGGAGTAGTAATGCTTCAAAAATATGGAGAAAAACAGTTTAGGACCAATGAGTTAAAACAATAAACAGAGCAGCAGAGTAAAATCCTTATAGATTAGAGGAAAACAACACTGTTTTCTTTTATCATGTGAAAAAGACCAAGAACACAAAAGGTATCATAGGTTTATATTGAAGACATTGCATTGGTACTTTTTAATTTTTAATATACAATCTAAATCTAATTCTTCATATTCTAACTATTTATTAGAATATAATAAATATCAATTTATTTGTCAAATTATCAATTTATTAATTCTAATAAGTTGCACTGTGTGAAATATAAAATCAGTATTTATTCATAATCAGGGCACATGTTTTGCATTGTTCTGTTGTTAGGATATCAAAGGCAACTCTGTTTTAAAGTATTATACCATTATCTCTACCTCAGTCTTTGGTAGAGTTAGACCTAAAGCTTTACCATTTGTAGTTTTATAGCCTGGAGACAAGAGGAAACAAAGTGATTAAAACATTAACAATGTAAGGCACAATAAAGACGAGGAACATATGGACTTCTCCCGGAGCTATGGAAATATTTGGTGATAGAAAGGCAGTAGTGTAAGTTCCTGCGTGGTTGGAAGGTAGACAGGCCTGGATATTAAGTAATCATGCATATGAACCATTCTTTTCCCCTTCTTGGTTTTATCTACTTTTGAAATGGTAGGTATAATAAACAATTATCTTTTGATAAAATACCTTCTAGTCTGAACAGTTCTATCTGAACTGTTCCTCTCTCTATGGTCCCTTATAACTAAGATTAATTTTGTTCCAGTAAGATGGTCATGCTGGCAGGGTAAGATGTTCTGGTTGGTCTGTTCCTACACTGAAGAAGGGTAACAGGTCAGGTAGACATTTGTGCCAGTAAGACCTCATTTGGGAAAATTTAAGCTGCAGAAAGGTTAGAAGTAGCTCTTAAGCAAGACTTACTTTGAATCCATTAGCTCTACAAAGCTAACTCAGTTGGATAAATAAGTACTTGAAAGAGCCACCACCTTTGGACCTAGCTATAAATGCTTCAAAGTATGATAAAATCTAAAATGAAAAAGACTTAAAATAGGCATTGATTTAAAAAATGTAAATATTAGCAATTGACAGAACAATCTAATTTTTTCCCACTGTACACAGAGTTTTAGGGAAATAAGATCAATAACATTGTTAGGACCAATAATGTTTCCTTGTTGCAAATAGGCATTCATGGATATAAGCTGTATAAAGATTGTATCATTAACTACTTAAATTTAGAGGATACTACACAGTAGTATCTGGGATGCCTTATATAATTGGGGAAAAGGAAATATATTAAAAATACAATTAGCATTACATCACTACTTATTTCATCACATTCACCAAGCGGCTATTTTAAAGAATTGTTATAAATAGACACTTAAATGAATTCAGCTAAGAGTTTTAAATGCAGTCAGCAGCTTGACAAGATCAACAGTACAAAAACAACTATTTTGATAAACTAAAATATTTTCTTTTGATTACTTTTTCAATGTCATAAAAATACAAAACAGCACTTGCTTCAAAAGCACATATACCAAAATTACAACAATACAACAATGAACATGGCACTTGTGCAACGATGCTTGAAAATTTGTGAAGTGTTCCACATTTTTCATACTTCAATTGCAAGACATGAAAAACAGTAATTAAAAAGTTGACTACAAAAATAAGGGCATCAGCTGGGCACCAGTGGCTCTTACCTGTAATCCTAGCTACTGATGAGGCTGAGATCTGAGGATCATGGTTCAAAACCAGCCTGGGCAGGAAACTCCATGAGACTCTTATCTCCAATAAACCACTAGAAAACAGGAAGTGGTACTGTGGCTCAAAGCTAGAGTGTTCTCCTTGAGCTGAAGACAGCAGGGAAAGCAGCCAGGCCTAGAATTCGAGCCCCATGGCGGACCAAAAAAAAAAAAAGGCATCAAAAAATATGATATATTATATTACATACATATATTATATAATGGAATTCTATACTTCCATCAGAAAGAATGACACCACCCCATTTGTTAAGAAATGGACAGACTTAGGAAAAAAACATTAAGGGAAGTAAGCAAGTCTCAAAGAAATTTAGGGTCCATGGTTTCCCTTATTTGCAATGATTAGTATACATATAGGATAATCTTAATGAGCTGAAAAGTTCTAAAGCTATGTACATTTGCCCATATAAGATGATACTAAGTGAAATGAACCCCAAGGTATGGACACAAGAGATCTAAGTTTGTTGTTATTGTTTTAAATGTACTATGTTATTTTTTTGTTTCCTTTGTATGTTCTTCCCCCCTATGGTGTATCTCCTGTTGTCACTGTACTTGATTTTGGTACCCTGCATCTTGTATATACATTTGTCTAATCTGGGGAGGTGAAGGGGAATAACAAAACCCGGAAACAATGACACAGGATGAGCCATTGCAACAAGAATACCCACAGGACAGGATATTGGAAACAAATTTTACTTCAGGCAGGGGTTGGGGTGGGGTATGGGGGGAGGAGGTTAGGAGGTGGGGGAGGGATGGGATAGTGGGAAAACAACAAGGGAAGGGGTAACAATGATGGACAAGTAATATACTCATTGCCTTACTCATGTAACTGTAACCTCTCTGTGCAGCATCGTTACAATAAAATTAAATTTAAAAATACAAGTATAATAGAACACTTAATTCATAGAATTAAAAGTTAGCTTGGAATCAGTGTATTAAATATTGATCTTAGAAAGTCTTTATATTGCATAACCTTTACAGAACTTTTGAAATTAGACAAAATTGTCATTTTATCCCAAAGGAAAAAAAAATCATAAGGACCCAGAAAAAAATAGGAATCTGAAACTGTTTCTATAGTGAATGCAATCTGAAAGGACACATTTAATAATAATATATATTATAAAAATGTAGAATTTGAAATACTATATGTAGGAAAGAATGAATTAGATTATAGACATTATACAAACAACCAAATTCCAAGATTCCTTTTTCATCTTCACAGTTAAAATAATCCTTCACAAAATTAATATGAGACTGAATTAATTCTTGGATACCTGAATTTTAAGATATGCATGATATAACCACTGTGTGTGTGTGTGTGTGTGTGTGTGTGTGTGTGTGTGTGTGTGTGTGTGTGTGTGTGGTGTGTACTGGTAATGGTGTTTGAAGTCTGGACCTCCATATTTTCAATTTTTTTTTTCACTCAAGCCCAGAGTCTTTCACTTGATCAATTCCTCCATTTCTAGCTTTTTGATGATAATTGGAGATGAGCATCTCGTGGATTTTCTGCCCAGTTTGGCTTCAAACTGCAGTCCTCAGATTTCAGCCTCCTGAGTAGCTAGTATGAGCCACTAACAAATGACCTAAAATAACTTTTTTTTGTAAAAACAATACACCTTTCATATTTTCATTTTACAATAGCATTATGAATGATCCTGAAGATTCATACATACACATACACACACACTCATAATGATACATATTTACAAAAAAATGTTGTAGTTTAAGCCTGCCAACACTTGTGTGCATAAAGGACTGAGCTAAAGAAAATAGAAATCAACCATAATAGTTTTTTTTTATTCCAGAGGCACATAAATTTTGCCTAATTCTTGACACTGATGTGCAAAAGCAACACCTATAACAAAATATATTAGCTTGCTTTTAGGTAAATGACAATATTTTGAGAGAGGGCCTATTTTTTTCTTTGTCAGTCGTGGGGCTTGAACTCTGGGCCTGAACGCTGTCCCTCAGCTCTTCAGCTTAAGGCTAGTGCTCTACCACTTGAGCTACAGCGCTACTTTCAGGTTAACAACAATATTTTCTATGAGGTACAAGATGATGCAGACTCTATGTGTGCTGCCTTAGTGTCATCATGGCTTCCTAACATCATCATCATAGCTGCTACCATGGCAGCTTGCTCATGGCATGGCATATTCTGCCTCTTTCTGCTCACTCCATGAGAGTGTTTCGCCAAAGGGCTATTAAATGGAATAGATAATTTATGTTGCACACAACAAAAAAAAAGCACAAAGCAGACACAAAACACAAAAAACAGGAAAAAATAAAAATTTCCTTTCGATCTCTTATTCAGTTCACTAGAAGTTAAAGACAGTAGGCCTAATTTAAGAAGACCTCCTGAACCAACTGCCACGTACTTCAATGTTGATAGCCCAATGTTGAAAGCCATAGTTGGTCTGGACTTTAATCAGCAACACAAAAGTATCTACAATGGAAAACTTTCCCTTGGGGCAGAAGACAAAATATAAAAAGTTGGTTCAGAAAGTTGGAGCCATAGCAGCACAGAATAAGAGGTTTTCAGAGGAAAGTAAGTAAAAAAATGATTTAGTTTCTCAGAAAAGAAGAAAGTATCTGTTGGACTTGGATGGAATTGAAAATGCGGTGGTCTCCCTAGAAACAAATCATGAACAATTTTCAACAATTGAGACATCTATCTTCTGATAACATGGATGGATGAATTAACTTATATTAACAGTGATAGAAAGAGGGAAGAAAGATCAGTAACTGTGTAGGGTAGTATAGTGGAACAGAAGAGAGCTGGTAATCAAGAATTTCCTGATGAGGCTATTCTGTCCCCTTCTACAAGTCTAGATTCTGTGAATGGGACATGAAGATGGGACATAGAAGACTCAGACCATTTAAGGAATTAAAGAAGAAAAGATCAAGTGAGAATGCCATTTTGAGGTCAGTTGCCTTCATCTAATGATTTATAATTTGGTACTGACACATTACAAAGAACGTAACCCAGCAGTGCACTTTTAAAAATAAGTGACATGTTCCCCTTGCAAGAAAAATGAAGAGAACTGCAATCACTTTCTGGGAAGAGAAAGTCTTGCTGGAGAGAAAATGAGCCTAGTTGGAGAAAGAGCTCTCTCCATAGCCAATGAGACAGGTGGACTTTTGGGGGACACTTTGAAGCATCCTTCTTGTGCCTCAGAAAGCTAGTGCTGTATGTTTCTATGTTCCTCCCGACATCTCTATTTCTTTCCCTGTGATCTTTCAATCAGTTCTTGTTCTTTTATGCACAAGGGGTTTTAGTAAATAGATTTTAAATGTCCTGAAAAAAGAGCCCTTGAAAAGGCTGGGTAGTAAGCCAGAAACAAAGAAAGGAAATGACATACTAATGCTAAAAGAGTATATTAGGAAAGTTATGACAGTCTTTGCCTTTCTCTCCTAAACCAGATGAGATTACAAAGAGGTATCAAAAAAGCTTGTTATATATCCTCTTTCATTTACAGTACCTACAATCCTTATTTCTAATAGACTGTGTCTGTGTGGCTAACTGTGAGGCTAGCATTGCACTCAGGGAGAGAAATAGATGTGTGTGTATGTGTGTGTGTGTGTGTGTGTGTGTGTGTGTGTGTGTGTTTATGAACCTTCAAACTTTACATGTGTAAGTGGTAATACTTAGTTCTATAGAATGTGACTATATCTGGAAATGGGGTCTTTAAAAGGCAATTAAGGCTAAAGGAAGTTATTGAAGTGGCTATAATTCAATATGATAAATGTCCTTATGAAAGGGAGATGGGAAATATGCACAAAGAGGGAAGATCAACTGAAGAAACTAGAAAACAAACATTTCTAAGCCAAGGAGTAAAACCTCAGGGGAGGGAGGTGGAGTGTTTCCTACACTTTGATGTTAGATTTCTAAAATCCAACATTATAAGGAGACAAATTATTGATTAACCTCAATGTAAATCTACAGTACAACATTATCAAAGACTCAATTCTTATATAGAAAACATATAGCTACTTTTGAATTCATATATGTGAGCAGGGTATGAGACTATATTTCCAGTGTTAATATGAGCCCATTGGAAGCAAGAAAATGTGGTTTCCCTTCAGATCATCTCAATGTTCCATAACTGAAGGGAAGGAAAGGAAGAAAACTAACAAATCCCCAGGACCTGTAGCATGAAATAAACTCAATTTACAAGACAAAATAAGAATCTACTCAGTGATGAACACCTGGAAAATTATAAAGTATTTGTATGAAAAAAGAGCCAGTACAGAAAATCCAGCAAACATAGAGGAAGCCAATGCTAGATAAGTAGGGCATTTCTTGTGTCTTAGATTGCCTTATTTTTCCAGCACAGCCATGAAAGCATTTGAAGGTATGAGGAAGGTGTGAAGGAAAAGTCTTTTTTCTTACACAAATCCGAGAGGAACAGAGGAAGCACTCTTGAATGTTGTAGATCAGAATCTTCATTTAGAAAATATTTGACCTACAATCATTTGTGAAATTACAGATGATAAAGTTTATTATTATTATTTTTTTGGGGGGTCCGGTTGTGGGGCCTGAACTCTGGGCCTGGGCGCTATCCCTCAGCTCTTCAGCTCAAGGCTAGCGCTCTACCACTTGAGCCACAGCACTACTTCCGGCTTTTTTCATTTTGCTTATGTGGTGCTGAGGAATCGAACCCAAGGCCTCAGGCATGCAAGGCAAGCGCTCTACCACTGAACCATCTTCCCAGCCCCAAAGTTTATTATTTTAGAGAAATGTTTGCAAAGAAATAAAATCAAAGTGAAATTGTACCTGGGCACCCAAATTCAGTGAAAATAAAATACCTTTTACTTGTGCTCTGTGGAATCCTGTGTCTGGCACATTAATGATGTGTTAAATGTATTAATGATGTGTGCTTGATGAAAGTCAATGGGAATAAGACCTTAATCTCCTAGCTTGTACCTAGTGTAGGGGGTACAAAGTCTTAGTTCAAATCTCTCGATGGAGTTTTTGGCTGGTCCTGAGAATTAAATTCACAGAAAGCAGATCAATGTGAAGTAACACAAGGTATATCAATTTTATATGAGTCGTTTAAACGAAATAAGCAGGCAAGAAGTGGTAAATTTAAATTCTTCTGCATCACATTGTACAGAAAAAAAAACACATTGTAGATAAGTATGGAAGAGTCACTAAATTATGTTGAGAAACTAAAAAAAAAAAAAGATAAGAATTATTTCAAGAAAGTGATTATACAGAATTTTCTTGGCTCTGACCATGGGAAAATGTTTCTTTTCTCCAGGTTCAGAGAAAGCATCTTTCAGATGGGAGCTTTTAATCTACTGTTTTCAGGGAGGAAAGAAGAGATTTGAATGGTCTTGCATCCACTGTTTTTCAAGTTACTGAAACTAAGTTAGTCTTTATGCCAAAGTGGCATATTATGGGGTAGCATATACTACTAGCCTTCCTTAGAAAATTCTTGAGAATTGAACCAAAAAACATATTAGGCTTTTTCAATATTAGAACTCATGCCAAATCACCATTTCATAAAAATATATAGTCAAAGCCTTTCACAATTCTTTTGAAACATGTAAGTAGAGGTAACTGGGATTTGAAACCTCATTTCCCTTTTCCAAATTAGAGATACTTTCTACCTATTGGTAATTTCCCCCAGGTAGTTTTAAGATGAAAAATGACCAAAAAAAGTCTTCTTAATGAAGAATATTTATTTAAAAAACCTCTTTAGTAATTATCAGTATTTGATAATTTTAATTATTTTAAAACATTTCATATTACACCTAATGTTTACTTAACAATGCACGACTTTCATATCTTATTTAAAGAGAAAAGTAAAATAAATTTTTATTGTGAAAATACTGTACAGAGAGGTTAAAATTACATGGACAAGATAATGAGCACATTTCTTATCAATCATTGTTGCCTCCTCCTTTGTTTCCCCTTCCCATCCTTTCCCATCCTCCTCTCACCACCCCCAATCCTCCTCCTCCCCCCACCAAAGTTGTAAAGTTCATTTTCAACATAATGACTTGTACATCTCATTGTTGCAATGGGTCCACCTGTATCCCTATTTAAACGATTTGTTTTTTCCCTTCCCCTCCACAAACTATACCAACACCAAATACAGTGAAAGCAGGGGTTATACCGTGGGGGAGGGACATACAAAGCAACATAGTAATCATCTTATAAATGTATTAGAAACAATCACATGAAAGAAAAAAAAACATTTGAATACATATCTTAGGGTTCATTTCCCTAACATCAACTTATCTGACCTTTTCTGCTTGACTCAGACATATAGTAGTTATTGCAAATAAGGGAAACCATTGAAACTATGTTTCTTTGGGCCTAGCTTACTTCACTTAATATAATTTTTTCCAAGTGTTTCCATTTCCTAACAAATGGGGCAATGTCATTCTTTCTGATGGAGGCATAGAATTCCATTGTGTATATACCACCATTTTCTTGATTCATTCATCTACTGAGGGGCATCCAGGTTGGTTCCATATCTTAGTTATAGTAAATAATGCTGCAATAAACATAGTCATGCTGGTACTTTTAAGTATTCTCAACTTAATGAAGGAGGAAATTGTATGCAATTAAACATTTAAATCATAGCTTAGATTATCCCTAAAACATGCTGTTGAGGAATGGACACTTGCAGTGAGACAAGAAAAATTGAAAACTTTAAGAAAACATGGAAGGCATCAAAACACTTGATAAAAATACACTAAAATGTTGATAAGGTTATTGAACATGGATAAAACAGGTTAATATATTAGAATATTTTAATATAGTATAATATATATGTCTAAGTATTTAAATATATTTAAATAAATTGAAAATATTTGTATAGTAGAATTAAAGAATATACAAAACATAATAAATGTCCTTATCAATTATTCACATTTAGTAGTAGAGAAGGGATTTTGTGATTTTTTGAAATATCATTTTTTTCATTTTCAAATTCTTTAATAGAAAGCAAGTTTGAGAACATTTACATTTATTTCCATCAAATATATACCCTAGCATCCTATATCAAATATTTCACAATTCTTCAGAAAACATCATTATATAATTATTACAGTTTTATTAATGTAAAATTTAAGACTTTAAAAATGTTATGCAAATTGTTTAAAATCCCACTGTAGAAAATGCCAGATTTAGAGTCTGGATCCATATTTCTACCCCCAGTGGGAAAAGAAATCACATCACCACCTCCTAGAAGCAGCGGGAGATAGAGGCATCAAAAGGCATTTTGCACAGGCTAAGCAAATTGGTCAAGGCCACTTTCACAGAGTGGCGTACTAAAACATGTTTTGATGCTTTGAAAACTTTTGACGGGATATTTTCTCTGTAAGTCCCTGCATAATCAATGGATTATGAGAATTTGGTGTATCCTTTAGAAGACAAGTGAAAAGCAACACAGGGCTGCAGACTTAGGAGGCACTTATTCTACCACAGGAGACAGAGCTCGCCTTGGGGTCTTATTATATTAAAGTGGTTGTACAAATGGGTTGTCTTGAACGAAACAGTTTATGAATACAATGCTTCTTGATAAATGCCACACCTTTCAGCATTCTTACCCACCCCTCCCAATCTACCACTTCTCTCAGTGTTCTTAACTTTGTAGGATATGAATTGAATGATGTTGCCATTTAAAAAAGCCATTTATTAATGCAATATATCTTGATCTGTGTCACCCTTTCAACCTTTCACTCCCCTTTGACACCTTCCCTTATTTTTTTTCTTTATTTGGTGGTACTGTATATACAAAGAATTCTTGGCTGACTTCCTCCTTCTTCCCTTCATTTGTCTACCCTTTTCTCTTGACCCCAGCCTCCCTCTTGCAAGACCCATTTCCCAGTGTTTCTTTTGTTGGATTTTTACTTAGTCTTTCTAGAGAATTATAGTATTTGAACTCTTTTTCTTTTTTTTTTTTTGCAGTCTTGGAGGCTTGAACTCAGGGCTTGGGAACTGTCCCTGAGCCATTCTGCGCTCAAGGCTAGAGAGCCACAGTGCCACTAGGTAGTTTATTGGAGATAAGAGTCTCAAGGCCTTTCCCACCCTTATCTGTCTTTGAACCTTAATCCAAAGACCTCAGCCTCTAGAGGAGTTAGGATTACAGTAGTGAGCCTCAGGCACCTGGAAGTCTTTGAACTCTTTACAGCCTATTATACTTCAGTTAATTCATTTGTAACCATTTACATATCAGCCAAGGTGTTTACTTGTAGATTGATATGTACATTCTATCTACCACAAATGAAGAAAACCATGTCAACTTTGTTTCTCTGGATCTGACAAGCTTCACTTAAAAAGAATTTTTTCCAAGTCCATTTTCATATGAATGACACATTATTCTTTTTAAGGAATGAGTAAAATTCTATTGTGTATATATGCTACATTTTCTTGATCCATTTATCCTTTGAGGAGCATCTGTGGCTGATTCCAAATCTTGGCTATGGTAAATACTCTTGTAATGAACTCGGTTGTCTTTTTTTCCCTTTTTTTAAAATAAGTTTTTTATTGTGAAAATACTGTACAGAGGGATTACAGTTACATGAGCAAGGTAATGAGTACATTTCTTATTAAGCATTGTTGCCTCCTCCTTTGTTTGTCTTATTTGTGCTCTCGTGGATGAAATCACTGGAATGGAATTACTGGGTCATAGGATAATAGTTCTATATACTGCTGTCCAGAGTGGAAACACAAGCTTCCATTCCTTTTGGCCTCATCCTTACCAGCATTTGTCACTGTTAGTTTTCACGACAATGACCATCCTAACTGGGATGAGATAGAATCTCAGTCTCATTTATATTTGCATTTCCTTTATGGCCAGAGATGTTGAAGAGTTCTTCACATGTCTATTGGCCATTTTTAAGTCTTCTAAGTATCTCTTTAAGTCATTAGCCCACTTATTAATTGGGTTGTTTCTTTGAGGGTTTATTTTTTTGAACTCTAAGCATATTCTGGATATTACTGCCCTGCTTAATATGTAATGGGAAAAAAATTCCTCTCCAATTCTGGGAGCTTTTTTTTTTTTAGTTTGTTAGCTATGTTCTTTGATCTGCATAATCCAAAGGTCATTTCTTAATAAAATAACATAATTTAAGGGTATTAAAACATCAGATTTCATCTTCGATCTGATTTTTTTAAATCTTCTTTAGTATCCGGTGCTATGCATAAGGTTATATATGTGTGAACTGTTGCTACGTATATAAATGTGTGGATCATAACAATACAATTAGGACTGAGAAAGCCTTTCAATTGTTGCTTAACAGCAATATAATAAGTGTCTATCAATTTCCTTCATAACTGTTTTTCATATCCAATCTTTTGAGATTTGTACTTAGTTATGAAATTTAACAAGTTATATGTAACAAAAATGTGTTTAAAATTTTCAAGAACAATGACTGAGAAATAGCTATATTCATCAAAATTAAACATTATTATTCATTAGAAAACTTTAAAAATATTAAATAAACTAAATGTCAGTGGGTCAAATCTGTAATCTTAGCTATTTAGGAAGCTGAGATCTGAAGAATGAAGCCAGACTGGGCTCAGAAGTTCACTAGATTTCATCTCAAAACAATAAGAGCAGCAAAAAAAAAAAAAAAAAAAAAAAGTCCTGGCTGAAAGCTTAACTCAAAAGGTAGAAAATAGAAAATTTGACATTAGCAAGAAAGCAGAATGAGCACAAGGTTCAGACTTCAAGTCCTGGAAGCAACAAAGGAAAAAAGTATGTAACACTGATTTGAATTGTGAAATTCTAAGGGATGATATCATATATTATTGTGCAATCTTTATTTATTTTTAGTTTTATTTATTTATTTATTTATTCATTTATTTATTTATTCATTCATTCATTCATTCATTCATTTTTTATTGGTCACGGAGCTTCAACTCTGAGCCTGGTTGCTTCCCTGAGCTCCTAGGCTAACATTTACCACTTGAGCCACAGTGCCACTCCTAGTTTTCTGGTGGTTAATTGGAGATAAAAGTCTCATGGACTTTCCTCATGGCTTAGAATTGTGATCCTCAGATCCCAGCCTCCTGAGTAGCTAGGATTATAGATGTGAACCACCAGTGCCCAGCTTGTAATCTTTTATTTATTTTTTGGGTCCGGTCATGGGTCCTGAACTCTGGGCCTGGGCACTGTCCCTCAGCAATTCACCTCAACCACTTGAGCCACAGCACCATTTCCAGCTTTTTTCTTTTTGCTTATGTGATGCTGAGGAATTGAAGCCAGGGCCTCAGGCATGCAAGGCAAGTGCTCTACCACTGAGCTACCTTCCTAGCCCCCAGCTTGTAATCTTTTATGTATTTTTATTTTATTTTTGTTTTGATTACAGAAGGTGTACAGTTACAAAAGGATGCAAATGAGTCCATTTCTTGCAGAAAATTGTTACTCCTTCCCTCATTTTCTCCCACTTTTTCTCCTCCCTGAACCCATCCCCCTCCCCCAAATTGTGAAGTTCATTTCCAACCATAGTGTCTTGTGAGTATCACTGTTGAATTGGTTCACACTTTGTCCTTTGTTTCACCATTTCTCTGATTCCCTTTCCCATCCCTAAATCAGATAAATTTATACACACTACAAAGGGTACTAAAATAAAAAAAATAGTGACAATAGGGAATAAACAATAAAAAGAAAGAAAAATAAAAAACTTCATATAACACACACACACACACACACACACACACACACACACACACACGAAAAACTCTTGTTTCCATATCTTGTAGTTCATTTTAATTAGCATCATTTTTGTAAGGTCATATGTACATAGATATTGAGCTATTGTGATCTGCTAGAACTATCCTAGACATATACTAGTTGTTACAACTGAGGGGAACCATGTGGCCTATGTTTCTTTGGATCTGGGAGTGCAAGGAAGGGAAAAGAAATGGAGTGAAAAAGGGTGAACAAGTGTAACAGTGGTGCTCACGAGACAAATTAACTACATAACTTGTAGGTGGGGACAGGAGGGAAAAATTGGGAGAGAGCAAAGAAAAGGTGACATTTTTCAAGGAGAAATGTACTCATTCCTTGACTCAAGTAACTGTAACCCCTCTATATATCACCTTTATGATAACAATAAAAATAATTTTAAATACAATTTATCATAGATTACTATGATGTAATAAGTTTAATTATTCCAATATATCATTCTTTGAAACTTTGTGATTAGTGAAGAAAATGCAGAAATGTAAACACTTTTCTAATTTTCATGCACAAAATTTAAGGAGATACCACAAATTCAGTAAACAACCATAATTGTATTTAATACACCACCCCATTTGTTAGGAAATGGAAAGACTTGGAAAAAATCATATTAAGTGAAGTAAGCCAGACCCAGAGAAACATAGGTCCCATGGTTTTCCTTATTTGCGATAAGGAATAAACTTATTAGATGAGCAGAAAAGCTCAAAAGCTATGTATATATGACTGTATGAGATTATACTAAGCCAAATGAACCCCAAAATAGGGACCCATAAGATTTTTTTCTTTGTTGCTGTTGTTTTTAATGCACAATGTGATCTTTCTGTATGTTCTTCCCTCTATCGTTTGACCCTTGTTGTCACTGTATTTGATTCTGGTCCCCTGCATCTTGTACACACATATCTAATTTGAGGAGGGGAAGGTGAATAACAAAATGCTGAAACAAGGAGACAGAATGACCCATTGAAACAATGAGACTCACAAGACTCTATGTTGGAAAAGAATTTTACAACTTCAGAGGGGGAAGGAGTAGAGGAGGTGGGAAGGGATAGTAGGAGGAAAACAATGGAGGGGGAAACAATGCTTGACAAAAAATATACTCATTACCTTACTCATGAAACTGTAACCCCTCTATACAGTATCTTTAAAATAAAATTAAAATTAAAAGAAAGAAAAAATGAAATAAAACTTCAAAAATTTTCAATAAAATTATTTCATATTACTGAATTTTCCTTTGCCTTACAGTCCAATAAGATGCTTGCTCCATTGATTCTTTGTTATAGTTTTCTCCAAATTTAGGTAAAGATTATATACATAAACTTCAACCATGGGAGTGATCTCATAGAAAATCGTGTAAAATATTGTATAGTCCAATGGTACTAGTATAGTTATTTTTATTATAGTAACATGTGAAAAGGTGCTAAACAATATCCTAGCCATTTTAACTGTTCTGAAATTTATGCAGAAATGATGACAATTTCTACAAATTAGTCATTTCCAAATGTTTAGGTATTTTTTCTTTAGTTTCAAAGGAAGTTACTTTTCCAAAGTTACTGTCTACTTGTTTTCAACCCAATATATAAACAAAAATATATTTTTGCTGGGATATGAAATATACATCAGATAGGCTCCATCTTATATGGTACCAGTTATTACAACACCTGAAATTAAATATATTTGTCTGAGCACTTATGCTGTTTGGAAGACAGGTAGATTAAAAGCATGAAAAATTCTACTAGCAACTCTTAGTAGATTCCTACTTGCACTAAAAATCAGTATAGATAAGGAATCATTTTTATTGTATTCTCTAGGAATATCTGTTTCAAATAAATCACAAATTGCTTTGAGAAGTAAAGCCTATGCAGAGTATGTATTGCCTTATGTTTAATAATAAATTACATCTAGAAAGAAAATGTAAATCATAATCAAATAGAGGAAGAACAATTCAGATCAGAAGCATGTAGTATTTATAGAAATTATGTTAGAAAATGGTTGCCATTTCAGAGATCAAGTTAATGAAAGGAACATTAGTTCTCTTTCTAATGCATCAGTTTTATTATGTTACAACTTGTGCAGCTGATTTGTGGTATTACTAATATAGCTTTTAAGAACATTGTAATGAGAAGATCTTTTATTTCTTAAAGAACAAGGAATAATAAAAACTGATATAAATAAATGGTTTAGCTATAATCTGCATTGTGGTGAGATACTTTGATGAAAAGTTTCTGCAGTAAGAACATCAGATCTGCCTGTTCAATGAAAGGCAGACATATCTTTAAGACTACTAGACCCAGATTAACTGTGAAATAATGGATATACAAGGGGTAAATGGGATAGAGGAAATGCTCTCTGGTTCCTGAATGCACCATATGGGGTTTGACAGCATTTCTTAAATAATACAAGACAAAAAGTGGGAAAGGTAAGGGGAAAAAAAATTAGATGATTCAGCACTTTTTTTTTTTTTTTGTCGGTCGTGGGGCTGGGCGCTGTCCCTCAGCTCTTCAGCTCAAAGCGAGCGCTCTACCACTTGAGCTACAGCGCCACTTCCGGTTTTCTGGTGGTTTATTGGAGATAGGAGTCTCACGGTCTCTCCCGCCCGGGCTGGCTTTGAACCGCGATCCTCAGATCTCAGCCTCCTGAGTAGCTAGGATTACAGGCGTGAGGCACCAGCGCCCGGCTCAGCACTTTTTAATATTATTAATTAGTATAAATTTTAACTTACTTTAAGAACTGATTAACTGCCTCTTCAATTTGTGTGCAGAATTCTTCAGAAATTATGAAGAATGAGGCACATTATTTTATTAAGAGAAGCTATGTTATGATTGACAGGCTTTATAGTTAAGTGTGTATCACATTCCAGTTGTAGGATTGATCCTTTCTCACATCCATTGTACACAGAATAAGAAAAGCTATGTGTGTTGTTTTATTCTACAATCTTCTTGGTCTTTCTTAGCCAAAACTTTATAAAGAATGATTTTTCTACAATGATAAATGTGTTTCTTTTGTTAGATTTAAGCACAATTTTACATCATTTTCTAGACAACATTTCCAGGTGAGTTATAGTTGGATGTACTCTTAAACCTAATAGCACTGTCTATCTAAATTATCTATATGTGTTATAGACAAGAAGAAAACAAAGCAAGCAAAAAGGATACCTTTGCAGAAATACTGAGAATTATATTTTTCCATCTATCTTCATTTCCAAGGGTCACTTTATATATATGGATATCCATATATGTCCATATATATATATATATATATATATATATATATATTAGAAAAACTCATTGTTACATGTATTATTTTCTCTGGCTGGAGGAAGTCATATTCAGCAAAAGTTGTTAAGTTGTTTACTCATATATATGAGTAAAGTACATATTCAAAATTCAGCAATCCAGAGCTGCTTGTAAATGACAGAGGCAGAAAAGGTTAACAAAATTATGTTTCAAACTTAAAAGATTCATATAACTATATGTACCAGGTCGGCATCTTTTAATCATACTATTGCTGTTTCTGTTTGAGTTCTGGTAATTTGGTTTTACCTCTTACCTCTCTCTCCAATAATTAGGTGTTTGTATTTCATTTCCTCTCTACTGCTTTAATATGCTTCGAAATCCAGTCTTCTCTATGTATAAGATAAAACATAGTTACTAACACCATAGCAGACACTATAAACATTTTGCTTAATCCAAAATGGTTTTCAGTGAACTTCATATGATATAACACTCAGAAATACAAGACAGATTGGAGGTTTGATTTATTGTCTTGTCTATATACTTTCACTGCACAAGAGAAATATTTGTTCTCCATTCTTGTTCCCCACTACAGAACAAAATACTAGATATTCTAAATGATACTGAAATGATTCTAGTTATTATGGGCTGAATACACACACACACACACACACACACACACACACACACACACTTAGGACTGAAAACTTAATATTGGTCAGCAATATAGTTATTGATTGAATCATTTACTATGTGAGACACTGTGTAAGTCCATGAAATATGCATTTAACGAAGTCATCCTTGAGAAAATTCATAATTCTAGGTGAAAAACATACTGAAATTTGGTGATTAGAACCAGATAAAAATGACACAATGAATGAAACAATGATGAAAAGTGAGTGAAAGAATGATTTAAGGGAATGAACAGGAGACAATAAGGGACAAATGTTAGCATTTAATGAAACTATAATGAAAATATACTATGGAGAAGGGAGAGTGGATGTTTTTTGTTGTTTTTTGTTTGTTTGTTTGTTTGCTTTTGTCGGTCGTGGGGATTGAACGCTGGGCCTGAGTGCTGTCCATCAGTTCTTCAGCTGAAGGTAGCACCCTACCACTTCAGCTACCGTGTCACTTCAGTTTTCTGGTGGTTTATCGGAGATAAGAGTTTCATGGACTTTCCTGCCCAGGCTGGCTTTGAACCACAATCTTCAGATCTCAGCGTCCTGAGTAGCAAGGATTGTAGGCATGAGCCACTAGCACTCGGAGGGAGAGACTGGATCTTTATGAGTAAAACTGTAATATGAAAGACACCAGAACATCACATTTAAGTGAAAAAAAAAGAAAGAGAAAGAGAGACACAGAATATGAGAATCTTGGAATCAAAGGATAATTGGAAAAGGGAAACTTGGAGGGTTAAAAGCTCCTGGAGGTATCTCCTATAATTTAGGGGATATGTTTCTCCACTACTAGTAGTACTTTGCAATGAACATCCTTTTTATAAAGTAAAATTATAATTACTGATCATGTCCCTGAATTTTGTTTTGTGAAATGACTGGAACCAGTAGGTATTTGTATGTTTTAAAATGTTTGGCTAGCTGTTTAGTAATTTGTGGTAATAAATAAACCCAACCAAGAAGTAGAAGAAAAAAATACAACAAATTTCTCACATAACTTTTCTCATGCAGAACTCCATACTTGCTTCACTGTGCAGGCTTCTTCATTGGGGCTACCCATAAAGTTTATTTTCTTTTATTTTGAACGTTAATTTGCTACATACAGCCAGATGTTAGTTACACTACAGGTCATCTCTCCACATCCTTAATTCTAAAGAGATTGAAAACAAAAAATAACAACAACAACAAAAAAAGCACAACCAACCAATCAAACAAATGAACAAACGTGTTATAGCTGAAAGGTTGTATTCCCAACAGATTCCTGATGAATTCCTAACTCTAGGTGGAGCTATAAGTGACAAGGCCACTTATGAGAACATTAAGGCTCAATCAGTCCATCAGTAAGTTTCAGGGAGATCCTGATAGAATGGGATCAATGTCCTTATATGAAATAATCAACTTTCTCCACATATTTCTATGTCTTTGTCTCTATTCACTATGTGTTGATTAAAAAAACAGCTGGCTTTATGGAAGTGAAACCTAAACTAGATGCAACCTTGATCCTGGTTTTCCTAGCTATCAAAATGATGAGAAACTAAATACAGAGAAAATTCACATGTTGAAGGCATCCATCTATTTTTATGACAACTCAAAATGACTAATATATATAGAAACAAGAACTATCCCTTTCTACCATGATCAGATATTTGATCTGATCAAAAAGACAAAAATAAGACAAAAATTCTGTTAATGATTTTAATATAGGAAGATATTTATCTAGAAGAACACATCTTCACCTAACTGAAAGGCATGCTCATTTTCCTGGTAGATAAAAAAGTTAAACATAATAAAATAAATATTGATAAATATTATATCTACCCTAAAAAATATTTCACATAGGATCTCTAAATTACACAAAATTATACCTAGAAAGACAAAAATAACAGGTAGCTCTAATTGATTCTGTGAAACTAAAAGCAATCACAATTCTTCATAGCGTGCTCACAACAATTGAGTTAGGAGCATTATTAATACTGCATGTATTATTCTTAATATCCTTCAAAATGTACTAACGTGGTGGCACAGAGTTAGATTATAGAAACAATGAGTGTAAAAATACAGGAATATTGTATGCAGGACTTTCTAGCTTATTTGTATTTACTTTATATTTCCTAAAGATAAAAGAAAATGATTTTATAAAAGGAAAGCAATTAACCTCTCAGGGCTGAGAACTTAGGTCATGTGGTAGTGCACTTCCTCTGCATATTTGAAGTGAGGTTTTGAATCCCTAGCACTGAAAGAAAAAGAAACCAAAATGACAAACCAAATAAAAAACGAAACACATACACACATACACACACACACACACACACACACACACACACACACACACACATGAAACTAAGAATGATGTGATTTTATTCCTTATAATATACTAGATATTGAATTCATGGCCTTAACTTACACTTGGTAAGCAAAAACAGCACTATGTCCCAGATTTTACTTAACCTTTCTTTTCTGCTAATTATTAGTGCTCTAACACTTGAGTCATGCCTCCAGACCTGTCCTTGTTTTAGAGAAAGAAATTTCTGTTAACTTTTCCTATACTGATCTCAAAACAGGATCCTCATGTATATTTCTTGCTAAATAGCTGGGATTGAAGATGTAAACCACCATAGCTAACTGACAATATATTTTAAATATGGTAATATTAATATTTAAAATAAATGAGAAAAGGGTAGTAATTTACTGTTGAGAAAACTAAATACTCATTTCCAAAAAAATTAAAGTTTTCCCTACCTGTTACTTGTCTCCAAATATATTGCAGAAGTTTGAAATGGAAAAACAAAGCCAAGAAAATATAAAAAGAATAGGAAGGACATTAAAAAATAGTATTTCAGTGCATAAGGCCAAGCAAATCATCATGTAACTGTTAAGATTGACATATTTTTTTAAAGTAAAATTTGAAGTGGTTGAATGGAGTTTGTCTTTGTGATTCACCTGTATAACAATTCTACCTATTTGGGAGTCTGGGAGCATTAAGCACTATCACAAAGTTCTTGAGACGGCTTCTCACATGACACATACTTATAGTTCCAACATAGATGGGAACTTGAAAGGAGGTCCTAAAGCCAGCCCAGTAAAGCAATCTATGCATAATGGGGGTGTGCCCATGATTTTAGTGACACTGTTGAGACCAACTGAGATGGATCAAGGTTCAAGAAGCAGACAGGAAATGAAAACCTATCCTAAAACCTAATTAGTGAAAAGGAAAACACCATCATCACCTACAAGGCCGAAAGCATGGCTCAACAGTACCTCACCAGTCTAGAAAGTCTGACACCCTGACGTTAAATACAGACATAACTAAAACAATGACAACAACAAAACCAAAGCAGCATCCAAAGGCAAAGTAGGAGAAACTGTCACAGGTATAAATGAGATACATTCCCTAAAACAGATAAAAAAAACTCCACCAAAAATAATAAAGTCTCCACATGCAATCCAATGGAAAAAATGTGCTAATGAAATTAATATATAATGCAGAAAAAACAACTGTTGAAAATTACAATTATTAACTCAAGTATAAATCACTAGAATTTTGCATTATTTATTTTCCTACTGGAATGGCAAATATCAAAAGACTTAGGAATCTACAGGGTCTCATATGTGTGAGACATGGCCTCTATATCTTCCTTTTTTTTCTTCTCTGTTCTTCATTGGAAGAGAGTCCCTACTCACAATCTGTGTTTCTCAGAACCTTCTGAGAATCTACTGTTATCCAATGGGATATAACAAAAAAATGAACTTGTAGATGACTAATATTTGGATAAAGTAAGTCAGGTTATTTCTCATCTCTCCTGTTGAGGGAACTTTTATCTAGCAGTGCAACTTTGCCTCTACTTCTAGTCTATAACTTCTACTGTTGCGTTGCCCTGTCCCAAGGTTTTGTCAGGTAAAAAGTAGTGGAACAGAAGAGAAAAGGTAATAAAGATAGACACTATCTGAAGATAATTGAAATTTTATATTGAAATGAAATAAATGTCAATCTATTGATTATAACCATGTGCTACCAACAGAGATGAGTTGCTATCATAACCAGAGTTTAGCAATTTTGAATACTGTGGGCAACCTAAAACATGCCTCCCAACAAGGCCAGGACCATCCATATGGCACAATGCTCCAACCTCCAATCCTAAATTGGTTTGTTACTTATTCATTCCTAACAATGACTGGCAGCAGTTTCCAGTCCTTAAACCACTATGCCTGCCTTGGTTTCTCAGTTCTCTGTTATCTATGAAACAAATTTTGTATTGTAAATTTATCAGTGCCTGCTTTCTCACTTGAATCCTTTCATTTGTTGTGAATATTTATAAAATGGAGATAAAACAGTTGGAAAGTTGGTCATCACTGTCAGTTTTAAGTGTTCATTTGCTTTATTGGAGAAATAAGGACAAGAAAGCCAGGCGCGGTGGCTCACACCTGTAATCCTAGCTACTCAGGAGGCTGAGATTTGAGGATCATGGTTCTAAGCCAACCAGGGCAGGAATGTCTATGAGATGCTTATTTCCAATAAACCACTAGGAAGCCAGAAGTGGCGCTGTGGCTCAAGCAGTAGAGCACTCACCTTGAGCTGAAGAGCTGAGGGATAGCACCCAAGCCCAGAGTTCAAGCCCCATGACCGACAAAAAAAGAAAAAGAAAAAGAAATAAGGACAAGATGTATAAAGCCTTACGATTTAGCAATAAGTTTGCACTAGTTTTCTGAATTACTTTATAATTAAAATATGTTGTCAGTCTGAGGGAGAAAAACTTGCCTCTCAGATTGTTGGGGTGTGTCTACATGGTTTTTTTAATAAGTAAATTAAATCTTAGTTAAAGACAAGTGTGCCTGGAATAATTCACAGGGAAGGAGAGGGAGGAAAGCAATCAGTGGTGAGGGATGAACCTGCTGCTAGGTGCAATTAATTTCCTAGCAGAAACACAATAAACTGGGTATTACAAGAGCTGTTTCAACACCTGCCATAAAGGAACAGAAAAGTAATTGTGCTAGCTTAGAAAGAGCATATTCTGAGTTTTCCAACTTTTAAGAGGCAAGCCAGCTTTCAGGATCACATTTGTTAGGCTTCAGCAAGCCAGGGAATTGGGAGCTGTGTGTTATAGTAGAACTGCTGTGGCTAAATCACAACCAGGTAAAGCATGCAGTGCTGAGTGGTATGAAACACCATTGTGATGATCCTGCACAGGCAACGTGATTGGATTGGAGGCTCTCCAAGTAATAGGTCTGACACATGACACAGATGCAACACAGACCTGGAATCAGACTGATCTAGCTTTAACGACTGAGTTAAACTATTTCATCACAGTGAAACCCCAGTTCCCTAAGCCTTTAGTTTCTATTTATTTATTTTCAAAAGACAGAAAACAAGCTTTATATTACATGCTTATTTTATGATGTGAATAATTCCTCATTATAATTGCTCTTTTGTTATTAACGTAATTGTTTTTGAGGATAATTCATAAATGATGATTTATGTATTCTTGTAGCCAAAACTGGTTTGTTGCCATTATATGATCTCAATGAATCACAGTCAATGTCATTACTACTATTTTGTCAGCTTCACAGTAAAATTTGCTTATTCTTTACACAGATTATAACCAAATACATATAAATATTATGAATAAATGAAGAGGTGATAATAAATTTTTATTTAGAAGATCATCGTACTACGTCATTTAAATTAAATTAGCATATGGGAAAAAATTCCGGCATAATAACCACTGTTCATAGACTATAAGTCAATATATCTCAAGTAGAAAAATCAATGTTTCAGCAATCTGAAACACGTGGATATTTACTTGTGTCCTATGATATAAAAATTAGCAATGCCAGCTGAGGTTCAGTGCCTCATGGCTGTAATAGTAACTACCCAGGAGTCTGAAATCTATATAGAATTGTGATTTGAGGCCAGCTAGGGCAGGAGTTCCAAAAGTCTCCATTTCCAATCAACCTACAAAAAGCTGACCAGGGACATAACTCAAATGGTAGATCACCATCTATAAACAAGGAAGTCAAGCGAGAGTATGAGGCCCTGAGTTTAAGATCCCCAAGTTTTACTTTTGTACAGGGAAAAAAATCATTGGTTAATTATGGATTGTAAAACTAACAAAGAAAGTGTTTATTATATGCCAAATATTATTCTTAATAAGAACTCATATAAATTATTCATTTTATCCACTATATAAGCATTATATAATAATAATTATATTATAATATATCTCATATAAATTTACTCATTTATATCCACAACTATAATTAGCATTATTTTTACAGTAGTCCAAAATTACAAATGAGGCTAAGGAAGTAGAGTGTAGATATTTGACCTTGAGAGCATATATATCTATAAATATTTATTACTTGAATTGCTAAGCCAGCTAGATTAACAGAATATGGTACATAAAGTAAAACTATAAGCCATGGTGGCATCTATTTCAAGGGTTATATCTCTGTCATTAATATTTGAATTCAAAATTATGTTACTATAGCAACCCTATGATCATGTCTCTGTGCAAGGTTTTTTCAAGATTGCTTTCTCAGAATGAGAAAGTACCTATTAATATTACTTATCCAAAATATTTTAATTAATTTAAAATAGTTTCACTCTACTTAATTGATTACAAGGATTTTCTCTTTTATTCAGTTACTGTATTAAATTACACAGATTGATTTCCAATTGGTGTGACAATTCCATTCTTGGTTTAAATGTCACTTGTTTACATATACTTTTTAAAAATATATAAGGGCTGGGATGTAGTTCAATGGCAAAGTACTTGCCTAGCAAACACAACATTCTTGGTTCGATCCCCAAGACCAAAAAGGAAAAAGTAAAATGAAAACAAGAACAACAACAATATAGTTTAACACACACACACACATACACACACACACACACACACACACACACACACACACACACACACACACACACACACACACACACACACACACACGATATCTTAGCCAGGCACTTGTGGTTCATGCCTGTAATCTTAGCTACTCAACAAGCTGAGATCTGAGGTTCACAGTCTGAAGCCAGCCTGGAAAAGAAAGTCTGTAAGACTCTTCTCTCTAACCACCAGAAAAACCAAAAGTGGACCTGTGGCTCAAAGTGGTAGAGTATTAGCCTTGCAGGAAAGAGCTTAGGGACAACATCCAGGTCCATGCCCCAAGACCAATCCTCCAAAAAATATTATATGAGAAAACAAAGGAATGTACCCAAAATTAGCATACAGCTCAATTTGATTTGCTATCATATTACTATTGGTGTTTGAATCTGTGTTTACAAGTCATATTTGTATTTTGTAAATTTATTAATTTGCCTTTCTATTTTCTATTAAACATTTTCCTTTTAACAAATATTTAATTAAAAAAATTGCCAGAAAGTTTTCCATGATATTCTTAAATTTATGTTTCTACTCTGTAGGATATATTATAATGATAATCCCTCTTTAATCTCTGATATTTGTGATTTATGCCCAGATTCAGCTTGTTATCAATTGTATTTATTGTTTTGAAAAGAATAATGTTTTAAATTAACATTTAATAATGTTAATACTTCTGTTTGTTTGTATTTACTTTGCTTTTGCTTTTGTAATTTGTTAAATCAGGTTGTTAGGTTGATTTTATACAGTTAATTTTTTAATTGCTTAAGATAAAAGTACTGCTTCTTAGTACTATGTTATTTGTATTCCAGATATTTTAAAATAACATGTTTTTATTGTTATTTGGTTTGGGATATATTTCTATTGTGACTTTTTTCTTTACCAATAGATGATTTAGAATAGTGTGGTTCAATTTTAAATGCTTAGTGTTTTTAAAGCACTATTGTTGCATATTGCATTATGAAATGAAATATTTTCAGTAATTATGTATTTATTGAGATTCAAATTTCTTGGTGATTGTACAACACATAATGTGTATTCTGCAGTAACTTATAGCATCTTGTAGTGTTTTATAACTGAAGAGCAATATTTTGTTGTATAGATAATCTAGATATTGATGAGAAAGATGCTAATACCTCTTGACATGATGTAGAAGATATTTTTCCTCCAGTTTCAGATGTGTTGATGCATGAACTTTGAGACAATTATTAGAAAGATAAACATCTGCTATAGTTATATTTTCCTGATGGATTGATCACATTTGTAATTCTGAAACGTCACTTGTATCTTTGTAATACTCTTTATCTTGAAGTCTGTTTATTTGACAGTAACATAGTTATCTGAGACTTCTTATTGTTTCTATGATATGCATTTATTGTATTTACTTTTAGCCTTTCAGATTGTATTAGTCTTCTGGTAGTTTAACAAAAATGATGAAGATTTATTTTGGCTCTTTTTTTTTTTCCAATCATGGTGCTTGAACTCTGGGCCTGGGCACTCAGCTTTTTCAGCTCAAGGCTAGCGCTCTACCACTTGAGCCACAGCACCACTTCTGGTTTTCTGATGGTTAATTGGAGATAAGAGTCTCAAGGATGTTCCTTCCCTGTCTGGCTTTGAACCACGATCCTGACATCTCAGCCTCCTGTGTAGCTAGGATTTGAGCACCAGAGCCTGGCTATTTGGCTCACATTTTAGGAGATTCAGATCATGATTGATTGTCTCCACTGCTTTATGCTTATGGTGGCACATAGTTGTGTGTTTGTGTGTGTATGTGTGTGTGTGTGTGTTTGTGTGTGTGTGTATGTGTGTGGTCCACTTAACTTGTGACTAGGTGTAAAAAAGTAAAAAGAGGAGCAAAAACCCAGTATCCCTTTTAAGAACAGACCCCTCTCCACTAGCATTGCTTTCACTCCACATATTAAGATTTCCACCATCTACCAATAACTTTGTCCAGTGAAAAAGCTTTTACAGTTGAGCTTGCATGTCAACACTCTAGATCCAAACTATATTATTGTTCATCTATATTTAAAGTGTGCTTGCTGTTGACAATAGATAAGTTTCCTTACACACTAAAGAATCATGGAGTATAAATTTCAAGAGTCATGTTTAAATCGTATGCTAAACAATTCTATGCACTAGAAGCAGTGTATTTTCTGCCAATATTTTTGTTGCTGTTGTTGTTATTCAGTTTGTTTTTTCATTGGTAAAGGAGAATGAACCAAGGCCTTACAATTGATCACCCTTGTGTTGGATAGGCTTGTGCTATATCACTTAAGTCACTAAACTAGTCTTTTTGTTTTTCATGTCCTCTATTTCAATTTTTTTTTGCTTTTTTATTTTGTATTTTATTTTTGTACATTTTTATTGTAAAAATTCCGCACAAGTGGGTTAAAGTTACATGTTTGCCTCCTCCTTTGTTTTCCCCCTACAGTTCCTTCCCTCCCACCTCCAGAACTACCCCCCAACTCTGCCAAACTTGTACTATGTTATTTTTTTTTGTTTCTTTGTATGTTCCCCCCCAACCATTTAACCCCTGTTTTTACTATATTTGATGTCGGTGCCCTGCATCTTGTATATACACTTCTCTAATTTAGGGAGGGGAAGGGAAAAAACAAGATGCTTAAATAAGGATACAGGTTGGCCCATTGTAACAATGAAATGTGCAAAACACTATGTTGAAAATAAACTATTCTTTCATGCATTAGTTACAGGGATGCATGCAAGCAAGCCTGTTGTAAATAACAAAAGTATTTAGTAAATTTATAAGCTAAAAGTTCAACATGTAAAAAGTAGAATTGTTTCTGTACATTAACAATGAACAGCATAAAAAGAGATCGAAGAAACAAGCCCATTTCTGTTCTAAAAATAGAAAAACATCCTAAAATACTTATTTTCTTTTAAGGGACACACACAATAGTCCAACAGTTGTGAGGAACAAAGTTAGAGAATAACAACATAGTTGTAAAACTATGGTCATCAAAATAGTGATAGAGACATAGAGATCTAAATAAAGACTACTAGAATATAATAGAGATCCCAGAAATAAACCTTTGTGTATATGATGAAACTATGTCACAAGGGTTCCAAAACAAAGGGTTCTAAAAGGTGAAAATTTAATTCTTCAATAAGCTTATAGAGAAACCGAATATTCATGCAGAAGAATGAAGTTGAACCTGTACCATATATCATGAAATGCTCATTTCAAAATTGATCAAATATAGAGCCCCAAACCATAAAATCCCTGAAATAAAATTGAGGCAGTGATTCATAACATTGGAACTGACAATGAATTTTTGGATATGACAATAAAATTTACAGGCATTCAAAACTTAATAATTTTGTGCAACAAAGTTCACAAACAGTAAAATGAGAAGGCAATACATACAAGAAAGAACATATTTACAACTCATATGCCTATCAAGGACTTCATATCCAAAAATAGAGAATTCCAAGAATACAATAGTAAAAAAAAACATATAAAATAAAACAAAGATCTTCAACATTTTGCCAAAAGAGGCATCCAAATGGCTATTTAAAATCACTGATCATTAAATAAATGTGAAACAAAATCAGCATGAGATGTTATCACATTCCAATTTACATTGCTTCTATTCAAACAGAAAGTATGTGTTGGAAAAGAGCGGGATTATCTGGAGCTCCTGGGCACTGTTGGTAGGAATGTAAAATAATACCAGTGTTACAAAAAGCAGAATGACTTTAACTAACATGTTTGAAATAAAATTACCATTTGATCAAGCAATTCTAGTCCTTGAAAAAAATATTTGTAGACTTATATTATTCATAATATTATTCACAATTTTCAAAAGGTGAAAGCAACTCAAGTGTCTATCGTCAAATGAGTGGATAGGAGAAATGTGATACATAAAGTTATCTAAGTCAATCAGGAAAGACATACTGCAATTCTGTTTTCATAGATTAATCAATTTTATGGATTCACAAAGAACATGGAATAATTTTTCCTAGGCTGGGAATGTAATACAATTTCTAAAATGAATACTGAATTTCAGTTTGGGGAGAAGAAAAACTTTGGAGATGGGTGGCAGGAATGATTGCACTATAATTCTGATTTAATTATTAATATTAATATATAACTAAAGGATGTTGAGATGGTAAAATCTAAGTCATGCATTATATATACTTTGATAAACTTAAAATAGGTTATATCAATAATAAAAAATGTTTACAAATTATATTCTTTCCATTTGACAGAATTCAATCTTCCCTGGATCCCTTCTGCATTTTTTTCTTTTTTTATTGTCAAGGAGATGTACAGTGGGTTTCAGTTACATAAGTAAGGTAATGAGTATATTTCTTGTCTACCTTGCTTCCCCTTCCCTCAGTCTTCTCCTACTACTTTCCCTCTCCCCACAACCTCCACCACCCTATGTTTTACAATTCCTTTCCAACATACTGAATCACTTCTAATAAATATAATATTGAAAAACAATAGGTTTTGAAGACTAATTCACAAAAGATAATAAAATATCTACCAGTCTTTATCTTCTGTGATGCTTACCCTGAGAATCATGACACTACTTTCTGATAATGCCTGAAGAGACTCCATGTAAAGATCCCAGTTGATAGACACGCTTTTGGAATCGGCCTCAACAATTCATCCCTATTATAAAAATTGGTTCTTTTGTTTTGTTTTGTGTGGTTTTTTTTTTGTCAGTCGTAGAGCTTGAACTCTGGGCCTGAGCACTATCCCTCAGCTCAAGGCTAGCACTCTACCACTTGAGCTATAGTGCCATGTAATTGTAACCCCTCTATATGGTATCTTCACAATAAAAAAACACAAAAACAAAAAACAAAACTGGGTGTTGCTATTTTAAACAACTAAATATGTTGGTATATTACAAAGCATTATACAATTGGAACTATATCTAAGAGCACAAGTTATGCAATCAGAAGAATGACTATTCAAATTTCAACTCTACCAACCAACTTAGAACATTCACTTTACATTTCAGAGTGTGAGATAAATTTACCTACTTTATAAAATCAGCCCTTGTATGAATAAGGTATCTGTAAAGTACTCTTTAAACCATCTAGAACATAACAAACCTTTGGTTATATTTTATAGCAGTGGTCATTCTTGTAATTTCTGTTATCAAACATGAGTGCATCTTTATTAAAATAATTGATATGTGCATTTCTGCTCAAAATCCCCAATTACTGTTCTCCACTTATCAAAGAAGTTTAGTATGTTTTTCTAATATCAGTTTGGACTCCCAAATTTAAGCTAAACTTATATTCCATTTGAATACAAAGTTTTCATATACAATCTTTCTCTATTTGGAAGCCCCAGAACTAAATGAGGTTTCATAAATTATCAGGCTGTATTCTCAGCAGAAGGTTAGAAGATCTTGGATGTATGAATTTACTCAGAAGGCAATGCACTGTCTTTGTGATCATTTAAACCATATTAACAGTGTCTTATTCTTTTCAGAATATAACTTCATGATTAGAATTTCATTCACATAGAAATCCCCACTGGCCATGCACTTAAATTAGAAGCCAGAAAAAAGGCAACAATTTTTCTAGAGGAGTTGTATAAATTTATGTGGGGAGCATATTAATCTCATATATATAATTCAATATTAATACCTCTGACCATTTTATTTTTCCCTTTCCATTCCCTGATTCAAATAAACATATCTACAATACCAAGGGTAACAAAATCAAATACGGTGACAACAGGGGATAAACCAGAGGGGAAATTAAAAACAAAAGAAAAAAGAACTCATATAATGCATTAAAAACAACAACAACAAAGAAAAACGTCTTGTATCCACAACAAAACGGTGATACAAAGGACAAAAGGGAAAACAATGCAACAGTGATACTCACAAGACAATATGTTGGAATGATTTGTACAATTGAGGGGGGGGTTGAGATGGAAAGGAAAGTGGGAGAAAAATGATAGAGGGAGTACAAAGTTTAACAAGAAATGTACTCACAACCTTAATTATGTAACTGTAACTCCTCTGTACATCACCTTGACAATAAAATTTTTTAAAAAATCCTCTTGAAACCATTGCCAATAATTTGAAACCACCTTTCTACCTTTGTAGACAAAACCTCTGCAGTTTTGTTTTTTTCCAAACCCAACCCAACACAATATAATGGAAATAGATTCATTTTCTTCATCTTCTGTGAAAGAGAAAGCTGTTTACTACCACTTACCTTAAAAATTGAGAAAATCATCTATAAGTAACATGGCTATAAAAAATTGAAATCACTAGGAAATTTTTCTTCAGCATTGGAAGAATTTTTGTAGTTTCTTGCTGGTAAAAAGTAGAATTGAAATACTACTGTTTCATTCAGTTAGGTAAGATGTTATGCTTAAAATACCCTATTAAAAATGCCAGCATGCCCGAAAATTGAATGCATTAAATGAGTTTACGTAGTTCTTTACAGTACCCACACTTCTGCGTCAAAACTTTAAGTGCACAATATATTCTTTATTATATGAACTAAAATTTAGGGCCTTAATTGCATTGCAGAATAATTTAATTTTGTTTTAACAATAGACTTGAGAGTATGCCAGAATGCGGGAACAAGGACGCCACTATTTACATTTCAGAAGTAATATTTGTGAACTCAAAGAGGATGAAGAGACAAGTAGTCATAGTAGTCAATAAACTATAGCCATACTGATATATTTTATGTAATTTTTTTTTTTTTTTGTTTTTGTTTTTTTTTTTTTTTGGTCAGTGGTGGGCGCTGTCCTTGTGCTCTTCAGCTCAAGGTGAGCACTCTACCGCTTGAGCCACAACGCCACTTCCGGCTTTCTAGCACTTTATTAGAGATAAGAGTCTCTCCGACTTACCTGCCCCGGCTGGCTTTGAAGTGTGATTCTCAGATCTCAGCCTCCTGAGTAGCTAAGATTACAGGTGTGAGCCACCAGCGACCGGCTTTTTTATGTAAATCGTGTGGCACATATTTACCTTTTATATTTAAGGGCCACAAAATTCTTTGACATCTATAAAGTTCAATGGAAAATCTCAGAGCTTCTGATATTTTTGTGACGGTGACAGGTGAGTAAGAAACTCTTTTGCTATGTAAGGAATTCTGTGGTAAGAATGTAGTCTCAATCTTAAGAAGATCGCCTACTGCAGACATTCTTTGCTCTCACTAATATGAAGGCTATGACACTGCCCAAATATCTCCTGAAGGTATTACAGACCTACATTTCTACTGTTCAGATCATTCGGTACTGTCTAATTAATGGCTCTTCTTCACTTTTCGGAAGTTTCTAACCTGTAGTTGGCTTCTGTAGCAGGTTTCCACATAATAAGATCCTATGGCAATACCAAGAACAGATTCCAACAGACAGTTAAAAAAATTAAAACTTATTATCTCATGATCTGTTCTCCATCCCCCATCACAGCAAAAGAAAACTGCTCCTGTTTGCATGTTTTAACAGAGCTAGTCACACTATGGTCTATTTTGACATACAAGCAATAATTTGCCATTATGCCTTTAAATGTGGGTAAAAAGAGAATTCTGAAAAGGGTCTCTGGTAAAATGATTATCTCTTACTCATGTTAAGAGATGATTGCTTTTATTAATCACAACTACCATATTTAGATTGGCTCTCCAACATTTAAATTGCTAGAGTGATCATGATTCAAATAATCTTACAAAAGAATGACTTCAAATATTTCAGTTTGCATTATGAGAAGACAACTTTTTGTATTTTTATTAGAAGTTTTTTAAAACATATGGAAATCGTATTAAATTATTAGAAGTACAATAGAAATGCTCAAATATATTTTGAAGATTATATTACAGGATTTTAATTTATAAGAGAATTGTACTGTATATGCATTAATATTTTATTATATGCATGGTATTTTAGCATATTTCACGTTTACTTCAAACAAATATAGAGGAGTTTTTGATAACATTGTTCTAATCTACTTGTACAACCTCAGAAACTGAGAAGATTTCCTTTATTTACAAGAGTTTATAGTTGATAAAATGTTTCATTACATTCGCTGGCTGCCACAAATCTATAATAAACATGACAAAAAGATTGTCATGTGTTCCTTTTCATTTCTCAAAGAAGCCAAACTTAATTCCACATGAATCTTGTAAGGTTGTAAAGAAGACATCTGTCCCCAACCCTTGCACTGGTACTTGAGAGGAATATTTCTCTGTTGAGTTTCCATGACAATTCCTTTAATGTGTCTAAAACTGAATGTATTATAATTAGGTGGTCCAACTATTTCTTTCTTCACTCAGCTTTTATATTCAACATAAACTTAATAAAGTCTCCTTATCATTAAAGATCAAAAATACAAGAATTAAGTGTTACATTCAAACCTAATTCCCTGACCTAATACATTTTCCAATAGTTTTTAGGGATATAAGATCCTGCTGCTTTTACATGTCCTTCAGTTGTTAATATTGTTTACAGGTTCTCAAATCACAGCAGGAAACTCATTTTTAAGTCTGAAAAGTGTATGCTGTAAATATTGTATTTTATTTTGTACTTTTTAGTTTTCTATTTTAATTTTTATTTTAAAGGTGATGTAGAAAGGAATTACAATTCTTTTTGAAGTGTCACCTCTTCCCTCATTTTCTTCTAGTTTTTCAGATCAGATCTCCATTCCTACAAATTGTATAGATCATTTTCAACATAGTTTCTAGTGAGTATCATTGCTAAATTAGTTCACCCTTTGTCCCACCATTTCTGTGTTTCCCTCACATTCCCCCAAACAGATGAATTTGCATAAACAAAAGGTACAGAAAACAAAAACAATGGAAAATAGGGAAAAACAAAACAACAACAAAAAAAACACAAGAAGTAAAATTTTTAAAAATCCATTGCTTGGCACACACACATACACACACATATATATATATATATATATATATATATTAGCTCATATATATATATATATATATATATGCTCATAGCTATTGAGCCTTTGTGATTCTCTTCTAAGAATATCTTCCATTGATTTCACAGTGTTAATATTTGACTTCTGTTTAATTTATCATTAATCTTTTGTCTTTTACGATCCTTTGTGTTTACCTGTTGATTTATAGGCACATTCTAATTATTACAAATAATAGAAACCATGCAGTCTATGTGTCTTTAGGTCTACCTTATTTTGATTAATATGATTTCCAAGTAATTCCATTTCTTTAAAATGGGGCAATATCATTCTTTCTGATGGAAGCATAGAATTCCATTGTGTATATGTACAGTATTTTCTTGATTCATTTCTCCACTGAGGGGGAGGTGGGTTGATTCCATATCTTGTCTATGGTAAATAATGTTGTGAACATGGTTTTGCTGGTGTCTGTAGTGTGGCCTGGTTTTCAGTCAATTGGATAAATGCTCAGGAGTAGGATTGCTGGGTCATAGGGAAGCTCTATATTTAGTCCTTTGAAGAACCTCCATATTTCTTCCAGAGTTATTGACCAAGTTTACATTTCCACAGTGTCGAAGCATTTCCCTTTTGTTCACATTCCTGCCAGCATCTGTTATCATTACTTTTCTTGATAATGTCCATTCTAACTAGAGTGAGGTGGAATCTCAATGTCATTTTGATTTGCATTTCTTTTATGACAAGAGATGTTGAATATTTCTTAATGTGTCTAATGGCCATTCTTCTGAGAAGTCTCTTTTTAAATCTTTAAACCACTTATAAACTGAGTTGTTTTTTTCTTTGAGGATTTGATTTAGGGAGTTTAATTTTTTGAGCTCTAAGTATATTTTTAGAAATGAGGCCCTTTTCTGTTGCATTGCTAATAAAGATCTTCTCCCAATCTGTAGGCTTTCTATCTATCTTGCTACTATGTCTTTTGCTGTGCAGACACTCTCCAGTTTGATGAAATCTCATTTATCCAGTCTTTGTTTAATTTGTTCTGATTCTAGATCTTTACTTAGGAAGTTTTTGCCCATGCCTAAGAGCCCTCATGGTCCACTATCTTCTCCTGCATTATTTTATGGTATCTGGGCCTTTATTGAGGTCTTTGATCCACTTAGAGTTGAGTCTGGTAGAGTGATATATAACTATCTAGCTTCAGTTTGTTGCCTGTGTTTAGCCAATTCTGTCAAAACTGTTTTTTGAAGAAGATGTCTTTCTTTAATCCTATGATTTTTGACTCCCTTATCAAATACTGGGTGGTTATAGGTCTGTGGTTTCATTTCAGGGTCTTCTATTGGTCTTCTATTGTTGGTCCCCAGGCTATTTTTTGTTCCAGTACCAACCTATTTTTATTACTATGGCTTTGTAATAGAGTTTGAAGTTTGGTATTGATGTTCCCCAGCATTGTTATTCCTGTTAAGGATTGTTTATGCTATTTGAGGTTTCCTATTATTCTATATGAGTTTTTGCATTGTTTCCTCTCTATCACTAATGATTATTCTTGTGATTTTAATGGGTATTGCATTGAATTTGTAGAATACTTTGGGCAGTATTGCCATTTTCATGATGTTATTCCTTCCAATCCAGGAGTATGGAAGGGTTTTCTGTTTCCTTGAATCTGCTTTAATTTCTTCTTTTAGATTTTTAAAGTTTCCATCATAGAAATCCTTTACATCTTTTTTTTTATTGTAAAGATATTGTACAGAGAGGTTACAATTATATGAGTAAAGTAGTGAGTACATGTCCTATGGAGCATTGTTACCTTCACATCTTTGGTTAAGTTAATTCCAAGTTTGTTGTTGTTGTTGTTGTTGTTGGGTTTTTTGTTTGTTTTTTTTTGAAGCTATTGTAAATGGAGTTGCTTACTGATTTCAGTCTCACTTTTCTCATTATGGTACACAGAAAAGCTACTTATTTTGTGGGTTAATTTTATAGCCTGCTACTTTGCCAAATTTTTGGATCACCTCAAGTAAGTTGGCAGAGGAATGTATAAGGTTCTTTAAATACAGGATCATGTCATCTGCAAAGAGGGATAGTCTTATTTCTTCTTTCCCTATTGGTATCCCCTTACTGTGTATTTCTTGCTTTATTGCTCTTGCTCGGAGTTCCATTACTATATTGAAGAGGAGAAGAGAGAGTGGACATCTTTGTCTCATTCCCGATTTAGATGAAATAGTTTTAACTTTTTACCATTAAGTATAATGCTGGCTTAGCTTTAGGCTACACTCTCTTGTACTTTTGTGCACTTCTCATGAATAGCCTTCTCTTCTCTAACGTTAACCTTGTTAATATTTTGGTATACCCTGACTTATTTCCTCATGCATTTATAGGTACTGTGGGATGTAATGTGGATGAGATTCCATAATGGGATTTTCTAGATCTTAATATTTTAACTGAAGATTTAGTCCTAGTTTTCTAAAAGCTTATTCAACAGGGTGCCAATTACCATCACTTTAAAAGTTAAATTGCTAGGTCATTAGCAGAGTGAGTGTCTGCAACAAATTAAGATTGATTTGTTCTTAGTTAGATGGCAGGTTAAACATTTTCTTCCTCAAGATAGGCAATGGAAGCTATATTCTCAATGCATAAAATCTCCTTCTGAAGAAATCCTTATTCTCCAATTCCCATAGCTCAGTGGCAAAGCGCTTGCCTAGCAAGTGCAGTGTCCTGGGTTCGATCCCCAGTACCAAAAAAGAAAAGACAAAAAAATACAGTTAAAAAAAATCCAATAGGTTTTCTGCATTCTTTTATATCTATCTGCTGTCCATATCTGTTTGTCCATCTATGGATTTGATTAATTATGGATTGAATTTAAAAAATAAATTCCCAAAATCTTTGCTGAACATGTATGGCCGCCATTTCCCTTGTTAGTGTACAACAAACAATGCAATATAACTATTAATATGACAATACTTTATGTTAGGTAGAAGTAATAATGTAGAAACAATTTAAAATTTATGGGAAGCTGTGCACAGGTTATTTACAAGACTACCTCATGTCAAGTAAAGCATTCAGCCTCCTCAGATACTGTTATCTAAAGGCAGTCATGGAATTAATCTCCCATGAATATCAAAAACTAACTACCCTTGAAATTAATTGTAAGATAATACTGGAAAAACCTGAGATAAGCATTTATAGAACCTGGCCTTTATCTTCCAAAATTAGGAAGAGCAGACTGATAGCAACTTGAAATTTGGAAATATGAATCCTTGTTAGAGTTCAAAAAGAAAGAGAGAGATGACATGGCTGGTAGGCAACAGACATTTATTTATCACAGCTTTAGGGTCTAGAAGTTCTTAAGAGGACAAGAGTATCAAAGTAGTCATGATCTGATGAGGCTCTCTTCCACACTCATTTTGTTTCCTTTGTATTGACTTATATGTAGAAAGGAAGATAGAGCTCCCTGAAGTCTTTCTCATAAGGACACTGAACCTCTCCATCTGGACTCTAAACTTCTAACCCAATCAATTCATAAAGACACAAACTTCCAATACTACTACACTAATATTTTAACGTATGAGTAAAAGAAAATCACATTTAGTCCATTGCAGCCCGTAATAAATAAAAATAAAAATATTCTTCAAGATACTGTTGAAATAGGTACTGGCAAAAATCAATGGTTCACTCCAATTGAGTAATTTGATGGGATTTTTTTTTATAAGAACTGCCTACAAAGGAGTTCATGTTTGTCTGTGTTCATGTGAGTGGGTGTGCTACTTGGGCTTTTTAGTGTTTATAGGAATTAATTTGCATAATTTTGCCTATGATTCTGACTGTACAACCAATCACTTCCCCTTAAAGAAAAATCAACCACTGACCATCAATGATATTGATAAATTTATAAGTGCAGTTGAAAAAGTCATTCTTTCATAAATATGGCCCTTGGCTATTTGTTATTTAATAGATGCAATTGCTTTCTTTTATGCCCATGCTAAAACATAGCCTTCATATTTCATTTTATGACATAATATTTTCTATAACAAGTCTAATTGCTACATTTATGTTTTCATGATATATACATTTCCACTTTTTATCATGAATTTTTCAAATTTTCTTTAATGTTATTATAAAGTTTCCTACTTTTAGATTGATATAAAAATTGATTTTTAAGTCCTTTAAAAACCTTGATAAATTTATAATATATTGCATTAACTTTATAAATTATTTGACAGAATTGACACTTTCCCATTAAATCAGTTGCAAATTTTCTCATCACTTTAAATGGCTCTGTTTCTTCTATTTTTTTGTCTGTGTCTATATGACATATGTATATGTTTACAGGTTTACATGAAAATCTTTGCATATGTTAAATGTATACATAAAGCTTTATGGGAAGATATACTTACTTTGCATTAATAAAACCATTAATAACTCCATCATTAAAGAATTATTAGAACATCTTTTGGTATTCTCCTTATCTTTGTTAGCTAAACTGCCAGCAGGTCATATTACTTAATTGGCTTCAGACATCCCAAACTTCACAAGTTTCAAGAGCATTTTCATCCTTCCTATTCTGGACTTCAGGTAATTAAAAATCTTGGACATCAATCAATAGGAAGTATATGAGAAACTATGTTGAATATGAACTTTACAACTAGGGGGAGAGAGGGGAGTTGGGGGAACAGAAAAGGAAAAGGAAAAAAAGGGAAGGGTTAACCATGATGGACAACAAATGTACTCATTACCTAACTTATGTAACTGTAACCCCTGTGACATCATCCTTACAATAAAATTAAATTAAATTTTAAAGAAGAAGTAAATTATCATTGTCATCGTCACCATCTTTGGTAAGTGATGGTAAAAATCAAAATAGTGATGTATTGGGGTACTGATTAGTTAGTTATTAATCTTTACAACTTCTTTATGAAGTAAGTGTTCTTAGTATATCCAATTTACAGGAAGGAAATACAAAAAAAGGTTGGAAAACTATGCAAAGGTGTTGGGTTGGTTCTGGTGCCAGCTGCTGATGTGTTTCATAGATTACTATTAATAAAAAGTTTCTGTAGAAACACTTTAATAAAGCTTTATTATATTATCTGTTTTATTTTTAACCTGGACACTAATTTGGCCCATTCCTTGACATCATTTGGGAAAGCTTTCTCTGATAAGAGCCAACTTAATCACAGTCACACCTAGATTGTTTTTATGACTCCCATACCAAGAGGATTTAATTCTAGAATCCAGATTGGAAACAAAACTTTTCACTTCCATATCTGTCACATTTCAGAGCACTCAGATATCTCCTGGTCATAGGCAAATGTCCCTATGACCTTTACCTTGATCTGTGTGTTTTCTCCTACTTGATTTGATAACTGACACTTCCTTATGTAAAGTCATAATTACTTTGAACCTTGGCACTAAGATCCTTTATATGTGTACTTGATTAAAGATAACTTAGTCACTGGTCCTTTGAAAAGAGATTTCAAACAAGGAATCTCCATTAATACATACAGTGAATTACTACATGTGGACATTTTTTGAAGGTAAAGAACAATGATACATACCATGTCACAAGGGCAAGTCAAAGCCCTTCCTGTTTCTCCTTCTTGGAATGTTAGTAAAAATTGGAGGCCAGAATAACAAGATAGTTTATAGAAAATATGATAAAGGACTATGTTTGAAGATTACTACACTTTCTTTATTTTTTTCTGCAAAAACACAACAGCTTACATACTGAGTATTGGATTTCTTTCATTCCAAAAGTTAAACCAAGCTCCATAAGAAGCATTTAATAAATTAATAAATTTAGAAAAACAGCAGTTTTTAAAATTCCTGATTGTATATAGCAAAAACAAAGTATATGCAACCCATATTTCTCTTTTAGCAGACTGTGGAATACAAATGATAATTGCCCTTTCTTTGAAATATCTTGTTTATATCTATCAATTGATACCTATTTTCTACTCACTCAAAATCCATTACAAATAAAACTCTTCAAAAGTATCTGAGCTCTGCAAAAGCTAATAGTACAACTGCCCAACATGATAAAACCTTAGGCAAAGTCACTCACCTCAAAATAACTTTACTTTTCAAAATTTTATAAATAAAAGAAATATAATTAGATTCAGAGTACAGGGACTTAAAATCTAGTCATATTTCTGACAAATATCTATCTGGTACTGGACAAAGAATGATATTGTGTTTAAATTCCTTCATGTTAAAATTTGAAGCTTGGACTTATATTTAGATATTTCAAGCTTTGAAATGCTACGATCATGACAGCATGCACCTTCTACTAAAACAATTACACTTTTCTTTTCTTTTCTTTTTTGCCAGTCATGGGGCTAGAACTCTGGGCCCAGACCCTGTCCCTGTGCTCTTCAGCTCAAGGTGAGTGCTCTACCACTTGAGCCACAGCGCCATTTCCAGTTTTCCAGTGGTTTATTGGAGATAAGAGTCTCATGGACTTTCTTGTTCAGGCTGGCTTTGAACCGTGATCCTCAGATCTCAGGCTTCTGAGTTGGATTACAGGCGTGAGCCATCAGTGCCCAAGCTAATTATACATTTCTAAGTTTTGATATTTTAATCTTAGGACATATGGTCCTGTAACTACTATTATAACCATTTTTATTAAGAGCATAACATATCTGTATAATACTCTTTCTAAAGAAATACAATTAATTTTAGAGCCATCTGCTCTATGATATAGTTTTGAAATACAATTTTATAAAATGTATAGTTTACATACAATGGCAAAATGTCACTGCATTAACAAAAAAAGGAGAATAAAAAAACAGGACAACCTTTTTATGGTTTTATGCCCTACATATTTGGGATTGTGCTGTATTTTGAACAAATTGTTTCATGTGTTACTTACACCTGCTTATATCCTCCAGCCAAATGTGAGCACCACTGCCAATGACTCACTGAAGGTAATAAAACATAAAACATGCATCAATCAAGTAATCATTTTGTATAATGTTAAAACTGACTGAGGTGATTTCTCACTTGTTCCAGGGACTGGCTATTTTCCATCCTCAGAAACAACCTGGTCAAACAACATTTCATTGTATAGCAAGTATTCTGTTATGAAACAAACTTTCCTATTTTCAGATATTAAAATAAAAAACCTATAAGAAAGAATGACCAAAACAATTTATATCAGAGATCTTACAGGAAATGTACAACATTACTTTGAACTAACAGAGGATGAAATAAAGTTGATAAACTAAACTTGGCAAAGGTAAGCCAAATCCCAGATGTCTTTGAAAGACCTATGTTACCATAACAAAGAAAGAAGCTGGATATTGTAACCAGATTCTAGATACATTTTTCCTACTATAGCTATGAATATTTATCTCTTAATATGAATCAAAATACTTTAAAATATTCTTATCTATGTAAATGGTATATTATTGCTATAAATGGGAGATATTTCTATCTTAAATACCAATAGTAGCTACATTGGTTCTTGAAAAAACATCTCTTCTACTGAAGACCTTAGTCTCAACATTTGCTAAGATTACAAGCAATGGTGCCCAGCTACTTTTACTCATCCTTACTCTCACCATAGTGCAATGACATATTAATTTACTTATTAAACAAAAGAAGAAATTGAATATGAGAAAAATACATGGAAATAATAAAATTACACTCTATAAAAACAGTACAGAGGTACTTCTATGTGCAATTAGAAGAGGTGAGAGGGTATTACACATTTTCAGAAATTAAGGATAAAGTTATTCAAAGATGTTCCACATCAAAGAAACTGTAGACATATCAACTATTACTTGGAATCTTGTGGTATAAATTGTTCAAGAAAATAATTGAATTGGTGACATTGATCAACATATACACATAAATTTATATCTTGAATTAAAACTTCTTTGTATAACTAAAAAGAATAATAATGACAAACAAAAGCTGAATTTGAAAAATATATAAATAGAAGAGAAAAGTATAAAAGTCATTGGCAAAATTCCAAACAATAGAAATGAAAATGATACCAACTATTAATATAAAGTACAAGTGAGGATGTGAGTAAATTATATATTTCACATATTACAGTAACTTTGGAAAATTATTTAATAATCTCATATGGATGCAAACATACACTTTGTGACCCAGCAAACTTACTCTAGTGTGTTATGCTAGAAAAATGTAAACTTAATTCACAATAAAAACTAATCATGAATGTTAAGTAGTTTAATAGCACAAACTACAAAAATAACCCTAAATATTTTTCAACAGTTAATCATTAAGTGGGTTGTAGGTCATCAGTATCTTTGCTATTTGGCAGTACAATGCAACTGACTTTTTGTGCAGGCAAATACATGGAAATATTTGAAGGGCATGTGCAGAATGCAAAAGTCAGTCTCAAAAGTTCTATGTTCCCCCAGTGCCAGTGGGTGGCTCACATCTGTAATCCTATCTATTCAGGAGGCTGAGATCTGAGGATCATGGTTCAAAGCCAGCCCGGGCAGGAAAGACCGTGAGACTCTTACCTCCAATAAACCACTCAGAAAACCAGAAGTGGTGCTGTGGCTCAAGTGGTAGAGCACTAGCCTTGAGATGAAGAGCTGAGGGACAGCTCCCAGGCCCAGAGTTCAAGCCCCACAACTGACCAAAAAAAAAAAAAAAAGTGTCCCTTTTGGCCACATCCCCTCTAGCATCTGTTCTTATTACATTTCTCAAGTACAGACATTTAGGTGAGGTAGAAACTCAACGTTGTTTTAATTTACATTTCTTTTATGGGTAGAGAAGTTGAGCATTTCTTCTTGTGTCTATTGGCCAATCTTATTTCCTCTTCAGAGAAGTCTCTCTATAAGTCTTTAGCTTACTTATTAATCAGGCAGTTGTTTCTTTGAGGATTTTTTCTTGGGGGATTTAATTTTTTGAGTTCTATGTATATTTTAAATATGAGCCCTTGCCTGTTATATGGCTAGTGAATTTCTTCTCCTAATCCAGGGACTTTCTACTGATCTTGCTAGCTATGTCCTTTGCCATGCAGAAGCTTTGCAGTTTCATGCAATCCCATTTCTCCATCCTTTCTTTGATTTGTTGAGTTTCTGGGTCTCTATTAAGAAAATTTTGGCTTGTGGCAAGGAGCCCTAGAGTTTCTTCTATTCCATCCTGTAATGTTTTCATGTTGTCTGATTTTATCTTGAGGTCTTTGATCCATTTGGATCAAACTGCATTTTTGGTGGGAGTGCAAATTTGTTCACCCATTCTGGAAAGCAGTATGGAGGTTCCTCAAAAGACTCCACACAAAGCTCCCATATGACCCAGCAATCCAATTTCTGGGTATTTATCCAAATGATCACAAACAAGACCATACTAAAGCTACCAGAACAACTATGTTTATCGCAGTATTATTCACCACTCCTAAGATATGCAACAACCCAGATGCCCCTCAGTAGATGAATGGATCAAGAAAATGTTGTATGAATATACATATATATGTATATGTATAGGCATATATATATATATATACATATATATGAATTCTACGCTTCCATCAGAAAGAATGACATTGCCCCATTTGTAAGGAAATACAAAGACTTGTAAAAAATTAGAAGTGAAGTAAGCCAGACCCAAAAGAAACATATGTCCGATGGTTTCCCTTATTTGCAATAACTACTATATGTCTGGGACAAGCAGAAAAGGTCAAAAGCTATGTATATATGGCCATAAAAGTTTTTGTTGTTGTTGGTTGTGGGACTTGAACTCTGGGCTTGGGCGCTGTCCTTGCGCTCTTCAGCTCAAGGCAAGCATTCTACTGCTTGAGCCCCAGCGCCACTTCCTGGCCATATAAGTTGATGTTAAGTGAAATGAACCCCAAGATATGGACACTAGAGGCTTCTTCTTTTTTGCTGTTGTTTTTAATGTACTATGAGATTTTTGTTTGTATCTTTCTTTCTTCTGTATGTTCTTCCTCCTATGTTTTAACCCCTGTTGTCACTGTATTTTATTCTGGTGCCCTACATCCTGTATATACATTTTCTAATTTGGAGAGGGGAAGGGAAATAACAAAATGCTGAAACAAGGACACAGTTTGACCCATTGTAACTGATACATATAAGACACTATGCTGAAATCGAACTTTACAACTTTTGGATGGAAGGGGGAGGTTGGGGAGGTAGTAGAGGGAAGGGATACTAGGGGAAAAACAAAGGAGGGGTAACAATGCTCGATAGGATATATGCTCATTACCTTACTCATGTAACCCTTCTGCACAGTATCTTTACAATAAAAAATATTTTTAAAAAGTTATGCATCATATGAGCTTGAATCTGTATCGAGACAATAACAATGGAAGCCAAGTAGATTAGTGCAGCTTATAGGACTGGAGGCAAATTCTAATTATTAAATGATAATACAACATATTCTTTTTTTTGGTCAGTAACAGGACTTGAACTCAGGCACCATCCTTTATCTTTTTTCTTTAAAGTTAGCATTCTTCCATTTGAGCCATAGCTCCTCATCTGCATTTTTGTTTTGTTTTATTTTGTTTTTGGTTAATTGGATATATAGTCTCACAAATTTTCCTGCCCAGACTGGCTTCAAATTGTGATCTTCTTCAGAGTAGCTATCATTATAGGTGTGAGGCACCAGCACCCAACTCAACAGAATTTTTATGTGATAATAAGCCAATTTTCTGTGCAAAAGTTGGGTATATTTATACAAGACTACATAGACTATATATGCAGTGAAATTTCATCAACTACACATTCTCCTCACTCCAAGCAAGGATATGTAAGTACTTGATCAATATCACCCATGTTTCAATTACTAGTATTGTGCCAATATCAATCCTCTGGTTACTTTTAAAATGTTAAATAATAATATAAGATATAATTGTGGAAGGGCGATGATAAATACTTTAAACTCTACATTCCTTTTGCAACTTCGAGTGAATCTTGAACTTAAAATTCAAATTATATGTATGTGTGTGTATATATATTTATTTCTTATGTGTGGTACGAAAAGTAGATCTTCATATTACAATTACTATTGAAAAAATATAATAAAATGTTAATTTGTGCACACACACTATACACATTCTTCCCAGTCTTAAAATTTACTAATTTTTAAACTAGATGAATACTAAATAAACAACATTGCACTAGTCAATGCAAATGCCCACCATCTCTTATTCAGTGAGACTTGAATTATTATGAGGATATCAAGTTGAAAATTAGAATCATTTCTTTGAGAGAAACTATCTTCTATGATGACTTTAAATCTTTCTCTCCTCCAAATCAGATGATGCTTTCTTCCATATACTTATATTTTAATTTGAAGTTCTATCTTTCTAATTGAGAAATTTATTTCAATGATAATCATACTTATCCACTTTGAAGACTTTTCATACAATTAAAAATGTTCATTTTAGAGCTGTCTTGAAACATGAAGAGAAAATTACAACCATTTGGTGATTTTTTTGCTTAACAATATATGAATGATCCTAGGATAATTTTGCCAGATAATAATGTGGCCAATAGACACATGAAGAAATGCTCAACCTCTCTAGCCATAAAAGAAATGCAAATCAAAACAACATTGAGATTCCACCCCACCCCAGTTAGAATGGCTATAATCAAGAACTTTAATAACAACAAATGCTGGAGGAGATGTTGCCAGAAGGGAAGTCTACTGCACTGTTTGTGGGAGTAAACTTGTTCAACCACTTTGGAAAGCAGTGTGGAGGTTCCTCAAAAGACTCCACATAGATAGCTCTCCTATGACCCAGTAATCCCACTTTCGGTTATTTACACAAATGATCACAAACAAGGCCATACCAGCACAGCTATGTTTATTGCAGCATTATACAATGGAATTCTATGCTCCCATCAGAAAGAATGACATTTCACTATTTGTTAGGAAATGGAAGGACTTGGAAAAATTATATTAAGTGAACTAAGCCAGCCCCAAAGAAACATAGGTCCCATGGTTTCCATTATTTGCAATAACTAGTATATGCTGGGACAAGCAGAAAAGGTCAAAAGCTATGTACATATGACCATATAAGATGATGTTAAGCGAAATGAACCCCAAGATAGGGACAGAAGTTGTTTTTATTTCTTTCTCGTTATTGTTTCTAACGTATTTATAATGTACCATGTGATTTTTTTTTGTTGCTTTTATGTTCCTTCCCCACAGTACAACCCCTGTTTTCACTGTTTTTGATGTTGGTCTAACTTGGGGAGGGGAAGGGAAAAAGAGAATGTTTAAATAGGGATACAAGTTGACCCATTGCAACAATAAGATGTACAAGACAGTATGTCGAAAACAAACTCTACAAATTAGGTGTGGGAGGAGTGCAGTTGTGGAGGTGGGAGGGGAGGGATTGTAGGGGAAAAGCAAAGGAGAAGGCAAGAATGCTTGATAGGAAATGTACTCATTACCTTGCTCATATAATTGTAACCCCTCTGTACAGTAATTTTATAATTTAAAAACTTATTAAAAATGCTATATTCTTAAAATCTTCTTGCAAGTAGATGTTGGTTGCTCATAACTGTAGTACTAGCTACTTGCAAGGCTTAGCTTAAGAGGATTGCATTTTATGGCCTTCACAGGCAAACAAGACTTAACCCTCCTGCACAACCATCATTTAGAACAGTGGCAGACACCAACTTCCATACCAAAATACAGGGGAGACTGAGATTTGGAATCCCAGGAAGAAAAATCTACAAAACTTCACCTCCATGAAAAGTGAAAAGGAAACTGCATGGGGTGGAACATGCCTCTGATCCAGCAAAGGTGCAAGGCATAAATTAGTCAGATAGCAGCTCAGGTGCATGTCTGGGTGAGAAATGAGACCCTGTCACAAATATATAACCAGAATAGCAATAGGGCTGGAGATAGTAGTGCACCAGGCTAGCAAACAAGAGGCCTTGAGTTCAATACTATAATATCAAAATACTTTTTCTTTTTTTATACATTTTTATTGTAAAGATACTGTACAGAGGGGTTACAGTTACACGAGTACATAGGTAATGAGTACATTTCCTATCCAACATTGTTATCCCCTCTTTTGTTTTTCCCCTACCATCTCTTTCCTCTCCACCTCCCTAACTCTTCCTCCCCATCCCCAAGTAGTAAAGTTCGTTTTCAACATAGTGTTTGTTCATCTCATTGTTACAATGGGTCAACCAGAATCTGTATCAGCATTTTGTTATTTCCCTTCCCATCCCCAAATGGCCAATAGACACATAAAGAAATGCTCAATTTCTCTAGCCATAAAAGAAATTCATATCAAAACTACATTGAGATTCCATCTCATCCCAGTTAGAATGGCTATAATCAAGAAATCTATTTTGTAATTTCCCTTCTCCTCCCCAAATTAGAAACATGTATAAACAAGATGCAGGACACCAGAATCACATACAATGAAAACATGGGTTATAACATGCGGGAAGAACATACAAAAGAAACAAAAAAAATCACATTGTACATTATAAATATATTAAAATCAACAACAAGCAAGATAAAACCTCTTATGTCACTATCTTGGGGCTCATTTCACTTAGCATCATCTTATATGGTAAAAAATGCTGAACTAAGTGTACAGGTTGACCCATTGTAACAATGAGATGTACAAAACATCATGTTGAAAATGAACATTACAACTTGCAGCGGGGGGGGGGGGGAGGCGTGGGAGGGAAGGAATGGCAGGGGAAAACAAAAGAGGAGGTAAAAATGCTGGCTAGGAAATGTACTAATTACTTTACTCAAGTAAATGTAACCGCTCTCTAAAGTATCTTAACAATAAAAATATATACTAAAAAATACATATATAACCCTAAAAAAATCTAAATAACAACAGATGATGGAGGGGATGTGGCTAAAATGGAACCCTACTGCATTGCTGGTGGGAGTACAAACTTGTTCAATCACTTTGGAAAGCAGTATGGAGCTCCCCTATGACCCAGCAAACCCACTTTGGGCATTTACCCAAAGGATCACAAACAAGGCCATGTTAAAGCTACAAGCACAACTATACTTATCACATCATTATTCTCCATAGCTAAGATATGGAACCAACCCAGATGCCTCTCAGTAGATGAATGGATCAAGAAAATGTGATATATGTATATATATATATATATATATATATATATATATACATACATACATATATAAATAATTTTAAATGTTTATTTCAGCAAACTGGATATATGGCAATTTAACACTCTCCTTTAAAAATTCTCTATACCCTATGACTTCATGCTCTCAACATTTCTACATGCCAGGCACACACATTTTCATTCTGAACACACTTCTTTTTCTGGCCCACCTATTGGGCATGACACAGAGATAAGTTGTTTCTTAAACTTAATACTATTCAGAATGGACTAATACTAATAAGATTGATTTTAAGAAACCAGTCTTAGAGCTGTGACATTTTTAAACTCTTTGAAACTCCACACAGGATAGAAATTTACAATACAAATAGAATAGATCTAAGAATATATAATCAAAAGTTTCCAGATCTATGAAAGATTTGCATCTCTTTTTATTTATTTATTTATTTTTGCCAGTCCTGGAGCTAGAACTCAGGGCCTGGGTGCTGTTTCTGAGCTTCTTTACTCAAGGCTAGTGATCTACCACTTGACTCAAAGCTCCACTTGCAGCCTTTTGGTGGTTAAAGAAAAGTGTCTCATGGACTTTCTTTTTTTGATTAATAAGATTTTTTATTATGAAAATACCGTACATAGGGGTTACAATTATATAGCAAGGTAATGAGGACATTTCTTATCAAGCAGTGTTGCCTCATGGTCTTTCTTGACCTGGCTTACTTTTAACTGCAGTTTTCAGATCTGAGACTCATGAGAAGCTAGGATTACAGGCATAAGCCACTGGTGCCCAGCAAGATCTGCACATTTTATGTGAAACAGGTTAGGGTTTAACACAGTCTAATAAGCAAACAAATTATGAATGTGGAGGAAACAGGAAGCTTTCTTTAACACTTTTTCTGCGGTCCAGGAATTTTTTTCTGAACCTAAAAATATATCATGTGATGGCCTCTTTAAAACAGAATACATTTTGCAGACCAAATTTCATTGACTACAACCAACATCTACAGTAAGCCACTAATCTTAGCTAACTGAGAATGTGCCTTGGGAATAAGCACTAATACTTTCCAGGGTTTCTTTATAACTCATTAATTTCCCCCTAGGAAAAATTCACTGGTATGTAACACTTAGAAAAGTAGAAACATCGGCTTCCATGTAACATCTAAACCTTAACTATTTAGGAGCACCTGTAAACTGTCTTCAGTCAGTTCATTTCATATTTTATAAGGATCAAAAAGTAGGGAAAATGACCGGGCGACTGTGGCTCATGCCTGTAATCCTAGCTACTCAGGAGGCTGAGATCTGAGGATCGTGGTTCAAAGCCAGCCAGGGCAGGAAAGTCCGTGAGAATCTTAGCTCTAATAAACCACTAGAAAACCGGAAGTGGGGCTATGGCTCAAGCGGTAGAGCACTCAACTTGAGCTGAAGAGCTGAGGGACAGCACTCAGGCCAAGAGTTCAAGCCCCACTACTGACCCCCCACCCCCACCCCCCCAAAAAAATTTTTTTTAAATAGGGAAAACGGGGCAGGGAAGGTGGCTCAATGGTAGAATGCTTGCCTTGCATGCATGAGGCCCTGGGTTCTATTCCTCAGCACCACATGAGCAGAAAAAGCTGGAAGTGGAGCTGTGGCTAAAGCGTTAGAGTGCTAGACTTGAGCTGAAAAGTTGAGGGACAGTGCCCAGGCCCAGAGTTCAGGCCCCACTACCAACAATTTAAAAAAAAAAAAGGCTGGGCAGAGACAGGTGGCTCATGCCTGTAATCCTAGCTATTCAGGAGGCTGAGATCTGAGGATCACAGTTCAAAGCCATCCCGGGCAGGAAAGTCTGTGAGATTCTTCTCTCCAATAAACCACTCAGAAAACCGGAAATGGTGCTGTGGCTCAAGTGGTACAGCGCTTGCCTTGAGCTGAAGATATGAGAGATAGCTCCAAGGCCCAGCATTCATGCCACCACCCACAAAAAAAAAAGTATGGAAAACTCTTCCCACTAGGATTCAGAGACTGAAAGTCAAGCTATACAACAACAGAAAAGTAAAACACTCCTCACACCTCAAACAAAAAAATTTACTGTACAGGCTGTGATTCAATGGATAGCACCTTTAGGATCAATGATGGTCTGTTGAATTGGAAAATGTGTCATTTTAGAAGGACAAGGTTGAACTTACCTTCTGAAAGTTATATCTGAACATTTTAATGTCATCCAGTATGTTGTTTTTCCAAGTGTCTCTATCAGTTGCATTCCTATCTACAAGGGAGGAAGACTGTATTTGCTACACAGCTTCAGATATTTGGTATTGTCTGTTTAGTTTAATTTTTAAATTTTTATTTTATCATAAAGGTGATGTATAAAGTGGTTACCCTTGCATAAGTAATGAGTGCAATTCTTTTCAAGCAGTGTTGCTCCCTCCCTCATTTCCTTCCACTTCCCTACTCCCTGACTCTTCTCCCCTCTAAGTTGAAAGGCGAGGTTAGTTTTAAATTTTTGTGTGAATAACATTAATACATACATTCTATGCCCTACTAAAGTGGTATTTTTCATCTATATTTCTCTATTTATAAAAAGTAAAAATATTTATCTATAGTGTGTTCTTAATAAAGTGTATGTTCAGAACTTTGCTAATGTTAAAAATTAATTATACATTATATATATGGGTTGCATATATGATGTATACAAATACATATACATATATATATATATATACAAACCTTGAAAAGATGGACATCAATATTTTTCTGATGGATGATGGCTTCTCATTCTTTAGAGAACTACTTTGTAGCAATATCAATATTTTTCATTTTCTTAAAATTTTCATAAATCCAATGTATTTTTTTAAATCAGAGGTGGTTTCTTTTGGCCAATTCAAAGCTACATAGATTTTCCTCTCATGTCCTTTTTTATGAATTTAATAATTTTATTAATATCTACAACATTTTATTTTTACATGAGAAACATAATAAGATTTCTTGGATTTCTTAGTTCTTTCTTTTCACAAAATCACCTCTTGTTTCACAACCATTTGTTGAAAAGAATTTTCAGTTAATTGCTTTTTACTTTTGTAAAAATAAGTCCTTGATTATTCTTAGATCTAGTTTTATCTGTTTCTTTACCCCAAACATCTATACCTTTAGCAACCAGTATTCAGGGAGTTATACAGATAAAATACGCTTAAGGCTAAATTTGCTTTAGATTAACCTATGACTTACTTTACAAAAATAGTTATACAATGTCTTCTCACTTCAATTTTTCCTTGCTTACTTTTATTTCGTTATGTGAAAATGAATAGTTAAGCATGGCCTGTATTATCAAAAGTCCTCATGTAAAACTGAACCCAGACAAACAACCCTCTACTTGAGAAGATGAATAAGAACATATTGAAAAAAATTGCAAGCAATGATAGGGCCATATGTTAGGGGGAAGAAAGAGGAGGAAAGTTGTCATTGCAGAGTGGTGAGAAAAAAGGAGGTAGGTGTATGTTAGCATGTACAATATGGACATGGGGAGGAGAAGAAATAGTGATAGTGTAGAATATCTTATCCTCTTAACACTTGTCATCTAAGGTTAACCTATCAGTGCCTGTGATGCCGGTTCACGGTGTGAAAGTATGTAAGACACACAATAATTGTTTAGAGCAACATATTAACCAGAGCTATTTTTTTCCAAAAAATGATTTATGGAAGAAAAAAGTTGTGTTTTTTTGAAATTGTGCTTTCCCTACAAATCTAGCAGCCAGATTGCAAAGCTGAAGTCCTTCTGTTCCACTGATAAATGTCCCTTTGCAGATATTAGATTCCCAGATGGCCATTCTATCTCCTCACCCACCCTTGTAAAGAAATAATACTAACTGCTGATGTTTTTTTTTCTCTAACCTAAATATATTTAGCAGTCTTTTACAGTACTTCACACTGTGAGTAGAACTCTGAGTCAAGACACAGCAGTTTCAAATCACTCACTTTGCCATGTTGTTTCAATGTTTTCTTCAAAAGCAATTTAGAAAGAGTTGATAATGTTCCTTTCATGATTAAAAAATGCAGTAGTTTTAAGAAATCTTTGCAAATGTCCTCTCTCTTGTTCTGTTTTTCACTCTATTTTCATAAATTGCCATCTCAAGTTAAACACAGTTTCTTTTTTCACTAGGTTATTTTGTTCAGATTAGTCTCTGTACCATTTTTTCTCTCTCATTATTGTGTCATTCTTTTTGAAAATTTTAAAAGTTATCCTTAAGTAGTTATACAATGGAGTTTCAGCTCAGCATGTCAGTTTATGAGTATAGTTCATTTTGATCAATGTCACTCCATATGTCATTCTACCTGATGTCTCCCAACTTCACCCAATCTCTGAAGCTAGCTGGCTCCATTTTCAAATATGTACATTGAATATTAAAACTGTATATACCCACCCTATCTACTCCTCTAACCTTGTTCCCCCTCACCCACTTGACAACATGTTTCAAATTCCTGGTGTTCATATTGTTAAACTGTAAGTTGTTAAAAGGTATTACACCAATAAAATTCTTCCTTGTGTACATAATGTTTGTGTATGTGTTTGTGTATATAATGTTAGCTACATATGCTTTCATGTTTGTAATTAAATGTAATCACATACAAGAGAAATCATTTATCCTTTGTCATTTTGAGCCTGATTTATCTCATTTTATTCTAAGTATACTCATTTCCCCACATGTGATATAATATTATTCTTCCTGATACAAGAGTAAATGTGTGTGTATGTGTGTGTCTGTTCACATGTAGTTTCAGTAGAGCAAAGGACAGTTCTAAGTTTTGTTTCTTGCAAACCACCAGACTGCCTACCATAGTGATTGCATTAGTTTACATTGCCTCCACCAAAGCAACAAGTTTTATTTTCTCCATTTTCAGCATTTGAAGTTGTTTTATTCTAAGTGGTAGTCACTTGAACCAGGATGAGATGAAATCTCAATGTTTTTTGTTTGTTTCTCCTGAACTGTTTTTAGTTTTCTGTTTATTAGTGTCTTTAAGTAGTTGACAAATCAGTTTCCATTTAACGAAGAAGTTTTTGAATAAAATGTATCTTAATCAATGCCATCCTTTTTTATCATTCTTATCTATCCCTCCCCTACCTACTTCTTAACACACTCTTCTTAATCTTGCCTGGATTCTCACCCTCTTTTCCTCTTCATTCATCTCTCCCTTTCTCCTTGACCATTCCAACCCTTTCTAGCACCTTCTTCTTGGTGTTTTATTTTGCTGAATTTTGATATTATCTTTGGAAAGAACTACAGTATTTGAGATCTCTCTTGAATCTACTATATTTCATTTAACACATTTGCAACCACTCGCATACCAGTCAAAGTACTTACTTATAAGTTTATAAGCTAAATCTAACTTCCACATAAGGGAAAATATGAATCCTTTGTTTCCCTGGGCCAGATTTGCTTTTAAAAGATGGGCCTTTTTTTTTTTTTTTTGATCAGTCATATGGCTTGAGCTCTGGGCCTGGGAACTGTCCCTCAGCTTCTTCAACTCAAGGCTAGCGCTCTACCACTTGAGTCACAGCACCACTTCTGTTTTTGTGGTGGGTTATTGTAAATAAGAGTCTCACAGACGTTCCTGCCCAGGCTGGCTTTGAACTGCAATCCTAAGATCCCAGCCTTTTGAGTAGCTAGGATTACAGGTGTGCTGAGCCACTGGCATCCAGCTAATGAGCCTTTCTTTTATGGCCAGAAATATTAAATATTTCTTCACATGTTTATTGGGCTTGTTACTTTTTATCTCTGCAGATATTTTGACCATTTATAAATTGTTTTATATTTAACTTCAAAAGGCCCCTTTGATCCAAAGCAATCCTGGAGAAGAGAAACATTGCGAGTGATATCACAATTGTAGATATCAAACATCAGAACCAAACATCAGAACAAACATCAGAAATAGACTATCATTTAATAATTAACAACAGAGTCAAAAATATATTTTGATGTTGGTATAATTTGTGGGGGGGAAGGGAAAAAAACAAATTGTTTAATTAGGGATACAGGCGAACCCATTGCAGTAATGAGATGTACAAGGCATTATGTCGAAAAAACAAACTTTACAACTTTGGTGGGGGGGGTGTAGGAGGTGAGGGGATGGGGTGGGAGATGGGAAGGGGAAACAAAGAGGAGATAAGAGTGTTTGATAAGAAATGTACTCACTACCTTGCCTTTGTAATTGTAAATCTTCTGTACGATATTTTCACAATAAAAATATATTTTGAAAAAACAACAGCTTCTTCAAAAATGGTGTTGTGGAAACTGAACGTTCATATGCAGATTAACACTAGATACATGTCTGCCATCATATATGAATATCTATTCATAATGTATCAGAGCCTGAATGTGAGTGAGACAGGAAACCTGGAAACTACTGTAGGAAAGCATAGAAGAAATATTAGAATGTACTGGCATGGACAAGAACTTCCTTAGTAGAGTTCCAGGAGCTCATCAAATGGGAGAGAGGGTTGACAAATAGACTTACATCAAGCTAAAAAGTATCTGCACAGTGAAGGACATAGTTATTAAGCTAAAAAGACAGCTTAGAGATTGGAAAAAAAATCTTTGCCAGTTATATGTTGGACAAAGGCCTAATATCCAGAATATAAAAGGACCTCCAGAAATTAAACTCCTACATGGATCAATAACCCAATTAATAAATGGCAAAAGAGCTAATTCTTTTTCAAATACAATGATTTTTAGAATGCTAGGGAAATTAAATTGCCTTAGTTTTAATTGATAAATATTTGATAGCCACAGGTTCTGCCTCTATATACTAGTTCCTGTGTGGTCTGAATTGCTTGTTTCCTGCAAACCAAGTTCAACTGGTTTTTAAAAATCCTGTGCAGACATCATGAAATGGACAAATTAAATACCATTTCAGTATATGTGTCTAGTTGCCTTATAGTTTGTAGTTTTTTCACTGTCTCCTTGCCATTAGTCTGAAGGGTACAACCTAACAAAAATACATAATCAAGATAAATAATAATAAGTAATAAATCCTGTGTGGTTAAGCACTATCTTTAGAAGTTTATTTCATTTCTTTTTTCCATTCTTCTATCATGGAATAAAATTAAAATATGCCTGTATTTAATATAATTGATACATTTTCTTGAAATATTAGAGCTCTGTTTATCAATAAGACATCATATCAATAAGATATCATTGAGAAACAGTTCTCAAATGCCTACTATAAAATGAATAAAACAGTAGAGAATTCTTATTCTGACTAGAAGCCAGAATTCCACAAACACATTTAGGGACATGTTAGAGCCAAAGTCAGGTATTAAATAAAATTTTTAAATAAGTTTTTTATTGTGAAAATACTGTACAGAGGGGTTGCAATTACATGAGCAAGGTAATGAGTATATCTCTTATCAAGCTTTGTTGCCTTCTCCTTTGTTTTTCCCCTAGCATCCTTTCTCTCCCATCTCTTCAACTACAATCCGCCCCACTCCCCACCTAAATTCTAAGGCATACCAAAGAATTTTTCTAATGCAATACTCACAGTTGAGCACATTGGCTGGAGCTTATAATTGTTGCTATTCAGATGTCAAGGTCAGCAGGAACATGGTTCAAGGCCAGCCCAAGAAAAGTTGATGATATTTCCTATCTAGACCCATAATAAACTGAGAAGAATATATATATATATCACAGCTATGTAGAAAGCATATTCTAGAAAGATCATAATCTTAATTGGCCAGGGCAAAAGGAAGGTCCTTATTCAAAACAATAATGAAAGTATAAAAAGCTGGAAATGTGGTTTAAGTAGTAGAGTACTTCTATGAGCTCATATCCAAATACCACCAAGGATACTCCATTAAGTTAAACAGTAATAGTACCATTGTATTACACAACATATTGTAAAGTCTTTGAAAGTCTTCTCTTTTCTCTTCAAGTACACACACACACACACACACACACACACACACACACACACACACACACACACACACACGAAATGGTGCTTCTTCCCCGAATTATCTGGCCTTCAATTTTTCAAAAGAAATTTAAGTGACCCTAATAGAGGCTAAAGGATTCAGCAAAGGTTGTCTCATGATGAATCAGGTTGTTGATTGAATTAGATTCAGGGCTTTCTAGAATCAGAGACACTTGAAGGACTCAGGGATGGTTCTGACTCAGTACAGTGATTTTCGCTGTTTGTTTTGTTTTGTTTACTGTAAGTGAAACTCATGGTTGGAAGTTGTTCTGATTTTTGATGCCTTTTGCTTAGAGTCATAATAACCATCAGAATTATTTGCCCCACACTATTTTTGCAAGCTTTGTAGTGTATAAGCAGGTCAAGTTTTCTGAAACAGGGGATAAAGTTGGAAAGGAACAGCAAAAGTAGATAACAAAAGTAAGAAGATAATTGTTATGTTCTATTATGTGTGTGTTAGTTTTTCATACGTTGTATTTTGTCCTTCAAAAGTGTTGTTGTTGTGTTGAACACAAGTGTGTTAAAAGTCATTCATCATGTTAACCTGTGGATTTATATTAGGAAGCTTTAAATGTATAAGAAGCAAGTAGCCAATGAAGACACCATCTGAGAATTTAAAACTAGTCATATAAAAAAAAAACTAGTCATATTAAAAAACTGCCACCTGTTTCATTTATAAGCAAGTCTCTTGCCTTCTATAGTTCTGTATTGAAGCAGGAACAGAGAAAGATATTCAGAAGGAAGAGATTAGGAACAGTTCTCACTAGTAAGGAGGCAGTTTATTGAAGTTTTCAAGAAGTGATTTGTACTTCTCCAAAAAGAATGTCACATTCTCCTTACCCAAGGAAGCAGAAACTTCATGAGCTTCAGATAGAGGAAATGAGTCCTCAGAATGTCATAATGCTCTGTACCAGAGAGAGTGCACTTACCACTTTAGAAAGTAACTCTTGAAAGCAACTTGCTTTATAATTAAGATGTTTTATGGTATCGATTGTGCAAAACATATTAAAATCTATTATATTTTGATATATTGTCTTTGCCTAAATAATGGCAGATAATACTTTGGTTATATTGAAAATTATATTGATCTGCATTTTTAATGATAAATATGAAATAGGCAGGCACCTATAATCCTAGCTATTCAAGAGTCTGAGAGCTGAGGATTGTGATTCAAAACCAGGCTGGGCAGGAAAGTCCATGAAACTCTTATCTCCAATTAACCACAGAAAAAGATGGTATTGTGGCTCAAGTTGTAGTGAGTAAAAGAGCTTAGGGACAGTCCTTAGGCCCAGATTTCAATCCCCAGGATGGGAAAAATATGAAAATTGAAATAAATAAGAAATAAAATATATCAACAGCTCATCACACACCCATACACATACACATACACATATGTATATATACTTCTTTGTTAATGATTTGCCTAACTTCTTTATCGTTGCATTCCCAGGATTTATTGGCCTACTGTAGAGTTTGTAAATTGATGTGTAGTAATCAAAAATATCTTGATCACAGTACATGTAGCATATCCAGACATTATTATAGTGAAAATAGAACTATGCGCAGGCACTTTCCTAGCTGGAAAGCATGTTGGTGCTTAGAAAAGAATCCAAATTGTATTTTCAGAATGGATCATTTCACGAGAAAAACACACTGATTGTGTAGGGACCTCAATGTGTCTCAGAGTGTTGCAGGTATTCTCAAAGTATCTCAGAAGCTGCTACATAATCAAGGGTTCCACCTCAGTTCTTCTAATACAAAGAATTGAAGTCAGCATCTATCTCATCCATCTCAAACAATGGGCTGAAAGTTGCCACAAAGGGACTGAAGTAATCTGTGCAACAGGCGCTACAGCTGTGTAGTTATCATATTTCATCATCTTTGAAGCAAGATATTGAAAAAAATCAGTGTAGATGTTGCCAAGGATGTAAATTATATGCTTGTAGGAAAGTAGCTACTAAGAGATAGTGAAAATATTGGCCTATCCTGCAAAAACAATACTAATCCCCAAATCTCAAGTAAAATCATGTGTAAGTTAAGTAACAATCCATATTTAACACCCATCTGGTAACCCATCAATTCCAGTGCCTTCCACACTTTGATGCTGACACCATAGGACATGGAAAAGTTGCTTTAGCAGAGATGATATGCTTCGCTTCTCACAGACCATTATCTGGAACTAGTATGGATATCCTACCTTTACTAAATAGTTACATGCAGAACATAGAGGTTTCCTTTATCCACAGATAACGAACTACATTTAAGAAAATGAGACATTGCTAATAAACTACTAACATAGAACTGTTCAGAGATTTTCCTGAATCATTCATACTGAAACATTACCAAATACAGAAAAGTCACAAAATATATTTGAAAGACTATGTTTGTCCAAATTCTTTATCCATTATTCTTTGGTCAAATATAGTAGAAACAATAATACTTTTAATAGTGATACTATTAGACTAAGGTAAATTTATGGCACTGAATTAAGGTCAAGAACAAAGGAGGAGGCAAAAATGTTCAATTGGAAATGTACTTGCTCGTGTAACTGTAACCCCTGTATACAGCATTTCTACAATAAAAAACATAAAAAAAGAAAAGAAAAAGAAACCCATGTTTTATAGTTAGCCTAAATGGGTTGGTTGACTCAATACTGAAAAGATTTCAAATAGTTTCTCACAGGATGGCATGAATTCACATCGCTCTCCATTAATGTTATCTGAGACTATTTGAGAAAGCAAAAAGAAACAAAAAAGGCAGTAGCAGTTCTTCTTTAACTGAGAGAGAATCATGGAATTTATTTTTATCTGTTTGTAAAACTGTAGAAAGCTTTATAATAAAAATAGGTTGTCATGTTATTAGTTATTAGTTATTATTAGGCTTATCTTTGTGATATTGTTATTTTTGTTTTTGCTATGTCAGGTAATGGACACATTTCTTTTTGAACAGTGTCATCTCTTCCATTGTTTTCTCCCAGTTTTTCCCTCCTGACCGTTTTCCTCCACAAATTGTAAAGCTCACTTTCAACATAGTGTCTAGAGCATCACTGCTGCATTTGTCGACCCTTTGTCCCACCATTTCTGTGTTTCCCTTTACCTCCCCCCCAACAGATAAACTTCTATACAAGACAAGAGGTATATACATAAAAAACAGCAATAAAGGAGAAAGAACAAACTACAAAAGGAACATTAAAAAAAGAACTCTGTTTTCCATTTCTTAGATTTCATTTCAATAAATATCATTTTATATGATCATATGCACATAGCTATTGAACCTTTATGATCCTCTCCTGAGAAGATCCTCCTCTGGTCTCACTGTGTGAATGTTTAGAGTCCTATAAATTTTCTGATGCCAAACAGAATTTTTTTGTCTTTTACACTTACATTCATAGGGTTTGATCTTAACCTGTAGCCACTTTTCTTTAGGTGTTATATACCACACTTATAGAAGTTGGATATAAACTTGATTAATTTTTGTTTACATAAATAAATATTATCACAAAACTACTACTTGCTTTTAGTTACTAGTTATTAGTCTTTAAAATCTCAGTTTCCACATTGTCATTTGCAATTTCATTTCCACATTGTCATTTGCAATTTCTTAACAACAGCAGAGTTCTCCCCTAGAGTTTCTGACTCAGCTGTTCTGGAGAGCTGCCTAAGAATTTGCTTGTGTAGGAAGTTAACAGTTGACTGGTCTGGTCTGTGCGCCACACAAAGAACAATTGTAAGACATATCCAGACAATAGTTTAAAGTTTTCCTTAATTTAGCTCTCTCTTTTAGGTACCAGTTTCTCTTCAGGAGGAGAATGTGTCATTTATTCTTTTAATCTCAAAACCTGTAAGGCTGTTGGAGCAGGATTGATATTGAACAACATTTTATAGATAAGTGAACTATCTATTTTATGCCCTATGTCATAATTTTATATAAATATTGAGCTTTGAAATTAATTTCAGAGGACCCTTCCCACTGTGATTTGATTGAAATTAATTTCAGAGGACCCTTCCCACTGTGATTTGATTGTCATTTTCCCCTTATCCTATGTTTCCTTCAATCTCCCAATTTTAAGGTATTTTCTTTAAAAAGATTCCTTTTTCATCAAGAAAGGGGGGGGGAAGAACTCCCTAAAAATATTACTCCAGTTAAAATTTTCTCACGTCATTTTTCTATTCACCATTTGTATTTAACATCAGAAATAATATTGTGGAGTTTAATATAAGTAAGTTCTTCCTATAATTATATGATTCACTTTGAGTTCACTGGGAAGCATCCCCAGATACTAAGATCAACATGTTGGAATTATCTCTCAGTTATTAAGATTAGCATTTGTGTGGAATGAAAGAGATATTTTATACAGAGGATTAATTAATGCCAAAAAGCAGTAATGCAGTATCAACAAAGTCTTGATCAAGCGCCAGGCATCTCGTAAGTCCCTCAGAGCCTCTTTTAGATAACAGAGATGAAGTGGTCCCCTATGAAGCAGTGTTTAGTTGGAGACTGCTACTGGAAAAGGGCTATCTCAGCCCACTTAACTTCCAGGGAGCTGAGAACAAATCCTCAAAGTAGATTTAAGCACATATCTTAGCTATATTTATATTGCATTAGAAATATCATCATAATTCATGCCAAACTAGTTAATACTAAGTATTAACTAAAATGTAATAAAATATTCAGGTTATATCAGTAGCTATTTATTTGAAACATGGATGTGTATATGTACATTGGCATGTGTGACAATCTTTGTTTACTAATTACACTAAGTAACTTCAAGGAACATGATGTTCCTTCTTATTACTACAACTGTTGATAGGCTACTAAGCATTGAAAATTAATAGTCTGGTTAATTTACTTTAGTAACTAAATGGCCATAAAGAAACCATCACTGATTTAAAATATAAATATATGAAAGCACTTAGCACATAGTTAAATATTAAACAACCTAACAAATATTACTTGATATTTTCTTTTTTGAGTTAAAGCCTCTATTTTTTATATATGTATATGTGAATATATATATATATACATATATATATGATATTTTCTAATGAACTAGTAATAGATTATCTTGGTATCCCAAGTGGCAATTAACTAGGACTGGATTACAATGTTTATTTTCATTTCTGTTTATTTGCCTCCTGCTTTCTTGCTTTTTTTTGTGGGGTTTTAAAATTTCCTGGCTAGCTTTAAAACAGACTCTCACTATATAGCCCAAACTGGCCTAAAACTCAGTTTGTAGCTCAGCCTGGCTTCAAAGTCATGTTCTACTCTTTGCAGCTGCTGAATGCTTGAATTACCAGCATAACAGAATAATGTTGTTAAACAAGAAGTGTCATGTAGTTAGCGCATAAGCATTTTTCATACTTATATTAACTGATTTTATTTCAAAACTATATTGAAAATTATCACATTAAATTTGTAGACTCTCAGAGAGTTAAGGACAGAGATTTAGAAATGAGTATCCAGCCGAGTGCCGGTAGCTCACGCTTGTAACCTAGCTACTCAGGAGGCTGAGATCTGGTTCAAAGCCAGCTGTGGCAGGAAAATTCCATGAGACGCTTATCTCCAATAAACCACTAGAAAACTGGAAGTGGTGCTGTGGCTCAAGCCGTAGAGCACTCACCTTGAACTGAAGAGCACAGGGAAAATGCCCTAGCCCAGAATTCAAGCCCCACAACCGACAAAACAAAAAACAAAAACAAAAAAGAAATGACTATCCATTTTGCCAAATCTTATTATAGTAGTTAAGAAAAAGTAAATATTGTTTAATTACATCCTCACCATGTGGTACTCAGCAGGATTCGATAGACTGTTCTTTGGTGATTCTGTTAGTATAATTCAAAATTATCAAAAATAAATATCTCCATATGGAGATAAGTGTGCAAATAGTAACATTAATTTACTTATCACTCAGACTCTATTCATTTACCCATGCATGATTTAAGATATTTGTGACTGTATGGGAGGAAATTTCTGTACATGAATATGAACAGCAAAATCTGTTCATATGAAAACACACTACATTTCATATATGTGTATTTTGTTTTACATCTAATCTAAAATATAAGATAACCCTAATGTTATCAGTCTTCCCTGGATCAACTTCTCATTCTCCACATGTGTGATTGTAAAACTCTTTAACATCTGTCTTGTAGTTTACTGTAATTCCTGTATTGTTGTTCTGTTGTACAGGTAGTACTGTGCTTATGTTAATCCATATCCAAAATGTTTGTTGGATCCTCTTGACCTATATAATGTTATAGACTGCCATTTCATGATATTTTATGAAATCTTGGACTATCATGTTCCACTTATTAACCCAATAAATATTGTCGTGTTCATGCCGAACTTCCCACTGTTCTTTCAGAGTCTTTTCCTAATATTCTGTATTCCAGAAATGTGTCTTCTGTCTTTTCTTCCCTCCATGTGAATGGTCATCATGCTACTACAACTTTCCCAAATGTTTTCCACTCACGGTGATCTTCCCTTCTTTCCAGAGGCCCAGTTACAAGCATTTTTCACTATGCTGCCATGACACAAATTATATCACACCTGTAATACATCTAATTTCATTTCCCTATGTGATTTACTCATCTTGGAACTTTGATATACATGCTACCATGAAAGCACATTTAAAGTATTGAAGTACAGCATCAGAACAGTGGATCTAATGAATATTCACTTGGCCTATAACTACAATATTTGAAGATTTGTAGTTACATATTTAATCTTTTATATCATTGAATATAATTACTTTTTTATTTTTTATTGTGAAAATACTGTACAGAGGGGTTACAATTACATTTGCAAAGTAATGAGTACATTTCTTATCAAGCATTGCTGCCTCCTCCTTTGTTTTCCCTTCCCAGCCCTTTCCATATCCCCAGCCTCCCAGGGCCCCCTCCGCCCCAGCCCTGCCAAAGTTGTAAAGTTCATTTTTCAACATAACATCTTGTACATCTCATTGTTTCAGTGAATCCACCTGTATCCCTATTTAAACTGTTTGGTTTTGCCCTTCCCCTCCACAAATTATAACAACATCAAATACAATGAAAGCAGGGGTTATACTGTAGGGGAGGGACATACAAAGCAACAAAGAAATCATCTTATAAATATGTTAGAAACAATCAAAAGAAAGAAAAAAAACATTTGAATACTTATCTTGGGGTTCATTTCACCTAACATCAACTTATCTGACCTTTTCGGCTTGTCTCAGACATATACTAGTTATTGAAAATAAGGGAAACTGTGGAACCTATGTTTCTTTGGGAGTGGCTTACTTCACTTAATATAATTGCTTCCAATTCTTTCCATTTCCTATCATATGGGGCAACGTCATTCTTTCTGATGGAGGCATAGAATTCCATTGTGTATATATACCACATTTTCTTGATCCATTCATCTACTGAGGGGCATCTGGGTTGGTTCTATATCTTAGCTATGGTAAATAATACTGCAATAAACATAATTGTGCTGGCAACTCCAAATAGATCAAAGACTCGGAGTCAAAGCAGACACTCCGAAAACATTACAGGATGGAATAGGAGAAACCCTAGGTCTTCTTGGCACAGGCCAAAATTTTCTTAATAGAGACCCAGAAACACAACAAATCAAAGAAAGGTTGGACAAATGGGATTGCATCAAATTGCAGAGCATCTTCATGGCAGAGGACATAGCTAGCCAGATCAATAGAAAGCCCACAGATTGGGAGAAGATCTTCACTAGCCATATAACAGACAAGGGTCTCATATCTAAAATATACTTGGAACTCAAAAAATTAAACCCCCCAACAACAAATCTTCAAAGAAACAATTGCCCAATAAATAAGTGGGCTAAAGACTTAAAGAGAAACTTCTCTGAAGAGGAAAGAAAGATGGCCAATACACATGAAGAAATGCTCAACCTCTCTAGCCATAAAAGAAATGCAAATCAAAACAACATTGAGATACCATCTGACCCCAGTTAGAATATCTATAATCAAGAACTCTAATAACAACAGATGCTGGAGGGGATGTGGACAGAAGGGAACCCTACTGCACTGTTGGTGGGAACGTAAATTTGTTCAACCACTTTGGAAAGTACTTTGGAGGTTCCTCAAAAGATTCCACATAGAACTCCCCTATGCCCAGCAATCCCACTTTTGGTCACTTACCCAAATGATCACAAACAAGGCCATATTAAAATTATATATTTAATCTTGGCTAAAAATTCCTGAATGCATGTGATTTTATTGAGTGGTGTATATAGTGATTAGCTCATAAGATTAAGTTGCAAGTAAGTAAAGGTAAAAATAAAGATGTAGGAAAGGCTTGGACTACAATAAGATATCAAAAATAGATGTGTGCATCTGTGATGTTCCGTTGTAAGTGGAATTTATCTTGAATGTGCTTGTCAGAGTAACATGAGTCCCACATTAGAGAACATTAGTCCAATGTTAAAATCAGTGGAATGTGAATTCAGGTTTTTAAATATAAAAAAGTATGTTTTAGAAAGGTCTAACCGCAGCAATTGATGTGAAATAATATAGAATCCATTAAGAAATTAAGCAAACATTTATAGACCTTAGAATATTTGCCTTGTTTTATGAAATATGTCCATAGTGACACATTCTTAAATGAATATGTAGTTGTGATGATTTTAATTTTATACACAATGATAAACTATTTGTATTTATCAAAATGGCTCCCTTGTCTAAAATTAAAAGGTGATTTTAGAGCAACATTCATTATCTCTAATAAAAATATCAGATATCCATAACAAATCATTTTTTATTTAGCACTAATTATTTTATTTTTCAAGAAAACAAAGGACTAGCAGACAGGAAAATCTAGACATAAGTACATTCTTTTTTTTTTCCTTTCAATTACTTTTGAAGCCAGAGTTTAATTATGAGAAGATAACTAGAAGTGTTACAACCTGAATTCAAATTAATATTTGATTAAATTTCATAACACAGCATGGAACGATAACTGGAATGAACATTTTGATGAAATTAAAATTACTTAGTAATAGATATTAAGCTAAGTAACTATTAAATTGCTTATTTCTTGGGGGGTGCAATAGCAAGTGCCAGAAAAATTGTATAGATTTTCCACAAATGCAAACTTAGAGACTTTCAGAGATGAGAGGCTATGTTGTTCAACAATACATGATTGTAACTTATACTGACCATACTTCATGTATCTGTGAAGATGTAATACATGATTGTAATTTATACTGACCATACTGCATGTATCTGTGAAGATGTAATACATGATTGTAATTTATACTGACCATACTGCATGTATCTGTGAAGATGTTTAAAACTCTAAATGACTGATGAGACAGAAAACAAGAAGTTGATGCTCCTAAATTTCCAAATGCCAAAAGGTGGGAGAAAGGGTTATAGAAATTAGTTGTGGAGTTGAGATAATGAAACAAACAAACAAACAACAAAAACAAAAACTAAGAGTGTAGCCCCAGAATTTGAAAATATGAAAAAAGAAGCACACAGAGAACCGTATGGAAGATAATTGTACTTAGCTAGGGAGAACAATTTCTATTTAGCAAATCCTAATAGACACCCTTATTGGAAAGTCAAGACAAAGGTTGAGGATTCAGCAGCCATTCAACTTGTTAGGATCAATACTTCCTAGAATAACATATATTAATCTAGATCGCTCCCATGGTATGCTTGCAAGGGGATAGATGGAAAAACATGGGCTGCTAAAAGCTGATAGAGTGTGCTGACAGGCCTAACAAAAATAAAATGTATAATGCACATTAAAAGTTTGGTGAGATTTCACACTCTGAGCAAAGGAAGAGATGAGTGAAAATTTAATGTGGGAGTTACCTTAAGAGAATCCTAATAGCACCAGCTCAGACTTTGAAAGTAATGAATAGAATAAAAGACAGGCACCAATCCTTTGGTTGATGAGCGTGGAAACAGCTTTGGGAACTTATTCTGCCAAGAAAGGTTTTGATCTCTACACTGTCATCTATCTGTTGAACTATGCACACATTTTTTCCATTAGAGATTAGGTTCTTTCAGTTTAAATACATAGGGAATTGAACTAAATTTTAATGCCAGTTTCAAAATGTTATCAACTGAAATAAACACATCGGTTCCTGGTTTTGATGGCCTAGAATTCTAAGCTATAAAATTTATTTTTAATCAGGTTTGAGTCAGGTAGGTAGTATTATGATTAGAGTTACAGGTTTGGGGAGATTAGGGTAACAAATAAATAGGGTTAACCCTTGTACATTTTAGGTAAGAGGTAATGAAGGCTAGACAGATAGAATGTGTGCCAAAGCTGAATCCATAAACTCATTGCTATTATTAATCAACATCAATGGAAGAGAGAAAGAGAGAGTAGCACAGGTTCCTTTCTTCCTGTTCAAAAGAAGTTTTACCAGAACAAATCTAGAAAGTTATATATGTAAAGATCAGTGAAATACATTTGCAAAGAAGCTGTTCAACTGCTAATAGAAAGCTAGTTTAAATCCTTAGAACTGACAATACAGGGCTTCTGAATGCTTACAGGAGTACTGAAGTTGTGGTTGGCTTTGGAACAGTAAAGTCCATCCCTGTGTTGTTGAACACTGGGAAAACACACTCAACTTCCTCACGCTGATCCTTTGAAAACTGCAGATTCTGTTTGTTTTAAGGCAAGACATCCCACCACGAGCCTGTGGCTTATGTCTATAATCCTAGCTATAAAGGCAGCTGAGACCTGAGGATCGCAGTTCAAAGTCAGCCAGGGCAGGAAAGTCCATGAAACTCTTATCTCCAATAAACTACTCAGAAAAGGAGAGAAGTGGTATAGTGTTAGCTTTGAGCAAATGAAGCTCAGGGACTGCACCCAGGACCAGAATTAAAACTTAAAGACCTGCAAACAAACAAACAAACAACAAAGACAAGACATATATGTAGATCTTTCCCCAGATTTTAAGTATTAAGTAATTCAATAAGACTAATTCACTGTAGGTAATAAGAAAAAATATTTCTTTTTTATGTTTTTATTGTAAAAATAGTGTACAGAGGGGTTACAGTAAGGTAATTACATTTCCTATCCAACATTGTTACCTCCTCCTTTGTTTCTTTCCCCTGCCATCCCTTCACTCCCCAGCTTCCCAACTCCTCCCTCCCCTGCCAAACAAGTTGTAAAGTTCAAATTCAACAGTATCTTGTACATCTCTTTGTTACAATGGGTCAACCTGTATCCCTATTTAAGCATTTTTCCCTTCTCCTCCCCAAATTAGAAAAGTGTGTATACAATACGTTTCTAAGTCTCATTTTGTCTGCCACCTGCTACATGTGATTTGGGGAGTTAGTATTAATATTTTCACAGTGGGTAGAGAGAATAACAACTCAAAATACAGGAAAGGAGATATATTTCCAAGAAACAACCATAAATGCAGATGTTTAGAAGAAATGTTCAATAAAGTCTGACATTTAAATTTTAAGTAAAATTTAAAAAATGGTCCCTTTATGTAGTGAGGTTGCCATAGTGAGAAACAAATATGCATTTCATTATCAAAGGCAATGGATCAGAAAGGAAGACTTGGACCATATGTCCATCAACAGGCACATTGTTACATTTTTTTTTAGAAAACAAAGTAGAAAATAAGAAATCGTATGAGGAAGTGTATAATTTTCTTGTCATTATTCTTTGTTTACTCATTTATTTATTTTGACAATGCAAGGTTTGTCTCTCGTGTAGGTAGGATTACAGGTATTTGACATTTATTACATTTTCCATATATTACATACATTTGTCATTCCTTACATAAACACCTGCATATATTTATATGTGAGTTTAGTTATTTGTTTTGAAAAACCAGCCTTGTTGTTAGGCCTATTTAGTTGATTAAATTTCTACTCTTCATACTAATACCTGGTGATGCTTACTGTAATTTCTTTCTTTCTTTTTTTTTTCCCAGGGCTGAGGACCAAACCCAGGGTCTTCACACGCCAGGAGGGTGCCCTTCCGCTGAGCGGGCGCCCTTCCACTGAGCTAAACCCCCAGCCCCGCTTACTGTAATTTCTAAGAGGACAACATGAAAACAAAATGGGAAATGTAATTGTTACTTTTATCATGATGTACACAAACAAGTCCACCGTCATTATATTATTGAAATAAGTACAAGAGAAGGCAGTAAATGTGCTTGATTGAATATGTAAAATGTAATTTTAAAGCATCTGTCAAGCCAGGCATCTGTCATGCCTGTAATCCTATGAGGATTATTACATGAGGCTGAAAGCTGAGGATGAGGAGGCTGAGATCCGAGGATCATGGTTCAAAGCCAGCCAGTGCTGAAAAGTCCATGAGACATGTATCTCCAATAAGACTCTTATCTCCAATGAACCAGCAGAAAACTGAATTGAAGCTGGGAGTCAACGTGATAGAGTACTAGCCTCAAGCAAAGAAATTTAGAAACTGCACCCAGAGCCTGAGTTCAAGCCCTGTGATTGACAAAAAATTAATTAATTCATTAAAAAATATTTGTAAATTTAAAAAAGTATCTGTCAATGATCCTTATTCATTATTCATTAACTTAGAGAATTTACTAAAAGTAGTGCTTATATTATGCTGGGCACTGCACAGTCCATGTTGGTAGAAGTCAAGTTTTAGTTGTCAATAAACTATGTTAAATATAAAAAGAAATACTTCCTCAGACAGATAGCTGACTGCAAAATTCTGCCACGTTCCTCAAATACCAAGAAGGAGCAATGAGTGGTTGCTGAATTTTGTTATCATTAATTCTAATAGAAAAATGCAAAATTGTCTTGAATAGCAATTATGCAATATCAGAAAATAATGAAAGTATTTTCCAAATGTGCAAATGATTATCAAGAAAGTCCTAGAACATAAAGAATGCTACAATATGTGACTCCCCTTCCAATAAAAGGAATGTGTTACTATGTGTGTGAAATTTCTATGTAGTTCATATTAGTTACTCAATAAGTACTTGCTCTTCTTAGATATGCCCTCAATATCCTCTGACAGCCCTCTATAGATCCTTGGAGGCCTGCTCAAAGGATATGCTTTTGGTCCCCATCTGCCAGAAAATAAAAAAAGATTCTATCTCAAAAATAATCCAAGCAAAAAGGGCTGGAATAATGGCTGACCTGGTAGAAGGCCTACCTACCAAGTACAAGGACCTCAGTTCAAACTCCAGTAAAATAATAGAATGTTTATTGTTATGCATAGTTTAACACAATTGAAGATTAGAAATGAAAGGACTTGGCAGTTCTGTATCTTTTGCTATCAACTCTCAAAGTGCCTGTTTTTTTTTTATTGTGAAAATACCATACAGAGGGGTTACAATTACATGGGCAAGGTAATGAGTACATTTCTTTTTGTGGGGGAGGGATGTCCGGTCGTGGGGCCTGAACTCTGGGCCTGGGCGCTGTCCCTCAGCTCTTCAGCTCAAGGCCAGCGCTCTACCACTTGAGACACAGCGCCACTTTCGGCTTTTTTCTTTTTGCTTATGTGGTGCTGAGGAATCGGCAAGCACTCTACCACTGAACCACCTTCCCAGCCCCAGTGAGTACATTTCTTATCAAGCATTGTTGCCTCCTCTTCTGTTTCTCCTTCCCATCCCTTCCCATCTCCCCCTTCAAAGTTGTAAAGTTCATTTTTCAACATAATATCTTGTACATCTCATTGTTGCAATGGGACACCTGTATCCCTATTTAAACAATTTGTTTTTTCCCTTCCCCTCCACAAAGTATACCAACATCAAATACAGTGAACCTGAGACTCAGAGACAGTTCCCCTGTAATTCCTTTACACAGGCAAAAGTTATAGAATGACAATTTAAGAGCATATAAACAAAGAAAATTATCTTCCATTGTATATTTTTATAGGCAGGTCCATTGTTTTAAAAAGGTAAGAAGATGAAGAGAAAGTAGTTGAAGTTCAGAAGATCATTTAAAATTATACTCCAAAATAGACTGCATTCAGAAGTGTATATTACTTCCTGTAAGCCTTTTATAATACATTACTGTACAGTAATTTAGTGTCTACTTCATTCTGTTTTATATTTCTTTTTAATTACATAAATATATGCCTATTCTGCTAGATGGTAAGACTCAGCATGTTTTATTAGCCTTTTAGAGAAAGAAATATTTTGTTTATATTAACTCCCTAGAATATAACAGATTGTCTTTTACTTGAATGAAATAATAATTTCATTGAGTGAAACAATAATTCTTTATTGAATATAATTGTATTGTGTTTTGGGTGTCTGAAATGTAATGTGCAGCCTAGTGGTTAAATAATCCAGAGAAATACTGTGAATTCTGCAAGATTATTTATGATGATTGATGCACATACGCAAAGGGTCCAGGAAATCAGAAAGATAGCATGGGTACATGGGTAAGACGTCTGATAACTAATAGGATATTAATAGATAAAGAATAAGAAGCAAATTTCTAGACAATTTATTTTAGGCTTACCTAAATGTCTTGAATTTCTGCATGAAAATATATCACGCTAAGGTTCTACTTAAAATAAACAAATTGGAAGACTGATCCAATAAAATAAGAAAAATGCAAATTGAAAAACAGTGAAGTCAGAAATATAATACTTAATGAAGAGAAAGTAATATTAATGGGAAAGATAACAAAAAGGAAGGCAAGAGATACAGAAGAGCACTGAATAGGGAAACAAATTAGTTTTACATGTATTATTGTTGTTGTTGTTGTTGTTATTATTATCTGTAGAGTGGCTTTACTTAAGCAAAATCACACTCTGGTTACTCTGCTGGTGCTCTACTACTTGAACCATGACTCCAGTGTAGATGGATTCTTACTATAGATGGAATTTCATGGAGTTGGCTTCAAACCTGAATCTTCTTAACAATGAATAATAATTAATCCTCTTATCTCATTTTACTGAGTATCTAATATTACAGCTGTGACCCACTGGTCTCTGGCTTTTCTTTTAATTAAATTTTATTGTCAAGGTGATATACAGACGTGTTGCAGTTATGTACATAAAGTAATGAGTACATTTCTTGTCAAACATTTTTACCCCTTCCCTGATTTTTCTCCCACTTTCCCTCTTCCCAAACCCTCCCCCCTAAAATTTTAAATTTCATTTCCAACATATTATCTTCTGAGTATGGCTGTTGTATTAGTCAACCCTTTGTCAGTTGTCTCACCATTTTGTTGTTCATCTCTGGCTTTCATGCAGTATTCTTTGTTCCTGATATTTTCATGATAATGGTCCTAAACACTTTGTGATTCAAGGAAAATATTCATTCTTTAAGCTTTCAAAATTTTAATAAATTGAAGCACAGACAGGCTCTTGTGGCTCATGCCTGTTATCTTAACTACTCAGAAGGGTGAGATCTGGATGGCAGTTTGAGGTCTGCTAGGATAAAATTTTTCCAAACTCCATCTCCAAAATGTTCAATAGAAGGACTGGAGGCTCTTTAAGTTCAAACATCAGTACTGTAGAATGAGTGTGAGAGTGTGTGTATATGTGTGTATGAGACAGAGAGAGAGAGAGAGATAGAGACAGAGACAGAGAGAGACAGAGAGAGAGAGAGAGAGAGAGAGAGAGAGAGAGAGAGTTTAAAACATGTAAAATATGGTCCAGGTATTGTGATAGAAAGCATTGTGAATCAAAGCCAACACAATTTCTGTCCTTGATCTAAACCATACTGGAACTAGATACAATCCCTTCTTCAAGTTAAAAATGAGCTTGTAACTCAGAAAAATTTAACTCTCTTTGTTCCATGAAACACTTATGTCTGAAATTTACAATTGTAAAAAAAACAAAAACAAACAAAAATAAACAAACAAACAAAAAAACCCTAAGGAAGAAAACTTCCTCATCAAGCAGTGCCTCAAGACACTCATTCCTCTGTGCTCACTAATCTAAAGTGGTGATGTCATAAATTCTGCCCTATGTCAATCATCTCAGTATCTTAAAGGACATAGTAAAGTCAACTAAACAGGGCAGGTTATTAAGCACTGTATGTGTCCTCCTCTGGCTTTCCGTGAGGTATTATCCAACTCTGTCAAGTTGGTATTATACACTGTATTAGGTGTGATAAAAAAGCTTTATTAAATTTAATGGAGGTTTTGGCGATGTTTTGGGAGAATTTGACTTCTAATGAAATGTGTTTGCCTTTAAGTAACTCAGAAGTAAAGAAATCTTCGACACAACGTCTTATACATCTCATTGTTGCAATGGATCCACCTGTATACCTATTTAAACAATTTGTTTTTATTTCCCTTCCCTTCCACAAGTTATACCAGCATCATATACAGTGAAAACAGGGGTCATACCGTGGGGGAGGGACATACAAAGAAAAATGAACTTTACAACTTTGGCGGGCTAGAGGAGGAGATGGGAAGGGATGGAAAGGGAAAACAGAGGAGGCACCAATGCTGGATAAGAAATGTAACCCATGCTTTCACTGTATTTGATATTGGTATAATTTGTGGAGGGGAAGGGACAAAAACAAATCGTTTAACTAAGGATACAGGTGGACCCATTGCAACAATGAGGTGTACAAATCGTTATGCCGAAAAACGAACTTTACAACTTTGGTGGGGGGTGGGGAAGGATCAGATGGGGGAGGGGTAAGTATGGGAAGGGATGGGAAGGGGAAACAAAGAGGAGGCAACAATGTTTGATAAGAAATGTACTCATTATCTTGCCCATGTAATTGTAACTCCTCTGTACGGTATTCTCACAGTAAAAAGAAAAAGAAATGTACTCATTACCTTGCCCTCTCTATGGTATTTTCACAATAAAATAAATAAATAAAAGTATTGTGAAATTTTAAAGATTTATCTCACTCCCAATGTATTGGTCTTTAAGTGGCAGGAAATTTTATCGATTTTTTTCTATTTTCTATAATTGTTCAGGGGTCCCTTGTCCAGTTAAAACTACTTTATTTGGATGATCTGTATACTGAAAAGTTATTGAACATATAGAACAGTATTTATGTCTGATATGTTTATATATATATATATATATATATATATATATATATATATATATATATTCTTTATTTCACACAAAACACTTACATGTGCCCAGAGATGTCAGCAAAAATGTCGTAAAAGATTATGTGAGTCACTCAAATGTTAGGCAGTCATTTAAAAAGGTTAAAGAAAAGATATGTGCAAATGATGTAAATGAGCAAGTCATGTTTGAAAATCTGTGACAAATTGTTGTATAATATTTTATAAAGTGTTTACAGGCTACATATTTTTAAGAGTTATTTATGCATCTGTAAAAGTAAGTACAAAACCCTTTTTTATTTTATTTTATTTTGGGTCCGGTCATGGGGCCTGAACTCTGGGCCTGGGTACTGTCCCTCAGCTCTTCAACTCAAGGCTAGTGCTCTACCACTTGAGCCACAGCGCCATTTCTGGCTTTTTTCCTTTTTGCTTATGTGGTACTGAGGAATCGAACCCAGGGCCTCAGGCATGCAAAGCAAGAGCTCTACCACTGAGCCACCTTCCCAGCCCAGTATAAAACCCTTTAACTAGTAGGGATCACTTAAGAATATTCAACATTAGCCGGGCGCTGGTGGCTCACGCCTGTAATCCTAGCTACTCAGGAGGCTGAGATCTGAGGATCGCGGTTCAAAGCCAGCCCGGGCAGGAGAGACCGAGAGACTCCTATCTCCAATAAACCACCAGAAAACCGGAAGTAGCTCAAGTGGTAGAGCTTGAAGCCCCACGACCGACAAAAAAAAAAAAAAAAAAAAAAGAATATTCAACATGCCTCAATTTTTCTCCATGGTTCATGTTTCCTCTATTTCTCTGGCAATACTATAAAGGTTATTTATTAAGGATTGAGAATATAGAATAAGTTTGTAACTGGAAAGCTATTTCACTGAGAGGAGACTTAGAAAAATAGTAATTGATAAACTTTAATTAATATGATCTTTAAATGAAGATGTTCAAAAGTGTACAAACTCTTGTCAGATCACTGTCAATAGGTGCTTGTTTGATTATGCTACTTGACCAAATGACTGATAATGGGCAATTGCTTTCATAATATATTAGTTTAAAACATTTCTAGACTCATTATGTGCATATCAGTCTTGTTGATACATCAATAATATTGATCAATTTTAATACATGCATGCCTTACAGAGGATTATGAATAGTGATGAGAAACTGTGGCCATAAAAATACTTAAAATAATACATGAATATTTGACATATCCATCAATGCTAGTAATTGCTCTATGTCAATCAGGTCTTGAACTTAAACTTATAGAAAAGATAATATAAAATAGCCTGATCCAATCTGCCTAACTTATTAATATGTGATATCTATTCTATCATGCTTGTCTTTGTGATGTTTCATTGAGGTTTAAATTTTGCCTCTACATTCTATTAGAGATTTGCCCCTAATATTGTTGAGTCCAGCTCAAACTTAAAAATAGAAAGGCTGTAGAAAAGAACAGGAAAAGATGGTTTTTAATATAGCATAGTGGAGTTGACAGGTGACCCTGGAGATGAGCTAGGACATAGACACAAGTGCTATTGGTTGCAGGAGTTCTAGGTATTTGGTGGATTGGTAGAAAACATTAACCTATTATAAACATTTACTTAAAATATTTGCAATAATTAGTATATGTCTGAGACAAACAGAAATGGTCAGATAAGTTGATGTTAGGTGAAATGAACCCCAAGATAAGGACTCAAATGGATTTCTTTCTTGCTATTGTTTCTTGCTATTGTTATAAGATATTTCTTTGTTGCTTTGTATGTCCCTCCTCCATGGTATGACCCCTGTTTTCACTGTATTTGATGTTGGTATAATTTGTGGAGGGGAAGGGAAAAAAACCAAATTGTTTAAATAGGGATACAGGTGGACCCATTGCAACAATGAGATGTACAAGACATTATGTCAAAAAACGAACATTACATCTTTGATGCGGGGAGTGGGGGGGGTAGGAAATGGAAACAAAGGAGGAGGTAACAATGCTTGATAAGAAATGTACTCATTTTCTTGCCCATGTAATTGTAACCCCTCTGTACAGTATTTTCACACACACACACACACACACACACACACACACACACACACACACACACACACACACACACACACACCAAACTTTTTTATTTTATCATTAGTTGTGGTTATAAATTCACACCACATTGAAGGTGATAATCTATAATCTATTCTGTTTATTATATGAATGATGGTCACTCATTATTTTAAACACTAGATTGTACTAAGGTATACGTAAAGCCAACCAACCAATTTGGACAACTATTGTTATTAATGAGGTAATTTGCTTACTATAGTCCCCAAGAGGAGGATCATGCTATGCCAGACCTACAAAGGCCATCTAGGCAGCACCAGTAGGACAAGGAGGAAGGAGAAATCACTGATGAGAACCTTCATTGGAAAAAGGACTATGAAAAGCAGAACAATGGGTTTTACCTGAATAATCTGGTGGATGATAGGGTCAGGGAGTATGCAGCTTGGGTTGGACCTGTGCTGATCATAGTGAAAGAAGAATGGCTCTGACTGAGAGCCCACCAGTTGGTTGGAGGACTGGGTCTGGATTGAGGGGTTGAAAATGCATATGAAAATCTTCAGGGATTAGCTAACACTGAATAAAGAACTCTTTGGGGGGAACAACAAAGCACCATATATCAAAACATCAGAACTGCAGAAAATGGACAAAAGTATTTTGATACAATAATGTACGTATGTGCATTCACTCTTAAAAAAAAGAAAAGTAAGAAAGGAAGTAAATTTGCTCTCTCCCCAGCCTCCAAATGGTTAATGCCACTAAAAATTAGGGACTTCTGAATTAGCTCTCTTTCTGTAGCCAAATCTGAGAAAGAATGTATATTAGAAAATTCATAATTTATTTTGCTGTTGTTTCTCAAAGACTTTTCAAATGTGCCATGGATTAAAAATAGCACCTATACAGAAGTATTTATTTTGCTGTTCACTTAGCAAAATAAGAACATAAACTAGCTTTTGAAATCATTTGAGAGCAGGGACATTTAGAAGGAAATTTAATTTGCCCCTTTCTACGTCAAGCAAAGTAACCCATAACCTACTTACAGCAGATGGAAATCTGCTTCACTTCAAAGTAGCTAACATCATTATTGTAATACATTTCAGTGAAGAAAACCTCATTTTCTTTACCATGTCAGGAGTTGGGCTTGCTGTAATCTCAGTAGTTGGGAGTTAGAAAAAAAATTAAAAAGGATCATGACTTTCGTGCTACTTAGTCTATAAAATGTGAGAATAAAGAAGGAAGAGGAGAGGAAGGGCATCAGTGGGAAGAGGAGGAGAGAGAAAATAAATGCAGATTAACTTTTCTTACTACATCTTTAATATTACATATCTAAAATTATAGTGTTAACTCTTAACTGAAGCATTTTTGGTAAAATAAGCCCCATGATGTTCATATTAGAATATAAATAATTGTTTTGCATTTTGCATTTGAAGACTTTTGGTTTAATTACACATCTTTTTAGAGTGTTTAAAAGAGTAATTATATTTTTATAATAATATCAAATAATTGTTTTTAAAACTTTAAATATTAAGACTGTAATCAACAATGTGGCCAGCTCTGATTGTGGATAGATCAGAGTTATCTATAACCATTTGATCATTCAACAAGTGCCTTGTGATTTCCAAATTATATTACATTTTAGGCTTAGTTACTACAGGCATAAAATGATCAATGCTGATTACAAAACCTGCAATTACCCTGTAAAACTAGATCACACTTAAGTGCACATTTCAACCTTGTCGTTTCTGAAATAAGAACAGTTAGACACAGTTGTAAGGTTTTCAGATCACGTACATATATCTTAGCTGTGCACATTATTACCTAATCCTGGAGTCAATTAATAAATTGGTTGAAATAGCAGTTTGATTAAAATCTCAGATGTGCTAATTCGCTTTCCTACTGCCCTTTAATTAAGGCTTTAATAGAGTCTACAATTACCTGCAAATTTTTTCATTGTCTTAAATATTTGTGCTTCTCTCCTTAACTTTCAAAGCTCCTTCAACTCACAAATGCAAAGGAACAGCCACTCTTAGAAATTATGTTAATGGTAGAGAAAATAGTTAACATCTCTTCAACACGATGAGCAGGTATTTTATGCCTTTAAATTGCACACTTCAACTTATTCTATCTTACAGATACTTGCTGGCCATTGAAAACATTATTTTTAGAGAATGAAGCAGTGGTCTGTGAGCATTTTCTAAAATACTTTGTATATAATTGAATTCAAATATGAAATACCTAACATTAGAATATATGTTTAATGTGATGAAAGTTTCAATGAAACTTTCTTTCATCTCATTTTGACTATTGCTTTGACCTTCTACTCTATACCAAGTATTACTAAATGTGCTTTTCATACATGGCACCTTTCAGTGTTCTAAACATATACATACAACAACAAAGACTTCAGATAGAAGTTCTATTTTTTAATAAGTAGTTAGTTACACATTAAAAAATCTCAGCAAAGAGCTCATTCTGTGTTTGGTTGCTTTCCAAAAAATAAAAAAAAAATCCCCTCCCACCTACCCACAAAACTGTTCTTTCAACAAAATGAGTCTGTTGCTAGGAAACATGTCAAATATTGCATCAAGAAACCTCAAGATTGTTGTTTAAAAAATGTACCATACCACTTAATAGTGGTGTGTGTGTGTGTGTGTGTGTGTGTGTGTGTGTGTGTGTGTGTAAGAGAGAGAGAGGAAAATGTTGGTTATAACATGTGCAACTTAACATAGACTCATTCCAGTGACTACATAGAAAGCATTATAGCTTATCAAGTGATTCACAACAGAAAAAGACCATAAATTATAAAATAAAATGAAATGAGGCATTGTAAAAAATAAATCACATCCTGTGTTTTGGAGCCACTTATAATGTAAGATATTCAGCTTAAAATTTCACTCAAAGATAAAATTCTTGTATATACTTCCACAGAAGTCTGTTACAAGTGCCAATAAGAGGTTAGAAGGGATTAACTTTAAATCACTTTACAAAAGAAAATATCTACTCCTTTTGGAATAATGTCTTGCTTGTCACAAACTCCTACCTCTGCCTCTTGAATGCTAAAATTACCAGCATATGCCACCATGCCCCGTAAGAAAATATTTTGAAAATCCATTTGCACCCCCATTTTCACAGGTATTCACATTCACAATTGTAAAAATACATAGCACTTAGATTTTTCAATTAAGTTGGTCAGCAAGCAAAAACTCAATAAAATAAAAATAATAATACTTTCCGTAATATTATTGTTGAGGTGATTTATAGAGGGGTTATAGTAAGGTTTGAGTACATTTCTTGTCATACATTGTTGCACCCCCTCATTAATTGATATGTAGATTACTATACTGTAAGAACCACAGATAGATATGGAGTAATTAAGTTTTACCAATTTTGGGGGGATTTAGATGTTAAGGCTTGTATCTAAATAATGAAATATTTATTACCTAAAATGTTCAAGTACTTCTTAAAAGAAGACATTATGATTTTCATAAACACTTAGTTTGCCCATCTAAAATGAACTGGGGACAATCTTTGTTCTTTCTCTCTCAACATTTCCTCTGTCTCTTTCTGTCTCTCTGTCTTCCTCTCACACACATATACACATATACATATACACACATATACACATTTCTTTAATACGTTCTAATAAGTAGTGTGGTATATATTTTATCAACATTCTTGAGGTTTCTTGGGGCAATCTACTATGTGTTTGACTCTTTTTAAGTAACGACCTGATGCCAGCACCTCAGAACACAGACCTTCCCTCATTTTCAGTTACATGCTTCTCTGAATGTGTAGTTTACTGTGATTCTTTGTTTGGTCATGACATTGTAAGAGCGAATATGTTATTCTATCCCAAAGAACATTACACAAATCTAGTTTATTACTTTATTCACGGTAGGTGATAAAAAAGTAATAAAAATGATATGATGTGTCTAAACCCTCTCTTTCCCTATAGGAGCCAATTAAGCTCAGAAAGCCTTAGAACATGAGTTTTAGAGTAACTTGTGAACCAACTCCACAGAATGCAAACAAGCATTATGACATTTCATTTATGAAGTACAACTTTAGAATGAGCCATTTCAAAATAAGTAGCATACTAACTAATGTATAATCATGTACAGTTTAACCATTCTTTTTTTTTTCTTTTTTTTTAATTTTAACCATTCTTAATCCAATTATCCAATACCTGTTAGGCCCCAAATCCAAATTCTTAAGCATTAACATGATGAAACAAATGGAAAATTGCTTAGTATGAAACTATTTTATGCATAATGTTATTGAAAGTATCAAAGGAATTTGCATTTGAATCCAGTTGCTGGTGGCACAGGCCTGTAATCTTAACTAGGCAGGACACTAAGACCTTAGATCACAGTTCAAAACCAGCCCCCACAAAAAATATTTGTGAAACTCCTACCTCCAATTAATCAGCAAAAATCCTTGAGTGGAAAAAGGCAAGTAACAGCATAAAGCCTTGAGTTCAAACTCCAGTACCAGTACCAAAAAAAACTAAAAATAAAATTCAGCAAAAAAACTATGAAATCTTCCTCTATATAACTAAGGCTAATGAAAAGAAATGAAAAATGTTTATATGCATAAAATAATGCATCCATGGAAACATGTATATTTAATGTTTAGGCTTTGTTATTATGCCCAAGATATTCCATTATGTATAAGAAAATATTCAAAAATCTTAAAAATTTCCTAAATCTCAAATATTTCTGTTCTCAGTCATTTAAGAAAAGGGATATTAACACAGACTTTTATAATTCTCTAATCATTTAATGTAAAATAGACATCTCTACATGTTCTGTTATGATTAAGATACCTTAATTTTCCATTTAATAAAATTATATGTATTATTATAAAAATGAAGGCATGGATAATTAGTACTTAATCACATTCATAGTTATTTTAAGATAACAATATGAGTGATAAATTGTGAGTCAAACTCTCTGTGATCAATAAGAGAAGTATAAACAGTAGTTGACTGAACCAAGTTAAGTTGGCTTAATAATAATGGATCTAAGTTTAATAGGTTGAATTACAGACTGTATAAAAATTTGAGATTTTGTGGGTATATAAAAATGATTAAAATTGATATGTTGTAACTTTTCCATTTCTGAAAATTTTCAGAAAAATTGGTACACTTAAAGAGTAGCTTGCTGTGAATGTGGGTTAGTAGTAGAGTGCTTGCTTAGCATGTATGAAGCCCTGGGTTCAATTCCTCAGTACCACATAAACAGAAAGCCAGATGTGACACTGTGGGTCAAGTGGTGGAATGCCTTTGTTAAGTGAAAGAAGCTCCCTGAGCTGTCCCTACAGCATTGAGGCTCTGAGTTCAAGTTCCAGACTGGCCAAAAAATAAAAATTAAATTAAATAAGAAGATAAAGAATAGGAATGAACACATAGAATTGGCAGAAGTAAATAAATTAACTAAGCCTATCATAATAAAAGAGGTAATAAAAGGGATATTACTTTGTCAATGTAAAGGAAAGACTGTGTATCTTCCTTGATTGACTTCATCCTCCACAAAAGATCACTGAACATGTCTCTTCTACAAAAGCACCCTTTTGACACTGCTTATTTTTCATAACAAGAGATAAATAAATATGGCACTCAATACCACAGATCTGTCTATAAGATAGGTTAGACAATGTAACATCCACATTCAAAAACACTGCACTTTATTTAGTCTTCAGATTGAATGCCCCCCCCTTTTTTCTTTTTCTTCTTTGTTTTTTGGTTGGTCGTGGGGCTTGAACTCTGAGCTCAGGTGCTGTCCCTCAGCTCTTCAGCTCAGGGAGAGCACTCTACCGCTTGAGCCACAGCACCACTTCCGGTTTTTTAGTGATTTATTGGAGATAAGAGTCTCATAGACTTTCCTGCCCTGGCTGGTTTTGAACTTTGAACTGAACTCCGATCTCAGCCTCCTGAGCAGCTAGGATTACAAGCATGAGCCACTGGCGTCTGGGTTTGAATGTCCCTTTTTATCTATTTAAAAGTAACAGAGTCAAAAAGTTTTCACATCACCACAAACTTTTCCTTTTATGGAGACCCCCAACACAGTAGAAATCAGGTTTATCTAAGTTAGGGCTCACCATATCTCATCTGATCAATGGAAGAACTTACCTAGTAGAGACCCTTGGTAGCTTTATCCCCCTGCAAATGATCACGCAAGTATCTCTGTTCCATAAGGCTTTTCTGGAAAACATTGTTTTGCAGATCATTTTTTCCTTCCCATGAATAAAGTCATACATTATCTTTTTGTTTAGTCTAATGTGTGATATTCTGAGCATGGCACTCAAATCCTTCTGCAATGTCTCTATCTACCTCCTAATCTACACTGAACATTTTCCTCCTTCCTCATCTCAACTGTGTTATTGGAAACACTACTTTCTCCCTCAATTGCCAAGAATCATGTTTTTCTTATGACAAAGATGAAAGCATTCTTCAGTCCTGGATGTCTTTCACTATAATTGTCATCTTGTGACAATCAAGTCTGTGACCAAGAATTTAGTTTAAATCCTGTCTTCTCTGGGAAGTCTTTGCTGACCTGTTCCAATAAATTCTGCTGTGACCTCCTTAAGATACACTATCTCCACCACAAATTGTATTCTAGCCAGGAACTGATTTCTCATGGACTTATTAATACTATCACTACTTTTACCTGTTAAACCCAGTGTGTGGATAGCAGAAGAGCTATTTTCAGGTTGGGTGCAGTGGGATTACGACTCAATTCCAGCTTTTCAAGAGGGGAAAATCAGGAGAATCATGGTTTGAAGTCAACGAACTGCAGTTGTCCCTGTCTGTGCTTCTAGCTATGACCCTGGGTAGAAAGGTAGTTATTCTGAGACTAGCACATTGCAAAATATTAGACCAATACCTAAAAAAATAAAGAGGAAAAAGAGCTGGGCGCATGAAATGGTAGAGTACCTGCCTAATCATTTCAAAGACCCAAATTCAAACATTAGTGCAACTATAAAATAATTAACTTTTATTTAATTTTATGTGAATCATAAAGCCCAATATTCTTAATAACTTTGTTAACTGATTAATAAATGATTAAACCTTAATATTTATGCTGCTTATCACCTTATCGTCATATGTACATAGCTTTTGACCTTTTCTGCTTGTACTAGTTATTGCAAATAAGGGAAACCATGGGACCCATCCCAAGATAGGGACAAAAATATTTTTTCTTTCTTGCTATTGTTTCTAATGTATTTATAATTTACTATGTGATATTTTTGTTTCTTTATATATTCCTCCCCCACAGTATAAACCCTGTTTTCACTGTATTTGATTCTGGTGCCCTGCATCTTGTATATACACTTTTCTAATTTGGAGATGGGAAGGGAAAAACAAAATGCTAAAATAGGGATACAGGTTGACCCACTGTAACAACACAAGACACACTATGTTGACGGGGGTGGCGGTAGTTGTGGAGGCGAGAGGGAAGGCATGGAAGGGGAGAAACAAAAGAGGAGGCAACAATGCTCCATAGGAAATGTACTCATTTCTTTGTTCATGTAACTGTAACCCTTCTTACAGTATTTTTACAATAAAAAGTACAAAAAAACTTAATATTTATGAAAAGCATGCTGGCATCTTTTATACATATTCTAATACTAATCCTATCTTCATACAGTTGTACTCACTTTAATTCGCTTAAATAAATCTTGACAGCCCAGATTTTTCTTCCTAAAGAGATCACAGAACTACCAGTACTTCCCTGCAAATTAATGACAACAATAGTTATAACACTATCAAGAGCCAAATCAGCACAATGTTTACCTATTGGGATACAACTGATAACCATTGTATAAACTTTCTGGCTTCTCTGAAATCTCCATTCCATAGTTAGTCTAAATACAAACAGTGATGCATCCACTCAATGAGGATGGTGCTTGATCATTCACACTGCCAGCCCCAATTCTATTTCACAATGAAAACAAAACAAATTAGCATAACTCTCCTTTTCTTTCCTTCCCACAATTCCGACCTCAGATCTTGTAATGGTACCCTTATATAAAAAGATATTTGTAGCCAGGTACAAGTGAATCATACCTGTACTCGGAGGCTGAGATCAGAGGATCACTGTTTGAAGGGAACTGGGGCAGAAATTTCCTCCAGATGCCATCTCAAATTAACAAGCAAAAATTGGTTTAAGTAGCAGAATGCCAGCCAAACAAGCAAGTCAAGTGAGCAAGAAACCCCTGAGTGCAAGCTTTATTGCTAGCAAAAATGAATGATGTTTTGTGTCATGTAAAATGTATAAAAAGCTTTTAAAAGTTTATTTTTCAGCTAATACATGAAAATGTAAAAATTACACAGACCTGAGAGTTCCACAAAGTTTCCATAAATGTAAATATAATGTGATGTTCAAATCAGAATAAGCATGACTATTCCTTAAAATATTTAGTACTTCTTTATTGTAAAAATATCTAAACTCCTTTCTTTAGCTTCTTGAGATAAACACTTCATTAGTGATATCAGTAGTCTGTTAGTCACTCTTCTGTTAACTAACTCACCAGAGGTGCTTTCTCCTAACAATAATAGTGTCCATGGATCAACTTTCGTATTTTTCCCTTTTCCTCTTCTTCCCACCCAATAAACTACCATTCCATACATATGTTCTATTAAATCAACTTTTCATTTTTAAAATATGAATAAGATTCATACGGTATTTGCTTTTCAGAACCTGGATTATTTCCACTAACATATGATCTCCAGTTCCATTCACACTGTCACGAGTGATAGCACTTCATTATTTTTTATGTCTTAATGGTTTTCTATTGTACATGTGATATATTTATATTTTATTTTATTATGTAGTATTTCAATAAACACAAGAGTGCACATATCTCTTCTAGATAAAAATTTTTCTTCCTTTCAGCATATATGTGGTAGTGGAATAAGTGAATAATTTGTTACTTCTATTTTTAATTATTTTCAATAGCATTCATAATTTTTCCCCTAATGACTAATTTAATGGTGTAGAGAGAATGCAAAAGCCTTTGTTCTCCTTTTAATTATGTGCTCTTTACTTTTTTTTTTGGTGATACTGGAGCTTGAACTCAGGACCTATATACTACAACTTAGCTTATTACTCAAGGAAGGCATTCTATCACGTGAGCCACAGCTTCACTTCCAGTTTTTTGCTGGAAAAGCCTCACAAACTTTCTTTGCTGGGCCAGATTTGAACCACAATCCTCAAATCTCAAACCCCTGAATAGCTAGGGTCACAGTCATGAGTAACTGGTGCTCAGCATACTATTCACATTCACCTTGAAAACAGATATTCTTACTACAGTAAGCTAATATCTCATACTTTTTACATGAAAGCATTTTGAACATTTTGTGTTTCTCATTTTCTTCCTTCTTTATGGTAGTAATGGAGTTTCAACTTAATGCATCACGCTTGCTAGTCAGGTGTGCTAACACTTGAATTAGCATATTTTTATTAATTTCCTTTATTGTTGATTATATACAGAGGGGTCATAGTCACATATGACAGGTAGTAATTACATTTCCTTTTGTACACTCTCATCTGTTCCCTCTTTCTCTTCCACTCCATTCCTACCATCTCCACTCACAAGTTGTATAATTCACTTTCATCAATGTCCAGTGTGCTCCACTGCTGTACTTTTTCACCCTTTTCCCTCAGATTCTGTGCTATGGCTGTTTTATTTTGCTTAATTAATTTTATGATTTTTGGCTCAGGTCCGCTTGGACAGTAATTCTCCAATCTATGCCACTTAAGTAGCTGGAATTAGAGTCATAAAAACAAGCCATAAAAGCAAGTGTTTTTAATTCAATATGATTTTCTAAATGCAAATATAGTTTATTTGTTTTCTACATGAAAGCATTCAAATGATTCTTTGATCATTCTTCTTGTAGAATGTCATTCATATTATTCAGTGATTTTCCATCCTTAACTCTAATCTCTTCCCTACAGTGAGACTCAGATGGCCAAATAAGGAGGAAAAAAAATGTTTGTTAAAAAATGGCACCTGCTAACCAGGCACTGATGGCTCATGCCTATAATCCTATCTACTCAGGAGGTTGAGTTTTGTGAATCACAGTTCAAAGTCAGCTTGGACAAGAACATCTGTGAAATTCTTATTTCCAATGAACTACCTCCCAAAAGCCAGAAATGGAACTGTGGCTCAAGGGTACTATCCTTGAGCAAAAAACGTTCAGGAGCCGGGCAACGGTGGCTCACACCTGTAATACTAGCTACTCAGGAGGTTGAGATCTGAGGATCGCAGTTCAAAGCCAGCCTAGGCAGGAAAGTCGGTGAGACTCTTATCTCCAATAAACCACTAGAAAACCAGAAGTGACACTGTGGCTCAATGATAGAGTGCTCGCCTTGAGCTGAAGAATGCAGGGATAGTGCCCAGGCCCAGAGTAAAAGCCCCACGACCAACCAAAAAAAAAAATTTCAGGGACAGAACCTAGGCCCTGACCTCAAGCCCCAGAACTGGCACATGCATATATATGTATATATCTTATATATACATATAGACATATGCATATATACACATGCATAATATATACTGTAATGTAATTTCAATATGCACTAGTACTTTTTTTTATATTTCTGTCTTTTTTATACCAGGTAGACTTTCTTTTCAAATGATAATCAAGCTTGCCCCTAAATATTGTGTCTTCTATTACATAAGGCCTTATTGTATAGAAAAATAAAGTAAAATTATCTCATCTTTACTAGACTTTTCTTGTAAGGACTAATAGCTTTTATCAACTATAATCCTTTGTTGTACCAATGTATCACAGTAAATGAAAACCCATTTTGAAAATGAATACCAACTATATAAGAGAAATACTGATTAACATAGGCAAATAAAAATTATTTTGATCCTGAAGTACATTTATTCAACCTTTGATTTAACCATTAAACACTTCAGGGCTTCTAGCCTGTGTGCATTGTGGAATTCTTTTCCACCATGTGCATTCTCCTCTAAATCATTTAATCCAATAAAAACATTTAGCTATCCAAGAAACCCTTGTATTTTGTTGCCTGTTTTCTAGCTTCTATTCTATAACAACTAAAATTCTAGGTATTAGGATTTTAAAATTCTGAATAGTTATAGAATTTCAAGTGTTTGATATGGTGCAAATGAGTTTTTTGGCTTTTCTTTGTAGCTAATACTAACACAGAAGTTACTTTCAGGAATAAGCAAAAGCAGGTCAAGAGTGGTTGGGTTTTGGAAAGGAATCCAAGTACTATTGGTTACACATTTAAGATGCTCAGACGATATAAAAATATTTTCTGATGTTTTTTATCTGTGTATGTTTAGATTACAAATGTTCAATTGTTAATAATAGAAAATCCTCTTAGGAAGGAGGTGAAGAAAAGACAGCTCTCATATACTGCTGGTAGTAACATAAAATTCTACAGCCTTATGGAAAATACTATAGACATTTCTCATGAAACTAGATATAAAACTATCATATGTTCCAAGAAGTCTACTATTGGGCATATATCCAAATGAAGAAAATAAATATATCAACAAGATATTTGTACCTCTGTATTTATTACCAAACTCTTCACAATGGCATCAACATTCTTGACCAATGATGAATTAAGGAATAAAGACAATGAAGTACATGTGCACAGTAGACTACTAAAATAATGAAAGTCAGTCATTTGAACCAGCATGGATGGAAATGGAGGACATTATCTTTAGTATAGTTAATCACAAAAAAGGCAAATATCACAAGTGCTGATCTCAAACAAATCAATAATAGGACACTGGTCTCTACAGATGATTGAGGGTATGTGACAGGAAGGGATGATAAATGAGGTCATGGCTGCAAGTATATAGGATAAATAATGCCTAATATTTCATAGAATAGGAACCAATGATTAATAATGAATATTTGAATATTTCAGAAGAACTTATAGGGATGGTTTTAAATGTTCCCAATGAGCATGTACCTAAACACACACACACACACACACACACACACACACACACACACACACACACACACACAAATAAACACATAATTGTAGATTTTGGAGGTGATAGATATGCCAATTTCATTAATAATCTATTCATTATACAAGATATCCCTATATAGATTGTCACACTGTAACCTAATATGTACAATTACAATGAATTGATTAAAATGAAATTTTATTTCAAAAGACTAAAATAGTAATTTCACAAGTAAGACCTTACTGAAGCACTGTTTTTGTTATCCAAAACCCTAATTTCTGTCTTGCTTGCACTTCCTGTTATGTTTCTACATATAAATATGGAATCTACCTATAAACCCCCTTTGGTCTTAAACTAATTCTTCAGAAATGTCCAAAAAAATGGGCATGTGTTTAAAGGTAAGAAGAATAGATTGCCCAGAGAAATACAGCCTGAAGTAACACTTGACTTCTATTACTTATTAGCTCTATAATTTGGGACAAATAGCTTAATGGTATAAAATAAACATGAATGTATCAAATTATTATGAAATTCAGACACTAAATTTTATACTGGCTGATGCTTGATTATCACCAGTTTAGAATTCTTACTATTTATATAGAGAGAACGTTCATTCCTGGGTCTCCTTTCCTTTGCCAATAACTCTCACTCACATATTCAAAGACCACTTTATGTGCATTTATTGATTTTTCTGTCTAGCTAATGCCCACACTTCTCAGTCCAGCCTAGCTCTTCTCAGAACTGCCACGCCTGCCACTTCGTCAACAATTCTTCTCTGGGATCTGGCACATTCCCTCTTGTTCCTGGACTTCTGGTCACACTTAATTTAACAATAGGAATCTGAGTCATAATTTAACCCTCTATCTAAAATGTGTACATTATGTTATACGTGTAGCTTTCTTTGGCCCGATATTTTGGAGGTAAGATGTTTGGATTTATGAATCTGGAAGTCTTTAGCATGTTGTATTCAGCGAGAATATTATACACATTTATTAAACTAATATTTAAAATATTTCTTATCTATAAAAAAGAGTGAATTACTTAGGGAGAATGTAGTAAAGAATCAATGCATATTCTACCAAGTTAAAAAAAAAACCACTGAGGGACAGGGTGGATTGAGAGGGTTAGGTGACAATTTTGGAAGGGGTAACATTGGTCAAGCACATTGGTAAAAGCACTACTTAGGATCAAGCAATTTGCTTTATATCACAATCTGTTTTTCCATTATGAATTCTATGAATTCATAGTAGACTTTTTAGCTAGAATTTGATTTTCACCTTTGTTCCAGCAATTTGTTTTAGACAGTAAACTGAAATAGGATACTAAAAATTTATACTAAATTAACCACATTACTGGAAAATTGAATTCATATTTTTAAAACTATAAGCACATGGCTTCTGGTCATATTACTCGATAAAAATGAATAAGATAGATGAGTCATAATGCAAGGAAAACCTAAAGAGATGAGGATGTTATCGTATGATCTCCTCTACCAAGAAAAAAAAATTGCCTTGGCATTTCATTCACAAAAATAAGAAAGATATTGAAGTTTGGAAAAATCTGATCAGGGCTTCAGTGTGACAGTCAATTGATTTTTGACTGATTGGTGACTTCATTGTTGGCAATTTGATTCTGTTTTCTACTTTCTATCAATCTGCTCTTCCAAACATCCAAGGGATTCTGCTACCGTCTGTGTCTCTGTTTCTCTTTCTCCATCCGCTGTTTTATTTTTACTCCCAAATTATGAGATTTAGTTCCATGAACATGAGAAATTTGCAATGTGATAGAGAGAGAAAGAGTTTTCCACCCTACTATGAAAGAGGAGTCATGATGTCATAGATACATTGGGATACAGAAAATGATTTCTATTTAAATAACTGAAACTGATGAGATGGTATAGATAAGCGAAAAGATAAAAGAAGAAGCAATCAAGCAAAGTCAAGTGAAAACATTAGAAATGCTCTTTTAGATTTTTGAGTATGTTGCTATTTTGACACAATGTCCACTCAATATTACACTGGTGTCACAATAGAAGCAGAAAACAAGAATGCCTATCCATAGAAAGTATGTTGCAAAAGTTCCAATACATGCCTCAAATGCATATGTAGTTTAATGTGTCTTAAAACTTGATCTATGGCAAAGTTTAATTTAGAAATTAAGCAATAGCAATAGATTAAAAACAATAACAATTATCCAGTAACTTTTCTATTTTTTCAGTGGGAATCTGCTGACTCTATGTCATCATCCTTACTTACAGTTAGGCTTGCTGTTTACCAAAATTCCTTTGCTAGCATCTTTCTTTCTGTAGCCATGAACTACCTTCTTTCAGAAGTTTGAAGTTCATATCTACCACCCACAAGCCCTATGCTTCTTTCATCTTCAATGGACATTTACATGCTCTATGGCTATAACTTTACCAGTCAGCAAAAGTAGCACAACATTATATTTTCCTGTTTCATAATGTCACAGTGAGATCTATTCTTAGAGTGGATTTCAACAACAACATCAGCCTTCAATTTCCTTTTCTCAAGTTGAGTTCTTTCATCTTTCCTCTTACACAGAAGCACTTTGCACCTTCCTCTGTCACACCTGAGCTGCTAGCTTCACAGTTCCTCCACTCTGGGGCCCTGCTAAGTGCAGTGTGGGTTGAAGGATTACAACCACTGTGGTATGGGCTGGCATTGTGCACAGCATTAGTACAGAGAGAAGGGGATGATCCACATTTTGGAGGAAGCAGACAAGCAGGTGTGAGATCTCAACCTACTACTCAGAGCAGTGTGCAATGTAAAACACATTTCATTACTTATTTCTAGAAGTGTCAATTCTATTTTATTTTATTTTTTTGTATCAGCACTAACTGGGTAACAGAAACTGAAGAAAACAAAACTGTGGATAAGGAAACACAGTTGTAAAATATAAACTATTCTTTACTCAGAATTCTATAATATGGTTGCCTAATTAGCATTTTCACCAAATAAAAGTTATTTATTCCAACTTTAAATGAGTGCACACACACGCACACACACACATATATTATGCACACACACTTTTTTAAATTTCAAATAAGGTAAGGAACAATTGCTTCTAGAATTCACTTTAAGATAGATAACAGAAACCATAAAGTCATAATTATAAGGAAAATGTTACTCTGTTTGCAGGCAATGGGAATATTATAGAAAATCAAGTCATAGCACATGATTTTCTGGGAGTTTCCCTTCTCTCCTCTTGGATCTCATACTCAGCAGCAACTGTCTCCTGCCAAATTTACCACAATTTCTATGAAAATCAATTTGGTTTTCACCCTCTCCCAAGGGACTTAACAGAGTTCCTGAAAGTCTTTAAATTATCATTCCTAGAAGTTTACCCGTTCACCATTCAACCAGGCTTCTTGGAGCCTACTGAAAAGATACTGATTCTTTTCCTAATATGGGCATAATAAATAACTAATCTTTGCCTACCTAGTCTCTAGGTTCAGGAGGAGGAGATAGAAATCTTCAAGAATACTCTAAACAGACGATGATTTCCAGGTTTTGCTGCCTGCTCCTCTGTTGTTGTTGTTGTTATTGTTGTTGTTGTTGTGTGTGTGTGTGTGTGTGTGTGTGTGTGTGTGTGTGCACGCATGCATGTGCGCATGTGTGTGTGTTCCTGGCTTTATTTCCATACTGTTAGAACAAGAACTCAGCCACTGCTTTTCATGTAGCAAATGCCAAAGTTTTCCTTTCTCCTCTTCTTATATCATCATCCTCTCATCCTTGGTCAAATAGATGTATATGTATTGTGGTAAGTTCTTTCTTCACTTCCTTCTTCAACTTCATTTCTTCCTTCTTAACTTCCCTCTTCCAATTCTCTTGGATTTACTTGATATCCTCTAAATAGATCTGAGAATCTGACTTCCAAAGACCTTTGTTAGCTGAGGACTGTTGCTAGAACAAAGAACTGGATAGGTCATAGAAGTCAAAGACCAGAGATTTGGATGCAGTTAAGAGCAATCACAAGAAATTTGATTTTAACAGTTTATACTTTCATTTTACAGAGGTAAGCACATATGTAAAACTAAGAAAAGAAAAGAAAAACCCACAAAACTACTTCCTGCTATTATAGTTTTCCAATGAGAGTAATCTTATGGAGACTCTGGGGTCTCTCTTCTTTCTGGTATTAGCTAAGATAAATTGTTATATTTGTTTAGTTAAATGTTCTGATTGATATTCCTCAGGCAACAAAGAATTGAGAATGGAAGTGAGGTTGGTAAGAGATAATTATCATAATATACAAAGAATCAGGAAACGTGGAGTGGAGATAGGCCAAGAGAGCAGAAAGAAAGTTGAAGGCTGCAGAACAAGGTAGATACACTGTGGGAAAACAAGGAAACTTCAAGCATGTGTCTAAGAAAAAATTTGGAGGTTATCCAGTCTATATGTTTTCCTACATTCCCAGACATTTTTATGGTTTTACATGCACTCGTGGGAGATTGTGTTTTGATCCTAAGAAATGGTAAGTTTTACATGTATATCAATAGTTCAGAACTGAATAGAGAACACAGAGAAGAAAGAGATTTATGATATAGCTCAAATCAATGTAACTACTTACAAACTGACCAGCAAAAAACAAGTCCTACAGGGTATACAGATGGTGGAAGGTCTCAAATTTCTCTACTTTATAGAAAAGGATTGCCAATTCAGTGTGTATTATAAAAGAATTTTAACCTGTTTTACCATGTAAGGCTTTTGAGTATGACTTAAATTCGATGAATCAACTTTATGGGTCAAAACTATTGATTGACTATATTAACTCCTATCATTCATGACATTATCTGCTCATAGAAATTATAAATTCTGTATAAATTCAACTCAATCCTAGGTAAATATGTATTTTATTTATTTTTTTGTAAGCAGTCTTAAAATTTCTAACACTTCTTCATGAAAGCTGTGATTGGCCTTGCTAGTAGATGTAAGGCAATATGTAAAGTTTTACAGGAATATATATTATACTTCATCTGAGATATGCTGCTTTAATGACAGAATAAATTGTTGCTAGTATAATTTGTCTCAAATATACTCAAAGATACTCAAGTTTGGATGATAAATTATGGGATCACTAGATATAAACTAATTTATGGATGCTTCAATAGAGAAGGCTGGATGCTAGAGAGCATGACTTCATAGTCATTAAGATTCACTGGGACACAGATCAAAAGATATTTAACGAGGTAGACACCACATTTATCTAGAAAAATTAATGGGATGTGGATAATTTAGAAATAAAAGATCATTTCTAGAAAAATAAAATGCTAGTGTAAAAAATGATAACATAAGTCACTTGGCTAGGTCGAAATTGACAAAGTAGTAACAGAAACCCAGAAATATGAAATGACTGAGAGACAGACCACACTAAGATCTGAGGTATTGCTGTGATAGAAATTACTGTCCCCAGCATGTGGTTATTCTACTGTCATAACTGGTGAGATTCTTTTATGCAGCTAAAATTCAAATTTAATTGGAATTCCAAGGATTCCTTCATTTATTAGGCAAACACATTTTGGTCCTATTGAGTTAATACTTGAACATCTTACTGTACTTCCTGTTAGCTTCATGTAGTCGTTAAGTGAGATAAATAGATAATCAGATGATTTCAGTCCAGGATAAATGGAGCAAAACTAAGTCATTTGTAACTTAAGTTCCAACCTAGCAATGTTCCTAAAAGAACTTATGATTTGTATCTCCCCAAAATAAATGCTGGAATCTTAACCTCCAGAAAGTCATTGAGTATGTGACCATATTTGGAGATGGAGTCTCCCATATGAACAAGTTTTGTTTGGGGGGAATTTATTTATTTTTTTATTTTAAATGTAAATTATATTGTAAAGGTGATATACCGCAGGGTTACAGTTACATAAGTCAGGTAATGAGTACATTTCTTTTTGAACACTCTTACCCCTCCTGGATTTTCTCCCACTTTTTCCCCTCCTGACCCCCTTCCTTCCCAAGTTGTAAAGTTCATTTCCAACATAGTGAGTATCACTGCCAAAGTGGAGCATCCTTTGTCCCACCATTTCTCTAATTCCACTTCCCCTCCCAAAATCAGATAAACTTATATACAAAACAAAGGTGTCAGTTTTAATTCAGTAAGATTAATGCTTTTACACAAGTGGAAAAATTGGACAGAAACATATGCACACTCCAGGAGACTACCATGTAAAGCTGATAGCAGAGAGCAGAATGAAGTATCTCTAACCCTCAAATTACTAACAAACCTCCAGGAACTAGGGGAGATATGAGACAGAAATTCCCTTGTGTCCTCAACTCTGCTCATAAGTTGATCTTAGTCTGTGTCTTCCTGAACTGTGAGACAAGAAACTGACTAAAGAAAAATGTGTTTTTCGTAATCCTGGTAAAATTGAATCAAATAACATCTAACATCCCCATCCCACCAAAAACAAAAATAAAATAAATAAATAAAAACAAGAATTATGTAATTATTATCCTTAAATTTTGGATATCTATTTAGTATACAACTCAGGGACAACAAAGGTTATTAAAATGTGGTGGAAGATGGGTCTGGGAAGGTGGCTCAGTGGTAGAGCACTTGCCTTGCATGCATGAAGCCCTGGGTTCCATTCCTCAGCACCACATAAGCAAAAAAGAAAAAAGCCAGAAGTGGCACTGTGGCTCAAGTGGTAGAGCGTTAGCCTTGAGCTGAAGAGCTGAGGGACAGCACCTAGGCCCAGAGTTCACGCCCCACAACCGGACCCCCCCCAAAAAAAAATGTGGTGGAAGAATCATTATAGAACACCAATCTGAATTGGCTAGTAAAGTTTCCCTGGTAATTGAAAGTTGACTATGTACTAAAATTACTTATCTGATTTTATTCTGAATTTTACTAGAAGATAAAATATGTAAGAATTTGAAATTGATTTTTTTTTCTGAAATGGAGTTATTTTAATTGCAGACTAGTAAGTTAATCTCTAACAGTCATTGTCATTCAGTGTTTCTGTTGTCAGACCAAGCAATGTAAATGGATATGTTTCCTGCCTTTCCGAATCTTTGGGCCTAAAATGGATGTGTAAAACAATAAACATAAACACAGAAGATCAGAAAAAAATGAGTGTCCACTATATATAGGAATCCTGAGCAGTAATGTTCTGAAAGAAGATAAGTTGAAAGAGAGTAAATTCAATCAAGAAAAGCTTATATTTTATAAGTAACCCTATGCAGGAAATTAAATACATATAAGCAGATATGAGACAAGAATTGGAAATGTTCTTTGAGTATTCCTTTCAACATTCCTTGTGTCTCTAATGATATTCATCTTAGGGTACTCTCACATCTATTACCCTTCTTCTTAAATCCTTTAAGTATATTAAGTTATTTACATATTATACATATTTACAATACTACTCCCAGGAGCCAGTCCTGAAAAGTTTACACAGTAATTGAATATCAATGACTTAAAACTAAACAACGGAATACAAAATAATGGCTTTCCTTTAACTCTTTTATTCTTTGTTTGTTTTTGTTATTTATTATTAGCATGCGTGTTTCTTTGCATTTTATTTCATTATTTATAAGAATATTTATTGTCAGTTTATAATTAGTGATTTTCTTACACCTCCATCCTTTGTCCCCGAGTTTGAACCCTGAGCTATTTTGCTCAATGCTAGTGCTCTACCACTTTGAGCCACATCTCCACTTCCTGTTTGCCGGTGGTTAATTTTAATTGGAGGTAAGAGTATCATTGGCTAGCTTTAAACCATGATCCTCAGATTTCTCTGCTTCTCTAGTAGCTAGGATTACAGGCATGAGACACCAGTGCCATCTTTTGTATCATTCTTCATAACAAGGTGAAATCCTTATGATATCCCATGTATTCTGTTTATTCTAAAGTTGTCTCTTGCCTGCCCATGTGCAGAAATCTTTCCTTTAAGCAGTCAGATTTTGTTTTAACTCAAATTTAGAAATTTTTTGAAAGTCGGAAGTGGCACTGTAGATCAAGTGGTAGAGTGCTAGCCTTGAGCTGAAGTGCTGAGAGACAGCGCTCAGGCCCAGAGTTCAAGCCCCATGACCGACCAAAAAAAAAAAAAAAAAAGAAATTTTTTGAAAGTCATAAAGCATCTTTTCTCATATTACTGAACTTCCTTCTTCATCTTAGTCACATTTTTAACTTACACTTCCTGGAATCATGCTTTTCCACTCACTAACAACAAATTGTGGGTCTGTTCTCTCCTTTGAACATTTATATCAGATGTTTTCCATGCTTTGCATTTCAAATTATTTCTTCTACCAGATAGAACCTTATCATGGAGTTGTTGTAATTTTCCTATCAAATATTAAACCATAAAAGGTATCCATCTGTAACAGAAGTCTGTATGATCCTTCCTAACCCTCTACCTTCAGTATCAGCTATATAAGCTTCTGTTTGAATTCACCCTGCTGCTCCAGAAGGAAGAGTCTGCAGGACTCAGCATGGGGCTGAAACTCATCACCCATAACTAATGTTCACAACAATTAATACTTGTCTGGGTGTGAACCACAGGTAATACACCACTTCGAAAAGCTCAGCATGCTTTCTGTGTCTTTCTCTTTTCCAAATTTATATTTGATATACTTGATGATATATTTGATATCATCTAAAGAATATTTTATTTTGCATTTTCTGATGAAGCATGCTCAAGCTTCTCTAGAATGATTTGTATATATTTCCAGTATTTCTTTCCCTCAGTTATTCAGGGAAATATTTGCATAAAGTTCCATGTCATAAGTTTAATCTGCATATTACATTCTTATTTTCTTTGTCATCTTTATACTGTTCTGCTTTCAAATGTGGGATGTCCTTTACTGAAAGGGAGAGCTCAATCCAAAATCAGAGAAGAAGCTTATCAGAGAACTCGGGACCTTATTCCACTGTACTTCCTTTGTTTCTCAGTCCCCATTCAATGCAGGGATGCCAGTCATACTGCCTAACAGAATTTTAACATACAAGTCATAATTTAGCACATCTTTCCATTTCTTTAAAGAGAAAATAAGTATGTGTTTGTTCAAGTGGTAATAAATAGCCATTCCATCTTGCCTTTGGAAGCATTTTAAATTTCTCATCAATCAATAGAACTCCTATTTTTGTCCTTGAAATTTGAACTCCACTGTTCCAAAGGTCCTTCAGTACAATAACCAGGTTTAATTGTGATTGTATAAGTATAATCACAATTTAATGGTACAGGTGCCTTGCAATTCCAAATCTTCCCTTCTTGGGCCCTTGAATTTCTGTACTATTTCAAGGGTATGCTTAATGGGCTTTGCAAAATATTTATTTATTTATTTAGTCAATCATGGGGCTTTAATTCTGGGCCTGAGCACAGTCCCTCAGCTCTTCAGCTCAAGGCGAGGGCTCTACCACTTGAACCACAGCACCACTTCCTGTGTTCTGGTGGTTTATTGAAGGTAAGAGTCTCACGGACTTTACTGCCTGGGCAGGCTTTGAATCGCGATCCTCAGATTTCAGACTCCCGAGTAGCTAGGATTACAGGTGTAAGCCACTGGCGCTTGGCGAGGCTTAACAAAATCTTATCAGCACCTTACGTAAATCTCAATTGGATGTCTGGGTCTCTAACATCTTGTAACAATAGCCTGCACTTGACCTCAAGAGTCCCACTTCTTCAGAGCGAAAGGGCTAATCTCCCCTTTTCTTTAGATAAAACATTAATTATTATAAGTATAAATATGATCAACAATTTATGTGTTCTATCTCAAATAATTCCTAGACCATACTTATGATATAGTTACTACTATTTTTATGTTAAAGTTAAGGGAGCTGCACCACAAAAAAATGCAATAATTTGTTGACTGTAAACAGGTATTAGGTAATCAAAGGAGTCTGAGTGATGTGTTCTTGGACTCCTGGGAAAACACTATTAATTAATTAATTAGTTAACTTTTTGATCAGTAGTGGAGCTTTAACCGTGGGCCTTATGATCTAGCTTACCGCCCCCCCCCCCCCACACACTCATATCTAGTATGTCATTACTTGAGTTATACATTCATTTCTGCATTTTTGCCAGTAATTTGTGAATTTGTCTACCCAGCCTAACTCCAAACATCCATCCTCAGATCTAAGCTCCTGAGTAGGAAGGATTATAGATATAAGGCCCTGTCACATGAATTTTTCTTTTATTTTTGTAAGTGTAAAGAACTCTAAATTCAAGGGATCTCCATCAGTTATAATCTTTAAATTTGTTAAGGGAATTTAGCATATTTACCCTAATTATTAATATAACAGTAACATAGATAAATCTCAAAATCATTGTATTAAACAAAAGGAGACAGAAAAAAAGCTTGAAAACTTTATTATTCTGTTAAATTGAGGGGTTCTTTTTGTTTGCTTTGTGTTTCTTAAGGAACTTAAGCCACAGTGTTAATGAAAAAGAACTAAGGCTGCTTTTTAGTGATATGAAATTTTCCAAATCTGTTTTTTGATGGTAGTTATTTACATTATTAGAGTATAATTTGTTTGATTTTTGAAAACCACATCAGAAAAAACTTCCTTGAAAATTTCATGGAAGGCTCCACACTTCCCATGAAGCCACATACTTTCATTTTGAAGGACTAATATTACACGTGGATATAGACATTAGTCTTCCATTCTCTTTGTCAGGCTTTTGGTTGTCTCTACTGAAGTTTAGTAGGATGCAGACACCTATTCCAGTCTTCAAGGTTATTGCAGTTTTGCATTTTTCTATTTACTTCCACATACACTTTCAGGGAGAAGCAGAGTATAAAAAAATTGCCACAGCTAACTGAATGTCCTGGTTTACACACCAGTGTACTGTTTTTTGTCTAAACCGAGAGATTTCCTTGCATTCACATGAGCAGAGACTCTCAATTTCATTGCTTCCATCATCTGGAACCTCAATAACAGCCAATTGTTCATGCTTTAACTTCATTATGGCATGCCTCTGGTGAGTTTGCATAGCTGTGACTTTTGCATCTAATATTTGCACACATTTCTCTTTTCAACTAAAGCCTTGCTGTGTTCACATTTTCCACACATTTCAAATTCCTGAGCTGCATCTATAGCTTCGCTGTGGGCAAATAACTAATTCCAATTGTTATCTTGTACATTGCTTGAACAGAAAGGTCCTGGAGCATTTTAAAATCAAACATAAAACTACAAACACCCAATAGAAAAATTGACAGAACAGGCGAGTTACAATAAACATGAAAGAGTTCAACCTCTTAAGTAATCAAAGAAATGCAAATTCAACAGTGACATATTTTCCTATTGTCAGGAAAAAAATAAAAATATTCATTGTTTTAGAGTCTTCGGGGAAAGAAACTGCTGTATGAATGTAAATAGCTTTTTGAAAGGGAATTTTGGATACACATTTTAAAACCGTTAAAATGTATTTAATATGACCAGAAGTTCTACATCTAGTAAATGATTCTAAGTAGGCAGACAAGAGCACAAACCATCAGGCACAGGGTAGTTTCTATACTGTTTATCTTTTTTTTTTTTAATTTTATTCTCTCTCTCTTTCTCTCTCCCTCCTTCCCTCCCTCTCTCTCCCTCTCCCTCTCCCCCTCTCCTCTTCCTCTCCCCCTCTCCTCTCTCTCCCCGTCTTCTTCTCCTTCCCTCTCCCCCCTTCTTCCCCCTCTCCCTTTCTCTGTGTATGCTTGTCCTGGTCTGGAAATCAAAGTCCTATACTTGGCAAAACCTCTCCCTCTCACTCTCCCCCTCTCCTCTCCCTCTCCCACTCTCCCTCCCCCTCTCTCTCTGTATGCTTGTGAACTCAAAGTCGTATACTTGGCATTTTTGCTCTGGTTTGGCACTCCATCACTTGAGCCACACATTCCTAATTCTGCTTTTTTTGCGGGGGGACTTGAACTCTGGGCCTGGGTGCTGCCCCTCAGCTCTTCAGCTTAAGGTGAGCGCTCTACCACTTGAGCCAGAGCACCACTTCCGGTTTTCTGTGGCTTACTGGAGATAAGAGTCTTAAGGACTTTCCTGACCAGGCTGGCATTGAACCTCAATCCTCAGATCCCAGCCTCATGAATAGCTAGGATTACGGATTACAGGCGTGAGCCACCAGTGCCAGGTTCACTTCTGGCTTCTTGATGCTTAATTAGAGGTAAGAGACTTTTATACTCAGGCTGAGTGAAACTCTATCATCATATGAGTAGCTAAATTACAGGTACAAGACACAGCACCCAACCCATAATATATTTTCAAGTGATTAAAAATTCCTGTACTCAATAGGAAATGTACTCATTACCTTGCTCATGTAACTATAACTCCTCTGTACAGAATTTTTACAATAAAAAATGTACAAAAAAATTCTGTTTGGCTAGAGAGCTATGATCAGTGTTTAGGGGATTGAAAAAGTCACTTAGGTTTTCTCACAATCTGTGGGCTTTCTATAGATCTTGCTATCTATGTCCTTTGCCATGCAGAAACTTTGCAGTTTCATGAAGTCCCATTTGTGCAATCTTTCTTTGATTTGTTGTGTTTCTAGGTCTTTATTAAGAAATTTTCAGCCTGTGCCAAGAATCCCTAGAGTTTCTCATATCCCTTCCTGTAATGGAGTTGATTCTGCTGCAGGGTGATATAAAAGGATCTAGCTTTAGTTTTCTACAGGTGTTTAACCAATTTTTTCCAGCACCATTTACTGAGTAGCAAGTAAGAAAGCAAGTAATTATTTAATCACTTTCCAAAATCAAAAAGGGGCCACATCATAAATAGACAGATTCTTCCCTGTGAGGTAACTGAAGAGAAGTTTTAAGGGCTTTTGTTAAGATAGGTTGCAGAATATGAATGGAGGAGTGGAATGAGTGATAGATAGTTGATTCCTTTGGCCGAAAGTAAGCTGTATATCCATAATTAGGCTATCATGCTGGCTATTGTGTGGTTGGGCCTGGAGACATATCTTTAAATGTTCTAGGTACTGTAGCTTTTCACAATAAATCAGAGAGTTACTACCTGGGTCTGAAATAGATAAGCAAGATTATGTGAGATCCCTCACAAAATTAAATTCAAGTATAAAATTAAATTACTTAGGCATGTTTGTTGGCTTTAAAATTGCTATATTTCAAGTAATGCAATGAATTTAAGCTATATCATACAAATGCTATCTAATCAACACTCAATATGATGGAAACTATTGACAGCATATTTCACATAGATGCCATGATATTTGTGCAAGAAAGTGTAGCTATGTATGTGCATATATATGTATGTGCATATGTATATATGTATACTTAGATATATATGCACTTACATATATCTGTATAGATACAGATATGTGTGTATATATATGTATGTATCTATACATATATTTGTATAGAAAATAATCTAACAATACAGGCACTAGGATATCAATGATATTTTTTATTATGGAATTTACTGTATTTATTTTCTTTCTTCTGCTTACCTGAATTTTTCATAATGATTGAAGCCCACCAGTAGCATTGCTTCTATTTACATTTCAAGGGTACAATTAACTCAGTATTTCATAGGTTCATTTCATGAATCCCAGAATCATTGTAATATCTCTTTACTGGGTCTTCTTTGCATTCATCCATATTATTCACTAAAAACATGATTATTGCCTTTTAACTCTATGCTTTTGCCTGTGAGCATTCTTTTATCTGTGTGTCTTTTTCTCTTTGATAGTTCTTGATAGACCACACATTCTGCAAATCGCATATTTTATTTGAATCCTTGCTTGACAGTCAGACTTCCTCCTTCTTTGCTTTTTTTGTAGTATTTGAATCCTGTTTTCTTGATGATTATCTTTCAGGATATTTAGTGATAATTGATTAAGAAATCTGTGTCAGCAGCTAAAGAACTATGTTGAGAAGGCAAGTCTTACAGTTTTTACCTTTGAGAACCTAATATAGAATGTATTACTGGTTGTTTCTTCCCCTAAATATTTGGCAATTGATATGAGTTGTATTTAAGATTTTTATAGTCTATACTTTGAAATATTTGCATTACATATAAAGATACATTAAAGTGGAATTTCTAAAAATTAGAATTCATACATTTCATATGCACCTTATGCACTTTGAAAATACTGTTATAAAAAGAATTTTAGGGGTTGGGAAGATGGCTCAGTGGTAGAGTACTTGCCTTGTATGTATGAGGCCCTGGGTTCAATTCCTCAGCACCACATAAGCAGAAAAGTCCAGAAGTGGTACTGTGGCTCAAGTGGTAGAGTGCTACCCTTGAGCTGAAGAGCTGAGGGATAGCACCCAGGCCCAGAATTCAAGCCCCACAACCGGCAAAAAAAAAAAAAAAAGAAAGAAAGAAAGAAAAAAGAGTATTTTAAATAAATTTGGGTATAAACAGTTTGATGGTATGCAATATTATATTGGCATTCAAGTTTAGATTTAGAAAGCAGTTGGAATTTATGATCACTAGATTAATCATAGGCAACTTGTATGTTTTCATTATATATTTGCAGAAGGGAAAAACAGGAGAGATAAAATTCATATAAATATGGGAAAGCTGGCTGAGATTATAGTTCAGAGGGAGAGAACATATTCAACAATTCAACATATAAAAGACTTGGGTTTAATACCAGCACCAATAGATTAGATAGATGAGGGGGGAAAAGAGACACAGAGAGAGAGAGAGAGAGAGAAAGAGAGAGAGAGAGAGAGAGAGAGAGAGAGAGAGAGAGAGAGAGAGAGAGGAATCAAATATAAAAGCCACCACTTTAACAATGATGTGCCCAGATGCCCCTCAGTAGATGAATGGATCATGAAAATGTTGTATGGACACACAATGGAATACTATACTTCCATCATAAAGAATGATTCATAAGGAAATGGAAAGGTTTTTTAAAAAATATGTTAATCAAAGTTAGCCAGACAGTAGAAGAAACTTGAACTGTGTACTCCAGGCTGCATAACCCAGGCAGGATACACAAAAGCACAGGTTCAACCGGCATGCCTCAGGCTGGGGGGGGGGGCGAGGGGCGGGACCAGGACTTGGAACCCAGTGCCTGATTAATACAGCCAACTCCTCCCAACTGAAGTCAGAAGCTGAGCATATGCCTCAGCAGAGGGGGGGGAAACAGGGAACTGCAGCCCCTGGGAATCGCACCTCACCTGTGACAGCAAAAGACCTGGGTGTCCAGGGCAAGAGAACCAGAAGCTTAAACCCCACCAGAACCTGATCTATATATCCCAGGCTGGGAATTGAACAACTAAGGCTGCCAGCACCTGATAATAGTTAGGAGCTCAAGCTGGTAAGGTGGCTCAGCCGTAGAGTGCTTGTCTTGTGTGCATGAGGCCCTGGATCTGATTCCTCAGCACCACATAAACAGAAAGGGCCAGAAGTGGTGCTGTGGCTCAAAGGTAGGGTGCCAACCTTGAGCTGAAGAGCTGAGGGATAGTGCCCAGGCACAGAGTTCAGACCCACAACTGGCAAAAAAAAAAAGCCGGAAGTGGCACTGTGGCTCAAGTGGTAGAGCGCTAGCCTTGAGCTAAAGAGCTGAGGGACAGCACTCACGCCCAGAGTTCAGGCCCCATGACCGGACCCAAAAGACAAAAACAATCAGGAGCCCATAACAAACTCCAGCAACTTGGAGAGTACATCTAGCACATTCGATATAGCCAAGAGCACCTGTAGGAGTAAACAGGAGCAGTCTAGGCTGCTCAACCCTTCTAAAGGCTGGAACTGCCAGTGATCTACAGCAGAGAGCCAAGAACCCTACGTGGGTCAGAGCAGCAGCTTGAGGTCAGCCCCCAACAGAACTGAGACCAGGTACAGACTCTCTCTACCAGCACAGAAACAGCAACCAAGCAAAGACAGACATCTATTGACCAAAACAAAATTTCAGATTAGTCTCCATTAATCCCTGAATCCCCATGTGAAAATCACAGAGTAAAATTACAAGGTTTATCAACACCCAGGATAGAAAGCTATCCCCCAAAGCCAGCACCATCCAGGGGAGAGCCCCAGTTGGAGCAAAGCAGGAATGGAAGACAAAAGCTCCATCCAAGAGATGATGGAGGCAATGACTCAAGAATTAAAGGAGAAATAGATCAGAAATTTAAAGAACGCAGAGACAAAATATCGAAAGAGATGCAGGGTATCAAACAGGAGGTGCATGCAAAAATAGAGGCAGAACACACCTCACTAAGAGGTGAGATTAGTACAAAAATAGAGGCAGTACACACCTCACCTCATTAAAAGGTGAGATTAGTACTTTGAGAACCAACATCAAACCCATAAATGAGTCCATTTCCTCCATGGGAGCCATAGTTAACAGAGTGAACGAAATGGAATGTAGAGTGTCAGATACAAAAGACAGAATACACCAAGTGGACAAAAAAATCACAGATATGGAAAAATCACTTGAATTATGCCAAAGGGAAATCCAAGAGCAAGCGTATAGTGCCAAGAAATTTAACCTTCGTATAATTGGAGTGGATGAAGGTGAGGAATATCAAAGCAAGGGAATGCAACACTTATTCAACAAGAGTATCGGTGAAAATTTCCCCCATCTTAAAAAAGATCATCTTACCTACATAATAGAAGCATACAGAACACCTAACAAGCAGGATCCCAGGAGAAACACTTCTAGTCACATTATAGTAAAAATGATAGATCTGAATAATAAGGAAACAATCTTGCATGCAGCAAAAATAAAGAAGGAGCTAAACTACAACAGGAAAAAAAATAGAATCACTGCAGATTTTTCCACAAAGACACTGAATGCAAGAAAGGCCCGGGAAAGTACCATACAAGCCCTGAGATCAAATAACTGCCAACCCAGATTGATATACCTGGCAAAGCTAGCATTCGCATTTGATGGAGAACTGAAAATATTTAATAGTGAGGAAAAACTAAATGAATACATAACCATTAATCCAGCATTACAAAGAATACTAAGAGGGGGGACACAACCTGAAGAAAGCAACCAGGAACAAGGACCTGCACCCAGTCAGGCATTAATAGAAGTCTAACAGAGTAAGCGCAGGAGGAAATGAAAGAAGAATAACTTAGGAAAACAGGGAATGACAGGGACCACAATGCATCTCTCTATACTATCTCTTAATATTAACGGTCTTAATTCACCAATCTAAAGAAAAAGAACTGCAGAGTGGATCAGAAAACATGACTGATCCATCTGTTGCCTTCAGGAGACCCACCTCTCAGCCAAACATACAAACAAACTCAGAGTAAAGGGTTGGAAAAGGATCTACCAATCAAATGTCCCCAGTAAGAAAGCAGGATTAGCCATCCTAATATCTGACAAAATAAACTTTTCATTAAAATCAATATGAAAATACAAGTAAGGACACTATATATTAATACAGGCAACAATCCAAGAGGAGGATATTACCATTATCAACTTATATGTCCCAAACATTGGAGCATCCACATATGTTAAGAAAATACTCTTAAACTTACAGAATAAAATAGATTCCAATACAATAATACTAGGAGACTTTAACACCCCACTCTCACCAAAGGACAGGTCTACCAACCAGAGGATTGGCAAAGAAGCTACCAAATTAAGTGAGGCCATACCTCAAGCAGAACTAACTCACATCTACTGAGTATTTCACCCTAAAACAACACAGTACACATGGAACTTTCTCCAAAATAGACCATATCATAGTTCATGTAAAGAACTTAAGCAAATACAAGGGGATTGACATAATCCCCTGTATCCTATCTGACCACAGTGGAATCAAGCTAGTTCTCAATAAAAAAAAAGCATACTGCAGAAATTACTCAAATACATGGAAATTGAACAGCACACTTCTAAACAACACCTGGGTAACAGAAGAAATTAAAGAAGAAATTAAAAAGTTCCTACAATTCAATGAAAATGAAGAAACATCACAAAGAAACTTGTGGGACACAGCAAAAGCAGTACTGAGGGGCAAATGTATTGCCCTCAGTGCCAGAAGAAAATAAAGAGAGACCAAGTAAATAATCTCATGTTGCAATTAAAACAGCTAGAAAAACGTGAAAAAATGGAACCTAAATGTACTAGATGGAGCCAGATAGTCAAACTAAGAGCAGAAATTAATGAAATACAGAATAGGAAACTCATAGGTAAAATTAATAAAACAAAAAGCTGGTTCTTCAAAAAATAAATAAACTTGACAGACCATTGCCAAGATTAATTAAGAAAAGAAGAGAGGAAACCCAAATAATTGGATTAGGGATGCCATGGGAAAATCACAACAAGAACCCAAGATATCCAAACAATTATAAAGGACTATTTTTAAAAGTTATACTCTCTAAAGAAAGAAAAAAAAAGACCCCGAATAGCAAAAAACGCTCTTCAACGGAAAGAACACTGCTGGAGGAATATCAATACCAAATTTCAAACTCTACCATAAAGCCACAGTAATCAAAACAGCTTGGTACTGGCACAAGAACAGACCTCAGGACCAATGGAATAGAATTGAAAACCCAGAAATGAACTTACAGACCTATAGCCATCGAATCTTCCATAAGGGAGCTAAAAAAAATAGAATGGAAGAAAGACAGCCTCTTCAGTAAATGGTGCTGGCAAAATTGGTTAACCACTTGTAGAAAACTAAAGCTAGATCCTTATATATCATCCAGCACCAGAATCAATTCTAAATGGATCAAAGACCTCGGAGTCAAAGCATACACTCTGAAAACATTACAGGATGGAATAGGAGAAACCCTAGGTCTCCTTGGCACAGGCCGAAATTTTCTTAATAGAGACCCAGAAACACAACAAATCAAAAAAAGGTTGGACAAATGGGATTGCATGAATTTGCAGAGTTTCTGCATGGCAAAGGACATAGATAGCAAGAAAAATAGAAAGCCCACGGATTGGGAGAAGATCTTCACTAGCCATACAACAGACAAGGGTCTCATATCTAAAATATACCTTGAACTCAAAAAATTAAATCCCCCAACAACAAATCCTCAAAGAAACAACTGCTCAATAAATAAGTGGGCTAAAGACTTAAAGAGAAACTTTTATGAAGAAGAAAGAAGGATGGCCAATAGACACATGATGAAATGCTCAAACTCCTTAGCCATAAAAAAATTGCAAATCAAAACAACATTAAGATACCACCTCACCCCAATTAGACTGGCAAAAATCAAGAATTCTAATAACAACAGATGCTGGAGGGGATGTGGACAGAAGGGAACCTTACTGCATTGTTGTTGGGAGTGTAAACTTGTTCACCCACTTTGGAAACTAGTATGGAGGTTCCTCAAAAGACTCCACATAGAGTTCCTCTATGACCCAACAATCCCACTTTTGGGCATTTACCCAAATGTTTACAAACAAGACCACACTAAAGCTACCAGCACAACTATGTTTATTACATCATTATTAACCATAGCTAAGATCTGGAACCAAACCAGATGCCCCTCAGTAGATGAATGGATCAAGAAAATGTGGTATACATACACAATGGAATTCTATGCCTCCATCAGAAAAAATGACATTGCCCCATTTGTTAGGAAATGGAAAGGCTTGGAAAAATTATATTAAGCCAAGCCCAAAGAAACATAGGTCCCATGGTTTCCCTTATGTGCAATATCTTGTATATATCTGAGTCAAGCAGAAAAGGTCAGATAAGGTGATGTTAGGGAAATGAACCCTAAGTTATGTATTCAAATGTTTTTTTTTCTTTCATGCTATTGTTTCTAACGCATTTATAAGATTATTTCTTTGTTGCTTTGTATGTCCCTCCCCACAGTGTAATCCCTGCTTTCACTGTATTTGATGTCGGTATAATTTGTGGAAGGGAGGGAAAAAACAAGTCGTTTAAATAAGGATACAGGTGGACCCGGTGCAACAATGAGAAGTACAAGTCGCTATGTCAAAAACGAACTTTACAACTTTGGGGGGGGGGGGTTGGGGAAGATTGGGTGGAGAGGGAGGATGGGAAGGTATGGGAAGGGGAAACAAAGGAGGAGGCTACAATGCTTGATAAGAAATGTACTCATTATCTTGCCCATGTAATTGTAACCCCACTGTACAGTATTTTCACAATTAAATAATAAATAAAAATAAAAATAAACAACTTTAGTGCGGGGGTGGTTGGGGAAGATTGGGGGACCCGGGGGAGGATGGGAAGAGATTGGAAGGGGAAACAAAGGAGGAGGCTACAATGCTGGATAAGAAATGTACTCATTATCTTGCCCATATAATTGTAACCCCTCTGTACAGTGTTTTCACAATAAAAAAAAAAAAACTCTGGAGAAAATAGGAATAGAAGGATCATTCCTTAGAACAATAAAAGCCATATATGACAGACCAATAGCCAACATTAAAATTAATGGGGAAAAACTACAACCAATTCTCCTAAAATCAGGAACAAGACAAGGATGCCCACTGTCTCCACCCATCTTCAATATAGTCCTAGAGCCCCTAGCCAGGGCAATAAGGCAAGAAAAAGCCATTAAAGGGATCCACGTAGGGAAAGAAGTTAAACTATCCCTTTTTGCAGATGACATGACACTATATCTTCATGATCCCAAAAACTCCATCCCCAAACTCTTAGAAATTATAAATCACTTCGGCAAAGTAGTAGGATACAAAATCAACCCACAAAAATCAGTTGCCTTCCTGTACACTGACAATGTACAAGCTACCCCATTCATAATAACTTCCCCCAAAATAAAATATTTAGGAATTAACCTAACCAAAGATGTAAAAGAACTATTTAATGAAAACTATAAATAGTTAAAGAAAGAAATTACAGAAGACACTAGGAAATGGAAAGACCTCCCATGCTCTTGGATAGGCAAAGTTAATATAGTGAAAATGGCAATACTGCCAAAATTAATATACAAATTCAATGCAATTCCCGTTAAAATCCCAATGACATACATATCTGAAATACAGAAAACAGTTCAAAAATTTATATGGAACAACAAAATAGCCAAAACAGTTCTAGGAAAAAAAACACCACAACATGGGAAGGATCTTGATGCCAGACTTCAAACTCTACTATAGAGACATAATAACAAAGACAGCATGCATGGTACTGGCACAAAAACAGACCCGAAGACCAATGGGATAGAATAGAAGATCCAAAAATAAAACCACATACCTACAGTCAGCTGATATTTGACAAAGGAGCCAAAGACATACAGTGGAAGGATTACAACCTCTTCAACCACTGGTGCTAGGAAAACTGGATGGCCACATGTAGAAGACTAAAAGTGGACCCCAGCCTATCACCATGCACAAACATCAACTCAAAATGGATTAAAGACCTTAACATCAAACCTGAATCTCTAAAACTACTTCGGGACAGAGTAGGAGAGACACTTGAACTTATAGTCACAGGCAGGAACTTCCTGAACAGAGTTCCAGGGTCACAACAAATTGGAGAGAGACTGGACAAATGGGACTACCTTAAAATAAAAAGTTTCTGCACAGCTAATGCTATAGCAACCAAGCTAGAAAGACAACCAACTAATTGGGAAAAAATTTACCTGCAGTATTTCAGACAAGGAGTTAATATCCAGTATATACAGCGAACTAAAGAAACTGATCCCTTCCAAACCTAACAATCCAATTACCAAATGGGCAAGGGAACTAAAGAGAGACTTCTCTGATGAAGAGATAAAAATGGCAAAGAAACACATGAGGAAATGTTCATCATCCCTGGTGGTGAAGGAAATGCAAATAAAGACAACCCTGAAATACCAATTTACCCCAGTTAGAATGTCCCACATCCTCAAGTCAGCCAACGACAAATGCTGGAGGGAATGCGGAGAAAGAGGAACCCTATTACACTGCTGGTGGGAATGTACACTTATACAACCACTTTGGAAAGCAGTCTGGAGGGTCCTCAGAAAGCTAAATATTGACCTCCCTTATGACACAGTCATAGCACTTCTAGGCATCTATCCTGAACAACAGGAACCAGTATACAAGGACACATGCACCTCCATGATTATTGCAGCACTGTTCACAATAGCCAGGATATGGGAACAACCCAGATGTCCCACCACAGATGAATGGATCCAAAAATTGTGGTATCTATACACAATGGAATATTATGCAGCCATTAGAAAAGACAAAATAATGGCATTTGCAGGGAAATGGATGGAGCTAGAAGAAATCATGTTGAGCAAGGTAAGCCAAGTGCAAAGAGACAAATGGCACATGGTCTCCCTGATAAGTGGATGTTAAATCCAAAATGTTAGGTGATACGACAAAATTAACAGGACTTAAGAAACAAAGGATTTCCACTCATCTGGTTGAATCACTACTAAATCACCCCCATGCTGCTGATCACATGTATGGTATATATGTGCACACTGGAGGGAAACCAGGAGGAAGACACAGAAGTAGAGGGAATCAGGGAAAAACATACAACAGCAGAACCCATCAACTGCACTAGACATTGACCAAAATGAACTAAGCAACTCAATGGCAGTGATGGGAGGGAGTGAACAAGTGGGAAAGAGGGAACAGCTGATGCTATGCAAAACAAAAGAAATGTACATGTCACCCAATGTGGAAGAAATAACTGTATTGCAATGCTCATAGAACTCATAAATGTTAAGGACCATGATAAACAATTTGTCCCATGAAAGTCAGAATGTGTTTGTGACTTTAACTAAGCTTCACTATCCCACAATACTGTGAAATTTGGGAAATTAGGTAACCACTTAATCACAATAAAAACTTTTGAAAAAAATCAATCAATAAAATTTCATAACATCCATAGACTAAACAAAATAAAAAAAAATAGAATAGAATCATTTTACTTGCAATGCCATTTATCTGCAACATCATTCTTCTGAGAAATAAATATTATTTTTGTTGGATAACAACTATACTTACTTATTTGAAGGAGCTGTGCAAAAAGGATTCAATTCCAGCAGTAGGAAGAGGGAGGTAGGAGGATCAGGATTTTCAGTGTGACTGTTCCAAAAAAAAAACCAAATAATGAATATTTTCATATAGCAGTTGAATATGAAACATTCAGCCATAATATTTACTTGAAATTATGATGCTTTGCTTTCTTTAAAAAATAATCATAGTGGAACACATTTAATTTTCCTTTCCACAGATGAGAATATCAAGGTTAAAGATTACAGTCATACAATTGATTAGTAAAAGAGTAGTAAAAAAAAACAAAAAAACAGGAGCTGGGAAGGTGGCTCAGTGGCAGAGCGCTTGCCTTGCATGCATGATGCCCTGAGTTCGATTCCTCAGCACCACATAAGCAGAAAAAAAAAAGCCGGAAGTGGTGCTATGGCTCAAGTGGTAGCATGCTAGCCTTGAGCTGAAGAGCTGAAAGACAGTGCCTAGGCCCAGAGTTCAGGCCCCATGACCGGACCCAAAAGAAAAAAAAAAAAATCAGTTAAACCTCCTAACTCCATTTACTATCATACCACAGACAAATTTGTCCCTATTAGGGCAAAAGAGCACTTTTTAAAATTAATACTTCATTATTTTTAAATTAATACTTTATTATTATATTATATTTGTAGTACAGGGAGTTCTCATCAGGACATTTCCATACCACAGTTAAACTCACTTCTTCTATCATTTCACTTTTCTTCAACCAGTTTGAACAATTTCAATCGGAATCTCTGCTCTGTTTTCATACATGCATATCATATTCATCTTCCATGCTGGTCAGTGGCCCTCCAAATTCACATGGTACCTGTGCTTCAACAAAGCCTGTTTTACTTTCCAGGCATTATTTAGTGTATATTAAAAATACAAAAAAAAAATAGCCAGGAACTAGTGGTTCTTGCCTCTAATCATAGCAACATAGGAGGCTGAGATTTGAGAATTTCACAATGCTGTTTCATAGGTGCAAATATTTGTCTGAATAAACCTTCTATCTCTTTCTTTTCTTGTTCATCTTACTGCCTATTATTGAGCAACTTTCAGTAGTATTCTTTTTTGTTTAATTCTATTTTATTGTAAAGATGCTGTACAGAAGGGTTACAGTTACATGAGTAAGGTAATGAGAACATTTCTTGTCAAATATTGTTACCTCCTTGATTTTTTTCCTACTATCCCTTCCCTCCCCCATAATTCCCCTCCCCCCCCACCAACATTGTAAGGATCATTTCGAATACAGTGTCTTGTGAGTATCGTTGCTGCAATGTGTCAACTTGTGTCCTTGTTTCAGCATTTTGCTGTTACTCTTATCTTCCCCAAATTAGACAAATGTATATACAAGATGCAGGGTACGAAAATCAAATACAATGACAACAGGGGTAAACCTTAGGGGGAAGAACATACAAAGGAAACAAAAAAACCACATAGTACATTAAAACAACAACAAAACAGAAAGACCTCTTATGTAGGTATCTTGGAATTCATTTCCCTTAGCATCATATTTTATGGTCTTTGAGCCTTTGAGATTTTCTGCTCATCTGATAAGAATCTCCTAGATGTATACTAATTATTGCAATATAAAGGAAACCGTGGGACCTATATTTCTCTGGGTATGGGTTACTTCACTTAATATGATTTTTTTCCATGCCTTTCTATTTCTTAACAAATGAGGAAGTGTCATTCTTTCTGATGAAGGCATAGAATCCCATTGTGTATATATATATAAATCTCTTGATCATTCATATAGAGAGGGGCATCTGGGTTGGTTCCATTTTTTTTAAATTTTATTTTATTTTATTTGAGAACATACTGTACAGAGGGGCTACAATTACATGGGCAGGATAATGCATACATTTCTTACCAAGCATTGCAGCCTCCTCCATGTTTACCCTTCACTTCCCTTCCCATCCTCCCCCCTCCCCCCACCCAATGATACCCCCCTCCCCCCCCCCCACACCGACATTGTAAAGCTGGTTTTGACATGACATTTTGTACTTCTCATTGTTGCAACAGGTCCACCTGAATCTTTAAACGACTTGTTTGTCCCCATCTCCTCCACAAGTTATACTGACATCAAATATAGTGAAAGCGGGGGTTACACTGTGGGGGAGGGACACACAAAGCAACAAAGAAATAATCTTATAAATGCGTTAGAAACACATGCATGAAAGAAACAAAAACATTGAAATACATATTTCAGGGTTCATTTTCCTAACATCACATTATCTGACCTTTTCCGCTTGACACATACATATACTAGATATTGCAAATAAGGGAAACCATGGGACCTATGCTTCTTTGGGCCTGGCTTACTTCACTTAATATAATTTTTTCCAAACCTTTCCATTTCCTAACAAATGGGGAAATGTCATTCTTTCTGATGGAGGCATAGAATTCCATTGTGTATATATACCACATTTTCTTGATCCATTCATCTACTGAGGGGCTTCTGGTTGGTTCCATATCTTAGCTATGGTAAATAATGCTGCAATAAACATAGTTGTGCTGGTAGCTTTAGTGTGGTCTTGTTTGTAAACATTTGGGTAAATGCCCAAAAGTGGGATTGCTGGATCATAGGGGAGATCTATGTGAAGTCTTTTGAGGAACCTCCATACTGCTTTCCAAAGTGGTTGAACAAGTTTACATTTCCACCAACAATGAAGTAAGGTTCCTTTCTGTCCACATCCCCTCCAGCATCTGTTGTTGTTAGAGTTCTTGATTTTTGCTGTTCTAACTGGAGTGAGGTGATATCTCAATGTTGTTTTGATTTGCATTTCTTTTATGGCTAGGGATGTTGAACATTTCTTCATGTGTCAATCGGCCATCCTTCTTTCTTCTTCAGAGAAGCTTCTCTTTAAGTCTTTCTCCCACTTATTTATTGGGCAGTTGTTTCTTTGAGGATTTGTTGTTGGGTGGTTTAATTTTTTGAGTTCCAAGTATATTTTAAATATGAGACCCTTGTCCGTTGTATGGCTAGTAAAGATCGTCTCCCAATCGGTGGGCTTTCTATTGATCTTGCTAGCTATGTCATTTGCCCTGCAGAAGCTCTGCAACCTTATGCAATCCCATTTGTCCAACCTTTCTTTGATTTGTTGTGCTTCCGGGTCTCTATTCAGAAAATTTCGGCCTGAGCCAAGGCAACCTAGGGTTTCTCCTATTCCATCCTGTAATGTTTTCAGAGTGTCTGGTTTGAGTTCAAGGTCTTTGATCCATTTGGAGTTGATTCTGGTGCAGGGTGATATATAAGGATCTAGCTTTAGTTTTCTACATGTAGTTAACCAATTTTGCCAGCACCATTTACTGAAGAGGCTGTCTTTCTTCCATTCTATTGTTTTAGCTTCCTTATCGAAGATTAGATGGCTATAGGTCTGTAGGTTCATTTCTGGGTTTTCAATTCTATTCCATTGGTCCTGAGGTCTGTTCTTATGCCAATACCAAGCTGTTTTGATTACTATGGCTTTATAGTAGAGTTTGAAATTTGGTATTGATATTCCTCCAGCAGTGTTCTTTCCGTTGAGGAGCGTTTTTGATCTTCGGGGTCTTTTATTGTTCCATATGAATTTTTGGATTGCCTCTTCTATTTCCTTGAAGAATGAGGGTGGAATTTTGATAGGTATCGCGTTGAATTTGTAGATAGCCTTGGGAAGTATTGCCATTTTCACGATGTTAATCTTGCCAATCCAGGAGCATGGGAGGTTTTGCCATTTTTTAAGTTCTGTGTTGATTTCCTTTTTCAAGATTTTTAAGTTTTCATCATAGAGGTCCTTCACTTCTCTGGTTAAGTTAATTCCTAGGTATTTTATTTTTTGTGGGGCTATTACAAATGGAGTTGCTTTCCTAATTTCAGCCACACTTTTCTCATTGTTGGCATACAGAAAAGCCATTGATTTTTGGGGGTTAATTTTATAACCTGCTACTTTGCCAAAGTTTTGAATCAGCTTGAGTAATTTGGGAGTGGAGTCTATGGGATTCTTTAAATACAAGATCATGTCATCTGCAAAGAGGGAGAGTTTTATTTCTTCTTTCCCTATTTGGATCCCCTTTATGTCTGCATCTTGTCTTATTGCTGTAGCTAGGCATTCTAATACTAGATTGAAGAGAAGTGGAGAGAGTGGGCATCCTTGTCTTGTTCCTGAGTTAAGAGGAAATGGCTTTAGTTTTTCAGCATTGAGTATAATGCTGGCTGTAGGTTTGTCATATACAGCCTTTATTGTATTGAGGAATGTTCCATGGATTCCTAATTTTTCCAAAACCTTCATCATAAAGGGGTGTTGGATCTTGTCAAATGCTTTTTCTGCATCTATTGAGATAACCATGTGGTTCTTATTCTTGCTCTTGTTGATGTGATGAATAATATTAATTGATTTGCATATATTGAACCAACTTTGCATCCCTGAAATGAATCCTGTTTGATCATGGTGTATGATTTTTTGGATGAATTGTTGAAGTTGATTGGCCAAAATTTTGTTGAGAAGTTTTGCATCAATGTTCATCAAAGAAATGGGTCTATAGTTCTCTTTCTTTGATGAGTCTCTGCCTGGTTTTGGAATGAGGGTTATGATGGCTTCATAGAATGTGTTCGGTAGTGAGCTTTCTCTTTCAATTTCATGGAAGAGTTGGAGGAGTATTGGTGTGAGCTCTGCTTTGAAGGCCTTGTAAAATTCCGCTGTAAAACCATCTGGTCCTGGACTTTTCTTAGCTGGGAGGTCTCTTATTGCTGTTTCTATTTCAATGCTTGATATGGGCCTGTTAAGCTGGTTTAACTCATCTTGGTTTAGTTTTGGCATGTCAATATTTGCTAGGAAAAGGTCCATTTCTGTCAAGTTCTCAAACTTATTAGCATAAAGTTTTGAGAAGTATTCCCTTATAATGTTCTGAATCTTAGTTGTTTCCGTGGTGATGTTTCCATTCTCATCTCTGAGTTTATTAATTTGGGTGTGTACTCTCCTTTTTCTGATAAGGTTTGCTAAGGGTCTGTCAATTTTGTTAAGTTTTTCGAAGAACCAACTCTTTGTTTTGTTGATTCTTTCTATAGTTTTTTTGGATTCTAATTCATTTAATTCTGATTTAATTTTGATTATTTCTTTCCATCTACTGGATTGGGGTTTATCTTGCTGCTCTTTTTCAAGGAGGTTTAGATGTGTCATTAAATTGTTAGTTTCAGATCTCTCCAATTTGTTGATGTAGGAGCTCAGAGCTATAAACTTGCCTCTGAGTACTGCCTTTGCTGTGTCCCAGAGGAGCTGGTAATTTGTGTGTTCATTTTTGTTGAATAGCATGAACATTTGAATTTCCTTTCTAATCTCTTCCATGACCCACTCATGATTCAGCAGTGTGTTGTTCAGCCTCCATGTGATACCGGACTTTCTTTGGTGGCTTTTGGTGTTGAGTTCTAGTTTTATTCCCTTGTGGTCAGAGAGAATGCAAGGTATAACTTCAATGTTTCTGAATTTAGACAAGTTTGCTTTGTGGCCAAAAATGTGGTCTATTTTAGAAAACGTTCTATGTGCTGCTGAGAAGAACGTGTATTCTGATGCTGCTGGGTGAAATGTTCGGTAAATGTCTGTTAAGTCTAGTTGATCTATGCAGTTGTTTAGATCTGCGGTTTCTCTGTTGAGTTTTTGCCGAGTTGACCTATCTAGTGGGGAGAGTGGTGTGTTAAAATCCCCAACAATAAATGTCTTTGGATCTATATGGGATTTGAGGGAAAGTAGTGTTTCTTTGATAAATTTGGATGCTCCATTGTTTGGCGAATAGATATTTAGAATTGTAATATCCTCCTGAAGGAGAGATCCTTTAATTAGTATGTAGCAACCTTCTTTATCTCTTCTCACGAATTTTCATTTGAAGTCTATTTTATCTGATATTAGGATTGCAACTCCCGCCTGTTTATGAGGGCCATTTGCTTGGTAGATTTTGTTCCAGCCTTTAACCTTGAAAATGTGTTTGTTTTTACGGGCAAGATGTGACTCCTGCAGGCAGCAGATAGAAGGGTCTTGTTTTTTAATCCAACTAGACAGTCTATGTCGCTTAATTAGAGAGTTCAGTCCGTTAACGTTAAGAGATAGGACTGAGAGGTATTTGGGAGTTCCTGCCATGTTATCCACCTACTTGGGGGCTGCGAAAACTGGGTTCTTCCTAAGGTTCTTGGATTCTCAGTTTGGGTGCAGTTTCTTGGCCTTTGTTGCGGTCTTGTTGGTTTTCTATGTGTAGGACATCTTTAAGAATCTTTTGTAGGGCTGGTTTGGTGGAGATGTATTGTTTCAATTTTTCTTTGCTGTGGAAGGTTTTTATTTGGCCTTCAGTTATGAAGGAGAGTTTAGCTGGGTACAGTATTCTTGGTTGATAGTTGTTTGTTTTTAGGGCATGGCATACGTCATTCCAGGCTCTTCTTGCTTTGATTGTCTCTGCTGAGAAATCTGAGGTAATTCTAATTGGTTTCCCTTTATAGGTGATTAACCTTTTCTCCTTGACAGCTTTAAGGATCTTTTCCTTGGTCTTGGTTGATCCTGTGTGGATTATAATGTGACTGTGGGATGTCCTATTCTGTTCTGGTCTATTTGGGGTTCTAAAAGCTTCTTGTATCTGAATAGGCCTATCTTTTTGTATGTTTGGGAAGTTCTCTGCTAGGATCCTGTTAAACAAATTTCCTAGACCATTAACTTCTGTTTCTAGGTGCTCCTCTACACCCATTATCCTTAGATTGGGCCTTCTGATGGTGTCTTCCAGGTGTTGGATAGACCTATCATATTTCTTGGACTTGTCTTGGATGGTTGTATGTTCTTTCTCTATAATATCTAGGCTGTCTTCAATCCCTGAGATTCGATCTTCTGCATGGTCTAGCCTGCTGTCAAGACTCTCTACTTTGTTTTTTATCTCTTTTCCTTCTAATTGGTCAGCTTTGATGGCTTCAAGTTCTTTGTTGAAGCTCTGTTTTAGGTCTTGTATGAATTTCTTTACTTCCTTAATTTGGTGTTCAGTGTTTGTTCTCAAATCACTTAGTTGATTGGTTATGGTTTCTTTGGACTCCCATTCCTCCTGTTGGGTTCCATTCAGCGTTCCCTTTGTGGTCTCCCTGACTTCCTTCAGCTCTTTGTTAATGGATTCCATGAATGCCTTTAGTGATCTTTGTGTATTCTCTACCTGGTCTCTCAATTCCTAAATTACTCTTTGATTAGCTTCCTCCCGTCTGTGGGATTCCTGCAGTTCTCTTTCTTCCCGTTCGTGGGATTCCTGCAGTTCTCTTTGAGTTTTCTCTGCCTGCTCACGCCATTCCTCCCTTTCTCTTTGAGTATTTTCAAGTTGTTCATGCAAATCCTGTATCAGTTTTTGAGTAGCTTCCTCACGCTTATGAAATTCCTGTATAAACTTCTGGGATGCCTCCTCTATCTCCCTATCACGCTCATACAGAGTCCTTTGTACATTGTCAAACTTCTCATTTATCATGTTTGCTAGTAGTGTTTGTAGAGCTATTTGGGAACTCTCCTCTGGATTATTCTTTATCTGTTCTAATCCCTGATTATCAAGATTGGGAATTGAGATACCTGAATTTGCCATTTTTCTTGTGTTTTTCCGGCTTACTCTGCCCATTTGAGATGAAGATTGCACCTGTTTTGTGCTAGAACACTATCTTAAGGCAACCATCAACCAAAGTTTGCGTTTGTACAGTCAATAGTCTACAGATACAATCTAGTTCAACAGATACATCTATTCAACATCAAACAACTATATGTTAAAGGACTTCGAACCTCAGAAAAGAATTTGGAAAACCAGAAATTATTAGGATTAGGGAGAGATGTGGTTAAAAAATAGGAATAGATTGGTGTGGGGAGGCACAGGGAGAGTTAACTATGTCCTAATCACAATGCAGGAAATGGGTTGGGTAGGATGCAAGTAGAGAGAGAGAGAAAAAGAAGAGATGGAAAGGGGAATGAAAAGAGACCAGAAAAAAAATAGAAACATAAAAATTAATGTTATTATAGAGGTTAAAAGACCGTCTATTTAGAGAGGGATGTGAATATGTTGAGAGAAGGGGAGGGACATAGAGGAGATGTGAAAAACTTTAAGGATGGGAAAGGGAGAAGAAAAGATCAGAAGTTCAGTAGAGCTTGACAAGAAACAAAAAGATAATTAAGAAAGAAAGAAAAAGAGAAAGAAGACAAGAAAAGAAAGGAAAACGCTCATTCACATATTCCTAAAATAAAAATTATAAGATGAGAAAAAAAAAGTTACTGGAAAACAATTATTTTTTCAGAAGAGGCAAAAATTAAAGATTAATAAAAATTTTAGAAGGGAAAAAAATTTATATATATACATATATATATATATATATATATATATATATATATATATATAAGGTAACAAAAAACAAAAATCAAACAAAAAAAGAAAAGAAGAAGAGGAGAAAAAAAAAGAAAAAAAAGTCTTTTGATTGATTTTTTTTTGGGTGGGGAGGGGTGGGAAGAATTCTCTATCTCCCTTTTGTCTGTAACCAGTCTCTTGTTGGAGTCTCTGGTCAGCTTGTGGTCCTGTGGCTTGATTGGTTTCTTAAGTCGGTTGGTTGGAAGAGGCAGAAAATTGCTCTGCTTTACCCAAGATTTTGAGATCCCCCTCCCAGGTTAGTTTTCTGGGAGGGTGATCTGCTTTGAGAATCACAAAAGAGGGGGATGTGGTGATGAGGCTAGGTTCTGGGTAGAGTTGAGGCCTTTCAACAAACAGTAGCTTTACCCTGGGGCTATTTTGTGATAAAGCTCATAGTGCCCAGCCTGGAGCCATTCTCAGGGTTTCTGTTTTTCAATTGATTGTGGTGGCTGCTAGAGGGAGGGGCAGCCTCTGGCTCTGGTTACCCAGTGAGGCAAGGCACTCCAATGGCTGGCGCCTGAGCTGGGTGACTTTTCCCTGGATGGAGCTGAGTCTGGCAGGTCACTTCGCCGTTAAGTTCTTGTGACCTGCTAAATGACTCGTTTTATTCCAAGGCCTGAGCTGGAGCTAGCAGCTCCTCTGAGCTTTGTCGGTATCCAAGATGGAGATCACCAGTGCTGGGGGGGGGAGGGGTGGCCTTCCCTCCTCTGCTCCCTGAGAAGGAGTGAGGACGTCGGGCTTGTACTCACGCCGAGTCTTGGATCCTGGGTCATCTCTGGTCTGCAAACAGCAGGATGAAGATGTCCGCTCCTTGTCGGCTCTTGTTGGTGTTGAGTAGAATCCGCTGGTCCACTGTGTCTGGCTCCTTTGTCCCGGACTCTCTGTGTCTCAGGTATGGCCCTGCGGCGGTGGTCACCGCCCGCGTTCCTGCCGCCGTGGCGGCAGCTGATGTGTTTCCTTGGTTCCCCTCTCTTGTCTAACTCTCTGTCCTGTGATGGCACACTTGGTGTGATTCTCTGGCTTAGGACTGTTCACTGGAACTCTAAAACTGCTTTCTATGCGAGAGCTTGTTCAGATTCCAGCTTCTCCTCAGCCATCTTCCGCTAAACCTCGTTGTTCCATATTTTAACTATGGTCCCCACAAACATTGAATCTACTATAATCATGTTTTACACATATATAAACATATATATATATATATATATACACACAGAAAGGTATACATACATAAATAGCTATATGATTAGTTATATAAAATATATAATAATAAATAATGCATACATTATTAGCTAAGGGTCTTATTTAAGGGCTTGTATTATTTTGATAATGAAATTCTGGTACTGGTACTATTACAATTTATTTTGCTTTTGTGTTTTCCTTTTGTTACTGTATCTCTAGTGTGATTTGAATTCTGGCATTCTGATATTTCCAGTTTTCCTCTTTTCCTTCAAGATAATTTTTCTACTTAAACAATTTTACTCTTTCTTATGAATGCTAGTATGTATTTTTCAGTTTATGTAGAGCGCAACACTGGGAATTCGATGACTCTATTGACTGATTTTGATAGTATGTCTGTGTACATGTCCGTAATTCTGCAACCCCTGTACAGAGAAAGTCATTCAACTTTATGGTGTCTTTTTTGATTTTTTTCCTTAGAGTTTTATAGTTTTTCTTGTAGAGAGTTCTCATCTCCTTGGCTTAGTTTATACATAGGTATTTTTTTATTATTGCTTTGAGGCTATTGGGAATAAAATTACTTTTCTGATTTCGTTCTCAGCCTATTTGTCATTGGTATATAGAAAAGCTACTGAATTTTGTATGTTGATATTATATCTTACAATGCTGCCGAGAAATGTTTATCAAATGTAGAAGGTTATTGATAATATCATTTTGGTTTTCAGTCTAATATTCAGTGTTTTCTAAATACAAGATCATATCATTTGCAAATAGAGATAATTTTACTTCTATTGAAGAATGGCTTATTTTAATAAATTTGCATACCACTGCCTGCTTGTCCAATGCCTGTTGATCCACAATTCTCTGCATATCTTTGCCAGTATTGCTCTGCACATTCCTTGCAGCAGCTCTCTGAGTCTTTCTGCCTGTCAGCACTAACTTGGTCTTCTCTCTCCTGAGTTATTTTTAAACAATTTAATTTTCAACAATGGTATTATATTGATGATAATTTCCCAAATATCAAACTATATATTCTTTTATATTGTTATATTCTATAGATGTACTCTTGTTTAGTTATTATCACAGAGATTTAATGCAATTTATTTATTTCATTTATGGAAAGGCTTTCTGATGTGTTCTCTGTAATACTAAGGTATAAAGTGGCAGAAATATTCTAACCAGTTCACTTTATACCATGTGCAATCTGTTAACACCAGCACACAAATGTCACCCATACAGTACAATACACATTCATTCTCACAGTTTGGAAAGCCAGATGGAAATCCACCTTCAGTGGGTTTGCAGAGAGATACCCTTTTCCATGTCCTCATAAGGCAGAGAGAAATCTCAAAGACACTAATGGCTTCAAGCTGACACTACACTTACGATCTTGTATCAGACTGCTTATTTTATAAAAATGTTAGTTTTCATAAAATATATCTTATAAAAATATTATTTTAATGTTGCTCTAATATGGTTTATGGTCTTATACGACCTAGGTGAGGTCTCCAGGAGCTATAATTCATGAGAGTAGGACCCTCATCTATGAGGTTAGGGCTTTTAAAAAGAGTTTCTGCCAGTATTGGTCTGTTCACATTCATTCTTTGGTTTAAGAAGGATGCAACACCAAGGCACCCTTGAAGAAGCAGAGCAGACCTCACCAGATGCCTGTCTTTCTTCATATCAACCTCTAGAAACATGGGCAACATATTTCTAAATTTAGTAAGTTACCCAGTCTCTTCTCACATATGGAGTGCCTTTGAATAGGACTATAGGAGACCAGTACCTTTCTCTATTTTTTTTCTTTTTTTGCTTCATAGCCACAGAGAGTATTACTCTATAACACACTACTGATCATCACCATTTGACACCTTTCTCAGAGGCCTAAAAGCAGTGGGTCCACCTGAAATGCCCTGGAAGTTTCAAATTCTCATTAAAATTAAAACTTTTTCCTGTACAATTGGTTGTTTCTTACATGTGGAACAGCAACAGAAGGTTCCTTAACAGAATGCATTATTTGGTGAATATCATTATTTCATTTTATTTTTCCTACTCAGCATACAGTAAATTGATCCATGAACTAGCACTTTTGTATTAAATATGCATTCATTATTACAAAAGTAATACCTAAGAAACTTATGAACAGATGTTCCATGACTGGAAATTAGGTAAATAGAAATAATAACAATAATAATAATATAGAATATTTTCATCTTTCAAAAAATAATGTGATAACTTCCAGGCATTGATGGGCAAGCATAAATGTGAAATTTTATTCAGTGATGATAATAATACACAGAAATGATTTGCTTTTGACTCACAACATAACCTAAAAATTACATATTTTTTCAGTTTTAGAATATCAATCTTATAACTTGTGGAGCCTAATATATACATTTTCCCCTGTGTTAACGATGAGACTTAAATTTTTTCTTGAGTTTTCAAAATTAGTAATAATAATTAATGAACATTTTTTATAAAATTATTAATATTATCCAGGCATAATATTAACAATTATTTTGTATTTTCTCTGTTGGCTTCTTTTTCTTTTCCTGAATAAACTTTGTTGAATAGTTAACTTTTAATTCCCACATTTCTAAGACTTCTTGTTGGGAAGTAAAGTAAGTATAAATGCTAAAGTTGTCAATATACTTTTTTCAGTTTATTGATGATTGTAAGTTTCATGAAGCTGTGTATGCATGGGTCATCTCTTATATGTTCTATTCTCAATATTTAATACTGAATGATATGAGATATTCTTACTTTTCTGAAAGCTCCAAGGAAGGCATATATAGAAACCAAAATATTTTTGTTTAAAAGATCAAATGACTTGTACTTAAACTTGTTATACTTTTTTTTTTTTTTTTTGTCGGTCGTGGGGCTTGAACTCTGGGCCTGGGCGCTGTCCCTCAGCTCTTCAGCTCAAAGCCAGCGCTCTACCACTTGAGCTACAGCGCCACTTCCGGTTTTTTGGTGGTTTATTGGAGATAGGAGTCTCACGGTCTCTCCTGCCCGGGCTGGCTTTGAACCGCGATCCTCAGATCTCAGCCTCCTGAGTAGCTAGGATTACAGGCGTGAGCCACCAGCGCCCGGCAAACTTGTTATACTTTTAAAACTTGTTACAATGGCTACAAGCTACAGAATCTTTTGGTTCTGCATCTTTTCTATTTCCTTGGAGCACATAATAAATAAGTGATGTTTGTGACTTTTCAAAATACTAGAAAAAAATTTTCTGAAAGTTCTATTTTTCTATGTACAACAAAAGATCTGGAGTTTGGAGTTTCACTTTGTTTTCTGAGGATATTTAATTTCAGTAACATACAATGAATTTGACTGAAATTAAGAAGGTAAGAAACATTACATTGTAAAACTACAAAGTTACTTAAACAATTGGTACTTACATTTCTAACTGACTTTTCTTTGACAAAAATTAATAAAGCTATGCCTTCCTCCAAAAAATTAGATTTAGTTACTTGAAAATCAATGACCAAAACCCATTTGAATCCCCAAACTATCATTTCTGATATTCAGTACTTTATCCAACATTGAAAAAAAATCTCTATTACTTAGTATTACAATTCTATCAACGTATTTCTCCACATAATAATATATACTATTGTAACAATGAGATGTACAAGTCGTTATGTCGAAAAATGAACTTTACAACTTTGACAGAGCGGAGTGAGGGGGTAGGGGCGAGGCGGGGAAAAAGGGAAGGGATGGGAAGGGGAAACAAAGGAGGAGGCTACCTTTCCCATGTAATTGTAAGGTATTTTCACAATAAAAAAAATAGATACTATTGTTGCTATCAATGTAATTCTGACAGTCATTTGGTGACACAGTAAATAAAAAGTAAGAACTTTAATTTAGTTAATTATCTTTGAGAAATTTATTCAGTCATTCCATAAATGCCAACAAACTGGCCACAATAAATTAGCCAGCTATCTAATACTTTCCAGAAATGAGATGAAATACATATTTCAATGTAACCCCAAATGTTCCTTTTTATAAATTGCAAGAAATCTCATATCCAAATTCACAGTATATAAAGAGAGAGAGAGAGAGAGAGAGAGAGAGAGAGAGAGAAGAGAGAGAGAGAGAGAGAGAGAGAGAGAGAGAGAGAGAGAGAGAGAGAGAGAGAGAGATTAAAAAGACATGGTGAATTTTTTTTACATATTTTAAGAAATTTGGGTGTCTCAAGCTATAGTACTGTTTAATGTATCTTTCTTTGTACAAAATTGCCATTGAAAATGAAAATTGCATTTCTCAAATATCAATGTAATTCCAAATATTAAAAACAATTGCATATTTCCCACTCATTACTTGTACATTAGGCATGGTACTATTCATATTCTAATTAGTCATTATCACATACTTTTTAATTATTTCGATTTTAAACCATTAAAAGATCAAACTTTTACAAGAGAGTTGCAACAAATTAACAACCAATAATTGTGAGGGAATCAATTTCAATGTAAGAAAAGAAGCGTATTATTTTTAGATGTCATTTTTTTCATTAAATGAATTTTACTTTATATCATATGAAAATACTTTCTAGTAATTTGATCATTAAATTGAAAAATCTAATTATTGAGGAGAAAGATTAACTGATTACCAAGGTGATATTTCAAAAGGCTTTAGTCTCTCTAAGGCTACAAAACCATAACATTAATAAATTTTTACTGCCCAAACAGCCCAGAACAATTTGCAATTTCCTAAATGAAATACTACTGATAAATAACCAGTGAGGTTTTACAAAACAAATTTAACCAAAGGGCATTATCTCTTTCTATGGCATAGGGTGAACCCAAAAGAACAATTTGAGTTGAAATTTTTATGTAAATACAAATTAAAAGATCATCTCAGCTGGCCAAAAAAAATCACATTTCAACAAGGAAAAGACATTTAATAACAATGCTGTTAGTTGGAGAGTGTTACCAGAAAGTCAGTTCAGCTACCCTGGTTCTTGGATTTCTTTAGTGAAGAACTCTAGGAAGACTTAAAACATGCTGAAGGTGAAATAGTTTATTATGAAAAGTATACACTTTCAATAGCTGGAAAGTGGGCCATGTCTATGTTGAGGATAGTTGGTTTTTAACCCACATGAGATTAATTGAAGTTTTAGTGCTTTGTAGCATTAAGTTGCTCTTAGGACAAGTCTACTAAACAAAAGAATAGGGGAGGCGTACAGAATGCAATATATAAATAAATTGTTTTGATTTTTAAAAAGGTTGTTAAAATAAAAATAGGATGGTTACCTATGAGCAAGAAAATTTTAATTAAAACACTCTCTCTGAGACCATGTGATTTCTTCTTCATTATTTCTTTCTTTCTTATGTTCTCTAGGTACAGTCCTGTCACTTGTGGATAACTGCTCCTTAGCAAGTAAGAACCAAGGACTAGCTGAGCAGATATTCTTTGAGGCTCTGAAGAGAAGGTAAACATACATTTCAAGTTCATGCAAATAACTATTTTTTGAAAAGTAGATGAAGTTATTTCTAAATTCAAATGATTTATACTCCGAGAGATTTTTGTATTAGAATAAGATTAAAATGCTCATTTCAAAAAAAATAAAAAATCCCTATTTTCTAAGAAAAAGAAATCTTTGCAATAATAATATGAGGAATAATTTAATTGGAATAACTCTCCCTTCAAGATGCCTGAATTTATCTGTTAAATTTGTTTTCTCATCCTTTGGTCCAGAAAATCTACAGTCATGAAAATAATGAAGAACATACATTTGGGTTTACTTTAACATCATCCATGATATTGCCCATGTTATTGGCTAAACATATCTGAAAAGCTCACCTAGTACTTGCAAGAAGAAATGTGTCTTTCTGGAGTTACAAAGAAGATTAGATAGGTGTTTTCAAACCAAACAATGGGTCTTCCAAAAGGATAATACATTTTTGTCAAATATACTTTTCTAAACAGGAGAATAATAATGAATTTAAGGCTATACCTAAGTAAACCAAGACTCTAGAACTCTTGATTTCATTCTCAGATTGACTGCCTGATAAGCCTCTCCCCCCAACCTTCACACACAATGAAATGGCCCTCATTGAACAACTTTTCCTGAACCAGAGAAGTGTGCTGCCCAGAAAAGACATCACAGAAAAACCTGAAAATATAGAACAATTTTGCATATCAATATGTATGCAACAAAAAATAAATGCAAATATAACTAAATTAAATGAATAAATAAAATTGAAACAGAAAAGAATCTGTAGTTCATTGCTTAATTTAAAGTCAAATAACAGGAAAGAAAGGATTTAAATGCAACAGACGGAAAAAGGATTTAGAGGTTAATTCAAATTACACTCAACTGAGTTTAGAGAATGTTGCAGCATTAGGATGAGGTGAAAAGATACAGTCTCTAAGAGAAATCACAGTTCTGTGAAAGATAGTCAAGAAGCAGTGTACTTCACAGGAACAACCAAGTATTGTATAGTCATGAGAATGCCATTTTTGGTACTGCTTTTTTTCTGGTAGACATGGGAGCCATAAAAAGAATTGGGATTTCACAGAAAATTTGATGAAAGGAGTTCTTTTTAAAAAATTGACACATAATATTTTAGACATAACATCAAATAATTGCATTGCATTTTTCAGAGTGTATCATTGCTTAGGTAAATTGAAAATCCAAATGACAAGAATTTTAGGTTTCTCAGTAAAAGTGGGAAGTTGATATAAATGTAGAATTTCAGATTTTATCAAAATAGAACATATTTGGGTGTAAGTCAGGAAGAAAAGTTATGATGGCTTTGGAAAGCCCTACACCTCAACATGGACAAGGAGGATAGTAATTTTTTCCTGAGGGTTTATTAACCTGATTTTATGGAATACATGATAAGGAGGCATACAGGTAGAGAATGTTTCACTTCTGTAAGTCAAATTAGCATAGAACCTTTATTTGTCATGATAAAACCTATAAACATAGAAGTATGCTTCTCCAGTCTTATTTCAAACTAGCAAAGAACAATTGGGTTATAAATAAATAGTGACAACAATCATAATATCAGTGACTATGCTTAGAAAAGTGAAAGTCAAAAGACATTCAAAGTCAAGACTATATTTTTAAAAGTTCTTTGTGATTAGTTAACACTAAGAGAACAGTTACAAGGTTCACCTGTGTGGTACTAGCTATTGTGGGGACAGAGTTCCCAAGCAGAGACATCAGAGGCCAACCCATGCAAGAAATGTAGTATTTTTTTTTAAATGTTGTGAGATTCCATCTCACAAGCAAACAGAAACATTGATAAGACTCTACTGACTAATAGCAGAGTAATTTTGCTGCTGTCCTTAGTGGCCAAAACCTCCACAGACTATTTGGCTCACAGCCAGTAGAGAACATTTGGGCTGTAACCTTGTGGCAGGTAAGCCTGCTTTATGTTGGCTGTTGCAGCTTTACTGCTACCCGTCCTATGACCTTTGAGTTCTTAACTCTGGTTTGCATGAATGAGGTGGGATAATAGAAGATAGGTTTAAAATTTTAGAGTATCTAGCGTAAAGGTTGCAACTGACAAAGCTCTCCTCCACCCTTTCACTCTTTCAGACAACTGTCTCTCTCACACCATCTCTGTTTCAGTGATTCCTGACAGCAGGGGTTCATATATCCTGGGATGTGCTCTGATTGGTTGCCCTTATTCTAATTAAGTGTTCTGAGAGGTAGCAGGTAACATTTTATTGGATGGATCTGGGTGGATTTTTTTTCTCAAAAAAAGTCAGGATATAAAATGGTGGAGAAATGATTCAAACATTACAGCATATGTCTAATTTTCATGAAGGCCTGAGTTCAAACCTCTACACAAAGCACAAGTACAATAAGCTAAATTATATGCTACCATTATCTCTCTCCAGATGGATGTTGAATTTATCAAAACCAACAATAATACAGTATTTATATTCATATTTTCCATGTGTACCACTAATCTTTTGTTTGGAACTATAATGCAGTTTGTCCTCATTACTCATAGATTCAGCATTTGAGAATATGCTTATTGAATAAAATATATTTGTAACCTCCAAATCAATACAGTGCCTCCACAAGGAATTGAAGACATGCAAATATACAGATAAGAGAGAAGTGTGAGACACGCAACACCCTTTCCCAGCCAAGACTGAACAGGAAATCTGCCTTCTTTTTTCAGCTTTCATACCACAGGCAAGTGTCTCTTTTGTGGTATATTAAACACTGATGCTAGTCCTGGCCCCTTTTTAAAATTTCTGATGCACTTTCACTTTCTCATTTTGAGAATATAGTGTCCCTTTTATTAGCCCGAAACGTCTCATTCTGGGAGCCAATTAGAGGAAGCTTCTAATGTTCCATCTTGCACCTCCTCTCCATTATTATTATTATTATTATTATTATTAGTAGTAGTAGTAGTAGTAGTAGTAGTAGTAGTAGTAGTAGTAGTAGTAATATTTTAGATTTCATTTTACAAAAATTCTTCCCAGTCGCTCTATGCAAAAAACATCACTTTCATTTCTTTCACTTAATATTTTGTTCTCTGGATATTATTTTTTTTCCAGACCTGGGGCTTGAACCCCTAGCCTGGGTATTGTGACTGAGCCTTTTTGCATTCAACGCTGAAGCTCTACCCTTGACTACAGCACCACTTCTAATATTTTCTGAGTAGTTTATTGAAGATAAACTACTGTCTGGGCTGCCTTTGAATCATGATGCTCAGATCTAAGCTTCCAGAGTAGCTAGGATTACAGGTGTGAGCCACAGGTACCCAGCTTTTTGGACATTATTAACAGCTTAGATATTACCAAAGAGTTAGCACAATCAAACAGCACACATTAGCATATCCACAGATTGCCATATACTGCCTTGGATCCTTGTGTCAGTCATCAATTTAGTCTTCCACAGTTAAATTCACTTTATTTGCTTGCACTTCAACAATGGAAGTGTGCCTTAAAAAGGTTTGTCTTACTAGTTAGCAAGAAGCTAACTAGCGTGCAAAGACCTGAAGTGAAACTGAGTGGCTAGAGTTGTCTCTGGGCTTCAACTGTGGCATCACTACCAGCTCTAGGAGGTTAGGTTTCCTGCAGCTCTCAACTTAAACAGGAGCTGGGTGACTCTACATTGAAGGATCAACAATCTAACCCAGGACACTGTTCCCCACATGCTCTCTTCAATGACTTTCATATATGTATATACCAGAGGCCATAGAACTCTGCCATCTGCTGAGAACATTGCCTGATCTTTGTCCTACAGAGCCCAAACTCCACACAGACTGTACCAAGAGCTACAGGAAATACCTTTTGTGAATAGTATGTGAAGTGGTAAAAGGACTCTCTCCAAAGCCTTCCCCATACTTTCAAATCACTTGCACCTCGGAAGTCTTTCCACTCACTCTGGACAAGCTTTCTACTGGGTATCTCCAATACACTTCCACCAGAATTTCTTCAGCAATGTCTGAATCACAACCTGGAGTTCCTGTTCCAAGTTTATCTCCATTTAGGAACTCTCTTAAGTTTTAGAGAAAACTGGTTATTTTTCCATCTTCAGAATGAATCTATATGAGAATTTACATAATTCCCTTTTACATATATCCCCAAATCCCTTTGTGTTTACTGACTTCTGATTGTATATATAGTCCTCAATATTTTCTGAGGGGAAAACTTGAGAGACCAAAATGTTGGCTAATGACTGCCATGGGCTGTAGTTAAAATAATTTCAGATTATATCCTTTGAATAGAGGAGCTAGAGAATAAAATGTGCAGTTGTTGTCCTAACATTAAATCAATGCACTCTTATAAGCACAAAGTCCAGAAAATTTAAATGAGTCAGAAAAGCTCTCATAGTAGAAGAAGATGGAGTAGCAACATAGAAGCACTCTAGCTCGCTCTGATCAAACGGAGATTTAAGGTCCTCATATGGACTTCATATCAAGAAAATGACAACAAGGAAAATACAAGGAGAGAATCACAAAAATGAAGCAGAGTTTATATCCTGCATGCACAAGGACAGAAGGGCTCCCTCCACCTTCACACACCAGAGCAACATCGTAAACTTGGTCACACTGAGACACCGACTGGAACAGTCTGCAACACATCTGAAGATGCAACCTTGTATTGTAGAGACAACTGTCTCATCTTTATGAAAATGTTTCATTACAACATTACTGGAAAGCCCAGAACCAACACAAGGAACCATGGAGTTTCCCCACAGGGGATCCCCCACCAGAGACATCAGTGCCACTGTTGATACAGTTTTGCCCCACTTGAGAAGGGACATCATATGGAAAGAGGGCAGAGGCATGATGAGCCTTCCCTCTGCCCTTCTGTAGCTAACTACATAAGTACCAAAGGACACCCACATGCCAGAGAACTAGCAATAACAGATGCTGAAGGGGATGTGGCAAAAAAGGAACACTGCTACACTGCTGGTGGGAATAGAAACTGATTCAACCACTCTGGAAAGCAGTATGGATGTTCCTCAATAAACTAAACAGCGAGCTTCTCCATGACCCAGCAATCTCACTCCTGGGCATCTATCCAAATGACCCACAAATCAGGCCACACTAAAGCCACCAACAAAATTATGTTTATTGTTTATCATAGCCAAGTTATAAAATCAACCCAGATGTCCCTCAGTGGATGAAAAGATCAAGAAAATGTGGAATAGGCACAATGGAATTGTAGGCTTTCCAGAAAGAAAGACATTGCCCCATTCATAAAGATGTGGAAAGACTTGGAAAAAATTATATTAATCATAGTAATCCAGACCCAAATAAACATGTTTTGTGTGGTTTCTCTCACTTGTAGTAAATAGAATGTCCCTATAAATCGATAAAAAAAACCCAATGGAGAGTAAATAAAAAAATGACACTTGGATGTAACAAGTTAAACAGGACTCTGAACATTCACACAGTAAGTTCAAGGATATGCTTAAGAGAGGATCACAAGGACTCAATAGATATGTGCATGTAATCATATAAAATGATGCTTAGTGAAGGGAACTCCAAGAGTTAGAGATAAAATGTTTTTTATTTTACTTTTTGTGTTTTTTTCCTATTTTTCCTCTTTTGTCACTGTTTTTAGTTTTTGTACTTTTTGTCCTGTCTGTAAGTTTATCTGATTTAGGGATGGTAAAAGGAAGCACAGAAATGTTGTGACAAGGGCTGGGAAGGTGGTTCAGTGGTAGAGTGCTTGTCTGGCACACATGAGTCCCTAGGTTCAATTTCTCATCACCACATAAACAGAAAAAAGCTGGAAGTGGTGCTGTGGCTCAAGCGAAGAGTACTATCCTTGAGCTGAAGAGAAGACTGACAAAAAAATGTTGTGACAAAGGGAAAAGTAATTTGGCAGCCATACTCACTAAACAGTATGCTGAATACGAACTGTACAACTTGTGGGGAAAATACTGAAAATACTGAAATACTGGAGAATACAAGGGAAGAGGTTACATTATTAAAAAAGAAATGTATTCAATACATGAGTATGTAACTTTAACTCTTCTGTATATCACCTTTACAATAAGAAGGAAGAAAAATATCACTAGAAGACTAGTTTAGTAAACAGAAGCAGACGAAAGAAGCAAACTGCAAGAAAACCATAAAATGGCATGAAACATGACATGTTCTCCCAGTAATGTTAGACATCAATGTATTCATCTGACCAACCAAACAACGTAAAACAGCAGATTAGATCATAAAACAGGATTCGACCATTTGTTACCTCTATGAAACCCATCTCATAGTCAAAGATAAAAATAAGTTTTGAGTGAAAGGATGAAAAAGGATTTTTCATGAACATGCATCCTGCAAGAAGGCAGAAGCAGCTCTAATGTGTGATAAAATAGACTTATTAAAATCAGTACAAAGAAACAAGGAAAACCATTGGGCCTCTAAGATGAAATAACAAAGGTCAATGTTTATGTGCCAAACAATGAAACACCTAAATAAATTAAATAAACATCCTCAGACTAACAGTACATGATAGACTACAACACAATAATAATGGAGACATTACTACCCCTATCACCAAAGGACAGGTCAACCAAACAAAATAAAAATCATCAAAGAGACTTCTGAAATAAATGACATCATATTCCAAATGGGCATAAGTGACATCTACAGAATATTTAACCCAAAACATACCCAATTCCCATTCTTCTCAGCATCCTATGGAACATTCTCCAAAATTGATCAAATCATAAAACATATAACAAGCCCAAGCAAATACAAAAGAATAGAGGTATCTCCTTGCATCCTAGCTGACCACATGGAATTAAACAAGTTGTCAGCAGCAAAACATTCTTCAGAAAATATTCAAACATATGGCTACCAAAGAACACATTACTGAACAACATGTGGAGCACTGAAGAAATAAAGGAGGATATTAGAAAGTTCTTACAATTCAATTAAATGAAAATGCATAGAATCAACCTCTGGGGTACAGCAAAAGCAGTGTTGAGAGGAAAATTCCTAGATTTAAGGGAACAATCATAAAATCATAATATCAAAGATCAAACCATTGAAGAAATTAATAGAATTCAAGTGTATAGAAAATATCTGTTTGTCATAGTCATGTCAGAATATTCTTGTTACATATTAATATTTTAGCATTAGGTATCAGTGTCCTGTAATATGTACAATAAGGTTAATAAGAAAAAGAAGAAAAATGATATTACCTACTTCAAATACTTTTTTTATTAACTTTAATAACAATCTTTGTTTAAAAATAACATTTTCAAAGAGAATAAATATCCCATACTAATTTCATGTTTAATATTAATAAAATATCAGAAATTTTCTGGTAACTATAGTAACTTAATGTTTTATAATGTCGATTTTAACTTCACTTTAGAAATCTCAACATTTTAAATAGTGATTGAGTAAATGTAGCAGGTATTGTTAATATACATTAGTTAAATTTAATTAGTTGTTTCTTCAAAAATAAAACTAGAAGATAACCCAGAGAAAATATTTATGTAATTAATTGTGGCTTACTTTCAGGTACTATTGCACTGGATCATTTAGTCAAGAATGAAACTATTCACAATGGTAGCCAAAGGAAAGAATAGCAGAGGCAAGCTTAGACTATGCTTCTAAAAAGAAAAGAATTGTGCAAAGAATCCCATATTATGAAAAATAAAAAAGAAGAAAATAAAAACAGAACATGAAAAAACCATGTGATGAAACCAGAGCTGCTGGAAAACAGAAGCATACTAAATCCCAGAACTACTACAAAAATATTGTAAAGATTAGGAAAGAATTTAATGAAATAGAGACTTAAATATCTATCCATAAAATCAATGAAACACAAAGCTGGTTCTTTGAAAAAAATCAATAAGATTTAGAGACAACTAGCTAAATTGATGAAGAAAAGAAGAAAGTCAACAAAATTAGAGTTGCCAAAAGAAACATTAGAACAAATGTTCAAGAAATCCAAATGATTATAAAGGACTACTTTCAAAACCTATTCTCAAACATGAGGGGAAATCTGGTAGAAATTGATAAATTCCCAGACACAGACAAATTTCCTAAGCTGACCCAACAAGCTATTGGCCACTTAAACAGATACATAATATGAGATTGGGGTCATAATCAGGAGTCTTTCAACAATGAAAATCCCAGATCCAGATTCTGTAAGACTTTTAAAGTGAACTAACTGTAACTTCTCCACAAAATACAAAAAGAAGGATCAATTCCAAACTCATTCTGTGAAACGAACATCACACTCATCCCCAAACCAGATAGGAATCCAATGAAAACAGAGAATTATAGAAAAATCTCTCTGATGAAAACAGATGCAATGCTCTTCAATAAAATACTAGCCAACATAATTCAGCAACTAATCAAAAAATAGCATACATTATGAAAAAGTAGATTTTATCCTAGAGATGCAAGGCAAGTTTAATATTTGTAAATCAGTAAATGTAATACATCACATTAACAGAACCAAAGGACAAAAAACACATGATCATCTCAATAGATGCAGAAAAAGACTGACAAAATCCAACATCAATTCATAATAAAACCTCTGGAGAAAATAGAAACTGAAGGAACATACCTTAAAATAGTAAAGGAATATATATATACAGAAAAACAGTAAACATCATAATGAAGAAGGAAATACTAAAATCATTTCTTTCTAAATAAGGAACAAGGCAAGGATATGCACTCTCTCTCCTCTTTAATATAGTTCTGGAATTTCTAGCCAGAGAAATAAGACAAGAAAATAACACAACCAGGATTCACATAGGGAAAGAAGTCAAATTATCCTTATTTCCAAATGACATGTTCTCGTATCTAAAAGACTGAAAAGACTCCATCCTCAAGCTCCTAGGTCTGATCAACAAGTAGCAGGTTACAAAATTAATGTACAAAAGCCAGTATCCTTTCTGCGTACCAACAATGTACCAGCAAGTGGGAACCTAGGAAAATAAGTCAATTTATAATAGCCTCTAAGAAAAATAAATTATTTGGGAATAGGACTAACTAAAGAAGTAGAAGATCTTTATAGCAAAAATTATAAAAAATTGGAAAAGAAGTTACAGATGATGTAAGAAATGGTAAGATCTTACATGTAGTTCATGGATAAGTAGAATTAATATTGTTCAAATGGCCATATTGCCAAAATGATGTATAAATATAAATAGTCACCATCAAAATCCCAATGCTGTTCTTTACTGAGATAAGGAAAATAATCCAAAAAATCTTATGGAACAACAAAAATCCTGAGTAGCAAAAGCAAGTCTAGGCCAAAAAAAAATCAGTCCTACTGGTATCACAATCCTAGACCTCAAACTCAAATACAGAGATATAACTACAAAATAATTTTGGTATTGGCATAGAAATAGACCTGAAGTTCAAAAAAACAGACTAGAGCACCCAGAAATAACAAAATATACTTACAGCTATCAGATGATTGATAAAGGAGCCAAGTACATACAGTGGGAAAATGAGCCTCTTCAATAATTGCTATTGGGAAAACTGGATATCCATTTGCAAAAAAACAAAAAAACAAATTAAAAAAAATAAAACAGACCTTGTTTATCACCATGAACCAATGTCAACTTGAAGTAGTAGATCAAATATTTCAACATCAGAGCTGAACCCCATGAACTTGTTGTAAGAGGGAATACTTGAAACACTAGAACTTATAGGCACAGAAAAAAAAATTAGTTTTCCATAGGCGCTGCAGATAGTAGAGAAACTTAACAAATGGGATTATATGAAAATAAAATGTACATCATAGGATACACTTACTAAACTAGAAAGACAGCCAACAGACAGGCAGATCTTTACCAGCAATACATCTGACAAAATGCCTAATATCAAAAATATACATTGGCTTCAAGAAAATAACCCAGTACCAAAGTTAATAAACCAATCACTAAATAAGCAAAGAAACTAAAGAGAGACTTCTCAGGATACATAAGAATGACAAAAAAATATATGAGGAAAGGTCATTACACTGTTGATGAGAATATAAACTAATACAACCCTTTGGGCAGTAGTCTGGAGGCTCCTCAAATAAAAAAAGTGGAACTCAAAAAATTAAATCCCCCAACAACAAATCCTCAAAGAAACAACTGCCCAATAAACAAGTGGGCTAAAGACTTAAAGAGAAACTTCTCTGAAGAGGAAAGAAGGATGGCCAATAGAAACATGAAGAAATGCTCAACCTCCCTAGCCATAAAAGAAATGCAAAGCAAAAAAACAAAAAACAAAACACTGAGATACTACCTCACCACAGTTAGAATGGCTATAGTTAAGAACTCTAATAACAACAGATGCTGGAGGGCATGTGGACAGAAGGGAGCCCTACTGCATTGTTGGTGGGAGTGTAAACTTGTTCAACCACTTTGGAAAGTAGTATGAAGGTTCCTCCAAAGACTCTACATACAACTCACTTATGACTCAACAATCCCACTTTGGGGCATTTACCAGAATGATCACAAACAAGACCATACTGAACCTACCAGCACAACTATGTTTATTGCAGCCTTATTTACTATAGCTAAGATATGGAACCAACCCAGATGCCCCTCCACAGATGAATGGATCAAGAAAATGTGGTATATATACACAATGGAATTCTATGTCTCCATCAGAAAGAATGACATTGCTCCATTCATTAAGAAATGGAAAGACATGGAAAAAATTATATGAAGTAAGCCAGGCCCAAAGAAACATAGGTTCCATGGTTTCCCTTATTTGCAATAACTAGTATATGTCTGAGATAAGCAGAAATGGTCAGACAAGTTGATGTTAGGCAAAATGAACCCCAAGATAAGGACTCAAATTGTTTTTCTTTCTTGCTATTGTTTCTAAAGTATTTATAAGGTGATTTCTTTTTGCTTTGTATGTCTCTCCCCCACGGTATAACCCCTGTTTTCACTATAACCCCTGTTTTCATTATATTTGATGTTGGTATAATTTGTGGAGGGGAAGGGAAAAAACAAGTTTTTTAAATAGAGATACAGGTGGACCCATTGCAACAATGAGATGTACAAGATGTTATGTCAAAAAATGAACTTTACAACTTTGGGTGGGGAGGGAATGGGAGGGCAGGGATGGTAAGGGGAAACAAAGGAGGAGGCAACAATGCTTGATAAGAAATGTACTCATTACCTGGCTCATGTAATTGTAACCCCTCTGTATGATATTTTCACAATAAAAAAATTTATTAATTAAAAAATCTTCTCTTTGATCCACCCATACCACCCCTTAGCATCTACCCAAAGAATGACAAGCCAGTATACCATAAAGACACCTGCACATCCATGTTCACTGCTCCACTATTCACAATAACGACATAGGGAAATAGTCCAGATTCCTACAATAAATAAGTAGAAAAAAATGTGATACCTATACTGTTGTAAGGTGAATCATTACAGAAGCCACATTTGAAATATAGAGGGGCTGGGAAGGTGCCTCAGTGTTAAAGTGGTTGCCTTGCAAGCATGAGGCCCTGGGTTCGACTTCTTAGCACCACATAAGCAGAAAAGGCTGGAAGCGGCCCTGTGGCTCAAGTGGTAGAGTGCTAGCCTTGAGCTGAAGAGCTGAGGGACAGTGCCCAAGCCCAGAGTTCAGGTCCTAAGCCCAGAGTTCAGGTCCCACGACAGACCACAAAGCAAGGAAGGAAGGAAGGGAAGGAGGGAAGGAGGGAAAGAGGGAGGGAGGGAAGGAAGGAGGGAGGGAGGGAGGGAGAAAATGAAGGAAGGAAGAAAGGAAGGAAAGAAGAAAGGAAAGAATATTGGCGTCTTTATTATACAGTTATCAGGCTGCAGGCTGCCCGTTGTTACAAAGGCCTGCAGTCCCCAAATACACGTGACACCACTAGGAAACATGCTAAAGAGGAAAGAAAGAACAAAAACAATACCAACAAGTTAATTCAGCTTCAGTGGAGAGCTGAATTGGGATGCTATGATGAATGCAAAGGAGCCAGGAGCCAGGACATGATCATGGAGACACACGTGGCATGACATCCTGGTGGCTAGGGTGGTCCAGGACTAAATATGTTGGTGCAGGGGGCAGATCCACAGGAAATTCCCAGTCCCAGGCCCTGGATTGACACATTCAGTAACCTATCAGCCAAGTGCCAGTCCCTGCCTCCAGAGATCTGGCCACGCCCATTGCCTGGGAGACAGGTGATGGGCAGAGGGTTTTCTTCCTCCAGCATGAAAACAAGATGACAGACCCTACCATCCACCATGAGGTCAATGTGGCACCGGCCAGATCTGACCTCCTTACTTCAATACCAATAGAATGTTACACAGCCACTAGAAAGAATACTATGTCACTTGAAGAAAAATAGATGGACCTAGAACAAATCATGTGAGGTAAGCCAAGCTCAGAGAAAGAAAAGACATATTTTCTCTATATATGGAAGCTAGATATAAAAATACACTGGGAAATCATAAATTATATAGGACACTAGATAATCACACTCAGTGAGACCAAAGGATCATATTCTCAGTAGAGGAACAAAAGGTGCCTTTGATCATATAAAATAATATTCATCAAAATGAACTCCAAAAAAGGAAAACAATATTTTTTTCTTTGTTGTTGTTGGTATTTTTGCTTGTTGTTTTTTTCATATTGTTTTCCTTGTTCACTTTGTCTTTTGAAGAGTAAGAGAGACACAGAAATTGAAATACAAAGAGTAAACAAATGAAGCAGTGGTACTCAGTAGACACTGTTGAAAATGAACTATACAACCTTTGTTTGGGTCAGGAGGGAAAAATCTATGAGAGCATGAGGGAAGGAGGGAGTCTGTCCAAAAAGGTATGTATCATTACCCAACATATGTAACTCTAATCCCTCCGTGTATCACCTTTATAATAGAATTTAAAATTTTAAGTGAAAAAAGCCCTTAGTTATAAGAGTTTTAGAACATTTTGCTTTTTACTTCTATGCTTTTAGTTAATAAAACTGTTACAGATTCTGTAACCTTTCAAAAATGCTTAACTTTTTCCAAAATCACTTCTCATTCAAGTATTTTACTTACAAATAAATAGCCTAGTGTGAGCACTTCCCTCCAACTTCACCGTTATTACACTTGGATCAAGCCACCATTACTTATTGCTTATGTAATGTCCAAATAGAATCACAATGTCCAAATAGAATCACAAGCTTCTGCTGCCAGGATAATATGTACGTGAAAGGCAAAAATTTACTAAAGCATTGATACTATAAAAGTAACGCAAAATAATATCATTCCTTTAATCTTAAAATCCCAGTAGTTCCTATCAGGCTAAAGCTAAAAATACTCAAAAGTATTTGCAATAGCTTAAGACTTTTTTGTACAATCTTTGACTCATTGCCTTTAATCCCATATCTTTTGTTACTGCACTTTCTCACCAAAGATCTAATTCATGCATAGTCTCAGTCATCAAAGTCCACCTCTTTCATTGCATATATTTGTATCTGCAACATATTCAGAGAAAAACCTATCCTTAATTCCCATAAATCTTTTTTACCCTGAAAGTATATTTAGAAAGGGGAGTTACTTGAGAGAATTATGATTTCCATTACAGACTGTTGCTGTGACTGTCCAATGACAAACTTCATTCCTGAGTAGTTCAATCTTTCACTGTTATACTCTCTATATAGATGAAGGTTTCTATGTATGTCCATTCATCATTAAAATGTAACAAGGGGATACCATACACAGAAAGGACTAGTGATACAATGTGACTCACTATTTGATAATAGTCAACTTTTATTACTGTGAAACCTAGGACTAGTATAAGGGGTTCAAGGATAGATTGACTATAGTGATAGAGATGAAATTTATATATTATCTCTAAAGAATTACCTTACACTTCATTAAGCAAAACTAGATAATGATGCCCTAGTGATAAGCCTATTTTATTATTAATATAGAAAAATGTTATAGTAAAATTATTACTTGAATTCATTACTAATGTTGTCAAATATGTATTTGCCAGTACAAGTCTGGCAAAGACAGAATCAACCTAATGTGGATAAGTCAACTCCACTGGGGCTAATCAGATTGATTATATGAGTTTCATTCATATCTGTCTATGTCTCCCATTGAGTATAACCCTCTAATTTCTTCTTTTAGTAGGGTCAACTTTTCTTAGCAATATGGTCTTTGGGGTTGTTTGTTTTTTTTTGTTTTTTTTTTTTTTCAGAAAGTCCCAGTTGGTGTTTTTTAATTTTGTTTTATAGAAAGTCTTAGTTGCTCCTAATTGCTTTGAAATGCTATTCTTTCAAACAACTTGCTCTAGGTCAACATTTCATCTTTTTCTAGGAGGTCCTTCATTTCTTATACCAGTCTATACTTTTTAAGAATGTGTGGAATATATGATAAATCCAACACACAGCATAGACATTAGATCTTTTCAGCACTTCCATTCCTGTGAGCCATGAAGTTTGATGTTATCTTATATGATTCCCTGACTTGAATCATTCTATAACATTTGGAAAGTGCATACTCAGGCTTTTATGAATGAAAGGCAAATCCATATTCATTGTAGAGTTATGTAGCTAAATGAGTAACCCATTGCTTCTTTCAGATTAGAAGTCCAATGCTATTACTTGTTCCTAAAAGCAAATATGTAGCATATAAATCTCATCAGACACTGCATGTCTATATTAATGATAATAAATAGAACCATAGATCCACAAAAAAACACACTAAGTTTCAAAAGAATTATACTAACCTTGACTTAAAGAGATAAAGACAACAGAAAACAAAGAAATCATTAGTTTTGCTTTGTTTTGTTTGAAAGTATTCATTATTGAATCTAGAGCAAATAGTGTGCTAGAAATGGCCTTTGCAATTGAGCTATGGTTCCAGCCCTTTGGTTTTTATTTTGATTTAGGACTAAGGCCTCAATAATTCTCCTCTCTTCACCTCCCTAGTGGTAAGGCTTTAGATGCCCTAATGTTTTTCCAAGCAAGATAAACTTGAATAGTTACTCAGATATGAACATAGACTATTTTGTCAACATGATGGTTTATTCTAAGTTCATATAAACAGCACCAAAATTCAAAGACCAAATATATTTTTTAAATTTAGTAGATTTTTAAAATTTAAATTTTATTGTAAAAGTGATGTACAGAGGCATTACAGTTACATAAGTAAGGTAATGAGTACATTTCCTTTTGAACATTGTTACCCTCTCCCTCATTTTCTTCCAGTTTTTCCTCTCCCAACCCTCTCCCTACAAGCTTATGTTTTTCCATTCATAAGGAAACGAAAACACTTGACAAACTTATATTAAGCAAAGTAAGCCAAACCCAAAGAAACATAGGCTGTATGCTTTCCCTCACTTGTAATTACTAGAAGCTGTCTATAAATCTACAAGGTAATGTAATGATAGTAAAAAACAAATAATTACACTTGGACAGCAGTCTAGGCATTCACATAGTGAGAACAAAGGACAGTATTTTTAGGAGAGAAACACAAGTGCTCAATAGCTACCTGCATATGACTGTATGAAATAATGCTTATGAAAATGAACTCCAAGAAATGGACACAAGAGGAGTTTTTGGTTGTTGTTTTTGTTTGGGTTTTGGGTTTTATTTTGTTTGTTTTTTGTTTTTGTAAGTGGTTGGGCTTGAACTCTGGACCTGGGCGCTGTCCCTAAGCTCTTCAACTCAAGGCTAGAGCTCTACCACTAGAGCCACAGTGATACCATTTTCTGGCGGTTAATTGAAGATAAGAGTTTCACAGATTTTCCTGCCCAGGATGGTTTTGAACCACAATTCTCAGATCTCACCCTCCTGAATAGCTAGGACAACAAGCATGAGCCACCAGTGCCCAGCACAAGAGGTTTTATTTATTGTGCTGTTTGGAGTTATTTATTTTTTCTTTCTTTTTCTCCTTTGATGTATTCCCTGTTGTCACTGTTATTTTTTTATTTCTGTATACTCTGTCTTTTACATAAGTTTATCTGATTTGGGGAAGAGAAGGGGAATCAAAGAAATAGTGGAACAATGGTGAACCAATTCAAAATCATACTCACTAGGCACTATGTTGGAAATAGACTAACTTTTAAAGGAAATGTAAGATAGTTCAGAGGGGAAAAAATGAAAAAAGTGGAAGCATACAGAGAAAAAGAATCCATTGCAGGTACTAAGGATTCTGGAATTGGTTATTCATTGGCTGGGTTTAAGAAAGGCTATTGCCCAGTGACTGATATATACCTTCCATTGCTCTTCTCTTACCTTTCATACATATTTCCCTTTTCTGACCTGAGTACCACTGAAAGTATATTTTACCTTTAACAACTGTTGTTCTTTGAGCAAGTAGGACAAAACCAAATGTCTTTTTTAGTTTGCTGGCCATCATAGGAAGAAGACTGGATGCAAGACTGTTACAAAAGGATCATACCCAAAGAGATTCATAGGTACCTGGATTTATATACATAACATAATCTTAGACCTTGAACTTGAAATTAAGGTCCTAAAGTGTTCAGACATTTGTGGTAATGGATGCATGTAAATCTATTGTGTGTGGGGGAGAGGGAGGGGGCAGGTTACTGGTAATGGGGCTTGAACTGAAGGCTGGGCACTGTACCTTAGCCTTTACACTTAGGGCTGACACTATACCACTTTAGCCACAGGTCCACTTTTGACTTTTTGGTACATAATTAGAGAGAAGAGTATTAGGTCTTTTCTGCCAACATTGGCTTAGAACTGAGATCCTCATATCTCAGACTCCCAAGTAGCTGAGAGTACAGGTGTAAACCACAGATGACTAGCTGAATCTATTCAGAAGTTGGGGAAAATAAAAGTACATTTCACTGAATATAATCTTTGCTGGCTTTTTAAAAAACTTTTTTTTTGTAAAAATAGTGTAGAGGGGTTATAGTTACAGGAGTAAGGTAATGAGTACATTTCCAATGGAGCATTGTTACCCCCTCCTTTGTTTTTCTCTTACCATCCCTTCCCTCCCCACCTCCCCAACTCACACACACCCCCAATTGTAAAGTTTGTTTTCAACTCTGCTGGCTTTTTGAAACAATAATAAATTATTTAATCCTCCTCACTCTTTTACTATGTGCATGACTCAGGCATGTTTACATCAACAAATGTGATTCTGTGTCAATAGTATTTCTTTATAAAAGCCCAATACATATCTAGGCATGCAAATTCTCCTGACATTTTTCTCCTTAGCCACTACATTGAGAATCAACTGAAAGTTTCTCCAAGGTTATCTCATTGAAAGTGCCAGAATGTTGTGAGAAGAAAGAAAGCTCCAGCTGATTCCCATGGCTCTGCTGGAAGCTTCCACGCTAGAGAGCTGCTATCCAATCTGACACCCATTCCAATGACTAGGCTTCTCATCCTCAGTATAGTAAATGGCTGTGATTTCAATTTCACATTTTTGGTGGTTTATTTTACACAAAAGTAATTGTAATGCCACCCATTTTCCTCTTCTCAAAAAACTGAATACAAGAGGTAAGTTAAAAAATTAGTCTTTTACTTCTATTCTGTCCTTTTTTAAATTGTTCAGGTGATGCACAGAGGTGCATTATGGCAGTAAGTAGTAAGTAAATTTGTTGAACTTGTTACCTCCTCCCTTGTAGTTCATTTCACTTAGCTTAGCATCTCAGTAGCCTATTTCTTTCTGTACTTCCAAAGAATTCAAAAGTACAGAACTCACTGTATCTGAGGCTTCTTTCAGAACAAAGATATGGCTAGGCACTGGTGGCTCACACCCGCAATCTTAACTACTCAGGAGGCTGAGACTGGGATCTGAGAATCAAGATTTGAAGCTGAGCCCAGGTGGAAAAGCCCATGAGACTTTTATCTTCAATAAACTATTCAAGAAAGCCAGAAGTGACAGTGTAGCTCAAGTAGTAGCCTTAAGTAAAACAAAACAAAACAGCAACAACAACAAAAAGACATGAAATCATGCAATGCCACTCACATGCTTCTCAGAGGACATGTTAATCTGTGTCATATAAACTCACCAAAACCTAGATGTCCATCTATATGCTAATGAAGGGAACAGTTGAACAGCACATAAACAAAGTAAGTGCTTAAAAGAATTATACTTGCTTGAATGTAACTAGACAAAGAAAATAGAAACACTGGTAAGGTCGTGTAGAAGGGCTCTTCTATTAACCATGCTCTACCATAAACCTGCTACTGTAATTGGAAAGAAACAATTCTAATGATTTTACCAAAAAAAAAAAGAATACCAAACATTTTGGAATACAAATAATATTTGGTATTTATTCTTGTATCATCAGCAAATTATCATTTATCTGGCTATCTTTCATTCTTAGAAATAAAGAAAATAATTGTTACCTTAGAATTTCTTTAGGAATATCAACACTAGGCATTGTTTAAATATTTTAATTAGAAAAGAGAATTTCAATATAGGAAGAATGTATGTCTACTCAGAAAAGTTTGGAAGTGACACTATGAGGAAGAAAGAAACAGAATGTTGAGGGACAAGAGAGAAAAAAGATAGAGAAAGAGAGAGAGTGTGTGTGTGTGTGTGTGTGTGTGAGAGAGAGAGAGAGAGAGAGAGAGAGAGAGAGAGAGAGAGAGAGAGAGAGAGAGAGAGAGAGAGAGAGAGGAAAAAAGGAAAAGGGAGATAGGAAGGAAATCACATCGGTTATGGGAATTCCAAGTATATTTGAGTGGTTCCATAGACCATATTTTTCTAGAATTATAGAATATGAGGCTACAGAGCCATGTGATTTCTCATTCACCAATTAAAATTTAGTCAATTTCACTTGATACATTTTTTCTTTTGATTAGCAATATTTCTGGAGCGTAAGTGCTATTTAGGTTCTCAGAAGGGCCTTTGAACAGCCTGTGGTGATAGAACAGACCTTCATTCAATAAAATCTTGCTGACAGCTGAGAGCAGAACAGTGCATTTTGTACCCTTAAGATAATATAATTGCTGGGATGCAATTGCTCTTACTTCTTATGGTGGTAATCAATCAGTGATTGACATATCTAATTAGAAGTCTTGGTATGTACAACATGATAGCATTTTCTAACAGCATTATAGCCTAAAATATCTTTTTAGCAACAGTAAAGAGTAACATAATATTTTTATAGATAATTCAATTTACCTTGGTGCCATTATTCCTCGTATATAGGAAAGGTTTTATTGGGGGTAAAATACCACCTTTGGATGTATAAATATACTGCTCTATTGGTTTTATGGTGTCTCCCAAGACCTCAGTATTTCTGCTCTAATGATTTGATGATTTTTCAAATTGGTAAAGATACATTATTGTTTGTGTGTATTTTTTATTATATTCAGAACACCATGTGTTTCAGGTGCACACATTTATATTTAGATGAAAACATTTTTTCTGATCCTTTTCCCAACAGAGGTAATTCATAATGGGATACAGTAATCAGAAGATAAATGGCATCTGTTAAAAAAATATGGTGCTTGGTTACAAAGTAAATATAAAATACCATATTTTGTGAGATGTTGAAAATATCTAGAAAAATCAGTGCTCATTTCTTTCTATAATATGACATGTGTTAAGTCTCTGAACAGATTTTTTTCACATAGAACTATCTTCAAAAATCTTAAACTTCAAAATGGATAATTACCCTGTATATTTTTCTTTTAGCATTTCAGTTAGGATCTGTTAAACTTGAACTTGTGCAAGTTACTTTGTATTCAGGAGAAGAGAGTAGAATTACTGGAAATATTAAACCACTCTTTCTGTTCTTGATAAAATGATGAAATAATGTACAAAGTGCTTTCCTTCACTTTTCTGATATTTCTTTTAGAAAATGAGGTTTTCCATCATACATGTGGTGATAAATTGCTCAGAGGGCACAGGCTCCTTCCTTATAGAATTTGGATTGTATCAGAATTACATATTTTTCTGAGGAGCCAAATCAAATGAATGTATAGAAAATACAATTATATTTGGACTGAATATCCTAGTGCACTAATTTGAATTAAATGCTTCCTTAGAAAGTCTATAAATGAGAAGACACACATTTTGAAGCTAAGTTTAAAGCTGAAAGATCAGCATGATACCTAGGAGATAACCAAAAATTGTCTTTATAATATTTTCATGAGAAGAAAACTAAGCATTAAGATCAAATTCAGATGATATAAAGCACAAAAGAGATAGAACTCAGCAAATATTTCTTTAAATATATTTTTGATCCTTATGCAAAATAGTCATCATTTATAACATTTCATAAGTCATATTATTCTTTTTTATACTTTTACTCCATGTATCATCGTGGTACAAATAGAAACCATTCAAAATATTCTGCTGCTTATGAATTCAGCTTGCCACCCTCCCCCCACCACTTTTGTAGCTGTCAAATTCAAAATGAAATAAATTATAAAGCCAAGTGTGGTGAGCTATGCCTGTAATCCCAGCTACTCAGGAGACAGGAAATGTGAGAATTGTGTTTTAAGGTTATATAAGGTGATAAGTACATGAGACTCCATCAAAACCAACAAAAGTATTTGTGCATTTGTAATCCCAGCCCCATGTAAACCATAAATAGGAGGATCATGGTCCAGTCCAGAAAGGGCTCAAACAGTAAACTCAATCTAAAAATAATAAAACCATTATGTTGGGAGGGGTAAATAGGTGACAACAATGGAAGGGGTGATGTTGATCTAGAAGCATACTCATAACCTGACTCACAGAATTGCAAATATTTTGTACAACTCAATAATAATAAGAGATAACAAAAGCAAAGATCTTTGGAGATGGTAGAGTCTGACTAGTTTGTGCAAGATCCTGAGTTCAAGTCCCAGTAGAAATTAAAATAAAATATTTAATCATGCAATCCAATTTTTTAAAGAAAGAACAAAAGGGTTATCTATTTTACTGCAGAAAAATGTTAAGACATGAAATCACTACACACAGTAGCACACCAATCACAATCAAGATATCAAATTATAAATTTGATATCAAATTTATCAAATTATGAATTATAGCAACATATTTTGGCAGAAAAATATGTAGAATCTAGATTTTTAAAAATTCATGCCTAACTCCTCCTGTCACTTGCTCACAGCCAATGTTTTACTACTTGATCTACACCTCCAGATAGGACACCGCCTCATTCTTGTCCTCCTCCGGCTCCTCCTCTTCCTCCTTCTTTCTTCTTTCTTTGTCTTTTCTGTCCGTCATGGAGCTTGAACTCTTGGCATGGGAGCTGTCCCTCAGCTCTTCAGCTCAAGACTAGCACTCTACCACTTGAGCCACAGTGCCATATCCGGTTTTCTGGTGGTTCATTGGAGTCTCATGAAGGTTTTTGCCGGGGATGGCTTTGAACCGTCCTCCTCAGATCTCAGCCTGCTGAGCTGCTGACTATAGGCATGAGCCACCAGCGCCTGGCCTTTTCTCTTTTTACTGGCTATTTTGCAGATGGAGTGTCACAGACTTTGCTGATCTATATGGTTTCAAGCCATAAACACCTGGATGGCAGCCACTGGAGGAACTAGGATTACAGGAATGAATCTCCCAATGCCTAGGTCTATATGTGCTTTAGAAGGAAGTTGTTCTTTTTAGCTTGACAATTTTTTAGTTAGCTGAAACTAGGTTCCTCACTAGGCACAGTGAGATTCCTCATGGTACCAAAATGTTATTCATGGTATCAAAATATTCAGATTTTTCATACCACCAATCCAATATTCTTTTTTCCTCCAAATATTTAAAAAAACAGCTTGATATTGGCAAAAATGGACCTGAAGTACAATGGAATAGATTAGAAGATCCAGAAATAAAACCACATACTTACAGTCTGCTGATATTCGACAAAGGAGCCAAAGACATACAGCGGAAAAACAGTCTCTTCATCTATTGGTGCTGGGAAAACAGGGCAGCCACATGCAGAAAACTAAAAGTGGATCCCAGCCTGTCACCGTGCACTAACATCAACTCAACACGGATTAAAGACCTCAACATCAAACCTGAAACTCTGAACCTACTTCAGGACACAGTAGGAGAGACATTTGAACTTAAAGGAACAGGAAGGAATTCCCTGAACAGAGTCCCAGGGTCAAAACAGATTGGAGAGACACTTCAAATGGGACTACCTTTAAATAAAATGTTTCTGCACATTTAAAGACATGGCTTCCAAACTAGAAAGACAGGCAACCAATTGGGAAAAGATATTTACCAGCAATATATCGGACAAAGGCCTAAGATTCATTATATACTGAGAACTCAAGAAACTACTCCCTCCCAAATCCAACAAACCAATAACTAAATGGGCAAGAGAACTCAAGGAGACTTCTCAGAAGAAGAGATAAAAATGGCAAACAAAGGAGGAGGCAACAATGCTGGATAAAAAATATACTCATTACCTTGCTCATGTAACTGTAACCTCTCTGTACAGTATTTCCACAATAAAAAACTTATTTAAAAATGGCAAAGAAATGCATGAGGAAATGTTTGACATCTTTGGCCGTAAAGAAATGCAAATCAAAACAACCCTGAAATGCCATCTTATCCCAGTCAGAATGGCCTATATCCTGAATTCAGACAACAACAAATGCTGAGAAATGTAGAGAAAGAGGAACCCTACTGCATTGTTTGTGGGAATGTAAACTAATACAGCTATTCTAGAAAGCAATCTGGAGGTTCCTCAGAAAACTAAAGAGACATATCCAATCTAATATTCTGAAGCAGATTGAAATTGGAGAGGTCAAATATTAATTGTCAGTTCATTGATGATACTGTCAATATCCGAGCACACACCATAAAGATTTTTGTTCCCTGCATAGAACTTGAAGACTCAGCATGTAAGCTGAGCCACATCAGAAATATTATCTCCAAATAATTAGCTAGAGAACTGAAAAGAAAACCCACTATGCTGTAATTATCAGCGAAATTATCAACAAAATGTTCCAAAGGCTGCATGCATGTGAAATAAAGAACACCTAAATTTGATTGCATTTTTTGAACACTGGAAGATGGTAGGTAAAAGAGGAAACCATAATAAATTGTCAGTGATACTATTCTTAAATAAATGATTAACAGTCTATTAACCTGAACTCATTTATAGCATTCTTCAGGCACCAATAATATTCTTACTCTCAACTCTTACTAAAGATCTTTAAACACTGTAAGAACATGGTAAGTTTGTCCATATTTGGGGGCATAAATTAAAGCTGGGTACATGTGCTGAAAGAAAAAAATTAAAAATATTAGCACGTGTGTCACAAAATAGAAGGTCAAGATTAATCTAAAAACTAAAAAAAAAGCTACAAAAGTTCATTTAAATTGTTTAATAACAGCTGAACAAGCTGTTATTAAATAGCTCTTTGTGAATAGATCATGTAGGGTAACAAAAATGAGGAAGACATAATCCTTAACCCTTACCAGTTATATTCTAGTGGGATGATTGTATATACAAAGGCAAAAGAAATATCAAAATTAATAATGGAAAGAACAGTGCGATGAAAAAGTAAGATTCAGCACTCTGAAAATAAAAGGATATATAAATGGTATCTGTCTTCTATTGAAGCTCTGGAGCTTGCACGGAGAAAGGAGTGATTAAATTTTAGTAGCAAAAGATGTAATAAAATATTATTGCAAGAGATGAAACTGGAGGGTTAACTGAACAATATGTAGAGTTAACCTAGAGAACCATGGATGTCACATGAAGGAGACTGCTGAGGTACAGAGGGATAATAAAGAAGCAAGTACAGCCAGGCTCTGAAGGCTCACGCCTGTAATCCTACTCAGGAGGCTGAAATCTAAGGATTGCTGTTGCAAGCTTGCTCCGGCAGGAACTCTGTGAGTCTCTGGTCTCCAATTAACTCCTGAAAGCCAGAAATTGATCTGTGGCTCAAATAGTAGAACATTAACTTTGAGTATGAAAAGCTCAGAAACAGTGTCCAGGCCTTGAGTTCAAGCCTCAGGAAGACCACATATGTACACATGCATGCGCATGCGCGCGTGTGCACACATACACACACACACACACACACACACACACACACACACACACACACACAAAATGCAAGGAGAGGAGAAATTGAAAAGATTAGTTTAATTCAGAAAAGCCTGTGAAGAAATTATATGAGCTACATTTTAGGAAAATTAATGTCTGGCCAAATGAATAGAGCTTGCACATTTCCATGGAAATGAAAACAATGTGTTAGATATTCCAGTTTGAAGAATGCAAAGTATTGAATGTAGACTATCTTGCATTTCTTACTAGAATACCAATTTAAGGAGTGGGAGGCCAGAATTATTATAGCACATACAGACAAACAGAGAAAATATCAAAGATTCTTGATGAGAAAATGGACAAAAACAAGATAAAAGATAATGTAAAAATGATTATTTTAAGGAGTAACCTAATTGAGATGATAGGTTAATAAAAAATGTAATAAAGATGACAGGTTGGATGAGATGATTTGAATAGTTAACATCTTTTATAAAAAGGCAATGAGGTGTCTACAGTGAGTCTGTAAATGTAGCTGAATGTTAAGTTTGATTGATAAATGTGATCTAACTTTATCTCAGTCAGCACAATTACTATTGCTCTTAGGAAAACAAATATTTCATTGAAATTTATATGAAGAGCAATGATTTAACAGAGAATGTTTATGTAATTAATCAGCATGAATTTTCATGCTAGAAAGTATAGGCAAATCATTTTCTGGGAGAGCTGAAACAATAAGCTCTTGAATAAGTACCTACCTGATTCATTGTAAATTGTTCAAGTTGTGTTCCTCTTAGCTGACTATCAACCTTACCTATTCTTCAAGTCTGATATAAGCAGCTTCATTCAAAAAGGGGAATAAAAAATGTTGAGACAAAGGAGAACCAATGTAACAGTGACACTCACAAGACACTGTGTTGGAAAGGAAGGTTGGAGGGGGCGGGGGGAGGATGGGATGAGAAGGGGAAACAAAGGAGGAGACTACAATGCTTCATAAGAAATGTACTCATTATCTTGCTCATGTAATTGTAACCCCTCTGTACAGTATTTTCACAATAAAAAAAAGAAGAAAGAAATGTACTCATTACCTTACTTATGCAACTATAATCTCTCTGTATATCATTTTTACAATAAAATAAAAAATTTTAAGCAAAGTTCATATTTTTAAGATGGATGAGATTTTTATGAGGTATGGATATAGGAAACAGTATAAATCTGCACATTTTTTTTATTCTGTGCAGAGAGGATTGTCAGATGTTCCTAAATTGTTTTGAATTTATGAATAGGAAATTAGTTAATATATAACAACACAGAGAAAGGAGAAAGCATATCCTAATTAGCACACTAGTGTTTACTCTGATGATAACTGAGCTGCAGATGGAAAAAAACAGTCACATTAAAGGTGAACGAGATTAGGTTCTCAAATAGCTTTTCTCTGCAAGTAGGAAAAAAACACTATTTGAAAGACAGGTCAACATCAACAGTTTCCCTTATTATTCTGAAAAGAATGTTTTATACTACATTATTTTATTTCACTTTCTATTAAATATCCCTTAAGCTTTGGTTATTTGTTTCTTCTAAACAGAATATTAATATCCATTGGAATATGAAAAAATTCACACTTCAGAAATAAAAATATGACTTAGCCAATTTTATAACATAAGAACAAAATGCAATAAGCCTTTACTGTGTTGTCCAACATTTAGCATGATAGAAAAAAAAGAAAAGAAAAGAAAAGAAATTCTATCTGGCCACATTTTACTTTTTTTTTTCTTTTAGTTCTGGTGGGGGTACTAGGGCCTGAACTTAGGACCTGGTTATTGGCCACTGTCCTTATGTTTTGTATGTTTTTTTTTTTTCCCTCAAAGCACTATTCTACCATTTGATCCACAGCTTTACTTCCAGCTTTTCTTTTTTGTTTTTTGAGGTGGGGGGAGAGCACAGTTAATTGGAGATACGAGTCTCATGGCAGAAAAAATGGGAAGATTTGGAAAAAAATTATGTTAAGTAAGTCAGGTCCAGTAAGACAAAGGATCCATATTTTTCCTTATATGTGGAAGTAAGATTTAACTTGCAAATCCCTAAGTAAACATTTTGGATGGAATATGAGTGTATACAAATACATTAATAGAAAAAACATGGTAGATTCAAGGGAAATCTCAAACATTGCATTTCCTTAAAAAGCCAAAAATCAAACTCAGTAAAATAAAAAACCGGGAAGTGTTTACTAGAAAGGGATGGGGTAAGCTCAAGGGAAAAAGAAAAGAGAAATGAAGAGGAGAAAAGAGGGAAAATGCAAGCAAGGACTCAATGTTTATGCTAAAAAATTAAGAAGACTAAGGGAAGGTATTGGTAGGGGAGGGATGAATGAAAATATTGAAAACAGTGACAATGATTAAAATATATTTTTTTCATAAATTGCTTTATTAAATGGCTACTCCTCTGAACAACTATTTAAATTAATAATAATAATAATAATGATGATGTTTTATGAGCTAGTTTTCTGAGTAGAAAGGCTTATAAGCATGAGCCATCAGTGCCTGGATCACATTTTGCTTCTTTAAATCAGTGGAATATTAGACTAGAAATATGGCATTTGACAAATAATTATGAATTGCATTTAAGCATCTTTGTTACCCTGGACACCAATTATACATGCAATGATCTCTCTCTCTCTCTCTCTCTCTCTCTCTCTCTCTCTCTCTCTCTCTCTCTCTCTCTCTCTCTCTGGTTCTCTCTCTCTCTCTCTGGTTCTCTCTCTCTCTCTCTTTCTCTCTCTCTCTCTCTTTCTCTCTCTCTCTCTCTCTCTCTCTCTCTCTCTCTCTCTCTCTCTCTCTCTCTCTCTCTCTCTCTCTCTCTCTCTCTCTCTCTCTGGTTCTCTCTTTCTCTCTCTCTCTCTCTCTGTGCCAATCCTGGGACTTGTAGTCAGGCTCTGAATGTTGTCTCCTGAGTCATCGGCACCCTGCCTTATGACATCAAATTTTTCTATTGTTTTCAAAGAATAACAAACCTAAAAATAACTTATCAAGTTTCAAAAAATAGATAGCTATCAATACCGGAAATGTTTTGCTTTTTACCTTACTCTAAGTAGACTACTCAATAGTTTAGAATTAATAAGTCAGTTCTAACTTGGACCTAGTACTAATGATTTCAATTTAATGGTTATATATAAAACTGGATTTAGTATGAAATTCTTTCCCAAAAGTTGTAATGTTGGCTTCACAGTAATTAAATTTAGGTTCTTATCTACCAGGAAGGATGGTAAAATATCTTTCAAATACATGTAGGGTCAGGTCTTAAGAATGTTGGGGGCAAGTATTGAGATGATATCAGTGACAATAACTCACAGTTTCCTTCACCTCAGGAGAAAGAAAAGCTTGTAAAATAATAATTATTCATTTTTAATTCATGAATGGCAACTATGATTGGTGTATTCAAGTAATTAGCCAAAGAAGAATTCATTTCAAATTAAAATTTTTAAATAAGTTTTTTGTTGTGAAAATACTGTACAGAGGGGTTACATGAGCAAGGTAATGAGTACATTTCTTATCAAGCATTGTTGCCTCCTCCTTTGTTTTTCCCCTCCCATCCCTTCCCTCCCATCTCCACAACTACACTCCCCTGCCCCACGGTCATAAAGTTCTTTTTTCGACTTCTCATTTTGTTCTGTACATCTCATTGTTGCAATGGGTCAATCTGTATCCCTATTTAAACAATTTGTTTTTTCCCTTCCCCTACACAAATTAGAGTAACAGTAAGCCAGGCCCAAAGAAACATAGGTCCCATGGTTTCCCTTATTTGCAATAACTAGTGTATGTCTGAGACAAGCAGAAAAGGTCAGATAAGACGTTGTTAAGCTAAATGAACCCCAAGATAAGGACACAAGTGGTTTTGTTTTTTTCTTGCTTGCTATTGTTTCTAATGTAACACGTGATTTTTTTGTTGCTTTGTATGTCCCTCCCCCACGGTATAACCCTAAAATTTTTAGGGATGCTGAATATTGTAACAGGAAGAAATGAATGTAACATTCTATAGATTCAATTTTTTGAATCACTTAAGGAAATTGAAGTATAACTTTCTTTTTAAAAATTTCATGAATTCACTGAGTGCTTTTATACTTGAAATTTTAGATACCTAGGAGGCTAAGATCTACAGGGTTGCTATTCAAAGACAGACAAGGCAGAAAAAATTCTACTCTATTCTATCTCCAGGTAAGCATATATGCAAAATTAGTAGAGTACCAGCCAAGCAAGAAACACAAGTAAGTATGGGACTCTATACTCTAACTTTAGTACTGTTAAGAAAAGTATGTCAGATTCAGAAGGAAAAAGATCACACATTTTTGCTCATATGTGGATGCTAGATCTAAAAGGTAAACATACACATGAACACACACAGGATCACATATACAAAGTGTATGCATATATATGCAAATATACACATATAATTAAAATATATATTGCATTGAATAACTTGCTACATATCATAATATATTATATATAATATACCTAATATATTTATGTACATATTAAAGAAATAAAAAGAAAGAGAGAGAGAGAAAGAAGGAAAGAGAAGGAAGGAAAGAAAGAGTAGGTTTTAGTCTACCTTACATATGTAACTGTAACCCTCTGTATATTACACTGACAAAACATTAAAATAAAAAATCAGTGTTGTGATTTGTTTTCTTTTTGTAGAAATCGTATTTGAATTCAGCATCTCACACTTGTTAGTCTGGCTCAGCTGGCATTCTACCTGTTGAGTCATACCTCACAACCAACTTTATGTGGAATTCCAGCCTCTTTAGTAGCTAGGATTATGGTATGAGTTACTGATGACTGGCTAATTGGTGTCATTTGATATTCTTTTTTTTCTTTTTTTTTTTTTGTCGGTTGTGGAGCCTGAACTCGGCCTGGGCACTATCCCTCAGCTCTTCAGCTCAAGGCTAGCGATCTACCACTTGAGCCACAGCACCACTTCCAGCTTTTTCTGCTTATGTGGGGCTGAGGAATTGAACCCAGGGCTTCATACATGCAAGACAAGCACTCTACCACTGAACCCCCTTCCCAGCCCCTCATTTGATATTCTTAAGACACTCAAATGTAAAAAAAAATGTTACTCAAATGTATCTGGACAAAGTGACATACCTATAATCCCAGTTATTCAGGAGGCTGAGGTGGATGTATCAGCACTTTTAGTCTTATCTGGGTGACATATAAAATTCAAGGCCAGTCTCTGAAAATTAGTAAATTTATTTCTCAAATATGAAAATGAACTGAGGATTAAGCTTTGTGGCAGTGATCTTACCTAACATACCCAAAACCTTGAGTTCAATCCCAAATTCATCCAAGAACTGGGAAAATAACAAAACAGGGAATGGAAAAAAAAGCAAATTTTTAAAATAAGGATACAGGTGGACCCATTGCAACAATGAGATGTACAAGACCTCATGTCGAAAAATGAACTTTACAACTTTGGCAGGAGTGGGAGGGGGGTGGAAATGGGAAGGGATGGGAAGGGGAAGCAAAGGAGGAGGCAGCAATGCTTGGTAAGAAATGTATTCATTACCTTGTTCATGTAATTGTAACGCCTCTGTATGGTATTTTCACAATAAAAATGTACAGGAAAAAAAGATAAAAAATAACAAAACAAAAACAAAGCAGCCAAATATGTGTAATATTTAACAGACTAGAGAAGCACTACATAAAAGCATTTGGTCAGAGTTTTCCTCTGTTCAAATCTGGAATAAAATGCAGCTTATTTTATACATAGATCTCTAATTAACCCTAGTCATTGCATCATAATTGCCTATCTTGTTTTAGATCACAATTAGATGGCTTTGATAGATGTAACCCAGAGTGGAAAATTAATAGTAAATTTATATTTATATGTAAACAGAATGGCTTGTTTTCTGTGTTTTCACTGTGCTTGCCAAATGTCTGCATCTGATGGTCCCAAGTAATACTGGGAAATAGATTCTTAGGGTCATTAATATCAGCCAAAATAATGAAATAGTGGCTGTGTCAGGAAACAACCTCACCTGACTTCTCTATTAGTTGTAAGAGGATATAAAGTGACCTGCCCCCGCTAATATGATCTTAGACCAATTATTGTAGTGCATCTCTCTCCAAAGGCCAAGATATCTTAAACCAATGCCCATCGATAAAAGCTTTTCCCATAAACTCACCCTATTAATTAAATTCAAATGCAGCTTTTAAATTGATGAGGCTGCAAAGATCAGTTGTTCTTTAACTTAGTATATTTATCAATAAAATAATGTGAAACAATGACTAGGAGTACTAATGCGCTTAATAATCATGCTGTCCACATTTAATGGTCTCTTGTGTGTATGCATGTGTGTGTGTCTGTTTTGTGTGTTTTTAATTAGTTTTGAAGGTGAGGTACAGAGGGATTACAGTTACATAAGTAACTGTTTCCCCTGCCGGTTTTTTTCCCACTTTCCCTCCCCCGAACTACTACTCATAGAGTTACTGAGGACATTTAAACAAAATAAAGTTCTTATCAATTAACATCGAAAGTATCAAATGTGGGCCAGGCGCCGGTGGCTCATGCCTGTAATCCTAGCTACTCTGGAGGCTGAGATTTGAGGATAGCAGTTCAAAGCCAGCCCGGGCAGGGAAGTCTGTGAAACTCTTATCTCCAATAAACCACTCAGAAAGCTGGAAGTGGCACTGTGGCTCAAGTGGTAGAGCGCTTGCCTTGAGCTAAAAAGCTGAGGGACAGTGCCCAGGCCCAGAGTTCAAGCCCCATGACCGCCACCCCCCCCAAAAAAAGTGCCAATTTTGACTACATGTCAAGTCTAAAAAGAGAAGTTTTGAAAACTAAAGAATTATTAAGCTAATACAATCTGCTAAGTAAAACATATATATGTAATCAAAATATTTATGTTTTCCTATATGTAAAATATGTAGTTTATTTCTAGAATTAACATAGAGAAGAAATACTGAAACTTGAAAGCTATAACACACTTTTCTGTTATTCTATAAACAGATTCAGATATATATATGTATATATATATATATATATACATATATATATATATATATCCCTGTCATGGAATCTTTGATTAATAAAATTAATGACTACAATAAATATTACATATCCTTACCTGATAGTTTACAAAACGTAATACATGTTAAAATAAATAATTCACTCATTTTCATTATACGATATACTTTAATCCAATCTGTAGTTGTGATTGAATTTGTAATAATATCTGTATAGCTTTCAAAGATTCTATGAAAAATTTTTAACAAATACCACATTTTACAAAATATTTCTGAATGATTATTTTTAATGACTAATAGGATGTTATAACTTTCTAGAGGAGCATAATACAAAAGGAGTTAATTTTATGAAGACATTAAGTAGTGTACTTTATTAGTAGTAAAATTCAGATATATAATGTTACTTATCTAGAAAATTAAAAGAAATTGATTCTGAGTTTCATATATACAAATAAGCATCCTTTATCTTCCAAGAGTATTTAACTTCAACTATATAAAAATTAGAAGTTGGAAATTTTCAACTAAGATTAGATTAAATCTCCTCTGTTTAAGGTATTCAGATGTTAAACTATTTTAGTTGCTATAATATTAGCATTTGGTAATATATAATTTTGGAAATATTAAGTTTTTGTCAAAAAAAACTGTCATGATGCTATTCAAATCCGAAAGCAATTGTAGTTATTTATTATCCTTGTCAACTAATAATATTTTTCTCTGTGCATCATTAAAAGCACTAACATCTTACCAAACATTGCATCATTTTTCTGATAATCATATGGAAAGAAAAAGTAGATTTGGAATTGAAAACACATGAAAATGTCTTTGGCTTATACTTCTAACAAGATGGGTGGCATTGAGTAAGGTTATAATAAGTTTTTTTTTACTAACTCAAGACATTTTATTCATTCAAATTCTGCCACTCATGCAAGGATCTTTCTGAGTATCTTATTGTAACTAGTACAGGCACATCCAGCTTTGTAGTCTAGTGAATAATTCTTACAGATTTTGTCTTCTATGTTTAATGATGTAGACCTTCTGAAATTCCCTTGCCTCTAGGATCGCAATTATCTAACTTAATGATACACTGTTGTCAGTTATTATTCTCCACAAAAGCACCTAGATCTGAGTAACACATTCAAGCAGAGACCAGTCTGGTTTAGACAATTCTAGACATTTTTACTTCATTCTTTGTGAGATATCATAAGTATAAGCAAGGATGTACTTTCAGCTCAACTCAATATACCTTGAGACTAATGTCTTGACCTGGATTCCAAGTTTCTTAGTCATTATTTGAGGATAAATATAGATTCATTATAAGTCATATTTTTGACATTTTCAAGTAGCTAAAATATCCATGATTTTATTTTATATTTATATACTTTTATATTATATTTAATATATTTTAACTAGAATAATCATGATTTTATATATTGTATCATTTGTTGTAGTTATTCTTGTTATATCAAAGTAATGATAAAATACAAGTTAATGATTGCTACCTGCCAGACACTCTTAAGCAGTTTATATGTATAAATTTGCATGTTTCATCATGTTTAAAAATATTCCCTATATCAAGTATTATTATTGACCCTATTTGACAATGGAGACAAAGTCTAAGAAATTGACTCTGTAACTTTCATATTCTCCTACTCTTTGCTTGCTTCCTGATGGAAGTATTCTCAATACTAGACTGAATGTTTTCTACTCAAGACTAAGGATACTTTTATAAAATTGCTATCTTTTAAAAATCTATAGCTTGTTTTGTACTGCTACAACCATCATGAATTTTTTAATACACTACTAATTTTGTTGAATCTAGGTCATAACTCTGTAACTTATCTATCCTTCAACTTGCTACGACACTAAACATTCTAGAACCCTATTTTGTATAGGCTACTTTCTATTTTCACAAATTCCTAAATCAACCTCATTTTACTCATGCTTAAATCTTCTAGCAGTTCAACCTAACAGAAAGGCCTTACTACTCTAGATTTGTTATGCAGAATATAAAATTATATTTCTGAATTTCTTCTTATACATTCTTTCTTTTCAGAAATGCCTTCCCCTTTACTATTTGCTTAGGCAAACAAATTAATTTTTCAAAGTTACATCAAAAAATGACTTCATAACATTTTCCTTCAAAAAAAGAATTGAATTATCCCTAATTAATTCTCATGTTATTTTCAAAATATATGTAATATTCACCTGCCTTTTTGGGAATTAGCTATATATTTAGAGTAACTGTTCATTACTCAGAAACATTAGCATCAACTAACTTTGCCTGCCAATTTTGTAAGATGTTTTAAGATAATATCCACATATTTATCCAATAAAAAAGTATAAACTGTATTATGCAAAACAGTAAAATATAGGATTAAAAATAACCTATTACCCTATCACTAAACAACTGCTTAACAACTGTATGATTACTTTCTCCAAAAAACATATCTCACTTTCAAAGATAAACAAAAATTCTAAGTGAAAGGATGGGAAAAATTCTTCCAAGACAGGAGACATTGCACCAAATAAGGGGAACTCAAGTACATTAAACAAACATTTTTGATTTACAAAACTTGATAAAACACAACAAAATAATAGTTGGAGACTTTAAGACCCTTCTCACAAAAGAACTGGTAAACCAAAGACCAGCAAAGAAACCTCTGAATTAAATGACACCATAACCAAAACATACTTTCCAGATCTCTACAGAGTATTTCACTTAATAACCACACAATTCACTTTTTTCTCAGCAGCCCATGGAATTCTTCTCCAAAAGAGATCATATTCTAGAACGCATGAAAGGCTGAACATATATCTATATATCTGTATATCTATCTGTCTGTCTCTACCTATTTATATTTATGTATACTATATCTGTCTATATTTACCTATCTATTTAGTTAGATATTGATATGTCTTCCTGTATTCTTTCTGATCACAATGAAATTAAAACATACTACAGAAATACCCAATCAGATGGAGACTGAAGAACTCACTGTTAAATAGCAGCTGAGATACTCAACAAAATGCTGAAATAAGGACACAGAATGACCCACAGCAACAATGAGACATGAGGGAGGTGGCAGAGAGAATGGATAATAGGAGAAAAACAAAGGAGGGGGTAAAAATGCTTGACAAGAAATGTATTCATTACCTTACTCATGTAACTATTACTCCTCTCTATAGTATCTTTACAATAAAACAAAATTAAAAATTAAATTAAATTTTAAAAAGTAGTAATGAGAAGGTCTCTGAGTCTAAAAATAATTAACGCACATCCTACTAGAATCTCTAGGATACAACAGAACAATGTTGAGAGGAAAGTTAATAGCTCTAAGCACCTACATAAACAGAACTGAAATCTTGTAAGTAAATAATATCATGATGTACCTAAAACTGCTAGAAAAATAGCTATTACAGAGAGATAGACATAGTAAAGTTCAGGGCAGAAATAAATGAATTAGAGACTAAAAAAGAACCTGTACATAGAATCAAAGAAAGAAAAGCTGGTTCTTTGAAAAAATTAATATGACTGACAAGCACTTCTCAGATTTGACAAAATAAGGAGAGAAAAGGCCTAAATCAATGAAATTAGAGATTAAAAGAGACATGATCGGGGCTGGGAAGGTGGCTCAGTGGTCGAGCGTTTGCCTTGCATGCATGAGGCCCTTGGTTCGATTCCTCAGCACCACATAAGCCAAAAGAAAAAAGCTAGAAGTGGCGCTGTGGCTCAAATTGTAGAGCACTAGCCTTGAGCTGAAGAGCTGAGGGACAGCGTCCAGGCCCAGAGTTCAGGCCCCACAACTGGACCGCCCTCCCCCCAAAAAAGAGACACGATAACAAATAGCCACATAATCAAAATAATTATGAAGTACTATATAAAAATCCTATTCTCAAATAAAATAAAACATGTAGAAGAAATGGGTCAATTCCTAGAGTAATATGAGCTCCCTAATCTAAAACAAGAAGATATAAACCACTTAAATAGACCTATAACAAACAATGAGATAAAAGAACTAGTAATGAGTTTCTCCCAACATGGAAAAGTCCAGGTCCTGACAGAGTCACAGAAGAATACTATAAGACATTAAAAGAAGAACAGATCACTATCAAACATTTTCATGAAACACAAATGAAAATATCACTACTAAATTTATTCTATGATGCCAGAATTACATTCAGCCCCCAAAGCAAGGACACATGAAAGACAGAAAGACAGAAGGAAGGATGGAAAGAAGGCAGGAAGGCAGGAAGGCAGGCAGGCAGGCAGGCAGGCAGGCAGGCAGGCAGGCAGGCAGGCAGGCAGGAAGGAAGGAAGGAAGGAAGGAAGGAAGGAAGGAAGGAAGGAAGGAAGGAAGGAAGGAAGGAAGAAAGAAAGGAAGGAAGGAGAGAGAGAGAGAAAGAGGAAGAGAGAAAAAAGGGAGGGAGGGAGGAAAAAAAGAGATCAATGTCTTTGGAGAACATAGACTCAAAGCCGCTTAATAAAATACTTGCTTACAGAATTCAATGACTAATAAAATATTCAGTATGTTCAAGGAAGTTTTAGTACAGAGATGTATGACTGGCTTAATATATGTACATCTTTCACACACCACATTAACACAGCCAAAGAGAAGAATTACATGATCATTTCAATAGATTCAGAAAAAGCCCTAGACAAAATCCAACATCTGTTCATTATAATGTCTCTGGAAAAATGAGGAATAGGATAATTATAGCACAATGAAACAAAGACTATATGTGACAGACCTAGAGTCAACATCATACTAAATAGTAAAACTAAAAGAATTTCCTGTAAAATCAAGAACAAGAAAAGGATTACTGGAATTCCTAGCCAGAACAGTAAGGCAAGAGAAAGACAAAAGGGACTCACATAGGGAAAGAAGTCAAACTATACCTGACATGATCCTATATCAAAAAAAAAAAAACCCTAAAGACTCTACCTCTAGGCTTCTAGAGTTCATCAATAAGCTTGGCAATGTAGCAGAATACAAAAAGAACTGACCCAAAGAAAAGCAGGAGCTTTTCTATATGCCAATAATGTGCAGGAACATTATTCAACTTGTAAAAGCATTAAACAAACAAAAAAACTAGGAATAAACCTAACCACAGAAGTGAAAGATCTATATGGCAAAAGCTATAAAAATCTGCAGAAAAAAATAGAAAAAGGCCCCAGGAAATACAAAGACTTCCATGTTCATGGATATGGTACCATTAATATTATGAAAACTACTGTACTATACAAGCTAGTCTACAAACACAATGAAATACCCATCAAAGTCCCAAATAAAGAAAAAAACCAAAAACTCTTAAGACCCTAAAGAGCCAAAGCAGTTTTAGACCAAAAAGAAATGCTGGTGATATCACAATTTCAGACCTCAAACTTTACTATAAAGCTATAGTAATAAAACTGCTTTGCACTGGCATAAAAGTAGGACCAAAATAAAATAGACTAGAAAACCCTGAAAAAATGCACAAACTTTTACTTATATGATATTCAACAAAAGAGCCAGAAATATAGGTTGGAAAAAATAACCTCTTCAGTAATTGGTGGTGGGAAATCTAGCCATTCATATATAGAAAAAAAATAATTGTATCCCTGTCTATCAACTTGCACCAATAGCAACTCAAAATGGATCAAATACTTCAACATCAGACATGAAATTTTGAAATTGCTACAACAAGGAGTAGTAGAAACAATGCAATCTACTGGCATGGGCAGAAACTTTCTGAGGAATCAAAAGTGAAGAGCAAGTAGGAAAGAGTCTTGCCAAATGGGCTTACATCACACTAAAATCTTTCTGCACAGTAAATGCCAAACTTACTAAATTAAAAAGAGTCCACAGACTATGAAAAGAACTTTACCAGTTATACATTCAACAAAGGTCTAATACTCATGACATACAAGAAGCCTAAGGATCTAAAAGCACCCTAAAAATTAATAACTTAAGAGATGGCCAAAAGAGTTAAATAGGGACTTTTCAGGAAAGAAGCACATGAGGAAATATTTGACATCTCTTGCCATAAAAGATATGCAAATCAAAACAATATTAAGATTTCTTCTCACCACAGTAAGGTTGGCTTCTTTAAGAATTTTAAAATGCTTGCAGACATGCAGCAATGGGAGGCATGCAGACATGCAGCAGTTGGGAGGCACTATTGATGGAAATGTAAACTAATACAGTCACTCTGGAAGGTTTTTATATAGAGATATATAAACTAAACATAGAACTACATTAGAATCAAGCACTATTGAGCATCTACCCAGAGCATAACAAGTCTGCACATCCTTATCTTGTTATGCACTAGTTATGGAAATAGCCCAGGTGTCCTACAGTAAATCAAGAAATTGTGGTACAGATATACAATGGGGTTTTATTCAATCATTAGAAAGAATAATAGCATGTCATTTGCAGGAAAATGGATGGGCTTTGCATTACTACAACTTAGACAAGGTCCCTCCACTTTATGGCTTCTGCCCAGGATTTTTCTTAACATCAACTCAAAACAGAAGATTCCCCTCTCCTCTCACCCCCCTATGTGTTATTTAGTCAATTTAACAGCCAAACCAACCACAAGTAACACTCTGCACCTCATCTGACCACAGGCAATATTCTGACAAAGGACCATGTTACATGTTTAGTTATCCCCATAACAGCTCTGAACCTATGCAAACAACTCCTCAACTCCCACACCCATGGCCAGCTAGCCTCCTTTCTACTTCTTCCTGACATGCTTTCCTACCTCTAACAAATCCTTCATGTTGTGAGTGGTATGGGTTCAGCGCTTTGCTGGAAAGCCTTTTTATAGACTTTTCTCACAAATAAACCTACTCTCACATTGAGCCATCTCCTTGTGTATTTTCTGTGCCTTTTGGGTTCTAACACTTAGAACAAATCATGTTAAGTAAGCCAGGCTCAGAAAGACAAACAACACATGTTTCTCTCATACTTGGAAACTAGATCTAAAATACAAATGTGCATGATAAAATATACGGGGCTTAATGAATTTACACTGACTAAAGAATGATATACTTAGGGGAAGGATCCAAATTCCTAACTCCACTGGAAAAATAATGTACTATCAAAATAAATATGAAGAATTAGAAATATGTTTTGTGGTGTGGGCAAAGAAGGAAACAGGAATACAGAACAGAAAGTTGAGCAAGTATAGTCATTACACTCATTGTGCATTGTATAAAATATTAACCACATAACTTGAGTGTTAGGAAGGGAGGGAAAATTGGGGAAAACAAAGGAAGGAGTAACATTGACTAAGAAGTCATGACCTGACTTATGGAGTTGTAACTTTTTGAGTAGCTACTTAATAATAGTAAAAGAACATGAATACATAAAAACTAGAAAAAATTGAAACAGTCTATATTAAAAAAGAGTTTGTGATTAGTTTGTATCACATTTTGGTGGTCCCACATACAAGATTATTAACTTACTATCTCAGGGTCAGAACATTTTTTTAAATTTTTTATTGTAAAGATACTATACAGAGGGTTACAGTTACATGAACAAGGTAATGAGTACACTTCCTTTTGAACATTGTTACCACTCCATTCTTTTCCCCCTACCATCCCTTCCCTCCCTACCTTCCCCAAGGTTCTTTTTTTTTTAAATTGTGATTAAGTGATTACATAATTTCCCAAATTTCACAGTATTGTCGAATAATGATGCTCATTTAAAGTCACAAGTTCATTCTAACTTTCCTGGAGCAAATTGTCTATCACAGTCTATAACATATAACAGTGTACACATATTTACCATACATGTGATCAGCAGCATGGGGATATTTAGTAGTGGTTTGACCAGATGAGTGGAAGTCCTTTGTTTCTTAAGTCCTGTTAATTTTGTCATATCACCTAACATTTTGGATTTAGCATCCACTTATCAGGGAGACCATGTACCATTTTTCTCTTTGCTCTTGGCTTACCTTGCTCAACATGATTCCTTCTAACTCCATCCATTTCCCTGCAAATGCCATTATTTTGTCTTTTCTAATGGCTGCATAATGTTCCATTGTGTATAGATACCACAATTTTTGGATCCATTCATCTGTGATGGGGCATCTGGGTTGTTTCCATATCCTAGCTATTGTGAACAGTGCTGCAATAAACATGGATGTGCATGTGTCCTTGTATATTGGTTCCTGTTGTTCAGGGCAGATGCCTAGAAGTGGTATGACTGGGTCATAAGGGAGGTCAATCTTTAGCTTTCTAAGGACCCTCCAGACTTCTTTCCAAAGTGGTTGTATAAGTGTACATTCCCACCAACAGTGTAATAGAGTTCCTCTTTCTCCACATTCCCTCCAGCATTTGTTGGCTGATTTGTGGATGTGGGACATTCTGACTTGGGTAAGGTGGTATCTCAGGGTTGTCTTTATTTGCATTTCCTTCACCACCAGGGATGATGAACATTTCCTCATGTGTTTCATTGCCATTTTTATTTCTTCATCTGAGAAGTCCCTCTTTAGTTCCCTTGCCCATTTAGTAATTGGTTTGTTAGGTTTGGGAGGGATTAGTTTCTTGAGTTCCCTGTACATACAGGATGTTAACTCCTTGTCTGATATATTGCTGGTAAATATTTGTTCCCAATTAGTTGGTTGTCTTTCTACCTTGGTTGCTATAGCATTAGCTGTGCAGAAACTTTTTATTTTAAGGTAGTCCCATTTGTCCAGTCTCTCTCCAAATTGTTGTGACCCTGGGACTATGTTCAGGAAGTTCCTTCCTGTGCCTATTAGTTCAAGTGTCTCTCCTACTCGGTCCTGCAGTAGTTTCAGAGATTCAGGTTTGATGTTAAGGTCTTTAATCCATTTTGAGTTGATGTTGGTGCATGGTGATAAGCTGGAGTCCACTTTTAGTTTTCTTCATGTGGCCGCTCAGTTTTCCCAGCACCAGTGGTTGAAGAGTCTGTGTTTCTTCCATTGTATGTCTTTGGCTCCTTTGTTGAATATCAGATGGCTGTAGGCCTGTGGATTTATTTCTGGATCTTCTGTTCCATGGCTCTTCGGGTCTGTTTTTGTGCCAGTACCTTGCTGTCTTTGTTATTATAGCTCTGTAGTAGAGTTTGAAGTTCGGCATGGATGTCCCTCCCATGTTGTCTTTATTCCCTAGAATTGTTTTGGCTATTCTAGGTCTTTTGTTGTTCCATATGAATTTTTGGACTGTTTTCTGTATTTCAGTGATGTACATCATTGGGATTTTAATAGGAATTGCATTGAATTTGTATATTAATTTTGGCAATATTACCATCTTTACTATATTAAGTCAGCCTATCCAAGAGCATGGGAGGTCTTTCCATTTCCTAGTGTCTTCTGCAATTTCTTTCTTTAACTTTTTATAGTTTTCATTAAATAGTTCTTTTACATCTTTGGTTAGGTTAATTCCTAAATATTTATTTTTGGGAGGTTATTGTAAATGGGGTTGCTCCATTTATTTCCCTCTCTTCTTGTACATTGTCAGTGTACAGGAAGGCAACTGATTTTTGTGGGTTTATTTTGTATCCTGCTAAGAGTTTGGGGATGGAATTTTTGGGATCATGAAGGTATAGTATCATGTCGAGGGTCAGAACATTTTTCATTTCAGAATTGATCATAGAATCCAAAGATTAGAAGCATGGTTTTTGCGACCAAGCCTTTTCGTTTTAAATAATGATTGGGCAGAATGTTAGCTTAAGGTATCTGAGTATGCATATACTGGTCTGGTATTTAACCTTCCCCAGCCAGAAAAAGTATGTGAGTATAATACTTACCACATATGGTTGTTGGGAAGATGAAAGTAGTTAATATATAAAATTTATTTAAAGTGCATATGGCATAAAATAAAAGGAATACAGTTTATAAGCATTAAGGTATGTGTTTGGCTATGTTGTAAGAGTATTTTTCTGTACAACCCAGGCTTGCTTAGGTTATGAATATTCATTATTTCCTTTCTCTAGAGTTTCAGAATTACAGCTGTGTACCACAATATGTGGCCTAACATTTTAAAAATATAAATCCTAACTTATTAAATGTGACAGTACATATTTTACAAGTGATGAAATTTAGGTCAAGAATTATCTTCTGAGAGGCAAATGTTGAAGAGTTCACCTCTACCCAAGAGAGTCAGTGCCTCTTGAGTTGATTTGAAACAGATATGAATGAATGAATATGCATTGTGCTCAAAAGACTAATTATGACAGCACCAAATATGTTGAAGTAATTTGTCATTCATACCACTTTCCTCCTTTGGACGCTGGTATCTTTTTCAAGTCAGAATCCTCAATCTATACTTAAATTCACTCTTAAACATTCAGTGGGAATAGTAAATCCACAGTAAGTAAGGCTTAACAAAATAAGTTAATTATCATGCAAAAATCAATGGAGAAAGGCTGGGAAGTTGGCTTAGTGGTAGAGCACTTGCCTCACATACATGAGATCCTGGGTTCAATTCCTCAGCACCATATAAGTATAAAAAAGCCAGAAGTGCTATGGCTCAAGTGGTAGGGCGCTAGCCTTGAGCTGAAAAGCTGAGGATAGTGCCCAGGCCCAGAGTTCAAGCCCCGATGACTGACCATTACTGGAGATGTGCTCAATAGTAATGGTCTCTATATAAATCAACAGAATTTTATTTTAAGTCAATTAACATTGCTAAAATGATTTGTGTACTATATCAATTTTGTACAATAAAAATATATTTGCAATTCAGCAAAAGTAGAAAGTATTTCTTTCAAAACAGTACTGTTTCAACAGGTGAATCAAAGTAAATCAAGTAATTAATGATGAAAGTTCAATCCCAAGGGCAAAGACATTTAGTTACATTTCTGTTGGAGAAAAGGTTAAATTACAAATTCCATTGTCCTTTTACCAGTGGTATTTCAACTACAATTTACCAGAAATAAGAGCTATGAAATCATGTGTAGATAATCTATACATTATTCTCTAGAATATTTTAGCTGTATTTTCCAACTGCTCTTTCAAAATATCTATAACTATTATGGATATAGATCATTTCAGTTAGTCAAAAACCAAAGTTTTGTTAAATTTTGACCTGGAATTTTTCTGGAGAAACAAAATTTGTACTAAGTATGGGCATATATATATATTCATATATATACATATATATGTATATATATACATATATACATATATATGTGTATATATATACATATATATGTGTATAGTTGTTGTTGTTGGTGGTGGTGGTTGTGGGGCTTGAACTCTGGGCCTGGGTGCAACCCCTCAGCTCTTCAGCTCAAGGCTAGCTCCACCACTTGAGCCACAGTGCCACTTCTGGTTTTCTGATAGTTTATTGGAGATAAGAGTCTTACAGGCATTCTTGCCCTGGCTCACTTTGAACCATGATCCTCAGATCTCAGCCTCCTGAGTAGCTCGGATTACAGGAGTGAGCCACTGGCCCTGGCAGGCATATATTTCTTTTACTTAAATTGATTAGTATAATGGACAAATGTGAAAAATAGAAATATTTTGTTTCCCTATATGTATTCAGCAAAAGTTTACAGGTGTTTAATGAAAATATTTGCCATACAATAGAGAATTGAAATAACTCCCTTACTATCTATTTCATTATAGAAATGTGTGTAAAACTCTTAAAGCTAATTAACTATACACACACACACACACACACACACACACACACACACACACACACAGAAATTGAGTTGAGGCTCAAGTGGTAGAGTGCTAGTCTTGAGCAAAAACCTGAGGGACAGTGCCCAGCTCAGGCCCTGAGTTCAAGCTTCAGGTCTGGAATTTAAAAAAAAAAAAATTGGGGGCCGGTGGCTCATGCCTATAATCCTAGCTACTCTGGAGGCTGAGATAGCAGTTCAAAACCAACCCAAGAAGAAATGCCCATGAGACTCTTATCTCCAATTAACCACCAGAAAACCGGAAGTGATGCTGTGGCTCAAGTAGTAGAGCTCTCACCTTGAGCTGAAGAGCAAAAGGACACTACCCATGCCCAGAGTTCAAACACCATGACTGACAAACACCACATACACACACACATAAACACACGCCCCAAAAAGCCCACAAAACAATCAAATGAAATATGGTAGATTCAAGGGAAAACTCAAATAGTATAATTCCTTAGAAGAGCAAAGTCAAAGTTCAACAAAATAAATACCAGGAGTACTTGAAAGGGGCAGGGTAGGTTTTGTTCAAGGGACAAAGGATAGATACATAAAGAAGAGAAGAGGAGATAAGGAAGACTGCATTCAAGAATTCAAGGATATCCTACAAAATTAAAAAGAATGAATAAGAAGAAGTATGCAGGGGAGGGATGAGTGACAATGATGAAAGAGATGACATTGGTCGATTTATTCTATTTATAAACTGCATTGTTAAATGGAAACTCTTTGTACACCACTTACTTAACAATCATAATTTTAAACAGTGAGGGAAGGAATGTCACAGTCCACAAAAGAAATGTATTCTTTACCTGACATTTGTAACCGTGAACCTTTTTGACATCACTTTTATAATAATTTCTTTTAAAAAAATCGAGAAAATTCAAAAACAAAAGTTATTTAAATCTTCCTATGATTGCTTTCACTTGTAAGATAAAGTATATGAAGAATCAGAGTTGTTTTCTTATATATTGATGTTGATTAAATAACTTAGAGAACAGAACTGCTTTATGAGGTTAAATTAAGAAACCTCTTACACACAACTAAATGGATTTGTTTAACCTGTTGTGGATAATTCATTTTAGCCTAACTTTTCACATTCTGCCCAAAATTTTTACAAAATCTCCAAGCTGCAAATCTGCTCATGCTTGATATATGGAGCACTATCTAATACTAGATGCTGGTACAGCATGTGCTCAGTAGAGTATTTGGGGGGGGGTGACCAATTGACAGTGTTCAAACAGAAACTGCAATTCCATTGTCTAAGTACTAAAGGATAAAAAATATAAATATGAAAGAAAATTTTAATTATTTTAATTATCTTTAGATAGTTGTACAAAGGGTCTTCAACATGTCACTTTATGTGTACACTGTATCTTGATCAGTGTCATTCTTTCCATCATTCTGTCCCACATATTCCAACCCCATCTATCCTCTCAAGTTTCCTAGTTTCATTTTTCCAGCATGTACATTATGTGGTATGATAGTATTCTACCACCCTTCCTTTCTCCATTTATTTATCTCTTTCTCTTTTCATTATGATGATCTGAATTTGCCACTGTGGCTTTGAAATTTAATGCTTGATTTAGATAATTGAAAATGTACACAATATTTTAATTGATCACAAAGTGATTCTAGATAGATGTAAATTAAGCAACTTTAACTGTATTCCTTTCTAAAGAGAAGGAGTTTAAAGAAGATACCCATAGTCCCTCAAAATATATGTTTGGAGTTTTTGTGCTGTAAGAATATACTATTACAAATAGATTCTGAAATTTGTTATAAATCAAGAGTCCTGTGACTACTTCAAATCTTCTCTTGATACATGCATGATTATGTTTGTTCTTGTGTGTGTTTGTCTGTGTGTGTGTGTGAGAGAGACAGAGACAGAGACAGACAGAGAGAGAGAGAGTGAGAGAGAGAGAGAGAGAGAGAGAGAGAGAGAGAGAGAGAGAGAGAGAGAGAGAGAGAGAGAGAGAGAGAGAGAGGATGTTTCTATGTAGCTCAGGTGGTAACAAATTTGAAATCCCCATGCCTCTTCCACTCAAACTCTGGGATTGCAGATGTGCTCCCTCCATTGTACTCTTCATATGGTCTTTCAAATGATCTTATACACTAAAATGGAAAAAGTAACTTCAACTAAACAATACCATATATTGATTTTTAGCAATAATACTCAGATTCATATTATGTACTCTGGGACCTTAAAATTTTACCACTTCCTTCTTTTTCAGTAAATTTTAATCAGAGAATTTATACTGAGTTTTAGTCTTCTCTGAAACCTTTGAAAGTTCCATTGTTGCCAAGGAAACCATTTCCTTGCTATCTATCTCACATTTCCTTGTTATCTATCTTATGGTCTGGCCCGTTTTTCTTCTTCTTCCTTTCACTCTTTCTGTAACTCAACAACAAGGTTTATGCCATTACATTAGTGGACTATAACACATCCCTCTTCTCCTCAGACCATAGTGCTCATTTAAAATATGCAGAACACAAGTTCAACAATGGATTCCTAACCATACTATACTTTTATTTAATGGAAGTATTTTTTAATGGGTTTGTTTCCTGACTTTACATAAGCTGAAATATGTATGATGTCTTTTTTTTCCTGCTAGCTACATATGAGTTCTGTGAAAAATTTGAAACCTGCTATTTAAGTATGTTTAGCCTTGTCTAAAATGTAGAAAAATGAAACAACAACCTGTAAAGAATAATAATTTATGTAGTAAGCTGGCTATAGTTAAGCATTTTCTAAATTCCTGTTTGCAAAATGGCAGGCATGTAATGCATTTTGCATTATTCACATATGAAATGTGTATGTTTACTTAATCAAAACAAATATCAGCAATCTTTTGATTGCAGTTTTTTGTCTCTACCCAGCTTTATAGTCTTAACATATTGAGTTCTATAAACATGATTCTTCAAAAACATACTAAGCAGCATAATTGAAAATAATCTCAGAATCAGCATTTGATTGTTAGTAAGATCTGAAAAATTATCTTAATTACAGACTCCCAATACATATTTGTAATTCATATCCTCTATTTACTTACTCATCACATATTATACAAACATATAAGGTAATAAATTTGGCAATTCTTATGAAAAATGTATTAATTGGAATGTTCCCATCAATTGTGTTTTATTTTCTTCAAATGCATGCATATATAAAAACAGGTAGGGCTGGGAAGGTGGCTCAGTGGTAGAGTGCTTGCCTTGCATGCCTGAGGCCCTGGGTTCGATTCCCCAGTACCACATAAGCAAAAAGTAAAAAAGCTGGAAGTGGCGCTGTGGCTCAAGTGGTAGAGTGCTAGCCTTGAGCTGAAGAGCTGAGGGACAGTGCCTAGGCCCAGAGTTCAGGCCCTACAACTGGACCCAAAAAAAAAAAAAACAGGTAAAAACTTGTTAACAGAAACACTGAAGCATGATATATATAGGATGACCTAAGTACATCCAATTTCCATTTATTGTTATCCTTTTCGTTATTTTACTAAATTAAATTTATTAGGATAAAATATAATTGACCATAAATGGGTGTCATGTGATATTTTGATATACAGATATATTTTATAATGTTTGATTCAATAAATATGTGTATATATATTATCTATATATATTCTTAAGCATTAATATTTTTTACATTAAAAATTCAAATACTTTGTTTTGTTATTTTGAAACAAATAGTATAAAATAGATATCTGTGGTCATCCAGCTATTGGCAACAGCACACTACAACTTCTCACTCCCATTTATATTGTCACAGATAACTGGATTATTCTCTCCATTTTAATGGCTGGATATTCTTCTATTTTATACAATCTTTTCTTCACTCATTCATTGGTTAATGAACACTGTTTTTTTTCCATCTCTTGGCTATTGTGAACTGTGCTGTAATAGACCTAGAGTTCAGCTATCTTAGTAATAGCTCTTCTCACTTTTTTGAACAGTAGCAAAATGCTGGGACATACTATACGTATGTATGTATGTGGTGGGGGGAACATTGGAGGATTGTTTCCCAGTACTAAAATTTTAACTCAGGAAATGGATAATGTCCATTAGCTTCTTTTCCACTCAAGGCTAGCACTCTAACAGTTGCGCTATAGCTCCATTTCTGGTTGTTTTGTTAACTGGAGATTAGAGTTTCATAGACTCTCCTGTCCATACTAGTTTTGAACTATGGTCCTCAAATCTCAGTCTCCTGAGTATCTATGATTACAGTTGTGAGAAACTAGCATTTGACAGTGTTATTTTTATAATTATTTGATAAATTTCATTCCCTTGTCCTTAATGAATGAAATGTACTAATATATTTTCCTAAACAGTGGCCCTTGAGTTCCCTTTTCTTTGCATTATCAATAATGATATTATTTTATTTTATAATGTCCATTATTATCTGAATTAGGTAAATCTCATTGAGTTTTTGATACTCATTATATTGATAGTGATATTTTTACATACTTAATATTTTTATATACCAGTTATCTATTTGATATTGCCTGCTTAAAAATGTCCTTTAAGGTCCATTTCTTTTTTTAATTATTTTTTTATTGTAAAGATACTTTACAGAGGAGTTACAGTTACATGAGTAAGGTAATGAGTACATTTCCTATTGAGCATTGCTACCCCTCCTTTGTTTTACTCCTACCATCCCTTCCTTCCCCACCTTCCCAAGTCCTCCCCCCCCCATATCTGAAGTAGTAAAGTTCATTTTCAACATAGTGTCTTGTACATCTCATTGTTACAATGGATCAACCATCATCCCAATTTAAGCATTTTGTTTTTCCCTTTCCCTCCCCAAATTAGAAAAATGTATATACAAGGTGCAGGGCACCAGGATCAAATACAGGGAAAACAGGAGTTATACTGTGGAGGAGGAACATACCAAAGAGATAAAAATAATCACATGGTACATTATAAATATTTTTTAAAAACCATAGCAAGAAAGAAAAAAGACATGGTGTCCCTATCTTGGGGTTCATTTCACTTAACATCATTTTATATGGTCCATTTTTTTAAATTTAAGGTTCTTGGTATGTTGAAGTTTTGAATTCTTATATGGATTCTTTTATTAATGCCTCATCAAATATAGAGTTCATACATGTTTCCTCTAATTTTGGAGGTTGGCTCTTCACTCTGAAGATTGCTTTCTTTTATATATAATTTTAAATATAGATTCAAATTTGTCTGTGTAATAAAATCTTTGAAAAATGAGTAATAGAAGTAATGTTCCTCAACTGAAGGATAGCTATATATAACAAACGTATAGTAATAAATTGAGAAAAAAGAAACAATTTTTACTAATGTCACAAACCAGACAAATCTCTCTTCACTTTCAATATAGTGGTTGAATTTCTTAGATTAGCAATAAGGCAAGAGAAAGAAATTAAAAGAAAATCAATACAGAAAGGTAAAAAATCCATTATTTTATTTAAGATGGCATAACCCTTCACTTCAGAGATTTCACTATAAAACTCTTGGATCTAATAAACACTTTTGGTAAAGTGGTAAGTTATAAATTTGGCATAAAAAACACAGAAGCTTTAGATAAATCAGCAATGACCAGTCTGAAAAGGCATTAGGTAAATCTTCCCATTAGTAATTATCTCAAGAAAAAAGATAATCAAGAGTGAATTTATCTAATGTTAACGACTGCCCCAGTAACAAGGAGAAAACTAAGAAGAAAGAAATTGAAGAAGAAACTAGATATGAAAAAAGTTCCTATGTTAATTAATTAGCAGCATTAATATTTCAAAAACAACTGTATTACCAAGGTAATGCAGATATCCAACACAATCTCCATAAGAATTCAGTATCATTATTTCCAAAGTAGAGAATAAACTGTAAAATTGAAAGAATCATAGCCTGAAAGGTATTATAATACTTGACTTCAAATTATACTACCACAGCATAGTACTGGCACAAAACCAGACATGCAGACCAATGGAATAGAGTTTAAGGGTCTGAACAAATTTGTATCACAGCAACCAACATTGACACAGGAGGGAAAAAAAATCTTTGGAGTAAACACAGCCCTATCGAACAAATGCTGCTAGGAAAATGGATGTAGAAGTGAAGTCCAACAGATTAAAGCCACTTATCTCTATGTAGGCTAACTTATTATTTACCAGCTATTATGTTTCATCAACCTAGTCCCAAATAACATAGCAAAGCCTGATGCTAAATATTTTTTTACTCAAAGAATAGCCTTTATCTTTGATGTACTATCCAAAGTTTTAAAACCTTTGGACATTATGCTGGATCATACCTTAGCCTCATAGCTATAAGAACCTGCAAAGTCTTAGAGGTACATTCTGGCTCAGGCCACAGGAGGTAACCATGTAACTAAAGTGTAACACAAAAAACAAATGGCACAAAAAACCAAACGTGCAGACCAATGGAATAGAGTTTAAGGGTCAGAAAAAACTTGTTACTGGAACCTGTGCAGTCTAAAAGTGGAAATATCTCAATTCTACTTATAAAATTGATAATATGTAGGCTAAAATGAAGTATCATCCAAGAGCATTCATGTCTGTTCTGATACCAGGGAAGATCTCAAGGGTTCATTGGTGATTTTTCATATAAAAGACTTTAGTTTTTCCCTAATTTTGGGTCGGTCCTTGGTGGACCATACACTGAGCTCTAAGGCAGATACTATTCTGGCTTTGGTACTTGTCTTTGCTTGAGTTGAGGCTTGTGACCTGAGATTGAAGTAGAAGTGGTGATGATAGTTCATTGGCTACCTGGGTCACATAATTCTAGTGTCTCAGTCTTTAGGTATTGGCTTGAGGCTACACATCACTGGAATCTTCCAGGTAGCTGGTTTCACTGAGTTTCTATGTTGCATTACAAACCAGAGGTTTTGATGAAATCTTTCTGCCTCCCATGAGCCAGGACATTGGTCTCTGAGATATATGGAGTTGGGAAGAAAGGCCACAGAGTATTTTACAATTTTCTTGCATGTGTCTTTTAGTTTTTATACAAAAAAATGTATTGTGGTCTCTGACCTTGTTCCCTTCTCACTTCTGAATCTAGTTTGATGAGTGTCTAGCCGTTCAGAAGGATGTATTTGTGAGGAGAAGATAACTGAAAGATCTTAGTCAGTTCTTTGTTCTTTCTTATTTTGTTTCAGAGTTTCTATTTTACTTTTAGACGATTTAATCATTTAAGATTGCAAATTCAACTATGATAAATTTACTTAATTCATACCTACTTTCCCACTGAAAACAAATTAAATACTATGAACATTTTTATTCTCATTTGATTGTGTTATGCTTTTGTGTATCACTTGGGATGGAGGATGGATAAAGCATATACTTCAGCGTCATGAAAGGAATAGCTGACCCTAATTCAGCAACTGTGTTAAGGAAATTGATTAAATATTTCAAATAAATGAAAAGAATTGCAGTATAGACAGAACAAAGCAAAACTTATTACTAGAACATAGCTGAAAAAAGAATAATGGGTCGTTTTTGCTATTCGGGGTCTTTTATTGTTCCATATGAAGTTTTGGATTACTTCTTCTATTTCATTAAAGAATGAGGTTGGAATATTGATAGGTAGCACATTGAATCTGTAGATAGCCTTTGGAAGCATTTTCATTTTCACAATGTTGATCCTTCCAATCCAGGAGCATGGGAGGTTTTTTTCCACTTCCTAAATTCTGTTTTGATTTCTTTTTTCAGGTTTTTAAAGTTTTCATCATAGAGGTCCTTTTCTTCTTTAGTTAACTTGGAAACACTATTCATGAAATTCCAAACGAAATAACAATAATATTTTTATGTAAATATCAAAGAAAGTTTTAATATAACAATCACGATTAATAAAGAAAGACATTTCATGATTCATCCTAAAAAGAATATATCCCGTCTTAATTTGTATACATAGAATAAAACATTAAATTTTTTTAAATGGATGTAAAAAACAAATCCACCTTCAAAATAAGGGATTATAGCTCAGTTACTAAGAGATAAAAGAAAAATAATCACCAAAGCCTACAAATTTCATGTGCAAATAAAAATGTTTTTTTAGTTAAGCTTTCAATGAGCATTCATAAAGCAACCTCTGTGTATTAGGCAATTGTTAAGCTAGATGTTTAGTACTATTATGAACAAGTACATAGACAGCTTACACTGAGTATACTTATACACTGATTATATACTTATACACTGATTACACTGATTGTACTTATATTTCAATTTACAAAGATGAGAAAACAAGTGAATTAATGAATTACAATGGGATGATGAGAATTATGAAGAAATGAAAATGAAATGATTGACTAGACAGTGAACATACATGTAAGAGTGGTCTACTGAGAAGGAAAAAAAATAAGAAAGAACTCTGAAGAAATAATGTATGAACAGAGGATGAAAGAGCTAGATACTTCTAAAGAAAATACATGAAGTACAAATCAATAAATATTTGAAGTTTCAATGAGCAAATAACATAAACAAGAAAGTATATACCAGATGTTGTCCTAAAGTAGCCATCTTACCATCTTAGTAGAAATATCCAACTGTGTCAGTTTCCCAGAGACTTAGGATAAATGATTACTGGGATGTTGATGTTGTTTTGTTTGTTAGAAAGAAAAAAGTTCATGGATATTCTGCAGAATTATGAAGTATAATCGTCTCTGTGATATTCTTAATATAAACACTTCAAAAATTTTATGTCTTTGTAGCAAGAAAGGCATACATTTTGGATGTATAATTGAGAATAGCTTTTCTTTACTGAGCTCATTTGGTGGTCCCATGGAAAGTGAATGAATACCATCCTTTTATGTCAGCATATGTTCATTGATTTTAGTTATCTTTTTGATCCACAGCGGAATAAACTTATAAACTGTGTTATATAGAGATTGAGGGAGAAGAAATTAAAGAAAATTTGGCCCTATGAATTTCCTTCTGTTTTAGTCATGTTTCTGTTCCTGTGACAAGAGTCCTAGGATAATCAACTTAAAGAAGGGATGGTTTATGTTGGCTCATGATTTCAGAGACGTCTGTCCATCAATGCTTATCTCCATGGCATTTGGGCTTGTAGTCAGACAGTATTTCACAATGGAGTGGATGTCAGCAGAAGTGGATGTCAACCTAATGGTAGCCAGGAGACAAAATGATAAAGATGAAAGTAGACAAAACCTCTCACCCAATACCACTTCCAGAGCACACACCAAAGGATCCATCTGTCTCTTTATAGGCCCAACCTCCTCAGGAGCAACTACCTTCGTCCCATTAGCATTATAGCTCATGACCAGTCCTTTAGCATATCATCCATTAATTGCTAAAACTATAGCATTGTCCTTTCTCTGAAAGTAAAAAGGAATTATTTACTTTAGAGAAAGGCCACTAATTCTTACAGAGATCAGTATTTGTTTATTTGTCTGTATTAGGGAGCAGAATACAGAAAATACTCAGGAAGAAGTAAAAAACATCAATAGTAATTTTAACTATGGTTGACTTCAGTTGGCAGATTATTGTATAAATTTTGTGTTTCTATATTCATTTTCATTTCCTTTATTGCTATTTGTACATTTCTGTAAGAAATACATAGTGCATTCCAAATACATAATATAGAAAGGTTTTTATTAGTTAATGAAGAACTTATCTTGGGAATAAAAGTTAAGCTACTAAGAGAAAACAAAGTAAAAATGTAAACAAAGCAAATATAAAACTTTACTGTTTCCTCACAGACTCAATTTCTATTACTGATACTTTCCTGGAGACCTCAAGGGGAACTCAGGATCTGATGTAAAGGGAAAAATAGTGTGTTCCCTTCAGGTTGTTCATTCTCTGTTCTGTGTGTCCTCAATAGGCAAACCTTAATTGAGACATCTGATCTTTTAGAAGCTTCACCAGCATCTATGCTCTTCCTATTTTTTTCCTTTGACACAAACAAAAGCTGCCCACCAGTTATTATTAGTTTCTTGATACTGCACTATTGTGCATTCAGGTTACCTTAGTGTTATTGGCCAAAGAGATTCCTTTTCTCTGGTCAAACAATCTCATGTTGTAAACTACCCTTAAATCCTGAGGATTTGCAAAGACATCTCAAAATAGTCACATGTTTCAGTGAGGTATCCACATAGAAAAATTTGTACTCCTGGAACAAGAGGATGAATATGAAAAAAAGAAGGGGGAGATGGAGAAAATAAAGAATATGTGAGAAAGCCCTGTTAAAAAAAGTAAAATAAAACTTGGGATACACCAAAGCAAACTGTGATTTGCAACTAAAACTAGAATACCCCTGTAAATATAGAAAACCACAGTAAGGTTATGTGTGTAGCTTTCATTTTTTTCCATTTTAGACTAACATACTAAAAAAATGGTATGCAGTCAGGAACAGTTACTCACATCTATGATCCCAGCTACATTGGAGGGAGGGATTGAGTATGACAGGATGAACAGGTAAAAAGTTACTTAGATACTTATCTCAATAAATAAGTTCACATCTGTAATCAGAGCTATATTATAATCTAAAGATAGCCTGGGCTGAAAATGTGAGACCATATCTGAAAATTAATCTAAAGCCAAAAGTGCTAAAGTTGTAACTCAAATGTTTAGAGGGTTTGCTTAGCAAGGATGAGGCACTGAATTCAAAACCTATAACAGAAAAAAAAAAGTACGTGCAATAGGTTCCCTATTGTCACTACCACTATAATTTCCAATCAATACTGTATGGGATAATTTCTGAAGAACAAAGGGTTCATTTAGATTTTTATAAATTATGATTTATTTTGTCTAGGTATTACATTCTCATTATAGAAATTTTCAATGTATTTTTATTTTGAATGTACAGTATATATTTTCAAGTAAATGTTTACCTTCTAAGCAAAATAATCATATCATACTGGAAACCATATATTATTAAATTCTTAGGTTTGACTTTACAAAATTGGAACTTCCTTGCTATTATTATATAGGAAACTGCTAGTCCAGTTATACTTGTCTTATTAGCTTTCTATGGATGAATAAGTTTTTGTCAATAGAATCATGAAAATCCGTATTACAATTGTTTTAAAAGGCACTCTGGTTCACAAAAACAAACACTCTATGCCTTTAAAAAATCAGGCATTGAAAAGTTCAGAAAAAGATAACCTTTGTAGATGGGCATAATTATAAGTAAATAGATTGTCCAGTTTCATCATGAACATTATTTCACCTGTGCTCAAGGAATAGGCTGTTCTATTCTAAGTATATTTCAGAATTAGAGCAAACCTCTAAGGAGTAGATGGACACATTTCCCTGCAGCTGGAATTGCAATTATAGTGCATTTTATTGTGATAATTACACTTAATATGAAATCTGCTTTGTTGAGAAGCTTTTAATTGTGTAGTACTTAATTATTGACTTTTTGTATAATATTGTAAAACTGAACTTTAGACTTTATTCATCTTACTTGACTGAAAATTTCTACCCATTGATTAACAGCTCATCCTTATTCCCTCCCATTAGCTATTGGCAACTCAATCTGATAGCTTCAGCTTCAGAGACTTTATATAAGGAGAGAATCATGCAATATTTGTCACACTGTGGCTGGTGTGTGTGTGTGTGTGTGTGTGTGTGTGTGTGTCTGTGTGTGTGTCTGTGTGTGTGTCTGTGTGTCTGTGTGTCTGTGTCTGTGTGTCTGTGTGTGTCTGTGTTGTATGCAAATATTAGGGCTTGGATTCGAGGCCTATGTTCTTCCTTGTCTATTTCACTTATGGAGGTTGCTACGCCAGTTCAGTCACACTTCCGCTTCTGGCTATTGCTAGTTTACCAAAGATGAGAGTCTCTAGGATTCGTCTACTGGGGCTGGCTTCAAACAATGATTCTCAAATCTCAGCTCTTTCAGTAGCTAGGAATGTAGTCAAGAGCCACTAGTTTACAGTTGGTTTGCTCTTTACTGAACTAATGAGTGGATGGTGAGAAGAGCTATGGCATCTACAGTTTTGGATGAATGGTGTCATTCTTTCTCAGTCATGCTAGGCTTATTAGAGGTGTTGGATAAGCCAGAGTTTTAGACTTGCTAAAATCGATGTCAGTTCTTTGGAAAAGCCCTGAGAAGTTAGTACTGTACATATATTGATCCATTCTTTCCTTCTATAAGCAGAAGCTGAGAACTGATCATGTTCACCTGTTTACTCTGCGCTACTTCAAGACACCTCTTATATTCTGCCCCAAGATGCTAGAATGAGATAATCTTTCCATAGGTCAAAGATTAGAAAAGCTGTAGCCATTCTTCTGAGGAGATCGCTGGAGAAATTCAGAGGCTGGACACATGAATGTACTTTGCATTCCCAGGTGAAGCAGGGAAGAAGGACGGACCTTTGTGATCATAGAGCTCTATACTAGAAGTAGGGTCTCCCTATGCACTTTAGTGAGCTTGACTTTATGTCAAGGAAGGAGCCTTCTAATTATTTTTTTTCCTCACAAAGGGACTTTGTCTATAAATTACTGCTGAATTGATTTATTTTTAGAAGACAGGAGGGTTCAGAATCTTCTAGTGAAGCACATTGTAGATGTGCTTTCATGGGGAAACTATTTCTAATTCAAATAGGTCCAAATGGGATTTATTTCAGAGCATATTTTTAAAGCTCCATTTTGAAACTGTTAATGGAATGGCTTTATAGCAGAAAAAAAAACATTTCAGACCTGTGAATCAACACCATTAGCCTGTAGCTATATTTTGATAAAAAAAAAAAAAAAAAAGGAACAGAGAAGCAGAAGATGAAAGCAGAAATGGAATTCATTCATTTCTAGAGTACTATTTTACACTTAGAAACTAAATTCTAGGGGCTGGGAAGGTGACTCAGTGGTACAGCACTTGCCTTGCATGCGTGAGGCCCTGGGTTTGATTCCTCAGCACCACATAAGCAAAAAGAAAAAAAGCCGGAAGTGGCGTTGTGGCTCAAGTGGTAGAGCGCTAGCCTTGAGCTGAAGAGCTGAGGGACAGCGCCCATGCCCAGAGTTCAGGACCCACCACTGGATCCAGAAAAAGAAAGAAAGAAATAAAGAAAGAGAGAAAGAGAGAAAGAGAGAAAGAGAGAAAGAAAGAAAGAAAGAAAGAAAGAAAGAAAGAAAGAAAGAAAGAAAGAAAGAAAGAAAGAAAGAAAGAAAGAAAGAAAGAAAGAAAATTAAATTCTAGGTGATGCTATCGGAAATTTCTTTTACCAGAATGAAGATGATGTATATTACACGGAAGGTTTACAAGAGCACTCAGTAACACAAGGACAATAGAAAAAAATGAAAAAAGAAAGTTGAAGTAGTCAGAAATATAACTAGCAGTAATCCTATAATTTAGCGAGAAGGCTTGACATCTGAATACCATACTCCATTTATTCTCAGTGTGGAGTCAATGGCTATTTCAAACAGGAAGCAAGAGTTTGAAATTCATTTTTATGAGTCATTTAATATAACCCTTGACATATAGTACACATCACACCCCAGAAAGAATTACTATTTCTATATTCATGATCTGATGATGTTTAGGTACTACATTATACATGGATACCATTGTTAACAACAACAACAACAACAGCAGCAACAGCAACAGCAAATCTCTGAATATTTATTCTATACTATTTCTACTAGAGGAAACTGTATAAGTTCTAATTGTTTCCTCATAGGGAGGAAATTCAAAGCAGTTTTATTTATTTATTTATTGTTATTTATTTATTTATTTTTGTTGGTCATGGGTCTTGAACTCTGGGCTTGGGCGCTGTCCCTGTGCTCTTCAGCTCAAGTCGAAGGCTCTACCTCTTGAGCTACAGAGCCTCTTCCAGTTTTCTAGTGGTTTATTGGAAATAAGAGTCTCATGGACTTTCTTGCCAGGACTGGCTTTGAACCACAATCCTCAGATCTCAGCCTCCTGAATAGTTAGGATTATAGGCGTGAGCCACCGGCAGCCAGCCAGTTTTATTTTTTAAGGCGGCCAGCCAGTTTTATTTTTTAATCATTTCATATTCTATCATTTTTAATCATTTTTCTCTACTTCCTTCATTTTTGTTTTTGCTCTCACTGTAGAAAGATAGCTTCTTATCTTAGCCAAAGAGTAGCGCCAGTATCAAAGCAATCATTTGTAAATTGTCCTGTGCAATTTACTGTTAACAATATCACTTGGATTATCAGAGTTTCTTCATGATGTTGTTTAGAAAAGCATGTTATAAATTATTTAATTTTAAAGTAAGAGATCTGTTACCTAAATTATTGGTAAACATCTTATTGAAAAATTTCTTCCTCCATTACTTTGTGGCTTCCTGTCTCTTCTGTTGGATCTTTTAGAAGTTGACTTTCTTTAGTCACATGGATTGGAGAATCATTTATATCTTAATCCCTTAGGTTTTTTCCAACTACTTAAAATTAAAATACGTATCTCAAAAGTTTGAATGTACTCTAGTGGTATTTAGTCAGCAGTGAATCTGGATGTTAGAACTTGAGTGTTTGTTTTTTCTTCTTTGCATATCTTTGCAGTCTTCCTAATTCATATGAACATCATAATTACAACTTTAACCATTCAGAATTTTGTTAAGTTTCCTGTCAGAAATCATCTTAATGAATTATATGGCTCTTCAAATGAAATGTTTGCTTGAGCTAAAGAAAAGAAAGAGGGGCTGGCAAGGTGGCTCAGTGGTAGAGTGCTTGCCTTGCATGCAAGAGGCCCTGGGTACAATTCCTCAGCATCACATAAGCAGAAAAAGCCAGAAGTGGCACTGTGGCTCAAGTGGTAGAGTGCTAGCCTTGAGCTGAAGAGCTGAGGGACAGCACCCAGGCCCAGAGCTCAGGCCCCATGACTGGCAAAAAAAAATAAATAAATAAAATAAAATAAAGAAAAGAAAGATTTATCACAGTAAACTAGACTACAGAAGTGAGGTCAGTTGATGAGATACATGTGTTACAAATATAATTAAAGGATGTTTTCAATATACAGCAGAGCTGGGATGACCTGGTCATCTGGCTTAGCTACTGGCTCATAAAGAATTTTCATGAAATCTAGGCTTAAGGGAATTTCTTTTCTACAATAATGCACATTGTTCTGCATTCACTTATGCAGAGCCAAAGAAAAGCCAAGAGTTCAAAGTGTTACAAATGTTAACATTTAGTCTGTGTCTTGGAAAAAGGCAGGGGCTGACAATGTGGTTAGAGGAAACCTGGCTCACTTAGCATCTCTACGTAGGAAGATTTCCAATGTACCAGTTAAGTGTGGCAGGTCAGTGAAATCTCCCCATGGGGTAATTTTTGGTGAACTCTGCAGTAATACACTAACATGGTATTACACCATAGAAGCCCTGGGTTTGTGACAAGCTGTGTCCTTTGTCTCTTAACAACTATCCAATTTCACCTCTGCCTCCACCGGTCCAATTCTCTCTGATTAGCTGTTTCAGTGGCAAATGAAATAAAAATCCATGGTATTAACCTGTCATATTAAGAAACCCTTTTCGCTCTGGTGCATACATTTGGCACAGCTGTGCATTTCGCATTTAAATATCCCTCTACCAGTGGGCTGTTCAAAACTATTGCTTTTGTATGGGAAATTAAACAGAGAGCTGCTTAATGCTCCTTGTTAGTTTTTTAGTAAAAATGAAAGTGAGAAGCCAGCAGTACTAGAAGAAAATGTCTGTAAGACCCCATGGCTGTGCTAAACCCAAAGAGGAGGAACCAAAATGCATATTACTTTAAACTACCCCTGCACCAATGGTTTTGCAATACCCACTCCAATGTGGCCCTTCCAAATTGCCTCTCAAATGTTGTTTAGAGGTTATGTTAAATTGGGAGACTCTTCTCCTGGGATCATTAGGCAGCTTTCAATTTTGTTTCCTAATAAAATATTGAAAGTTACAATTTAGGAGCTGCTGCTCTTTAATTTCTGACTTCTGTGGATTAGGGAATCAAGAAAAGAAGGACAAAAATAAAGTGAGGTGAGAAAATGAGAAAAATCAGCAAGAAGTAACTGAAAGATCTAGGCATGGATAAGAAAGTGAGAGACAAGCAAACAGAGAGTGAGAGAGAGACAGACAGAAAAAGAGAGACACAGACAGAGACACAGACTGAGACCCAGAGACACAGAGAAACAGAAAAACAAAGACAGAGACAAAGATTTAAAAAATAATGGCCGATAAACACCACCTTGAACGTAACTTCAATCACAATATGGCATGATATTAAATAAAAACCCCTGTCTCATCTCACTGTATCCATTTTAAAGGACAAAGCTTCAGAGAACATATTCAAATAGTGATTTCAAATAGATATAACTTCAGCATCCTTTTATCATGTAGAATATATCTAGTGGTGTACTACAGACTTGTATTTCCAAATTTGGGATTTGTGGTTGGCACCAGATTCTCAAAGCAATAGAAACCATCTTTTTTTTCTCTTTCTCACCTCTGTCATTTTTATATTAACAAGCACACAATTGCAAATATTGAAATGACAGTTTTTAAAAGTCATATGAGCTAGTATTAAAGAATTGATTATGTAACATCAATCGACCATATTCCACAAAAGGCCACAAGATTATGTAGGCTTTGTAGGCCATAGGGTTTCCATTGCAACTGCTCAAGTCCACACAGTAAGTTGAAAGCAGTCAAAATCAATATTTAAAAAATCCTACAACATAAAAAAGAGTGTGGCCAGGCAATGAAAAATATTATTTACATAAATGGACTGAAACTCATGTCTTTTTTCATGAATTTAACACCATGATCAGAACTTTCCTATTTAGTAATCTTTTTTGAGAAACCCATGAAAAGCACTAAGTTTCTAGAAGAAAATATTCAAAAAGTTATATCTCTGTTCATACATATATTGTTGTTTCAAGTGATAGACAACTTGCCGAGCACAAGTTTAATCCTGATTTAATCCACTGTACAAAGAAAAAAAAAAGAAAAAGGAAAGGCTAGAAAGAAAAGGAACTGAAGCACCCTTAAAATCTCTGACACTAGAAAAACATTCAACAGCCATTCAGACCACACACATACAAACATACACACAAAACTGCATATAACACTAATGAACACAACTTCATGTCCATGCATTCTCTCCCATTGAAAAAAATAGCGTACTGATTTGACAATGCACTCATCATTTTATTTCCAACCAATTTCTGGTATTTCCTGAACTTCAAATTTTAGTGATGTTTCCAAGCTCTCACTTTTGAGTTCTTTAACCTGAGCTTTCCCTTCATTTTTCCAATAATGCCTATGTGTACAAACTTCAAATGAGGTTGTGTAGATTTTAATTCCATGCAATAGCATACATGAGATGAGTTACTGGAGTGCATATGATTCTAGTACTTCACTATTAGACATTAAATTAGAGATAATGTCCACATCACTGAGCCCATCTGTGTGTGCAAATTTCTTCTTGGCAAGAAGAATTTTGTTTTGTTTGTCATTGAGTTATTTATGTAAAAAACTAGAGATATGGATAGACTTTTGGAGTTGCTGTTATGTATTTCTTTTTTATTGTAAAGGTGCTGCACAGATGGGTTACAGTTATGTAAGTAGTGTAGTCAGTACATTTCTGGTTGAAGATTAATAAGGTTAACATTTTCCTGATGTTCTTTCTTTCTTTTTTTTTTTTTTTGTCGGTCGTGGGGCTTGAACTCTGGGCCTGGGCGCTGTCCCTCAGCTCTTCAGCTCAAGGCGAGCGCTCTACCACTTGAGCTACAGCGCCACTTCCCCTGATGTTCTTTCTTTAAAGAACAACATAAGTATTCACATACTGTGATGTCGAGGGTGTTATTCATTAGAGAAGTTCTTTTGGTAAAATGTTTTATAATAGAATCAAATGTTATATAAACCTATTTGAAAATCTGACTTTGCTAGACATTTGGAATAACCTAACATTCCTAACCAGAACTTGAACTTTTAGGCTAAAAATATTTCATCAAAAAAAAATGAAGGCTTGCTGGGTGCCAGTGGCTCACACCTGTGATCCTAGCTACTCAGCAGGCTGAGATCTGAGGATCAAGTTTAAAGCCATCCTGGTCAGGAAAGTCCGTGAGACTCTTAACTCCAATTAACCTCCAGAAAACTGATAGTGATAGCACTCAAGTGCTAGCCTTGAGCTGAAGAGCTCAGGGACAGTGTGCAGGCCCCAAGTTTAAGACCCATGACTGACCCCCCCAAAAAATGGAGACTTCCTATCTCTTTGGATATGTGGTCACTACTTCTACATCCTTGCTTGAATAACGTTTATTTCACACTTAAAGGTATAAAAATGTGCTAAATTTGTAGCAGTGTTTTTGTAGCCTCTTCTGAAGGAAAGTAATGTGTGATTCTCTAGAATAGATATTTGATAGAAATGAATGAGAAACATAGGTCCCATGGTTTCCCTTATTTGCAATATCTAGTATATGTCTGAGTCAAACAGAAAAGGTCAGATAAGGTGATGTTAGGGAAATGAACCATAAGATATGTATTCAAATATTTTTTTTCTTTCATGTGATTGTTTCTAACACATTTATAACATTATTTCTTTGTTGCTTTGTATGTCCCTCCCCCACAGTATAACCCCTGCTTTCACTGTATTTGATGTCGGTATAATTTGTGGAGGGGAAGGGGAAAAACAAATCGTTTAACTAGACCCATTGCAACAATGAGATGTACAAGTTATTATGTCGAAAATGAACTTTACAACTTTGGTGGGGGGGAAGGGGGAGAGGAAGGGATTGGGTGGGGAGCGGGGGGAGGATGGGAAGTGATGGGAAAGGGAAAAAAAGGAGGAGGCTACAATGCTTGATAAGAAATGTACTCATTATCTTGCTCATGTAATTGTAACCCCTCTGTACAGTATTTTCACAATAAAATATATATATACACATATATTTGTAAAATAAAAATAAAAAATTTTAAAAAATTTAAAAAAAGAAATGAATGAGAAAGAGACACTGTGGAATTAGTTTTAAAAAAGTATTTGTATGGGGAAATACCTGCATTCCTGATCAACTTTGTTCCTCATAAGCCTCTCTCAATTGGTTAAAGGTTTGGTTTATAGGAGATAGAAGAAAATAAAGATAACAAAGAACAAATTTTCAATAGTATGTGTGTGTGTGTGTGTGTGTGTGTGTGTGTGTGTGTGTGTGTGTGTGTGTGTCGGTCGGTCTGTTGGTCTGTCTGTCTGTCTGTCTGTGCCTGTCCTGGAACTTGAAATTAAGGCCTAGCTACTGACCTGTGCTTTTCTGCTTCAGGCTAGCATTCTACCACTTGAGTTGTAGTTCCACTTCCAGCTTTTTGTTTGTTAATTGGAATAAAAAGTCTCATGGACTTACTTGCTGGGCTGGCTTGAACTGCAATGCTCAGATATCAGCTTGCCGAATTGCTAGGATTACAGGTGTGATCCACCGGAACTCTATAAAGATTTTTCAAGAATTTTTGCAGTGTTGAGTTTGGTATTTTGAAACTAATATACAGCTGGGTACTGGCGGCTCACACCTATAATCCTAGTTATTCAGCAGGTTAAGATGTGAGGACTGCTGTTCCAAGACAGCCAGGGCAGGGAAGTCTGAGAGACACGTATTTCCACTAAACTACCAAAAAAATCCAAAAGTGGAGCTCTGACCTAAATGGTAGAGGGCTAGCCTTGAGCAACAGAAGCCCTTAATGTAAAACTGCATAAGAAATCTCTCACTGAGCAATTATTCTCCATGTTCAGGTTAACAGGGCACAAAAAGATAAAAGACTAGAAGGTTTTCCATTGAAATGATGGAGGTATAGGGAGGGGAATAGCACCCTAAAAGACTCAAAGAGCCCAAGGCCAATCTCTCATTTCTGTGTTCCTGAGAGATATGACATGTCAGATGAGATAATTTGGAAAAGAGTAATTTAAAAAAATGATATTGGTAGGAATAACTGAAAAAAGTATTAATGTATAAGGAGATTTTTGAAGGGTTCATGTGGATTTTTTTTCTCTTATGATGAACGGAAATTAAAATCAATCTTTTTTGGGAGACAGATCATAGAGAAACATGATGCATTCATCCAGGAATCATTTAAGAGAATTGGAAATTTGGGGGAAAATACAATGGCTTTTGACATTCTCTTTGATATTCTTTTAACAAGATTTCTTTTCCTTTTTAATATAACTTTTGGTAAAATGATAAAATACATGATATGTCTCTGTTGCTTAGCCTTTTTTTTTTTTTTTTTTTTTTTTTGTCGGTCGTGGGACTTGAATTCTGGGCCTGAGTGCTGTCCCTCAGCTCTTCAGCTCAAGGCTAGCGCTCTACCACTTGAGCTGCAACACCGCTTCCAGTTTTCTAGTGGTTTGTTGGAGATAAGAGTTTCACGGACTTTCCTGACTGGGCTGGCATTGAACCACGATCCTAAGATCTCAGCCTCCAGAGTAGCTAGGATTATAGGTGTGAGCCACCGGTGCCCAGCTTGTTTAGTCTTTTTATATTTCAGGACATTCTCATGTTTCTACAGAGTTAGTCTAATATACCATATTTAAGGCACAACATTTTATCCTGTACTCTTTTTCTATATTTGTATTTTTAGGTTCCTCCCAATTCTGTCCACAGTCTAGTGAATATTGTTGAACTTCTGTTTTAATAATTTAGAAATACTTTAGGCTTTTCCAAGTGACAATACAGCATTCAAATCGAATAACTTAAAATCAGGTAAAATACTAATATATTTTTGCAAATGAAATCACCTGATGACAAGTCAATGTTTTCCTAGTTGCAATAAATACAATGTATACAGTTGAAGTCATCAGTCCATTAAGACATGGTAACTCAAAGCATCAATAGCTTAGTGATATCCTAAAATTTGGAGAAAAAAGGAACAAAACCTGTAAACAAATATCAAGAAAGATAATGAGTCTGGAAATGCATGTATAGATCACAAGAGTGTTTTATTTTTACCTACACACTTTTGAAATGATGAAAAAATGCAAAGATGCCTTTGTCCTTAATCTTTGATTATTTCATTTTGATTATTATTTTTGAATCATTCCATGTACAAACTATTTTTCCATTCAAACAATCTATTTGTGTTTTTTAATTACTTGATTTCATTTGAGCTAGATATTTCCCTCACAAGCCAGGAGACCATCGAGTTGGAGCCTCGTGGCTAGCCTTCTGGCAAGCAATGAAACTTCATGTGATGATTAATTATTCATTGCTCACCTACCATGCCCCAGGAAAGCCTGAGTGGCAAGCTAGACAATTATAGCTTTGTAACCAACCAAATGATGCAAAACCAATGTGACAAATTTTCCATTCTGTTTATAAGAATTCTTAAAAGAGGAGGAGACCTCTATTTAAAAAGGATTAAGGGTTATTATGATAACTATAAATCAGGGATAATTTATAACAGATTTTCTATTAGTGGGTTTACATTCTTAATTTCATGCTATACATACCTAAAATATTAAGTGCAACATTTATTATATTTGTGTATATAACCTTTAATCTATCACTACATAAATATTGAGTCCATTGATAAAACATATTCACTGGCTAAAATGTTTTCTGCCTTTGGATCCAACAACAAAAGAGAAAAGTGGCATAGTGTTTTTGTGTGGCTGAGGTAGGATAGATGAAAGGAAATGGAACCTTTGAATCAAAGGCTGCACTAATGAACACTTTGACTATAAGCACACATGCTTTTTCCTTTGGTTGCACAATGTAGCAAAGAACAGAAGTAAACACAAAGTCACCTCACCTCTGAACTTGCTCAGATGATTAATTTGTTTTGAGAACTAGGCATCTCTATCTTGAAGAAAAGCACTTGCCTTGGGAGAAACATTTAGCAAAGGACTTCTTTGATTGCAAAAATACCCACATAAGGATAAACAGATATTTATGTTAAAATGTTTCAGTTTTAGAAAATTGGCCAAGACAATTTCTCTGATTCAGATTGCACCACAACAAGAAAGATCACATGCAACATGTGTTCAATATAAATGAAAATTTATTTAAGGAATGTTTAAGCTAAATCCCTGATGTGTATGTATATACATAGAAAGAGATACACAGATATGCATATATTTACATATATATATGTATAATATTAAAGTTTGTCTGTCGTTAAAAGACTCATTATTTGTATGCCCACACTCTGTCATTAATCTAGCTTATGTTTCATATTTTGATTTGTTCAATGAATAAACTTATGCTGGTCTTGTATCTTACCTCTTATTTTGGCCTGAAATTCTATTTTGAGATAGATGTTGACTCTATATGGTTAAAGCAAAGATATCCTTCTTCTTGAGAAACTCTGGGGCCTCTCATCAACCCTCAACAACATATCTTTGATCAAAATCAAGCATTTACAAACAAAAGTACATTCAAGGAACAACAGGTGATGAAATGGGATTGTGTAAACTTTAAACTGGAGAAAAATGGTATTCAGAGACCCCTGATGTAAGAGAAAGAAGTGTAAGGGTCACAATATAGGGCTGCTTCGTTCCAGTGTAGCCCCGATTCATGAGTTGCCATAGGCTTTGTTGATCTCTGAAGCAGGAAATCTCTCTTCTCCCAGAGGGATGCAACAATACATGTTAGTATTCTTCCTCTTAATACATAATTTCAAATGTATCAGATACACTAATAAATCCCATTGCTTGTAGAGGACTTTCTATCATTACTATGTTGCTTAATAATTTACAATTTGAAATTGGTTATGAGAGATGTTGCTTTCCAAATGAAGTGTTTAGAAGCATGAAATGTTAAAGATCTTCTCATAAAAATTTCTAGCTGAGGTAATTACTTTTTGAGCCCCATTTTTTATCTTAAATACTTAAAGCTTCCAGGTTCACTGATTTTTTTGAACACTTGCACATTTCCTTCATTTCCTCAACTATCAACACTTGTAAAATGTAAATGACAGCACTATACAGAATATCAGGAACCTTAGGTTCAGGAATCTTAGGTTTGAAGGTTCTGGAAATCCTTCAAAACAAAGCTTATGCATACATAAAAACACAGATCAAAATGAAGTCTGCAGACAAAACCAAATAAAGATCAGAAAAATGCCTCTGAGTAATAAAAGTTAGAAAATCCAAGAGATGAAATGGATATGACCTAGGTCTTTGTAACTTAAGTGAAACAGGCAATATTACTTATAGAAACTTATGCATTTCATCTGCAGAGCTGGAAAGAAACTCTGTCTGAAACTATCTTTCATCCTTCATCATCTTGACTTTTGAAAAATGTTAATCTTGTAGGCTGGCGTATTAAACTCTTATGTTTTATATACTTTCTCCTTCCTAACCAGTTATTGAGACATCATTGTATTATTGATATTTCAAAAATATCTAGTTTTTGATGCATTTTTATAGATTTTGCAAATTAAAATCAAAATCCTGGAGTTTTAATTGGTAAGTGGCATTAGAAAGGAAAAAAATGATGGTAATGGGTGTTAATACGATAAACGTATATGGTATTTATTATATGTTTGAAAATGCCATTATTAATCATATTATTTTGTATAATTATTCCACATTAAAAAAAGAGAAACTTTAAAAACAAACATAAAATGGCTAAAAATATTTTTTTCTGGGCTGATGATATAGTTCAATGACACAGCATTTATGTAGTGTGCATGAGGCCCAAAACACAGTCAAATACCTGTGCTGATTTGACTTTCAAATCTATCACAAATCATTTTCTGAAGTATTGCTACTTCCAACACACTATTTGAGCATATGAATGCTAAAAATCAATCATGATAACTCTGAAATTAGGCATCTTATAGTTTTATTGGCTCACTCTTGTAACCCAAAATTTTTAAAGAAGACTAACAAATACATGTATATGCTAGATAAACCTATTTCTGCTAAGCTGATGATATAGATTTGAAATAAATGACTTCTCTAGTATGCACAAGACCTACACACAATGCTCAGCACCCACTGACACACAAAGAAATGTTATTTGCATAAAATTGATAAAAGATTTCTATTTCTCTCAGTTCTTAGACTTTCTAAAGAATCATGTATTTACACTTCTGATGTCGATGTCTTTGGTAACTTTTTGGTGTGAAGACCACTATCTCCTAAGGCTGAAAAGTACAAATCGCAAATTCATTTGACCTCTTTTCTAACCACTGTCATCAGTGTATTTCCACTTCATTTATTTTCATTCCCTGAAGTCATAGCACAAATAGAAAAAATAATCCCTCCAATGGAGTAATTATGTGAGAGTGACAGTGGGTACAAAGGAAGAACTCAAGTGGCATGCATTGGAGCGTTAAGAATATTGTAATCAATGAGACTTCTTATTTAATGATGTGACTCATTTATTTTTCAAACTTTTATGATCACCTGTAGTTCCCTAATAGAAAATTCACATTGCAAACTTTGAAGGAGACTTTTACAGAATCATGTTATCTTTACCTCTTAGAATTATACTCCCAGCTACATGGGTGATGAAGGCAGAAGGACCATGTCTTTGAACCAATCCAGAAAAAGTTAATGAGCAGTTATTGCCCAAACAAAATACAGATAGAGTGTAGACACAGCCTAAGGTGGAGAAGCACTTACAGAGAATGTGTAAGGCACTCAATTCGATCCCCCATATAAGACACTCACTATCACTTTCTCTCTCTATAAAGAATAACTGCATATTTATATCTATTAAAGGTCAGCATTAGTGGCTCATTCCTATAACCCTAGCTACCAGGAAGCTGAGATATGGAGGACTGATTTTGAAAATTTGTCCAGACCAAAAAGGTGTATATGTATTCCACAAGAGCCTTAACTTAATTAGCCAGCAATAAGTAGGAATTGGAGATGTCAATGAGAACTTGAGTTAAACAGGTGTGAGGGTCTGAGTTCAAGCCACAGTACCATTGCACACATGCATACACATACAAAGACATATGCACACACATACACACAATCACACATAATGTTATAAAACTGGATATGGTTGCACACATGGGTAATCCAGCTGTAGGATATGAAGTCTGATCCTGTCTAGTATAATAGCCAGACTCTGTCTCAAAAAAAAATCCAAGAGGGCTGGGTATGTGGCTTAGTGGTAGAGTCTTTGCCTCACATTCATGAGGCCCTGGGTTCGATTCCTCAGCACCACATAAGCAGAAAAAGCTGGAAGTGGCACTGTGGCTCAAGTAGTAGAGTGCTAGCCTTGAGCCGAAGAGCTAAGGGACTGTGCCCAGGCCCAGAACTCAGGCCCCATGACTGACAAAAAAGAAATACCCAAGAAATAAACAAATAAGTTTTGTGAGGATAATATGCATTTCATTATATATTAAATATACCTACTCTCTTAGCATTTTAGAAATATTTGTCTAAAAACCTTCCCCCCAAAATCCTTTTCTTTAATCCTATTTTTCTTACGGCTGCTCTCCATTATTTTCAGAGAATTTTTAAGCTTAACTATTCTCATTTGTAAAATGAGGGTAGGAGCCTTTATTTCTCCTAGTTGTCATGAAGATTAAATGAGACAAATGTCAAAGTTCTTAGCTTAGTACTGAACCCCAGCAGCTTAACAGATTTTTTGACAGTGTTTGACTAAATGCTTTTTGATCTTGTACCATTTTGCAATTTAACATTCATAAATCTCATTTTTCTACACACAGAATATATCTGAAACAATATGTGTAGCAAATCTTTTCTTTAGATATCAACTAGGTGTCCGACTATTACATGTGCTTCTGGGACTATCTTGCAATAGCATCATATACCATAATTAAAAAGCTTCTACTCATATAACTATGTCCACAACAAATATCAGTCCAATGTCATGTTTCCCACAGTTCTGGCAAATCAACAGTAAATCAAGGGCTCTTTGACTCTCCTTTCTTTTCTTCAGTAATCTGCTAGAATCATTCATTGAACTCAAGACAAACATCATTTATATTTGCTAGTTTATCACCGAGCACACAATTCAAGAGCAACTAGATCAAACAGATTCCTGGATGAACGCTTAATGGTTTAGAATTGGCATGGCATGCTCTTAGAACCTAGATGTGTTAAAAACAAACAAACAAAAACAAAACAAAACAACAACAACAAAACCCAGAACACTCCTCAAATCCTGCTCCAGGATTTTTACCAGGTCCCATCTCCAATCATCCAGTCCTCCAGAGAGATCTCTGAGTGGGAATAAAAATTTCAAATTTCTGCTTCCTTTATAATCAATCCCAAGGCTATAAGTGGTCCAAACCAAGGTCCTTACTACACTTACATCACCAGGCCCTGGTGGCTCATGCCTGTGATCATAGCTCCTCAGCAGACTAAGAGTCAGAGGACAATGGCTAAAAGCCAGTTGAGGCAAAGGTCTAGAGAATTCTCTACAAAATGCCTATCCAAAATACTCATCCAAAAGCTGGACTGGGGGTATGGCTTAAGTGGTGGAATGCCAGGTGAACCAAAAATCAAGTGAACTTTGGAACCCTAAGTTCAACCCTAATATAGAAAAAAACAAAAGAACAAGAAGGAAACATTAGTAACAGAAGGAATGGTTACAAGCAGCAAGCAAAACATTTTTACTTGGGAATCCAGGTGTTTTATTACTTCTGTAGGGGTAGACACCAAATGTGGCTAAATGTAGTTGCCTCTCAATCTCCTGGATTCACATCTGCTGATCCAAGCAGCCATAAGAAAAAAAATGGTTTAACTTTCATCTGAAATGGATATAGAAACATATTTATCTTGTCAATATTCTCTCCATTTAAACAACAGAGTTTAACAGCTATTAACATACACTTTACAGTGTCGTAGATGTTATAAGTAATTTCTATCTGATTAAGTTATACAGGAGAAAATAGAGCATTGTATACTAAGCCATTTTGTAAAAGAGTTTTGAATGTCCATAATTTGATATCCTGCAGAGTCCTAGAACTAGTTTCTTACATACCCTGAGAAAACCATTATATCTATTATATGAAATGAACCCTTTCTATAGTGTTAAATATTCTACACACCCGCAAGTTGCTTTGGTACAGAAGGTTAAAGTCTGACATTTTCTTGTCATAAATGAAGGGATGATTGTCAAAATATCAATACTAGTTAATATTTGTCCTACATATAAAATTTCTTTACACATTTTTCCTAAGATTTATTTTAAGTTGATTATCTTTTATAAATATTAAATTACCAAATTAAGATACATTTACATTTCCATAGCTGATATAATTCTTAAATGAAAAGAAAGGTGAATTTACCTAATTTTTCCCTTTTATTATCCACAATTAAACACCTTGAAGAGCCTTTCTGAAAATAATTGAAGGAATGGCTCATGTCTGCACTGAAAAGTGTAATCTAAGGAAAGCAATTTGTTTAGAGTGACAGCTTGATTTATTATAGAACATAAATCAATAACACAAAACTTTGTGCAAATGTGTCCCCAAACTCCTTAAAGAATTGACAGCCTGAAGAATGTGTTTGTTTGTAGTAAGTGATAGCAAACCGGTTGCAGCACAAAGCATTTTCAGTAACAGGGATTCTTGTAACTAGTACAACATGGAAAATGAATAACTTAAAATTACATGCAACTTTGAGTTTTTTGTTACACAATTTATAAAACAACTGAGTTGTGGTGAAAGATAATAAAGAAAGTGAAAAGGAAAAGAAAGCATTAAAGAAAACAGCATTATCATGGTGACCACATTCATCTCTTAAAGAATTAAAAGCAGCATTTATATTTTCTCATTTCCTTATATTCAACACAAGCTATATGGTAAGATTTCATGCAATTACACCACAACAATTGAAAAAATATTGAAACTGAAAATCAAAGAACATTTTTATGAATAGATAATTTTTTGTGTTGGTTTAAGGGCTTGAACTCAGGTCCTGGGCACTGCCTCTGAACTATTTTGCTCAAGGCTGTTCAACCACTTGAGCTACACTTTCAGGTTTGACTTTTTGGTTGTTAAAGATAAAAGTCTCACAGTCTTTCCTACTTGGACTGGCTTGGAACCTTGACCTTCAGATCTTGGGCTCCTAAGTAGCTCAGATTACAGGTGTGAATCACTGGTGCCTGGCTAGCAACAGACAATTTATTTTGCTAGTGCAATGGCTTGAAATCAGGATTCACACCTCACTCTACTTTTATGTGTGGGTTTGGGGAATAGGAGAGGGGGCAGTTCTGGATCTTGATCTGTGGGGGCACTGTCCCTGAATTTTTTGCTTAAGGCTAGTGCTTTACCACTTGAGCTACTGTTGCACTTCTGGATTTCTGGTGTCTTCAAACTTCACTATTCAGATCTCAAACATCTGAGAGCCACTGGCACCTGGCTCCTCAATCTACATTTTATCTCATTTCTGATCTTTTACCACTTGAGCTACAACTTCAGTATATATTTTTATTTAGAGAAGGAGGCTTGTATTCTTTTTCAAATCTCAATATTCTAATCTTAGTCTCCTAAATATCTAGGATTACATGCATGAGATATTCTTGCAGAGATTACTATAGGATACTTAGTATTAGTGAGATACATACCTCATAGAATAATAGAGAAATTGGAGAAATGAGGACAAACTCCAATGAAATAGAAGAGAATATTACAAAATTCAACCTCAGGTATTTGCGTTTGGCTCAATTGTACTCAGTTTCAGAGTCTATGATCAGAAAGTATTTTAAACATTCACAAGTATGTTTAATGGGCAATTTACCAAATCTACCTAAATGAAAGAAATGTGTAGCTGCTTCATGATTCACAAGTTAAAGATATTGTCCAATTCATAATAATATGTAGTCTTTTGGACACAGAGGGCAATACATCATTATGATTACCACTGACATTTACAAGGATTTCAGGTGATAACTGGTTTTGATTAGTTAACACATAAGAAGGACTTAGGAAAGTATTTTTATGTAAGACTTGGAGCTAAGAAATAACTAGGCGCCGGGCGCTGGTGGCTCACGCCTGTAATCCTAGCTACTCAGGAGGCTGAGATCTGAGGATCGCGGTTCAAAGCCAGCCCGGGCAGGAGAGACCGTGAGACTCCTATCTCCAATAAACCACCAGAAAACCGGAAGTGGCGCTGTAGCTCAAGTGGTAGAGCGCTCGCCTTGAGCTGAAGAGCTGAGGGACAGCGCCCAGGCCCGGAGTTCAAGCCCCATGACCGACAAAAAAAAAAAAAAAAAAAAAAAAAAAAAAAAAAGAAATAACTAGGCAAAATATGAGGATGAGAAAGCAGGGGGTGAGTGACTGAAGGGCAGTCTTGCATAATTTGTATACTTTACAGTAGCAAGTGTTCCTACATAAGGAAGGACATAGGCCTTGGATTTCAATACTTCTCTATTTAAAACTTGACCCTTGCCTTTCGTAGCTGTGGGACTTGTGGTCACAAGTCCTAGAAATCCAAGAAACTTCAATTTCATAAAAGAGATAATAAGTTATATCTTTATTACAGATGGAAACATGTAAGTAGAGATTGCAGAACTAAATGCACATTACAAATGGTATGTGTTTTATTGGTGAGTCATATCCATCTCAAGTACCCTGAAAAAGCAGAACTAAGCAAAGATGAATTAATCCAATCAAATTATTTACCACTATAAAATAAATTCAAAATCACTTGCTATAATTTTAATATGCAGGTATAATCTCTCTTAAAAGTTTTCCTTCTGTACTTTTCTTTATGTAAAAATATTTATATACACACATTCACATACATGTATGTGTTATTCAATACTTCATTGTTCAAAATTTTGTGCTTTTTTATCTGAAATAGTAGATTTGTGCGTAGTAGACCAGTGCTCTACAACAAGCTACATCGCAAGCCCAAAATGTTATTTTTTACTCATTAATTATTGATAGTCTTTTCAACATTGAATCATTATGACAATATGAAAGTAAAACATTTTTAGTCCTTGCTGATACAAATAAATTGCTGTATGGAAACAGAGAGTGCAGGTGATTTCCTGAGAACATATGCTCTCAGTAAGATTGACTCCACAATACCTTTTTTTCCCAAAAAGGATATTTAAGAGAAAGAGTAACTATACAATGTGAAAAACAAACTGACTAATGGTTCCTCATTCAGGAGATCAAGCCTAACACTGATTATTCTACTCAGTCTGTAATAACAAAGTATTATAGACTGGAGAACATAATAGAGATACATAATTCTCAGAATTCTGAAACTAGAAAAATCCAACTTTGGGGCTGGGAAGGTGGCTCAGTGGTAGAGTGCTTGTCTTGCATGCCTGAGGTCCTGAGTTCGATTCCCCAGCACCACATAAGCAAAAAGAAAAAAACCGGAAGTGGCACTGTGGCTCAAGTGGTAGAGCGCTAGCCTTGAGCTGAAGAGCTGAGGGACAGTGCCCAGGCCCAGAGTTTAGGCCCCACGACCTGACAAGAAAAATCCAACTTTACTAGCTAATTTGGCTAGTTAATGGACAGCTTTTTACAGGATGGAGAGAGATAGAAGTCTAGTTACTCTGCCACTTCCTAAGAGGCTATTAATCACATCATGGGCTATTATATTTTTTCTTTACTCAGATTGAACCCAGCACATACTAGACAAGGTCTACAAATTGACATACAACCCTGCCTGTTTTTGAATGTTGATTTTTAAGAATTCTACCTCTAGTGTTACTGAGATTCTAGGACTAACCACTATGACCTAGTTTAAATCTAATTACTCCATGGAGGCCCACCTGTGACTATTATAGTATTAAAGGTTCAATAGATAAATTTTAAGAAACATATAACAGTTCATAATTGTGATAAAAATTGTACTTGACTTTTTGGATCTTCTCATTAGTGTTTACAGTTAAATATAGCTTCTTCAACAAATAGTTGAAGAACCTAGTTGAGGAAACTGGAATCTACATATAAAATACTGAAATTAATCTTTATCTTTTTTCCTGTAACTAACATAAATTCAAATAAGATCAATAATCATAACGTGCAGCCTGAAACTTACATTGCTACAAGAAAGAGCAGGAGAAACACCATAAAATATTGGTATATGTAATAACTTCCTCCAATAACTCAACAAATCAGAGTACAGAATGACAAAGTAGATTGCACCAAAATAAATATCTTTCAAACAACATAAGAATAGTCACCAAAATGAAAAGACAGCCTTGGAAAGAAGAAAAATAATTGCCAACAATATATCTGATAAATGAGGAATCTTATGATGAAATAAGATTAAATAACAGAAGTGGTGCTGTGGCTCAAATGATAGAGTGCTAGCCTTGAGCAGAAGAAGCTCAAGGTAGATGCCCAGACCCTCAGTTCAAACCCCAGGGGTTCAAGCCCCAGGACTGGCAAAAAAAATAAATAAAAAATAAATAAAAGATTAAATGACAGTCAAGGTATTTATATGCCATTAAAATTAAGAGAAAATGAAAAGGTAAATAGAAAATGAAATAGTAAATACTATTTTATATATTATATTATGATTTGCAATATATTTTTCTACGAATGAGTAGGGAACCCTACTGCATTGTTGGTGTGAGTGTAAACTTGTTCAACCACTTTGGAAAGCAGTATGGAGGTTCCTCAAAAGACTTCACATATAGCTCTCCTATGACCCAGCAATCCCACTTTTGGACATTTACCCAAATGATCACAAACAAGATCATACTAAAGCTACCAGCACAACTATGTTTATTACAGCATTATTTACCATAGCTAAGATTTGGAACCAACACAGATGCCCCCAGATGCCCCTCAGAAGACAAATGGATCAACAAAATATTATATATATATATATATATGAATTCTATATATATATATATATATATATGAATTCATCACCCCATTTGTTAGGAACTACATCACCCCATTTGTTAGGAAATGGAAAGAGTTGGAAAAAATTATATTAAGTGAAGTAAGCCAGGCCCAAAGAAACATAGGTTCTATGGTTTCCCTTATTTGCAATAATTAGTATATGTCTGGGACAAGCAGAAAAGGTCAAAAGCTATGAGCATATGACCAGATAAGATGAAGTGAAGCAAAATGAACCACAAGATAGGGACACAAGTGTTTTTTTTTTCTTTCTTGATATTGTTTCTGACACATTTATAAAGTCCTATGTGATTTTTTTGTTGCTTTTTATGTTCCTCCCCCACGATATAACCCCTGTTTTCACTGTATTTGATGCGGTATAATTTGGGGAGGGGAAGGGAAAAAACAAAATGTTTAAATAGGGATGCAGGTGGACCCACTGTAACAATGAGATGTACAAGACACTATATTGAAAAACGACCTTTACCATGGGGGGGGAGTGTAGTTGTGGAGGTGGAAGAAAAGGGATGGGAGGGGAAAAACAAAGGAGGAGGCAACAATAATTCATAAGAAATATACTCATTACCTTGCTCATGTACCTGTAACCCCTCTGAATAGTATTTTAACTATAAAAAACCTATTAAAAATAAACTAAATATCTATCATGTTCAAATCAACCCAACCCATAATATTTGCTTAAAACTTCATTGTCACTAGATTTTTTTCAGAAATATAGTTGAGATGAGCTATAAAATTCTACATCTGTAATAACCTCAGTCAAAATGAATATCCTCTTTAAAGCTTAGGTGTAGAATAATTATTATCATTAGAAAAACCAATTAATCATGAGCTAAAAAGTCTACATAGACTTGCTATATTTATATCAATGAATTATTAACCTGTAGGTTGCCATTTTTGTTTTAGAAATTCTATAGACCTTGGATAGTCTCCTTTCCTTCCTTTTGGCATTTGAGAAAACTATCATTTCTGAGAAAAATAATAGTCTCTTATTAACTATTTATAATAGATCCAATTATTTGCTAGTCCAATGTTCAAAATTGAGCTTTATGTCCAAATATGCTCTCTCTATTCCCTAAAAAATAAAGTCTAACCTAGAGAGAGCTGAGAATAGGTGTTAATGGTTATTGAACTTATGTTCTATATGCTTGTAAAGTCTTACAGTGAATAGTTTTATTTAATCTTCATAGAATGTTAAAAAGTCCATATTGTCATTGAGCTGAATTTTAAGACTAAGAAATTAATCTATTTTTCAAATACCTCAGAGCTAAGAAAACAGGAAGCATTTGAACCATTTAGCCTCCTTCTGAGACCAAGTCCTCATTGCCTATTGCCTGTCACATAGATCACAAGAAATACTGAGGTAACATGGAAAAACATGCTGTTAAAACAAAACAGGATTGTGTAAAGAGTATAGAGTGCCAACTACAGTGATGCAGTTCATCTTGATGGTGCACATAATATAGTGTGGCTTTACTTTAGACCTTAAAGGCATTACCTGTCCAATTTTAATATTTTTTTCTGGTACTGAGTTATGGTTCAGCTAAGGATAAATGAATGCTGATGTAGAAACATCATCATAAAGGGTACAATGAATAATTATAATATACAATAATTGTCACAAAAATCTGTGGTTTGTATGAGATCATAACGAGAGCTAAATCTAGGCTGGCAAGACCAATTTCACAGGGAAATGATGGTTCTGAGACAATGAATCAGGGAAGGGAGTGTGTGACTCACAATTAACATCATTTTAGTGTTGAGCTGATGCAATGGCACCAATAGAAAACAGTGAATATTTTAAATTTGAAGTAGGCAATATAAGAAAATAATAGCCCAGCTCCAGTGGCTCACGCCTGTAATCCTAGTTACTCAGGAGGTTAAGATCTGAGGATCACAGTTCAAAGCCAGCCGGGGCAGGAAAGTCCGTGAGACTCTTATCTTCAATAAACCACTAGAAAACCCGAGGTGGCGCTGTGGTTCAAGCGGTAGAGTGTTCGCCTTGAGCTGAAAAGCTGAGGGATAGCGCCCAAGCCCCAGAGTTCAAGCCCCACGACCGGAAAAAAAAATAAGAAAATAATAAAAATCTGGACTTTGAAAGGAATTCTGAGAAATAATTTTAAGAAATCAAAGGTAACATTACAGATTGATTGCAAAAAAAGAAAAATAATATAAAAAGTTGAAAAATTAGCCAAAAATTTGGGGATCTCCAATATTTGTAATTGAAGTGGAGAATGTTGTAGTAGTTTCTTGTGGTTAGCTAGAAAGGTGGAATGCAAAGTGGATAAAAAAGTATATTGTTTATAAAGGCTAAGAGAAAAATTCAAAAGAAAAATGAATTATTATTCTTCAATGTTACTTTGGATTAAAATAACATAAGCAATTCAAAATGCCTAAAGAAAATAATAATTTTGAATACAATGATAAAATAGTTTTATTTACATTTTTCTTTTTACCCTTTTCCTCTATTTATAAAAATTATGTGCACTTTTTGGTTGAGGAATAACACACAGGTCAATTGAAAAAGATTAATGTAATCAAGCCTGTTTGCACTGGGCAAATTCTACTTATCTGTATTTGCCATATTCTAAGTCATCATATAAAGATTGCATTTACTTAAGTCATTAGAGAATGTATATATTTCCACAAATTAGCTATAAATAGCCTAAAGGCGAGGTACTTAACATTTAATTTTTTCACTTTCCAAAAGATAACACACCGAAAAATCAAGAAAAATAACATCTTGTTCATACAGCCATGGCTGAGTAGACATCATGCTATTTTCTCATGGCAAAAGTTTGGTGGTAACTCAAGATAAAAATGAGGGAAAGTGATTGAATAGAATGTGGTAAAGCAGAAATCAACAGCTGGAAATATATTTATTAATATATTATTATTAGAGATGGCATGGAGAATTAAGTGGAGCTATAGTGTATCTGTATATTTCTTATAGGAATCACGATTTTTTACCCTTAATCTCTTCTGTGACTCCAAACCAAGGAGGTGTTTATTTTTACTTCCTTATCTTCTCTAAACTTGACCATTTATATTCTTCTAATAAGATATAATCATTAATAGATATGGAATTATCCTAATTGTGAAAGCATCACAGAACATTATTAATTATGTTACATGCATTAATTCCCCTGGACTTCGCAAAATAACATAATGGAAAATATCATACCTTTACAAACAGAACAAACAGGATGTTTCAATTAGAATCAAGAGCATTGTCTCCATTTTCTCCTCAGTTAATGCACATTTGAAAAAGTAGAGAGCATATTGTTGCAGAATTGTGTAAATGTGTGTCAAGCAGTTTTTTGGCCGCATTTCAACTTGGATAATTCTTCATCCATTTATATACAGTCCTGTTATTTCATTGGGGTGTTCCTTTTCTTACACATTTCTTTTCATACAAATTGATGTTATTTGCTCTTTAACTTTATCAGGATATATTCATTTATAGGATGGGGACATTTGAAAAAGTTCCTGCCGTGTAGCCCAGGCTGACTTGGAAATCACAATAATCTTACTTCAGCCTCTTAAGTGCTGACATTGCAAGTGTGTTATACCATGACAAATTCTGTAGTATACTAAAATTACTTTAATTATATTCTAAAGAAGAATGTCCTAATGATTTTAAAAAAGGAAGTATATAAATCCAATATGTATAAATTTAATATTCCATTTTTAAAAGGTTCCATTAGAACCTCTAAAAATTTTTATATGGAACAAGGTACTGCATTTATCCAATGGATCTTTTTCATTATAATTTAGCTCCCAACCAAATGTGGAAATCCATTAGTATCAAATAGAAATACTTTGGGGTTGGAATATTGAATTTGCTTTTTCTGTTTATTGTTTTTGTTATTATTTTATTTTGTTTTGAATTTCCAGAGCTTTTTCTTGCTGGGCTTGCTTTCTTCATATTTTTGTTGTTGTAAATTATATAGCTTATTCCATTAATTTTCATTGTATCTCTTCATGATAAATTTCTATATGAAATTTCTTTGTAGAAGGATATTGAATTTAGAAGATATTTGGTTTGTAAAGTACTAACAATATTTAAAGACAGACTTCCAACTTAAATGTTTCCACTATTTTTGCCTTTGACTCTTCTCTTGCCCTTCTTTCTTGCTTTCAATAGTAGCACTCACAGCTCCATTGATAGAAAAGCCATCCTGAGTTTAAATAATGATCAACATCTTGAGTGATTTTCAAGTTGTTTTGATGGATTTTTTTAAAAAATCAAATTTTTCATGACTCTGCTTAAAATACACAAAACCAAATTTAGTCCCAGAGAGAGTAAAATGAATTGAATAATATATATTTAGTCATTTCTCAATTGCCTAAAAGAAATAGTATAGAACTTTCCAAAACAGGGAAAAAAGACAAGTGCCTTGCTGGTTGTTCTTTCTTCTTTATCACACTTGAAATCATTTCTGAAAGGAGAAAATAATGTACTGTGGGCATTTCTATTTCAACAAGATAGTGAGCTATTCTGTATTAAGTAACATCAGCTAGGTAAACATAGAAAATGACTTCAAATGGACACATTTAACTGTTAAATCTTGAATGAATTTGATATACTCTTAAGAGGTAGTTTCTGAAGTAGGAAAAAAACAATAATTGCTCTACTTTCCTTACCCGAAAATGAAATAGATGTGAAAAGGAAACACTTCCTTCTTTATATTAAAAATACTAAAGAGTTTCACTAATTGACAAGTTTTTCATTTTAAGACTCAGTTAATAAACTTTTAATCTATTCCTGTTTTTTAATTGAATGAAAATTCTAGTTTTCTAGTTTGACATTAAAAATAGCAAAGGCACTAAATGAATCAAGAAGCACATAAATATGTATACAAAATCAGATTATAAATACTGGTCAAGAAATGTACTAGTTTTATCTATCCTTTAGCTACTAAATAGCTAATAACATAGCTAATAAATAGTAATAAAAATAAATACTAAAAAAATAAAAAAGTTTTAAATACATTAAACTTTCTACTTTGTAGGACACTAGCCATAAATTAGTACTCCATTATATGGAGCACCAAAAGCTTTAGTATAGTTAGGTATATTTTTCCTTGCTTAACTTGGACATTTGTTCACTTTGCTCTTTCTAAACCACAGCTTACATACTACCTTCCTCTCTATAGCTTTCTCAACTTCTCCTTTGCCTCCTGCTCTCTTCCTTCTCTCTTTTTCTTCTTGTATTTTTCCCTCATTTCTCATGTTTCAACATATATACTCCAATAATGCTTTCTCTTTTTATCACTTAATTAAAATATAAAACTTCCTTCTTAGAATTTGGAAAATCTAGTTCTAAAAGCTACGGAAGAAATTGACTATATATGCCCTCTTCCCACACTATAACTAATTAAAATCTCAATTCAAGAGTGTAATTGTTTGTATATCTAATACCAATGGGGACCTATGGGTTTAATGTGCAGATTATCCTTGCCAAAAATTAGCCCATCCTTAGAAATTAATCATGATTTATAGAAACCTTTGAGAATAGCTTTCTTGCTTTTTCTTTTTTTGTTAATCATAGGAATTTTATGTATTTATTTTCCAGGGTAAATAGTATGAGATAAATATTAGTCTATATTTGTTCTGAAAAAAAAAAAAACAAGAGAAAAGATCGGCGCATCTATAGCACCTCATTAATAGCTGTGCAATTATACAGACATGAGAACAGTTCACTCTATAGCAATATTGTTGTCGCAAGATCCATTCTTGTTAAAATTAGTTACCCAGTTTTAACACTGCAAGTATCATTTACCTGTTACCAGTATACTTAACTACACACTTGTTAATTTTTATTTTTAAATGTGTTTGCTGCCATTCCTAGATTGAAAGTATCTTGACTGCTAAGGCTATGTTTTCTTCTACTTTCTTTTTCTCTCTTTCATTTTTTCTCCAAGTGCCAGGGCTTAAACTGAAGCCTTCTAATTAGTTTGGCTTTCTTTCTCAAGGCTGGCGCTCTAAAACTTAGCCATTCTTCCAAGTGCTAGTTAATTGGAGATGTATTTTCAAAGACTTTATTTGCCTTGGCTGACTTTGAACTGTCAAATTTCACATCTCAGTCTTCTGAGTAGCTATGATTGAAGATGTGAGCCATTGGCACCTCTCTATGTCTCTCTCCCTCCCCCTTACAACAGAAGAGTACACCATAACATTTTCTATTACTTGCTATACTATAAAATGCAAAATAACCATGCGGTTCCTATCCTTGCTCTTGGTATATATACACAATGGAATTCTATGCCTCCATCAGAAAGAATGACATTGACCCATTTGTTAGGAAATGGAAAGACTTGGAAAAAATTATATTAAGTGAAGTAAGCTAGGCTCAAAGAAACATAGGTCCCATGGTTTCCCTTATTTGCAATAACTAGTATATGTCTGAGAGAAGCAGAAAAGGTCAGATAAGTTGAGGTTAGGTGAAATGAACCCCAAAATAAGTATTCAAAGGTATTTCTTTCATGCGATTGTTTCTAACATATTTATAAGATGATTTCTTTGTTGTTTTGTATGTCCTTCCCCCACGGTACAACCCCTGCTTTCACTGTATTTGATGTTGGTATAATTTGTGGAGGAGAAGGGAAAAAAACAAATCGTTTAACTAGGGATACAGGTGGACCCATTGCAACAATGAGATGTACAAATTATTATGTCGAAAAAGGAACTTTACAACTTTGGCGGGCGACGGGGCGGGGCGGGGGCGGGGGGTGGGGTGGAGATGGGAAGAGATGGGGAGGGAAAACAAAGGAGGAAGGAACAATGCTTGATAAGAAATGTACTCATTATTTTGCCCATGTGATTGTAACCCCTCTGTTCGGTATTTTCACAATAAAATTAATGCCAATCACAAGCAAAAAACTGCAAAATAAAATTAAACAAATATCATTTAAATTCCCTTTTACTAAAGGAATTTTGGCATGACAGTAGAGACAAGAAGATATGGCATGCTTTAGAACATGTAATTTTACTACTGTCCTTGCTCACTTTTTTTTAACAAATGAATTAACTTGTTGAATATAGTGAAAAGAAAATTTACGATCACCTGAGAGAAAATAAACCCATTAAGATACAATAGTATTAAACAAAATAAGTCATTTTTATGGTGCGATTAAATGACAGATAATTTAATTTAAATCCCAAAGTATGAGAAAACCTCAGAAATTTCCAATAAAATCACATCAACTAACCATGTAGAAGCTGATATGATCTACTTCAGAAATGAAAAACAGCCTCCTAAGGCTGAAAAGAGAGTTGTTTTAGTTGAAATGTTTATGACTTCCATATAAAAACTTTCTGCATCTGAGAAGAATACTTTCATATTTGCTGTTTTCTTGTAATGAAGAATAACGGAAGACAAAATTGAGACATGAATTTTCCATGGGTTTCAAGAAATATTAAGCTATGCCTGTTAAGCCCAAACTGTGGATAGTACTCTGGTCATTTGAAAAAGATTTTGCAAATTCACAACTGCTCTGTTTTCTCTTTCTCTGAGCATATATAGGAACAAAGGAAGGAAGGCAGGAAGGAAAGGCAGGCAGGCAGAAATGATAGATTTTTTTTTTTTTTTTTTTTTTGTAAATGGCAAGCATTGTGGCCCATGCCTGTAATACCATAACTTGGGAGGTGGAGGCAGTGAAGAGGATTGAGAGTAGGAAGCCAGTATGTGAAAGATAGCATTGAGATTCTGTCTCAAATTAAAAATGAAAATAGAAAGACTGGAGGCATCGCTCAAGTAGTGGAGTACTTCAAGCTTACATGGAAAGTGTTGGGTTCATTCCCAGCAATTCAAAAACAAACTAAACCAAACAACAACAATAACAAACAACAAACATAACAAATACTTAGCCACTTAACTACTCATAAACTCCAAAACATATTGAGAATAGAACTATTTGACCACTTCTTATTGGTTGGGAACAGTTACTGTGGCAAAGTCTGGAAAAGCAAAGCAAGTAAGGAGAAGGGATAAAATACCTGACAGTTTCTTCAACTAGAGAGGTTCGCAGGTTGTCTAAGTAGAAAACATTTGTTAACCTAGTTTAAGTGTCATTGAGCACTTTACTTAATTTGACATCACCAATATAAAAATATTGGAGATTTTTATTTAATTTTATGTTCATAAATTTATTTTTATCTGTTCATTCTCCAGAATGTATGTATGTCTAGGATTTATTAATAGTTTTCTTTTCTTTATACAAATTATTTAGTCTGACTCATTGGCTGAAAACCACATCCTTTCAATTATTTCTTCTGGGTTTTGGACATCATAATCTTCTTTTTTTTCTTGTTGGGCATCCATACCATCCATACCATTCTGCTTCCATTTTCAAGGTCAAGCGCCAAATAGCTAAGACTTTTCATTGATTGGGTATGTTTCCTAGGAAGGAAGAAAGAGGATATGCTATCTCTCTCTCTCTCTCTCTCTCTCTCTCTCTCTCTCTCTCTCTCTCTCTCTCTCTCTCTCTCTCTCTATATATATATATATATATATATATATATATATATATTATATGGACATATAGGCTCCCTGTCCACATTTTTTTGCATTTTTAAAAAGTGCTACTCATTAACTCGAATTTACATCTAATTGACTGTGCTATCTGAACAGGATTCAGATAAAAGAAGACATTTATTCTTATGGATAGTCTCATACACTAAAAAAAAGTCCATTTCTGGAAAAAGAAAAGATACTAGGTTAGAAAGTATAAAGTATTCTCTATAAAATTGTTTCTTCTCCTAGTAAAACAAAATGTAGTACTGAAATGATTACTCCAGCTTTCTTTGAGATTTTATGCTGTCTCTAAATTTGTGATTACTCAAAACAATACAGTATCAAAATGTTCTCACTCTAATTCCTATAACATCTAAGGCATAAAAGACATGATTTGAAGATCGCAGTAGTTTCAGAAACAAAAGTACATAATAGCTTCCTTCCTACAGAGACATGTGATACCAAGTATGATTGATTGTATTACAGTTCTCTTCTTCTTCCTTTTTATCTCAAGTTTTGCATATCTTGGCACATTACTGTATGACCTGCATCAGCTTCCTGTAGGTGAGATTTACCTCTACTCTGCAATGTCAGGATTGGTCATTTGACTTACTTCAGCTCACAAAAATGAACCAGAAGTGGTGAAAGGCTATTCCTAGGGGAAGATTTCTATCCCATTGTCTGTGTCTAACAGCTGACTTGCTTTCCCTTAACGATAAAAATAGCATATTTCCAGAGGGAGTCTTCCTTCGACTTATATTTGGAAGACTATAGCATGTGAAATAGAGACAAAACTCAAATACAACCACAAACAAGAACCAAGAAGAAGCAAGAACTAAGCTAATATTAGAACATGATATTAATATGTTAATTTCTTATCATCCTTGCATACCTTTATGATAGCTGGTTATAGCACATGGGAATTTAACAAATACTACACAAAAACTAAACTGATAACATTTCCTGTTTGATGCTATTACATTTTTTTTTGATAAATAAGCATTCTCCATGTGATCAGCTGCATGTGGGGTTATCTTTCTCTATAGGAGGTTTAATCATTCTGGGGCACTGTATCTAATCTCCACAATCATTATCCAGACATTGTGATTGAGATGAGGAAGAACAAAATGTCTAGAATTCTCCTTCTATTTTCCTCTTCTTTTTCTAGTTTGAATTCTCATTCTTTCTTCAAATTTTCTTATTAATAAAGGACGAATGACACATTGTGAATAGCAAGCAAAAAGCATCCAAGCAAGAATTTCATTTTTTCAGAAATAGCTGTAGTAAACAGAGTAGCTCAAGAAATAATAAAAACATGTTTTTTTGTATTTTTTTCTCTCTCTGACTTCCACCATAGTGTCTGAACATGATCCTAAACATCTAATAAACCATTTGCCTTGTCTAATTTCTTTTAAAAAAAGAAATAAGAATAATTTTTGTTTTCTTTTGGTAGGCATAAAATAAGACTGCATTAACAATGTGTGAGTTGAGAGGCTAAATTTTATCAGAATCTAAACATAAAGAAAAATAGATGATTTTAAGAAAAATAGTTTGTAGGTTCATTTTGACATGACATATATACAGAGACCTGTTTTTTTCTTCTTTTCTCTCCACACTATTCAACTTCAATAAGCAATTCATGTAATTCAAATAGCTGTGTTTTTTTCAGAAATAGAACATACAAAACAAATATAGAAAATGAGAACAGTATTGGGTGGTATATTTGTTAAAAGTAGCAGTCAACTGCTCTTGAAAAGAGAAACTTTTTAAGCAGAATGTGTAAAAAATGATAGTGCCAAACTGGTTCAGGAGATGCTTACTGGGATTTAGGGTTTCTAGGATGTGATAATGTTTTAATCAGGATTAATTACTTTCAAGGACTAAATTTTTTAGTTAGATTTCATTGAAGAAATTGTTCAAATCTAATGAAAGGATAACAGGATATAGTAGAAAGAATGCTACATACTCATTGTGGTAGGCAGAAAAAATACTTTCTCAAAATATCTATCTTCCCAAAATATCTAATCCCTCAAATGTATATTTGATTTACATGTATAAATTTGTAAAATAATCACCTTTCATTACTCAAGGGACATTGCAAATTTGACTAATTACCAGATGGTGGAAGTATACTCAAAGAGATACTTATAAGTCCCAGTGGTAGTTGGAAAGGGACATGATTAGGGAAGAACCATCAGAAAGATGCAAAGATGCTGCATTAGAAGATAGAGGAAAAGACAACAATCCAGATTCTGAAGTTTTGGGAAAGTGGAATGGGAAGTAAATGCCTGAAAAATAATTCAGCTCTGCAAGTGGCTAGATTTTAATCTAATGAAACTTCTTTTAGATTTCTGCCCTTTCGAACTGTAAACTGGTAAGTGTGAATTATTCAAGCCTCTAAGCTTGTAGAAATGTGTTACAGCAAACATGGTTTAGTAGACTAACTCACCTACATCCTTTTCCTGATGCAACTACAGGGAGACCAGATGTCCTAACCTCTGAGAATAAGAAAAAGTTGCCACCAGCTTTGTACACATGTACATACTTCTAAGGGTCGCGCATTAGTGAAGTCTTGAAATTCTAAGTATAATATCTAAATAAGAAGGTCCCTATTTTTATGTTCACATTTAGGGATCACTAAATACCAAAGTTATATAGAAGACAAGGGTAAGAATATGGAAATGAAATCTGTCTCAACATTATGAAGATAATTTATGTCATTTATTACTCTAAAGTATTAAAAAATTAAGATAAAACATAAACATAAACTCAATTTTCTACTTTCTCTATCCTTCCTGATTTTCCAACAAAAATTAGAGGATCCAGTAAAGATACAGCAATCCTGGGATGTTATAGGATCATTAGATGGCAAAAAAGAAAATAACAAAAATGGATCCCCTGAAACAATGGTAAACAAATCTCTACCTACAAAGTGTGATATAGCTAAAAAATAATTTCCACTGTGCTAAGTCCTTGATATTTCAGGTTTGTTTACACAAGTTACAAAGCAACTTGCCTCTCTTAGGAAATGACTCTATTAATAAGTAAGGGTTTGTACCTTATACCTCAGCAACAAATAGTGCTTCTAAATGTAAAAACGAGCAAGACACCAAGAGTAACCAAGGCTGCTTCTGTTGCTATGGCTGATAAATAAGAATGATCTTGGGGAATAGTCAAACAATCTTGAACTTTTTCATACCTTTCCTCTTCTCCAACATGAGAAGTCCCTAGTCAAGAGATGTAAAACATTAATTAATAAAGTATTTTTTTATTCTTCATACTAAAGCAAATAAACTTTTCCTCTTTGCAAGCCTGACTTTGAAAGAGTCAGACCCTCACAGTTATTTTATATACAAAAGTTTACTGCTTTGGCTTAGGTGTTTTCCCCCCCTTTGGGTGGTGCTCTCTATTATGTTGGCAACTACATACAAAAACAAGATAAATCCATTATGCTTATATTGAATTGTTCAAAGTCAAACTGCCTTAAAACAAAGTTTTCTGTTCCCTTCTTCACTACTAATTAAAGTTTAATTGTTGCTCTTTAAATGATAAAAAAGTGATACTTTAACATACATTCTCATTGAAACTGGTGAAATCAGGAGTGCCTGTGATTGTTTTTTTAATTGTTTTCAAGTGCTTTCTTTGGCTGTTTTCATTATTGCCTTTGTTCCAGTCTTCTAATCAGGAACACAGAGTTACATAAAAAGATCTTCCTAAGGAATACGATAATAGGCAGAAAAAAAATACATTTATAATTAAAGTTGGTATAATTTGTGGAAGGGAAGGGAAAAAACAAATCATTTAATTAGGGATACAGGTGGAGTCATTGCAACAATGAGATGTGCAATTCATTATGTCGAAAAATGAACTTTACAACTTTGATGGGGGGGTGAGGATCAGGTGCGGGGGGAGTATTGGAAAGGATGGGAAGGGGAAACAAAGAGGAGACAACAACGCTTGATAAGAAATATACTCATTATCTTGCCCATGTAATTGTAACTTCTCTGTATGGTATTCTCACAATAAAAAAATAAATAAATGAAACACAAACAGTGCCTAGGGCATAATTTTTTTTCATCTCTTAAGAGACTGAAAAGCTCAGAAGACATTTTGCTATTACTGGCATGGTTAAGATGAATTGAATGTTTTGGTTAATAAACTAAGTGAAATACATATAAAATGTGACAGTTGTTCCAAACAATAGTTGTGCTTATACTTTTCTGCTCCAATGAGATGAGTGACTTTTCTGTCAATGAAACATCTGCTAAGGTTTAAGGGCATATCAATTTTAGGGTAGAAGGGTTAATGTTAGAAAGCCAAGGGAGATCCTTAATACAGCACTGTCTATCACTTAACACTTAATTATACTTATGGCATATAAACATATAAATATGAAATGAGTGAGAAATGGATGATTTACTCAATTGGCTCAATAACAACTAAAACCAGAAGACACTTCTCTACATTTTTATGAAAGTATTATATCTACTGAGGATTTTAATTTTTTTAGAAAATATTTTTAACATTTATGACAAAATATTTTTAACTGATACAAGTTTTGTTGTTATTATTATGATTATTATCATTATTATTGTCAGTCATGGGGCTTGAAATCTGGGCCTGGCTGCAGTCCCTGAGCTCTTCAGCTCAAGGCTAGTGCTCTACCACTTGAGCCACAGTACCACTTCTGGTTTTCTGCTGGTTCATTGGAGATAAGAATCTCACGGACTTTCCCGCCTAAGCTGGCTTTGAACCATGTTCCTCAGATCTCACCCTCCTGAGCAGCTACGATTACAGGGGTGAGCGACTGGTGGTGCCAAGCTACAAAATTATTTTTTACATATTTATGAAGTATTGAGTGGTGATCCCATATATTTATATATTGTACAATGATCAAGATATATCATATCCATTAGTTTCTGTATGTAACATCTCTTTTTAGTGAGAATGCTAAAAATCTTATCTTTTGGTTGAAATATCTATTCTTAAATATAATCACTTAGCTTATTGTGGTATACAATTAATATATTAAGTCTGCTAATTGAAGTTATACAAAACATGAATTGTAAAGTGAAAGAAATTCATAGTTCCATATGGTATTTTCACAATAATAAAAAAAGAAAATAATTATGCTTTTTGTTTTCAATTATATTTCTCTGGGGATTTGTAGTATTCATTGATTTTTAAATTAACAGTTAAAATGGATAACAGTTACATTTTATATCAAGTTGATTCAAATGTACTTGAAAATTGCACACTTAACATAAACATACTTCCACTTTCTTCTACCACATAATTAAAATAACAGTAAAGCAATGCTTAGTATCAGTGGCTCATGTGCAGAATACAAGAAACTCAGGAGGCTAAGACCTGAAGATTTTGGTTCAAAGTTAGTATAGACACCAATGGAATAGAATTGAATACCCAGAAATTAATCCACAGACCTACAGCCACCTACTCTTAGATAAGCAAGCTAAAAAAATTTAGAATGGAAGAAAGACAGTCTCTTCAGTAAATGGTGCTGGCAAATTGATTAATCACCTGTAAAAAACTAAATCTAGATCCTTATGTATCACCTTGCACCAAAATCAACTCAAAATGGATCAAAGACCTCGGAGTCAAAACAGACACCCTGCAAACATTACAGAATGGAATAGGAGAAACCCTGGGTCTCCTTGGCACAAGGAAAAACTTTCTTAATAGAGACCAGAAACACAACAAATCAAAGAAAGGTTGGACAAATGGGATTGCATGAAACTGCAGAGCTTCTGCATGGCAAAGGATATAGCTGGCTAGTTCCGGGAAGATGGCGGAGGAGAAGCAGGAATCTGAACAAGTTCTCGCATAGAAAGCAGTTTTAGAGTTCCAGTGAACAGTCCTAAACCAGAGAATCACACCAAGTGTGCCATCACAGGACAGAGAGTTAGACAAGAGAGGGGAAGCCAAGGAAACACATCAGCTGCCGCCAAGGCGGCAGGGTCGCGGCGGCGACCACCGCCGCGGGGTCATACCTGAGACACAGAGAGTCCGGGACCAAGGAGCCAGACTCAGCGGACGAGTGGATTCTACTCAACACCAACAAGAACCGACAAGGAGCGGACATCTTCATCCTGCTGTTTGCAGACCAGAGACGACCCAGGATCCAAGACTCGGCGTGAGTACAAGCCTGACGTCCTCACTCCTTCCCAGGGAGCAGAGGAGGGAAGGCCACCCCTTCCCCCCCAGCACCGGTGATCTCCATCTTGGATACTGACAAAGGTCTGAGGAGCTGCTAGCTCCAGCTCAGGCCTTGGAAAAAAAGGAATCATTTAGCAGGTCACAAGAACTTAACGGCGAAGTGACCTGCCAGATTCAGCTCCATCCAGGGAAAAGTCACCCACCTCAGGCGCCATCCATTGGAGTGCCTTGCCTCACTGGGTAACTAGAGCCAGAGGCTGCCCCTCCCTCTAGCAGCCACCACAATCAATTGAAAAACAGAAACCCTGAGAATGGCTCCAGGCTGGGTGCTGTGAGCTTTATCACAAAATAGCCCCAGGGAAAAGCTACTGTTTGTTGAAAGGCCTCAACTCTACCCAGAACCTAGCCTCATCACCACATCCCCCTCTTTTGTGATTCTCAAAGCAAATCACCCTCCCAGAAAACAAACCTGGGAGGGGGATCTCAAAATATTGGGTAAAGCGAGCATTTTTCTGCCTCTTCCAACAGACCGACTTAAGAAACCAATCAAGCCACAGGACCTCAAGCTGACCAGAGACTCCAACAAGAGACTGGTTACAGACAAAAGGGAGATACAGGATTCTTCCCACTCCTCCCCCCCCAAAATAAAAAATCAAAAGACTTTTTTTTTCTTTTTTTTTTCTTTTTTTTTCTTCTTCTTCTTCTTTTCTTTTTTTTTGCTTGTTTTTTGTTACCTTATATATATACATATATATATATATATATAATTTTTTCCATTCTAAAACTTTTATTAATCTTTAATTTTTGCCTCTTCTGAAAAAATAATTGTTTTCCAGTAACTTTTTTTTTCTCATCTTATAATTTTTATTTTAGGAATATGTGAATGAGCGTTTTCCCTTCTTTTCTTGTCTTCTTTCACTTTTTCTTTCTTTCTTAATTATCTTTTTGTTTTTTGTCTAGCTCTACTAAACTTCTGATCTTTTCTTCTCCCTTTCCCATCATTAAAGTTATTCACATCTCCTCTATGTCCCTCCCCTTCTCTGAACATATTCACATTCCTCTCTAAATAGATGGTCTTTTAACCTCTATAATAACATTAATTTTTACGTTTCTATTTTTTTTCTGTTCTTTCTTCATTCCCCTTTCCAGGACCAGATGGTTTTACAGCGGAATTTTACAAGGCCTTCAAAGCAGAGCTCACACCAATACTCCTCCAACTCTTCAATGAAATTGAAAGAGAAAGCTCACTACCGAACACATTCTATGAAGCCATCATAACCCTCATCCCAAAACCAGGCAAGGACTCATCAAAGAAAGAGAACTATAGACCCATTTCTTTGATGAACATTGATGCAAAACTTCTCAACAAAATTTTGGCCAATCGACTTCAACAATTCATCCAAAAAATCATACACCATGATCAAACAGGATTCATTTCAGGGATGCAAAGCTGGTTCAATATACGCAAATCAATTAATATTATTCATCACATCAACAGGAGCAAGAATAAGAACCACATGGTTATTTCAATAGATGCAGAAAAAGCATTTGACAAGGTCCAACACCCCTTTATGATGAAGGTTCTGGAAAAATTAGGAATCCATGGAACATTCCTCAATACAATAAAGGCTGTATATGACAAACCTACAGCCAGCATTATACTCAATGGTGAAAAACTAAAGCCATTTCCTCTTAACTCAAGAACAAGACAAGGATGCCCACTCTCTCCACTTCTCTTCAATCTAGTATTAGAATGCCTTGCTACAGCAATAAGACAAGATGCAGACATAAAGGGGATCCAAATAGGGAAAGAAGAAATAAAACTCTCCCTCTTTGCAGATGACATGATCTTGTATTTAAAGAATCCCATAGACTCTACTCCCAAATTACTCAAGCTGATTCAAAACTTTGGCAAAGTAGCAGGTTATAAAATTAACCCCCCAAAATCAATGGCTTTTCTATATGCCAACAATGAGAAAACTGTGGCTGAAATTAGGAAAGCAACTCCATTTGTAATAGCCCCACAAAAAATAAAATACCTAGGAATTAACTTAACCAAAGAAGTGAAGGACCTCTATGATGAAAACTTTAAAATCTTGAAAAAGGAAATCAACACAGAACTTAAAAAATGGCAAAACCTCCCATGCTCCTGGATTGGCAAGATTAACATCGTGAAAATGGCAATACTTCCCAAGGCTATCTACAAATTCAACGCGATACCTATCATAATTCCACCCTCATTCTTCAAGGAAATAGAAGAGGCAATCCAAAAATTCATATGGAACAATAAAAGACCCCGAATAGCAAAAACGCTCCTCAACGGAAAGAACACTGCTGGAGGAATATCAATACCAAATTTCAAACTCTACTATAAAGCCATAGTAATCAAAACAGCTAGGTATTGGCATAAGAACAGACCTCAGGACCAATGGAATAGAATTGAAAACCCAGAAATGAACCTACAGACCTATAGCCATCTAATCTTCGATAAGGAAGCTAAAACAATAGAAGGGAAGAAACACAGCCTCTTCAGTAAATGGTGCTGGCAAAATTGGTTAACTACATGTAGAAAACTAAAGCTAGATCCTTATTTATCACCCTGCACCAGAATCAACTCCAAATGGATCAAAGACCTTGAACTCAAAGCAGACACTCTGAAAACATTACAGGATGGAATAGGAGAAACCCTAGGTCGCCTTGGCTCAGGCCGAAATTTTCTGAATTGAGACCCGGAAGCACAACAAATCAAAGAAAGGTTGGACAAATGGGATTGCATATGATTGCAGAGCTTCTGCAGGGCAAATGACATAGCTAGCAAGGTCAATAGAAAGCCCACCGATTGGGAGAAGATCTTTACTAGCCATACAATGGACAAGGGTCTCATATCTAAAATATACTTGGAACTCAAAAAATTAAACCACCCAACAACAAATCCTCAAAGAAACAACTGCCCAATAAATAAGTGGGTGAAAGACTTAAAGAGAAGCTTCTCTGAAGAAGAAAGAAGGATGGCCAATAGACACATGAAGAAATGTTCAACATCCCTAGCCATAAAAGAAATGCAAATCAAAACAACATTGAGATATCACACTCCAGTTAGAACAGCAAAAATCAAGAACTCTAACAACAACAGATGCTGGAGGGGATGTGGACAGAAAGGAAGCTTTCTTCATTGTTGGTGGGAATGTAAACTTGTCCAACCACTTTGGAAAGCAGTATGGAGGTTCCTCAAAAGACTTCACATAGATCTCCCCTATGATCCAGCAATCCCACTTTTGGGCATTTACCCAAATGTTTACAAACAAGACCACACTAAAGCTACCAGCACGACTATGTTTATTGCAGCATTATTTACCATAGGTAAGATATGGAACCAACCCAGATGCCCCTCAGTAGATGAATGGATCAAGAAAATGTGGTATATATACACAATGGAATTCTATGCCTCCATCAGAAAGAATGGCATTTCCCCATTTGTTAGGAAATGGAAAGGTTTGGAAAAAATTATATTAAGTGAAGTAAGCCAGGCCCAAAGAAGCATAGGTCCCATGGTTTCCCTTATTTGCAATATCTAGTATAGGTATGAGTCAAGCGGAAAAGGTCAGATAATGTGATGTTAGGAAAATGAACCCTTAAATATGTATTTTAATGTTTTCGTTTCTTTCATGCATGTGTTTCTAACGCATTTATAAGATTATTTCTTTGTTGCTTTGTATGTCCCTCCCCCACAGTGTAACCCCCACTTTCACTATATTTGATGTCAGTATAACATGTGGAGACGATGGGGACAAACAAGTCGTTTAAGGATTCAGGTGGACCTGTTGCAACAATGAGAAGTACAAAATGTCATGTCAAAACCAGCTTTACAATGTCGGTGTGGGGGGGGGGAGGGGAGTATAATTGGGTGGGGGGCGGGGGGAGGCTGGGAACGGAGGTGAACGGTAAACAAAGGAGGAGGCTGCAATGCTTGGTAAGAAATGTATGCATTATCCTGCCCATGTAATTGTAGCCCCTCTGTACAGTATGTTCTCAAATAAAATAAAATAAAATTTAAAAAAAAAAAGGATATAGCTGGCAAGATCAATAGAAAGCCCACGGATTGGGAGAAGATCTCTATTATTCATTCAACCGATAACGGTCTCATATCTAAAATATACTTGGAACTCAAAAAATTAAATCCCTCAACAACAAAACCTCAAAGAAACAACTTCCCGATAAATAACTGGGATAAAGACTTAAAGAGAGACTTGTCTGAAGAGGAAATAAGAATGGCCAATAGCACATGAAGAAATGCTCAACCTCCCTAGCCATAAAAGAAATGCAAATCATAACAACATTGAGATACCACCTCACCCCAGTTAGAATGGCTGTAATCAACAATTCTAATATCAGATGCTGCAGAGGATGTGGCCAGAAGGGAACCCTACTGCATTGTTGGTGGGAGTGTAAACTTGTTCATCGACTTTGGAAAGCAATATGGAGGTTACTCAAAAGACTGCACATAGAGCTCCCCTATGACCCAGCAATTCCACCTTTAGGCATTTACCCAAATGATCACAAACAAGACCATAATAAAGCTCCCAACAGGACTATGTTTACTGCAACATTATTTATCATAGCTAAAATATGGAACCAACCCAGATTCACACACACTCACACACACATAGCATGGAATTCTGTGCCTCCATCAGAAAGAATGACATTGCCCATGGTTTCCACAAAGGTGAGATAATGGGAAAATTACACTATATCTAGCTTTCTTTGTTGTTGTAGTTTCTCATTAATTTTTTTGTCAGAACTGGCACTGGTTATAAGTTTTCTAAATCTTTGCCTTCTAATTATCAAGGTATATTTCTTTTTAAATATATTTTTATTGTAAAGATACTGTACAGAGGGGTTACAGTTTCATGAGCAAGGTAATTAGTCCATTGTTATCCCTTCCTTTGTTTTTCCCCTACCATCCCTTTCCTCCCCACCTCCCCACCCCTAACCCCAAAGTTGTAAAATTCATTTTCAACATAGTCTCTTGTACATCTCGTTGTTACAATGGTAATCCTGTATCCTTATTTCAGAATTTTGGTATTTCCCTTCCCTTCCCCAAATTAGAAAAATATATATACAAAATGCAGGACATCAGAATCAAATACAGTGATAACAGGGGTTATACCATGGGGGAAGAACATACAAAGAGACAAAAAATCATAGTACATTATAAGTACATTAAAAAGAACAGTAAGAAAGATAAAATAAATCTCTTGAGTCCCAATCTTGGGGTTCATTTCATTTAGCATCAGGTTATATGGTCATATGCACATAGCTTTTGACCTCTTCTGCTTGTCCTGGACATATACTAGTTATTAGCAAGGTATATTTCATCTCAAGCTTGGACTCAGACTATTTTTTAATGTAAACATTCAATATTCACTTCTTTTTTCTAGTTATCACTAAAGTCCATTGAGGTTATTATGGATCTTTATGATATTATAAAAGAAGCACAGAGAAATCCCTTAAAAAGTTTTTCTACTTCCTTAAATATTTATAGTATGATATCACAAGTAGAACATTAATATTTTACAAGTACCTTATACAGACTTCAGTTGTTTTAATTATTTTATGCATATATTAAGCCCTATATAATTTTTATCAACTCTATATGAAAATGCCTACCACTATATTTTACTGATTTTTTTTTTACCAAAAATAACTCTCTCTCATGCTTCCCTTTTATAATTAAACCCACTACTTCTCTCTGTCCCATCCCCAAACCTGTTTCATCCTGGCAACCAACATTTTTTTCTCCGACTTTTAAATGTTGTGATTGTGAAGCCAATACATAAATAGAATCATGCAATGAATGAGCTCTTAGGATTGCCTTCAAATCTATGGTAGATTATTTCCAGTGGTTGGATGCCTTAATATTGTATTAATATTCACTCAAGTTGCCTTTTGATTCTGTTATTAGAGAATGTAGCACAATTTGTTTCCCATTCACCTGAAGAAAGACTGATTTGATTTCCATTCCTTTGACTAGAGGAAATAATGCTGCTATAAACCTTTGTGTTTTGGCCTTTGGGTGAATGTTGAGTTTTATTTCTATGAGACAAGCCTGAAGAGCTCAATTCCTGTGTTATACGGTGGTTGCATATTTCATATTCTAGGAACCTGTCAAAATGTTTCCAGAAGTGGCTTTCCCATTTGACATTCCTGCCAGAATACAGTTTCTCTGTTTCTTGATAGCCTTTAGTATGGTCATTATTCTATGAAGTGATTCTCATACATGTTTTATGATGACATTTTAGTTCTAATGTGCATTTATTTGATGACTGATGATGCTTTTTTGTGCTTATTTTTCAGAATATATATTTTGCTGGTTTTCTAATTAAAGTGTTTTTTAACATTAGGTTTTGAGAGCTCTATGTAGAGTCTAGATTTGAGGCATTCCTCAGGTATATGATCTGAAAATATTTTGTCCTTAAATATGGGTACTCTTTTCATCATCATCATCATCATCATCATCATCATCATCATCATCACTATTGGTAATACTACTATAAGTTTTGTACATGTATATATGATCATGATGTTTGGACTCAGGGTCCCTGAGATTTGTTGCTTAACGTTAACAATTTAACATTCTAAGAATCATCATATTTTATTGAAGAATTCCAGATTGCATTTGCATTAAATTTAGGAAATATTTTAGACTAGTAGTGAGTGAATTTGAGTGATAGAGTTTCAAATCACAGAATTCTGTAATGCATAAGTTTAGTGTGTTGATGAATAAAACTATCAATAAGATATGATCTGTATATGTCCTCAGAATGACTTTATATGACATTGCCAGTCAATGAATGTTCTACAAATTTATGTAAATTGAGGGATGAGATATGGTTGAGAGGGATGAAGGGATAATGATCATCAAGATGCATTGTATTGGGCTAGGAATGTGGGTTAGTGGTAGAGTGCTTGCCTTGCATGTATGAAGCACTGGGTTTGATTCCTCAGTCCCACATACACAGAAAAAGCCAGAATTAGCACTGTGACTCAAGTGGTAGAGTGCTAGCCTTTAGCAAAAGAAGCTTAAGGACAGTGCACAGGCCCTGAGTTCAAGCCCTAGGCCTGGCAAAAAAAATGATGAATTGTATTAAGCCAAGCACTAGTGGCTCACACCTGTAATCCTAAATACTCAGGAGGCTAAGAATTGAGATTTGAAGCCAGCCTAGACTGTGAGACTCTTATCTCCAATTACATCACAGAAAAATCTGGAAGTGCTTCTGTGCCTCAAGTGATAGAGTTCTAGCCTTCAGCAAAATGAGCTCAGGGACAGTGCCCAGGCCCAGAGTTCAAACCTCAGAACAGAAAAAAAAAACAAAAACAAATCAAACATTCAACAATATTCATAAATTGTTTTGTCAAACGGGAACTCCCATACAGCTACTTAAAGTTAATTAAAAAATATAATTAGAATTAAATACAAGTCATTTTTGAAACTGAAAATAGGATAAAATGGTTATTTACAGGGGACAAAGTAAATTTCATATCAGGCAGTTTGAGTTGAAATTTATTCTTCAGTCTTCTTAAATCATTAATGAAATTGACAATACTGCCAATTACAGATCAGATTCCTTGAGGAACAGATTGAATTCTGCTGTCTTTTCATAAGAAACCATAGAGATTATTTTTTTTGCCTCTTGTTGAATTATATCTTGATATTTTAAAATAGAGTAGTCCTAGTATAATATTAATTTAATCAATCATTTCATTAGGGTGTTCTTGGTCAGATTTTTTTCTCCAGTAAACTTTATCCCGTATAATAAATGAGTGTATGCTGTGTCAGTCTCCTATTAATGTGACAAAATATAAAATCAATTTAAAAGGAGGAAAGATTAATTTTGGCTTCTGATTTCATACATTTCAGTTTATGTTTGCTTATCCTCATCGCTTTGGATTGGTGGTGGCACAGTACCCCATGTCAGAAATATGTGATGGAGTATGTGTATTCATGGAAGTAAAGAAGTAAGTAAAGAAGAGGAGGAGTGGGAGAGGGGAAAAGAGAGGGAAAGGAGAGGGAGAAGGAAAAGGAGGAGAAAATAAAGAGGGAAGAGGAGGAAAGAAGGTTGATCTTGATATCCTTTTTGTTCACAAGTTCTCAGTGGCATAAATCTCTACAACTGGGCACATTTCAAAGAGTTCACCTCCTCTTTATGGTAATAATGAAAGTTAATTATTAATCCTAATCCTTTATGATTTCAGATTTAATTTCTAGAGTAGTGGGTAGATATTTCTATAGAATTGCTATAACTTCTGTTCCTAAATATTTAGTAGAATTAATCAGAGAAGCTATTTGGCATGGAGTTGGCTTGGTTATACCATTGCTGGAGAAGTGAATGAAATATTTTGAATGCAAATGCATTTTATTTAACAAATAAGGAAGCTTCAAGAGATTTCATGTTGTGGCCTTCAAAAATGACTATTTCATCTAACTCATTATGACTTGAATTTTTCATAATTTTGTGACATTTCCTTTCAAGTTTTTTTTGTCATCTATAGTGAGGTTCTTTCTTTCTAGTTGAAGTTAAAATGTATAATATTACTATCATTTACCTCTTAATTATTCTATAGAGAATTGGTATAATATGAATTCCCTACCACTCAAAAACAAGTTATATTCAAGTCTATAGGAATAATTGAATAAGACATGGAATATCTTGATTTAGTTATCTCATATTAAGATTGATTCAACTTCTAAAACTCACCGGTGACATAAAATACATGAAAGTCAGTGTTTCTCTGAAATTACTTGGTACTCAAACCTCTGAAATACATGATCAGTAACTAACATTTCTGTATACTCAAAAAAAGTATGAATCTACATTTCTATGTCAAAAATTTTTAGGTTAAAAAGAAAATAAAAATCATGTAACCATAGTAGATAATATTTAAAGTTCATGAAAAATTGCTTCATTCAGCCTGACAGAGCCTATTGATTTTAGCTTACATGAGAAATTTGATTAATGATCATTTTGTCTCTTTTGATTAATAGAGTATTTCAATTTGTCCAAAGATTCTGTCATCTAAAACCTTCTACTATATTTTTTTCATAAAAATGAAAACTTTTTCCACAGTGCAGGTTCAGGTTTAATAACTAAATAAATCTCCAAATGTTACTAAATGTTAATTTGTTATATTGAGCCTCTAGAATTCAAATAATAAGGGAACTATTATTCTTAGGTATTTCTATGCTGAATATGGGTGTCTCAAGCATGTAACCCTAGCTACTCAGGAAGCTGAGGTTCAAAGCCAGCTTTGGCAAGAAAGTTTGTGAGATGCATCTCCAATTAATCACACACACACACACACACACACACACACACACACACACACACACACACACACACACACACACACACACACACACACACACACACACACACACACAAGCCAGAAGTGGAGCTATGGCTCAAATGTTAGATCACTATCCTTACAGCACTAAGGGACAGTCCTTGAGTTCAAATCAAAAGAAAAACACATGCTGACATACATAATATTATGTCTAAATTCCTATTTTAGCTTGAAGAAATAAAGTGTCATTAAAAGTGATATTTGTTACATATCCTGCAACTTTTTTTTTGTCAGTCCTGGGGCTTGAACTCTGGGCCTGAGCGCTTTCCCTCAGCTCTTCAGCTCAAGGCTAGCATTCTACCACTTGAGCTACAGTGCCACTTCTGGTTTTCTGGTGGTTTATTGGAGATAAAGACTTTTAGGGACTTTCTAGCCCGGGCTGACTTTGAACCGTTATTCTCAGATCTCAGCCTCCTGAGTAGCTAGGGTTACAGGCGTGAGCTACTGGCGCCCGGCAGGCTGTCCTGCAACCTTTGTGAAGTTGTTTTTAGGACAATTTGTCTTAAAATGAAACATGATATTAAAATTAATATTAATCTAGTTAATATTTATAATTACTCATAACACCTTGAAGTACAACAGTTGGTATTTTTTCTATATCCTTAAAAAGTATTGTGAATAAACACACAAATCAAAGAAAGGCTGGATAAATGGGAGTGCATTAAACTGCAGAGCTTCTGCACAGCAAAGGACATAGTAAAATATATCGAAACTCCACAGACTGGGAGAGAACTTCACCACCCATACAGCAGACAAGGTCTCATATCTAAAATATACCAACAGCTCAATAAATTAAATTCCCCCAAAACAAACCCCCAAAGAAACACCACTCCATTAAAAAGTGGATTAAAGACCTTAAGAGAGACCTCTCTGAAGAGGAAATGTGAATGGCCACAAGTCTCATGAAGAATTGCTCAACATCTCTAGCTATAAAAGAAATGCAAATCAAAACATTGAGATTCTACCTTACATCAGTTAGAATGTCCGTAATCAAGAAAGCTAATAAAAAGAGATGATGGTTACCACCAAAGGGGAGTGCTAACTACTATATTGTTGGTGGGAGAGCAAACTTGTTCAACCACTCTGAAAAGCAGTGTGGAGGATCCTCAACAAACTATACCTAGAGCTCTATGACCCAGCAATCCTACTTCTGGGAATCTACCCAAATAACCACAAACAAGGCCACACTAAACACACCAGTCTGACAATGTTCTTCAAAGCACAATTTACTATAGCCAAGATAAGGAACCAACCCAAATGCTCCTGGATAGATGAATGGATCAAGAAAATGTGGTACATATACACAATGGAATTATATGCCTTAATCAGAAAGAATGACATTACCCCATTCATAAGGAAATGTAAAGACTTGGGAAAAAATATATTAAGTGAAGTAAGCCAGACCCAAAAAAAGCAGGTTGCATTAGCTCCCTCATACGTAAGAACTAGATTATGAGAATATACTCTTAACAGGAGATCTCAAGAACCCAAATGCTTGGTGCAAAGGATTATATATAATGAAGCATATTAATATCAATTCCAACTCATGGAAACAAGAGGCTCTCATTAGACCCAGTATATAATTAGTTCTTTTTTCTCTATTTTTTTCTTTCTTAATTTCTCAGCTTTTTGTACCTTGTGTTTTGCATAATACACAATGCAATATGTGGGAGGGAAAGGGAATTACAGAAACAGCAGATTAACAGATGAACGATAGAAACATTTATACTCATTTGACACTATGTGGGATGTGAACATTACAACTTGGGGGTGGGGGATAGGGAGGGGTAAGGGGGAAATAAAGAGGGATGGGGTAATGACGATTAAAAACAAATGTACTTATTGTTTACCTAGGTACCTGTAACCCCCCAGCACATCACCTTTACAATTAAAAATAAAATTAAAAAATAAAAGTAAAAGGCAAAATTTTCTGAGTAAATGAAAGAATGAAAGAACGAGAAAGAAAGAAAGAAAGAAAGAAAGAAAGAAAGAAAGAAAGAAAGAAAGAAAGAAAGAAAGAAAGAAAGGAAGGAAGGAAGGAAGGAAGGAAGGAAGGAAGAAGGAAGGAAGGAAGGAAAAAGAAGGAGGGGCTGGGAAGGTGTCTCAGTGGTGGACTGCTTGCCTTGAATGCATGAGGCTCTGGGTTCGATTCCTCAACCTACATAAGCAAAAAAAGAAAAAAGCCAGAAGTGGTGCTGTGGCTCAAGTGGTAGAGTGCTAGCCTTGAGCTGAAGAGCTGAGGGACAGCGCCCAGGCCCAGAATTCAGGCCCCACATCTGGACCCAAAAAAAGAGAAAAAAAAGAAAAGGAAAGAAAGGAAAGAAGGAAGGAAGGAAGGAAGGGAGGAAGGGAGGAAGGAAGGAAGAAAATAAGTTAATTTATAAAATTTGCCATTGAACCAAACATAAACTTCATGTCAGTTAACCATTTAGTAAATGCAAGTTTTCAGTTGTCAATTCTATGCATATCAATGCATGAATTAAACCAATAAATGAATGATCAGAAATAACCAGGTGAATCTATTTGCATCTGTAGTAAATATGCACACAAATCTTTTTCTCATTGTTTTCTAAGCATCATCAAATAACTATTTGCAAACACTTTACATCTAGTTATAAATATTCTAAAAATTGATGTAACCAAAGGATGTCAATAAATTATATAATATGAATATTAGTATTTATACTGTTATTAATATTACAGTCTTCATATTATATTAATTATATCAATTACATTATTATGTTATGAGAGAAATTAGCATCCTCTGATTTTGGTGTCTATTGGAGTCCTAATAGCAGTCCTTCATTAAAATTAAAGGAGATTTGTATTTTTTGGCTCAAAAGAATATGTCTGAAAGCAATTGTCTCATGGGAGATTGTTCTAATATATCCAAAGGCCCTTAGAAATGCTGCACTACATTTACATGGTTACCTATGTGATTCAAGAGCCACTAAACAATCATATTTCACTTTACCATCATTATTATTCCCATTGTGAGAAGAATTTTTCTCATAATTCACACAACGTAGGTTTGTCCTTAAGTTATTATCTTATATGAAATAATATTCAAATGATACATTACGCTGAGTTAAAGCAAAAATTACAAACTATATTGGACTGTGTAACACCTTTCAGATACACATGTGGAAATCCTATTCCCCTCTCTGATGACATTAGAATCAGAGATGACCTGAAATAATGATCCCAATAAAAGAAACCCAATATAATTACTCTGCCATATGAAAGTCCAGCAAATAGAGTATAATATACCAGAAAGTGGTCCCCCATAAGGCAAGGAATTACTTTAATAATTTTAATAATTTTAATAATAAATATTTAATAAATATTTAATAAATATTTAATAAATATTTAATAATAAATATTCAAGCTTCTAGAGTATGGGAAATATATTCTTGATGTTCTTAAGCCCCTTAACTTTTAAGTATTTTCTTATAACAGCTGACAAAAAGCAATGGCTGACAAAAAGCAAAGTAGATTTGATTTAATTTCACAAATTCTGAGAAAAGGATTCATAATGTTTTATTATTTGAATTTTATTCTCCTAACCTCCAGGTTAAAAATATTTTTAAATGGGAATTGAAATGAGGTTCAACTATCATATCAACTATTCAACTATCATAATTATTTTTTGAATATTTTTATTATCTTTAAGTAGTTGTACAAAGGAGTTGCCATTCACCAAAACAGTTTATGGATACAATGCATCTTGATCAATGTTACCCTTTACAAAATTCCCATCTACCCTTCCCAATCAGCCCTAGACTTACTTATCCCAATTTTATGTTATATATGGAAGTATTTTCCATTTAACAATGAAGTTTACATGTACAATGCATCTGGAATCGTGTTACCACTTCAACATCTTCACATGCTCCCATTTCAAACCACCTCTTACCTTTTTTTCAATTCTAGGAAATATACAATAGATTCTTGCCTGCATTTTTTCCTTTTCTCCTGCAATTTTCTACCCCTCTCACATTGACCCCCATTGTCCTCTCTTGCAAGTACACATTTCCTGGTATTTATTTTGTTGGGCTTTGACTTTGTCTTTTAAAAGATTATAATATTTTCACTCTCCATGGAGTTTATTACACTTCAGCTAATTCATCTGTACCTACTTGCTTACCATCCAGCATGTCTACTTTTAGATTTATAGGCACCTTCTATCTACCACAAATGAGGAAAATCATGCAACCTAAGTTTCTCTGGTTCTGGTTTATTTCATGTAACATAATTTTTTCCAAGTCTTTTATTCATTTATTTATTTTTGTCGGTCGTGGGGCTTGAACTCTGGGCTTTGGTGCTGTCCTTGTGGTCTGGGTCTGGGCGCTGTCCCTCAGCTCTTCAGCTCAAAGCTAGTGGTCTACCACTTGAGTCACAGCACTACTTCTGTTTTTTTTTTTTTGGGGGGGGGTTATTGGAGATAAGAGTCTCACAGAGTTTCCTGCCTGGGCTGGCATTGAACCATGATCCTCAGATCTCAGCCTCCTCAGTAGCTAGGATTACAGGCCTGAGCCACCAGAGTCCAGTTGCATTTTTCTTAAGAATGGTGTGATATTTTCCTTTCTGATGTATGTATGTATATATATACATATATATATATATAATTTTATTGATCCACTTTTACAATGAGAGGCATCTGGGCTAAATCCATAGGTAGGCTCTGGCAAATAATGCCACAATGAACATGATTGTGCTGGTAGCTTCAGTGTGGCCTTCTTTTTGCTCTATTGGATAAATGCCCATGAGTTGAATTATGGGATCATAGGTAGCTCTATATTTAGGTTTTTGAGCCACTTCCATACTGTTTTCCAAAGCGGTTGAATGAGTTTACATTACCACCAACAGTGTCATAGAGTTTCCTTTGGACCACATCCCTATAAGTATTTTATTTTTAGTTCTCTTCATTATGACATTCTAACGGGGGGGGGGGGGTGAGATGGAATCTCCAATGTTGTTTGGATTTGCATTTCTTTTATGGAGAGAGATGTGTCTATTGGTCATTTTTACTTCTTCTTCTAAGAAGTCTCTCTTTAAGTCTTTAGCCCATATATTAATTGGGTTCTTGTTAATTTGAGAGTTTATTTTTAATGGTTTAATTTTTTGAGCTCTAAATATGGGTTAGTTAGGAAACCCTTGTCTGATGCTTAGCTAGTAAAAATCTTCCATTCTGTTTGCTTTCTATTTATCTTGGTACTTTTTTCTTTTGTCAAGAAGAAATTCTTCAGTTTGATGCAATTATTTCTATTTATCCAGTCTTTCTTTGAATTCTATATTTCCACCAGAAAGAATGATATTGCAACACTCATATGGAAAGGGAAAGACTTGGAAAAAGTATATTAAGTGAAGTAAGAGAGACAAAGAAACATAGGTTGCATGATTTCCCTCATCTGTTGTATTGGAATGTCCCTATAATTCTACAAGTAAACACACTGGATGGTACAAGAGAAAACATTACACTTGAACATGATAAATGATACAGAATTCTAAACATTTACACAGTGAGACCAAAAAAGGGTATTCTTTGGAGAGAATCTCAAAGGCTCAATATCTATAGGAATTTGATCTTATAAAATATTGTTCAACAAAATTAACTCCAAGAAATGAAAATGAGAGGGTTTTTTTTTTAGTTTTTGCTTTTCTCCCCTCTGTCTTCTGTAGCTGTGTATTATTTCTGCACTTTTTGTCTTATAGGTAAATTTTGGAAAGGGCAAGGGGGAACACAAAATAGTGGGACAAAGGGTGAACAAAGATAGCAGTGCTACTCACTAGACACTACATTGAAAATGAACTATACAACTTGTGGGGAAGGAGGTTGGGAGGGATAAATTGGGAGAAAATGAGGGAAGAATTGACACTTCAAAAAGAAATGTGCTCATTACCTGATTCATGTATTTATAACTCCACTGTATATCACCTTTACATGTGATGTTAGGAAAATGAACCCTTAAATATGTATTTTAATGTTTTCGTTTCTTTCATGCATGTGTTTCTAACGCATTTATAAGATTATTTCTTTGTTGCTTTGTATGTCCCTCCCCCACAGTGTAACCCCCGCTTTCACTATATTTGATGTCAGTATAACATGTGGAGGAGATGGGGACAAACAAGTCGTTTAAGGATTCAGGTGGACCTGTTGCAACAATGAGAAGTACAAAATGTCATGTCAAAACCAGCTTTACAATGTCGGTGTGGGGGGGGGAGGGGGGTATCATTGGGTGGGGTGGAGGGGGGAGGCTGGGAAGGGAGGTGAAGGGTAAACAAAGGAGGAGGCTGCAATGCTTGGTAAGAAATGTATGCATTATCCTGCCCATGTAATTGTAACCCCTCTGTACAGTATGTTCTCAAATAAAATAAAATAAAATTTAAAAAAAATGGACCTTATAAAGAGGACAGAGTAGCTAAAACAGACTTTAAATTAAAATGGCATGTAAGTAAAAAGAAACAAAGAAGGATATTACATATTGATAAGGAAACTCTCCATCAGGGGGATATAACAATTCTAAATATCAATGCCCTGAATCCCAGAGCTCCAAATTTCATCAGACAAATAGTACTTAACCTAAAAACACACATAGATCCAAACACATTGTTGGTTGCTTCAACACATCATTCTTAGCTCTGGATAGGCCATCCAGGTAACACTTAACCAAGAAACTGTAGAGCTAAATAACTGCATTGACAAGTTATACCTAACAGATATCTATAGAATATTTCAGCTAGCAGCATCACAATATATACATTCCTCTCAGCAGCAGCCCATGGAACATTCTCCAAACTATATCCTATCTTAAATCACAAGGAAAATCTGTAAAAATTCAAAAATAAAAATGAAATTATCCTTGCATCCTGTCAGACTACAATGGGACCAAATTAGATTTCAACCTCAAATGTCATCACAGAAAATTAAAAAAGCTCACAGAGATTGAATAACACATTGCTGAATGATCAGCAAGTAAATGAAGAGATAAGGAGGGAAGTTCCAATGTTTACGGAAATCAACATAAATGAATACACAAAATACCAGCACCTCTGGGGCCCAACAGCACAGGCAATACCCACAGGAAAATTTATAGTTTTGAGTATGTACATCAACAAATTAGAGCATTCTCAAATCAGCACTAATGATGCACCTCTAGTTCCTTGAAAGACAGCAACAAGCCAAACCCAAAACCAGTAGACAGAAATAATACAAATTAGATTAAAAATAAATGAATCAGATTCTCAAAAAAAATACAATCATAATTGACTTTTATCTACCAGTAGTTCACAAATTCTCTCAATGAATGTCAGTGTAGCTATTTGCAGAGACAGATTCAGCCAGCTCAAATCAGTGAACAAAACAAACTTCTAGGATTCTAAGAGACAATGTTTTGTTTGCTTTTCTAAAATAAATTTACCCTATTGTTGTTAGAAAGGTGATGTACAGAGGGATTACAATTACATGAGTCAGGTAATGAGTACATTTCCTTTCACACAGTGCCTTTGGTTCTTTCACTTGTTCCCAATCCTTCCCTCCTGTCCCCACCCATGTGTTAAATAGTTCACTTTCATCAATGTTCAATGAGCTCCACCGCTGCACTTTTTCACCCTTTTCCCTAAAGTTCTGTGCCCTCCCCGCCATTCCTGAAGATGTACAGATGAATATACCATGCATAAGGTAAACAAAACAAAACAAAACACAATCATAACAAACTAAAATCAACAACAACAAAAGAAGTCTTTTGTTTTCATATCTGAGAGTTTGTTACAGTGTGTATATCATGTTATATAAATATAGTTGTTTCTATCATAAAGTCAATTCAGGGATTAAGGTGTGATAACTTCTAATTTTGCTTTCTATTTAATTAATGGTTGTTATTTTAATATTAAAGTTCTAAATAACACAATTCAAGCCCTAGTGAAATTTGAAGGTTCAGATTTAAAGTTAAATTTGCAAAATGCCTAATTGTTGCATTTTGATAACCAAAATGAAAAACAGGCATGCTTTATCTTCAAGAATCACATTGTTTCAAATACAAAAAAGTAAACCAAATGTAATATTAATTCAGTTGGAATAAGAAATCAAATACTAATGTCATGCATCAATCTCATAGATTATGAGATATAACTATAAAACTAAAAACACTTGTTTTAAGTAGATTACTTAAGTTTTACTTAAGTTTTATAAATATATAATATATATAAATATATATGAATATACATGAAACAAGTGTTTTCTAGGTGAAGTTGGTATAGAAATCAAAGCCCAAACATTCCAGAATTCTGTGTGCTTGATATGTATCAACTTATACATTTATTTGGCTAATCTGAAGGTTAGTTGAGAATCACTGAAAACAGGATTAGAATAAAAAAATCACTCAAATGTTTAGATTTATTTTATGACTAAATATATTGATATTTTTATATCTCCTTTGTTTTCTTTGAAATATCTGGTAAATTTATTTAAGGACCATCAACAATAATGAGAAATAAACAGCCCCTATCTCCTTAAAAGACAATCAACACGAAAAAATGAAACAACAAATAAAGAAATTGAGCCTCATTTTGCATGTGGTTTTTGTATATTGTGGTGCTTTGTAATTGTGGATTATGTGACTATCCTATGAATCTGGGTTCAAATCACTAGGGCTACTGGAAGAAAAATTCAAAATCTAGAGTAGCTAATAGCTGTGCAGTCAAGTTTGTGAGATTCACTAGAGTAGCAGCTGGTCATAAACTGAACAAAGAAAGTAATTCTAGGGCTTTTCAGGCAAGAATGCAATGAAAAGCATACTTTTATCTTCCTAGCTGAAACAAGAAAACCACACTTTAAAAGATTACTAAATGATCATCCTTTAAATTAAGCAATGAAATTTTAAGGCACTCCAGAAAATTCAAGTTCGTCATCTCCCCACAACCATTACTACCATTTACAAATCATTGCCAAGGTGAATTTCCAGCTCTTTTTGATATTTCAAATGACTTTGGAATAATATAAATGATATTTCAAGTTGTTAAGAAAATTTAATTTACAACAAGCAAACAAATCAGGTTCAACTCTATAGCATAACCTTTAAGAAAAAGGAATTAAGAAATATGGCATTTCCTTTGTAATTTAATATTAGACAATAGGGAAAAATGCCAGAAACAGACTCTGCAAGAAACAGAAGTCTTTGATAAGATATATTAAAGATTGTCTAGGGGCTGGGAAGGTGGCTCAGTGGTAGAGTGCTTGCCTTGCATGCATGAGGTCTTGGGTTCGATTCTTCAGCACCACATAAGCAGAAAAAGCGGGAAATTGCACTGTGGGTCAAGTCGTAGAGTGCTAGCCTTGAGTTGAAAAGCTGAGTGACAGTGGCCAAGCCCAGAGTTCAGGCCCCACGACTGACAAAAAAAAAAGATTACCTAGATACAAGTACCTTTACCTAAATTTTCTATTGTATGATACAAGTACCTTTACCTAAATTTTCTATTATATGATAACATACTTTTGTCTGATGATCAGAGAGATGCAAAAAAGATGTTTAAATGTGATTTGAAAAATTCTTCAAGTCATGAATAAATGAAATCAGGAAGTATATGGCTCAGGATCTGAATGGTTCTGTTAAATATGCTCTGCAAATAAATCTTGAGTAGTTTTTAGATCTTTCCTCTATAAATTCTGTCTATATTTCATACATAATACTTCCTCTCACCTCTTCACTCTTCTGCATGTATGTATTTAGAAGGAAGAATCTTTTTTCCCTAAGGTTATATACTTAATTGTATTAGGTATACTACATTGATGACAGCAGATAAAGGTATTTAACATTTTGTGCCATATACTTTTGGTTATATGATTGCATAAACAAACTAAAAAGTTGTGTTTAGGGTATGACTTGTGCAGAAGGTCAGGTGAAAGTATACAACACTTGAAAACTTGAGAAGGAGATAAATGGTAATCATTTCAATGTAGATCAGTCTTGGACATTTGTAGAATATATGATTCTATATGAAAATTCAATATTTATTGATTTTTCCATAGGTAGACAATTCTATAAATTTGTAGGAAAGCAAGTTAAAATTATGGAAACATAAAAGTAATGTGATTATTTATCACATACTGCTTTACATTTTAGTTTGTCAAGTAGAAATACCATTTATTTCTACTGTATAGGAAGGAAACCCTAAATATTACATTTTGTGACATATTTTACATTGGGAAGCTTTGTCTGTATTAATAAGTTTATTTCATTGTTTCTTCTTTCCTATTTATAACTGTTTCTCATAGTCTTCTTCTAAGAAATTTTTCTCCCAATTTGGTGCTTGAACATAGCTCATGCTCTCAGTTTGTTTGCTAACAGTAGTTAATTGTTTGAACCATGTGTCTAGCCCAGAAATTTTTTGGTTAATTAGAGATAGAACCTCATGAATTTTCCTACCAGCCTGAAAACCATGATCCTCCAAGTCTCATCCTTCTTAATAACTAAGATGATAGAGATGAGTCATGCACCCCAGGAGTCAATGACTTTTCATGTCTTATAGATTCTACATGTTTTTGGTAATTGTAATAACAAACTACCACTGATTGGGTAGCTTTAACACCATAAATATATTGCCCCAGAGTTTGGGGAACTAGAACTCCAAGATCAGAGTTTGCTTCTTTTGAGTCCTCTTTCCTTGGCATATTCAAGACCTTTGGCTCCTCTTGGAGGAAACTTCAATTTATGTTTCCAAATGCAGTCATTTTCTAAGGCAATAGGTTTTGGATCTTTAGTACGATTTCACGATGACAGTATCCAACATATATTACTTAATGGATAGAAGAAAATCTGTAATAGGAAATTATTTTGTCTTGGCATGGAAATTATGGTTATACTTTAAATAAAATAGTGAGGTGGCTCAGTGGTAGAATGCTTGCCTTGCATGCATGAGACCCTGGGCTCAATTCCTCAGTACCACATAAGCAGAAAAAAGCCAGAAGTGGTGCTGTGGCTCAAGTGGTAGATCGCTAGCCTTGAGCTGAAGAGCTGAGGGACAGTGCCCAGGACCGAAGTTCAGACCCCACAGGTCTGAACTCCCCCCCCAAAAAAAAATAGTGAGAGAGATAAAGGTTGTACTAGAGCTTTTAAAACCCAGTATGAAATCTTTAACTTAGACATGCCAAATTCTTACCCTGGTAGGAAAGGTGCACATGTAAATTCCTAGTGGTACTAGAGGATTGAACCCAAGAACCTATATTTATGAAACAGCAACTCTACTATTTCCATATCTACAGATCATAATTAGATTGCTTATTTTGAGGTAGTATCACCATACCTGTGCCTGCCTGGACTGCAGTCCTCCTAACATGTGATTCACATTGTCATAACAAGCACAAAACATTGCACCCAGCATTTGCTTAGAGTTTCTGAAACTTCTTTTCTTGTCTGGGCTTGACAGGAACTGGAATTCTCTAATCTCTGTTTCCCAAGTACCTAAGATTACAGATTTGAGCTACTTCATCCAGTAAAAGTATATAATTTTAAAATATCTTGTTATTGTCTATATTTGTGTTTAGCATATATAGCTAACCTTAATTTTCTCCCTCTCTCTTTTTTAGTACTTTGAGTTGAAAACATTGGCCTTCTTGGTATACATTGCTTTGTTTTGGATAGAATCCCAGAACAATCAAAAAATCTTCCAAAAGTTTATAAATTTATGTCAAAAATCATGGAAAAGAAAGCTTCAGGTTGGAAACAAAACTCTGATCCTTAAAGTTATAAAAAACCTTCAATGCTTTCTTAAGTATGAGAAAAGAAATGTGAAAGATGTCAGATATAATTTTTGATAACCTACTAGGTCTGTGGAAATTCTGCAGTTGTCACTTCATGTTATTTTTCTTTATTAAAAACCCTCTGAGATGGATATTGGTTGGACTGTTTGGTAACTTTCTCCAGGAAATGAAGCTGATTTTAGAGAACTGATGGTGTGGTAAATAAAGGAATAGTGAGAATGAGCACAGGTATTGTTACAGAATGAGTCGACCAGGTCCAACTGCTAAACAGCAAAACACAGCAAAGTTTCAAGTCTGATGATTCACATTGGAAGATATAGATAGATAGATAGATAGATAGATAGATAGATAGATAGATAGATAGATAGATAGATAGATAGATTATGCATATACATATACTTATGTACAATAAATCTCTAGTCAAATATAGAGAAATTTGGCCTGACAGATATTAAACTATATTGTACTGGTTGCAGGAAAGGTATAGTAAAAAATCAATAGTTTATCATAGATTTTGTAAAGGATTAAAATTCATTCTTCATTATATACTTTACAAATATCCTTAATACTAAGGATATGTTTTAAGTTTTGATATTGTAGTGAGAGCACCTATATAATGCTAAGAATTGGAAATAGACAAAATATACAACATGGCCAGGCACTAGTGGTTCAAGCATGTAATCCTAGCTAGTGAAGAGGCTGAGATCTGAAGATCACAGTTTGAAGCCAGCTTGAGTAGCAAAGTTCGTGAGATTATTATCTTCAATTAACCACCAAAAGTGCTGAACGTGGAGTTCCATTTCAAGTTGGACAGCACTGGCCTTGATTACAAAAGCTCATGGGCACCATCCAGGCCCTGAGTTCAAGCTTTAGGATCAACACAAACAAAAACAAAAAATACAACATGGAGTTAGATATTTTATAATGAAGCATATTTTAGTATATTCCATAAAATTAGAAAAATTAGACTTCTATATTAGCTTTATAACCATACCACAATAAGTGATGTTGTCCATTTATTAAGTGGAAAGGCTTATTATGATTTACCAGTTTGAAGGTTTCAGTCTATGTTCAGTTGGTTTTATTGCTTTGGGGGCCTGTGAGTAGGCAGTATGTCAAGATGGGGAATGTGTCAAAGAAAAATGTTGATCTAGAATGTTTAAAAATAAATTAAGAAAGATGATTTAACTCATCTTGATTTATTTTCAGCATGTTGATATTTGCTAGGAAAAGGTCTATTTCTGCCAAGTTCTCAAACTTATTAGTATAAAGGTTTGAGAAGTATTCCCTTATACTGTCTGAATGTTGGTTGTTTCTGTGGTGATATTTCCATTCTCATCTCTGAGTTTATTTGGGTGTGTTCTCTTCTTTTTCTGATAAGGTTTGCTAAGGAGCTATCAATTTTGTTAATTTTTTCAAATAACCAACTTTGTTTTGTTGATTCTTTCTATTATTTTTGGATTCTAATTCATTTAATTCTGATTTAATTTTAATTATTTCTTTCCATCTACTGGATTGGGATTTATCTTGCTGCTCTTTTTCAAGGACGTTCAGATGTCTCATTAAATTGTTGGTTTCAGATCCTTCCAATTTGTTGATGTAGGAACTCAAAGCTATAAACTTGCCTCTGAGTACTGCCTTTGTGGAGGTTCATCAAAAGACTCCACATAGAGCTCCCCTATGACCCAGCAATCCCACTTTTGTGCATTTACCCAAAAGATCACAAATAAGACCATACTAAAGTTACCAGCACAACTATGTTTATTGCAGCATTATTTACCATAGCTAAGATATGAAACCAACCCATATGTCCCTCAGTAGATGAATGGATCAAGAACATGTGGTATATATACACAATGGAATTCTATGCCTCCATCAGAATGAATGACATCACCCCATTTGTTAGGAAATGGAAAGACTTGGAAAAAATTATATTAAGTGAAGTAAGCCAGCCCCAAAGGAACATATGTCCCATGGTTTACATTACTTGTAATACCTAGTATATGTCTGAGACAAGCAGAAATGATCAGATAAGTTGATATTAGGCAAAATGAACCCCAAGATAAGGATTCATTTTTTTCCTTGCGATTGTTTCTAACGTATTTATAAGATGATTCCTTTGTTGCATTGTATGTCCCTCCCCCACGGTATAACCCCTGTTTTCACTGTATTTGATGTTGGAGGGGAAGGGAAAAAACAAATTGCTTAAATAGGGATACATATTGACCCATTGCAACAATGAGATGTACAAGTCGTTATGTCGAAAAACGAACTTTAAAGCTTTGGCAGGGGAGGGGGGTATAGGAAGGGTTGGGAAGGGGAAACAAAGGAGGAGGCAACAAAGCTTGATAAGAAATGTACTCATTACTTTGCCCATGTAATTGTAACCCCTCTGTACAGTATTTTCACAATAAAAAAGAAAGAAGAGGAGAGTCTATATTCTCATGGGTTTCACTCTGAAGAACTTGATATCCAGAAGATTGTTCATGTATTCTCCACAGTCTGGGAGGGAATGGAAAGTCATGTTTTTTTAACACATAGGTCTTTCTGGGGCATTCTAAATGTAAATTGCAATATCTTCACCAACAATAATGACTTGTGAAGAGGTGGAAGCAACTAGGTATTTCTATAAATTCTAATCAGACCTCAGCAGACTAAATATTTTATGGAATTCCTATTAAAATATTTTCTTTTAGACTGAGTGGGTCTTCAAACTAGACATGTGTGTATTGTGTGTTTGTATGTGTGTATGTGTGTGTTTGAAAAAACTAATATAGCAATGTAGCATAAAAAATACTAGTATGGTATTTTGTTTTCCTTCTCATACCATGAAAGCCTGCCTCAATTTCCAATCAAATCCCACCCAAGTTTCAAACATTAATGCTGTCCCAAAAGTTCTGCCTGTAAACCCAAGTACATCTACCTCATTTAAGACAGCCATGGTATATGAAAATTTTAAGTCTTCCAATTATATTGTCCACAAGGAAACAATGTACAATATTTCTTTTAAAAACACCTAGATTGTAGAAAACTTTAGCCAGAAAATTGAAGGAATTTACATATGGGATTTAATTTAGATATTTAGTCACTTAAATGGATATTCTATATCCACAACTCAGAGCCCTTTTAAACTACATAATTACAAAGACTCATCTATTACCATCTGCCATGAAGACAGTCTTTGCTGAAAACAAACCAGATGTGGTAAACAAATTAACATGTGCACCATTGTCAAATGCTGCTGTTCTAAAGCGTGTAAGTGACAGAGCAATTAATGCCTGTGAACAGCTGGTTCTAAGGAGTGTGGAAAGTGATTACTTTATACCATAAATGGACGAATCCACAGATGTTTCAGGTTGTGCTCATTGTTGGCATTTATGAGATATATTTTGGAAAGCACAGTGAATGAAAGCATGCTGTTTTGTAAAACTTTGCTGGCTGACACACCAAGGAAAGAAAACTTTTTAAAATGTTTCAAATGAGCAGAGAGACATTAGGGTGGGTAAGATGTGGTGTGCAGTTTTGAATACAGACTAAAGCAAACCAAAGAATGAGAAAAAATGTTTTTCCTTACCAAATACTTTCTGGATATATTCTGCTATCCACTATAATGATGTAAAGATTGTTTCTTTGGAAAAATAGGTGAAAAAAACAATTAAGGAGAAAAAAAAGTACTATCTCCTTTGAATTTCTTTTTAAAGTGAATCTTAAATAACAAGGATGAAGAAATTAAAATGGGTTAATAATAAAATATTATCAAGTATTACTTTATTTTTTGATTAAAAGTTAAAACAGACTATTAGTCGATTAAAATTTAAAGGGTTATTTTCCTGGAATATATTTTCCTTTTGTTTCTCATTTTTTGGGGTGATATAAATATTTTTTTATAATTTAATTTTATTTTATTTGTGAACACACTGTACAGAGGAGTTACAATTGCATGGGCAGGATAATGCGTACATTTCTTACCAAGCATTGCAGCCTCCTCCTGTGTTTACCCTTCACATACATTCCCAGCCTCCCCCCTTCCCCCCCAATCCCAATCCTTCTCCTTCAGCCCCCTTTCCCTCCTACCCCCCCAAACTGACGTTGTAAAGCTCCTTTTGGACATGACAACTTGTACTTCTCATTGTTGCAACAGGTCCACCTGTATCCTTAAACAACTGGTTTTTCCCCATCTCCTCCTCAAGTTATACTGACATCAAATATAGTGAAAGCAGGGGTTATACTGTGGGGGAGGGACATACAAAGCAAGAAAGAGATAATCTTATAAATGCGTTAGAAACACATGCATGAAAGAAAAAAGCTTAAAATACACATCTAAGGGTTCATTTTCCTGACATCACATTATCTGACCTTTTCCACTTGACTCATACATATACTAGATATTACAAATAAGGGAAACCATGGGACCTATGTTTCTTTGGGCCTGGCTTACTTCACTTAATATAATTTTTTCCAAGTTTTTCCATTTCCTAACAAATGGGGCAATGTTATTCTTTATGATGGAGGCATAGAATTCCATTGTGTATATATACCACATTTTCTTGATCCATTCATCTACTGAGGGGCATCTGGGTTGGTTCCATATCTTAGCTATGGTAAATAATGCTGCAATAAACATAGTTGTGCTAGTAGCTTTAGTGTGGTCTTGTTTGTAAACATTTGGGTAAATGCCCAAAAGTGGGATTGCTGGGTCATAGGGGAGTTCTATGTGAAGTATTTTGAGGAACCTCCACACTGCTTTCCAAAGTGGTTGAACAAGTTTACATTTCCACCAACAATGAAGTAAGGTTCCTTTCTGTCCACATCCCCTCCAGCATCTGTTGTTGTTAGAGTTCTTGATTTTTGCTGTTCTAACTGGAGTGAGGTGATATCTCAATGTTGTTTTGATTTGCATTTCTTTTATGGCTAGGGATGTTGAACATTTCTTCATGTGTCTATTGGCCATCCTTCTTTCTTCTTCAGAGAAGCTTCTCTTTAAGTCTTTCGCCCACTTACTTATTGGGCAGTTGTTTCTTTGAGGATTTGTTGTTGGGTGGTTTAATTTTTTGAGTTCCAAGTATATTTTAGATATGAGACCCTTGTCCGTTGTATGGCTAGTAAAGATCTTCTCCCAATCCGTGGGCTTTCTATTGATCTTGCTAGCTATGTCATTTGTGATATAAATATTTTTTCAGAAAGGCAACCTGGTCTTAACCATTATCCACACAATTTATGCTGTCATAAAATCAGAGAATTTTTTTATTAAATTAAGACAGTAATAGGCTTATTTTATGCAACACTAAATATAAACACTAACCCGATTTTTCACTGAACAATCACTTACAAAAAAACATAAAATAATAAAGCAAAATCCAAGTCAATTTTAAGAAGCAAGTTTATTGCAATTTCTGGCTTTTTCCAATAAACAACCTTAATTTTTCAGCATTAGTTTATAATTATGAATGTTATTTTCAGAAGTAACTTTGTGAATTTTAATAGAATCAAATATATTTTTTACTATTACTCAGTATCTCACAAAAATTCACTGTAATAGACTTTCCCCAAATAGGTAAGAAAAGATCTTCATATTACTTATTGTGTGAAGTGAAAATACTTTGCACCATTTCATATAAATTAGTAGATGTTATTTTAGCATCATAAATTCACACCTGTGATTTTAAATTAAGGAATCAAGATTTTAGAGTTAAAATCAAATATGAATATGTACTGTGTCCCAATGAAACAAAACAACCTGAATTCATACAGACAAAATTATTTTCTTTTCACTAAAGACTTTGTTGCTTTGTATGTCCCTCCCCCATGGTATAACCCCTGCTTTCACTGTATTTTTTTTCTTTTTGTCGGTTGTGGGGCTTGAACTCTGGGCCTGGCCACTGTCCCTCAGCTCTTCAGCTCAAGACTAATGATCCAGCACTTGAGCCACAGTACCACTTCTGGCTTTTTCTGCTTATGTGATGCTGAGAAATCGAACCCAGGGCTTCATGCATGAGAGACAAGCACTATACCACTGAGCCACCTTCCCAGCCCTATGTGTAGTCTTTTAAGGAAACTCCATGCTGTTTTCCACAGCACAGGCCCGAAATGTTCTTAATACTAAGAAACACAACAAATCAAAGAAAATTTGGACAAAGGCATGAAACTGAGAGCTTCTGCAAGGCAAAGGACATACCTAGTAAGATAAATAGAAAACCCACAGACTGAGAGAAGATCTTCACTAGCTGTACAACAGACAAGCGTCTTATATATACTTAGAACTCAAATAATTAAATCCTCCCCAAACAAATCGTCAAAGAAACAACTGCCCGATAAATAAGTGGGCTAAAGACTTAAAGAGAGATTTCTCTGAAGAGGAAAGAATGATGGCCAATAGACACATGAAGAAATGCTCAAACTCTCTGGCCATAAAAGAAATACATTTGGAAATACACAGGTGTACCCAAATATATTATTTGAAGGTAGAGTCAGGGGAGATCTCAGTATATTTTTTTTCATTTTAAAGTATTTATTAAAAATTTTATTGTAAAGGTAATGTACAGAAGGGTTACACTTATCTAAGTCAGGTAGTGAGTACATTTCTTTTTGAACAGTGCCAGTCCAATTCTTTAGAAAGGAAGGCACTATCATAATTCAACACCAGGAAATAGGTACTTGAAAGGGTGAGTGGGTAATAGGGTGGGAGAAAGGTAGTTGAACAAATGAAGAGAGTTGGAGGGAAAAGTAGTAAAAATTCAATTTGTCACCTATAAATTTTAAAAAAATGAGGAAACAGGTGCATTGTGAGGAGTGGGTGAGAACATTAAAAGAGGTGGCATTGATCAAGTTGCATTGTACTCATAAACTGCTTTGTTGAATGGAAACTCCTGTGTAGAACTACATAGAGATAATAAAAAATAAATTAAAAAATTCACTGCAGCTCAACTAAAGAGTACTAATCAAAATGCATCATAACCAAAGTGATCCACGTATCAAGAATAAGGTAATTTACTCCTCACTTCTTCACAGTTCATAAATTTACCATCTTCTACAAATTCAAAATCTGACATATCACCACAAGGTATTACAAAGTTAGAGTTATGCAGAAAATATTTTCTCACGGTGTATTTCTGCATTGAATGGTCTTCCTATTTTTGTGCATTGTATCAATCAGATATTCTGTCACTATCACAATGAACTTAGCAACACACTACCTAGTGAGAAATTATCTATTTTGGTTCATGGTTTCAGACTATCCTAATGGAGCAGACATTGTGAAGCTGAGCAGCTCACACAATAGCAGCCAGAAGAGAGAGAAGAGGAAGAAGAGGGGGAAAAGGAGAGCAAGAGAGAAAGAAAGAGGAGGGATTGATAGTTTTCTGCAACTTGGGGTCTATTTTTTCCCATTTTTATTCCATCTGAAAAAAAAAGGTAATATCAAATTATATTATACCCATCCATTCTAGTTTCTTCTTAGAATTTTCTGGAGAAAGAGGTTGACTTTAAACCAGTGAGTTACTCTATTTTTTTTTGGGGGGGGGGGAGGTCCGGTTGTTGGGCCTGAACTCTGGGCATGGGCGCTGTCCCTCAGCTCTTCAGCTCAAGGCTAGCGCTCTACTACTTGAGCCACAGCGCTACTTCCGGCTTTTTTCTTTTTGCTTACGTGGTGCTGAGGAATCAAATCCAGGGCCTCATGCATGCAAGGCAAGTGCTCTACCACTGAGCCATCTTCCCAGCCCTGAGTTACTCTATTTTTGTATTTTTGCTTACTTTATATCCACAAAAGCTAAATTCTTACCTTAATTATTTCCTTAGGCTTCATACGAAGGGTTTAATCTCTGATGAGTGACAGATAAAGATATAGAGTGGTTGAACAAGTTTACACTCCCACCAAAAATGCATTAGGGTTCCCTTTTGGCTACATCCCCTTCAGTATTTGTTGCTATTAGATTTCTTGATTATAGCCATTCTGAATGGGGTGAGGTGGTATCTCAATGTTGTTTTGATATGCATTTCTTTTATGGCTAGGGAGGTTGAGCATTTCTTCATGTGTCTATTGGCCATCCTTCTTTCCTCTTCAGAGAAATCTCTCTTTAAGTCTTTAGCCCACTTATTTATCGGGCAGTTGTTTCTTTGACGATTTGTTTGGGGAGGATTTAATTATTTGAGTTCTAAGTATATTTTAGATATGAGGCTGTCTGTTGTACAGCTAGTGAAGATCTTCTCCCAGTCTATGGGTTTTCTATTTATCTTACTAGGTATGTCCTTTGCCTTGCAGAAGCTCTCAGTTTCATGCCTTTGTCCAAATTTTCTTTGATTTGTTGTGTTTCTTAGTATTAAGAACATTTCGGGCCTGTGCTGTGGAAAACAGCATGGAGTTTCCTTAAAAGACTACACATAGGGCTGGGAAGGTGGCTCAGTGGTATAGTGCTTGTCTCTCATGCATGAAGACTTGGGTTCGATTTCTCAGCATCACATAAGCAGAAAAGGCCGGAAGTGGTACTGTGGCTCAAGTGCTGGATCATTAGCCTTGAGCTGAAGAGCTGAGGGACAGTGGCCAAGCCCAGAATTCAAGCCCCACAACGGACAAAAATTAAAAAAAAAATACAATGAAACAGGGGTTATACTGTAGGGGAGGGACATACAAAGCAACAAAGTAATCATCTTATAAATATGCTACAAGCAATTGCAAGAAAGAAAAAAAATTTGAATACTTATCTTGGAGTTCATTTCACCTAACATCAACTTATCTGGCCTTTTCTGCTTGTCAATGACATATACTAGTTATTGCAAATAAGGGAAACAAGGGGACCTATGTTCCTTTGGGACTGGCTTACTTCATTTAATATAATTTTTTCCAAGTCTTTCCTACTTTCATTGTATTTGATGTTGGTATAATTTGTGGAGGGGTTACAGGTTACAGGTTACAGGTGGACCCATTGCAACAATGAGATGTACAAGTCGTTATGTTGAAAAACGAACTTTACAACTTTGGCGGGGGTGGGGATGTTGGGAGATGGGAAGAGATGGGAAGGGGAAACAAAGGAGTAGGTAACAATGCTTGATAAGAACTGTACTCATTCCCTTGCCCATGTAATTGTAACCCCTCTGTACAGTATTTTCACAATAAAAAAATAAAAAATAAATAAAAGAAGACTACACCAAGAGCTCCCCAAAGACCCAGCAATCCCACTTTTGGACATATACCCAAATGAAAATAAACAAGGCCATACTAAAGCTACCAACACAATTATGCTTATTACAGCATTATTCACCATAGCTAAGATATGGAAATAACCCAATGTGATATATATATATATATATACATATATAAAAAAATGTGGTATATATGTATATATATAATGTGGTATATATATGTGGTATATATATATGTATATATATATGTGTGTATATATATATATATATATATATATATATATATATCTGATAGAATTCTGTGCTTCCATCAGAAAGAATGACACTGCCCCATTTGTTAGGAAATAGACTTGGAAAAAATCAAATTAAATAAAGTAACCCAGTCCCCGAAAATTTAGGTCCCATGGCTTCCCTTATTTGCAATAATTAGTGTATGTAAAGGAAAATCTTATCAGATGAGCTGAAAAGCTCAAACACTATGTGCATATGATCATATAAGATGATGCTAAGTGAAATGAACCCCAAAATATGGACACAAGAGGTCTGTCTTTGTTGTTGTGGTTTTAAATGTACTATGTGTTTTCTTTTGTTTACTTTATATGTTTATATGTTCTTCCTCTTCCTCCTATGGTATACACCCTGTTGTCACTGTACTTGATTTGGGTATCCTGCATCTTTTATATATATTTGTCTAAGCTGGGGAGAGAATGGAGAATAACAAAATGGTGAGACAAGGACACAGGATGACCCATTGCAACAATTATACTCACAAGACTCTGAATGAGGGAGGTGGAGAAAGGAAGGGATAGTGAGAGAAAAATAGAGGAGGGGATAACAATGCTCAAGAAGAAATGTACGCATTACCTTACTCATGTAACTGTAACCTCTCTGTACTGCATCTTTACAATAAAATAAAATTTTAAAAAAGATATAAGCATTTTCTTAACAGTGAGTCAATTTTGTCTGAGGAATCTAGGTACAACTATACTCATGCAGATAGGCCTCATCAGTCAGGAGACCATGATATCAAAATGTAAGCCAGTGCTTACTGATATTATGCTTATGAGATTTTGTGTATTAGAAATAGTGGTTATTAGCACTTGTTTTGTAACCAACACCATTTCATGGGTTAGGAGCTGAAGTGAGATATTATCCTCAGAACAAAATTTAAGGAGGCATCCAAAATTAGGTATCAAGATATACATAGTTTACTGCTCTCTCTCTCTCTCTCTCTCTCTCTCTCTCTCTCTCTCTCTCTCTCTCTCTCTATATATATATATATATATATATATATATATATATATATATATATATTTGAACTCTGGGCCTGAGCGCTGTCCTTCAGCTCTTCAGCTCAAGGCTAGTGCTCTACCACTTGAGCTACAGCTCCACTTCTGGTTTTCTGGTGGTTTATTGGAGATAAGAGTTTCACAGACTTTCTTGCCCAGGCTGGCTTTGAACTGTGATCCTCAGATCTCAGCCTCCTGAGTAAGTAGGATAACAGGTGTGAGCCAATGCAAGCTAAGGGAAATAATTTATGAAAAAATCAACATTTAAAGTAAATACAGAATCGGTCTGACTGATTTTTTCTTTTATCTCAGTGTGCAATACAGTTTGCATGATGACTTTTCTGGTTATATGTCTGAGTTACAGCTTGATATTTAGTTGGAGAAGCTATGTTCTTTCATATAGTCATTTGTCAGATCAAGGAGGAATGAATTCCATGCCAGGGTCAACATCCAAATTAATGTTGTAGTTGTAAAATCTATACACAGGTAAAGGAGGACATAGATATTTGTCTTGAACTGGGTTTCCTTATGAAAACCAACAATCCCTCTGGAATTTAATTTCTTTTTCTTCTTCCTCTTCTTCTCCTTTTCCTTCTTCCTTCTTCTTCCTCATGTTTACGAAGGTATTTTTTCAGTGTCTACAATATTTTTTATTTTATAATCTTGCTTTGTAAGAAAACTTCACAGAATTTTATTGACTAAGCACATTGAATAAGTAAGCAAGCAGGGAAGATGGCAAAAAGCAGACAATGGACAAGCAGAAAGTCAGAGGCAGACTCAGAGAGTGGATGCTCTCAAAAAGGAGACAGCTGGAATTTAGTTTCTAAGCTTTCAAATAGAATTCATACTTTACAACATACAAATGAAAATTATAAACAAAACTCCCAATAACTTATGTAAGGTCACTTGCATTTTATGGTAATAAACAATAAGAAAACATTTTTATATTGTTTTTGGTTATTGTCAGACACTAGTATTATTTATTTCAGAGTTAAAGTAAACTCATCATGAATGAAGTTCTAAATGAAGCTATCTCATCAAACGTAAAGCAAATAGTAAATACACTCTTTCTCCCTGGGTGTTACACAGCTGGTAGACAGTCATTGCATGCAGATGTCTTCCCCACTACACTCAGGCTGAATATCCAGTAAAGAGACAGTTTTTCTGGTAATACATTCCTAATATTACTTAGGATCTGATTCTCTCCCTGCCAAGTTCCTTCCTTCACCATATATACTTTCTTCAAGCCATTCAAACAGAAACATTTTACCCAATGGTAAATCCCTCGTCACTCCACAGAGCTGACTACCCTCCACATAAACACTTTCTTTATCTTGTTTATATAATAAATCCTATGGAAACCTATGTTGCCTCTTTGACAGGCAACGTAGTACTTTTAGTACTTTCTTGGGAGCAATCACCCCTATTGTCTGCAGCATTTCCTTACAATGTGTATTATTCTCAAGAAGGGAATGGGGAAATGTGAGAAGAAGAAGACTAACCAAGCATTGTCTTCAAATATACATAATTTGGATTTAACTCATTATTTTGCTATAGGCATTTTTGATCAAACAGTTGGAATAATTTATTTCCTCATCAGATATAATACATCCTAATTGGATGAACAAGCCACATTCAGAAAATATTATATAGCAATTAAGTAAAAAAGCATATTCAACAAATAGCAAAAATTATGTAACTATAGAGAAAATATTTTGAAGAATGCACTGGAAACTTTTCTAATATAATTATTAATTTGATGGAACAATTTCCATTGATAGAAATTAGCTAGAATACTTTAATGCTAATTGGTCAAGATTGTCTTTCTAAATGAGCAAAACCGATTTCTCTTTTTACTTTATCATGTAAATAACTAAACAAACAATGGAAATTAAGATATGAATCTATTAACAGCAGTAGTGAATTTTTATCTTTTAATAGCAACTATTAATTTCACAAAGTGTTTATATGGTGTTATACATGTATGTCCATATAATATAGCTTGATAAAATGTATTGCTTTTATTAATTACATTATTTTATTTTATACTTATGTTTATATACTTTATAGCCTTATACATACTTATATTTAATTATGTCATCATAAACTATTACTTATAAAATATTTGAACATATTTCCTCCACACTATTTCAATTCACCTACTTTCTCACTTGTTCTCAACCTTAATCAGTTCCATCTTTTACACCTGGGTCATTCATTTTACTTTCTAGGTCTAGATTCTGCATATGAAAAATCCAGTATTTGTTTTTCACAGTCTGGCTTATTGCTTTAATATCTATTTTCTTGAAGATGATATGAGTTCATTATTATGTGTGGCTGAATAATATGCCATTTTGTGTATATATGTATATAAATATAGTGCAATTTCTTTATCAAATCATTGATTAATGAACATGCAGATTAATTCTGTAGTTATTTATAGGTTTTTATATGTGGGAGAAGGAAGGATGGAAATAATGATGTTTGGACTGAGAAACTTTTGCTTTTTAGGCAGGCACTCTAGCATTTGAAGCATACACTCAGCTCTTGCATCAGTATTTTAATGATGAATTTTATTTAAAAATTTTAATTATGTTTTCAAAGGGGTTCTTTTTCAGCATATAAATTATTTTTTATTATAGTGTTACATTTAATATGTCATGTAAGTATGGCGATGTATGCATGCATGTTTATATATGTAGCTGACTCTGAGGAAACTGAATCCTGTGAAATACAGGATTCAAATAAAAGTTTGAAACCTGTGAGTTGCTAAATTGATGTATATGCCCAGTTTGTGGAGTGTGATTTCAAGATCACATTTTGGTAGATTTCATACCAAGTAAGTAGATCCAAATGCATAAGGGATAAAACAACTACTCTGTTTCATAATTGTTCAGTCTAAGTCTTCCAGAAATTGTAAAAAGTGAAAAAAATGATTGAAAGTATGATAGGTCAGTGGTAAGCCTTTAGAAACTCTACATTTTCCCCAAAATCTTCAGATATACTCTTTAGATATGTTACAAATATATTTATAAACATACAGATATAACATAAACATCTTATATATTTAAATATATGTATACCATATATACAGTTTTATATATTTATATTTTAAATGTGTATCTTATCATATATTTATTTATATTTTAAATGCAGTTCATTTTATCATATATATTTATATTTTAAATGCAGGATATCTGAGATTTGTTAGTGGAATTAAGGGTACAGACACTATTATTCTTATCACTAAAGGACTTCATATTGGCAGATGTAATTACAAGAAGAGAAATGGTAAATATTCACAGTGGCAAAAAAATGCCTTATTTTTTTTATGTATCTATAACATTATTTATTAAATTTAGCTCTCTTGATTAAAGAGTACCATACTGCTTTATAAATACATGCTTATGGAAAAAAATGCCTTATGTGCTTGGCAAGACAACACGTTTTTCCAAGCACTGCATGTGGTGTGAGAGGTTTGCAACCTCAGCAACTGTAGAAGATATTGGACCCTAAACATAACTACCAATTTCCAATTGCATAAACCCAGTCTTCTATGTCAGACTTAGCAAGGCCTATCTTGGAGATTCTTGTTAGGGACATGAAGAAAAATTTACTTTAGTTGTGATTACAGAGTTCTTGTACACCTGTGACTCAGACATTAACTATATTTAACATAGTTCCTTTTGCTCTAACTTATTTTTTATGGCTCAAGAAAGTGTTTTGTTTGTGAAAACTTGGCTCTTCACAACATAGGCATGGGTTTTTAATCATTTTGAAAATACTGTCTGCATAGAGTTCTATGAGATGAGCTTCTCTTTACCATATCATAGAAATAAACTGACTGATTCAAACTTAGACAGGGGCTAGCTTGTTCTCTCTCCTAGAGAACTGTCTGTAAAGACTTTTTAACATGTCAACAAACTGTCATTTACTTGAAAAAGTCTGTCAGTTTCACCATGAGTCAAACCTAACTCGTCCAAGTTAGGTGAGTTTCTCTCCCATGTTTCCTTTACAGTAAAAATGATAAGAATTGTTTAGCAATGCTCATAGTTTTTAATGTGAATGTGGCTCAGTAGGATTTTTTCCTATTTTCCATAATGTGAATCAAGTAGAGTAATCAGTTTAAGATGTGAAAAAGACTTTGATGAGATGTCTTGTACCTCGAAAATTGTCCTGGGTATGAATTTTTGGAGAAATAAAACCAAAGGACTATTTTTTTTATATTGTGCTGGCACTGGAGTTTGAACTCCTGGTCATGAGCTCTATCTGAGCTTTTATTCTCAATGTTTGCACTATATCACCTGAGCCACACCTCCACTTCTTCTTTTTACCACAAGTGGAGTAAAGAGTTTCTTAGATTTATCTACTTTGGATAGCTTTGAAATGCAATTGTTAAATTTGAACCTACTTAGTAGCTAGGTATAAGCCATTGGTGTTCTGCTAGAACTAACTTCTTCAGAATAAATAATCACCAAAAAAGGAATAAAAAATGTGTTGTCTGCTAAACCAAATCACTTGCTACTGGAAAAGAAAGAGAGTAGATAGAAATGAATATGGAAGAGAGAGGAAAGGAAGGGAGAATAAATGAGGGGAGGAGAGAGAAGGAGAGGAGAAGGGAACGGAGTAGAATTGTCTACCCTTCACTAAGGTATTGTTGGACAATTGTATACCTTTGCATTTATGTAGCCAAATACAACCTTATACCTTTGCACTTATGTAGCCACAGCTTTGTATTTTTGTCAGTAGTAAGTTGAGATATAAAATAGCAATTTACAGGTAATAACCTGTTAGTATGCTTCTTCCTGCACCAGGAATTAAGTTATTGTTAAGGAGAAGGCAAAAGAAACCAGTTTCAGTGATTCTGAGAAGCAATCATTGACATGTCAGGATACTCCCTTATATGGTGAAGTCAAGCATCGTTCTTGTTCCCTGCGCCAGTCTTCCTCTCAACAAGAATAGAAGAAATAGAAGAGGAAGGAGATACCTGAGTAATGATCATCTCTCTGTTTACCTTCTTCCCTTGGCATTTCAAACAATAAAGCCAAAGGAGTCTTAACCTGCATTACTGAGAGAAATGGGAGGTAGGGAGGGGGGGTAAGTTCAGTCTTGCTTAATGCGAAAGTTTTAAAAATAATTGGGGGGCTGGGAAGATGGCTCAGTGGTGGAGTGCTTGCCTTGCATGTATGAGGCCCTGGGTTCGATTCCTCAGCACTACATAAGAAGAAAAAGCTGGAAGTGGCACTGTGGCTCAAGTGGTAGAGTGCTAACCTTGAGCTGAAGAGCTCAGGGACAGTGCCCAGGCCCAGAGTTCAGGCTCCGCAACCGACAAAAATAAATAAATAAATAAATAAAAATAATTGGGGCAGCATTTCAAATACTGAAATAAAACTTTTCTAATTATTAATAAAAAGTGACTAGAAATTTATTGAAAATTTAGAAGACTACAGGGCGCACTACATAGTGGAATCTGCATAATTAAAATTGACTCCTGCTTCTATAATCAGAAATTGAATATCATCCCTAAACTTCCAATACTAGGTAAATGACCCTGGATATTCACTTAAACTGTGTGAATATGATGCAGAAAGCAGGACTTTAAATTTAGAGCACTGAAGTAATAAGCAATGGAAATTCATGACGAATAGCATAGTGCTGAGAGCATGGAAATTATTTTCCTTCCATCTTCAGTCAGTAGAGACAAAAAAAGCTCTATTGGATGCCCTGAAGGTCACATTTGTATACTTTAAAAACCTCTACTGAATTTAGGACAGAAGGTGAATAGTAAAGGAGACTTATCTCATGCATTCAGAGATAGAAATGAGAAGAAACATCCTCATTTATGTAGGTCAAACATGGAAGAGAAAATATGGCAAGCCCAAAGACAGATGCCACAAGCAGAGAAATTTAACAAAATACCATGAAGCTGAAACAAGTCTTACATGGGAGAGCTGGGCTTAAGTGGAGTGGGGCAGAAAAATGGACTCATACATTCATAACACTCAGTGTACATATATGAGACTATAACTAGGAAACTTGAAGGATTGGTGGGGTTGGGGTAAGGGAAGGAAGAAAAATGGAAAGTGACACTGTTCAAGATGCATTGTACAATGAAATGGATACACTATTCAACATTGACATGATGAAGTGAAACCCCTCTGCACAACTAAAAAGTAAAACATATTTTTGAAGTTTTAATATTAAGGAGAAACACTACATTGAAAATGAATTTTACAACTTTGGGGTGGGGATGAGGTAGAGGAAAGGGAGGAGTTGGGAAGGTGGGGAGGGAAGAGATGGTAAGGGATAAACAAAGGAGGAAGAGACCAGAATCATAAACCTTTAGAGATAAATAAGAAGATAACATTGACATATTGTTTTTTGTTTGTTTTTTGGGGTCCAGTCATGGGCCTGAACTCTGGGCCAGGGCGCTGTCCCTCAGCTCTTCAGCTCAAGGCTAGCACTCTACCACTTGAGCCACAGCGCCACTTTCGGCATTTTTCTTTTTGCTTATGTCATGCTGAGGAATCGAACCCAGGGCCTCAAGCATGCAAGGCAAGCACTCTACCACTGAGCCACCTTTCCAGTCCGGCGTTGACATATTGTTGAGGCTTGTACTCCTTTCAATATGCAAAAAATAATAAGGGTCAACTCTGCTGCAAATATAAATTTTATTTTGCCAATTCTTTTTTGCAAAGTCCTTAAAATACAGAGAACCAAATTCCAATATCCCTTCACTTCTAATAAAACAAACCTTATAGACCTTTAGATTTCTCAGGTGTTCCTAAATATCTTAATGCAATCATTGGAACTAATTTCATTCCACATTTAAATCTGAATTTTAAATCAGTAAATTATTTAAAAATCCTCTCATTCAGGCACAGGTATGGATAGAAAACTGACGTGGGCAACATCAGAATTGTTTAGAAGGTTGCAAATGGATGCCTACCTAATTTTCTCTCTTCTGGATCATAGAATACAGACTGCCTTAATTGAAAAAGCCTTCCCATATTCTCTGCATATAAACACTCCATCAACATCCTCTTATTAGAGGACTATTCAAGATTAGCTATATGTTGGTTGATAATGACTGAACATGATTCTAAAGGTGAGGGAAAACTGCATTCATTCCCCTTCCTATCTACCCTTCAGTGAGGTTCTGACTTGTGTTTCACAAAGTGTTATGAAAGCTCACCATGAGAAGTCTAGCAGTTACATTTCTAAAAAGTCCTTGCTTGGTTACACTTTCTGATATGTTCCAATTCAAGAGTTCCATACTATTCAGTGATGTTGTGTTGGAACCTTGTTACATTTTGCAGACAGCTCTTGGTCCTGAAATTTGTGCATTTCAAAATAGCTCTCCAAATTCCATACACAAAATGTAGATAACAATATCCAAAAAAAAAAAAAGCCGGGCGCCAGTGGCTCATACCTGTAATCCTAGCTACTCAGGAAGCTGAGATCTGAGCTCTGAGTTCAAAGCCAAACTAGGCAGGAAAGTCTGTGAGACTCTTATCTCTAATAAACCACTAGAAAACTGGAAGTGGCACTTTGGCTCAAGTGGTAGAGTCGTCCCCTTGAGCTGAAGAGCTGAAGGATAGTGCCTAAGCCCAGAGTTCAAGCCCCATGACCAACACAAAACAAACAAAAAAAATAAAAAAAATTGAATCTGTTGATAGTACATATACTTTTAGTTTTCATTACAAACATAGAATGTAGTAAAGAATTTTTATAGCCATTATACTGCACTAGGTTTTGGTAAGTTCTAATGTAAATAATATACTCTGTTTATGTAGAGAATTTGTTCGTCCAAAATTTTAATATGCTTGTGGTCCTAAAACCAATACCTTACAGATGTTGAGTGACAAATATAATTTCCTACAAGTACAGAGGTTTTCCTTTTATCTTGAATAAAGAAATGCTGGCTTTTTTTCATGCTGCTTCTACTTGTATAGACATACCTAAAGTCATGTGCAAAGTCCCCAAGCATAGAAGTGACATGCACATCATTTTTTTTCAGTTGGTATAATTCTCTACTATACACTTATTGACAGGTTACAAATTACTTTGAAACTTTAATACAGTAAAATGTTTTATTTCTTCTTTTTTCTTGTTTTGTTGGCCAGGAAATCAACTAAGACCTGTCAGCATTTCTCACATGGGTATAGTCAAATTTTGACCTAAGCTCCAGTCTTCTGAAGACTCACTCATATGCTTAGAAATTGATGCTAGCTGTTGGAAAAGAACTCAAGGAAGGATACCATTTAAAGCCTTGCAACTTTATTTTTTACCAGGGTATTCTTCTGCTACTTTGGTTGTTGAGACTGTCTACAAGAAAACGTGTTCTATGGAAGCAGGTAGACACCATATGACCTTTACTTACTGAGCTTTCTGAGTGACTTGCTATCACTTATACAACATTTTGCAAGTCTAATCTATCAAAAACTACCAGTTTTAAGAGCTAAGAATAGTGGTAAAAGGACTCTTAGAGACAAAAATAACTTAAACATATTTGGTTCCAAACATTCTGCCTAAGGCATATTCAACAACTAGTGAAATTTGTGTTGCTTGTGTCTTTCTCCAGGTATGCATGTACACATACACTCACACACACACATACACATACATATATATATATATATATATATATATATATATATATATGTACCTTATCCATCCCAATGATTCCCACAAGATAAAATTTATAATAGTAGTAAAAATGAAAGAGAATTCCTTGATCTGTTGTTTTGCTATTTAGAATGGCAGAGAATATCACATCACAGTTATATAACTCTTCAAGAATGCAAGGGTAATGTTCCTATCATGCTCCTACAAAATCCAGTTGATCCTGGAGAATAATAGTAGACCAGCAGAAATTCTAAGTAGCAGACATAGAGCATGAAAAAGAGAGAGTGAATGAGAGAGACAGACAGACAGAGACAGAGAGAGAGATCATAATATTGAAAGTGCATAACATAAACAAGAGCTGTATGAGCATATTCATACTGCTATCTTTAGACTCTATGTGTACATTTGAGGGTATTTGATGTACAAAATCCCATCAACATAATATATAAATTGATTTGCGATAAAAAAGGTAAAAATGACTTATAAGAAATTATACGTGCAAAAAGCATCTTCACAAAAGCAAACCCTCAGAGGTATTTCATGACTTTCAAAGGATAAAGTGGCTGAAGTTAATATAAATTGAGAGGTATGACAATTCACAAAGATATAAAAAGATCTTCATATATTTCATTATATAACCCAAAGCAGAAAGCAAGTATGGTTTAGATTATTTTTTTAAACAGAGTTTCTCACTTTGTGGCCTCAACTCTGTGACACCTCTGCTTCAGCCTAGGGCTAAGATAATAGGTGTGGAACAGACTCCTGATTTAGACTCTACTTGATAAAATTTTCTAATCAATATATTGTTCTTAATTTTACTCTTTGTAAATATAAAAAATGGTGTAGCCATCCCATGTAATGTTCTCAAAGTATCTCCTAATGATGGCTTACAAAAAAGTAGACTGATAGTACAAGGAAACCAGTGCTACAAATAAAGAAAACCAATAACCAAATATTAATGATTAATAAAATCAAAAACAAAACAATAACCAATGTTTTCAGTGTTAGAAGTCATAGTGTACTACATAGTAGATTTTACTATTTTCTCCTATTCCTGTACATTTAAAATTGTCTAAGATTATGATATTTAACGAGAGTTTTATAAGCTATGAGTAGTCTTTAAAGTTATCCACTAAATTAGTATTTATGGCTTATATCATCATTTGTATGCTTCTTCGTATAAAGTAAGGATGTCCTAAAGTTTTAATAGAAACTGTGTAGTTAACAGTCTTAACTCTTCACTCTACTTTACACAAAGACTTTGCAACTTCTCATTAGCAAAGTTTCTATAAACTCTGAAATGTACATACTTAGCAGTATATGTCTGCTACCATAAATCTTAAATACTTTATGAAAAAAACTTTAGGACCTGCACAATAAGTCTTAATTCTGGCATATATAAGCAAATTCCTGAAATTAAACATACTTAAGCTCTTAAAACTTTTTAACAAACCTTAACAGTTTCTACAGTGTTCATTAAGACAGGTGTCTTGTATAGAATAACTGAATTCCTCCTCCTACACATCTCTTAACAAATATCTGGAATTATTTTGTTTTTGACATTTCAATCTTTATTCTTAAATATGTGTTTATGTAAGAAATACATGGTTCTAAAATTTCATGATAATTTTTTTAAACTTACTTTTTATTGAATTGTCAAGTTTAAGAAAAGCAATTACACTTTTTATATAATAATGTTTAGAGATGGAAGAGTTTGTTTCCCCTATTTTACCCATATAATATACTTAACAAAGAAATAAATACAAAACACTAACATGAAGGTATTTTGAATAAGTGTGGTATGTGTGTGTGTGAGCACACGCACGTGTGCACGTGCCTCCCCCCCCCCCCAAACATTGGAGTACTCATATGTACTGCCACTGGTGTTTGAACTAGGGTTTCGAGGTCTTGCTAGGCCTTTCCTCTCTAGATTGGTGAGCTACTTTATGAGCTACTTCTTTATTTCTGGCTCTTTGCTATTCCACTAAAACTTTAAAAAAAAAAAAACCCTCATGGATTTTTTTTTTGCCCTTGTTGGCTTCCAACTGTTACCCACAGACCTCAGCTTCCTGAATAGATATCCCAAGTAGACAGGATTACAGGCTTTCAGAATAATTTTAAAAGTAGAAGAAAATTTACTTCATAGTGGCATGTTTTATCATCTCCTGCTTTTAAAGCATTTTGGACAATGATTCTATGTGAATTTATACCATTCTTGGATTCTTAAAAGACAATAAGAGATGATATTTTAAAGTTTTAGAACTTTTTTAAAAAGGAAATTGGAATTGTGGGACAGAAGAAATTTGGCTTTCTTTGGACCTCAATTTATAAGCTCAGTTCTGTGCATGATAACCCAAAATCACCAACACAGTCTGTGCTGAAGACAAAATATGACAGAAAACAATCACCAGAGGAAATAATTGCTATGGTATTATATCTTAGACAATATGAATATTGAATGGAGAGTGTAAGAGAATAATGAAGTTGAATGGGAAAGATTTGACCTACCTTTTTGTATTGCTGAAAGACTTTTGGAAATTTTGACTCATTTCCTTTCTCATTATGTGTCTTTAGGCCATGAACTTAGTACCTTTACAATTTTTCCCAACACTAAAATAGCAATAATATTAACATTATAGCAAATGTTATCTTGATAATTAAGAGAAATACAGCTTGTGAAATACTTAGTATAAAGCTTGGCTAAAGTTCTCTTATAGTTATAAACTTCTAGGAATGAGCTTTGAGTTTAGACAGCAAGTTTTTGTTAATACTAAATAGAATGCAGTAAGTATTACAGATACCATTAAATGTAGTGAATAATCAGAAGTAAGTTTATCTATTGACAATGCTCTGCTTCCAAAGCATCTAGGTGGATAACTTCTCATGCTTGACTTAAAAGTATCTAAGTAGTATATTGCATTTTACTTCATTTAAGTTACATTGCAAAGAAAGGGAAGACCTAGAAGAATTAATTCTCTTTTTGATATCCTATCATAAGTCTTTAGAAGGATGAACTCTTCCCTCATTCTTGTAGAGGCATCATCAGATGAGAGGAATTGTATTTTTTTGTTGTTTTCTTCAAGTTATTCTTCAGTTTGAAATCTGAACTACATGAGACTGAAAGAAACCAAAGAAAATTAGACGCTCAGGCTTTGGAAAGAACAATCAACCTAAAATAAATAAAATACATATTGCCAGGTAAAAGGTCTAACTGTATTCAGTTAAATAGTCTCAAGCGTAAACAGAAAATAACTTAAGCAATATCCTGTTATTGAACATTGGAAAATGTTAGAAGTTGCCTATATTTTTCCTTTCCAGTACATTGAATTAATTATTGATTTTGTATAGAGAGATTAAAGATGAGATTAACAAGAAACTTGATAAAAATGGACAAAAGTTCTGAATAGACATGTTTTCCAAGAAACCCTAAAAATGGCTAGTGGGTTTACAAAGTTGTGTTTAATACCACTTCAATGCTAGCCTAATGCTTTGAGAACAGAAGTCATTAGAGAAATGCAATTCAAAATTTCTATGATATTACTTCACAACTATTATAACTCTTATCAAAAAATCAAAGGAACCAGGAGTAGTGGAAAAGGCTTGCAACTCCAAGCATTTAGGAGGTTGACATAAGAGGATTTTGAGTCTAAGGCCAACCGAGGGTACTGCACATAAATTAAAACCTGCCTTTTAAAAAAAAACTCAAAACGTAATAATGTTGATGAAACTGTGGAGAAAAGGAAATTCTTCTATTCTCTTGGTCAAAATACAGGTTAGTATTCTCATTGTAGAAAGTAGTATGCAGTTTTCTAAAGAAACACAAAGTTGAAGTATCATCTGACCCACCAATCATGGTACCTCATAAATCTATCTGTAGTTCTTTGTTAATACAGTATTATTCACAACAATATATTTTTCTGTTTCATCCTTAACATAGCAAGAGTTCTCCCATTAGCCACAACTTACAATGACCTAAAAGATGCATTCTAGATTAAAAAATGTTGTCTTCTGTTGTTTGTAAAACCACACACACACACACACACACACACACACACACACACACACACACACACACACACACACAAACACAAACACACTCACAATCTCAAACATTAAGAGAAAAAATGTTAAAAAGTAAAGCAAATTGAAATTGCTAGGACATTTATGTCACAATTTAGAAAATAGTAGATATGCAGGATGACCAACTATAGAGTTCGAATGTATAACATGAGGATACAGGAGACAACACTGGCCTCACATAGGAATGAAGCTAAATAAGTAGGAGTTGTTCTTCTAGTAGTGGGTGCTCTTTTAATTGTTCTTCCTTCAATAATAGATGAGATGAACATAATTATTTAACTATACCTGCCTGTTTGTACAAATAATAACAAACAATATGTTGTGTATTCAATATAGAACAAAATGTCAAATTAAAATACATGAGATTATCCTTAATATACGCTAATTATTACAAATAAGTGAAACCATGGGACCTATGTTTCTTCAGGTCTGGCTTATTTCACTTTATATGATTTTCTCCAAGATCTTCCATTTCCTTATGTAGTGTCATTCTTTCTGATGGTAATATAAAATTCCAGTGTGTGTGTGTGACATTATTTTGATGCATTCATCTTCTAAGGGGCATCTGGGTTGGTTCTACATCTTAGCTATGGTAAATATTGCAGTGATAAACATAGTTGTGCTGGTAGCTTTAGTGTGGGCTTGTTTGAGATCATTTGGGTAAATGCCCAGAAGTGGGGTTGCTAGTTCATAAGGGAGCTCTATGTGTAGTCTTTTGAGGAACCTCCATAGTGCTTTCCAAAGTGGTTGAACAAGTTGAACACTATCACCAACAGTAGGGTTCCCTTCTGGCCATATCCCCTCCAGCATCTGTTGTTGTTAGCATGCTTGATTATAGCATTCTAACTGGGGTCAGGTGGAATCTCAATCTGGCTTTGAGGGAAAGAGGGAAAAAATGGTGGAGGGGGTAACAATTGTTGTCAAGAAATGTACTCACTACCTTACTTAAGCAACTGTAACCCCTCTGTACATTACCTTGACAATAAAATTAAAATAAAAAATAAAATACATGAGAGCAGCGATACAGGAGATGGGAGTGGGGAAAATTCTGTACTATACAGAGAAGAGTAGAACAGCTGTGGAGAGCAGTAATTTTACTTTAACATAGGAAGTAATAAACTAGCATACAGATTGTCATCCTCATGTCAGTCACTAAAAAGGGAAAGCAAAATGCACAATCAGTAAACCAATAGAGGTATAATAGAAAACTAAACAATTAAGTTGAAGAGATGACTTGGATCAAGAATAACAGATGAGAAAATTAACAAACAAATAACTAGCTGGTAAGTTTAAAAAATATTTCCCAGAATTCTATCAAATGTTTTTTACATCACAAGTTGTTAGAACTTTAATTCAAATCACATTTTAATAATATGTCATATTAATGATAGGTTACTTATTATTGATTCCTTAATATTGAATATTTAATATATAATTTTGATTTCAGTAGCTATAGAAAAGGAACAAGTGAAACTAATTTTAATAATATACTTTATGAACTGTAAAATATAGAAGCATTAGAATTTAAACAAATAATACATCATTATTGTTACATTTTGTGAATTAATTTAATAATTCAAAGTGAATTCTACACTTACAACTCATCTTAACATCAAAAAATAAATTATTACACATGACTCTTTTTATTTAGATGGAAGGATTCAGATTTATGCCAGCAGAGTGTTAAAATTCACACCGCACATTCTCCAGGCAGTGCACAAGGGCGTGACACCTCTCACCTAGCTTAGGTTGTGGAAACTTGATTTCTACATGCATGTTAAGTTCCTGTTTAGGTGACATCTATAAAATGATATCCAATATTTCCACGAGGAGTATTTCAGATGATACTTAAAAACTTAAAAGTCATATTCATTAATTATTCTTTTATTAATATTTACATAAATGAATTTCTGAGTAGATGATGGTGTGTGTGTGTGTGTGTGTGCCAGATTATACATATTGAGTTTTATTTTACATTTGTGACATTGTTTCTACAGTTAGATTTAATCTTCCATAAGGAGTTAAGTATATTATATGGGATATATGAAAGTAAACTCAATGTTTATTTCATTAATCCTTTGCCACTTGTCTAATCCCAAGTATAAATTATCCATGTGTTTGAAGTAATGAAAATAATGACAGATATAAGCAAGATAAATCAGTCTGTTGTAGACAAGTATTTCCACCTTTGTTTTGATAGTTGGTCCTTTTTTACATTACAGAATATACTTTGGAAAATGTGTTCCAGGCTGACCACAATTGCAGAATATTTTGGTTTGATCTATCATAAGAGAAGGAAAGAAGAGAAGCCTTCCTTCCAAAAGTCTCTTCCCAGGGATGTGATCTGTTTTATGGTGGCTACTTGGAAATGAACATTTTTCACCGTCAACCTTGAAAAGCCATCTTGATAGAACATTTCTGTAAGTGGTTTCAGAGGATTATTTATGGCTTTGCGAGGATGCCAGATTGCCTCATTTTGAGACAATTAAAACAGGAATTTAGTCAGCCGTTATTTGCATCTTTAGGAGAAAAACCCATTAACACTAGGCCAGGGGATCACTGGGGCCCAGAAAAGCTACTACCTTGAATAATAATCCTGGACCTCTTTAAAAAACTCCAGTAAGCAGAGCCAGTCAGGGCTGCTATAACATCCTGCATGAAGTCAAGCAAAAAAACAGAAGCTGAGAGTCATTTAGCTGATAACTAATATATTTTTTATGAGGCAGAATGAAATGAGACTCCAGAGAGAGGCCAGAAAAGACTGATCAGAGAGACTAAAATTGGTGACAGGAAGATTGGAAAGTAGAATTCATTGTAGAACAAATAAATCAGAGAAAGCCTGGCATGTAAGAACAAGAGAGCAGACAAAATTCCAGAAAATCATTTGCTTAGAGGTCAGCTTAATGAATTATCAATGGAAATCTTTGAATTCTTAAATATTTGACCACATGTATGAGAAGGCCAATTGCTGAAGAGAAAGAAAATGCTATCCCTCTGTTAGGAGGTCCAATATCATATTAGGAAATAATCAAGCACAGATTTTTAATACAAAAGAGAAATGTAATTATTCCAAATGAGGGTTTCATTTGTTTTGATGTAACAGTTCTTGATTTGGGTGCTAGCAATCAACGTACAATTGATCCATTCCCACAGTTGAGTTGATAATAACCACAGTATTCCCACAAGAAGGAAAAGGGAAAACTTATAAATGTCTGATGAAAACATTAAAATACATATTTAAGGGTTCATTTTCCTAACATCACATTATCTGACCTTTTCTGCTTGACTCATACCTATACTAGATATTGCAAATAAGGGAAGCCATGGGACCTATGTTTCTTTGGGCCTGGCTTACTTCACTTAATATAATTTTTTCCAAACCTTTCCATTTCCTAACAAATGGGGAAATGTCATTCTTTCTGATGGAGGCATAAAATTCCATTGTGTATATATACCACATTTTCTTGATCCATTCATCTACTGCATGTGTTCTAGCGCATTTATAAGATTATTTCTTTGTTGCTTTGTATGTCCCTCCCCCACAGTGTAACCCCCGCTTTCACTATATTTGATGTCAGTATAACATGTGGAGGAGATGGGGACAAACAAGTCGTTTAAGGATTCAGGTGGACCTGTTGCAACAATGAGAAGTACAAAATGTCATGTCAAAACCAGCTTTACAATGTCGGTGTGGGGGGGAGGGGGTATGATTGGGTGGGTGGGAGGGGGGAGGCTAGGAAGGGAGGTGAAGGGTAAACAAAGGAGGAGGCTGCAATGCTTGGTAAGAAATGTATGCATTATCCTGCCTATGTAATTGTAACACCTCTGTACAGTATGTTCTCAAATAAAATAAAATTAAATTAAAAAAAATGTCTGATGAAATGAGTTGAGGATGAAATGTTCTAATAGTGATATCTGAGATTTAGACACAGATGAAGAGGTGGATTTTTCTTCTTTTATAAAAATCCCCCATTTTTAGCCAGGTGCCCAGTGGCTCATGCCTGTAATCCTAGCTATTCAGGAGGCTGAGGATTTCGGTTCACAGCCAGCTGGGAAAAGAAACTCAATGAGATTTTTTTTTTTTGTCAGTAGTGGGGCTTGAACTCTGGGCTTGGGCACTGTCCCTCAGCTCTTCAGTTCAAGGCAAGCGCTCTACCACTTGAGCCACAGTGCCACCTTCAGTTTTCTGTGGTTTATTGTAGATAAGAGTTTTATGGACTTTCCTGCCTGGCTTTGAACCATGATCCTCAGATCTCAGCCTCCTGAGTAGCTAGGATTACAGGCGTGAGCCACCATAGCCAGGCCTCTGAGACTCATTTCTCCAATTAACCACTGAAAAAGCAGAAGTGGCACTGTGTCTGAAGTGGTAGAGCACTCACCTTAAGCTGAAGAACTCAGGGACAGTGCCCAGGCCCAGAGTTCAAGCCCCAGCATCAAAAAAAAAAAAAAAAAAACCCACCAAAAATCCCCCTTTTCTTGGATTAGATACATCTTTTCTTAACATTCAACAAAGAAGCCATTTTATCACCCACTACATTTAAGTCCTATAGTAGGTAGTACAAATAGAATGATTTGGCATCTTATATTTAAAAGTTCATATTTGAGGAAACAAATACCTGCAGTGGTAATATTTTTTTCCAATCCTTGAACTCTGGGCCTGGGCCCTGAACATGATTGTGCTGTTAGCCTTAGTGTGAGCTTGTTTGTTATTTACTGGATTCATACCCAGGAGGGGAATTACTGGGTCATAGAGGAGCTCTATGTTAAGTCTTACTGCATTCTAGAGTGGTTGAACAAGTTTAATTTTCCACCAATAGCATGGCTACATCCAGGCCAGCATTTGTTATTGTTAGTTTTCTTGATAATGGCCATTCTAACTGGTGTGAAGAATATGTATTGTTTACTTGCACACTTTAGGTGCCTTCTAGCTACCATAAATGAATGAAACCTATATTTCTCTTGGTCTGCATTCCTTTCTCTTAACATAATTTTTTCTAACCCTTTCATTTTCCTTAAGATTAGTGTAATATCATCTTTCTGATGGGTGAATAGAATTCCACTGTGGGTGTGCATGTGTGTGTGTGTGTGTGTGTGTGTGTGTGTGTGTGTGTGTGTGTGTGTGTGTGTTGTAAGATGACTATAGGTCCATAGGTTCATTTCTGAGACTTCTGTTTCATTGGTATTCAGGCCCATTCTTGTTTAAGTAACAAGCTGATTTTATTACTTTGGCTTTGTGATGGAGTTTGAAGTTTGATATTGATATTCCACCATTTCCTGCTAAGGATTTTTCTATTCAGGGTCTTTTGTAATTCCATAATTAAATTTGGATTGCTTTCTCTATCTCATTGAAAAGTATTGTTGGGTTTTTGATGGGTATTGCATTGTCAATTGTTTGGAGGCAGTATTGCAGTTTTCACAAGGTTAATTCTTCCAACCAGGAGCATAGAAAGCCTTTCCCATTTCCTTGAATCTCCTTCAATTTCCTTCTTTAGATTTTTAAAATTTTCACAGCAGAGGCCCTTCACATCTTTAGTTAAATTAATTAATTCCTAGGTTTTTGTTTTTGTTTTTGTTTGTTTTCGTTTGATATGATTTGCTTATAAGTCTAAGACATATGAGGTTGCTGAATCTTTTCATTGTTAGTAACACAGTAAAACTACTGATTCTTGTGGGTTTTATACCATGCTACATTTCTGAAAGTTGGCATCACCTCTAATAACGAGGGAGGAATCTTTAGGGTCCTTTAAATTCAGGATCCTTTCATCTGCAAAAAGGGATAGTTTTACTTTTTTTCTTATTTGGATCCCCTTTATGTTTGTTTCTTGCCTATTTCCCTTGCTAGAAAGTCCACTACTCTACTGAAGAGGAGTAGAGAGTGGACATCCTTGTCTCATTCCTGATTTTAGACCTAATGTTTTTATACTTCCATCATTAGGTACATGCTTATTATATCTTTGTCATATACATACTCTGTATTATATTGAGGAATGTTCCATGCATTCCTAGCTTCTCAGACCATTTATTCATAAAGGGGTGTTGGAGCTCGTCAAAAGCTATTTCTACATCCATGAAGATGATCATGTGGTTCTTGTCCCTGCTTCTGTTGATGGTTTGTATTATGTTTATTGACTAAAGTATATTGAATCAAATTGCATCCTAGGATGAATACTGTTTGATCATAGCACATGATGTTTTGTTAGTTGTTGAAATTGGTGGTGAGAATTTTGAGAAGTTCTGCATCAATTTTTATCAATGAGTTGGGTTTATAGTTCTCTTTATTTGATGGGTCCCTATCTCATTTTGGGAAGAATCTAATTCTAGCTTCATAGAATGTGTTTGATAATTGTTTCCCTTTCTATTCCATTGAAGAGTTAGATGAGTATTCTAAGTTCTCCTTTGAAGGCCTTAATTTCATTGCAAATCCATTGAGTCCTAGACTTTTCTTGTATGGGAAATGGTTTATTGACATTTCAGTTTCATTACTTCTTATGTGTCACTTCTTGGTTCAGTTCGAGTATAGGAATCTATCAATTTCTCCAGGATTCTCCAGGTGATTGGCATACGGTTTTCAAAGTAATCACGTATAACATTCTAAATTTTGCTTATTTCTGTTGTGATGTCTTATTTTTGTCTCTAATTTTATCTATTTGGGAGAGTTCTTTTCTTATTCTTTTTTTTATTATAAAGGTGATATACAGAGGGGTGGGTTACAGTTACATAAGTAATGAGTACATTTCTTTTTGAACAGTGTTACCACTCCTTCATTTTCTACGGCTTCCCCCGATATCTCACTCCCCCAAAGTTGTAAAATTCATGTCCTACATAGTGTCTAGTATGTATAACTGTTGCATTGGTTCACTCTTTGTCCGACCATTTCTATGATTCCCTTCCCTTCCCACTTAGATAACTTATATATGACAAAGGGTACAGTTGGGAAGAGGAAGGGAAAAAAAAACAAATTGTTTAACTAGGGATACAGATTGACCCACTACAACAATGAGATGTACAAGATGCTATGTCAAAAAATGAACTTAACAATTTAGGTGGGGGGTGGGGGGTGGGAGGGTAGCTGAGGAGGTGAGAGGGAAAAAAAGGAAGACGCAACAATGTTGGATAAAAAATGTACTCATTACCTTGCTCATGTAACTATAACCCGTCTGAACAATATTTTCACAATAAAAAACTTAATTAAAAAAACAGTCACTACAGCGAATAAACAAAAGGAAAAAATAGAAATAACTACAAACAGTTCACTACACAATCCTCTTGTATCCATTTCTTGGAGCTCATTTCCATAAACATCATTTTATATGGTGATATACACATAGCTATTGAGCTATTGTGAATTTTTGCTAAGAATATTCTAGTTATTCCAAGTGTTGGAAAACATGCAGCCTATGATTCTTTGGGTCTGGCTTGTTTTGCTTAATATGTTTTCCAAGCCTTTCCATTTCCTTACAAATGGGGCCATGTCACTCTTTCTGACAGAAGCATAGAATGTCATTGAATATATATATATGACATTTTCTTGATCCATTCATCTACTGAGGGGCATCTGGTTTGGTTCCATATCTTTGCTATGGTAAATAATGCTGCAGTGGACATAGTTGTGGTGATAGCTTTAGTTTGGTCTTGTTTGTGGTCTTTTGGGTAAATGCCCAGGAGTGGGATTGCTGGGTCATAATGAGCTCTTTTGAGGAACCTCTATACATCTTTACAGAGTGTTTGAACGAGTTTACCTTCCTACCAATAGTGTAAAAGTGTTCCTTTTGGTCACATCTCCACCAGCATCTGCTATTATTAGTTTTCTTTTTTTGTTTATTTAGAGAATACTTTATTATTAGTTTTCTTCATAATGGTCATTCTAACTGAGGGGGGGTGGATAGAATCAAAATGTTGTTTTTATTTGTATTTCTTTTATGTACAGAGGGGTACAATTACATGGGCAAGATAATGAGTACATTTCTTATCAAGCATTGTTGCCTCCTCCTTTTCCATTTCCTCCCTTACTCATCTCCCACCCCCCCCAACCCCCGCCCCCTGCAAAGTTGTAAAGTTCGTTTTTCGACATAACGATTTGTACATCTCATTGTTGTAGTGGCGCAATCTGTATTCCTATTTAAAGATTTGTTTTTTCCCTTCCCCTCCACAAATTATACCAACATCAAATACGGTGAAAGCAGGGGTTATACCAGGGAGGGACACACAAAGCAACAAAGAAATTATCTTATAAATATGTTAGAAACAATTGCATGAAAGAAAAAAAAAGACATTTGAATACTTATCTTGGGGTTCATTTCACCTAACATCAACTCATCTGGCCTTTTCTGCTTTTCTCAGACATATACTAGTTATTGCAAATAAGGGGAACCATGGGACCTATGTTTCTTTGGGCCTGGCTTACTTAAGATAATTTTTTTCCAAGTCTTTCCATTTCTTAACAAATGGGGCAATGTCATTCTTTCTGATGGAGGCACAGAATTCCATTGTGTATATATATCACATTTTCTTGATCCATTCATCTACTGAGGGGCATCTGGGTTGGTTCCATTCCTTAGCTACGGTAAATAATGCTGTAGTCAACATAGTTGTGCTGGTAGGTTTAATATAATCTTGCTTGTGATCATTTGGGTAAATGCCCAAAACTGGGATTTCTGGTTCATAGGGGAACTCTATGTGGAGTCGTTTGAGGAATCTCCATACAGCTTTCCAAAGTGGTTGAACAAGTTTACACTCCCACCAACAATGCAGTAAGGTTCCCTTCTGGCCACATCCCCTGCAGCATCTGTTGTTATTAGAGTTCTTGATTATAGCCATTTTAACTGGGGTGAGGTGGTATCTCAATGTTGTTTTGATTTGCATTTGTTTTATGACTAGAGAGGTTGAGCATTTCTTCATGTGTCTATTGGCCATCCTTCCTTCCTCTTCAGAGAGGTTTCTCTTTAAATCTTTAGCCCACTTATTTATTGGGCAGTTGTTTCTTTGAAGATTTGTTGTTGGGGTATTTAATTTTTTGAGTTCCAGGTATATTTTAGATATGAGACCCTTGTCCATTGTATGACTAGTGAAGATCTCCCAATCCGTGGGCTTTCTATTGATCTTGCTAGCTATTTTCTTTGCCATGCAGAAGCTCTGCAGTTTCATGCAATCCCATTTGTCCAACCTTTCTTTGATTTGTTGTGTTTCTGGGTCTCTATTAAGAAAATTTCAGCCAGTGCCAAGGAGACTTAGGGTTTCTCCTATTCCTTCCTGTAATGTTTTCAGATTGTCTGCTTTGACTCTGAGGTCTTTGATCCATTTGGAGTTGATTCTGGTGCAAGGTGATATATAAGGATCTAGCTTTAGTTTTCTACAAGTAGTTAACCAATTTTGCCAGCACTATATATTATTTTTAGAGAGGTCTCTCTTTAAGTCTTTAGCCAAATTATTATGAGGGTTCTTTCTTTCAGGATTTCTTTTGAGGGATTTAACTTTTTGAGCTCTAATTAGATATGAGGCCCTTGTGTGTTGCTTAGCAAGTAAAGATCATCTCCCAATCTGTGGACTTTCTATTTTTCTATCTATATAAGTTCTCTTCTTAGTGAGATTTTATAAGGGTCTGTCAATTCTGTTAATTTATTCAAAGAACCAACTCTTTGTTTTGTTGATTCTATGTTTTATTTTGTCTTTATTTGGTTATTTCTCATTTAATTTTTATTATTTGTTCCTGTCTACTGGTTTGGGGTTTTGCTTGCTCCTGTTTTCAAGGAGCTTAAGGTGCATCATTAAAGTATTAATTTGAGATTTCCCCAATAGCTTGATGTAGGCACTCTAAGCTATAAATTTTCCTCTAAGTACTGCATTTCCTGTGTCCCAGAGGAGTTCGTATTTTGTGTATTCATTTTTTTGTTAAATTCCAGAAACTTTCAATTTTCCATTCTAATCTCTTCAGTGCCCCACTGGTCATTCAGCAATGTGTTGTTCACTCTTCATGAGTTTCAGAATTTTTTTTCTTTTTCTTTTGCTGTTGAATTCTAAGTTTATTCTGTTGTGTTCTGACAGGATATGGGAAGTCAATTTATTTTTCTTTGAATTTGGACAGAGTTTCTTTGTGACACATTATATGCTCTATTTCAGAGAATCTTCCAAGAGCTGCTGTGAAGTATGTATATTCTGATCCTGAATGTATATTCTGCAGATTTCTGTTAGGGTTATTTAGGACTACAATTTCTTGACTGAGTTTTTCCTGGACGACTACCCTTGGATGACAATGATATGTTGAGATGTATTTTTAGGTCAAGTAGTATTTGGTTGATGAAGTGGGGTGCTCCAGAATTCAGAGTTTTGATATTTAGACTTGTTATATCCTCCTGATGGAGAGTTGCCTTTATTAATATGTAATGTCTCTTCCTACTAATTTTAATTTGAAGTCTATTTTATTTTATGTTAGTAATCTACTGTGGCCTGCTTATAGTGTCCGTTTGCTTGAAAATTTTTCTTCCAGAGTTTCACTTTGAGTATCTGTTTGTTTTTGTCACTAAAATGTGTCTCTTGTACACACTAATTGGAAAGTTCAGTCCATTGATATTGAATATCTGAAAGATCGGATAAGTTAATACTGAAATATCTGAAAAGTCCTGCTATGTTATACACCTTCTCTTAGGACCTGTGCCTCATCTATTCTTAATATATTTACCTTGTTCTCTGGTAGGGAGCATTTTATAGAACCAGTTCATGTTCTTGTTGATCTTCTCTATGTAGAACATATTTGATAAACTTCTGTAGTGCTGATTTGGTGAAGATAAATTGTCTCAAATTTTGTCATGAATATTTTTATATATCCTTCAAAAGTTTGGCCTGGTACAGTATTCACAGTTGGTAGTTGTTTGCCTTTAATGTTTGGCATATATCATACCAGGCTCTCCTTTTAATATATCAGCTAAGAAATCTGTAGTTATTCTGACTGTATGTCCTTTAAAAATAATTATTCTTTTCTCTACAATAGCGTTAAGAATCCTTTCCTTAATCTCTAATGATCCTGTGTGGATTACAATGTGGTAATGGGTTCTGTCCTGGTGTTCTCTGTTTGGTGTTCTAACCACATCTCTTCTCTGAATAAGACTATCTCTTTGGATGGTTGGAATGTTCTCTGGTAGAATTCTGTTAAATATGTTTCCTATCCATTTAGTTTCCTGCTCTTCTCTTTCTTGATACCTATCTGTTCCAAATTTGATCTTCTAACTGAATCTTTAAGTTCCTGCAAGGTCATTTCTTATTTCTTGGGTTTGTTCTAAATAATTATCGCCTCTTTCCTATTATACCTATGCTGTGTTTGACCCTTGAGACTATCTGCTATGTCATCTATTCGCTGTAGAGATTTTCTACTTTGTTTTATTTCTCTACCTTCAAATTGGTCATATTTTTAAATGTTTTTTATTGTGAAAATACTGTACAGAGGGGTTACAGTCACACGAGCAAGGTAATGAGTACATTTCTTATTTAGTATTGCCTCCTCCTTTTTTTCCCTACCATCCCTTCCCTCCCGTCTCCACAAATAGGGCTTCTCTTCATTAAAGCTTTGTTTTAGGTCTTGTACAGACTTTCTTCACATCTTTGTTTTTTTGTTCTTGTTTTTTCTTTTTAGCTGTGTCTTCTCTCATATCTTTTTTTTTTTTTTTTTTTTGGTCGGTCATGGGGCTTGAACTCTGGGCCTGAGCACTATCCCTCAGCTCTTCAGTTTAAGGCCAGTGCTCTACTGCTTGAGCCACAGCACCACTTCCGGTTTTCTATTAGTTTATTGGAGATAAGAGGCTCATGGACTTTCCTGCCTGGGCTGGCTTTGAACCGTGATCCTCAGATCTCAGCCTACTGAATAGCAAGGATTACAGGCGTGAGCCACCAGCACATGGCTTCTCTCATATCATTTAAAGAGGCATCTATTTTTTCCTTGGACTCCCTTGCCTTTTCTTGGAATTTATTTATCTTTCTGTTTGTAGTCTCCACAAATTATTTTCTTAATTTTTGGTTGGTCTCATCTTGTTCACAAATTGCCTTGCCGAGGTTTTCCTTTTTTTCATTAATTACATTTATCGGCAGTATTTGTAATGTATTTTGAAAACTATCTTGAAGTCTATTGCCTGGTTATTTACTGTGAGTATACAACCTTGACTTACCACTTTCTTGTATTTTTGTGATTTGTTCTGCCCATTTAGGGACTTACTAGCTATAATTTGGGGAATAGATGATCTTAATAATAGGTTACTTTCCATGTTCTTGGTTGATTTGCCAGATGTTGGTTTGATCTTCTCTTGTGATTTGTGTTTCTGGAATTAGATTTTTGCCTAGACCATTAAGTGTAGAATTAGAGATCAGTTGTGATGAGATGGTGTGATATTAATACTTGTGGTTCCAGTGAGTTCAGACTATCTAGTGATATGGCGAATTATCTCTGTCTAGATGTGGCTGTCTCTCATGTACACTTCTGTTCCTGCTTTTTTTTCCCCATGTGGCCCTTATATTTCCACACTGTGCTTTTGAATATGTTGGCCAACACAGTCACAGCAGGCGACTGCCTGTCTGGGCACCTCTTCATAGATTTCTGTTTTCTTGTGAAGACAGTCTAAAATCTTCTTGTAAGTTGTATATTTTTTATATAATTATAGCTGACTTGGTGTGAATCTCTAGAAGTGGAGTACGTGCTCGGATGCTAAATCTTCTCTGTTTCATTAGAGAGAGCTAGGGTAATTTCCTGTTCTTATTCTGCCATTTTTTCTCTTCCTCAAGTTTATTTTTTATATTGTTGATTTTTTCACACAATTTAGCATTTGTGATTGTTGTATCAGGTTGTTTTTGTTTTTCTGTTTGTGTTACTTTGAAATATTAATTTCAGGCTTGTGTGAAGAGACAGAAATAATGTGAAATGTATATTGCTAATATTGAAAGAAAGAGAGCAGACATGTAAACCTATTTGCTACAAGTAAATTAATATTAAGCAAAGCTAATTAAAAAAATTACTTATCATTTACTCTTTAGAGGATGAATATAGTACTCTTGGATATCTTGGATGAAAATATTTTAGGCTCATTACAACTGATTCCTTACATTGAAATTACTGGCTAGCATTTCTTCTACAGAAAGGCAAAAGTTTCAGAAGCTCCAGTGGCGCGATCAGTTAGCATGCAACACTTATAAGAAAGGCAAAAGTTCCAGTTCATTCATATTAGTATTATAAAATCATAATAGCTGCATGTTGAATTGTTTTCATCTGCTATTTTCAATTCCATTCTTCATCCATTACGTATCTAGGGCTTTGAATTACCAATTCCTTAAAATATCTATACTGCTTATATTGTGATGTAAATCTCAGTAATATTAATATGAATGTATCTCTGAGTCTCATCTTGAGATACATTCATATGAAATTTATGCAGTCCCAAATAAGAAACCTGATTATTTTACTCTTTTCTATGTTTTAATCAATAAATCCATTCTCTTTAGAAATATGTTCTCATCTTTTATATTGCTCCAGTAAACATCATGTATTTCTAGTACTTTTATTGAAATAAATATAAAGCTTAGAACATGAGGACAAAAATTCCGCTTATCACTTTAAAGTAAATCCTGGGGGACTATTTTATATATAAAAATAAAAAAGTGCAATGCACATGTTTATACATGAATAATCTAATGCTCAAGTCAATTAGACACAAGAATTACCACATCAAGTCTCAATATACTTAAAGCCACCAAAATTTTAATATTCATGAATATCACTCATTTTTAGAAAATGACTAGTCAAAACAAAGTTTATATTATATCTGAAATTTAAAAACTGGAAATTACCACCATATTTGCTGTTAATATGCTATTTCCAGCTCTTTCCAGGAACACATTTATTAGGCAAACAGACAAACAAAAAATAGGTATTTGGCACATAGAATGAGAAATGTAAAAGCAGACTGTCTTTGCTTAAGATGCAAATAGTGTGATTTATTCAAACATACTATAAAAGTTCTTAAGAGGTTTTGTGACCAGAAGCAATAGGTAAGCAAAGTAACTGGAAAACTGTATATGTAAATTGTGCTTTCAATATAGGATTACAAGTTTTCAATAAATAAGCTTATACAAGATGATTTTGTATCTCTAACACACATCCACTATTCTACACTTTTCCCCATACTCCAGTTCTCTTACCTCAGTTTTGTTCAATATTCTTCTTTTGTGGTGTCAATTAGTATTAAAATAACTTGGTATGTTTTTTCTTTCTTTGTTTGTTTCTAGATCCAATAAATTTTAGTATTTTGGAATAGTAATATACATTTATGGAGTTTGCCTTGAATGTCAAGTTTGAGTATACTGTATCCACGGTACTGTTAATTGGCCTGAACCAACCAGGAACATACTATGAGTACACATACACAACAGTATATTAAGGACTACGGGCTTGATCCTTGAAAAAGTAACAGGTCCAGGCAAGACCCTGAAGTGAAGAAAAAGCAATGGAGGGAGTGGCGCTGTAGCTCAAGCGGTAGAGCGCTCGCCTTGAGCTGAAGAGCTGAGGGACAGTGCCCAAGCCCAGAGTTCAAGCCCCACGACCGACAAAAAAAAAAAAAAAAAAAAAGAAAAGAAAAAGCAATGGAGCAAACATTAGTCAACTATCATTACAAAAGAATGGAACTGACATCTGATGTTTCTGGGTGGCAGCTGTGTGTGGCTGGGGGCGTGGGGGGGAATTTTAGTGGGGCTTCCATATTTGCGATTCATAGAGCATTACTTGGTAGGGAGAAGGTGCTCATATAAGAGATCTGATACCACTGTCATCACTTATTACTGCAAAAAAATATTGAAAATAAATCCACTTACTTAATCTCTAATTAAAAAGGGAAAAATAAATCAAAACATCTTACTAGATTGTTTTGACAATTAATTTGTATATTGAAGGCCAAAGGAAGTAACTGGAGATTAATATAATCTTTTCTTCTCTTCTGATTATTATACAGCAATAGCTGTGATTTTCGGGAGTCTCCTGCACTATACTCACAGCTGAATTAATAATATGCTTAATAACATGAAACATGTAATAGAGAAATAAATCAGTCAGCAAGCACAAAGAACCTAGTGATAAGATTGAGCATTTGAGCAGGGTTGCCACATCTTTTAGGAATGCGATTCCTTCATATGAACTACAAATTTTGTGGCTTTCCCTGTGTAATTAAAAGGTAAGAAAATACTGTAGAAACAAGAATTCCTGTTCAGCCAAGTCGAAAGTGCTCATGACCCCATCTTCACATTGGAAATTTCCTGTCCATATCATAAAGACTCTCTTTTACAGTGCTTTCATTTAATATAATTCAGCATCTCATCCTTCCCTGTTGGAGACAGGAAAAAAGATAATTTTGTTTGAATATTATCTTAAGTAAATTAGTGTATATAGGCATGATTTATATAATTACAGCAGTTAGTAATTAGTATAAGTAGAGATCATGTCACAACTAAAAAATATAATTAAAATCACATAACATGACTAGAAGTCACAGCATTTTGTGCATGAAAATATACATTAGATTAATTGCAGAATTTCTATTTTGAGATAAACTTTATAGTAAAGTATAATGTACTTTACTTAAGGGTTGAAACATTTTATTGAAAAATATTGGTTCTTAGAGATATTTTTGCTTCATAATTTTAAGAAGAAAAAATGCTCCCAAAATAATGATTTTTCTTTTTATTTTCCTGTTTCCATGTGATTAACCTCCAAATTAGAAACCCAGATATATGATTTAATTTAATTGGCTAAAAATGAACTGTGTCTCACATTGTTGATTGAAGGTTTATTTTATATTAAATTTTTCCCTCTTCTACATGTCATAAAAGAAACAGTTTTTAAAATTTTTTATATGCTACTATATGTTGTTGTTTTAGAAAAACTGTAAAAATCCCAAATACATGTCCACCAAACCATTATTGTGTATGAGGGCCTTTCACTTTCTACATTCTTCACAAGAGTCCCAAGTATGATGAATCTGAAATAATTAGTCTCTATGTGAACTATATTAATATTATTTACAATGTGAGTGAAATATTTAAATAGTAGTATATATTTTAGATTAGTTTCTCTGAATAGACAATAAATGATATAATCAAAGGCTAAAAATGATTAATTTTAAATTGTAGAATTCAGGAAATATTTTTAACCACATTGGTCACTTCAGCTTTCACACAGCCTCATGAGATAATTTATGTTGATGAAGCAAAAATCCCAGAGGTTAGACATTTATGAATAGAAAAATCATGTCATTTTGAATGCAATTTGTAGAGCTACCTATTAAACATAGAAAATTTAGCTTTTAAATACCTGAATATACTAATACATTTAATTGCAGGGTAAGTACTTGTTTTGGAAGAAGATAAAATTGTATTTAGTTTTAAAAGTAAACCTAAGTATTTATTTGAACAAAAGACAAGTGTTTAAAATATCACTCATTCAAGAAAAAGATGTACAGTTAGTTGTTATTCATGCCAATTATGTTCTCTAAATCACTACAAGGACTAGATTAGTAAAAGTAAATCATTGCTTTTTAGGGAAATAGAAATTTAGTTTCCTAAAAGTTACAACTACAACTTTTTTCTCAAACCATTACTAAGTAGCTGTTTTGTATTTTTTTCATGGAATCTTATTTAATACATTTTTATTTAGTAATTTAAATAATTGGCCAATAACAGTATTAATTATACATGAACAAAGCTTATCTAACATAAGTATTTTCTTTATAAGATACATCACGTCTCTCTTAAAGAACACTAAAAGACAATGTGTTGCTTATTTATTAATTTTTATTTATTGTATTAAGTTATTAATTGTAGGAAGTAGTACTTTCATTATGCTCTTTTCATAACATATTTAAAGTATTTTTATCAAATGTATTTTTATTATAAACATACTGTACAGAGGGGTTATAGCTACATTAGAACATTTCCTATCAAGCATTGTTACCCCCTTCTTTGTTTTTCCGCTACCATCCCTTCCCTCCCGACCTTTCCAACTCTCCCCTACCCAAGTTGGTGTTCAACATAGTGTCTTGTACATGTCATTGCTACAATAAGTCAACCTGTATCCTTATTTCCGCATTTTGTTATTTCCTGTCCCTTCCCCAAAGATCTTCTGTATTTCTTATAATCTAATTTGAAAGATTTAAGGCGAACTTCAACTTAATTCAAGATGTACAGTCAATTAACAGGATGAATTAACAACTTGAATATTTTTTGTTAACTTCTGAATTGAGCTATTATTACCAAGGTTAGGTCTAGGGTCCCAGGCAGAGAAATAGAAAATTTAGAGGTTATGGGTTGGGAAGGTGGCTCAGTGGTAGAGTGCTTGCCTTCATGAATGAGGCCCTGGGTTCGATTCCTCAGCACCACATAAATAGAAAAAACCGGAAGTGGCACTGTGGCTCAAGTGGTAGAGCGCTAGCCTTGAGCTGAAGAGCTGAGCAACAGCAGCCAAGCCAAGTTCAGATCCATGACCAGCAACAAACCAAACACAAAACCAGAAAATATAGAGAAATAGAAAATATAGGTTCAACACAGGATGACCCATTGCAATAATGATACTCACAAGATACTATGTTGGAAATGAACTTTACAACATGGGGGGAGGACTGAGGGAGGTAAGGGAAGGAATGATGGTGGGAGAACAACAAAGGGGGGATAACAATGCTCAACAAGAAGTGTACTCATTGCCTTACTCATGTAACTGTAACCCCTCTGTACAGCACCTTTACAACAAAATTAAATTTAGAAATAATTTTTAAAAGATAGGAAATAGAAAAACACTTTAAAAAATTAGGTTCAAAATGCAATTAAAATTTAGAACTACCAGCCAAATAAGAGTTAGGATAAGTGTGAAATAGAGGTTTGCTATTAATAGTATGATTTGGTTATATGTAGGTTTAGGATTAGACCAGGTATTCCAGTTAAACTTAGGGTTAGGATGAGAAAAAGATGTAAGATAATGTGTAAAACTGCAACATATTTTAAGAAGAATGAATTGCATCATCAATGAATGAAAATCAGTGTCTGTGTTACTTTTAACATTCAGGTATAATTTGGTTTCAGGTGTGAGTTACTTTTTTAGTTCTGTTTAGGGTTAGGGAAGGGTAAGATTTAGCATAAAATTGAGTTTTCCACTAACAAGTAGAAGAAAAAATGTGTGATTGAATAGAATCTAGAGAATTTTTCTTACATTAACTATTTGGTGTTAATTCAGATTGTGATTAGGATTAGGTTTTTTAGTTAAAGGGTTGGGGATAGAGGTAAGAAATGTGGTAAAAATGTGGTAAGCTGGTGGCTCACTCCTATAATCCTAGCTACTGAGGAGGCCGAGATCTGAGGATACTGGTTCAAAGCCAGGCTGGGCAGGAAAGTCCGTGAGAGTCTTATCTCCAGTTAACCACCAGAAAACTTAAAGTGGTACTGTTGCTCAAGTGGTAAAGTACTCACCCTGATCTAAAAAGCTCATGGACAGCACCCATGCCTAGAGCTCAGGAACCACTGTCCAGAGTTCAAGTCCCACCACAACCATCAAAAGAAAAAAAGAAAAAGAAATGGGTTAAATGTTAAGTAAATCTGAAACTTATTTTAGGTTCTAAGAATACAAGAGACTCTAGGATAATGGAAATACAATATTTTTCATAATATCACTATTTGAGATCAGTGGATATATTAATTCATGTTATGGAACAAGATAGATTCACAGTTATGAGAGAGAAAATCTGTAGCATTTAGGACAACCTAAAATTTATTCCAAGAATTACAAGTGGATAGGCTGGGTGCCAGTTGCTTATGCCTGTAATCCTAGCTATTTAGGAGGCTGAGGTCTGAGGATCGATGTTCAAAGCCAGGCCTGGCAGAAAAGTCTCTGAGACTCTTATCTCCAATTAACTACCAGAAAACCAGAGGTGGTGCTGTGGCTCAAGTGGTAGATTGCTAGCCTTGAGCTGAAGAGCTGAGGGACAACACTCAGGCCCAGAGTTCAAGCCCTAAAACTGACAAAAAAAAAAAAAAAGAAAGAAAGAAAAAAAGAATTACAAATGGAATTTCAGTTAGGATGACACAAAACTCGAATAATTTTCAAAAATTTTAGAATTGGGATACAATTAGGGTCAAGGTTATAGTTAAGATTCCAGACATGGTTAGGGTTAGAGTTAAGAAAAAAAAAATTGAGGGTCAACTTGAAGGTAAATTTTAGAATGAACCCAGTAAGAATTAGAATGAATGTGAAATAGAGTATTGTTTATAATATTAGGATCTGCTTATAATTAGGCTTACGGTTATTCTCAATGTTGCAGTTAAGATTAAATTTAGGGTTAGAAAATGACTAAGATAATGGGAAAATTTGAAACCTATTTTTGGAAGGATTATTTGCATCAAGTTTGGATGAGCAAAAACTAGCGTATTTGTGTTACTGGTAGTATTCAGATATAATTCAGATTAAGATTAATGTCTGTATTTAGTTCTGATTATGATTAGTGTTATGAATCAGAAAGTTTTAGTAAAAACTTGAGTTTTCACTAAGATGTCAAAGTTAAAAAAGGGGGGGAGATTGAATAGTAAATAGAGTGTTATAATTATATTTATTTCTCAGTGATCTTTCCTGTAATGATTGGTGAGTTTTCCAGCCAGGGTTAGGTTGAGAGTTAGGGTTAAGTAATGGACTAGATGATAAGTAAATCTGAAACTGTTTTAGGATACAGGAGTTCATGAAAAGGTAGGAGAAATGGAAAATACAGTATTTTTCCTGACATGAGAATTTGAGGACAAGTGATGTAATGGTTCATGTTAGGGAACAAGAAAATTTTAGGGCAGAATATGGGAAGGGATAGGAAGGGGAAACAAAGGAGGAAGCAACAATGCTTGATAAGAAATGTAATCATTATCTTGCCCACGTAATTGTAACTCCTCTGTATGGTATTTTCATAATAAAAAATTTTAAAAAAGAAAAAAAAGAAAACTTTAGAGGTAGACTCAGGAAATTTGTGGGAATTAGAGCAAATTAAAACTCATTTCAATAATGAAAACTGAAGTATTCATTAGAATGAATAAAAACTAGAGTATCTTTCTTAAACTTTAGAATTGGGCTATCAATAGGGTCAAAGTTAGGTTTCACTTCCAGCCAGTGTTAAGGTTAGAGTCAGGGATATGGAAAATTTAGAGTCAAACTGAAAATAAATCTTAGAATAACAAGTCAAGTTAGAATTATAATGAATGTGAAACAGGATATTGATAATAATATTAGGATTAGGATACCATTAGTGTTAGGGTTAGCCTCAATGTTCCAGTTAGGGTCAGGGTTAGAAAAATGGCAAGATATTGGGTAAAACTGCAAATCAACAAGGATGAGTTGAATCAAAGTTAGGAAGAATAAAAACTAGTGTATGTCTGTGACTTTTAGAATCCAAAGTTCTAGGGTTATGGTTACTTTTCTAGTTCAGGTTAGAGTTATGGTTTGGGAAGGGTAAGTTTTAGGGTAAAACTGAGTTTTCTACTAACACTTTCAAGAAAAATAAGTGTGAAATTCAACAAACACTACAGAGTTTTTCCTAAAATTATTATTCAGGGTTCAATAGGGTTAAATTTAGAGTTAGGTCTCCAGTAAGGTTTAGGGATAAGTTAGGGTTAGGTAATAGACTAGACTTTAAGTAAGTGTGAAACTTTTTTTTTTATTGTGAACATACTGTATGGAGGGGTTACAATTACATAGGCAATATAATGAGTACATTTCTTATCAAGCATTGCAGCCTCCTCCTTTGTTTACCCTTCACATCCCTTCCCAGCCTCCCTCTGCCCCCCCCCCACCGAATCCATCCTCCCCCCACCCCAACCAAAGTTGTAAAGTTCATTTTGGCCATGATAACTTGTACTTCTTATTCTTGCAATGGGTCCACCTGTATCCTTAAACGACTTGTTTTTCCCCTTCTCCTCCACAAATTATACCAACATCAAATATAGTGAAAGCAGGGGTTATACTGTGAGGGAGGGACATACAAAGCAACAAAGAAATAATCTTATAAATGCATTAGAAACAAATGCATGAAAGAAAAAACATTTAAATACATATCTAAGGGTTTATTTTCCTAACATCACATTATCTGACCTTTTCTGCTTGACTCATACATATACTAGATATTGCAAATAAGGGAAACCATGGGACCTATGTTTCTTTTGGCTTGGCTTACTTCACTTAATATAATTCTTTCCAAGCCTTTCCATTTCCTAACAAATGGGGCAATGTCATAAAGAAATGCAAATCAAAACAACATTGAGATACCACCTCACCCCAGTTAGAATGGCAAAAATCAAGAACTCTAATAACAACAGATGCTGGAGGGGATGTGGATAGAAGGGAACCTTACTTCATTGTTGGTGGGAGTGTAAACTTGTTCAACCACTTTGAAAAGCAGTATAGAGGTTCCTCCAACGACTCCACATAGAGCTCCCCTATGACCCAGCAATCCCACTTTTGGGCATTTACCCAAATGTTTACAAACAAGACTACACTAAAGCTACCAGCACAACTATGTTTATTGCAGCATTATTTACCATAGCTAAGATATGAAACCAACCCAGATGCCCCTCAGTAGATGAATGGATCAAGAAAATGTGGTATATATGCACAATGGAATTCTATGAAACTTTTTTTTTTAATATAGGAGTTCAGTAAAAGTTAAGACCAGTGGAAACAATGGTATTTTTCACAATTTGAGGATTTGAGGTTAATGATTCATAATAGGGAACAAGATAGATTCAGAGTTCAAGTCAGGGAATCTGTAGGATTTGGAGCAAACTGCAAAACATTTCAAAGACAATGAGTGTCTGTTAGGATGTAGCTAACCTCAAGTATCTTCCATTAATTTTAGGATTGGGTTATTTTTGTCATCAAGGTTACTCCTAGGGTTCTGACCAGGATTAGAGTTAGCATTAGGGAAATGGAAGGTTGAGCATAAAACTGTAAAGTAAATCTGAGAACTACAGGCTGAGGAAGAGTTAGGACAAATGTTCAATACAGTATTGCTATTTACATGAGCATTCAGGTATATTTAGGGTTAAGGTTAGTCCCATTGTTCCAATTAGGGTTAGGGTTAGGGTTTGAAAAAGGATAAGATATGGTGTACAACTATAAGCAAAGTTAGGATGAGTGGAAACTAGTGTATTTATGTGACTTTTTGTTAGAATCCATAAGGTTAGCTTACTTTTTTAGTTCAGCTTAGCATTAGGTCAGGAAAGGGTAAGCTTTTCTACTGATAATCATAGGTCAAGTATTTGTGAAATTTAATGGAAACTACAGTGTTTCCCTATATTTCCTATCAGGGATCATTTTGGTTAGGTTTAGAGTTAGGTTTCCAGTAAGGTTTAGGGATAGGGTTAGAGTTAAGAAATGGACTAGACTGTAATAAATCTGAAATATTTTTTATGATACAGGAGTTCAGGAAGTTAGGATCATTAGACTCTACAGCATTTTTTATGTTATGTATTTTAATGTTGTAAAGATTTGCAATCAATAGATGAAATGGTTCCTAACTGAGAATAAGATAGATTCAGAGTTTGAATCAGAGAATTTTAGGGCAAACTAACTCATTTCAAGAAGGGCAACTGGAGGATTAACTATGTTGAATCAGAAAGCAAGTGTTTTTTTTTGGTTAATTTTAGGATTCAGCTATCATTAGCATCAAGGTTAGAGTTAGGATTCATATCTGGGATGTGTTAGTGTTATGGAAATAGAAAATGTACTGTCAAACTCAAACTAAACTTTAGATCTACAAGACAAGTAAATATTCAGATAAATCTGAAATAGAGTTCTCATATTAATACAAGGATCCAGGTCAATTAGGGATAGGGTTAGTTTTGCTATTCCACTCACAATTAAGGTTAGGTTTAGAAAAATGGTAAGATATTGGATAAAACATAACCAATTTCACCGAATATCAGTTGATTCAAAGATAGGATGAATGAAAAGTAGTGCATTACTAGGGTAATTAGGGCTAGGTTTAGGTTTGGTTTTTTAGTTCATGTTTGAGCTGTGGAAAAGGAAGCTGTAGGGTAAAACAGTTTTTTCAACTAACAATTAAATGTAAAATAGTGTGAAATTTTATAGAAACTAGTATTATCCTTACTTTTTGCTTTTCGGTGTTTATTAGCTTTAACTTTATAGAGTTAGGTTTTCTATTAGGTGTAGAGTTAAAGTTAGGATTAAGAAATAGATTAGATGTTAAGTAAATCTGAAACTCATTTTCAGATCTAGGTCAGGAAAAGCTAAAATCAAGAGAAACTATAGTATTTTTCATGATGTCAAGATTTCAGGGCAATTGATACAATGGTTCATGTTAGGGACCACAATATCTTCAGGTTTAGAGTCAGGAAATCTGTAGGATTTAGGGCCAACTACAACTCATTTCAAGAATAATAACTGGATTATCTGTTAGGATTTGGCTACCATTAGGATGAAGGTTAGGGTTAGGTTTCTGGCTGATATTAGGGTGCAGATTAGGGAAGTGGAAAATTAAGCATCAATATGAAAATAAAATTTAGAACTATACGGAACATAGAATTGGGATGAAAGTAGAGTAGTGGTAGTAATATTAATATTGGTAGTAAAATTAAGATATTAGTACAATTGGTACAATTATTGTTTGGGTGAGCCTCACTGTTATAGTTAAGGTTCGGGTGAAGGTTAGAAAAATGGTAAGATATACTACATAAAACTTCAACCTATGTTAAGGAGGACACATTTAATCAAAGCTAGGATGAATGAAAACAATTGAATTTGTGTTACTTTAGCATTCTAGTATCATTCCCTTTAGATGAGGTAACTTTAGTTCTGGTTAGGATTAGGGTTAGAGAAGGGTTGCCTTAGGATAGACTGTATTTTCCACTAACAAGTAGAAGAAAAATAAATGTGACATTGAACAGAAGTGAGAATTTACTTACATTTTCAATATGGTGTTATTTTGGTATGGTTAGTGGTAGGTTTAGGGCTCAGGTTAGAATTACAAAATGGTTTAGACATCTATTAAGTCTGAAACTTACATTAGGATTTAGTAGTTCAGGGAAAGTTAGTATCAATGAAAACTAAAATTTTTTTTTAATATCAGAATTTTAGGTCAATGTATGTAATGTTCATGTTAGAGAACAAGATTGCATAAGAGTTAGAGTCAGAAAACCTGTAGGATGTAGGGCTAATTCCTTTCAAGTAGGACAAATGGAGTATCACCTAAGATGAATAACACTCGAGTATTTTTCTTTAACTTTATGATTGGGCCACCATTAGAAATAGAGTTCAGGTTAGAGTTCTGTCCAAAGATAGGGTTAGCGTTAGGAAAATGGAAAATGAGACCCAAACTAAAAATACATTTTAGAACTACAATCCAAGTAAAAGTTAGGATGAATCTGAAACATATGTTGCAATTAATGTTAGGATTAGTGTATAATTAAATTTAGGGTGAGCCTGAGTGTTCCAGTTGGTGTTAGGTATAGAAATAGAAAAGGAAAATTATGGAGTAAAAATACAATTTACTTTCTAATGGAGGCATCGAATTCCATTGTATATATACACCATATTTTCTTGATCCATTCATCTACTGAGGGGCATCTGGGTTGGTTCCATATCTTAGCTATGGTAAATAATGCTGCAATAAACATAGTTGTGCTAGTAGCTTTAGTGTGGTCTTGTTTGTGATAATTTGGGTAAGTGCCCAAAAGTGGGATTGCTGGGCCATAGGGGAGCTCTATGTGGACTCTTTTGAGGAACCTCCATACTGCTTTCCAAAGTGGTAGAACAAGTTTGCACTCTCACCAACAATGCAATAGGCTTCCCTTCTGGCCACATCCCCTCCAGCATCCGTTATTAGAGTTCTTGATTATAGCCATTCTAACTGCAGTCAGTTGGAATCTCAATGTTGTTATGATTTTCATTTCTTTTATGGGTAGAGAGGATGAGCATTTCTTTATGTGTTTATTGGCCATTCTTATTTCCTCTTCAGTGAAGTTGCTCTTTAAGTCTTTAGCCCACTTATTTATCGGGTAGTTGTCTGAGGATTTGTTTTTAGGGATTTAAATTTTTGAGTGCCAAGTATATTTTAGATATGACACCCTTGCCTGTTTTATTGCTAATGAAGATCTATGCCTCCATCAGAAAGAATGGCATTGCCCCATATGTTAGGAAATAGAAAGACTTGGAAAAAATTATATTAAGTGAAATAAGCCAGGCCCAAAGAAACATAGGTCCCATGGTTTCCCCTATTTGAAATAACTAGTATATTTCTGAGACAAGTAGAAAAAATCAAAAGCTATGTACATATGACTAGATAAGATGAAGTTAAGCAAAATGAACCCCAAGATAGGGACACAAGTGGTTTTTTTTTCTTGCTTGCTATTCTTTCTGATGATTTATAAGGTACCATGCGATTTTTTTGTTGCTTTGTATACTCCTCCCCTACAGTATAATCCCTGTTTTCCCTATGGTCTAATGTGGAGAGGGGAAGGGAAAAACAAAATGTTTAAATAGGGATACAGGTTGAGCCATTGTAACAATGAGATGTACAAGACACTATGTTGAAAAACTTGAACTTTACAATTTAGGTGTGTTGGGGGGAGTGTAGTTGTGGAGGTGGGAGGGAAGGGATAGTAGGGGAAAAACAAAGGAGGAGGCAACAATGCTTGATAAGAAATGTACTCATTACCTTGCTCATGTAACCCCTCTGTACAGTATTTTCACAAAAAAAACTTATTTAAAAATTTTAATTTGAAATGAATTTTTCTTTGGCTAATTACTTGAATACACAATCATAGTTGCCATTCATGAACTAAAAATGAGTAATTATTATTTTACAAAAAAAGTAAAATAAATGTTAAATTTTACAAAAGACTACCATTGTTTTATTTTGCTTTTTTTTCTTTTACTATTCTTTTTTAATTTGGGTTAAATTTAGTGTTAGGTTACCGGTTAAGTTTAGGGATATAGTTAAGGTTAGGAAATCAATTAATGTTAATAAAATTGGAAACTTATTTTAAGATCTAGGAGTTCAGGAAAAGGTGGGATCAATGGAAACTAGAGTTTTTTTTTCTGATATCAGCATTTGAGGTCAATGGATGTAATACTTAACATTAGTTTGCAAAATAGCTTCAGATTTTGAGTCAAGAAATCTGTCATTTAGGGAAAACTTCAATATATTTCAAGAAGAATACCAAGTAGAGTATTTTCTGTTAACTTTAGAAACTGGCTACCAATAGCCTCAAGGTTAGTGTCAAGGATCCAGCCAGTAATTGCTTTAGGAAAGTTTCCTAACTAACCCCATTGACCTCAGATCCTGATATTTTGAAATATCTCGTGTCCATTAATTCTATTCAAGAACTTCTAAAATTCTAAAATATGTTTGAGATCATTTTAAGGTATAATTTATTTCTTAACCTTAACCACAGCCTTAAGTCTAACCAGAAACTAACCCTAACCTTAACCAGAATAAACCCTGAAGAGTAAATGTAAGGAAAATATTCTAACTCCCTAATTAGATCCATTGACCTCAAATCCTATTATTATGAAACATATTTCCATTTAACCTTTCCTAAACTCCAAGGTCCCAAAATAAATTTCACATTTATTTAACATATACCCCATTTCCTAATCCTCACAATAACCCTAAACTTAACTGCCAACTTGACTCTAAATTTAACCTTAAATAACCCTGAATAGAAAATAAAAGGAAAATCCTATAGTTTCTATTAAAGTTCACATTTATTGTATCTGTAATTGTTAGTAGAAACCTCAGTTTTATCATAAAGCTTACCTTTTCATAACCCTAACCCTAAGCTAAACTAGAAAAGTAATCCTAACACTTACCCTATTTATCCTTGAATGCCAAAAGTAATATAAATATATGAGTTTTAGTATAGAAAATATAAAGCTAGAGCTTTAACAATCTATAAAAAAATCTGCAGCTCTAATCTCAAGGGGGGATAGAATATGAATAAAAATCACAAGACTAGCCAGGCAGCTCTGGTAATAGAATGGCAGTATAGCCACCAGCTAATCCCATACATTCCAAAAGTCTTTAACCTAGTGCAGAGATTTGGTCTTAATGTGATCATTCCTAATTAGAAGGTTATCATTGGAAACTTACAAAGCCATTGTGTTGCTCATACATCATAGTTCCATTTCCAGGGACTCTCTTGAATGGGGTATTTGTGTGAAATTGAATTACTCTGTGTACCTGAATACAAGAAATAGTAGTGTTGCAAGGAATCTGGTGAGACCCTGATACTATCTCTCAGTGAGAGATAACTATGAGAGGTATGGTGCAGTGAAGAAATATCTGACATGAGCCTACTAAGAAATTTAATAGCAAGAAGATTGGGCAGTGATAGGAAGGTTAGAGAATGATGCTCATAAGAATAATTTTATGAAGATCTATAGTATAGTGAAAAATGAGTTTGAAGCAGTAACAAAGTCCTTTGAGCTTCAAAAACAAAACAAAAGAAAACAAATAACAGGAAAAAAGAGATTAGTACTGCGTAGATTTATTGTTACATGCTACCAGACCTATAGAGTTACAATCCCTTTTCCTCAAGCATAAATTACACAAAGGAATAAAAGCTATCAAATTCATTCTTTGAAACCAGTAGAATCCTGATACCTATGCTAAAAAAAGTACAAAACTTATTTAGCAGTAGCAGAAAATAACAATTTTAAAAAACAGGAACTTTCTGCACAACAACAATGGAAATGTGAGAAAGAAATCATGGGAAATAATCTGATTTACAATAGCCTTAAGGAAAATAAAATATCCAGGGATAAACTTATCTATGGAAATCAAAGATTTCTACAATGGTCAGGCACTGGTGACTCATAATTAGAGATTCATGGTTTTTAATCCAGACAAACAAAAAACCCAGGACTCTGTCTCCAATTAATAAGCAAAATGAAAGATTGAATGCATGACTTAGGTAGTAAGTGCTAAACCTATGCAAAAAATTTGAACAGTCATAAAGGTCTCTGATTTCAAGCTTCAGTATGAGAAAAAGGAAAATAAACACCTCATAATGAAAAATATAAAGTTTTGAAAAGAAATTTGAGATAAGATAAAAACATTGTGAAAATTAATTGATTCTGTGAAAATTCATGTGAAAAATGCTACACAACCAAAAGCAATATTCAGATTCACTGCAGTCTCTGTCAACTTTCTAATGTCATTTCTCCAGAAACAGAAAAATGAATCCTCAAGTTGATATAAAATTATAAATGACCACAAATACTAAAAGAATCTTGTGCAAGATTATTTGACTTAAAACTATATACCACAGAACCATAGCGAAAATTGGCACTAACGAAACTACAGCTAATAAAGTCAATAGAATTAAAGAAAAAATGAAATGGAATGGAATAGAATAAATAGAAATAATAGCTTTGGTGCTGGTGACTCATGCCAGGAGGCTGAGATCTGAGGTTCCCAGTTCAAAGTCAGCCAGAACAGGAAAGGCCATGATATTCTTACCTCGAATTAACCACCAGAAAACCAAAAGTGGCACTGTAGTTCAAGTGGTAGAGTGCTCACCTTGAGCTGAAGAGCTCGAGGACAGTGCCCATGCCTAGAATACAAACCCCATGACAGACCAAAAAAAAAAAAAGAAGAATATAATAAAATAGAAAAATAAAATATCCAGAAATAATCCGCAATAACTACAATTAACAATATTTGTGCTTTAATAAATATGTTAAACCACTCAGGGAAATTACATACTCTTTAACAAATGTAGAACACTGAAACTAGATCCCTGTCTCTCATTATATACAAAAAATAATTCAAAAAATATCCAAATAATCCAGGCACTGGTGATGCACATATGCATGCAGGAACACACACACACACACACACACACACACACACACACACACACACACACACACACACACACACACACACACACACACACACACCTGAATATAAGACCTGAAACTTTAGCAAATACAACTGTAATAGTTCAGTAAGAGCAAGAATTGAAAATTGAATTGCATTAACTTTAAAAACTTCTGTATATCCATGGAAAAACAACCAATAGAGTAATTACTCTACATAATTGGAGAAAATCTTTGCTAATTATTCTTCTGAAAAGGGATTAATGGAATATATAAAGCTCAAAAATTAAAATCTGAAATTAAGAAATAAACCAGTTTACAAGCAGTCCTTTTAAAAGAAGTAAAGACTGACCAGTAAATACAAGAGAATAGGTTCAACATCAGAGACTATAAGGGAAAGACAAATTAGTATGAAATTGAGTTTTCATCTTCACCCCAGAATGAATGGGCAATCTTTATGGAAACAAACAACCTTGGCTGGTGAGGATGAAGTGAAAAGGGAAGACGTATCCATTGTTAGTGGGAATGTAAGAGAGTTCAGTTATTATGGAAATCAAATTAGGTGCCTCAAGATGCTAAGATTAGAATAATGATTCTGCTGCTGTAACACTCCTGGGCATCTATCTGTAGGTATGTCTGTCAATGTACGATAGAGGAGTTTACACACCCAGGTTTATTGTACCAGTATTTACAATAGTAAAGCAATGGAATCAGCCTTGGTGGCCATCAACAAGTTAGGAAAGGATAAAGCAAATATCATTGTAAGCAAGCAAGCATGCATGCATGCATGTATGTATATACATAGGTATACTTATCTATTTACATATATGCATATGCATATATATGTAGCTATACATATATGCATCTGTTTACAGGCATATATACAATGGAATGTTATTCTGCCATATAATTAAATTACATAATTTTCAGGCAAAGGGACAGAACTAGAAATTATAATGATAAGTGAAATAATTCAGACTGAGAAAGATAAATACCACATGACTTTTCCTTTATCCTATGTAAAATTTAAATCATAAAAAATACAGAAACAAGAAATAAAAATTTTAAGAAAAATTGGAAGAGGGAGTTATGAGGCAAGGATAATGTAGGTTAAATATGGTGATGTTAATTATAGATATTTATGAAAATAGAATAACAATTTCCATTAGTTGCTTTTAAAATATTTATCAGAAATTGACACTGAGAAAATATGACTGTGATCACAGTACTATATATGTGTGCATATATATATATACCTATAGCATATATGTATACATGTAGAATATGTAGAAGCATTACAATGTAACTGCTTTGTATAGTGAATGCTTATAAATAAAAAGAACTTAAAAGTTTACATAATAATTATGAACTTATTTAAATTGATAAGTATAAACTCATTACAGTTTAACATATCTTCACAACTTTTTTAAAATGTGAACAGTGATAATATTTTATATTTTGCAAATTTCTTTTTAACATTTAAGTATGACTGTAGATAGTCTTTTTTATATAAAAACAAAATCAACAAATGCTCATTTCTTTGTGGCACTGTGAAATCTGAAAACATACCAATGAAGTGTTAATACTTTCTCCATCCTAACATTCATTATTTGATCATGTATCTAGAATGTGTATTATATTCACATATTTTATAATAATGTTCTGATTATTTGGAATATACTGGTTTATTGATTTATTCAGGTTTCATAAAATCTGACATATTTCACTATATACTATCAAAAAGTCACATTCATTAACAACTCCAATGATCTCATCAGAGAATTCTCTAAGTGGAATAAAACAGAGAGGTCAAAATATCTGATACATTTTTTAATTGTAATTTTTCCTTACAAGCTCAAATTTTGTCCTTGGTAACAAATTCCATCAATTGCTTCCATTAGTTTTCTTTTTTGATGAAATAACTGACAAGAATTAAGTTTAGCTGGGTGCCGGTGGCTCATGCCTGTAATCCTAGCTACTCTGGAGGCTGAGCTCTGAGGATTGCCATTCAAAGCCAGACAGAAAACCAGAAATAGCCCTGTGGATCAAGTGGTAGAGCATTGGCCTTGAGCTAAAGAGCTCAGAGACAGTGTCCCTCTTCCTCCCCTGAGGCTGAGTTTAAGCCCCAAGACTTAAGAATTAGGTTTACAGTTTATTAAAACTTATCAATTTGTTATTTTTCAAGTAAAAATAATGTTCCATAGAGAGTGCTGTTAGTAAAATTCATCATTTATTTACACAGTGTTTTTTCAATGTGTAAGCCTAAAGACTGAATTCCTAGCTAATCAAGAGGTTGAGATCTAATAATAATTAATGGAAAGACAGCACAGGCAGGAAAACCTGTGAGATGTCTATCAATAACCAACATAAAGCTGAAAGTGAAGATGTGGCTCAAGTGGTAGATTGTCAGTCTTTACCAAGAAATGTCAAGGCTAAGAGTTTAAGCTTCAGCACTGGAGTGCACACACACACACACACACACACACACACACACACACACACACACACACACACACACACACACTTATACAAAGAAAAGAAGTTTTTGGATAGCAATGACAATACTGCTGCACTGAGTCTATTACTAAGTGAAACTGAGATTGTCTTAATACAAAATAATGTAACTGAACATACAATGTCTGCTAGCCCATGCTTCTATTCCTACTAAAGTACACACAATCATCTCTCTCATTCAGAACTCCCTTAGTGCTTAAAGTGTGCAAGTACAGTACATAAAAGGCACTCATTCTGGAACTGTGATCATTTACATAAATATTCCTGCCCCACTCTCAGTCCTGATAGCAGGACTCATATTTGATTTCTATTTATACTCCTATTCTCTGCTCCATACTTAGCAACTTTCAGATAATGCAGTCTAATAAACAGATTTTTGTATAAGAATACAATTAATTTGGGTGGGGGGGGTTGGTTGGTTTGGGAACTTGAACTAGAGTCCTGGGTGTTGTCCCTGAGTTCATTTGCTTGTAGCTAGCGCATGCTACTGCTTCCGACCACAGCTCCACTTCCAATTTTTGAGTGGTTAAGTGGAGATAATAGTTTCATGGGGACGTTCCTTCCTGGGCTGACTGTAATCTTCAGGTCTCAGCCTCCTGAGTAGCTGTATTACAGGTATGAGCCATGAGCACCGGGCACAATTGAGTTTTAATTTTGTTTTTGTTTGTTTTTGTCAGTCTTGAACTCTGGGCCTGCGCGTTGTCCCTGAGCTCTTCAACACAAGGCAAGTGCTCTACCACTTGAGCCAAAATACCATTTCCGGTTTTCTGATGGTTTATTGGAGAAAGTCTCATGGACTTTCCTGCCCGAGCTGGCTTTGAACCACTATCTTCAGATATCAACCTCCTGAATAGCTGGGATTAAAGGCTACAATTGAGCATTTTTAAAGAGACAATATGTATTATGATCTTGTTAGTAATTAGTGCTGTTAAGTACTGTAGTTATGCTTGAATTAATGTCAAATAATAATATATGCAGGATTATAATTATATTTACCAACTTATACGTACTCATTGGCCATGTATGAATAAACATATCTATGGTTTTATTTTAAGTGTTGATATATTACTCAATATCTTTTTTGATAACAGAGGTTCTTGTGAGAAAGAATATGGACTTGTATTTTAAAGGATTGTTATAAACCAAATGCCAATGTCTCATATGTGTACTCCTAGTTACTCAGGATTCTGGGATCAACAGACCATGGTTCAAAGCTAGCCCAGGCAAAAGAGTTTGCAAGACTCAATCTCCAAGTTAAAACATTAAGGCAGAAAATATTATTTGTCCTTATAGATCAATTAAGTTGAAACAGGGTATGAGTATACATTTTTTATTTGTCATTGTTCTACATTTATTGTAACCAGTTTTTACTCATCAAGAATTACCTTTTGTAGAGCCTTTAAAATTGTAAAACACACACACACACACACACACACACACACACACACAAATTGAATGCTTAGTTTGGTCATACAGTTAAAGTAGAATATAGAAAAATAAATGTTAGTATTTGTTGATATTATACCAAAACAGTGCAAAGGCTTAATCTTATCTCATTTATTCAAAAACTATGTGAAGGAGACTCTATAAGTATTTCTAGTTTTGTATAAGAAAATGAGAGCCTAGAAAATTAATTGATAGAAATATTATATCACTTTCTTCACACAAATACCTCACAAATGATACCTTCACAAACATAATACATCAAGGACTGCTTAATTCTTCAACAGTTTTGACAGTTTATGACCCAAAGTGTTTATTTTACAAATGAAAATTAAAAAAAAAACCTGTACCTAGATTTTGTTTTCATCTTAATAGTTTGTTATTCATGATGATTCAACACCCATGCTATTTTTCCAACTATAAAACAATCTAAAATATTCTCAATTACCTCTAGTTTCTGAGATCTTTGCAAGGGGGATATAAAAAAATTCAGTTATTGCCAGATATATTAGTAAAATGTATTTTTGTCAACGTAGGAGATTTTTTTAATTGAAAGTAAGTTGTGTGAACTCTGAGTAAAAACAGTGCCATCCGTAATGTAAGTGTACCTCATGCTATCAGGTGAAGCTCTGAACAGACTGAAGACAGTCTTCCTAAGCAAGAAAGAATCTCTGGACTTTTGAATCAGTCTGTGCCAGCATCTCTTTTCCTCAGGAATTTTGCACGTCATGGACTTCCCAATCTCTACCAAGTCTCCAAATATGTTTGAATTTCAACAATATTGCCATAACATATTGAAAAAATTCCTTAATTTATTCCAGTCCCTCTGTGCTCTACTTCAGACCTGAAATGTCTATCCACGTCTACATATTTCACTTGCCTCTTTGGAAGATGGTGGAAGGTTAAAGAAGCAAAATGGAAACATGGCTTAAAACATTGAAACTATGAGACAAAGTATACCTTTTTGAAACTATGAGACAAAGTATACCTTTTCTTTTGTTTTTATTATCTCAGGTATTTTGGAATATAAGAGAAGGCCAACTAACATAACTGAAATTCATATTCTTTGGGGACATCAGCCTTCTGACATGTTTCTATTAACCAGATACCAATAAAGTCACTATATTAAAACTATCTCCTAACATCACATATGAACAAAAGAGACTATATTTCTATCAAATTGTCTTAGTGTAAGAGGAATTCTTGCTTGGTAACTGAAGCCATCTTGTATCCTTATATAAGGCAGTCCTTTGATACGTGTAATATAACCTATAAATATTATTTATAGGACAGATGCTGCCAAATATTTTATATTTGCTCTGTCTAAAATAATCTATTCTACATTATCCAATTAAAGATGTTTCCATAAAAGGTGAAATTATGGAAAAATAAGAATAAAAAATATAACTTTAAAAACTGTCTATTTAAAATGTGGGACAATGAATCACATCAGTCAATTAAAGGGTGAGTGTTTAACCACATCAGACCATAGCCACATTTTAAAATTTCTTGGTTATTATTAAATATTCTGGAAAGAGGTAGAATTTTGTGTTCTATTTTGAGATCAGAGGAGAAAATGTACTTAGCATTTTAGAAGATAAGAAAAGATCTTCCAGATGTTAAGACAATTTCATTACTACCTTCACATTATCTGTCTTGTAACAATAAGCACCTAGTCAATGACTCACAGAAACCAAATGTGCACAATGTACCAAAAGTTCCAAAGAGGCTGAAAGTCGTAATTTCTACCCTCTGGTGTTAAGATTAAAGGTATTAAGGTTGAAGAGTTAGAACTTAAGAGATGATGGAAATTTTCCACAACTGTAGACTGTAAGCACTTTCCCAGTGTGCTAACTACAGTCATGTGTTTCTCAAACAAAGACCCGCAATTAAATCCCGAGCACACGGGCTCCTCATCTTCAGTATGCCTCTGGTGAATTTTGGATGTAATAATGATGCAAGTAAGTAAAGCAAAGCCACTGCTACATTAATATTAAATATTCCAGCTTTAATGAACTTTAATGGAATTCCATAGAGAAAGCACTTTTTATTGTTGAATACTCCCTAATCATTAACTCTGGCAGTATTATTTTTATAATTATTAAGCAAATATTATTATCTGATGCAATTACTTTTTAATTTGTCAACTTAATGAATGTGTAGACTAGAGCATTTGTACATGAAAAAAATATCCTTTAAAATGATTTTTTTCTTTATAACAACTTTGTGAATGTTAATAATAGAAATGTTAATTTTGAAGTAGAAGATTTAGCACACCATTGATAGGGCTCTAATAATAGCATGGACATGCCCAATACATGGAGTTATGTTATAATCTAGCATAATTTTCCTCATGTTGATAGTATTGACTATTTGCTCTATTTTTGCCTGACTTAAAATTACTTCAGTCTACTCCTGTCTAAGCAATGATTATTTTATGTCACTCTAGATATTCTCCAGTCTTTCAATATTAAATGATATTTTACTTACAGTGCTATCTTTAATTTTGCACAGTAGTTGGAAGAATAGCATGTAAAGCCATAGTTTAGCAAATGAGAAGTAGTTCCAAACTTCCTTGGGCAGAGAGGACAAATTTCCTTTCTCGTAACATTTTCCCTCCTAACACATTCTTCGTGCAATTTTTATTTTTGTCTACTTTGAGACCATATTATACATTTTTTCTATAGGAGATATCATTAGTTGGATATTAAAAGCTATCTATGTCCAATTTTCCTTTGTTAATATAGGGATACATTTACTCAGAATTCATGTGAACAACTGAAACCTAGCTGGAGAATCAATCTTGGTTACTGAATATCATGTCAAATGTAAATTAACTTACTGGCTTAAAAATGATTTTGTTATACAATGCTGTACAATCTGACTTAATCATCTCATCTAGGTGCTTCTGAAACAGATTTCATCTTTTATATTTTCTTTGTCTCTTTTGGTAGTTGAATGTTTATAATGGAGAGATACTGGAAGTTACTGAATATTTTGAGCCAGGCAGTGGTGGCTCATACCTGTAATCCTGTCTACTCAGAAGGCTGAAATCTGAAGTTTGATATTCAATGCCAGCTCAACAGAACTTAATATATATATATATATATATATATGCATGTATATGTATACATTTATATATGTGTATATTTGTATATATAAGTATGTATTATATCATATCATATTATGTTATATTATATTATGTATATGTAGGTTGTGGGGCTTGAACTCAGAGCCTAGGCACTGTCCCTGATCCTCTCTGTGCTTAAGGCTGGCACTATACCACTTAAGCTACAACACCACTTTCGCTTTCTGGAGATGAGAGTCTTACAGGGACTTTCCTCTCAGGCTGGGTTGGAACTGCATCTTCAGATCTCAGCCTCCTGGGTAGCTAGGATTACAGATGTGAGCCCCTGAGTGCCCCCCTCAATGTCATGTTTTCTTAATGCTTAAATAACTGAACCTTTCAACTCAACGATGACTTGTTATTCAGCAGTTCAAATTGATAACATCTTGCATTGAGGAGCCTGGTAACTTTCTTTCTTCTGGATGATAACAATTGATAAGGTTGCTAATAAGAGTATTACATTTTTCAGATACTAACTCAGACATCCTTTCAAGCTTTGATAACTATGGAGTTATTATAAAAAGTTAGAGGGTTAATCAATTGGGAAATTTTAAGAAAATCTAGAGTTTATATGTACATATCATTATACATTTTTGTCTTATTAACACTACAGATTAATATTGACTATATAATATGAATCAAATTTATGCATTTTTCACTACACATGTGGTAGAGGATTGTCACTAAACTTTTAGAGAGAAATGTGGCAACTGTGAAGTTTGTTAGAACAGAGGGCCTTTTGAATAATGATGTAGTGCAGGAGTCTGCCTCTGCTGTATCAGTTAGACCAGGAATTTTTGAGTTCCACCACTTGGCTATTGAAATTTATATATGGTAACAGTTAAGATGTAACCACAACACAAATCTATCTAAAAACTCATGAACAACTGAATATATATCAGCTATATATCAGTAAATGCATGTTTCTCATAGAGAAGGTCTTAGGAATAAAAACCTTCAGAATTAAGGTCTTAGGAAACTATATAGGCAAGTCAACATTTCCCACCAGTTTAAATTTCTGGCCACTGACAATTATTATTGGATATAGGCTTCTATTGGAACTATAAGCTTCCAATTATTTCACACTAACTCAAGGAACAAAGCAAAGTCTTTTGAATTTTTGTGTTTAAAGTGTTCTGAGTTACAATACACTACCGGAATAGCAAATTTATATCAACTGAATGACTGAGGAGATGCTTTTCTTCTAATGCATGCATTTTTCAGTACATTTAAGAGTGCGCAGTGTATTGAGAACATTACTTGTATTATTCATGTACCTACCCACCAGCAGCCAAAGCATTTTCATTCATATAATTCTAGTAATGCAGTAATTAACACATTTCTCCTCCTAGGAAAAAGTTAAAAAAAGGAAAAAAAAAGAAAAAAAAGCTTCTGTAGTTTATCTGTTCCATTCCAGAATATCTATTTTCAAAAACTCTTTAATGGAAGCTCCATACTTCTTTCCAGAGGTTCCTCAAAAGTCTATACATAGTACTCCCCTATGACCCAGCAATCCCACTTCTGGACATTTACTCAAACGATCACAAACAAGGTCATACTAAAGCTACCAGCACAACTATGTTTATTGCAGCATTATTCACCATAGCTAAGATATGGAACCAGCCCAGATGTCCCTAAGTAGACAAATGGATCAAGGAAATGTGATACACACACACACACACACACACACACACACACACACACACACACGCATGCGCACGCGCGCACACACACACACACACACACACACACACACACACAATGGAATCCTATGCTTCAATCAGAAAGAAGGACACCACCCCATTTGTTAGGAAATAGGAAGACTTAGAAAAAAAATCATACTTAGTGAAGTAAGCCAGACCCAAAGAAATATAAGTCCCATAGTTTCCCTCATTGGCAATAATTATTATACATATAAAATAATTTTATCAGATGAGCAGAAAAGGAAGAAAGGTCAAAAGCTATGTACGTATGAGCATATATGATGATGCTAAATGAAATGAACCACAAGATAGGGACACAAGAGGTATTTCTTTGTTGTTGTTGTTTTAAATGCACTATGCAATTTTTTTTTGTTTCCTTTGTATGTTCTTCCCCCTGTTGTCACTGTACTTGATTTTGGTAGTCTGAATCTTGTATATACATTTGTCTAATTTGGAGAAGGGAAGGAGAATAACAAAAAGCTGAAACAAGGACACAGGATGAGCCATTGCAATAATGATACCCATTAGATAGTATATTGGAAATGAACTTTACAACTTCTGGGGGGGGAGGAGTGAAGGAGGTGGGTGAGAGAAGGGCATAGTGGGAAAACAAGGGAAGGGGTAACAATGCTCTACAATAAATGTACTCATTGCCTTACGCATGTAACTATAACCTCTCTGTACAGCATCTTTACAATAACATAATTTTTTTAAAAAAGACTAAACATAGAGCTTCCCTATAACGCAGCAATCCCACTTCTGGGCATTTACCCAAATGATCACAAACAAGGCCACCAGCCTTTACCCATTTGGACATTTATTCAAATGATCACAAACAAGCTACCAGCACAACTGTGTTTATCACAGCAGCATTATTCACCATAGCTAAGACATGGAACTAACCCAGATGTTCCTCAGTAGATGAATGGATCAAGAAAATGTGACACACACACACACACACACACACACACACACACACACACACACACACACACACACGTATATATTGGAATTATATGCCTCCATCAGAAAGAATGACACAGACCCATTTGTTAGGAAATGGAAAGATGTGGAAAAAAAATGTATTAAGTGAAGTAAGCCCGGCCCAAAGAAACATAGGTCCCATGGTTTCCCTTATTTGCAATAACTGGTCTATGTCTAGGATAATCCTAACATATAAGCAGAAAACGTAAAAAGCTATGTATATATGACCATATAAGATGATGCTAAGCTAAATAAACTCCAAGATATGAACATAGGAGGTTTTTTCTTCGTTGGTGTTGTTTTTAATATACTTATGTGATTTTTTGTTTCTTCTGTATGTTCTTCCCCCTATGGTATAGCCTCTATTGTCACTGTATTTAATCCCAGTGCCCTGCACCTTGTATATACATTTTTTCTAATTTGGGGAGAGGAAGTGAAATAACAAAATGCTGAAACAAGGATACAGGTTGACCCATTGTAACAATGAGACTCACAAGACACTATGTTGAAAATGCACTTTATAACTTCAGGGTGGAGGGAGAGAGGAGTTGGAGATGTTGGGAGGGAAGGGTTAGTAGGGGAAAAACAAAGGTGGGGGTAACAATGTTTGATAGGAAATGTACTCATTTCCTTACTCATGTAACTGTAACCCCTCTGTACAGTATCTTTACAATAAAAAAATAAAATTGTAAAAAAAAATCTCTTTAATGGTAAGGAAACCATTTAAACTAAACCTTCTGTGACTAAAACTTCCCCAATTTTCAAATATATCAAAATTTTACCTAAAAAGTAAAACAGAGACTCTTTGGCATTCAGTCCTTTCCTATGTTAACTGAAAGTTAACACTGGTTTGCTACTTCTCTTTCCCACAAATTATAAAGAAGTAAAAATAATGGTTAGGACACCTCTGAGAATGCTATTTTACTTTAGTCTTCCATCACAGCTGCTGAATAGAAAGCATATTGGGTAGCCTGTTACTTGATTTCCTGCATGCATTATTTTCAATTTCTCTAAAATAGCAACTTTAAAGATCATGTATAATCATATATACCAGTGGTCTACCCAGAGCCTCATCCTGTTTCAGCACTTTATTTACCATATATTCATATATGATTTTCATTTTCCAGGTGTACTTTGTTTTGTCTTCTGAATGGCTATATTGACAAACTAGGAGGTCAAATGATATAATGAGGCCGGAATTAATCACTTTGGCAGGTTATGCTATGGTAATATACAATCCGACAGTTTCCTCAGTTCACCATAACATAGGTTATTTCTCCCTCAACATGTTTGAGCAAATGTTGATAATAGTTAAGGGTTTAAACAATATAGCCAGCTATTGCAGCTCCAGTTTCTCTGTTGGAACCTTTGCTTGCCTCTCTGGTACCTCTGGGGGAGACAGTGAAAAAGCTGTGATATGGCTTTTCCTGGATTTGCCTGGGAGTGACACATATCAGCTTTGCCCAGAAACCATAGGCCAAAACTCATCATCAGATTGAGTCTAAGTAGAAGGATAGGGAAAGGCTGTGGTACAGACAGATTCTTTAACTGGTGTTATTCTCTCTGCAATCATGGGAATCTAGAAATATTCACACTTCATAATAAAAACAAGGAAAAATTCTGCTAACATCTTAGAAATTAGTTGTGAGAATGGACAGGAGATACTAATCCAGCTGTAACAAGTGATCACTTGGTACGTAAAAGCTCATTTGATTTATTTTTAATTTACCAAACCCAAGAAATAGATTTCTAGTTTAATTCAATAAATGTCAACAATCTAGATTTTAAATATAGTTTAACATGTATTTGCTTTTATAGACTTCAGTTTCTCCTTTCATTTATGCTTTATTCACAGAAAAACAAAAAGAATAAACAATGCTTTTGTTTTACAAACATACTGTTAATATCAGTTCAGCAAGTCATGACTTTCATTCCTTAATATAACTTACGATGATATGACTCATCTCTGCTCTCTGAAGTTGAGATAATGGAGGTCTCCATGTCCCAACCCCTAGAGTTTAAACCACTGCCTTTATTCTTGCTTGACCTTCATACATACTTCATACACACAGAAGATTTCAATCCTTGAGCACAATCACTGTTTATGTAACCTGCCCAATTTTTTCCTATATTTTTATCACTATCTTACATGGTATTTTTTCTTACTCACATGACAGAAAAATCAATGAAATCTGGCTGCATCACTTTTTGGCAAAAATCTGATCTGCATTGTGATTTGTTCATTGAAATCATCTGAGCTGGAATTCACTATTTTTTTTTAATTGTATTTTATTTTATTTGAGAACATACTGTACAGGGGGGGCTACAATTACATGGGCAGGATAATACATACATTTCTTACCAAGCATTGCAGCCTCCTCCTTTGTTTACCCTTCACTTCCCTTCCCCGCCTCCCCCCTCCCCCCACCCAATTTTACCCTCCTCCCCCCACCCAATTATACCCCCCTCCCCCCCCCCCACACCGACATTGTAAAGCTGGTTTTGACATGACATTTTGTACTTCTCATTGTTGCAACAGGTCCACCTGAATCCTTAAACGACTTGTTTGTCCCCATCTCCTCCACATGTTATACTGATGGAATTCACTATTGTATATACATCACAAGTATGATGGTATTTAAATATCCTCTTATATCCTGAGTTCCAGATTCAATATTTTGGGTAAAAACCTGATATGCATTTAATTAACATCCATGACACTATCATAATTGGAAAGAGAAGAAAAATTTTCAGGGTTAACTATTGATGACAGAAAGAATGACAGCAAGGAAATGGTAGACATACTGTTTTAGGCATGATTCATACATAACATTAATTGTCACATCAACCATATCACATACCACATCAACCTCATCAACCATCACAAAGATATATTTAGAAGTCTATTAAATATGATTATGGAAAATTGCATGTCCTACTTCTCTTCCTTTCCTCTCTCCTTAACATGTTCACTACTTTAAAATGGTAAGAGATTGTCATAAGTTGTTCAATTGATCTGTGTGATTAAATAAAGGTGTAGTACTTAAGAATTACCAATTATCTATTTCCTTTACAATTGATGTCTGCCATTTTCTTTCTGGTTTGGGAAAACTCATGAAAGAAGTATCTTTCTTACATACATTTCAATGAACTCGAAGGTAAGAAGTACTTCTTTGTAATGAAATGAAAGGAGCCATCTCACTTTGTTCTGAGATTCTTCAGTCTCATTTGTATTCTGAAAAAAGTCTCCTGAGTTCAGGGCCAGGTCTAACAACAAAACAGAGATATTGCAAATAAGCGAAACCATGGGGCCTACGTTTCTTTGGGCCTGACTTACTTCACTTAATGTAATTTTTTCCAAGTCTTTCCATTTCCTAACAAATGGGGCAGTGTCATTCTTTCTGATGGAGGCATAGAATTCTATTGTGTATATATACCACATTTTCTTGGTCCATAACTAGTATACGTCTGAGACAAGCAGAAACTGTCAGATAAGTTGATGTTAGGTGAAATGAACCCCAAGATAAGTATTCAAATTATTTTTCTTTCTTGGGATTGTTTCTAACATACTTATAAGATGATTTCTTTGTTGCTTTGTATGTCCCTCCCCCACGGTATAACCCCTGCTTTCATTGCATTTGATGTTGGTATACTTTGTGGAGAGAAAGGGCAAGAACAAACCATTTAAATAGGGATACAGGTGGACCCATTGCAACAATGAGATGTACAAGTCATTATGTCAAAAAGCAAACTTTACAAATTTGGCCGGGAGGGGGTTAGGGGAAGGGGAGATGGGAAGGGATGGGAAAGGGAAACAAAGGAGGAGGCAACAATGCTTGATAAGAAATGTACTCATTACCTTGCCCAGGTAATTGTAACCCCTCTGTACGGTATTTTCACATTAAAAAATTAAAAAACAAACAAAAAAGCGATATTTAAAATACTTATTAATTTACATTCAGAAAGTATGTATTTATTGAATATATATCTGTTGACTATCTGAAAAGTCATAATATTTGAATATCCTAGCCATTTTATTCAATTAACACCATATTTTAGATTTTTAGTGCAGAAAGAGGGGCAGATAGAAACAGCAGGAAGGCAGAGTAAAGAGCAGTGATTTCCTCTCTATCTCTTAAACTATAACTAGATGAGCAGATTCAATGTTCTAACAGAACTTCCAATTTGAGTATACTGAAGCAAAGGGTACAACCACAATCTAATATGTGACCAGAGTTTTGGCTCTCCTTCAGCTTTCTTCATTTTGGATGGTCTTGTATGGAAAAGGAAGCCTAGTGTTCTTTCTTTTCAGAAGAAGGGAGTCTACTTTGTGTATACAACTCCTATGTTTATGTTTTCAAATAAGCAATGTGTTGTATTCTCCTGCTCACCCCACCCTCACCCCCATAAAACTAGATATTGGCTGTGGAGCTTGGGATGAGACTTGAGATCAAATATTCTATGTAGCTTTTCCAACTCAATAGAAAGCCATAGAGAAAGAGAAAGGCATAAGAAAGATTCCAACTAAGATCTATACTTTCTAATGTCTCTGGGTAAAAGTAGAATGAATTTCCCATTAGTTATTTATTCCTATGAGTTTATGCATATAAGCAGGGTAATCATTTGACAGGCATTTTGAGAAAGAGGTTCAAGATATAGACATAGAATTAAAGTAGAGAATTTCTAATGAATCAACTGTAAATTTATGGGATTATAAAATGCAAAAATTCAAGTACCTCAAAGAGAAATCTTTGTGTCTGTGATACAGAAGAAATAGATTTTAATTTTAAATTTTAAAAAATCACTGTCTACTTGAAAGACTGCAGACATTTTGTTGAGTTGGAAATTTCACTGTATATAAAACAACAGATTAGACATATTTAGTAATTAAAATAAGTCCTCATAATGACAATGTTACCTCTAAACCAAAATTTCCATTAACTCAGTGAAGAAAGTACATTTTTAATGACTAGGTAGAATTATGGAGCACATAGAAATTTAAGTAAACTTTAATTTCATAGACCATGAACTGAGACAAAAGCAAACTATACTAATAACAAAGAAAGCAATATAAAGTATATAAAATGCATACCAATTATTTATAATTTTCTATTATGAATTAGGTTCCCAGAACTGAACATGAGAGCTTACCCAAGCAACAAAAATGGCCACTAAAAAATCTACCCAATTGAACCTCCTTTTTTTAATATATTAAGGGAATAACAAGAATTTAAATTATACAATCTTATAAACTATTCAAATTTGTAAATATTAATATATAAATAAATTCTGATTTTTAGTTACTGTTTATTCTTTTCATGAACAAATATAGTTTTTAATCATATTAGCTTTTGGTCAAAATCAATATTTTTAACACTTTAGTTTTCCAATGACCATAATGGAAGTGAAAATAAGAACATTAAACTACCTGAGGTAAAATATGAGTCCAAATATATTACATCTACTGATTTCTTTAATAGTTTATAATTTCAGAAGTAGGATTAGATAAATATTTGCACTTATTCTTGTAAATTTTAACATTTCAAACACATATGAAATGGAAACATATTAATTTAAAATAAAATATATCTTTAGCAACAAGTTTTTACACCTTTTAAAAACTTTACATTGTAAAATTGAACACACACACACACAAACAAAGTAGTATGACTCTATTTCCTTAATATTTTTCTTACTAAAAGTTGATAGCCCTAAACTCTCACTCCTACCAAAGTTACCTTTAATTTATGCCACTGAATGCAATACTATATTCTATTAAATATTTTCAAATAAACTTAATTTTGTTTTTCTTAAAAATAGAATTAAAAATATTTACTTTGGGTCTCTTGTGAGATTGTCTTGGAATTTTCATTGATTATTCTGCTTTTGATAATAATCATTGTTTACAAAATTATGAAATTTCAAACTTTGAAAATAGACATTGGTTTGTAAACCCAAATTATATATAATACTTAGGCAATATCCTATAAGCCTTTTTCTTTCTTTCCCTGCAACCATGAATGAAATCTGTTTTATTAGATGAACAGGGGATATTTACATCAGTTAAAATTACAAGGTGATAAATTTGAATAATGTCAAAGTTTAAATGCCAAAACAAGTGTTAATTATCCATCCACAAGTGATTATTAGGATTTATAAAGGAAAATAAAATTCAATGTTTTATTCTGTGACATCTTCATAGTGTCGATTGTTCATTAGAATAGTATAAGAGTGCCTCCAAGTGGTGTTTGTCAAAATTTCATATGAAAAATTTAAGGATACAATCTAAGATTAAGTTTTAAAAATTACAAAGCTAAAGAAATGTTCTCATTCTTTTTCTTTCTGTTTATGTTCTACTCATGTTTATGATTTGAGTTTGTTGTAAATTATTATTATATGAGCTTAACTACCCAACTAATTACCCAGCTCCACTGGGTAATTTGTAGCTATTTTTGTTTTGTAATTTTGCCTTGATATAACATTCACCTTGTTGGTGTGTACTTAGGCCATTTTAATTACATTTATACAGTAGAACCTAGCTTGATTAGTTACATTATCCCCTATTTTTTAGCACTTTGTTACAATAATATCCATATTTTCTAGATTTCATACTGCAAGAGGAACAGAATAGTTTTTCCCACCCACAAAATTCTGAACAATTACCTCATAACTAATCTTTGTAGCACAGGTCATTTTAACATGTAGGATTAAGTAATTCTACCAGTTCAATTTTTAGGGAATTTTTCCCAGGTCATCTTGTTAGTGGAATATGACGGCCCAGATAGGCATTTGTATTGTCTTTCAACTGCCCTTTCTGGAGCAACCTCATGCCTTACAGTTTACCTCATGCCTTAAACAAAAGCACGTTTAGTAAATCACTTCTAAAAACCTCAAACTCTAGTCTGGTGCTGATGGTTTATGCCTGAATTCCCGGCTACTCAGGATACTGCCCTTTGTGGCTTGATATTGGAATCCAGGACAAGGCCAGAAATATTTCCCCAGATTATCCCCAATTATCCAACAAAATGCAAACCAGAGGTTTGACTCAAATGGTACAGCACTAACCATGTGTGAAAAAGCTGAGTGAGAATACACGGCCCTGAGTTCAAGTCTCAGTAATCCTCAAATTCTACACCACCACATAAAAATTTCCAAATCAAACCATTTCAGGCAAAGGTGATTCAGGCTAATAGGGTGGCAAGTACTTAATGTGTACTATTTTGGAATTATCCCAGTTATCTGTGACAGTGTGCTTATATCAGTAGAAGAAAATGAATGCTAAAGTTTCAAGACAATAGAACTTATATAGAGATTCAAATGTGAGTTCTGCAAACGTAATCTTTGTAGCAAAGCATATTTCAAACCACGTTCCATTTAAATGCTACTGTTTCCATTGTTTTACCATTTATTCTGCATTGTGTTTTATCATTTGCTTTCCCTTCTCTCATTTTATATAAATGATTTCAATAAGCCATTCTCCTCTTTCCCCAAATGTGTGATATCAGTCATATTCTTTCCAATTCTCATTCATTCTTAATTGAATTTTATAGCTTCTTTTTCTCCTCTTCTCCTCCTCAAGTACAACTTTCTTGGAATGATATAGCTAATATGGATAACAAACTTTAAAGTTCAGTCTCTAAGGTGCTATATGATAGCCATATTCAGAGTATTGAGTATAGAAAAGTGAATGAAAATTTTCAAATAGATATGAGGATTTCTGTATGTGTAATCTCAACTATTACTTCTTAAACTTTTGAACATAATGCTCATATCTATGGAAACATTTTCTTCTGAAATGAGTAGAGTTCCAATCGAATATTTATTGTGACCTATTTAAAATGGCTATTAAGGTTGGAACGTACTCTCAGCCTGTATTCCACTTATGCAACCAAGTTGTGGCTTAGCTTCTTGCCAAATTCTACCCATTTAAGGAGGTTTCAAGCAGGGCTTTTTTACTGGTGCTTTCACTACCTGCCAATCTGAGCTCATGTCAGAATTTCATTAGGACAGTATTTACTCCGTCTCTCAGATCATTAATGAGATTTCAAACAAGATCAGGCTGACATTCATTGCTATGGGTTCAGTGAAAATGACATTGTTTACCATCACTCTGATTAAAGCTCAACATCTACATCTTAAACATTATGACAATGCTCACTGTAGAGCCTATTTAACTTCTGTGAATGAAAGTTGTGACTGAACTTTAATGAGACACATCTGAGTCTTGACTATAATTAATAAAATAATACCTGTAATATGTATATAGCTGTTATGGCTGCTTATTTCTCCCATGATTAATTATTCATGTGTTTGGTTTTCCCATAGTGAAACCTTTAGATATTTTCTTGACATTTCTATTCATTCTACTAGTTATAGGAGACACATATAAAGGACCAAGAGTATTTCTATGCCATTTATGCTAGTAAAGACTTTAACTTTTACTATTCCATTCCAAATACATCTTCTGGTGGTGTGCATATGTCATCACAAATATGAATAGTCATAAAATCAAATTTGAAATATTTTTGCCACATTTCTGATAATATGCTTCTAGAATTAGAATAGGCAATAAACTGAAAATTGTATTTAAAAAATATTTGCTGAGTTTTATTATAATTAAATTGACTAAGCAATGCAATTTTATCAAAGCTTCAAAAAACTTCACAATCCTACCAGGAAAAAATGGAACTGTAAGTCTAAAAATTTTCTTTATATTTACACAGTATTGATCCTGAATCTTAAGTCAAAATATATTTTACAAAGGTGTATGTATATATACTTCAAGTAGATTCTTTGACAAATTGCTTTTACATTCCAAAGTTAGTATACTAACGTGTCATTAACCAGAATTCTCTGTCATATTAAGGCAAACATAAAGAGAAAATGAACATCATTCATTAGCTACATTTAATGCTTAGTAAGACTTCGAGAAGCAGCATCATTAACTGAAGCGTGTAGGTGATAGAACATATTTAGTAGAGTGTAGGTTAAAGGACAAATTTTAGATTTTAATTATAGAAAGTTTTAATAGAGTTACCAATGCCAGCTTAATTTAATTTTTCTTTTCTAGCATGAAACATCAGTGAGAGAGAGGTTCAAATATAAAGAATGGTCAAAGGGGACACATTACAAAATCTCTAACTTATTTAAGTCTTCATACTGATTGTTGTCATTTTTATTTAATTCACATATTCCAATCACAAGAACCTAAAGATTCTTTAGTGTTTATCTAATTGCAGAGCTAAATAACACTGACAATAAGAAAAGTGATCAAAAGGAATATATATCTACCACTGAAAGTTTAAATGTATGCTTATTATTAAAATTGATATAAATTATTAATCCTGAAACGTAACAATTTCACTCATTTGTAGTTAAACATTCAATGCCTTTCTTAAATTAGCAGAATTCATTAAGTGCAAAACTCCTTGCTCATTTCGATAAAATTTTGTGTTTCATGATTTTGTTCTGGCACAAGTGTGACACAAAGGAAGAAGCAGATGTCGGGGAAATCTGTGTTCATTCTATGAATCACAGCCTCTGGAGTGAGTGTGTGAGCAGATGGAAAGAGGCTTTGATTAGAGAAGCACAGGGAAAAGGTCCCTTTTGCCCTGATGCCAATCTCCCATCTAATGTTTTAATTATTATGAACAGAATATTTGTCATTGCACTATTCCAGCGAAGAGTATACAATTGTAAATAATGTGCACAAATGTTGTATAAATCTTAAATATTATTGCTAACTGACAGCTTGAATAAAAAATGATATTTAAGTATTATAAATTCTTCTTGTAGTGCCCAAACATCATCAATTGACATCAAGTAAATGAAACATACATGACAAGCTTATATAATCACTAAATGATCTAATTATTTATATCATTATCCACGAGAGGACAGGAATTTTCAAGCACTGATAACAGAAAAATAATATGTTAACTATATATTCACAGATTGTGAAATTTTATCCAGATGTGTGATTTCCTTATAAAGTAATTTAAAAACAATATATAAAGATTTTAGTGTGGACACAAATCATGTGGAAATTTAAAGGGACAATTTTATAGAGTATGAATTGGGAAATCTTTATATATTATATTGTCTTTAATTAGCTGTAAATTTTATGTCAAAATGAGGTCCAGATAGAAGAATTTTTAACCTTTAGTTTTATTTTCTGGTCTTATGTAGTTATTCACATTTCTAAGCAGTTATTTGAAGTACTATTTATATATCAAACCAATCATCAGAGAGTTAAAGTGTTACAGAATATGAAACAATACACTAAAACAGGCAGACAAGTCCCATCATTAGTTGCTCATACCTGTAATCCTGGCACATCTGGAGGCTGAGATCTAAGGATTGCCATTCAAAGCCAACAGTACTAGAAAAGTCCATGTTACTAATCACGAAAAGCCAGAATGAACTGGCTTAAGTAATAAAGTTTTGATCTTGAGTACAAGTCCTAGAACTACCACTAATAAATAAAAATAATGAATAAAATAAATGAATAGATAAATAAATAAATAAAGGCAGAATGGGAGATCTTTACCAACTATGTATTTGACAGTGGCCTAATACCCAGAATGTATAAGGATCTCAAGAAACTATACCAATCAAAAGTTTAAAACCCAATTAATAAATAGGCAAAAGAGGGCTAGCAATGTGGCTTAGTGGTAGAGTGCTTTCCTAGCATGCATGAAACCCTGGGTTTGATTCCTCAATACCACATTAACAGAAAAGGCCATTAGTGGCAATGTGGCTGAAATGGTAGAGTGTTAGTCTTGAGCAGAAGCTCAGGAACAGTGCCCAGGTCTTGAGTTCAAGTCCCCGGACTGCCAAAAAAAAAATGGGAAGAGGGGCTTCTGAGGAGAAGTAAGAACAGTCAATAAGTACATAAGAAAATGATCAGCTGCTCTAACCATAAAGGAAATGCAAATCAAAACTTTATTGAGATTCCATCTCACCCAGTGAGACTGACAACATCAAGAATAGAAATAACAACCAATACTGAAAAGACTGTGTGAACAAAAGACCTCTATTACACTGTTGGTGGGAATGTAAATGAATGAAGACACTGTTTGCGATGGTTTGAAGATTCCTCAAAAATTTTAACATAGAACTATTTTATAATCTAGTGATACCATTTATGGGCATCTGTACAAATCAAAGTACATCAGAACAGTAGAGATACAAGTTAGAATACAATACAGACATTTTCACAACCCTGTTCATTGCTGCACTACTCACAATAGGCGCTACTCACAATAGTCAAATAGTCAACTTATGGGTAATGCTAAAAAGGATGAGCGAATACAATGGATAGAAAGATTGATAGATAGATAGACAGACAATACATATCACATTTTCACATTTTTCCTCCATATATATATATATATATATATATATATATAATTTTATTCTATGTATACTTAGAATGAAATTTTCCCATCTATCAGAAAGAATAATATATGTCATTTAAAGAGACATGAATAGACATAGAAAAATAAACATGTTAAGTGAACTAAATCATTCTCAGAGAGGCAAATGACATATGTGTTATGTGGAAGTCATGTGGAAATTATACCTAAAATACAAATATACCTGAATGTATATACTAGATTACAGGCAGATATGCACAAGTTAACTAAAGATGTTATATTCAGGGGAAGATTACAAAGTTGTAACTTCTCTGAACAACTGAAGAACAATATAACAAAGGAAAACCAAGAAAAAGAAAAATCACTGTTATCAACAGTATCTTTTATTAGCCTAAATTTACCTTTTAAACTGCTACTTTTCATATTAAGTCTTAAAATTGTTAAATACATACATTCTTTACTGGAAATTTTAATTCTTATATTTGCCTTTTAAAATTTAAAGTTCTAATGAGAAAAATCTAAAAAAAAGTCTGAGAATTATTTATATAAGTGCATTTACATCCAATGTTTTATTACACATAAAATAAAAAATGAAAAGCTAAACATATTTAAAGCCTTGAAATTTGATGGCAAGATAAAAATGTATTTATAGTCATTTGGCAATTTATGCAATGAAACATATTGATTAATAGTAATCAAGTACATGCTTATATTACACAAATTAAAAATAATTGTTTTAAGGCTGTTTCAATCAGCTTTGGGTCCAGTCTCCAGCAACACACACACACACACACACACACACACACAACAACCACAACAACTTTATGTACACACAACCACAACAACTTTATGTTGTGTGAATGTACACACACAACACCACAACAACTTTAAAATCCTAGTAAAGAAGATCTTTTAGAACAAACAAAGATGCAGCATTTTTGAAGTATTGCAAAGAAATAGAGATATCACAGTTGAATATCCACAGCTATATTCTGGACTGTAAAATATAGTGATGTTATAAATTATTTTATAGAAATAAATATCAATGATTTATACATATTCAATAAAGACTTCCAGCATCAAGCCAGTTAGTGGTCTTTCAGAAACTAGTAATAATGTAATTATAAGTCTGGCTTATTTCTCAGGTGATTTTTGTCATAATTCTTTCTAAACTCTTCATGTCCCAAACATAATAAGTTCAGATTAAAACATTGAAATAGTTATCTAAATTTAAGGGTGACTTAACTGTTTATTGGGAATGTAATGATGAAAATGTATTATTATCAAGAAATATTTTAGATGACTTGAGAACCTTACAAATTAATTACAGAAGGTTCCCACTTTCATAGACTTATAGAGGAAATGGATATGTTAACCACAAAATATAATTTAATGTTAATCATAAATAATATAAATCTATGATGTTCAGGATTCATAATGGAGCCTTAAAAATATTTAGAATCAACTGAGGAAAGAGTTTTATCATAGTATATATGAAATTTGAGTTGGTACTTGTTGAATGTGTAGAATTTTATTTTGTTGATACAGTTTTAAGAAGGAAATAAGAAAAGGGCAACTTAACACATATTTTTGAAGAACTAACTAGAACAGAATGTGATATTTATCTTTTAGGACAGGAAGAAGCTGTTTGAAGACATGTTTTAAAAAAAATCTACTCACAATTTCATATGATTTTCCTATCAGGTTTCTAGGCCTTAACTCATCTCACTCAGTACTTAGAAATATTTCTACAAGGACTGCATCATGTTCTGATTTGAAGAAACTTTTCTATATAAAAGCTCTACCACTTGAGCTACAGCGCCACTTCCTTATTTTTCTACTTTTCCAAAAGCTGATAATCAAATTGAATTAAATCACTTAGGTTTTCTTCCAGTATGTTTGTTTAGTTACTGTTCTGAAGTTATTTGTTATTTGTTATTTGTTATTTAGATTTGAATAAAGAGAAAATTGCAAGCCTGGAGAAATTTTCATTTCAGTTGTGTTTTACAATGATCATTGTTTTTCTTTACATTGCAATCTTTAATCTTGTTTAAGCAAACAAGTTTTTAGATGTACCATAGGTTATTTATATTAGATACTTTTACTTAGTAAGAAGAAAAGCAATGATAATCTTGTTTACTAATTGCTTTAACTTCACAAGCTAGAATTTGATATTTGCCATATCTAAAATTATTTGCTGACAGGATTTTGATGAACTAGTCTATAAGCTAATGGGACACACAACAAGGTATTATAAAGTGTTTAAGATTCATATCAAATTTTCAGTATCTCCTTCATAACTCATGGTCAGTTATTTTTAAATACATAAATTCTTTACTGTACAGAATCCAAGATAATTATCTAGAAAGCTCAGAAGAAAGAAGCAGATGAATATGAGCATGTATTAGCACTAAGTAAATCAGTTCCAAAAGCAACTTGGTTTTAGATTTTGTTTGTCTCTGCCAAGTAAGGTAGAACAGTAAACCTATTATACAAGTTTACATACACTTCAAGGAAACATTCTGTCACGAATTATTTTCTAAACACTTGTTCTTTACCAATGAATAGTTGCAAGAAGTGCTCTTAGGACCAATTCTAATTTGGGGGGAAAACATCCTATTTTCTGATGTCACTCACATCCATTTTGAAAAGTTCAATTAGATTGTATAACGTTTTAATGCTATGTGTTTCAAATGTATTTTTCTTAATGACCCACAGGTCTAAAATGAGAATTCATCATTTTGTCATATTTTTATAAACTATTAGAATTAGCTCCCCTAAATTTTTGCTGTAGAAATGAAGCTTATTTACAGAATATCTTATTTTAATTTTTCAATCAAATAAATGATCTCAACAATTTTGTTTTATCTCCTGAAATTTAACAATAATCACAGCCAACAGTCAATCAAGTGAACTTTGATGTGTAAAATATTTCACAAATATCATAGTCTGTAATATTTTTTTCTCAGTAGGAACATTAAAACTAGGAATATAAAAATCTCAGGAGCAGAAAGTGGTGCTGTGGCTCAAGTGGTAAGGGCTAGCCTTGAGCAAAAGAAACTCAGGAACAATGCCCAGGACCTGAGTTCAAACCACAGGTCTGACAAGAAAAAATCTGATAGTGAGTTTCTCTGAAGTAATAATAAAAAAAACTACTAACCATGCAATAGTGGCTCATTTCTGTAATCCTAGCAACTCAGGAGGCTGAGATCTGAGAATCACAATTTGAAGCCAGCCTGGATAGGAAATAGTTGAGACTCTTAACTCTAATTATCCAGCAAAGAGTCAGAAGTGAAGGTGTTGCTCAAGTAGAAAAGCAACAGTCTTTAGTAAAAACAAACAATAACAGCAACAAAAAACAAGAGCTATAAAGGTCAAAAGCTATGTACATATGACCATATAAGATGATGTTAAGCAAAATGAACCGCAAGGTAGGCACACAAATATCTTTTTTCTTTTTTTTTTTTTTTTTTTGGCCGGTCGTGGGCCTTGAACTCTTGGCCTGAGCTCTGCCCCTCAGCTATTCAGCTCAAGGCTAGTGCTCTACCACTTGAGCCACAGTGCTACTTGCGGTTTTCTGGTGGTTTATTGGCGATAAGAGTTTCACGGACTTTCCTGACCCGGCTGGCTTTGAACTGCAATCCTCAGATCTCAACCTCCTGAGTAGCTAGGATTACACGCACAAGCCACCAACGCCCAGCATATCTTTTTTTCTTTCTTGTTATTGTTTCTAACATATTTATAGTGTACCATGTGATATTTTTGTTTCTTTGTATGCCCCCACCCCACCACGGTATAACCCCTGTTTTCACTGTATTTGATGTCGGTGCCCTCCGCCTTGTACATACACTTCTCTAATTGGGGGAGGGGAAAGGAAAAAAACAAAATGCTGAAATTAGGATACAGGTTGACCCATTTTAACAATGAGATGTACAAAAACTATGTTGAAAACGACCTTTACAACCTGGGTGGGGGGGTTAGTTGTGGAGTGAAGGGATGGTAGGAGGAAAACAAAGGTGGAGGTAACAATGTACTCATTACCTTGCTCATGTAACTGTAACTCCTCTATACAGTATTTTTAGAATAAAAAGTACCAAAAAAAAAAAAAAAACAACCAAGAGCTAAGGGCCTGACATAAAGATCCAGTGTACTGGAAAAATAAACAGACACTGTATTAAAGGAATAGGAAATTTGTGAATCGTGTATGCTCATATTGTTTTCTTCAGAACAACTTGTCTTTATTATTCATACAAAAATGTGAAAAAAAACCACTGAGACCTAGACAGCTTTATAAACTTCAAGTGATTCCCTCATAAATTGTGGCTATTTGAGTAAAAGTTCTCATTTTGCTTTGATTTTAATTGGTGACATATATTAATAGAAGTATTAGTTGGGAATGTAGAAAGGCAACAACGGCTCTGGAACTTTCCATAAATGGCCTAAGAAAAGCAAATTCAAACATGACAACACTCTTAGGGTAATTCACCTGTGTTTGTTTGGCCTGAGTTAATATGCCAACTTGAACTCCTTGTCTAATATTAGACAACAATGCTTTCCAAATGAAGCATTTAAAAGACCATGACAAAACCAGCTTTACAATGTCGGTGTGGGGGGGGAGGGGGGAGGCTGGGAAGGGAGGTGAAGGGTAAACAAAGGAGGAGGCTGCAATGCTTGGTAAGAAATGTATGCATTATCCTGCCCATGTAATTGTAACCCCTCTGTACAGTATGTTCTCAAATAAAATAAAATTAAATTAAAAAAAAAAAGATGGAGATCAGTGACATCCCTCCTTCCCCACATCTCCATCAAATGTAGAATAATTAAGTAAACCCTAAAACCAGGAACTTCAGAAATTGAAAAGCTCTCTGGTGCACTCTTCCATCAGCAATCATCGTTGTACACTAATGTACAGGATGTGGTTGTGATTGAGGATAGCAGTCCTGACAACTTAATGAAGAAAAGATAGAGCACTATAATACTATAGAGAGCAAAGCTGCTCTCCTACTTATCAACAAATGCATTAGGAATCTTACACCATTAAACCATAGATTGATTATGGTATGAAAGGAAAAGAAGCAAGTGCCAAATATGCTCTCTGGTATAACAAAGGTGTTAAAAATGTAAGCTTTCAAAGTCCTATCATGATATCCTTCGATCTATGGCCTAATTCTATAGTGAAATTAGTAGGAATGTTTCTATATCTTTTAATCAAGCAAAATTTTCTTTGAAATAAAGAACTTGCTAGACTAAGAACTATAATGTAAGCACCATAAATAATAGGCAATATTTTTAAATCATAGGGCTACATAATATAAAATCCATACCATAGTTAAAATCCTGTAATTTTGCCTCATAGGAAGCAAAACACTTGTAACGAACAGAAAACAAAATAGTAGTGTTTTATACTTAAAATGCATTTTCTGTAATTGACCATTTTGAAAGAGGGGCAACTTTGGAATACATTTCATTGACTATAGGTTTCTTAAAATGTGTGTGTGTGTGTAATACTGGGGCTTGAACCTATGGCCTGGGCACTGCCCTGAGATTTTCTGCTCCAGGCTGGTGACATCTTCTACTTGAGCCACACAATCTACTTGAACCTGATGATCTTCTATAACACCAATTGATCAGGCAAGAAGCAAATCTATATTTTTAATTTTAATTAAAATGTAATTTATAAAATACTTTGTTCTACATATATTCAATTTGATCTGCAACATAATATTTACAGTATTTATTATATCTATTTATTATAATATCTATGATAATTGTCCATGTGTATAACTATAAAGTGTGGAAATGAAGGGTGATTATACATATGTTTCCCCAACCCAGCTGATACTAGCTCAACTTAGAACTTTTTGGTTTTGTAGTAAGGTAAAAACAATAGCCACTGAGTATAAATTATATTTCAAATTTTGACAATTTTCCACCCCAGGTTAGCAATATATGGTGTGAAGAAGCTGGACAATCAGGCAGCAGCAGCAAGTCACAGCTCCCATTCAACCAGCCACAAGGATTCTCATTGTTATTTTTGGAAGGTTGTAGTATTAAATACATGACCAACTATATGGTATTTTTTTTTCCCGTTGATTTTTTTAATAAGTTTTTTTAATTGTGAAAATAGCATACAGAGGGGTTACAATTACATGAGCAAGGTAATGAATACATTTCTTATCAAGCATTGTTGACTCCTTTGTTTTTCCCCTACTGTCCCTGCCCTCCCATCTCCATGACTACACTCCCCCACACACAAGTTGTAAAGTTCGTTTTTCAACATTGTTGCAATGGGTCCACCTGTATGCTTATCAATCTTTTCCCTTCACCTCCCCAAATTATACCAACATCAAATACAGTGAAAACAGGGGTTATACCGTGGGGGAGGGACATACAAAGCAACAAAACAATCACCTTATAAATATGTTAGAAACAATAGCAAGGAAGAAAAAAAAAGCACTTGTGTTCTTATCTTGGGGTTCATTTCGCCTAACATCATCTTATCTGGCCTTTCCTGCTTGTCTCAGACTTATACTAGTTATTGCAAATAAGGGAAACCATGGGACCTATAGTTCTTTGGGCCTGGCTTACTTCACATAATATAATTTTTTCCAATCCTTTCCATTTCCTAACAAATGGGGCAATGCCATTCTTTCTGATGGAGACATACAATTCTATTATATATATATACATATATATACATATGTATATACGTATATATGTATATATATATATATATATATAATTTTCTTGATCCCTGAATGGTATTTTTAACTTCCATAGTATTATCAAGGTGTTCTTCTTAAAGTCAGGGAATACCTATAAGTATTTTTAGAAAATATAATTCTTTCTTTTTTAACTGATCAAGATAATTGAACCTTTTCACTGATTTTTTTTTGGTTGAAATTTACACTAATTCCAGAAATTATGCAAATGATCAAACGGTTTTTGGAAGTTTCTCTTTACAATTACCATTGAGAAGCATAAAGCGCAAATCTGTTCATTAAATGTATTTTTTAGAATTGTACTCAACACCCTGACATATTTCATTCAAAAAAGTTGGAGCCATTTAACTGCAGAATTTTCAACAGGTGTGTTTACTTTCAACAAAGAGTTAATAGAGCAACATAATATATTTAAAGTATTTTTTTTTCTGTCCGGATAATGGTGAAATTTTCTAAAAACTACTTTCTTATCTTCAAAATGGAAATTAACTAACTACTTAACCCCCAAAGTAAGGCCTCTATAAGTAAGTAAAAGCCTATAAATGTATACACACACACACACACACACACACACACACACACACACACACACACATATATATATATATATATATATATATATATATATATATATATATATATATATACATATGCAGATAGACAGCTACAGAACTACAAAACTTAAAGACTATTTTTTTGTTGGTAGGTGATCTTTTCAAATTTTCTTGGCAAGTCTGCTTAATGTGAATAATTCTCAGATTCATTTTGCTCTTGCATCTGGACTTTACAACAGAGATAAAGCTAAATTAAATGGTAGTTAAATTGGGGAAAAGCTGTTATATCTTGCCATCAATGTTAAAATATTAGTTTAAAGAGCGTTAAGATGATGCTTAATCTTGTAGAAACATGTATATAGTTTTGGATTCCAATAATGGGAAAACATTTTAAATTCAGTAAGTAGCAATATATTTACATATATATTTTTTATTGATAATTATGTCACAGAACAATTTATTCTTAGCTGTCAATATGGTTATGTAATTAAAAATTAAAATTTAATTAGATTTTTATTAGCCTATATTTGCTATAAAAAGAGGAGTTCATAGAGAAATTTCCATACATGCATACAGTTTACCCCATTAACCACAAACCTATTATTTCCATCCTTTTCCCATGTCCTTCTTTTTGTTATCTTTAAGTAATTGTAGAAAAAGGATTCAATTCAACATGTCTATCTCTGATTACAATGCATCTTCATCAATGTCAATCCTTCCCTAATTTCCCCCACATCTATTTTAGTCCCCATTCCCAGATTGTTTCTTTTTTTAAAAAAAAAAAAAAAAAAAAAAAGGATTAAAATGGCAGAAAAAAAAATAAGGTTAGTAGCATAGTTTATACATCTACAAGTAAACACTGGGTGGTGAAAGACAGAAAATTGCACTGGGACATGATAAATTATACAGGACTTAGACATTCACACTGTGATACCAAAGGAAGATATTCTTAGAAAAGGACCACAAAGGCTCAATATCTATGTGCATATTATCATAAAAAATGATGTTTAGCTGAATCAACTCCAAGAAATGGAAATTAGGATTTTTTTTGGCATTTCACCTTTTTCCCCTCTCCCTCCTCTGTTTCTATTTTGATTTCTGTATTTTTTTTTCTTGTATGTAAGTTTATCCATTTAAGGGACGGTAAGGGGATCACAGAAATGGTGAGACAAAGGGTGAACAAATTCAACAATGATACTCACTAGACACTTTGTTGAAAATGAATTATACAACTTTGGGGGAAAGAAGGACAGAAGGGAAAAACTAGGAGAAAATGAGCAAAGTGGTAACACTGTTGAAAAAGAAATGTACTCATTACCTGACTTGTGCAACTATAATTCCCTCTGTACAGCACCTTTATAATAATAAAACATAGGGACTGAGTTCCGGGAAGGGACGGAGTTCCGGGAAGATGGCGGAGGAGAAGCTGGAATCTGAACAAGCTCTCACATAGGAAGCAGTTTTAGAGTTCCAGTGAACAGTCCTAAGCCAGAGAATCACACCAAGTGTGCCATCACAGAACAGAGAGTTAGACAAGAGAGGGGAAGCCAAGGAGACACATCTGAGCTCCTGCCAGCTGCCGCCGCGACCCTGACGCCACAGCGACCAACCCCGCGGGGTCATACCTGAGACACAGAGAGTCCGGTACCAAGGAGCCAAATGCAGCAGACGAGCGGATTCTACTCAACACCAACAAGAACTGACAACGAGCAGATATCTTCATCCTGCAGTTTGCAGACCAGAGACTACCCAGGATCCAAGACTCGGCGTGAGTACAAGCCCGACGTCCTCACTCCTTCTCAGGGAGCAGAGGAGGGAAGGCAACACCTCCCCCCCCCCAGCACCGGTGATCTCCATCTTGGATACCAACAAAGCTCAGAGGAGCTGCTAGCTCCAGCTCAGGCCTTGGAATAAAACGAGTCATTTAGCAGGTCACAAGAACTTAACGGAGAAGTGACCTGCCAGACTCAGCTCCATCCAGGGAAAAGTCACCCAGCTCAGGCGCCAGCCATTGGAGCGGCTTTCCTCACTGGGTAACCAGAGCCAGAGGCTGCCCCTCCCTCTAGCAGCCACCACAATCAATTGAAAAACAGAAACCCTGAGAATGGCTCCAGGCTGGGCGCTGTGAGCTTTATCACAAAATAGCCCCAGGGAAAAGCTACTGTTTGTTGAAAGGCCTCAACTCTACCTAGAAACTAGCCTCATCACTGCATCCCCCTCTTTTGTGATTCTCAAAGCTGATCACCCTCCCAGAAAACTAACCTGGGAGGGGGATCTCAACATCTTGGGTAAAGCAGAGCATTTTTCTGCCTCCACCAACAAACCGACTTAAGAAACCAATCAAGCCACAGGACCTCAAGCTGACCAGAGACTCCAACAAGAGGCTGTCTACAGACAAAAGGGAGATACAGGATTCTTCCCACCCCTCCCCCCCCAAAAAAAAAATCAAAGGTCTTTTTTTTTTCTCTTTTTTTCTTCTTCTTTTCTTTTTTTTGTTTGTTTTTTGTTTTTTGTTACCTTATATATACAAAAAAAGTTTTTTTCTCTTCTAAAACTTTTATTAATATTTAATTTTTGCCTCTTCTGAAAAAATAATTGTTTTCCAGTAACTTTTTTTTTCTCCTCTTATAATTTTTATTTTAGGAATATGTGAATGAGCAGTTTCCTTTCTTTTCTTGTCTTCTTTCTCTTTTTCTTTCTTTCTTAATCATCTTTTTGTTTTTTGTATAGCTCTAATGAACTTCTGATCTTTTCTTCTCCCTTTCCCATCCTTAAAGTTTTTCATATCTCCTCTATGTCCCTCCCTTTCTCTCAACATATTCACATTCCTCTCTAAATAGATGGTCTTTTAATCTGTATAATAACATTAATTTTTACGTTTCTATTTTTTTTCTGGTCTCTTTTCATTCCCCTTTCCGTCTCTTCTTTTTCTCTCTCTCTCTACTTGCATCCTACCCAACCCATTTCCTGCATTGTGATTAGGACATAGTTAACTCTCCCTGTGCCTCCCCACACCAATCTATTCCTATTTTTTACCCACATCTCTCCCTAATCCTAATAATTTCTGGTTTTCCAAATTCTTTTATGTGGTTCGAAGTCCTTTAACATATAGTTGTTTGATGTTGAATAGATGTATCTGTTGAACTAGATTGTATCTGTAGAATATTGACTGTACAAATGCAAACTTTGGTTGATAGTTGCCTTAAGATAGTGTTCTAGCACAAAACTGGTGCTATCTTCATCTCAAATGGGCAGAGTAAGCCGGAAAAACACAAGAAAAATGGCAAATTCGGGTATCTCAATTCCCAATCTTGATAATCAGGGATTAGAACAGATAAAGAATAATCCAGAGGAGAGTTCCCAAATAGCTCTACAAACACTACTAGCAAACATGATAAATGAGAAGTTTGACAATGTACAAAGGTCTCTGTATGAGCGTAATAAGGAGAGAGAGGAGGCATCCCAGAAGTTTATATAGGAATATCATAAGCGTGAGGAAACTACTCAAAAACTGATACAGGATTTGCATGAACAACTTGAGAATACTCAAAGAGAAAGGGAGGAATGGCGTGAGCAGGCTGAGAACACTCAAAGAGAACTGCAGGAATCCCAAGAACGGGAAGAAAGAGAACTGCAGGAATCCCACTGATGGGAGGAAGCTAATCAAAGAGTAATTCAGGAATTGAGAGACCAGGTAGAGAATACACAAAGATCACTAAAGGCATTCATGGAATCCATTAACAAAGAGCTGAAGGAAGTCAGGGAGACCACAAAGGGAATGCTGAATGGAACCCAACAGAAGGAAAGGGAGCCCAAAGAAACCATAACCAATCAACTAAGTGATTTGAGAACAAACACTGAACACCAAATTAAGGAAGTAAAGAAATTCATATAAGACCTAAAACAGAGCTTCAACAAAGAACTTGAAGCCATCAAAGCTGACCAATTAGAAGGAAAAGAGATAAAAAACAAAGTAGAGAGTCTTGACAGAAGGTTAGACCATGCAGAAGATCGAATCTCAGGGATTGAAGACAGCCTAGATATTATAGAGAAAGAACATACAACCATCCAAGACAAGTCCAAGAAATATGATAGGTCTATCCAACACCTGGAAGACACCATCAGAAGGCCCAATCTAAGGATAATGGGTGTAGAGGAGCACCTAGAAACAGAAGTTAATGGTCTAGGAAATTTGTTTAACAGGATCCTAGCAGAGAACTTCCCAAACATACAAAAAGATAGGCCTATTCAGATACAAGAAGCTTTTAGAACCCCAAATAGACCAGACCAGAATAGGATATCCCACTGTCACATTATAATCCACACAGGATCAACTCAGACCAAGGAAAAGATCCTTAAAGCTGTCAAGGAGAAAAGGTTAATCACCTCTAAAGGGAAACCAATTAGAATTACCTCAGATTTCTCAGCAGAGACAATCAAAGCAAGAAGAGCCTGGAATGACGTATGCCATGCCCTAAAAACAAACAACCATCAACCAAGAATACTGTACCCAGCTAAACTCTCCTTCATAACTGAAGGCCAAATAAAAACCTTCCATAGCAAAGAAAAATTGAAACAATACATCTCCACCAAACCAGCCCTACGAAAGATTCTTAAAGATGTCCTACACATAGAAAACCAACAAGACCTCAACAAAGGCCAAGAAACTGCACCCAAACTGAGAATCCAAGAACCTTAGGAAGAACCCAGTTTTCACAGCCCACAAGAAGGTGGATAACATGGCAGGAACTCACAAATACCTCTCAGTCCTATCTCTTAAAGTTAACGGACTGAACTCTCCAATTAAGAGACATAGACTGTCTAGTTGGATTAAAAAACAAGACCCTTCTATCTGCTGCCTGCAGGAGTCACATTTTGCCCGTAAAAACAAACACATTTTCAATGTTAAAGGCTGGAACAAAATCTACCAAGCAAACGGCCCTCATAAACAGGCGGGAGTTGCAATCCTAATATCAGATAAAATAGACTTCAAATTAAAATTCGTGAGAAGAGATAAAGAAGGTCGCTACATACTAATTAAAGGATTTCTCCTTCAGGAGGATATTACAATTCTATATATCTATTCGCCAAACAATGGAGCACCCAAATTTATCAAAGAAACACTACTTTCCCTCAAATCCCATATAGATCCAAAGACATTAATTGTTGGGGATTTTAACACACCACTCTCCCCACTAGATAGATCAATTCGGCAAAAACTCAACAAAGAAACCACAGATCTAAACAGCTGCATAGATCAACTAGACTTAACAGACATTTACCGAACATTTCACCCAGCAGCATCAGAATACACGTTCTTCTCAGCAGCACATGGAACGTTTTCTAAAATAGAACACATTTTAGGCCACAAAGCAAACTTGTCTAAATTCAGAAACATTGAAGTTATACCTTGCATTCTCTCTGACCACAAGGGAATAAAATTAGAACTCAACACCAAAAGCCACCAAAGAAAGTCCGGTATCACATGGAGGCTGAACAACACACTGCTGAATCATGAGTGGGTCATGGAAGAGATTAGAAAGGAAATTCAAATGTTCATGCTATTCAACAAAAATGAACACACAAATTACCAGCTCCTCTGGGACACAGCAAAGGCAGTACTCAGAGGCAAGTTTATAGCTCTGAGCTCCTACATCAACAAATTGGAGAGATCTGAAACTAACAATTTAATGACACATCTAAACCTCCTTGAAAAAGAGCAGCAAGATAAACCCCAATCCAGTAGACGGAAAGAAATAATCAAAATTAAATCAGAATTAAATGAATTAGAATCCAAAAAAACTATAGAAAGAATCAACAAAACAAAGAGTTGGTTCTTCGAAAAACTTAACAAAATTGACAGACCCTTAGCAAATCTAATCAGAAAAAGGAGAGAACACACCCAAATTAATAAACTCAGAGATGAGAATGCAAACATCACCACGGAAACAACCAAGATTCAGAACATTATAAGGGAATACTTCTCAAAAGTTTATGCTAATAAGTTTGAGAACTTGACAGAAATGGACCTTTTCCTAGCAAATATTGACATGCCAAAACTAAACCAAGATGAGTTAAACCAGCTTAACAGGCCCATATCAAGCATTGAAATAGAAACAGCAATAAGAGACCTCCCAGCTAAGAAAAGTCCAGGACCAGATGGTTTTACAGCGGAATTTTACAAGGCCTTCAAAGCAGAGCTCACACCAATACTCCTCCAACTCTTCAATGAAATTGAAAGAGAAAGCTCACTACCGAACACATTCTATGAAGCCATCATAACCCTCATCCCAAAACCAAGCAGGGACTCATCAAAGAAAGAGAACTATAGACCCATTTCTTTGATGAACATTGATGCAAAAATTCTCAACAAAATTTTGGCCAATCGACTTCAACAATTCATCCAAAAAATCATACACCATGATCAAACAGGATTCATTTCAGGGATGCAAAGCTGGTTCAATGTATGCAAATCAATTAATGTTATTCATCACATCAACAGGAGCAAGAATAAGAAACACATGGTTATCTCAATAGATGCAGAAAAAGCATTCGACAAGATCCAACACCCCTTTATGATGAAGGTTTTGGAAAAATAAGGAATCCATGGAACATTCCTCAATACAATAAAGGCTGTATATGACAAACCTACAGCCAGCATTATACTCAATGGTGAAAAACTAAAGCCATTTCCTCTTAACTCAGGAACAAGACAAGGATGCCCACTCTCTCCATTTCTCTTCAATCTAGTATTAGAATGCCTAGCTACAGCAATAAGACAAGATGCAGACATAAAGGGGATCCAAATAGGGAAAGAAGAAATGAAACTCTCTCTCTTTGCAGATGACATGATCTTGTATTTAAAGAATCCCATAGACTCCACTCCCAAATTACTCAAGCTGATTCAAAACTTTGGCAAAGTAGCAGGTTATAAAATTAACCCCCCAAAATCAATGGCTTTTCTGTATGCCAACAATGAGAAAACTGTGGCTGAAATTAGGAAAGCAACTCCATTTGTAATAGCCCCACAAAAAATAAAATAGCTAGGAATTAACTAAAGAAGTGAAGGACCTCTATGATGAAAACTTTAAAATCTTGAAAAAGGAAATCAACACAGAACTTAAAAAATGGCAAAACCTCCCGTGCTCCTGGATTGGCAAGATTAACATCGTGAAAATGGCAATACTTCCCAAGGCTATCTGCAAATTCAATGCGATACCTATCAAAATTCCAACCTCATTCTTCAAGGAAATAGAAGAAGCAATCCAAAAATTCATATGGAACAATAAAAGACCCCGAAGAGCAAAAACACTCCTCAACGGAAAGAACACTGTTGGAGGAATATCAATACCAAATTTCAAACTCTACTATAAAGCCATAGTAATCAAAACAGCTTGGTATTGGCATAAGAACAGACCTCAGGACCAATGGAATAGAATTGAAAACCCAGAAATGAACCTACAGACCTATAGCCATCTAATCTTCGATAAGGAAGCTAAAACAATAGAATGGAAGAAAGACAGCCTCTTCAGTAAATGGTGCTGGCAAAATTGGTTAACTACATGTAGAAAACTAAAGCTAGATCCTTCTATATCACCCTGCACCAGAATCAACTCCAAACGGATCAAAGTCCTTGAACTCAAAGCAGACACTCTGAAAACATTACAGGATGGAATAGGAGAAACCCTAGGTCTCCTTGGCTCAGGCCGAAATTTTCTGAATAGAGACCGGGAAACACAACAAATCAAAGAAAGGTTGGACAAATGGGATTGCATAAGGTTGCAGAGCTTCTGCAGGGCAAATGACATAGCTAGCAAGATCAATAGAAAGCCCACCGATTGGGAGAAAATCTTTACTAGCCATACAACGGACAAGGGTCTCATATCTAAAATATACTTGGAACTCAAAAAATTAAACCACCCAACAACAAATCCTCAAAGAAACAACTGCCCAATAAATAAGTGGGCGAAAGACTTAAAGAGAAGCTTCTCTGAAGAAGAAAGAAGGATGGCCAATAGACACATGAAGAAATGTTCAACATCCCTAGCCATAAAAGAAATGCAAATCAAAACAACATTGAGATATCACCTCACTCCAGTTAGAACAGCAAAAATCAAAAACTGTAACAACAACAGATGCTGGAGGGGATGTGGACAGAAAGGAACCTTTCTTCATTGTTGGTGGGAATGTAAACTTGTTCAACCACTTTGGAAAGCAGTATGGAGGTTCCTCAAAAGACTTCACATAGATCTCCCCTATGATCCAGCAATCCCACTTTTGGGCATTTACCCAAATGTTTACAAACAAGACCACACTAAAGCTACCAGCACAACTATGTTTATTGCAGCATTATTTACCATAGCTAAGACATGGAACCAACCCAGATGCCCCTCAGTAGATGAATGGATCAAGAAAATGTGGTATATATACACAATGGAATTCTATGCCTCCATCAGAAAGAATGACATTGCCCCATTTGTTAGGAAATGGAAAAACTTGGACAAAATTATATTAAGTGAAGTAAGCCAGGCCCAAAGAAACATAGGTCCCATGGTTTCCCTTATTTGCAATATCTAGTATAGGTATGAGTCAAGCGGAAAAGGTCAGATAATGTGATGTTAGGAAAATGAACCCTTAAATATGTATTTTAATGTTTTCGTTTCTTTCATGCATGTGTTTCTAAGGCATTCATAAGATTATTTCTTTGTTGCTTTGTATGTCCCTCCCCCACAGTGTAACCCCTGCTTTCACTATATTTGATGTCAGTATAACATGTGGAGGAGATGGGGACAAACAAGTCGTTTAAGGATTCAGGTGGACCTGTTGCAACAATGAGAAGTACAAAATGTCATGTCAAAACCAGCTGTACAATGTCGGTGGGGGGGGTGAGGGGGGTTTGATTGGGTGGGGGGAGGGGGGGCTGGGAAGGGAGGTGAAGGGTAAACAAAGGAGGAGGCTGCAATGCTTGGTAAGAAATGTATGCATTATCCTGCCCATGTAATTGTAACCCCTCTGTACAGTATGTTCTCAAATAAAAAAAATTAAAAAAATAAATAAAATAAAATAAAACATAGCAGAAAGAAAAAAATGTTAATAGCATACTTTATATAAACAAACATATTCATAGTATTATTATTTAATATAGGATCATTATAAAATATTGAGATATACTTGCAATTCTTTTTTATGTTAATCCCAAATTTGGAAAATCCTTTTTGTTTTTGTTTTTTTCCTGGTCAGTTGTAGGGCTTCAAATAGGGCATGTGAACTGTCCCTGTCCCTATCCCTGAGCTCCTTTTACTCAAGGCTAGTATTTCAACACTTTGAGCTATAGTTCCACTTCCTGGTTAATTAGAGGTAAGTCTAGTGGACTTTCCTGTCCAGTATAGCTTTGAACTTCAATCTTTAGATCTCAGCCTTCTTAGTTGCTAGGAACATAGGTTTGAACCACGAGCACCCTGATTTGAAAACATTTTGTATTTATACATCCTAGTTTTGTTGAGCTTTATTTCAAATCTGTATTCAAATCTGGATACTGCATTTAACATTACTCTGAATCAAAACTCTACAAATATGAATGCATAAAACCAAAACATATAAATGTATTTTAAAATAAAATACCTATTAATCACTATGAAAGATCTTGAAAATAGTACTACTCTTTTTGCTGCATAAGTATATAATTCTAACATATGCATATAATTACATACATATATATACATGCATGTATGATCAAAATTACTGCCATTAAATACAGCTCAGTATATTTTATGTATTATAAAAGGTTCCTTGTTCTAAAATGTTTAAGACATTTTTATTTTTTTGTTTTGTATGCTCTTAAACTTCTCAAATATTTTCTTTACTTCTTTCTGCTTTTCTCCTTGCCTTAAAACTGATTCTGAAGTTATACATTGTGTTTATAGTACTCAATCTTCAAAATTGTACTCCTATTTTGTAGCTAATAATGCCTTTGAAAAAGTCAATATTTCATTCCTAGAAATACAAAGAATCTCAAACTGCTTTAAGATACTTAAATACATGGTATGATACCCTATATTATTACTTAATTCCAATTTCTATTAGAGAGTCAATAATTCATTCTTTGTTTTCAATCTTCCAGCAGAAATTATTATTTAAAGGAGCTTCATTGTGATAGTAATGATATGTATAGAATCCATTCGTTCTTGTTTTAGATATTATACAAGTAAATTTGCTCATGTTCATACCTTTTTTCCTTCTTTAGCCTATATTATTGAAATAGTCTCTTTGCATTTGTGTTTCTTTATGTTATGTATAGCAGATATTCTGCTTCAATCTAGTCATATTTGCTATGATTGGCATTTGGTATACATTATCTTCTATATATTCACTTAATATCATCATATGTTCCTTTTAAGATGCAAAATCTTCCACAAAAAAATAGATCATATATTTTCCTTCCTTTTTGTTCCCCTTACAAATTATCATAAAACGGATTTCCATGTGGGCACTCATAAGTAATGTAATTCACTGACTGACTGATTATCCTAGTTTGAAGAATATTTTAAGTTTTTCACAACAATTTCCATATTTAAGATGATTATAATCATGATCACTTCATTTCATAATGCTTTGTGTTTTCTAAAACATTCTTCATATGCACTATTTAATCTGATCTCATAATAACCCTGAATCTACAATAATCAACATAAATAGTATTCATTTTACAGGATAAATTGAATAGATGTATTATTTCACAAGTGGGATTGAAATAAGTTAACATTATGCAAAATTAAAAAGGCAAATGACACATTTGCTTGTTATTTTACTTATGGTGAGCATTAATCCAAATTATTATGTTGACTTTGATCAAATTACATCTGTTTATAAAAGTACTTTGATCTGCTTTACAAAGCATATAGCCCCAAAGGTATTAACAGACTGAGCAGCAGAGCTTAGTCTGATCCTTTCTTTTACTATTTTGATGTAGATAGTTTTGATAGCCAAAATGTTTCAAGGCTGTGACTATTACCATTCTCAATTTATTTTATAGCTCTGTTCAAAAGTTCTTTTTAAAAATCCTTCTTCTCTATCCATTTGCAATATTGCTTACTTCACTTTAGACCTAAAATGTTTCCATGCTCAATCATGTTAAAGTGTAAAATTGTCTCTCAATTTGAAGACCATTAAATAGACTTTTTCTCTGAGAATAATTAATATCTAGAGACCCAATTTAGTTCTTTCTGTTCTAATGTTCAACAAAGATTCTCATTTATCAATGCACGTTTCCCATGTGTCACATTACTATCTGGAAATAGGTCACAGAAAGAAAGTATTGGCTTTTAAGGTCTCATATTCAAAGATGCTGTACCAGTGAAATCACAAGTTCCCAAAGCAATCACATTTAAAAGGTCATTGTAGGGACAATCACAACTACCTTATGATGATGACAGATTTTCAGCACATGCTTCAAAATGATTTTTTTAAATGCTGTTTTACCTGAAGAATATATTACCATGTAATCTGGAGACTATGTTTATATATGCATACTAATATTCTTTATATAGTATCACAGACAAAGACAAAAATTGATTGGAGGCCTTTGCAGGCACACACACCTCTAATCCTGAAGCCAGCCCATGGAACTACAAGAGACTCTTATCTCCAATTAATCACCAAAAAGCTGGAACAGGAGCTGTGGCTCCAGAGGTAGAGAACTAGCCTTGATTACAAAAGCTCAAGGGCAGGACCCAGGCAATGAGTCTAAGCCCCAGTATGAGCAAAAGAAAATACAATAATTAGCCGGGCGCTGGTGGCTCACGCCTGTAATCCTAGCTACTCAGGAGGCTGAGATCTGAGGATCGCGGTTCAAAGCCAGCCCGGGCAGGAGAGACCGTGAGACTCCTATCTCCAATAAACCACCAGAAAACCGGAAGTGGCGCTGTAGCTCAAGTGGTAGAGCGCTCACCTTGAGCTGAAGAGCTGAGGGACAGCGCCCAGGCCCAGAGTTCAAGCCCCACGACCGACAAAAAAAAAAAAAAAAAAAAAAAAAAAAAAGAAAATACAATAATTGGTGTGGTTAGATGTGTGCTCAAATTTTAATTTAGGTACAATGTCTATGGTTGTCAAAGAACTATAAGATGTCAGTTATTCAAGAATTTGTGTTTGTCTCCAAGTTTCAAGCTTGTGAGCTTTGCTACTTGGGAGATGGATTGTTAGGGTAGTGGTGCAAGCTCACCAGGGTCACAAGACTTCTCAATGCAGTATAATATGCACAGTATGTAGCCTAGTTACTGGAAAGCCTAACATAGGTGGATTCCACCTAGGCATGTAAATGAGTAAGAAGTGAGAACCTAATTCAAAAAGAAATAGCAAAAATCAGGACTGGAGTTGTGGCTTAGTTGTGAGAGAGCCTGTCTCACAAGCACAAGTTCAAACACCAGTACAACCAAAGAAAAAGGATAAGAGAGAGACAAACAGAGAGGGAGGAATAGAGATACAGAAGGAGGTGGGATAAGAAAAAGAAAGAAAACAAAAATGGAATCTTGGGAGTGTAGTTGAAAGTCTAGTTCATACCTCCTTTCTCACATAATCAATCAAAGCAATAGACTTCATCTAAAATATGCCCTAAAATTGTAAATATATAACCAATCAGTTTCCACTTTTCAGATCTCCAGTCTGTTCACTATTATTTACTGATTTTATACTTGCATTTACTTTAAAAGTCTTTATCACTGGTGGGGAGGTACAATTGTTTGGTTATTATCATGGTACAAGCAAGAGATTGTATCTTTTTAAAAATTTTACTGTCAAGGTGATATACAAAGGGATTACAGTTACATATGTAAGGTAATGAGTACATTTCTAAGTGAAGAAAAGAAATGTATTCAGTTAGTTTAAGCATTCTAGATCGATACACTTTAATTTATGTAGAGAAAAAATAATGAATACTGGGTACATGTCTCATTTCAGCTAGGACACAAGCCAAGACAAAGACAGAAGAAACCAGTCAGGACATTCAGGATAACATGTTAAAGAAAAAAATATGAACAGAGATTTAAGGGTAATTCTATTTTATAGATGCTAGCACATAGTACAATTACCTTGGAGAAATGGAGTGGTTTAACCCATGCATTTTAATATATGAAGTTTTACAATTTGGAAATACTATCATAAATGCTATAAGAAACTCAGAATTTTCAAGTCTATTTTCAACTATAAGCATTCTTCATTTTCAATAAGAAAAAGATTGTTCACTTAAGTACAGTAATAAACTTACTAAATGTTAGTGCTAGTTCTATTAGGGTTCTTTTTCAAGAGAAAAGGAACCAAGAGATGAAATAGAAGGAGAAAATGTGACAAAGAAAAAGACACACACACACACAGAGACAGAGAGACAGAAGCCACAGAGACAGATAATATGAGAGACCTAGAGATGAACACAAAAAAGACTCCTGATTGTATGGACTGGAAAGTGTGAAATCTGCCAGGCACACATACAGGTTGGATCCAGGAAAAAAATTCTGAATGTGGCTCTTTTTTCAAAAGCAGTCTGGAGATAAAAGTTATATTTCTCTACAGATCTTTGGCTTGTCTAGAGAACTTCAACTGGTGGCAGGAAACTCACACTTATGACAGAGGGAAAGTGCTTTCTGTTGTCCATTAACTTGCATGTTAATTACATCTAAATATTGCTCTCACTTTATCATGCAGACTGATGTTTGAATACAACCTGATTAAGATGACATAGCCATATTAATACATAAATTTAACTACCCCACTATTATATATTGTTGGCATGACAGATAATATTTTCACATGGAGAAAATTCTGCTAAAGCCTCACACATTCTTTTGTCATTTCTACCTCAGCAAAAAGTAAATTTTCTGATTGTTATTGGCTCGAGTGGTCATGAATCTAACGTGGAATTAATTTGTTAAAAATTGATCATTCAAAGGGCTTTTATTGTCTCATTTTTTGTCCACATTAAACTTGGGACAACAATTATTGGTTGCTCTTTTGTGAAGATTATTCCAAAATTTAAACCAGAGAGTACTGTATAGTGATAGAAAATAACTTAAACATCAAATAAAGAGGCATTTTCTTTCATTAACTCTTGTCAATAATAAAGGTGATCCAGGGTGATGTATTAACTCTCCTAAAATTGCTGTATGAATGGTTCTAAATTCAAAATAGGAAAGTACATTTATTTCTGTTCTAATAACTTAGTACCTTGTTTTCTGTCAAGGACTTTGCACTTAGTAAATAAAATTACTAAATACCCAAGTTTATATGGAAGTCACTTTTATACCTTTAGGCTTTCATTTAATTAACATATGAACACATGGAAGTCCTCTCACGATACTCTATGGGTACCTTTTGTTCTAGTTCACTATTATTATTCCACACTTTGTGACATTTGTTAATAAATACAATTTAGCCTTTTTCAGACTAGGTTCTATTAGGAGTGGAAGTCTTCAGTGTATCTTCATTAGATGATTGTACAACTTACACATATCAAAACAGGCACAAGCTAGGAAAATATTAGGGGGATTTTATTAGTGTGTGTGTATACCATTTCTGGCTTGAACTCTGGGCCTGGGCACTGTACCTGAGCTTTCTCACTCAAGGCTAACATGCTCTACCACTTGAGTCACAGTTCCACATCCAGCTTTCTTGGTGGTTAATTTGAGAGAAGAGCCTTAGGACGTTCTTGCCTGGGTTGGCTTCTTCAAACCTCTCAAACCTCAGCCAACTGAATAGTTATGATAACAGATGTGAGCCACTGTCAGTCAGCTGATACTAGATTTTAAAGAAGAAACATTCTTAAAGTCTTAATTAACAAACTTATGTAATGAAATTAGAACATTTATAAACTTTTGTATAACGTCTTTTAGTCATTAGTGTATGAGCAGGATTGAATATTTTTTTTAGGTATCGCTTTTCTCCATACAATCTATGTGCCTGGGATTTAACTTGTAAAAGCAATTTGACTAATAATGAAAGGCTCAGTTGATCAATATTATTCTATCTAAATTCTGTCCATTTCATGAACTTTAGAACTTCATTCAATGTCAGTGGAAAGAACTGTGAAGAATCTAATCTCTTAGAATGATGTGTCTTATTAAGAGTTTTGAGAAACATTTTCTATCTGGTGATCATAAGCGAATGCTATACAAATATTAACTATATGTGAAAGACCTGGCCTATCACTTTATACAATATAATTCAGTTAATAAACTAGTGCAAACCGTGTGTGAGTTACTCACGCCTGTAATATTAGCTGCTCAGGAGGGTGAGACCTAAGGATTGCAGTCCAAAGCCAGCCCAGACAGGAAACTCCATGAGAATCTTATCTCCAATAAACCACTCAAAAACCGGAAGTGGCACTGTGACTCACATGGTAGAGAGCTTGCCTTGGCTGAAGAGGTGAGGGACAGTGAGTGCCTAAGCCCAGAGCTCAAGCTTCACGACTGACAATAAATAAATAAATAATAAATAAATAAATAATAAATAAATAAATAAATAAATAACTTAGTGCACATATTAGGAGAAACCAAGTCATTATTACATAGAACAATAATCTTCAAATTTTGTCCTTTCATTACATTTGTCTAAAAGAATTTGAAAGCAATGTATTACCTCTCTTAAAATTTTCCATTTTCATTTATACTTTCTACATTAGTTAAAATTTGTGAAACATTTATTCCTATTATGTAGTAATTACTGACATTTAAAACATTACCACTTTATTTAAATAGAACAATAGGATCTAAAAATTATAGTACCATAGTGACAATCTTGACATCATTAATGAAATAATACAAATATGATAGATTTTATTGATGGAAAATTTCATATAAATTATTTTTAGTTGAAATTTGCATTGTATTTGTAAAATATGTATTAAATTTGGCAAATAACATATTTGCCAAAAAGAAAACTACTGTTGTTACACTGTTTTTCAATTATATTTGATTCTTAAATAATTGGTTTCAGCAACAAAAACAAAATATATCAAAATTAAATTTTTATTTTCTATTTTAAACAGGCCTTAAGATAAAAAATTCCAAAACATTAAATTACAATGATCACTATAACTTTAACTGATAAAATAATACGAATATATAAAATTTGTCATTTACTTGTTCGTCTTCTTACTACATTGAGTGCTTTAAAATTATGTGATATATTTTATAGAGATCTTATAAAATATGATTGCCATTTTGTTGTTGGATTTATAAATTTCATTTTCTAATATATTTGAATTTACAACAGAAAAAAATTGATTAAGGAACTCCAATTGTGTTCAAACTTATAACCACAAAATTCCAGCTCTGTTGGAGAGTAAGTTAAAATTTTACCTTTCTTTGAGCCTTTAATTAGTAAATTTGCGCTTTGATCATGTTTTAATATTATTTAGAAAAGAAGATTATATTCCTTATTGTTGTTTTTCCTGAGAATTTCTTAATGCAAACAAGAGACTTCCACATATAACATGTCCAATGATGAATTCTGTTAAGCAAATTGTTCAAAAAATTCAGATTAGAATTGCAATAGAAAATGCAATTTTGATTTTGAAATGAATTATGTTAGTGTCTTTATGGTCTATTTTAGAATTGCTCATGATAAAAATTTGATCACTAATGTCCTAGATAGATGGAGGGTGAGTATCTGAACCAATTATAGAGGAGAGATCTCTTGACCTTCTCATCTCTTCTCCTGGTGGAGCTCTTTGACTGACTACAAAGACAATACACAATCCTAACTAGTGAAATGAGAAAGCTGTAATAACTGAGTTAGATAGATATACTGATTCATTACTTTTTACATACAGAGAACAATTTTATATCATTGCCCTGGTAGAAAATATGGAAGGAAGATATCTGTCAGCTTTGTGCCCTCCTTCCCTTCTTGTCTAACTCCTAAGAGAATGTTTGCCTGCTTTTTTGGGCAGAAGATACTTAGGTTCTTTGTATTCTATTCCTTTCTTCTTCTGCTTACCTATGAAGTGGTTGAAGCTTGCCTGTTGCTTTGGGGCACAATGTGATGGTCCACCTGGTACAGTAACTGGATAAACAAATTCAATTCCCATTTTTCTTTCCATCCAAAATAGCATTAAATAGGAATATAATTCTGATCTCTATTTGGTCTATGTCTAGATTTCAAACAACTACAAATTGAGGCTATAAGGGTTGGATAGTTACTTCTATTGTCCTGACTTTTGGTACATATCCCATATGTCAAAGAGGTAATGTGTACTTAAAAGTCCTTTTATTTCCAAATAAAAGCCCTGTAATATAGTAGCCAGTTCAAAAAGCTGACGTCTTTGTGCCAAGATATATGAAAATATTTAATTGTACAAGATATTAGTAGTGAAAATGGGAGAGAAAGATGGACTTATAATATAGTCAATTATTAACATTTTTGTTGCTATCCTTTGTCTAAGAGAATTAACCAAGTTTTATTCAAATTATGAAAACTCAGTAGCATGCTGTCCAAAAAAGAATGTTTGTCTAAGCTCATATTGCCCCAGAATAGTCAGCAGTGGTGTTGCTTTTGACAAAGATTTTAATCTCCATCTAAGAACTCAAACTTTACAAACTTCACCTAGTTTCTGTCAAAAAGACAATGATCACGTGTTAGAAACCAACAGAAGTTTTCTTAAAATAAAAAACTAAAATAAAACACATAGTACTAGTTGAAATCATTAAATGACCGATTATGGTTTCTTCCCTAATGAATACATGTGCAATCATTTTGAAATAGGAACTAGTAATCTAACAAGAAGCATTCTCATGGGGAAGAATAAATCCCACTTGAGATTCTGATTTTTTTTATTCATGCTTATTTGAAAAGATGGATAAAGAAGTATTGAATCCCTTGTTCTAGACTGAAATTCAGCTGCATGAATTTTTCATGAGCTAAGAAATGAAGAAGGTTGTCAGGTGCAGGTGGCTTACACCTGTAATCCTAGTTACTCAGGAGGCTGAGATCTGAGGATCAAGGTTCAAAGGCAGCCCAGTCAGGAAAGTCCATGAGATCTTATCTTCAGTAAACCACCAGAAAACTGGAAGTGGCACTATGGTTCAAGTAGTAGAGCACTTGAGCTGAAGAGCTGAGGGGCAGTGCCCAGGCCCAGAGTTCAAGCTCCATGATCAAGAAAAAAAGAAAAAGAAAAGAAATGAAGAAGGTCATAGCAGGCTAAGACTATTTTGTTACTTTGCCTATAGTTTAACAGTTACACTACCTTGTAACTGAAATTAGTGATTTTAAATAGTGTTTCCTGTGCCATTAGACTCAGCATCATTTTGGAAACCAGATAAGGAAAAAATTCCTTAGGCCGCACCTCAGACCAACTGCAGAAGAAATACTAGAACTGAAGCCCCTTAATCAATATGTTAGCAAACTCTCATTTTGAAAATTGTCAGCTTAGAAAAAAAAACCTTCTAGTAGGAAATCTCCTTTTTAGAGATTAAATATCATTTATTTATCATGGTTGCTTTAACTGTATTAATTGAGATTCCACCTCACCCCATTTAGAATGTCCATTATCAAGGAAACAAATAATAACAGATGGTGGTGGGAATGTTGGTAGGAATGTAAACTTGTTCAATCACTCTGGAAAGCAGTATTGAGGTTCCTCAAAACACTAAACATAGAGCTTTATGTTTATGACCTAGCAAATTTCACTCCTAGGCATATACCTAAATGATCATCAAGGTTACACTGAAGCTACCGGCACAACTATATACATTGCAATATTATTTACAATAGTTAAGATACAGAATCAACACAGATGCCTCTCAGTAGATGAATTGATATACACACAATGGAATTCTGTACTTCCATCAGAAAGAATGGCATTGCCCCATTTGTAAGGAAATGGAAAGACCTGGAAAAAATTATATTAAGTGAAACAAGCCAGCCCCAAAGAAACATAGGATGTATGGTCTCCCTCATTTGTAAAAATAACACCTAGGAAATCTGTGAAGTTTAAGATCATTTGATTCACAGAGACCAAATCTTCTTTGGTAGAGACTGTGTTAGTTGTGTGCACATATAGAGATAAGAAGTCATGTTTTTACTAATATATAATCCCTTCAGTGGTTCCTGTCACTTTTATAAACTTCTAGGAGGCAGTCACATATGATAATGTTTGTAGGGTAGAAAATATTTTCAGAAGCTCAGATTTGCACTTCATTGCACTTTCCCTACAGAGATAGGAGGATCACAGTTATTTTCTTTAAAAGAGATGTAAGTTAAAGAAAAAAGGCTAACTTTAAAGCTTTCAATACATGAAACAGAATAATCATATATTTTATAAAATACATATCTTGATATGTCAGCCAGTATGTGCTTTCAACAGAACTAAAATGTTGTGAGGTTTCTCAAACAACAATAATTATTATTCATGCAAACATAAAGGGTAAATTTGGGCTTATTTTAATTCTGCTGAAATATTTAAATGAGATCGAACATGTTGCTGTTTTTTTTTTCTCCAACCTTCTGACAAATAGACTTTTCACAAAAAGCGAGACATTTTCAAGTTGATGAATCATTATCAATTCATGAGTTATGAATATTCAGTGAAATTTGCAAGATATTAATAACTTTCAACTTTGCAATTATTTTTTATGCTCCTTGTAACCAGCAGGTAACAGTACTTTGAACATTTGAGTCTGTCATACATCACAAACATTACAAACTAAAGTCAAAACTTATAGATATAGAGTATAAAATTTATATTTAGCTATAGTTTTCTCTCATATTTTTGTGATTGTCCTCAAGTAATACCTACAGATTTGTCCACATTTTATAATTCTCTCTTAAATTCATATTTAAAGTTAAGAATTTTTCTGATGTATGAAAAAGCACAATTTACATAAAAGCAAGTATTCTATTTCACAAAAATAAGAAATATGTGAAAGAAACAGAGACAGAAATGTAGAGACAGAGAGAGACAGAGAAAGACTGAGAGAAGGATATTTTCACTTGTGACATGATTTAGCTCATTTGATTAGGAGGGCTATTTACAAGGTAGAAAATTAGGGAAGTGGCAAAGCATAACGTGCATTAGTCCTTATCCAGGGCCTCAGAACCAAGGAAAATTTTGTAACTCAGCATAAGACTGAAAGCTACAAAACTGCTGATATACAAAGCATTTGCATGTACATGCGCGAGCGCACACACACACACACACAAGTGCATCAGGAATCCAGAACATCATTAGCACTTGAACAGAGACAAAGATGATAGAGACAGAGATGAGTTTTAGACACACAGTATTTAATTCTTTTCTCTTCATTCCACCTGAGCTCCCAGTTGAGAGGATAGGCACCCACTGAAAGTGTATTTGAAATACTAAAAGTGTATTTCCCTTCAGTCCCATAATACATATGCTAATCTTCACTGTAAATATCTGTGCAACTCGATCATTCTAATCTAATGCCAAATCATTTACATTTTCCTTTCTGCATAAGACTGGTTTGGTGCTTACCGAAGCACAGAATAACTACTACAATGGCTGAAAATAAATAATAATTATTAACAGCATGGGTATAACTTACTTCTCAGTCAGTTTGACATACAAGATGGACTATTACATTGACCTACATAGCAGCTTGCCCCAGCTGAGATGTAGCTCAGTGGCAAAGCGCTTGCCTAGCAAATATAACGCCTGGGTTCAATCTCCAGTACCAATAAAGAACAAAAAAGGACAAAAAAGAAACTTGCTCCTGACCACCACTATTTCCTTTGTGTTTGTGTGTGTGTGTGTGTGTGTGTGTGTGTGTGTGTGTGTGTGATGTATATGTTCTACACGTGACCAGATTATGCATCACATCCTTATTTCTTCTATAACAAAAATGGCACTGACTTGTTTTTCTTTTTTTTCTTTTCTTTTTCTTTCTTTCTTTTTCCTTTTTTCTTTTTCTTTTTTTTTTTTTTTGTCAGTCATGGGGCTTGAACTCTGGGCCTGGGCACTGTCCCTCAGCTCTTTAGCTCAAGGTGAGTGCTCTACCACTTGAGCCACATAACTACTTCTGGTTTTCTGGTGGTTTATTGGAGATAAGAGGTTCATGGACATTCCTTCCCTGGGCTGACTTTGAACCTTGATCCTCAGATCTCAGCCTCCTGAGTAGCTAGGATTACAAGCATGAGCCACCAGTGCCCAGCTAGGACTGACTTTTTTAGCTCTAAGTATATTTTGGGTATCAGGTCCTTGACTGATGTATAGCTGGTAAGTATCTTCTCCCATTTTGTGGGCATTCTATAGATCCTGTCAACTGCATTCTTTTCCATGAAGTTTAATGCAATATCATTGATCCATTCTGGTGCTGATTTGTTGTGATGTCAATCTTTACCTAGAAAGTTTGACCTGTGCCTAGAGGCATATTGTTTCCACTACTTTTCCCTGTAATGTCTTCATGATTTCTGGCCTTACATTGAGGTCTTTGATAAATTTTCAGTTGATTCTGGTACAAGGTCATATGTAAATACCTAAGATAGCTTCATGTTTTCTGCATGTGAATACCAATTTTGCCAGCACCATTTGTTGAAGAGGCTGTCTTTCTTCCAGTATGTTTTTGGCTTTCTTATCAAGTATGAGATGGCAATGAGTCCGAGGGTTCATTTTCTGGGTCTTCTGTTCCATTGATCCTCAGGCCTATTCTTGTGCCAGTACTGAGCTGTTTTTATGGCTTTGTAACAGACTTTGGAGTTTGGAATTGATATTCCTCTAACATTGATCTTCCTGCTACGCACTGCTTTTGCATTGTGGTCTTTTATTATGACATTTGAATTGCTTTCTCAACTTCTTTGGAAAATGTCACTGAGATTTTGATGGATGTTGCATTGTATATTGGCTATATTAACAAAAAATAAACCCTCAAAGAAATAACAACCTAATAAATGGGCTAATAACTTAAAGAGAGACTTCTTAGAAGAAATAAGAATGGCCAAAAGACACATGAAGAAATGTTCAACATCTCTGGCAATAAAGGAAATGCAAAAAAGAGTAACATTGAAATTCCACTTAATCCCATTTAAAATGAGCAGTTAGTATCAACAAAGCTAACAACAAATGCTGGCGTGGATGTGGCCAAAGGGAACCCTATTGGTGGAAATGTAAGCTTGTTCAACCACTCTAGAAAGCAGTAGAGGTTCCTCAAAAGACTTAACATAGCTACCCTATTACCCTGCAATTACACTCTGGGGGCATTTAACTAATAGAGCAGCAAAAAGTACATTATTTGATAAAGCTATAAGCACAACCATGTTCATTGCAGCATTATTTTTCACAGTCAAGATATGGAACCAGCTGAGATGATCCCAATTGGATGAATAGATTTAAAAAAATTAAGTTAAAGTGAGGGGAGAGGTGACAGTATTCAAACAGCAATGTACTCATTATCCGACTTACATTTTTGTAATGCATCTTGACATCACCTTTACAATAAAAATATATATGTAAAAGAAAATGTGGTATATATGCAAAGGGATTCTACCCTTTCATCAGAAAGAATGATATTGCACCGTCCATAAGAAATGGGAAGTCTTAGAAAAAATTATACTGAATGAAGTAAGCCAGACCCAGAGAAACATAGATGGTATCCGTCACTTGTGGTAGCTAAAATGTGCCTATGAATTTACAAGTAAAAACACTGGGTGGTAAGCAAAAGGTTAGAAATGAATTAACTGAAGTATAATAGATTCTATGGAAAGTGGAAATAGTATAATTATTTTTTTTAAATATTAGCCCAACAAAACAAGTACCAAGAAATAGGCACATACAGGAGGGTAGGATGGGAACAAGGGATGAATAAAGGGGGAAGGTTAGAGAATTGCAGGCAAGAACTCACTATTCATACCACAGAATAAGAAATATAAAGGAAATGTCAAAGTTGGAGTAGAGGGGCTGAAGATAGTCAAGTCTTTACACATATCAAGATTCATTGTACACATAAATGGCTTTATTCAATTGCAAAACATTCAAAATTAAGATAAGCAAAGGGAAAGGTGGTGTTCACTGGGGTGAATGAAAATGCTCAAAGAGGTGTCAGTCATCTAGGTGCACTGTACTCATACATCCTTTAGTGAATGGCAGCTCCTTTGTACAACTATTTAAAGATAATATACTTTTTGAAAAAAGAAATAAAAATACTGAAAAAGGCACTGAATAATGTTTTATTAAATAAATATTCAAATGGGGTGCCGGGCGCCGGTGGCTCACGCCTGTAATCCTAGCTACTCAGGAGGCTGAGATCTGAGGATCATGGTTCAAAGCCAGCCCAGGGAAGGAAAGTCCATAAGACTCTTGTCTCCAATAAACCACCAGAAATCCGGAAGTGGGGCTGTGGCTTAAGCGGTAGAGTGCTCACCTGGAGCTGGAGAGACAGGGACAGCGCCCAAGCCCAGAGTTCAAGCCCCGTGACAGGAAAAAAATTTTTTTTTAAATAAACAAATACTGAAACGGAATCTACACATTTTTAGTTAAGAAATAAAGTTATTCATTAGAAAATTTATTTCTATTTTCTCTTTGCTGTGAAAATCATGAATCCTGAATAAACTTCTCTTCTTGAAAGATTTGCATATAAAAAAATGAGATACCTTGCTAAGTTTGCATTTTTTTTAATTTCATTTTATTTTATTTGAGAACATACTGTACAGAGGGGCTACAATTACATGGGCAGGATAATGTATACATTTCTTACCAAGCATTGCAGCCTCCTCCTTTGTTTACCCTTCACCTCCCTTCCCAGCCTCCCCCCTCCCCCCCACCCAATGATACCCCCCTCCCCCCCCACACCGACATTGTAAAGCTGGTTTTGACATGACATTTTGTACTTCTCATTGTTGCAACAGGTCCACCTGAATCCTTAAACGACTTGTTTGTCCACATCTCCTCCACATGTTATACTGACATCAAATATAGTGAAAGCGGGGGTTACACTGTGGGGGAGGGACATACAAAGCAACAAAGAAATAATCTTATAAATGCGTTAGAAACACATGCATGAAAGAAAAAAACATTAAAATACATATTTAAGGGTTCGTTTTCCTAACATCACATTATCTGACCTTTTCCGCTTGACTCATACCTATACTAGATATTAAAATTTGGAATGTTTTTGAATTTTATATCATTTGTGAAGGAAAATGAGTAATACACTTATAGTAGGATTTGTTAAAGATATGTTTCAAAAACTCTGAAATGTCTTAAATACTTTTTTTTTTGGGGGGGGGGTCCAGTCGTGGGGCCTGAACTCTGGGCCTGGGCGCTGTCCCTCAGCTCTTCAGCTCAAGGCTAGTGCTCTACCACTTGAGCCATAGTGCCACTTCCGGCTTTTTTCTTTTTGCTTATGTGGTGCTGAGGAATTGAACCCAGGGCCTCATGCATGCAAGGCAAGTGCTCTACCACTGAGCCACCTTCCCTTAAATACTTTTTTTATTTGGGAATAAAATTTGAATAACTTTCTAAGATTTCTTTGATTTGAATTATCTGGATAATGATTGGTCTTTAAGCCTATTAATTCTAGTTACTGAAGAGGTTCAAGTTAAGATGATCATGTTCAAAGCCAGCTGGTGCAGAAATGTGTTCAAGATTCTCTGTTCAATTAAATTTAAAAATGCTGGACTAGGACTATGGCTCACTTGGTAGAACACCAACCAAAGGATAGTCTCAAGCCTTGATTTCAAGACCTAGTAACTAATGTTCTAAAGGAGAAACAACAATAACAAAAAAAAAAAAAACACTTGTATAAGGGGATATCATTTTAACAAATTGATTTATGTATCAAGACTCACTGTTGATCTGGGTCAAGATCTGGGTCACACCTTGTATCATTCTCCTTCCTCCCCATTTCCGAACCAGTCTCATCAAGTTTCTCTAGTCCATCTTCTCCATTCATTCAACTTTCCCACATCTACACATGTCCAGAGAGGACTTGTTTCAGCTTCTTAATATTCATTTTTGTTAAAGTTCCTGTGAACTATTCATTGTGTGCCACACGTGAATATATTACACTTCAGATTGTGCTATTTTAGATGTTTATATTTTAAATCTGTTTGTGAAAAAAGCATATTTACTACTTTTATATTTTATTTTTATTACATTTATTGTAAGTTATATTTACATTTATATCATATTTATTATATTTTATATGTTATACTTCTTCCTTGGTTTAAACACATAATTCTTCACATATGAAGCTTTTAAAAATATTATCTTTAGATAGTTTTACAAAAGTTATACCCCACCCCTTCCATTAATACTCTTCAGGGGAAAATGTCATAAAGTGTAAGTAATTAAGACAGCTCCTCTGTCATATCTCTTAGTGTCCTCATTCAATATGTCTTCTTCTGGCCCTCCTTCCTCTTTCACTCTGTATGGCAACAGAGTTTTTTTCAAATCTGTCATAGTCTGCCTGAAGCCTTTCCCTGTTGTACTTTTATGTGGAAAAAATATATGCCTACTGCTTTGTAGTCTGCAAGTTTTAGTTCAGAAAAGAATTTAAATTAAGTGGTATCTGAATCTCAACTTGAAATTTCTGTTCTATACAGGTGTTCAAAACAATTGTAAATAGCTAAGTCCAGGAAAATGAAATCACCTAGAACAATCACAGCTGGCAGAATCCCCACTGGGAGCTTGGCAGACTATATGAAAAGTCCTTATTACACTCTAAAAGCAAACAGAAACGCTGTGTTTTTTGTTCTGCAATGAATCTAAAATATAAGCACTTCTAGGACACAAAGGAAAAAAGGAAATAGTTTCTAGAATTGCTACAAAGAGTATATATTCATTCAAGTCACTTTTCAGACATTGAATTTATATGATAGGTTTACAGTTTCTTCAGGGAAAAAAGTATAACTATACACTCTATTGATATAGAAGGGTACTTCTGTAAGACTTGTGGTTCCTATGGAAAAATCCATCCCGAAATAGTGCTGAAAGGTAGACAATCATTTATTCCTTTTTAAAAGAGATTTATACTCTACATGTGGTATAACAAATATACATATTTAATGAAGGACATCATATTTGTCAGATAAAGTCAAATATTGGAAGCATGAAACAAATTTTAGTGCTGGTTAAAAACTATTGTTCTTGTAGGTTATAATAGTTTAAAGTTTTCTTGCTAAGGCTATATTTTAGCTGGGTCTAAATGTAGCATTACATGTATAGGACTGGAAGATCAGATTGGAGCAAAAGAATCAGAATTACAATGGTGAGAATAAGAATTGCCTGGAAAATTACTAAAGAGACAAAATAAGTCTCTGTCAGAAAAATGTTTATAGGGCAAGCCTGTTGTCAGATACAATATACTGATTACACAAGCAGATGTTTAATTTGATTGCACTGTAAAGCAATAAAAAAGAAATCATCTTTCTTATCAGATTAATGTGACAACCATTTTCTTGGCATCTAAATGTCATAACCTCATACATAAAATCTTCTCATTATTATTTCAATTATTAACAACAGAAGTCTGGAAGTGGATAAATGTTTTCATAATTTTCAGAATGGGAAATTGATACATTGCAGTTATGAAAATAGCTCTGATTTTTATTATAATCCCAAGAAAATTATAGATGAAGTAATTTATCAAGCAGAATTAGTAAGCAGTTAGAAAAAACAAAAGATAGTTTCTACAGAATGAGCGAAGGAAACCTCACATTTAATGAGATTTATGAATAGGAAAACAAGAAAAGTAAACTAGGGAACGTCCTGGATCATTACGATAATTGAAGATTTGATAGTGGTAAAATATCACTGAGATAATAGTACCACTTTCAGTACAATTATGCTATGCTGTATACACCTATTTTTTTAAAGACAGGGAAATTAAGACTGCTCCAAAAACTATTGAAAGAAAACCTCTCCTCTACAATGATAGGTAGATGTGAAAATTATTGCAAAGAACAAAAAATCAGGTGAAATACTCACTGAGATACCAAGTATCTAACCAGAGCCAAAACTCAACTATATCCCTCTGAGGAATTCATCTTACCAGCAGTTACTGGTACCAAAAACCCTTTAGTAAGCTTCTGCTCTTTTAGTTGGCAAATGAAACACAACATACTATGTAAAAGTTGAGGCCTTTTGATGAGAGATTTCAAGCTTCTTTCTTGTTATAGAACTCAGAATAAATTTTGTTTTCCTTGTCTATGTTACATAAATAATCCAAATGACTAATGTAGTGCCTGCTACAAAAAAAAAAAAATCAAGTACCTCCTCCGCATACCTGAAGGAACTAAAGGAGGTTTTCACAGCTGTGAAAACAGAGAGGTGTGGCTGGGAGACAATGATCTCAATACTAACACTAAACTGTCATTCACAAAGAAGAAAAGTTCCATTATTAATTATACTGCCTAAGTATCATATATAATGAAATGTTCAGCTTTTATTACACTATAGCAAGAATTATGATATCTGGGTATTTAATATTTGGAAGACTATGTAGATATATAATGAAATTTAATTTGCATAGTTGTGTATGCTCCATACATGTAAAAGTGAAAAATAATGAGTTAGAATTAGAGAGACTTCAGATTAATGTAAGAAACAGCCCCTTCATGATTATGGAAATAGTGTTTTTTTATCTCCAGAAAGGAATAAATTGATCTTCTTTGAAGAAAAAAAAAAAAAAAACTACAGACATCTTCAAGCAAAAGCTAAATGAGTATTTTTAGAACCCTTACAGAAATTTTTATATTTTATGGAATTCAAAAAGTTACAAAGCTCCTCTCTCATGAGGCATAAATTGATGTAAGAATTTCACCTACTGGAAAAAATACATTGTACAAGCTAACTTTCAAAAAATTCTGAGATCAGTATAGAAAGTTACCAACTATCAATATACTTATTTTCATAAATCTACTTTGTTATGTTAAAAATATACATTGGGGGGTTGCATTCTTTTTTTATTATGAAAATACCACACAGAGGGGTTACAATTACATGAGCAAGGTAATGAGTACATTTCTTATCAAGCATTGTTGCCTCCTCCTTTGCTTCCCCTTCCCATCCCTTCCCATCTCCCCCGCCCCATTTCCATGCCCCTCCATGTCCCCCCCTCCCTGAGCCAAAGTTGTAACGTTCATTTTTTCGATGTAACGTCTTGTACATCTCATTGTTGCAATGGGTCCACTTGTATCCCTATTTATTATTGCTATTGTTTCTAACATATTTATAAGATGATTACTTTGTTGCTTTGTCCTCACCCACGGAATAAACAAAAAATATACATTTTTTAAATGTATGTTAGTGTAGCAGAAAAATAATGGAAAATTAAATTATCCTAAAAATACTTTGGTGGCAAACTTTGGAATTTTTGTTTTGAGTAATTTTATGAATAAGTATTCTTATACCAAAAAATTAACATTATTTGTACAGTTTCCTTATGAAAAGAAATAATATTAAAAAATCAAATAAAATAACTGTAACTTTTAAAGTTAGGAAAAGTTTTTTAAAAGCTCAAATTCATGCTAAGTACCATTGCTGCCAAATGGCAGCATAAAGTAAGGTATATGTTAGAGGAAAAAAAATGAACAAATGAAAGAACTTGGTTTTCTTATGTTTATTGCAGCATTATTTACCGTTGCTAAGATATGGAACCAACCCAGATGCCCCTCAGTAGATGAATGGATCAAGAAAATGTGGTATATATACACAATGGAATTCTATGCCTCCATCAGAAAGAATGACATTGCCTCATTTGTTAGGAAATGGAAAAACTTGGACAAAATTATATTAAGTGAAGTAAGCCAGGCCCAAAGAAACATAGGTCCCATGGTTTCCCTTACTCATACAAATATTAGATATTACAAATAATATCTAGTATTTGTATGAGTCAAGCGGAAAAGGTCAGATAAAGTGATGTCAGGAAAATGAACCCTTGGATGTGTATTTTAATGTTTTTTTCTTTCATGCATGTGTTTCTAACGCATTTATAAGATTATCTCTTTGTTGCTTTGTATATCCCTCCCCCACAGTATAACCCCTGCTTTCACTATATTTGATGTCAGTGTAACTTGTGGAGGAGATGGGGGAAAACCAGTTGTTTAAGGATGCAGGTGGACCTGTTGCAACAATGAGAAGTACAAGTTGTCATGTCCAAAACAAGCTTTACAATGTCGGTGCGGGGGGGGGGGGGGGGGGGGGGGAAGGAGAAGGATTTGGATTGGGGGAGAAGGGGAGGCTGGTAAGGGATGTGAAGGGTAAACAAAGGAGGAGGCTGCAATGCTTGGTAAGAAATGTACGCATTATCCTGCCCACGTAATTGTAACTCCTCTGTACAGTATGTTCACAAATAAAATTAAATTAAATTTAAAAAAAAAAAGAAAGAACTTGGTTTTCTTTTAGTCACTACTCTGGTTTAAGTATAGACCCCAACAGATCTTATGATTTGAGGTTTGGTTTTGGTGATGATATAAGGAAGTATGTACTTTTAAGAGCCATGGTCTATTAAAACATCTCTGGGTTACTGCAAGTATAAGGTAGTTCTGCTTCAAACCATTGGTAGTTCTTTGGAGGGGGCTGTTTTTAATTTTTTTTAATTTAATTTTATCGTCAAGGTGATATACAGAGGGATTACAGTTAGATATGTAAGGTAGTGAGTACTTTTCTTGTCAAACACGATTGCCCCCTTCCTCGTTTTTCTCCCACTTTCCCTTCCCCTCAAAACCTCCCATTGTAGCAAACAAGTCGTTTAAGGATTCAGGTGGACCTGTTGCAACAATGAGAAGTACAAAATGTCATGTCAAAACCAGCTTTACAATGTCGGTGGGGGGAGGAGGGGAGTATAATTGGGTGGGGGGAGGGGGAAGGCTGGGAAGGGAGGTGAAGGGTAAACAAAGGAGGAGGCTGCATGCAATGCTTGGTAAGAAATGTATGCATTGTCCTGCCCATGTAATTGTAGCCCCTCTGTACAGTATGTTCTCAAATAAAATAAAATAATATTAAAAAAAAAACCTCCCATTGTAAAGTTCATTTCCAACATTATCTTGTGAGTATGGCTGTTGCATTGATTCACCCTGTGTCTTTTGTCTCACCATTTTGTTGTTCCCCTTCCCTTCCCTAATTCAAATAAATGTATATACAATACACAGGGTACCAAAATCAAATGCAGTGACAACAAGGGATAATCCATAGGGGAAAAATACAAAAGAAAAATAAATAACTTAATAAAGGGTATTGTCTTCCTACATGCACTCTTGCTATTGTTACCAATACCTTGAGGTAATGCTGCTTAGTGTGGGCTCTCACCAAGCTTATTTGATGCTATTTACATTTTGAGCCTTCAAAATTGTGAAACAAACAAACCTCCTTTTCTTATAAGGATTTTGTGTCAGGTACTTTATTATAGTATAGTGAGGAAAGGCTGACTGAAACAATTTTTAAAATAAGATTTTTCTCTGTGTGAAACGAATTCTGATTTTGGAGAAGAGCTAGTTTCTGATCAAAGTGAATCTGAGTGTTCATACCATTCTATAGATCATGGAATAATTTCTCTTTCATGTGGAGAAATCATAGAAAGGCATTTGAAGGTCACTGGAGCCTTGTTTTCTTCTAACCTAGTTACAATGGGATGTATTATATATGAGAATATTTTGTTAAATATATTAATAAATATAAAAGTTCCATCTATCAATATATTAATGCAGAAGATTTCATATCTGTACATACACTCCCCCAAATGACAGAAATCCAATGAATTTGTATTTCCTTGTATTTTAATACAAGGAAAAAGCACTAAGAAAGTGTGAAGTATGGCTCTACATTCAGAACTTAGTATGTGCCAGTCTTGGTCCATGAGCTTGAACTCCGGACCTGTGCACTGTCCCTGAGCTTTTGTGTTCAAGGCTAGCACACTTGTTAATTGGAAATAACAGTTTCAGGGACTTCTCTGCCCCTGGGTTGGCTTCAAATCATGATTCTCAGATCAAGCATCAGCTAGGATTACAGACATGAGCCAACTGCACCCTGACTAAACTGTTTTATATAAGTGTCCCCCTGAAACTGAAGACAAGTGTCTTCTAGTTAAATTCCTCTCTCTAGTGCTAACATACTATAAAGGTCACTACTAAAGACTGAAAGTGTCATTTTATTATGATTGTAGAAAGGAAGTTTTAAAGTACATATTGGTAAGTGGAACAATTTCAGAAACTTGTTTCTACAATAGGCTATCAAATAGACAGGAGTTCAGGAAAGCAAAAGAAAACTAAAGTTTTCCAAGTTAAGTTCAAGACTAAATATATTCTTTGGTGGTATTCTGTTACTAAATGTCATTAAGTAAATATTGACATGATGTAAAAATTGGCATAAGATGATCATCAAATAAGTTATGTGGCAGCCACATACCTCATCTGTTCTGATTAATAACTTGAAAATAATATACATATAAAGCATTCATCCAACTCCTTAACAAACTTAAAAACAAAATTACTGTTATCACCATGGAAGAGGGATACATAGTATCTGTGACTTCCTATAACATCATAGTAAGAAAAGTAATTTTTTATTTGTGTTACTTTAAAATCTAGAATAGTCTTTGAGTTCTTTTTCAAAATGGTATCCCCAAATTCAGAACATAGCTCTTTCCCTGCTTAAGATTGATGTGAAAAAATAATTTGTTTCTCTGATCCATAACAGTCTATGCTTACCTATTCCTGAAGACATTCTTGGTCATATACAGCACTTATCCACATTTTTTCCTATCTTTTCTCAATTGTCCATAAGAAATCAATTACCATTATTTTTTTAAAAAACTAATTTTAAAATACCTAGAAGCCCAAATTTTGAGGTACTGAATGCTCTTGGGTAAGAATTAAGAGATTAACTATTACAAGTATCTCTATATAGTATGTCTGTTGAATCATAAATAAAGCATGTATAAAGGTTAAATAAAAAAGGGGAAATAATCATACTTAAAACCCCAGAAATGGAGAAATATAAAAGGAGCTATAGACAGGCTGCTCAAGAGAAAGGACAACCTTTGCATGCCTATTAATAAAAGGAGAAGAAAAGAAAAGTAAAAGGGTCATTTACTGAGTGACTGCCATTAAAGATTAGGTTTGTTTGAATGCCACAAATGTCACTATTGATTGCATACTGCAAAAGGATACTTGTTTTGACATATATATTATTTTTCTCCAATCATATAAAGACTTTCCTTTGATCTGAAAATTGGTCATTATTCTTATCATATAATAATTTGAATTGTTTTGTACCTGGCCTATATCCTAATCCATTTATGCTCAAAATTGATGTCTCATTTGATCATCAAATCAATAAAATTAATAAGAGCTTTTGAATTAAATGTCAAAAGTTATTAATTATAAAATTCAGATACATAAGGATGGAAACTCACTACATCATAAAGGCATGGACCATTAATCTATAGTAAGTAAATATCACTCAGCCCAAGTTAAGATAGTTTCAATCAATCACCTTATAAACTACAAAGACAACCAGAAGCATGGTTCTTTTCTATATTTGGTGTCATCAAGATGCTCCAACTGACTGAATATATTATGTTAGCATCAAATCTTCTTGGCAAGATTCTATTTGACAACCCTCACTTTCCTCACTCTACCATCTGTTTTTCTCCGTCCTCTGTTATAAGGGGGAAAATGTTATTTTTTTTCCCAACACCCAAATCAAGCTAACCTAATGCCAGATTTCAACCCACTTCAAAGAATATTCAGACTTTGGATTCTTACCCAGGGTGTGTGAAGAAAGATTTAAAAATGAGTCAGAGTACTATGTAAATGAAGCAGAGTCACCATTGGGAGCACATGCAGATGCTTCTCTACACTCTGGATTCAGGGAGCCAAGGCTAAACATTTTCACACACTGAAATACATTGCAAAGTAAGTTGTTTTTAAGAGCAGATTGGAGGTACAAACTGGCTTTCAATGATGTACTATAATAGATATGTTTTTACATATCTGTTATATTATCTTTCATTTGACAGCAGATGCAAGATGCAAATCAAATTTGCCCTTGTTAACATATGTCATTAAAATTGTGACTGGCTTATTTATCCATGACTTAATTAAAATCAACATACTAGTCTTTGTTTCAACCTAATAGCTCTTTTCTCCTCTTCCTAACATCTTCATTCTCTAAATATGTCATTAATTTTCATATGCAAAATGTTTAGAAACACAGGCCATACAACATGAATGGTAATTTCTCAGAAGGTATGCATAATTATCTTAGATTCTTTCAGTCATCACCAAGTTCATTAGGGCTTTCTATGCCAACCTGGTGGTGCTTAGATTAAGATGTCATTTTGACTTTGAGGCAGCTTGTAACCATTTAGTAAGTAACATGCTTTTTGAATTTGTAGTGTCTTTTCTTCAGATAAACGGAAAACTGTTCAACAATAGCACTTGTTGTAAATTCAATATCAAAATACTTCACTTGAAATTCAGACACAATCCTTTATTGATGCTGAGAAATAGGAGCTAATTCCATGAATGACTGTGTCTGGAAATACCTTGTTTCCAATCATACTATGTCAGTGTGCTCTCATCCCTCAAAATGTGTCTCCATATTAGAAACAGTTCAGGAGCAGATGGCAATTTTATGACTATTTCCTACCTGAGTTAGTGCGGTATTTGGCACAGAAAAATAAAAATCATTCAGAGAAGATATTTTCTTGAATACAAAGATTAGAAATTAATTGAAGCATTTGAGTAGATACAATCTTTATTAAATCAATTTTGTGATATAGTCCTATTCTCTATAATCCATAATCTTACATAGTAATTGAATTCATTTTGTCTTAAATTCAGGATTTAACCAAAAGATCTACAATTAAGGCCAATATTTATCATCCTGACAATAAAAAATATTAATATTCCTTCCAGACAGCTGAAAGTTACAAAATAATTCAGCAAAAATAATTCACATAAGTTCCAGTAAAAAAAAAATACTGTAGATTTATTGGAAAGATTTTGAAAATGACTACAATCAAAGGAAATGGTGATAATTTCTGGAAAATAGATTTATAATTTTCTTCAGTCTCAACTACTTTAGAGAACTTAGTAATCCTCCAAAGTCGCTTCCTTTGCATGATTGGAGCTTCCTTTCAGGCATTCAATGCAAGCCTCATTGATTCACTTTATGATTTATTAAGCCAGAGCACTTTTGTGGTTAAGTGACAGAATTCAGATTTGATTGTAATATCTTTTGGACTGTTTTTTAAAGCTTTATGAAAGAATGTAAAGTTAGCATATTTCTTAAATTATGTTTTTATTTAAACAAATGTGATAGATTTCCAATTTCTCATGACTAATGATCTCAACACAGACATTATTTTTCAGTAGTATAATGGAAACAAACACAGTGCCTACATTTTGTGAATTTTGTCTAGTAAAATTTGTTATGAAATGGGATGACCCATTCACAAATGACCAAAAGTTGGGTGCCATGGAGTTAGAATATTCAGAAAGAACTGAGATAAGTACTTATTCTCAAAAAGGAATAATATTTCAGGGATTCAATAACTGTTTCAGAGGAGTTTGAAATCCAAGAGTGAAGATTGTCTATGGAGAACAAACATAAGTAAAGCATAGGTCTCTAAAATGATGATAGACAAGGTAATAGAGATGTTTTTTAGTAAGATTTGAATAGCACTTAAAGAACTAGGAACAATCAAGTGTATGCTGACTCATAAAGACTGTACAAATTAAGATCCTATTGCTTTGCTAATGTATGAAATCAAGTAGGAACAGAAACCTGGGTAACTATCAGAAACAAAAATAATAGTACACAGATTTGTTTAACCAGAGACAGGGTTTTCTACTCTGTAGAAGATCTAAATTTATAAAAGGAATTGGAATGACCATAGCAACAAGAGTACGAGTTCATCAGTAGCAGATGGCCTTTCCTGCCTCTGTAGTGCTTGCATTTGTACCATTTTCTTTTCCTGTATTACAGAGGAGGTGTAGAAATATCTAAAGGCATTTAAGATAGGAGATAAAAATATATCACTACACTAGTTATTTTTTGTGTGGATATGTGTAAAGAAAAAAATTCTAGTTTGCTGGTATTTTGCTCTTCATTATTATTTATTTATTTTTTGTCTGAGACTGGAACTTTAACTCAATATCTGAGTATTCATTGTCTTCCACTCTACTACCTGATCCATATTCCAACCATTGTTTGTTTTTATTTTTATGAATCAAAATCATCATGTGTGACATGATCTTGTATTTAAAGAATCCCATAGACTCCACTCCCAAATTATTCAAGCTGATTCAAACCTTTGGCAAAGTAGCAGGTTATAAAATTAATCCCCCAAAATCAATGGCTTTTCTGTATGCCAACAATGAGAAAAGTGTGGCTGAAATTAGGAAAGCAAGTCCATTTGTGATAGCCCCACAAAAAATAAAATACCTAGGAATTAACTTAACCAAAGAAGTGAAGGACCTCTATGATGAAAACTTTAAAAACTTGAAAAAGGAAATCAAAACAGAACTTAGAAAGTGGCAAAAACTCCCATGCTCCGGGATTGCAAAGATTAACATCGTGAAAATGGCAATACTTCCCAAGGCTATCTACAAAGTCAATGTGATAACTATCAAAATTCCAACGTCATTCTTCAAGGAAATAGAAGAGGCAATACAAAAATTCAAATGGAACAATAAAAGACCCCGAAGAGCAAAAACGCTGGTCAATGGAAAGAACACTGCTGGAGGAATATCAATACCAAATTTCAAACTCTACTATAAAGCCATAGTAATCAAAACAGCTTGGTATTGGCATAAGAACAGATCTCAGGACCAATGGAATATAATTGAAAACCCAGAAATGAACCTACAGACCTATAGCCATCTATTCTTCGATGAGGGAGCTAAAAAACTAGAATGGAAGAAAGACAGCCTCTTCAGTAAATGGTGCTGGCAAAATTGGTTAACTACTTGTAGAAAACTAAAGCGAGATCCTTATATATCACCCTGCACCAGAAATCAACTCCAAATGGATCAAAGACCTCCAAGTCAAAGCTGACACGCTGAAAACATTACAGGATGGAATAGGAGAAACCCTAGGTCTCTTTGGCGCAGACTGCAATTTTCTTAATAGAGACCCAGAAACACAACAAATCAAAGAAAGGTTGGACAAATGGGATTGCATGAAGTTGCAGAGTTTCTGCATGGCAAAGGACATAGCTAGCAAGATCAATAGAAAGCCCACGGATTGGGAGAAGATCTTCACTAGCCATACAATGGACAAGGGTCTCATATGTAAAATATACTTGGAACTCAAAAAATTAAATCCCCCAACAACAAATCCTCAAAGAAACAACTGCCCAATAAATAAGTGGGCTAAAGACTTAAAGAGAAGCTTCTCTGAAGAAAAAAGAAGGATGGCCAATAGACACATGAAGAAATGCTCAACCTCCCTAGCCATAAAAGAAATGCAAATAAAACAACATTGAGATACCACCTCACCCCAGGTAGAATGGCAAAAATCAAGAACTCTAATAACAACAGATGCTGGAGCGGATGTGGACAGAAGGGAACCTTACTTCATTGTTGGTGGGAGTGTGAACTTGTTCAACCACTTTGTAAAGCAGTATGGAGGTTCCTCAAAAGACTTCACATAGAGCTCCCCTATGACCCAGCAATCCCACTTTGGGGCATTTACCCAAATGTTTACAAACAAGACCACACTAAAGCTACCAGCACAACTATGTTTATTGCAGCATTATTTACCATAGCTAAGATATGGAACCAACCCAGATGCCCCTCAGTAGATGAATGGATCAAGAAAATGTGGTATATATACACAATGGAATTCTACGCCTCTATCAGAAAGAATGACATTGCCCCATTTGTTAGGAAATGGAAAGGCTTGGAAAAAATTATATTAAGTGAAGTAAGCCAGGCCCAAAGAAACATAGGTCCCATGGTTTCCCTTATTTGCAATATCTACTATATGTATGAGTCAAGCAGAATAGGTCAGATAATGTGATGTTAGGAAAATGAACCCTTAGATATGTATTTAAATGTTTTTTTTCTTTCATGCATTTGTTTCTATCTCATTTATAAGATTATTTCTTTGTTGCTTTGTATGTCCCTCCCCCACAGTATAACCCCTGCTTTCACTACATTTGATGTCGGTATAATTTGTGAAGGAGAAGGGGAAAAACAAGTCGTTTAAGGATACAGGTGCACCCGTTGCAACAATGAGAAGTACAAGGTGTCATATCGAAAATGAACTTTACAACTTTGGTGGGGGGGGAGAAAAGGATGGGGGGGTGAGGGGAGGCTGGGAAGGGATGTGAAGAGTAAACGAAGGAGGAGGCTGCAATGCTTGATAAGAAATGTACTCATTATCTTGCCCATGTAATTGTAACTCCTCTGTACAGTATGTTCACAATAAAATAAATAAATAAATAAAATCATCATGTGTAATAATTACAAAGTTGACAGAGGAACAATTCTTACCAAGCTAGAAAAAAATCTGAGAAATTTACAATTTTTATCAGATAGAGAATTCACCTAGAGATAGAATGGTAAACAAAACAGGTAAGAGAGTAGAAGGAGAAGGAAAGAATGAGAAGGAAAAAAAGAGGAGGTAGAATATAGTCTCCTTGACTTTTATACTACTGTATCACTCATTTACTATGAGTTCTTTTTAAATGTCACTTTGGAATAGAAAAATAACAAAAAAGTAGAAGAAAAGCTTTGAAGGAGCATTAATAACTGCATTGGTTTGTTGTTGCTCATCTTTTTGTTGTTCCTCTTTCTTGATCTCTCTTAACAGTTTATACATTAAAATTCTGTCCTTTATTTAATATTATTTCTTCCTCTTTAAGTACAAAGGATTCAGTGTTTGAGATACAAATTAAATTCAGGAATAAATCTTCTGTATAAAATCACTAGCTTTATGAAGAGATTATTGAAAGTACAGACTGATGTGTAAAGCAAATTACACATCAGTTCAATAGCTATAGGGATGCTTAATGATAAATTTCAATAAGTAGGTCTACAATGCATCTTACTAAAAGCGTTGAACCAGGGTACAACTCAAAATACCTAAAGTATCTGAACAAACTGGATAAACCTATCCAGACATTCCAATATAGTCTCTATGGAATTAAGTAGATGTGACACTAAAGAGAAGAGACTTGAAATTTCAGGGGACTACAAGAATTTTTGTGATATTACAAACATTGTATATATAATCTGGTTAATTTGCTTGGTCATCCAGCTAGTTGCCATGAGCTTTCTCTCTCTTCTGCAATCACAGAGACATAAATATAGCAGCTTTATGTGGATGAAAAAATATGCATCTAGGTCAGTAAATAATGTATGCTGTTTAGGCCGATTCAGACCTTTCTGAACTTTGTGGGAAGAAGCTCAATCTCTTGCTGAGTTTTGAGACTTCACTGCAAGACCCTCAAGTCAGTTTCTTAAATTACTTGAGTCTATTTCATCATCTGTAAAAACAGAAGCAACAAAACCTGGTTTAGTACCATTTCAGATATTTCCACAAATAAAGAGTATCCATTGTATAGTTTGAATAGGTGAAGTTTTCATGAGTACAATATATTTGGATATATAATGTAATTTTAAATTATTTATTCTCTAAATCTGGTGTCACTTGAGTCTTCTTATAAATTATGAAATCATTCTGAGATATAAACTGCCTTTGCCAATGTAGAAAAACAGTAATAATTTTAACAGTAAGGAAATAATTTATTTAGTGAATTCTTTTGAATTCTCATTATTAGGCATTCAACAATATATTAGTTACAGTGTACAATGCCGAATTAAATAAACATAATTATTATGAGATGGGTCAAATCTAATGGTGAAGGAAGATACACATATATATTATGTTGTTTTTCATGTGGAAAAAGAACTGTCTTTTATTAAGAAATAAAAGCAAGCCAATTCTTATGAAGTTGATCCATATGAATGTCTAAGCTACATTAAGGCAAAGCCATTTTCTTTAGATACCAGAAGCATAGGCATTGTTATTTATTATTCATTTATCATCCACAGCGAAGTTTTTACACTTGGTCTTGCTTAGCTAGATCCAGATGCTTGTTCAGGTCCCAAAAATCTTCATTTTCACAAAAACATACAACAATGTAGGCTTTCATTGGCTAACTCCACATTTGGAATGCTATTATTAACTGAACTTCTAAATTAAGAAACAAGAATAAATGAGCTGCATCCAACGTTGTTCACTCTCCATCTGTGCTAAATTGGTATATTTACAGATCACAGAAGTCTGTTATAGTATTGCATGGCCTTTTCTAGATGGATATATGCAAGAGTCATGTATCCACCTTTGACTAAATGGCAAACTGCTTTAACAGACCATCAAACCATCACCAACTCATTTTACCCAAATTTTACTTAAATTTTCTATCATGATAAATTATCCCCAGAAGTTTCCCTGTAACAATAAGACTATACTATCAATTTAGCCTATAAAAATTCCCCAAAAGCCAGGCGCCAATGGCTCATGCCTGTAATCCTAGCTACTCAGGAGACTGAGATCAGAGGATCACGGTTCAAAGCCAGCCAGCAGAAAAGTCTGTGAGACTCTGATCTCCAATAAACCACTAGAAAACCAGAAGTGGCGCTGTGGCTCAAGAAGTAGAGCACTTGCCTTGAGCTGAAGAGCTCAGGGACAGCGCCCAGGCCCAGAGTTTAAGCTCCAGGACTGACCAAAATAAATAAATAAATAAATAAATAATCTCCCAAATCATTGAAAGTTTAGAATCAATGATTCTTTTCCTAATTTAAGTCTCTAGTTCTAAGTAATGGAATAAAATCTGTGTCTCTTAATAAATAAAAAAATACTTCTTTTAATCCAGAAAATATGTAAACATTTTCTTTCACTGGAATAATCTGTATTAGAGGTCTATGTCTTCAGCTATCTCCGTGAGTACATAAGAGATGATGCAGTGTTCAAATGAGAAAAGCTTGTGTCATGATTTCTCTGCTGGAACTGGAAACCAAGTCAAGTCTATCAAAGCTACATTATTTCAGAGTAAGAAGTGAATTCCTTCTTCTCCCTGTTCGTTCTCAACTACCTCTGTTCATACGCTGGTAAACTTAGGGCCTCCTAGTAGAGAGGACTATCATTTAAATCACCGGTCTAGCCCAGTCTTTTTTTAAGTCCTTTTTAACTTGTTTTTAAATGTGTTGATCCAACATTGTATAATGATTATTTTTTTATTTTAATTTTTATTTTTTGTGAACATACTGTACAGAGGGGTTACAATTACATGTGCAAGATAATGAGTACATTTCTTTTTTTTTTTTTTTTTTTTTTTTTTGGTCCAGTTGTGGGGCCTGAACTCTGGGCCTGAGCACTGTCCCTCAGCTCTTCAGCTCAAGGCTAGTGCTCTACCACTTGAGCCACAGCGCCACTTCGGGCTTTTTTCTTTTTGCTTATGTGGTGCTGAGGAATCAAACCCAGGGCCTCAGGCATGCAAGGCAAGCGCTCTACCACTGAGCCAACTTCCCAGCCCCATGAGTACATTTCTTATCAATCATTGCAGCCTCCTCCTTTGTTTACCCTTCACGTCCCTTCCCAGCCTCCCCCCAAACCCCTACCCAATCCCCCACCCTCCTGTATAATGATTGTTTCACCTGACCTTCTTCAAGACACTACTGTCTCTGCCTTCCAAGTGACTGGATAACAGGTATGCAACAATAGGCCTGGCCCCTAAGAAATAGATTTTTTTTTAGTAAACTTTTAAAAATTTTATTATTTTTAGATTTACAGGAAATTTCCCACACAATTTCTATCCAATTTCACTGTTATTAATAGTGTACATGAGTGTGGTTAACTTACTATAATTAATGAAGCAATGCCAACATATTGTTATCCTTAGGAAATCTAACTATAGTATGAATTCCAAAGTTCAGGCAATGCACTTTGTCCATCCCAGTATCTCATTCAAGGCATTTTATATTTATTTTTTTTAATTGTATTTTATTTTATTTGAGAACATACTGTACAGAGGGGCTACAATTACATGGGCAGGATAATGCATACATTTCTTACCAAGCATTGCAGCCTCCTCCTTTGTTTACCCTTCACTTCCCTTCCCCGCCTCCCCCCTCCCCCCATCCAATTTTACCCCCCTCCCCCCACCCAATTATACCCCCCTCCCCCCCCCCACACCGACATTGTATAGCTGGTTTTGACATGACATTTTGTACTTCTCATTGTTGCAACAGGTCCACCTGAATCCTTAAACGACTTGTTTGTCCCCATCTCCTCCACATGTTATACTGACATCAAATATAGTGAAAGCGGGGGGGGGGGGGGGGGGGGGGGGGGGTGGGGGGGGGGGGGGGGGGTTACACTGTGGGGGAGGGACATACAAAGCAACAAAGAAATAATCTTATAAATGCGTTAGAAACACATGCATGAAAGAAACGAAAACATTAAAATACATATTTAAGGGTTCATTTTCCTAACATCACATTATCTGACCTTTTCCGCTTGACTCATACCTATACTAGATATTGCAAATAAGGGAAACCATGGGACCTATGCTTCTTCGGGCCTGGCTTACTTCACTTAATATAATTTTTTCCAAACCTTTCCATTTCCTAACAAATGGGGAAATGTCATTCTTTCTGATGGAGGGGCATTTTATATTTAATCATCATTTCTCCTCATAGTCCTCTTGTCTGATATAGTATCTCACTCCTGTTTTTAGTGACTGTGGTACTGTTGACAAGTAATGAGGAATTTTGTAGAATATACCTCAGCTGGATTTTAACTGTCTCTATTTGTATGACTCAGAGAATAATTTCTTCTTACACTGGTGGAAGACTCTTTTTTTTAGGGGGGGTGAATAACACAGATGTAATGTTTATTTGTTTAAATCACATAAACTGTATATAATGTAACTTAATATATTTGTCATAAACCTGGATCAAGTGGTAGAGGTTGTATTTTACCATTGTATAATAACTCTATCTCTTTCCAGTTCTACATTGGTTCCTTCAGAGACAAGTATCTCATACTTAAAAGTATGAAAAGTATGGATTTGAATTATTACATTTTTTTGACTGGAGTGTTTGTTGAAATTATTTGGTCATCTGCATGAGGCATTCTATTTTATGCTTAATTATTTATTCATATAATTATAGCCTCATGGATATTTACTTTATAATTTGAGTTATAATCTATATTTAATTACTTATTTTGCCTCACAACTTGTTCAAGCTTTGGCCCGTGGGTCTTTGGGCACATGTCAAAGGGACACAGAAGTCAACTGACAAAGTTGCAAGTTGTTTTTGATTTGTTTGTTCTCATTTTCTCTTTACTTTTTTCTTTTTTTAAAAAAAGGACTTTATTAGACTGTAACACAACTAGATGCTAAAGTAGTAGATTTTAAGGTAAATGACCAGAAGATTGGTGGATGAATTTATGTAAAAACTTAGGAGTCCACCAACATATATCAAATATTTCATAAATAAAGGATTTTATGGAAGATAGCCTTAACTCTTTTTAATGATGTAAATTGGTTTGTTTCTTAAACATTATTGACTTTGATTTCAAAATTGAAAGTCGTATAAGTCACTGGAATATGCAAGTCATGCTTTTACTAAATTATGTATGCAGAGTGATAATAAAACTCCATTGCTCAGGCCCATTTCAACTGTCTTGCTTTCACTGACATATCCATTTCAGAATTTAACATATATAATTCAAAGCTTTCATTTTCAGAAAAATACTGTGTTCTATCATAGAGCCAATAATTTCTTTTTTTTTCTTTTTTTTTTAATTTAATTTTATTTTATTTGAGAACATACTGTACAGAGGGGCTACAATTACATGGGCAGGATAATGCATACATTTCTTACCAAGCATTGCAGCCTCCTCCTTTGTTTACCCTTCACCTCCCTTCCCAGCCTCCCCCCTCCCCCCACCCAATTATACCCCCCACTTTACAATAATTTCTTTTTGACAGTAAACCATGTATCCATTGCATCAATCCCTGTAACAGTTTCACTTCTGGATCCTAGTGGGTAAATGTTTATACTATCAGAGGAAAGATAAGATAGAGAATGAGAACCAGACTGTGCTGACACTGATTTTGTGAAGACTATGATGAACTTGGTCTTTACCATTTTTCTATAGACTAGTTCCCTCCTGTGTGTCTTATGAATAGTAATTCAGGTTTAAAAATGTTATCTATTCTGCCAGCAATCCCTCAATCTAAAGTCATTTTATCTCAGTGTCATATACTTGCTGTCTGGTAGACATTTTTGAAGGAAGAAAAGTCCTTGACTATTATCTACAAACGGAATGCTTTTAGCTTGGTGATATTCAACTGTAATTTTCTATACTAAAATTATTATTGGTCATGTTTCTACTGGTTCCTAACACTATTACTATGGGGTAAGCAAAAAGGAAAATAACAACTGTGTTTTATCTGGATTCCTGGATATTTGGCTTTACTTCATAGATTGCTGTGTACTCATTGACAGGGATATTAAACTCCTCATGGGTATCTGAGGCAATGTATTAGCCACCCATAGAATTATAGCAACTCTTTCAGCCTTCTAATGGAATGCATGCTCCATGCCTTTACTCCTGCGTAGTTTTGTTTCTGGATGGTTTTTTTTCTGGATATTTTATGTAAAATCCTGACTGATACATTTAAGCTGTTTAGTCTCTATAGTCTCTATTGGCCATGTTTCCTGGAAACTAATCACAAATATATTTGTTCCTTATGGTAAGCTCATTCAAAGGGGTTTAACATAACAAAGTAAGGAGAAGACATTGATTAAGGAACTAGATAGATAGATAGATAGATAGATAGATAGATAGATAGATAGATAGATAGATAGATAGATAGATTAAAGAACTATATTATATATATGGAGAAAAGTGAGTATTAACACAATATAATTTTATAATAAAATATATCATTGTTATTTTATGAGATCATTACAATAGTTATTCCTGCTTTTACTTTAAAAATAACCCCATATGGGTATTGCTAGTAGGTAAATGACACTGCCCAAATCCTTGAATTAAAAAAAGGAGATAATAAAATTTATTAGCTTAATCCGAGTAGTATACAGCAGACATTTAAAGATGAATTAAGTAATTTCAACTAAATAATACAATTTCAAATAATTAACTAACTCAAATTACAAAGCCTTATTTAACAATAAAATCTTCAAAAGTAACTGAGATGAATAGATACTTTTGGAAAATACAGAGTATACTCAGTAAACTCATCAGTCCTTGTAGATTATTCTTCCAACAAAATAAAGAAGCAATACAAGTGATACTCAAGATGAGAAAGTAGAACTTAGGATTAGTACACAACTTATTTTCTATTAAAGTGAAAAAATGAAGAAATTTGAAACCCAAATCAAATAAAAATTTCACCCCTCCCTTACTACACACAAAATTAAGTGACTGCTGTGAAGAGAATTATGTTCAGTACATCCTAGAGGTTATAGAAGATGTTTTCCCTCTACCCAAATTTATCTCCTGCAATATAGCCATTAAAAGATTCAATGTCCCACTTCTGAATCATCAGAGAATCACATATACTTTGAAATTCAATACCTCCTTTTTTATATTTTAATTTAAATATTATTGTGAAGGTGATGTTCAGGTGGGTTACAGTTATATAAGTTGGGAAATGAGTTCATTTCATTTTGAACAGTATTACTTTTTCCCTAATTTTCTCACATTTCCCCTTCCTCAGTTTGCCTACTCTATGCCCCAAGTTGTAAAATGTTCATTTCCAATATAGCGTCTAATATCACTGTTGAATTGGCTCACCCCTTTGTCACACCATTTATGTGATTTCCCCTTCTTTTTCCCAAATCAACTAAACTTATGTACATGACAAAGGGTGCAGAAATTTTTTAAGTGAAAAAAGGAATAAAAACAAGGAAAACAAGGAATAAATCAAAGGGGAATTTTAAAAACCTTTTCATTTTATGGTGCTGTTCCTTTTTTCTTTTGTTTCTTTTTCTGGGAGTTCATTTCGATAAGCATCATATTATAGGGTCACATGTACATAGCTATTGAGCCATTGTGATCATCTCCTAAAAATATCCTCCTGTGTTCTCACTGTGTAATGCTTAGTGTGCTGTTTAATTAATCGTGTCCAATATAATTGTCTTTTTCTATCCATTGGATTAACTTGAAGATTTATACTCTAGTTATTACAAATGAGGGAAACCATGCAGCCAATGTTTCTTTGAGGCTGACTTACTTTGCTTAATATGTGTGTGTGTGTATGTCTGTATATATATATACATACATACATATACATATTCCCAAGTCTTTCTATTTCCTTATGAATGGGAACAATTTCATTCTTTCTGATGGAAGCATAGAATTCCATTGCATACATATACCATGTTTTCTTTACTAAGGAGTATCTGGGTTGATTCCATACTTAAACTGTGGTAAATAATGTTACAATAAACATAGTTGTGCTGATGGCATTAGTGTGGGCTGGTTTATGATTGATGGGTCATAGGGGAGCTGTTTAGTCTTTTGAGGAACCACCACACTGCTTTCTGGAATGGTTGAACAAGATTACACTCTCCCTCTCTGCCAAAGTTTCAGATCAGTTCAAGTAATTTGAGAGAAGAATATATAGGGTTCTTTAAATACATGATCATGACATCTGCAAAGTAGCAGGGTATAACATTAACCTAGAAAAATTAATCACTTTTCTGTACACCAACAATGAGAACTGCACAACTGAAATCAGGAAAGCAACTTATTTTTATAGAGGCTATTACAAAAGGAGTTAAGGTCAAGGAGATCTATGATGAAAACTTTAAATCTGCTTTAATTTCCTTTTTTAAGTTTTTAAAGAAGTGGAAAAACTTCCCATGCTCCTGGACTGGGAGGATTAATGTGAAAAATGGGAATACTGCTAGAAGTGATCTACAAATTTAATGCAAATCAAAATCCCAACTACATGCTTTAATTATATAGAGGAAGCAATCCAAAACTTCATATAGAATAATGGAAAACCCAAAATAGCAAAAACAATCCTTAGTAGAAAGTATAGTTCTGGAGAAATATCAATACTAAACTTCAAACCCTTACAAAGTCAGAGTTATAAAAATAGCTTGGTACTGGCACATGAGCAGGCCTGAGGACCAATGGAATAGAACTGGAAGACCCAGAAATGAACCCACTGACCTATAACCACATAATCTTTGATAAAGGAGCCAAAAACACAGGATGGAAGAAAGACAGCCTCTCCAAAAAATGGTGGTGGCAGAATGCCTATATATGTGTAGAAAATTGAAATTAGATCCTTATATATCCCCCTGCACCAGAATCAATTCCAAACAGATCAAAGACGTCAATGCAAGATAAGATACCCTGAACATAATACAGAAGGGATAGGCTCCTTGGTACAGCTTGAAACTTCCTTGGCATAGGTTGAAATTTCCGTAAAGATCCAGAAACACAGCAAATTGAAGAAAGGCTGGATAAATGAGATTGCATTAAACTGGAGAGTTTCTACACGACAAGGGGCATAGCTAGCAAAATACACAAAAACCCCACAGATTGGGGAAAGATCTTCACTAGCTATACAATAAGCAAGGGCCTTATATCTAAAATATACTTAGAGGTTTTGATTTTGAAGGTTTAATTTTTTGAGCTCTAAGAAACAACCACCCCATTAACAAGAGGGCTAAAGACTTAAGAGAGACTTATCTGAAGAGGAAATAATGACCAATAGACATAAGAAATGCTCATCTCTGCCATAAAAATAATGCAAATCAGTATCTCTTTTATTTTTTCCACTTTGATGTCTTGTGGAGACAATGCTTACTCTGCCATAAATATAAATAACAGAGTATTTGAGTTTATTTGAAAATAGGGACTTTTCAGATTCAATCAATTGGCTTATGATAAATTCAAATAGATTAGGACGGGTCCTAGGTCCTCAGGAGGCTGAAATCTAAAGATCATGGTTCCAACCCAGCCTAAACAGGAAAGTCCATGAAACTCTTATCCCAAATTAACTATCTTTGAATTAACTACATGCTGGAAGTGGTGCTGTGGTTCAAGTGGTAGAGTGCTAGACTTGAGCAACAAAGTTCAAAGACAGAACCCAGGCTCTGAGTTCAAGTCCCAGGATCAGCCCCCACACCCATACACACACTAAAGTAAATAATAAAGTCCTCAGGAAAGAAGACCTGGACACATTGGATGGAGGGAGGAGGGGGAAACTCTGACAAGATGGAGTCAGAGACTGGAGTGTTGCTGCCATAAGCCAAAACTCCATTGTTTTGTTTGCACTTAACCAAACACTGAGTAAAGGCAAAGACAGTTTCTTCCTGCAGGCCTTCAGAGGGAGTTTGGCCATGATAATACTTTGGATTTTAATTTCAAGTGTTAATAAGGAGTGAATTGTTTTCTGTTGTTTAAAGCTAGATTGCTCAGGTTGTGATTATTCTTTGTGGCATTGGTAGAAAATATTTTCAAAAGCTAAATTTAAAACTTATTAAACAACATAATTTCCATGAAAAAAAATCAGAATATTTCTAAGATTTTTGTTTATATTATATTGTAAGGTGAATCATCCTAGAAGCCACATTTTAAAATATGTAATATTGGAGTCTTTATTATACAGTTAACAGGCTGGAGGCCACTAGTTGTTACAAAGGCCTGCAGCACACAAATACACATAACACACTAGGAAACATACTGTAGAGGAAAGAAAGAACAAAATCAATACCAACAAGCCAATTCAGCTTCAATGGAGAGCTGAATTGGGATGCCATGATGACAAGAGAGGAGCCAGGAGCCAGGAGATAGGACATGGTCACGGAGACACACATGGCATGGCATCCTGGCAGCTAGGCTGGTCTGGGCCTAAATAGGTCAGTGCAGGGGGCAGATCCTCAGGAAATTCCCAGTCCCAGCCACTGCTAGACTGACAGATTCAATAACTTGTCAGCTAAGTGCCCCACCCCTTCCTCCAGGGATCTGGGCATGCCCAATACCTGGGAGGCAGGTGATGGGCAGGTGGTTTTCTTCCCCCAACATGAAGACAAGATGCCAGACCCTACAATCCTCCATGTGGCCAGTTTGGCGCTGGCCAGGCCTGGACTCCTTAGTTCATTCCTCCCTTTTTTTCCTATGTACATGAAATCAAATAATTGATTTATGTGTAAAAGGACTGAATTTTTGCCTAAGCCATTCACTCCTTTAATTTATGGAATCTCCAGCAGTTAAAAGTTGGCTCTATATGGTTGGTACCCATATAGTCAGGGGACTTTGAACTTCCTTCCCATGTCAGGTAGGTTATGATTTACAAATTTATGTCCCAAAGAAATAATGTAGTAAAACCAAAGTCTTAGGTTAGGCAGATTCAAAGCAGTCTTGAGTCCAGTCCACTTTGACAACTATGGAAGTAGTTAGAATGATGTAGTCTCCTCTAGATGATGCCAGGCCATTTTTGAACTTTAGCCAATGAGGTGGGCAGCAGTAACAGCAGCAGTGTCTCACAGTGGCTGGGGTAGATTGTGCAAAATGTCAGGTATCTCATCAGAAGGTGTGACAAACTGGTTAAAGAAACTTAACCTAAGGTCGGACTTTTTTTTTTGAAACTTCCCAGTACCTTCCTGGTTGTACACTGGCTCTTGCAGGCTGGAGTCCCACTTGTTTTTAAGGCAGGTTAGGCAGTGGCTCCTCCTGGGTAATTTACCAGGATGACAACTTTTTAATAACCAGAGATTTTCTAAAATAAGGCTAGGTTTTTTCTAGGCAGACTTAGAATGCTTGGAGCTGTAACTATCTCCAACAAGTGCAGTCTCCACACTTAGATTTTTGTTATCACTATTTCCATGCCTCTTTTTATATCCTGCCTCATTTTTCAAAATGACTCTGGTCCCTTGATCTTAATGGAGTGAGGATCCATCTTCTGTAACTTCTTCAAGCTGACTCAGGGTTATTCAGACTACCTAGTCAGTAACCTTAGCTTTAGCCTATTTTACCAATGGGTTGCCAGGATGAGATGTTATTAGGAGCAATATTTTACTCCAAACTGGAAATTATATACAACATTTAACTTTTAACAAATGCACATGTTGTAAGGTGAATCATCCTAGACGCCACATTTTAAAATATATAATATTGGAGAATTTATTATACAGTTAACAGGCTGGAGGCAGCCAGTTGTTACAAGGCCTACAGCACTTAAATACACATAAAATAGCTAGGAAACATGCTAAAGATGAAAGAAAGAACAAAATCAATACCAACAAGCCAATTCAGCTTCAATGGAGAGCTGAATTGGGATGCCATAATGACAAGAGAGGAGCCAGGAGCCAGGAGATAGGACATGGTCATGGAGACACACATGGCATGGCATCCTGGCAGCTAGGCTGGTCTGGGCCTAAGTAGGTCAGTACTGGGGGCAGATCCTCAGGAAATTCCCAGTCCCAGCCACTGCTGGACTGACAGATTCAATAACTTGTCAGCCAAGTGCCCCACCCCTTCCTCCAGGGATCTGGGCATGCCCATTACCTGGGAGGCAGGTTGAAGACAAGATGCCAGCCGCCATAATCCACTATGTACCCAACATGGTACCAGCCAGACCTGACCTCCTCCCTTCATTCCTGTTAGATATTTGGACTTTGCCAGAAAAACACACAGACATTCAGGGACTTTTTACCAGAAAAGCACACAGACATCCAGGTACAAAAAACAAAGAAAGGTTCATTGCCAGGAAAGGGGCTGGCTCTCACAAGGGAGAAGTGAGAAGTGCCAGTTATTGTCTGAGGTGACCTATATAACCTAGGAGGTTTAGGAGGGGTTAAAAGGAGCTAGGAGCCTGAGACCCTGGTGTGGACATGAGGGCCAGAGGCTTCATCATGGTGGAATAGGATTGATAGCTGCTGTCCAAATAGTAGATAAAGGGGCCCTGCAGCGGCCCAGACTTGAAGGTCACTCTAAGGGGCTCTTGTTGCCTTAAATGCTGGAAGCTGCCCCAGAGAAGTGCCATCCCAAGGTAAAGGGGGTTGGAGATTGATTATTTACTGCATTTACTAAATGGGCCTAGTGGAAGGGAGCATGCCAAACTGTGGAGAGGGAAATGAGTATACTAAGCTATGGGAAAGGAGTTCATTTTGCTAACATTCCCAACTCTTTGGTTTAATGATTGAATGGGGGTCACCAGGTCAGGATTATGAGTGAAGGTTGTTTCTTCTGGAGCTGCTTCCTGCTGAAAGGGGGAAAAGTAGCCCCCCTTTTTATTCTTATGGACATAAAATCAAATCATTGATTTCTCTGTAAGAGGACCAAATTTTTGCCTAGGCCATTTACTCCTGTAACTTATGGAGACTAGCAGTTAAAAGTTGGCTATATAAAGTTGGTATCCATATGGTCAGGGGACTTTGAACTTCTTTCCCATGTCAGGAAGTTATGATTTACAATCTATGTCCCACAGAAATAATGTCCTGCAACCAAAGTCTTAGACTAAGCAAATCCAAAGGAATCTTTCACCAGGAATCAGCTGCAGTTAGATTAAGCAGATTCAAAGCAATCTTTCACCAGGAATCAGCTGCAGGTGATGGAGTCAGGCAAGAAGCAGTCAGGTCCACTTTGATTATGGTGGAGGTAGTCAGAATGATGATGTAGTCTCCTCTAGATGATGCCAGGCCATTTTTTGAATTTTACCCAAACAGCAATCTCTAGATTAGAAGAGATGGGCTGGACAGCAGCACCAATGTTTCCCAGCAGCTCGAGTATATTGTCAGATCTCTGTTGAGTTAGCTGCCCATTTCTACACAAACTGGTTAAAGAAGCTTCACCTAACGTCTGACTTTTTTGAAATTTCCCACTACCTTCCTGGTTGTACACTGGCTCTTGCAGCCTGGAGCCCTACTAGTTTTTCAGGCAGGTTAAGCAGTGTTTTCTCCTGGGTAATTTACCAAGGTGACAACTTTTTAATAACCAGAGATTTTCTTAAATAAGGCTAAGTTTTTCTAGGCAAATGTGGAGGGCTTGGGCTTGTAACCATTTTTAAATGCAGTCTCTACACTTGTCCATTTGTTATCACTATTTTTTCCATACCTCCTTTAATTTGCCCTGCTTTATTTTTCAAAATGACTCTGGTCTCTTGAGGTGGTGGATGGGTAAAGATCCATCTTCTGTAACTTCTTCAAGCTGACTCAGGGGTATTGAGACTACCTATTTTACCAATGGGTTTCCAGGATGGAGTAAAATATTGCTCCTAATAACATCTCAAACTGGAAATTATGTACAAGATTTAACTTTTAACAAATGCACAGACCTTTTCTTGGGCTACAGCAGTATAGCCTGTTTAGCACTTTGGTTTGCAAAAGCATTTTTCTGGCTGGCTTAGGAACATGATTTCTAGTGCCCTAACAATGCCTAAGTTACCTATGTAGGTGCCTTTAGACAGATCAATAGGGACACAACCTCAGGTCCACAACTCACTCCTAATTAGCACTTTGAGCAAATACAGGAGGGTTGGGATTTAAACTATCCCCACATTTTACAACCTTAGCTTTTTACTACTATCACAGATGACTGGCAAGTTCCTGCCCCTTTACAATGTAGATAGTCACGGGAATTAGGCTTGCTGTCAGTAAGGTCTGAACAGGGACATCTCCCTCCCTCTTGGCTAAGTTTCCACCCAGTATCTGTTACCTAGGTAACTGGCAGACCTGGAAGCAGTCACCTTCCCCTCCTGCTAGGTCACATAATGGCCACCTATGGTCACATGCCTCCCATCTGACCTCAGGAGGGTCCCAGACCCTGAGGTCACATTCAGATCCAGTGTGGCCACACCTTTCCCTCACCTGGCCACACCTCTTTCTGTCCCTGGCCTAGATAACTCATGGCCCAGAGATGGCCCCTCTCCCCTTTCCTTTTCAGCCATGCTTCTCCCCCATGCATGGCAGGGGCAGCAGTTCAGTAAATAAACTTCTCCTGCCTGAGTAGCACGTGGTGTTCTCTCCATCAGCTACCTACTGAAACCTACCTATTTAATATACCTTACATATGGTGCTGTGACTTGGATGGGGTTTTTGAGTTAGAAATGTTAGAATTTCCTAACCACCCCTTTTCTGTGAATCAAACTGCCTTGAGACACCATGTGAGACTTTTCACCAATACCATTGCTGACCTTCACATCCACATCCACACCACTTCTCTACTCTGGTGAGTGAAACTACTTTCTACAGTTCTCTGTTGCTCAGTCTCTGTCCAGATGTGGTGCCACGCCAGAGAGCTTGTATGGCCTTTAGCTGAAAGGCCAGTTACCTCTGAAGCTGAGGACACTTGGTTTGGGGGCTTGGCCATTTCTTTCCAGAGGGCTCTGAGGGAAGTTGGGATGCTGCTTCTGACTGGTCAGCTCTCCTTCACTCTCCAGATTGACTCTCCTACACATTTAATTGGGTGCTGCAAGTCATGCCTGAGCTGTGAAACCCCTTGAAATGCCTCCTGTGCTCCCTGGAAAGCCATAGCGCCTAATTTTTATGCCAATCTCAGATGTAGACAGTTTTTGCTATTGCAATGATAAATGGTCAGAAATCTGTTTACTTTCAGGCTGTCTTTGCTCTCTCTCTGCCAACCATGTCTAACTTTCCCTATCTCTCCCTTTCTCTTTTCTACAACATTTTGGCTTGCCCTGAAGAGTGTGATGCAGGCTGGGTCCCAGGGACTCCCCTCTGGGTTCCCTCTCAAAGGCTATCCACTCTAGGTTTGAAAATTGTCAGTTTCCATTTGTTTAGGTTTTCTTTGTATTTTTTGGAAATTCACCATCTTGAGTTTGCCATCTTGGCCACATGGTGGGTTAAGGATTTGGTCTCATCTGACTCTTAACCTTCCACCAAGCTTACTACTCCACCTACTTCTCTAGCCTCCCCCATGAGGCTGCCCCCATTTGTGGCCTCCCCAGCAAGGTACCCCATTTTGCAGCCTCCCCTGCGAAGCCCTTCCCTCTTTTGCAGCCTCCCAAGCGATATGCACCCCCAATTTGTGGCCTCCCTAGCAAGGCCCTCTCTGTTTTGTGGCCTCCCCTGTGAGACATCCCTTCTTTTACGGCCTCCCCTGAGGTAACCCCCCCTTTGTGGCCTCCCGTGTGAAGGCCTCCCTCTGTGGCCTTTCCTGCAAGGCCCTCTCCCCTGCGGGACCTCTCCTATGCCTTTGTAGTGGGGGTAGAATCTGAAGCTCCATGTGTGCTAGAACCCTCACTGTCAAAATCTTTAGCTCTCTCTAGCATTGATGCACCATCTTGGTATCATGGGAGTTCAGCTGCTATTTCATGCCAACTCGATTTTGCACCGGCCTCAACTTGATTCTGTGTGTGCACACCCATACATGTATGTCTGCGTCTGTGTAAACTTGTTATCTGGCATTGTAATCAAGTTATTTGGCTTAAATTGTCTGAGATTCCTGAAGTTTGTTCAGTTTGGATATGTAGTTCAGTGCCAGCCAGTCTACATGCAGTCCAGATCCAGTCCATCTCTTCCAACCTGAAATACAAGCCTCACTCCTGCCTAGACCATCCTGACTACCTCCACCATGGTAAAAGTAGACTGGAGTCTTGCTTGGCTCCATCACATGCAGCTGATTTTCTGGTGAAAGATTGCTTTGGATTTGTAAAAGCTAAGGCTCTTTCTGTGACTTTGGTTAACTTAAGCATTGTTAGAGTTACCAGAATGAAATCAATACCATATTTGTGCTAAGAGTCTCATCACATCTAACAAGTTTTGTCATTTCAGAATATTTGTTGGTCAATTCTTGATAAGAACCAGGTAAACTCTACTTAGTCTACTTGATTTCCTTGTGGCTTTAATTGGAAATAGTAAAGGGCTTTTGTGGCAAAGATTGCAGTTCAAAGCCAGTCCCGGCTGAAAAATTCCTAAGACTCAATCTCCCAACTAATTTACAAAGAGCCAGGCTGGAAGCATAGCTCAAGACTCTTATCTCTAACTAACCAGCAAACACTGGAAGTGGTATTGTAACTCAACTTGGTAGAGCACTAGCCTTGAGCAGAAGTGCTCAGGGACAGTGCCCAGGCCTTGAGTTCAAACCTCCTTGAATACCAACTGGAACAAGCCATCCCAGCAACGAGCACCTAGATTCAGCCTGTCTGGGGAACAAGGGAACATGGAGAGGAGCAAGAGTAGATGATGTCACATTGAAGTAGGCCCTGAGAGGAGACTTGAGCTGGTACAGCTTCTTTCCAGGTTTTGCCTTTGTTTTAGGGATTTTAGAAAAAAACCTTTAAACAAGGTTAACTAGACCTTGGCTCCAACCAGCCCAGTTCCTAGAATGGAAAGAATGCCTCTAGGTCCCCCTCCACTTAACAACCTAACCCACCTTGGTTGTTGAGTTAAAGACTGACCCATAAAACAGATAGGTTGTAATCTGGCTCCAACTGGCAACACCAGGCACTTACAGTAAACTCCACCTATTGGCCACCTGTATGTGGTCTTTTGTGGTACAATCCCATTGGTCACCTGCACGTGACCAGGCTTGACCTCATGGATTTTGCCTTTAAAAAACAAAGAATGGGGGCCACTCGGGGTCTGTGCTGTGGTCCTGACCAGTCAGTGTAGGAACCTTCTCAATAAAGTTGCTTCTTTATTAACAACTTTGTTGCAGTGGGCTCTGTCACTCCGGATGACTAGGTGGGCTTGCCTGCCTGAGTAGGGGTCTTCCTACTACAACATCAGCAACTTTATGCCTGACTTTTCAAAATTAACCAGAGCCCATCTAATGTCCATACCTGTCTACCTATTAACTGGACAGGAATTTATATTCTTGCCTTTGTTACCTGACTTCTCCTCTACCTAGTCGCCAGATGTCAGAAGTAGCTAGGGACATTTCTACCAACATTTTCAGCCCCAAGTCCTTCCTCTTGCCATTTATTTGCTCTCCAGTATTTTTTTTCAATCTTTCAATGCCTCATGAGACTTCTCCAGACTTTGTCTAAGAGATTTGCCTCCTCCAGACTTCATCTAAAGATTCACGCCCACTAAGTGACAGCTGCTGCCTGCTGCCTTCTCCAGAGGAGACCACATCTCAGCCTTTTACCCCTACTGTTGATGCTCCTAGCAAGAAGGAAGTAGCCAGAGAGAATCCTTGCCCTTTTTCATAATTATCAAAAGGCTGGAGTGTAAGGTCTGAACAGGGACCCCTCCCTCTCTTTTGGCCAAGTTTCTGCCCAGTATCTGTTACCTAGGTAACTGCCAGACCTGGAAGCAGTCACCTTCCCCTCCTGCTAGGTCACAGCCTGGGCCACCTCTGGTCACATGCCTCCCATCTGACCTTAGGGTCTGTCCCAGACCCTGAGGTCACATCCAGATCCAGTGTGGCTACACCTTTCCCTCACGTGGCCACACCTCTTCCTGTCCTTGGCCTAGATAAGTTCTGGCCCAGGGGTGCCCCCCCATTCCTTTTCAGCCATGCTTCTCCACCATGTATGCCGGGAGTAGCAGTTCAGTAAATAAACTTCTAACTAAATAGTGCGTGTTGTTCTCTTCATCAGCTACCTAATGAAACCTACCTATTTAATATACCTTACATTTACAGACTATCTTCCCATGACCTCCTGGCTCTGATCAATTTTTGAAGGGCCAAGCACAAGTGACTTCAGGATCTGACACCACATCTGCCATACAAGCATTGGCTTACTGCCTTTGGATGCTCCATCATTGCTAGGATCCCAGGAGTACCATTCTCCAAGCTGGGATAAATGCACCTCTGGCATTTTCCTTGATTGGTTGCTGGACTTGAACTCAGGGTTTGAGTGTTGTCCCTCAACTCTTCAGCTCAAGAGCCAGCACTCTGCCACTTTGAGCTGCAAAGCAACTGCTTTTTTCCAGAACTTAGCTGGTGGATTAGACATGACAATCTCACAGGGACCTTTCTCTGTCCAGGCTAGCTTTGAACCAGTTTTCAGATCAACAGTCTTTACTTATGGACACTTCTCCAATTAAAAGCAACAAAGATGGTCATTGGAAGTAGTTAAATAAGCCTGGTCTTACCTGGAACTTATGAAGAGCCAACATTACATCTGATAAACTTGTAAGTTTCCAGCAGGCCCACAGTAAAGAACAGAGGATTCTATTACCAAAAAACAAACAACAACAACAACAACAAAAAACCTATAAGGGAAAACTGGAATAGCAATTAAACAACCATTTTAGTAATCCTAATTTATCTTTTCAGACTTTTAAAGAAATTTTAGGACAATTTTAATTTTAAACTTTGTTGGAGAGGCCAGCCACTCCCTCACTAGTTTCCAAATTTTTACAATGGGGATGCCATTTTTAATACTTTACCTAAGGTCACTTTAATTTGCATTTAAATGCCCCATTGGAAGCCTGGACAACACCAAATACCTCTTGGCCAAAGGTTTAAACTGGCCACATTTTTTTTCCTACAGTCTGAGTTACGTATAGGAAATTAGCAGTGTTTTCTTAATGCAAGAATTACTGAGGAACCTAAGCAACTCCGTTTACTTAAGACTCCATCGTAGCTCTGTGACTTAACTGGTCACCCACTTAAGCCCCAATGCCAGGAATTTATGGCAGAAAGCCATGTACAACCAATTCTTGGAGCCATAGATGGCGTTTGCTTAAGGCAGGATGTCAAGATATCTGAAATTGCAGAACAGCCCCTCCTCGGTTCGGGTCTGGCGATCATTATCTAAACCAGAAACCCTGCAGTTTAGCACATATCCTCTTGAGACCCCCCCTGGGGGACAATCCAACCAGTTTAAAGTACAGTATGTCAGCCCTCTTGATCTAACCAACAACCTGTTTCTGGTCCTTTCCTACTTTGTAATGTGCTAATCATACTATAAAGTTCTTTCATGATTTTCCCACGGTGTGTAGTGATTTGTTGCAAGATGATAGAATGTATGCACAGCCCTGCCTTCCCTAAAAACTGTATAAAAAATGCTGTAACCCCGGGGCACGCGGCTTTACTGTATAATCGGTTGCTGCTGTGTACTTGTGCGGACCAAGCTCAAGCTTGAAATAAAGATTCCTTTGCTTTTACATTGGTGACAGTCTCTGGTGGTCTTTTGGGTAAGGATTTCCGAATTTGGCTTTACATTACAAGCACTAGCACTGTTCCAAGAATCTAGACGTAGCATCTTTTTTGTTGTTTATAAAAATACATCCAGTTGCAAAAATAGCATAGAAATCAAATTACATCACATAAATAAACTTTTAAAGTCTTTTTTAAATACACCTGAAGGGATGTATTTAAATCACAACACCAATTTTTACCATCAAGTTTCCAGTATTCATCTGCATGGAAAAGAGACAGGATGCAGATGGATCAGTTGGCCCAGGCATACACCCAATCCCACTTTTTAGGGTTAGATGAATTGCCTTTCTGCCAGCTTTACCCTCTTCCTCCATGTGTGAACTCCCTCAGGGCCTGGCCCACCATGTGGATTCCCCTCTATGGCCCATCCCACCATTCATGGAACTACTGAGCTGCACCTTTCCCAGAACACCCCTTACTCCCAAAGATAGGCACACAGGCCTATCTTAAATTTTTCCTGTCCTTTTCAATCTCTGCTTTTTCTGTTTGCCTAAACTGCTTGGTTTCTCAATGTCTTGAACAGCGGTAAACAAAACTTTACATCCAGATTTCTAACACTTAATACCAACTTTTAGCAGTGGTGGGAAATAAATTTTGTTTCCAGTGCCTTTTTGCTAAGCCAGATAACTTAATTACAATGCAAACAGATTTATGCATCAATACATCGAATTTTTGGTTTCCAAATTAAGGAATCCTTACAAATTTTTTTAACTAGATTTAATTTTTTTTAAATGCAATAATCTTTTTACAATTTGGTAATGTCCAAACTTCTTGACTTTTCTTGGAGTTTTCAACTTAACATATATTTTTTACATCATCATGACAAGTTTTATCTTAAGTTCATACATACATTCTTGCACACAAAAATCTTGAAGTGTGCAAAATGAATACCATAGGTTTTCCTGGCAAGAGGTTTTTTGTTTTTTGCCAATCTTACTCTTGATGAGCAAGATTTAAGACAAAATTGTTAACAAATAATGTTACTGGTCTACTTTTTCCAGGACTAGCTTGTTCTACCAAGGCATATTAGCATATCAAATATTTCTATTGAAGAATGCTGGGTGGGAGATGAAATTCTGGAGCAAAATATGACCCACCCCGTACTTACTCTTGTTTTGTCCCAATTCTCTACAGCATTTTACATATTTATTGATCTTTTGTATACCTTCAAGTGGAAGATGGGAGAGGTTATCTGAAGCTAATCCCTCAGCCCACCAGGCTGCCAGACTTTTTGCCAATTTTATCCAGGAGCACATATTTATTTATTTATTTATTTATTTATTTATTTATTTATTTATTTATTGTCGGTCATGGGGCTTGAACTCTGGGCCTGAGTGCTGCCCCTCAGCTCTTCAGCTCAAGGCTAGCACTCTACCACTTGAACAACAGTGCCACTTTCAGGAGCACTTAATTTTTAAACTGCTCTGATTAGCTAGTTGTTTGAACCAGGCCCAAAGCTCTCTGCATACTCCCAACTGCCTTCTTGCAGAAAGGAATACAATACATAGCTGGTTTTGATTCCCCTCATGGAGACACAAGACCAAACACAAGAAGAGTCACAAAACCAAGACAAACACACACAAGAGCCAGCTGAGCTGGATCCTATCCCCCCCATGAGTAGGACTCCTACCCCCAACACAACCGTATCCAGAGCTATGTACTGAATGTAAGCACTCTTGGCACAACTTGATCCACAGATCTTCCCATCAGATGCTGCAGCTCTCCACAGTACCACAGTACTGCTGTGTGAGAGAGTCTGCCCAGTGAGCCACTCCCACTCAGTGCTACCAGAACCTTTCACCCCTGTCAGGGTGAGAAGAAGAAGGATGGGTTACTGAGCATGTCTACTTCCCTATCCTCTTCAATTTCCAGATGGACCCACCCCCAGATTTCAGAAAAACTTATAATATAGGACAATGAAACAAAGACTTAAACTTCCGGAAGATTTTTAAGTGACTCCAAAAAGATGTTTGGATGGCAAGTCCAGTATCTACGAGCTGGCTATCAAGTGGCAGAAAGACCACAGGGCCCTAGAACTTCCCAGGGGAGTGCTTCCCCCGTAGAGGTTTACATTCTCTGGCAGCCAGACTGTGGAGACCATTCGCAAGTGTCTTCAAGGAACCCAGATGCCCTCCTTGGCACTGGGGCCTTACATTGAGTGCCATATGTTGTAAGGTGAATCATCCCAGAAGCCACATTTTAAAATATGTCATATTGGAGTCTTTATCATACACTTAACAGGCTGCAGGCAGCCAGTTTTTACAAAGGACTGCAGCACACATATACACATAACACAGCTAGGAAACATGCTGAAGAGGAAAGAAAGAACAAAATCAAAAACAACAAGCCAGTTCAGCTCCAATGGAGAGCTGAATTGGGATGCCATGATGACAGCAGATGAGCCAGGAGACAGGAGACAAGACATGTTCACAGAGGCACACGTGGCATGGCATCCTGGCAGCTAGGCTGGTCTGGGCCTGAATAAGGTCAGCACAGGGGCAGAGCTACAGGAAATTCCCAGTCCCAGGCACTGGCCCGATAGATTCAGTAAACTATCAGCCAAGTGCCACCCCTGCCTCCAGGGATCCGGACACGCCCATTACCAGGGAGGCAGGTTATAGGCAGGTGGTTTTCTTCCCCCAGCATGAAGACAAGATGCCAGACCCTACAATCTATCATGTGGCTAATATGGTGCTGGCCAGACCTGACCTCCTTAATGCAGCAATGATATTTATGTGTGATTGAACTATTTCCTTGATGACATGTACGATTTAACTCAACCCTTATTAAAATCCTTACATGCAAATTCTTTACAAGGCAGGTGTTCCAAATCCTCATCTAGAATCACTAAATCCTGATTTAAAGACCTATCACTCCCTGTTAAATTCTCTACTTCTTTTGTTATTCTCTTCTGTCATTGGCTGATGCCGCAGCTTTTCAAGTATAGAACAAAATTGCATTGCAGTAAAAGCAATGATTAACCTTTGTGGATAAAACAGTTGAAAGAGAGGAAAAAAAGTTTTGGGATAAGATTTCCCTCTACCCATTACATGTTTTGTTTTATTTTGTTTGGGAGGGCACGCATGAGAAGTAGAAATTGTAATAAAGACCTGCCAAGATTATAATTTTGAAGAAAGCTTCCATTTGTCAGCACTGCTATAACAACTACCATCAGGGGAGTGGCAGTATTGGAATGCATGTGCTAGTATGAGGAGACACTGAGGCAGTACTCAACTTCCACTCTGCTAATAGTAGATCTGGGGAAGGGAAGGAGAATAGCAAAATGATGAGACAAAAGACAAAAGGTGAACCAATGAAACCTAGATACTTTACATGACACCATTTTGGAAATTAACTTTACAACTTGGGGAGGGGAAGAGTTGGGGATAAGGGATGTGGGAGAAAAATGAGTGGAGGGTAACAATGTTTGACAAGAAATGTACTCATTTTTTATTATTCATTACTCATTACCCATACCCCACTCAACATTAACTTAACAATAAATTGAATTTAAAAATATATAAGTACTATCATATACTATTTTACAATCCATGAAACAGGAAGAATAGATATGTAAAAATCAATGGAGAGAAGGGTGCAGGACAAACTCTATAAAATAAGACAGGTTAACACTTAGAGAAAAAAATTACTAAAGCAGGAGGGAGTTTCTCACCTGCACTTTATCTCCCTGATAATTCCTCATTCCACAGGTTCTGTCTTTGTACCCTGAAGAGAGGATCATCCTTATTTCTGGGGACACAGCTTACAAAGAATCTGAGCAAACACACGCAGTTCATTACCATTAGATCATACCTAGGTGATTCTCCAGTCATCTTTCTCCACAACCATCTATCTGCTTTTCATACAATTTTAACTTGAAACCCTACATCCATGCCTGCATCTCTAGGACTTTATTTCTTATCAAAGCTCTCTTGTCTTGTTAAATGTACATTCAGCTAATATGTTTGCTTCTGTCTTGTTAATCTTTCACAATAAATATTTCAGTCAGGAGCCTAGGGATGGACAATTAAAAGACATCTTTTCTCCTCTCTAGGAAGAAAAAAAAAAAGATCACGGAGATAAGCCCAAACTTAATTGCTGATTTGTACTGCATTTGCTGCTTTTGAAGAAACTGCTGAGGTTGGTCTTCATTATTCTCCAAATACTTACAGCTGCTCCTTTTCTCCACAAATCTCCTTCCCAATATACATAGGTCATGAAGGAGAAAATGCTGTGTTGAAGGAGGGCAGTAATAAGTGCTTAAAAACAGCAATATTGTGTAGCCTTCATTTGCAAAAGATGTTTAGAATTGTAGGAAAACAATTTTTGTTGTCTGAAGATAGCAAAACCATCTGAATGCAAAGTAAAAACAATATTAAAATTTCTTATTTCATTACTAGTTAAAATTATAAAAATTAATGTTTCAACATCCTTACATGTGTGTTATCCTCAAAAAGGTGGTTTCAATTTGACATGTTCAATTATGTATACAATGCATCTTGATCAGTATCACCCCTTCTAAACTCCTCCATTCCCCTATACCTATCCCATCCCACCCACTTTCATCAAGTTCCCTAGTTCTATTTTAATGTGTGTACATTTAGTGTGACTATTTTGAAAAAGAATATGAAATGCTCAATACCAAATGAACTAAATAAAACATAAATCTGGAGACATATATACATATATGTGCATATATTTCAGTACAATGCCAACCATATAGCTTATACTAAAAAAAGTTTAAAAAAAACTTAAAAATGAATAAAATGAAGAACAGTTATTCATGTCTCTGTATTATATTACAATCCACAAAAAGGTAGATCAGAATGATAAACACAAAACAATTGCACTGGTCCCAAGTTCCACCAAAGGATCCATATTTGGGGCATAGTGGTGACATTGACACTTTCAAAAAAGAACATGGATTCATCAGGAATCCAATTTGTTGGAGGTTAATAACATTTAGCATTTGACTGCAGAGGTCTCAGCATAGGATTTAGAAAAGCCTTGGAAGATTTAGACACTGATGAAGGTGAAGCTAAAGAATGCCAAATTCAGGAGTTGCTCATTTAAGAAGCAATTTGTATTAAGAAAATATTTAAACAAGGTTCTGAGTATAGATATTAAGAATGAGGATGAAGCCCTGTAACAACCACATTTTCTGAAAATGAGAAACTATACATGGCATGCTATTAACATTTTCACATTTTAAAACAGAGATCTCATTTATTTCCTGACATTCTGTTAAGAAAAGGTTCCCTCTCCTATTTTCTCCCCATTATTGGAGCAGGGGGGGAGAGGGGAAGGTGCTCTTAACAAGCACGTTGGGAGTTGAAATTGATAAGATTCAAGATTTGTTCCTTTGACAACAAGAAACAATTAGCAAAGGACCTGAGAAATACCACAGAAACATATACAATGTGGACATACCATTTTCAATTGCTTCTAAATAAATTAACATATTCAAAAATAGAGAATCAATTGATTTCAATATGAAACGTAAGTTCCACAAAAGCAGATAATACATTCTACAACCACTCAGAATATTCAATTGTAATTATGGACTGATGCTAGAAAACATTACCAATATTTTCCTCTCTTATTATAGCATATTAATGTTCAGAAGTTAACACAGAAGAGGATACAAAGTTTGACAAAGCAACTTACTTCAATTACTATTCAATGCTTTGACCAAGCACTACTAAATTTAGCTTAGCAAACCCTATTGATTATCTGTCTTAAAAAGGCCTCAATCAATAAGAGAAACAAAGTTTATTTGACCTGTAGTCAGATTCTAATTCTGTTTTCATTTTTTCTACAGGCTAAATAATTACCATTAAACATTGATTAATGCTGTAGTTAATGAAAAATTAAGGCATTCTACAATTTTCCCTCAATGCAAAACAACACTTAGCTAAAGTATATTTCATTGTTGACAGCAAAAGTATAATACTGGTAAACAAATACTTTATAAATGTAAATTTTATGTTCAGTCTTGTCCATTTAGTATGTTGATACAGAAGTATATTTTAATCACATTAATAGATTTTTTACCATTATTAATGATGCATTTTAGTTTGCTTTATTCTAATAAAAAAAGCGAATGGATATTTTGGATTTCCTCACATAATATTTTTCCAGATAAAATGTTTCACTAATCCAAGTCTTTGAGAAGCTCATGCGATCTTTCAAATATATTTACCTTCCATATTTCTTTCCTTATAGAAGTGATTCAATTCTTCACTTAATATATTTTTTCAGTCTTTCCATTTCCTAAAAAATGGGATGGTGTCATTCTTTCTGATGAAGACATAGAATATCACATTTTCTTGATCCATTCATATCTTAGCTATGGTGAATAATGCTGCTATAAACATAGTTGTACTGGTAGCTTTAGCATGGCATTGTTTGTGATCTTTAGGTAAATGCCCAGAAGTGGGATTGCTGGGTCATAGGGGAGCTCTATGTGTAGTCTTTTGAAGAACCTCCATACTACTTCCTAGAGTAGTTGAACAAGTTTACACTCCCACCAAAAATGCAGACGCAAAGAAATATAGGTCCCATGGTTTCCCTTTGCAATAATTAGTATATGTCTAGGATAATCTTACCACACAAGCAGAAAAAGCTCAAATGCTATGCACATATCACCATATAAGATGATGCTAAGTGAAATGAGCCCCAAGATATGAACCAAAGAGGTTTTTTTTTTTCTTGGTTGTTGTTGTTTTTAATGTACTGTGTGATATTTTGTTTCTTTTGCATGTTCTTTCCCGTATTGTATAAGCCCTGTTGTCATTGTATTTGATTCTGGTGCCCTGCATTTTGTATATACATTTTTCTAATTTGGGGAGGGGAAGGGAAATAACAAAATGCTGAAACAAGGATACAGGTTGACCCACTGTAACAATGAGACTTACAGGACACCATGTTGGAAACCAACTTTACAATTTTAGGTGGGGGGGGGGGTTTGGGGAGGTGGGGAAGTGGGGAGGGAAGTATGTGGGAAAAGAAAGGAGGGGGTAATAATACTTGATAGGAAATTGTACTCATTCCTTGCTCATATAACTGTAACCCCTTTGTATGATATCTTTACAATAAAAAAAGGTTCAATTCAATATACTTCGCTTAACCACAAAAATCATTTTAGCCAATGAAAGACTAAGGAGGAAGATGTAAGAAGTTTTGAAGTCAAAGTTTATCTAGAAAGCAACAATTTTAATGATCACAAGAACATATTTAGTGCTAGTTAAATTGGCTGAAGAAATATCATAGTCTTTTCATGTTAACCTTTATCAACTTTATTGAATTAGCTATTTCCAATGTAAATAATTATCTAATTATAGTGACAGGGAATAGATGAATGGGTAGTTTACAGACACTGTTTTTTAGCATCTAATTCTCCTGTCACTATTAATTCCAATAGACCACATATCTTCATAGAGGTGCATCTCAGAATGCAGCTAAGGAGCAATGTTAAAGAAAAACTAAAGACCTGAACTGATAATGTGTTCTTTTCAGTGTCTTTGTTCCATTTTAAACTTTCACTGCTAGATATACAAGAATACTATATGATGTTTAATTTTTATGTTTAGTTATTTTAATATATTGTCTGTCCAATGCTAAGCAAGTTTTGGCTCAAGAAAAATTAACATTTGGATTCTTCTCACATTAATGACCCCTACATTCTGAGGTTGCTTCTTTTCCCATGGGTCTAACATCTTCATTCTGCACACTGGGTTTACAGAATATTCTCTGGTGGCACCATTACCCACATTTTCTCTAAAAAAATTTTAACCTTGTTTCACTACTGTAAAAGTTTCTAGAGAAGACAAAAACTGATTGATAAAAATGTTAAATATCTTTTGTGAGGTTATCCATCCAGTGAAACATGGTATTTTTCAATGATGAGTATATCCCATACCTTAAACACTTTCTACTTCCCCAAACTTTATTTCTTATTAGAGGGAAGGAATGTTCAACAAAAGTTTCAGGAAAATGACTCTTTCTCTCTACAATCAATATCAGTCTCAAAAGAATATATCAATAGAACTTTGGGAGAAGATAACATTGAAATCCTTTGTTTCATCAGCATGAGTACTATTAACTGATTAGTGATTAATTTTTGAATTGTAAGTAATATAGTGAAGACATCAGGATGATTCTGAAGAGACAAGCCCAAAGTAACTTTAAAAAATTAATTTCAAATATTAAGTTTCACCGACTATGGAACAGCAAGTAATGAAGTTCTTATCAAATACATTGGACTTCAGGGTACCTACTGACTAGAATGACCAAAATGCAAAACTTAAAATGAAAAACAAACAAAACAAAAATGAAATGAAAATGAAAAACAAAACAAAAAGTCCCAAACACTTCAAAATATGGTTGGTTGAGGGAGGGAGGATAAAGAGAGAAAGAGAAAAGGACAAAAGGAGAAAAAAAGGAAGGAATAAAAACAAGGGAAGAAAGGAAGGGAAGAAGGAAGGAAGGAAAGAGAAAAAGATAAAGATATATCATTGATATTTCTGTAGTAATACTCATTGATAGACAAGCAGAGGAAAAATTAGAACTGAAGTGATGATATTTCCTAAAAACAGTTTATGGAAATAAAAGGGGCCTTGCAAGCATAGAAAGTTAAATAAAAAGCTTCTTTATTTGCAAAAGTAAAGAGTTATCCAAAAAAATGTAAACAACAAAGAAACAAAATAATTATAATCACGTAGGCCAAAATCAATAGAAAGTGTCTAAAGTGGTGCTGCTAGGAGCTGATGTTTCACATGTACAATTCTAGTAGAAATCTGAAGGCTAAAATCTGGAGAATCTGGTTCAGAGCTAGCAGAAAGGTCTTAAAGATTCTTCACTTAACCACCAAAATTCTGAACTAGTGATATAATTCAAGAGGTAGGGAGAGTGTTAGTCATGAGTTAAAAAGCCATGCAAGTATAAGGCTATGAATTTAAGCCTCAATAAGAGCAAGAATAATAAAAATCAAAGTAGAAAAATAAAAAAGGAAAAGGAAGAAACATACATCAAAATGAAGATAAATTCTAAGAAATAGTTGATTATATATCATGCTAAAGAGCTTGCTAGAGAAAATGAAATGAATGCATATCCACTTTAAGATATGCATATGCTCAGCTCAGTTTACTGGGCTTACTCGGTTTACTGAGTTTATTCAGTTTATTTAAGACATATTTTTTCAAGCATAGTCTTATGATATGTGACTTATTTTAATCTGTGGCTCAAATATGTTTAAAATTAGTTCAAGTCTGAAGAGTTCCTTTCAGTTGTGAATTCTAGATTTTAACAGAGACAGAAAAAAATGAGGGGCAAAGGAAGGAAAGCAGGAAGGCAGGAAGGCAGGAAGGCAGGCATCAATGACTAAAGCCTAGGATCCTAGCTGTAGGAGGCTAAGATCAGAGTATTAAAGCAAGAAGCCAGCCTAGACAGAAAAGTTTGTTAGACTCCTTCCCCAAAATGATGGAAAAACAGTACAGAGCTGGAGGAGTGGCTCAAGAAGTGGAACAAAGCAGGGGGCGGGTGGCTCACACCTGTAATCCTAGCTACCTAGGAGGCTGAGATCTGATGATCAAGGTTCAAAGCCAGCCTGGGCAAGGAAAGTCTGTGAGACATTTATCCACAATAAACCACTCAGAAAACCAGAAGTGTCACTGTGGCTCAAGTGGTAGAGCACTTTCCTTGAGCTGAAGAGCTGAGGGACAGCAACCAGGCCCAAAGTTCAAGCCCCATGACCAACCAAAAAGAAGAAGAAAGAAGAAGAAAGAAGAAGAAGAAAGAAGAAAGAAGAAAGAAGAAGAAGAAGAAGAAGAAGAAGAAGAAGAAGAAGAAGAAAAAGAAGAAGAAGAAGAAGAAGAAGAAGAAGAAGAAGAAGAAGAAGAAGAAGAAGAAGAAGAATCAAATAGGCCCTGAGTTCAAACCTCAGTGTTACTATAAATACAATAATTTTGAATAGTTTTATAGTCTTACTAAGACTTTGGCATTAGATGTGTTTCAGGATTGTGGATTCTAAATTCCATGGAACTCAGAAATCTATCTTTATACTCTTAAAATTATCTCCAAAATATTCAACTTTTCAAATATAGTTTGAATATTTAGATTTCATCAGGGAGTGAATCTAAGCAGATAGATAGATGGATAGATAGATAGATAGATAGATAGATAGATAGATAGATAGATAGATAGATAGATAGATAGATAGATAGATACACACATACATATAGTTTGTATATATATGCTATAAATAAATTAAAGTTAATTTTTTTCCTACTCATACCTTGATCATTTTCAGAAAATGCATACCTAAAAGGAATGTTCACTAGGTACACAGTGTGATACAGTGAGACTTTCATGGTAAAACAGTATAAGGGACAAACTCTTCATTCCCCTTGAATTGTAGTTGGCTAGCATTTTGACAAGGTTACAAAATGGATAGTTTGTGACTGTTATTATATATGTTACAGGCCTCTGTTTTCATCTATGATCTTTACCTCTATCTCACTGACATTGGAATCAAATAATAACCTAGTGAATTCAAAATCTATTAGCAGAGAGATAAACACAAGTCTATTTCATATTTATGAAAATGCATATTAAGAAAATAAGATCATAGGTTTTATTATGTAGTGTAATATCATACATTATTGAATGCCAGCTTTCATTTTACTTGTTAAAATATGCAACATTTGGTTCTCATATTTTAAGTGTTTTACACATTTACAAAAATAAAACGGTCAGCACTTTAAAGTTGTTACATCAAACCTTATTCCAATGCAAGTGTAAATTTTCTTGTTGAAAATTAATAGGGAAAATACTTCAAAACAAATTCATTTGAAATCCTCATTACCTTCCATTCCTCATAGCATATCTTTAAATTTTTATAAATTTATCTTGATTAAGTACATAATTTTTTCACATTAAATCATTTGATTAAAAAAATGAGCACTCCTTATTTAAATCTATTATTGTGGATAGTTTTCTAAGTTCTTTTTTCTTTCAACATTTATGAATACTCATGTCACAGGTCTGTCCAAAGTCTTTATGACAGAATGGCTGTTGGTTTCACATTCATCTTTTTCTTCTGTTCCAGTTGTTTTTTCCACAATGTGATGGAGAAATTAGCATCCATCCCTGTTTCCTGTTTGATGACACACAGAGTATCATGGCAACTGTGATAATTGTAAACCAACTTTCATTCTAATGGAAGAAAAAATCTTTGACTTTTCCCATAGGATCTTATAACTACCTCTATTTTTAACTCAATAAACTAACATTCAAGGTAAGTAATTGCTTAAAGCTAGGCACATGTTGTAAATATTGACATTATCTGCAAAGCTTGCTTTGCATTTATCATTAAGTGTGCATTGCTTTTTCTCACACTTAAAGATTTAGTCAGTGGACCATCAGATAAATGATTCTGATTAAAAGAACACATTATTACTTTAAATACTGATGTTAATCTGTCCTTGGGAACCAGTTCTGAACTTCTCCCCACACATTTAGACTTTTACATCTCAAACAAGTAGCGCACTTCATCTCCATTTATGGTCCCTATGGGTTATGAGTAAAATTGTTGGTTTTTTATTATTCTTACATATTTATTCTAAGGTGTTACAATTCCATAAGTCAGATTATAAGTACAATACTTATTGATCAATGTAATAATTTATATATCTTAATGTTATCCATTTGAAATCCTACAAGGTTATAATTGTTCTTTATTAATATTTATTTAGATTTATTTCTTAGATTTATATCCTTTGTTATCTTTTCTTTGTTTCATCTCTCAGATTCCTTTGGGATCTTTTCATGAATTTGTCTGGTCATAGAAAATTTTCATTCTTTGTATGCAAATTATGTTGTAATACTTCCATTCTTAGAATACAATTATTTTCATTAAAGAATTCAGCTGGGAAATTGTGCCCTGTACTTTTAGAAGATGCTTTGATTCCAATATTGAGTAGCCACTCAATCATCTCTTTGAGGTTAATCTCTGCCTACTTATAATAATTTTATTCTGTTTACTTCACCAGTTCTGGGAAATTCGCATATATTATCTTTTAAAACATCTCACTGTGCCCCATTTCAGCTATAGTGTACCCATTTATTACTCCAGTAAAGAGGATAGATTTTTCTCATTATATCTTCTATCTTCTTCCTTATTTCAGTTTTTTTCTGTTGTTTTCAAGATGAGTTATGTCTAATTTGCTATTAGTAATAATATATTACCTCCTTAGTTTATTCTATTTTAATTCCATAGTTTCTGTTTTATGTTTATTAAAATATGCAATATTTTAATGGTTTCCAGTTCCTTCAATAAAGTTCAAATAATTTTTCTTCCCCTGAATATACTAAAGAGAATTGTATCACAATATGTGTATTGCAGCATCCAACTTTCTTCTAGACCAGCTTTTATGCACATTTTCAGTAATTCTCATTCTTGAATGAATTTTCATCCAGCAATGCATATCATCTTAATTTTCAGTTTAGCTAACCACCAAAAGCTGGAAATTGAATTGTAGCTTGAGATTAAGGCACTCACAGAATTTCCCACTTGGGGCTGGCTTCAAAGCAAGAATCTGTGATTTCAAGTCAGCTGAGTAGCTATGATGGCCAGCAGCTTGAGCTACTTCCAGCTTTATGCTGCTTAGAGACAAGAGTCTCATGGATATTTCTGCCCGGGTTGCCTTGAAACCTCAATCTTCACATCTTAACCTCCTAAAGAGTTAGGAATACAGACATGAGCCCACCAATGCCCAAATTATATAATCAGCCTTGATAGAGATGAAAGCATCCACCCAAGTCCCTGACCCTAATACAACTTTAAGCTTAGGATTCCTACTAGGGCATTCAGACCCCAGATCACCCCCCACACACACACACACACACTTTCCTGTCCCACTCCACACAGCATCCCAAGATTCTGACCCTCCCCCAAACCCTAGCCAAACACACCCGCTCCCATCAGTTTCAGGGATGGAGACCTAGAGACCTCAGAAGAGGATGCTGAAGAGGGACCTGTGCAGAATGACCAGGGCTGGGCCCTCTGAAATCCACAACTTGGCATTGGTCACCTGCTCCTCCATCTTCTCCTTTCTCAGGGACATCCCCCCTCACACACACATCCTCCTACCCTCATGTCCCATCTCACCCACCCCCCAACCCTGTATAGCCCTCTGGCCCCTCTCAGCCTCCCTGCTCTCTGCACACAGAGCTCCTTCTGGACCCGTTGGTTGAGACCCCATCCCACTGCTTAGAGGAGCAGAAAGCTACCTTCCACACTCCCCTGAGCACCTCAAGCCTAGATCCAGCCTCACTCTAGTTTCTTGAGAACAGAAAACATCTCTTCAGCACAATCCTCATTCACCAATGGCAGTATATGCCAGCCCACTGGTGAGAACCTCTTGGAGTCTCTGCTGAGAGTTCAGGGTGGGGGTTAGATGGAAGAGCAAAGTAGAAACACACAAACCCCACACACATACACCTACTGGAATTTGAACCTGAATCAGCGTCTTTTTCCTCCTAGGGTAAAAGGCCAGGCTACACTGCCCTACTTGGCAGAGCTGAGACTGAAGACACAGCAGTAATTCCAGTTATCATGAACCTCAGCACCTTCCCACAGAGCTGAGTGGGCGAAAGAGTCCGAGGAATAGACAAGGTAGGACAGTTATTTAACTCCCCAATAAAGATGTTGGAGCTTGAGGCAGTATGAGGACCCCAGTATGAGGGAGGCTTTGGGAATGGCTAGGACACTCCATCCTGAGCAGTCAGTTCCAGGGCAGAGCATGAGGGTTCAGGCCCCTAGGAATCAAAGACAAATCTCCCAAAGTACCCACCTTCAAGCAAAAAGGGAGACTAGCCACAGGGAAGAGGGATTTAAGGACATTGTCCAGCCCCTGCCACCAGCCCCAAGGCTGAGGGTCCTAGAGGTTTTGAATGGACCTTTAGCCCTGCCCACCCTTCCTCCCCATTTACTGCTCTGAATCTGGTATTTTGAGTGTGTTAATGAATGTAATTCCTCTCTGGGATGGCAAGATTAGGTTTCCCAGACCTTGAGCTTTAGAAAAGATTACGAAGTACCGTGTTTATAGAGGAAGTACTTTTAGGAAAAGACCTTAAGGGAAGTAGGATTGAGAGGAAGAGATTAGAGGAAGAATACAGTTTAGCTATGATTTTCCAGAGAACCCTAGATTGACAAATAATGTGGTGGAAATCTTGAATCTAGGCACACATGTGGACACTTGAATCAATTATCACACACTACTCCGAACAAAAGCCAGGTGGTTCACCATGGAAGACAAACTGGATGTGCGGGAATAGGATGGAGGTGCTAGCTGTCTTCAACCATGAGCAAGTGAGAGCTCTATTTGGGGTTCTAAAAGCTTCTTGTATCTGAATAGGCCTATCTTTTTGCATGTTTGGGAATTTCTCTGCTAGGATCCTGTTAAATAAATTTCCTAGACCATTAACTTCTGTCTCTAGGTGCTTCTCTACACCCATTATCCTCAGATTAGGCCTTCTGATGGTGTCTTCCAAATGTTAAATAGATCTATCATATTTCTTGGATTTGTCTTGGATGGTTGTATGCTCTTTCTCTATAATATCTAGGCTGTCTTCAATCCCCGAGATTCTAGCTTCTGCATGGTCTAACCAACTGTCAAGACTTTCTACTTTGTTTTTTATTTCCTTTCCTTCTAATTTGTCGGCTTTGATGGCTTCAAATTCTTTATTGGAGCTTTGTTTTAACTCTTGCATGAACTTCTTTATTTCCTTAATTTGGTGTTCAGCGTTTATTCTCAAATCACTTAGTTGATTGGTTATGGTTTTCTTGGACTCCCATTCCTTCTGCAGGGCTCCATTCAGCATTCCCTTTGTGGTCTCCCTGAATTCTTTCAGCTGTCTGTTTATGGATTCCATGAATGCCTGTATTGATCTTTGTCTATTCTCATCCCGCTCTCGAAATTCCTATATTACTCTTTGATTAACTTCCTCACATTAATGCAATTCCTGTAATTCTCTTTGATTGTTCTCAGCCTGCTCATGTAATTCCTGTATTTCTCTCTGACTGTTCTCAGCCTGCTCACACAAGTCCTGTATTAATATTTGAGTGGCTTCTTCATGCTCACGAGATTCCTATATTAATCTTTGGTTTGCCTCCTCTAGCTTCCTATCACACTCACACTCAGTCCTTTGCTTATGAGGGTCAGTGCAGAAAGGTGCTGTGCTGCCCTGCAAGCCTGGAGTCTTTTGCAATCACCATGGCAATTACCACAGCCCCAAGCTGAGTTGGGTTTTTTCCCTGGACTGGGGGACGAGGGGCTCAGGGGTGGGGAGTCTAGGGTCTGTCGCCACTGCTGCTGCCATCACCATGCCTTGGCTGACATTACCACCTCAAGCTAAGCTTGGCCCTTTATGTAGGCCTGTGCAGGGAGGCACTGGGCCCCTTGAGCCTCGGGTCGCCCCATGCTGAGCCCGATGCTTATAAGGGCCAGTGCAGAAAGGTGCTGCACTGCCCTGCAAGCCTGGAGACTTTTGCAACTACCACCGCAATTACCACAGCCCCAAAGTGAGTTAGGTTGCTTCCGCGGGCTGGGGCAGAGAGGCGCAGGGCTGGGGAGTCTAGGGTCCTCCTCTGCTGCTGCTGCCTTGTCTTGGCTGGCTGCCGCTGCCACCCCAGGCTGGGCTGGGCTGCTTATGCAGGCTGGTGCTTGTCTGTGGTCCCCACAGGTTGGGCCCAATACTTAGGAGGGTGGGTGCAGAAAGGTGCTGTGTCTGGCTGGAAGCCTGGGGTTGTTTGCTGCAGCCACTGCTGTGGCCTCTGCCCCGGGTTGGGCTGGGCTGCTCCCACAGCCAACTTGGAGAGGCTGTGTGCTGCGTGGTGTCTTGGGTGGTTCAGCACTGCCGCTGCTGCTGTTGCTGGCTGCCGCTCAGGGCTTTGCTGGGCTGTTTATGCCCGCCAGGCCAAGGTGTGCCATGGGGGGGGGGTCTTCCTTAGGGCTCTGTGTTCCCAGTTTCCTGTTGGTATTCCTAGGGTCGGCACTGGCTCTTGGGAGTCTTCCCAGAGCCTGGGGATGCTTGTGGCTTTGTGGCCCCTGCTTAGGCTGCTCAGCATGGAGCCCTGCTGATGGAGTGGCTTGGTGCAGAGCTCTGCTGGCAGCAAGGGGTGGGGGAAGGGGCTTCCTACTTTGTAGGGTCAACCTACTTTGTAGGTTCCAGAGTTTTTCCTTTTTCTTTTTTTCACTTCTTGTATCTCTCTGAGTAATCGCCTTTTTGTTGTTGTTGGTCTTTCGAAGAAACAGAGCATTAAAACCCAAAATCTCTATTTGGTTGGAGAGAGCTGCATTGTTTCCCAGCTCGGACACCCCCCTCTGTCCCTGAACTTTTGTGCTCAAGACTAGCACTCTACTCCTTGAGTCACAGCATCTTTTCAGACTTATTTTTTTCTGATCCTGAAGCATTTTTTTGTGCCATTTCCTGCCCTTGAACTCAGAGCCTGGACACTGTTCCTGAGATGTTTTGCTTGGGGCTAGTGCTCTACCACTTGAGCTACACTTCTCCTTTTGTTTTGTTTTTTGGTGCTTAACTGGGGCTAAGAGTCTTATGGGCTTTCCTGCCTACACTGACTCTGAACTGTAATCCTCAGCTCTCAACCTCCTGAGTAGCTAGGATTAAAAGCTTGAGCCACTGGAACTTAGCCCAGTACTACAGCTTGAACTCATGGCCTGAGCAGTGCCTCTGAGCTTTTGTGCTCAATGCTAGTGCTGTACCACTTGAGCAACAGCTTCATTTCCGGCTTTTGATGGTTAAATGGAAATTAAAGATACTCCTAGGCTTTCCTGCCTGGTGCAGATAAATCTTTGTGTAGTGTTCCTGTTCTGAGCTTTGAGAAAAATAGGATGAACTAATTTTACAATTGCAATACTCTTAGGAAAGGCCTTTAGGAAGGCAGGATTGAGAGGGAAAAGTGCAAAGAAGGTTGTTTTGGTGTGATCTTCAGGAGAACTCTTGATTGGCAAACATCACACACTGCCTGTTAACCCTACACATGTGTGGACACTTGAATCAATTATTACCCATTACTCTGACCCAAAGTCATATGGCTCAGTATGAAAGCAAACTAGATGTGAGAGAATAGTATGGAAGAAACAATAGGATGGAAGAACAAGATGTCTTCAACCATGATAGAGTTAACAGTACTAAGATTTGAAGTCTACTAAACCTGCTAATACTACCAGCTCCATTATCACCTAGGTCTGCAAGACCAGTAGAATTTTGTGTCTGCCAGTACTAGGGCTGGCCTAGTTTCTGAACCACTGTTTCTGAGCTTGTTTTCTCAAGTTTAGCAACATGCCTGGCTTTTTGTTAATTTGGAGACAAGAGTCTTGATGGGCTTTTCTGCCTTGGCTGTCTTTTGAGGCTCAATCCTCTGACCTCAGCCTCCTAAGTAGCCAGTATTTCAGGCATGATCCACCTGCATCTAGCCAAAATTGTTATATAATTGGCCCTCATACATGGAGATGAAACCAATCACTCAGCACAAGATCCCAATACCTCTAAGTTGAGGTTTCCTACCTAGACCTTAACCCTCAGGGAGAGATTAGGAATACCAATTTACAGAAAAGGCCTTAAGCAGGACTGAGAGCAATGAGCAGAGGAATAATACAGGGTTGTGGGGTTTTTTTAGTAGTTTAGCTGTGATCTTGATCTTTAGAACTCTAGATAGGCAACAACATTGCAGACCTCCTGCCAGGTGCAGGTGTGGAGACTTGAACCAATTATCACACACTCCTCAGATCCAAAGTCAGATGGTTCAGTTTGGACAACAAATAATGTCAGCAAATTAGATAAAGGTACTAGATTACCTTCACTGTGAGGAAGTGAAGTAAAATCACCAAAATTGAGTTTGTTGATCCTGGTACAATTGCCAGCTTCTTTACTCTTTGATCTGCAGTACCAGTAGGTATTTTTTTCTTGAGTGCCAGCCAGTACTGGGGCTTGAATTGAGGGCATGGGTGTGGTTCTTAGGTTGTTTTCTCCAGTCTTAGTGCTCTACCTCAAGTTACAGCTCCACTTCTGGCTTTTCATTGGACAAAGGGTCTTATGGACTTTCCTGCCTAGATTGTCTTGGAACCTCAATTTTCAGACTTCAGCTTGAGTAGCTATCAGTACAGAAGTGACTCAGAGGCCTTCCCCAAATTCTTTTTTTTTTTTTTAATATTTTTATTAGAAAGATACTGTACAGAGGGGTTACAGGGTAACAAGGTAATGAATCCACTTCCTATCGAGCATTGTTACCCACTCCTTTGTTCTTCCCCTAATATCCCTTCCCCCCCACCTCCCCAACTCCTCCTACCCACCCCCACCCCCGAAATTGTAAAGTTCATTTTCAACATAGTGTCTTGTACATCTGATTGTTACAATGGGTCAACCTGTATCCTTATTTCAACATTTTGTTATTTCCCTTCCCTTCCTCAAATAAGAAAAATGTGTATGCAAGACGCAGGGCACTGGAATTGTGAAAATGGGTTATACCATGGGGGAAGACCATACAAAAGAAACAAACAAAAAAAAAACACATAATACATTATAAGTACATTAAAAACACAGCAAGAAAGATAAACCTCTTGTGTCCCTATCTTGGGGTTCATTTCACTTAACATCATCTTATATGGTCTGTGTACCTAGCTTTTGAGCTTTTCTGCTTGTCCTGGACATACACTGGTTTTTTTCAAATAAGGGAAACGATAGGACCTATGTTCCTTTGGGCCTGGCTTACTACACTTAATGTAATTTTTTCCAAGTCTTTCCATTTCCTAACAAATGGAGCAGTGTCATTCTTTCTGATGGAGGCTTAGAATTCCATTGTGTATGTATGTATGTATATATACATATATGTATATATACATACATACATATACATATACAATGGAATATATATACACACACCACATTTTCTTTTTTTTCTTTTTTTTTTTTTCCCCAGGGCTGAGGACCGAACCCAGGGCCTTGCGTGCGCTGGGGGGCGCCCTTCTGCTAGGCTAAACCCCCAGCCCCATACACCACATTTTCTTGATCCATTCATCAACTGAGCAGCATCTGGGTTGGTTCCATACCTTAGCTATGGTGAATAATACTGCAATAAACATAGTTGTGCTGGTAGCTTTGGTATGACTGACCTTTGTGATCGTTTGGGTAAAAGCCCAAAAGAGGGATTGCTGGGTCATAGGTGGAGCTCTATGTGGAGTCTTGAGGAACCTCCATTCTCCATTCCAAAGTGGTTGAACAAGTTTACACTCCCACCAACAATGTAGTAGGGTTTCCCTTTTGGCCACATCCCCTCCAGCATCTGTTGTTACTAGATTTCTTTTCTTTTTTTTTTTTTAATATTATTTTATTTTATTTGAGAATATACTGTACAGAGGGGCTACAATTACATGGGCAGGATAATGCATACATTTCTTACCAAGCATTGCAGCCTCCTCCTTTGTTTACCCTTCACCTCCCTTCCCAGCCTCCCCCCTCCCCCCACCCAATTATACCCCCCTCCCCCCCACCGACATTGTATAGCTGGTTTTGACATGACATTTTGTACTTCTCATTGTTGCAACAGGTCCACCTGAATCCTTAAACGACTTGTTTGCCCCCATCTCCTCCACATGTTATACTGACATCAAATATAGTGAAAGCAGGGGTTACACTGTGGGGGAGGGACATACAAAGCAACAAAGAAATAATCTTATAAATGCGTTAGAAACATATGCATGAAAGAAACGAAAACATTAAAATACATATTTAAGGGTTCATTTTCCTAACATCACATTATCTGACCTTTTCCGCTTGACTCATACCTATACTAGATATTGCAAATAAGGGAAATCATGGGACCTATGCTTCTTTGGGCCTGGCTTACTTCACTTAATATAATTTTTTCCAAGCCTTTCCATTTCCTAACAAATGGGGAAATGTCATTCTTTCTGATGGAGGCATAGAATTCCATTGTGTATATATACCACATTTTCTTGATCCATTCATCTACTGAGGGGCATCTGGGTTGGTTCCATATCTTACCTATGGTAAATAATGCTGCAATAAACATAGTTGTGCTGGTAGCTTTAGTGTGGTCTTGTTTGTAAACATTTGGGTAAATGCCCAAAGGTGGGATTGCTGGATCATAGGGGAGATCTATGTGAAGTCTTTTGAGGAACCTCCATACAGCTTTCCAAAGTGGTTGAACAAGTTTACATTCCCACCAACAATGAAGTAAGGTTCCTTTCTGTCCACATCCCCTCCAGCATCTGTTGTTGTTAGAGTTCTTGATTTTTGCTGTTCTAACTGGAGTGAGGTGATATCTCAATGTTGTTTTGATTTGCATTTCTTTTATGGCTAGGGATGTTGAACATTTCTTCATGTGTCTATTGGCCATCCTTCTTTCTTCTTCAGAGAAGCTTCTCTTTAAGTCTTTCGCCCACCTATTTATTGGGCAGTTGTTTCTTTGAGGATTTGTTGTTGGGTGGTTTAATTTTTTGAGTTCCAAGTATATTTTAGATATGAGACCCTTGTCCGTTGTATGGCTAGTAAAGATCTTCTCCCAATCGGTGGGCTTTCTATTGATCTTGCTAGCTATGTCATTTGCCCTGCAGAAGCTCTGCAACCGTATGAAATCCCATTTGTCCAACCTTTCTTTGATTTGTTGTGCTTCCGGGTCTCTACTCAGAAAATTTTGGCCTGAGCCAAGGAGACCTAGGGTTTCTCCTATTCCATCCTGTAATGTTTTCAGAGTGTCTGGTTTGAGTTCAAGGTCTTTGATCCATTTGGAGTTGATTCTGGTGCAGGGTGATATATAAGGATCTAGCTTTAGTTTTCTACATGTAGTTAACCAATTTTGCCAGCACCATTTACTGAAGAGGCTGTCTTTCTTCCATTCTATTGTTTTAGCTTCCTTATCGAAGATTAGATGGCTATAGGTCTGTAGGTTCATTTCTGGGTTTTCAATTCTATTCCATTGGTCCTGAGGTCTGTTCTTATGCCAATACCAAGCTGTTTTGATTACTATGGCTTTATAGTAGAGTTTGAAATTTGGTATTGATATTCCTCCAGCAGTGTTCTTTCCGTTGAGGAGCGTTTTTGCTCTTCGGGGTCTTTTATTGTTCCATATGAATTTTTGGATTGCCTCTTCTATTTCCTTGAAGAATGAGGGTGGAATTTTGATAGGTATCACGTTGAATTTGTAGATAGCCTTGGGAAGTATTGCCATTTTCACGATGTTAATCTTGCCAATCCAGGAGCATGGGAGGTTTTGCCATTTTTTAAGTTCTGTGTTGATTTCCTTTTTCAAGATTTTAAAGTTTTCATCATAGAGGTCCTTCACTTCTTTGGTTAAGTTAATTCCTAGGTATTTTATTTTTTGTGGGGCTATTACAAATGGAGTTGCTTTCCTAATTTCAGCCACACTTTTCTCATTGTTGGCATATAGAAAAGCCATTGTTTTTTGGGGGTTAATTTTATAACCTGCTACTTTGCCAAAGTTTTGAATCAGCTTGAGTAATTTGGGAGTGGAGTCTATGGGATTCTTTAAATACAAGATCATGTCATCTGCAAAGAGAGAGAGTTTCATTTCTTCTTTCCCTATTTGGATCCCCTTTATGTCTGCATCTTGTCTTATTGCTGTAGCTAGGCATTCTAATATTAGATTGAAGAGAAGTGGAGAGAGTCGGCATCCTTGTCTTGTTCCTGAGTTAAGAGGAAATGGCTTTAGTTTTTCACCATTGAGTATAATGCTGGCTGTAGGTTTGTCATATACAGCCTTTATTGTATTGAGGAATGTTCCATGGATTCCTAATTTTTCCAGAACCTTCATCATAAAGGGGTGTTGGATCTTGTCAAATGCTTTTTCTGCATCTATTGAGATAACCATGTGGTTCTTATTCTTGCTCCTGTTGATGTGATGAATAATATTAATTGATTTGCGTATATTGAACCAGCTTTGCATCCCTGAAATGAATCCTGTTTGATCATGGTGTATGATTTTTTGGATGAATTGTTGAAGTCGATTGGCCAAAATTTTGTTGAGAAGTTTTGCATCAATGTTCATCAAAGAAATGGGTCTATAGTTCTCTTTCTTTGATGAGTCCCTGCCTGGTTTTGGGATGAGGGTTATGATGGCTTCATAGAATGTGTTCGGTAGTGAGCTTTCTCTTTCAATTTCATTGAAGAGTTGGAGGAGTATTGGTGTGAGCTCTGCTTTGAAGGCCTTGTAAAATTCCGCTGTAAAACCATCTGGTCCTGGACTTTTCTTAGCACACTTGGTGTGATTCTCTGGCTTCGGACTGTTCACTGGAACTCTAAAACTGCTTTCTATGCGAGAGCTTGTTCAGATTCCAGCTTCTCCTCCGCCATCTTCCCGGAACTCTCTTCCCCAAATTCTTAAAGCTCTAAGTTTTTTTTTTGTTTGTTTTTTAAATCCCTGATGAACCAGATCAACGATCCAGCCCCTGGCCCTGATACATTTTTATATTTAGGTTTCCTTGACATTGAGTCTCAGGCAAAGACTGGCAAGTACCAAATTTCAGAGAAAGATTAGCAAAAGACCTTAAGAGAAGCAGCACTGAGTGGTAAAGGACCAGAAAAAGAATTTAGGCTTTAGCAGGTTTTCGTGGCATTTAATTATCTTTAGGATTTCTCTAGATCCCACCCCAAACTCTTACAAATCTGTCTTTCCTGATGGAGAGGAGACCATCTACTCAGCCCCTGCCCCTGATTCATCTTTAAGTTATTTAGAGCTAAAAGAATAACAAGCAACAAGTTTGCAGGGAAAGTACTCTTAAGAAGAGGCCTAAGGGAAGCAGCATTTAGAGGGAAGAGAATATAGCGAGAACATATTTATTGCTTTATTTGTCTTATTTTATTTTTTGTTTTTGGTACTTTTGATAGTTTAATTGTAATCTTCAGGAGAACTCTTGATTTTTGTAGACCTCTCCTAACTGGCCTCAGATGCTGGGCCAATTCTATCACAGTACTCTGACCCCAAATCAGAGAAACTGGAGATGAGAGAACATGATGGAAGTAGATTACCTCAACCAAGACTACATGAGAGATAAAAAGCAACTAAGTCTGATACCTACTACAGATACCAGCTTCACTATCTCCGAGGTCTGCGGTACTAGTACTAGGGCTTCCACTCAGGGCACATGTGCATTTCCATGCTTGTTTGCTGAATGTTAGCACTCTACCCTTGGAGTCACAGCTCCACTTCTGGCTTTTGGATTTAGAGGCAAGAGTCAGACTTTCCCACCTGGGATGATTTAGAATCTCTATCCTCAGATCTCAGCTTCCTGGGTAGCCAGTATTACAAGAGTGACCCATCAGGAAGGAGCCCCACTCAAAATTCCTATATAAACAGTTTTTATGCTTAGATGAGATCAGCCGCCCAGCCTCCAGCCCTGATTTATCTTCAATGTCAGGTTTCCTACACTGAACCTTAGGAAAAGATCAGGATGGATGAAGTTTACAGAGGAAGTACTCTCAGGAAATGGCTATAGAAGAAGGAGAGGAAGAATGTTGCTTTTGGTAGAGTTTAGCAGCTCTTCAGAAATACTTGATCTCAGCTCCAAATTCTTTTGTTTTTTCATTTTTTTTCTTGTGAAAATACTGCATAGAGGGGTTACAATTACACAGGAAAGGTAATGAATACATTCCTTATCAAGCATTGTTGCCTCCTCCTTTGTTTCCCCTTCCCATCGTTTCCCGTCTCCCCCCCTTCCCCTTCCCATCATTTCCCATCTCCCCCCTTCCCGTTTTCCCCCCACCTGCTCCCTCCTTTCCCTCCTTCTCTCTTTTCCACTCTTCCCTCCACCCCTGCCAAAGTTGTAAAGTTCATTTTTCGACATAATGTCTTGTACATCTCATTGTTGCAATGGGTCCTCCTGTATTCCTATTGTTAGCTCCAAATTCTTAGATTTCATTCCTGACAGAGATAAAAAACATCCACCCAGCCCCTGTCCCTGATTAACCTTTAAATTTATGTTTCTTAGACCCTACGCTTTAGGAAAAGATCAGAAAATACTGAGTTTACTAAAGAAATGGTCTTAGGAAGAGGCCTAAGGAAAGCAGCATTGAGAGGAAAAAGAGTAAAAAATATAGTTTTTTGGGAGAGCTTAGCTGTGATCTTCAGAACTCTAGACTGGAAAACAATATGGCAGAATCTCCCCTCCCATAGGTCAGTCAGAGGAGCTGGCTTTTATTGGTTCAACATTGTCCAGGTGGGAGAGGAGGAGACTCAAACTCCCAGGTCTAGCAACTTCTATCACCTGAGGGCAATTATGTGTGAAATGAAAGAGCCATGGGTTTAGCATCCAGTAATTCTAGCACCTATGAAACTGGACTATAGCAGTCCAGATTTAATCTATTTATAAAAATCACATTGTCAACTATAGAAAGAAAATTTAATATTTATTATGTTGACCGTAAAATTCCCCATAAAGTCATGGTGCGGAGCACATTATATTATATGTATATTATAGAATCATTTACAATGATAACAGGTAAATGTTGAATACTTGGGAACCCTGATTTGTATTAAGCAATTTTCAGATTCAGAAAGAAGTTTTTATCTACTTGGCCTAGTGGTTCTAAAGTGAAATGATTTTTTTAGTGATTTTTGTAGATTTCCAAATGAATACCTGGTGAACTGTCAAAGTTCAAAGAGAATTACATTTAACAAATATGTTAAGACGTACAAACTATTTATATTTTATAGGCATAGTTATAGACATTAGAGAAGCTATAGGAAAACAAAAAACAAAAAAAAATCCATATTTCATTGTGCTCACAATTTTCTGGATAGACAAATCTATTCCAACACACATGTGTCTTGCCACAGACCATAATTTTAAATCCTGTGAAAACAAATCAGCTGGCAATTAGAAAATAATGTGCTGAGAAAACCTCCCACAACCTGTAGGCTGTAGAAGGGAGTGTAGCTAACAGTATGTCAGATGATACAATAATTTAAGCAGGGAGAACTGTAAATGCAAAAAAAGTAGGAATTCACTTGTTACATTTAAGGGAGAATATGGAACCATAGTACTTGAGAAAGGGAAGGGAAAGGGACAAGGAAAGGGAAAGGAAAAAGGGAAAGGGAAAGGGAAGGGAAGTACAAAATAAAGTCAGCAATAAAGTCAAGGCCTACTGATTTAGGATATTACAGACCCTGGTGAGGATTTTTATTTCACTGGTAATATAATGGCAAGTCATTGGAGAGTTTAAGAAATGGAATTACATAGTCTGAGTTATGCTCTGGCTACAAAGAAAACAGGCTGGTTTGTAGCAAGGGGGATAGGGGGTCAGGAAGCTGTATCTACGTAACAGAATGATAGCCTGAATGGGAGAAGTAAAGTTGGTAAAACTTTGCCTGTTAAATAAGAACCAAGAGAGTAAAACACATCAGCATGACTTTTGGCCTTTGACTAATACAACTGGGAAAATTAAGTCTCATTTCATAAGGTAAGGACTTGATTGATTCCTACTAGACATCCAGAGGGTAATATCCAATAAGCATTTAAACATGGGTCTAGAGTTCAGGGTAGAAATAGCTGATGTAGCAATAAGAAATGTAAAATGAGTAGATGTATGGGAAGCCTTGGGGCTAAGAGGATCATTGGTGGAATGCACTTGGGTAACAAAGAGGAAATGTTCAAAAGAGCTCTGGAGAATTCCTTTTGAGCCTGGACAGGATTGCACTATTGTGTTGCACAATAGAATACTTTTCTTTAATTTAAAAAAGAATAAATTGTTTCCAAACTTCTTATGACACATTCACAATCAGCACCTGTGGACATCAGCCAGGTACTCCTACAATGACAAGAAAGGAATTTAAGGCCTCCAACGTCAAAACGAACAATATAAAAGATAATTGAATTGAAATTGAGAGAACATCAAGCCTTAACTAACATTCAGGCTTGATCTTAACTTGGTTTCAAGAAACTCATCATGAGACCTCTTTAGTTTTTCATTTTTTCATTGATAAAAGAGTTAGACAACATATTCCTTTAAGACTTTTCTGTAAGACCTAAAACTCTACAATTGCTAAGCATTTGTTTTGTGCTATTAAACTCAGATGTTACAAAGACCCAACTATAGAAAACTCCAAGAGGTTTTAACACAGCTGAAGAATAGCTGATTTCCTCAAAATTAATTAATTAGATTCTTGGCACAGCCTTTTCAGATTCCTGAGTTATCTTAGCCAGAATTCCTGTTTCTACTTCCAGTATCAGATGGTACAGCTCAATTTCTATAATAAGCTATGATAAAGGAAGAAATTTTACCCAGTTCAAACAATAATAGTGCTGGTCACTAGAAAGGTATCATACTGGATGATTTGGGATGTGTGAACACTCCTTCCTGGTATTCACAATCTAGTATTAGATGGCCAGATAATTCTAATGAAAGGGAGAAGAAAATTGCTACTCAGAAATGTGTAATGTTGGCTAAAGATGAGATCAATACCTATTGGAAAGCTGGGCTTGGAACAGAGACAGTAGTTTCCATGTTAATGTTTGAAGATGCATAGATGCTTCAGATTAAGTACACTTGACTGTCAAGTCCAAATCAGCTGTGTGATCCTTGATGACTAATACTAAGCGGAGGAAAATTCCTTCCTCTGAGCGAAGTTGTGATGAAAATGTGCTCATTGCATTTGAGAAGCTTAATAATAAATATCTGGTATCTGAGAAGCAACCAATAAACCACAGTTATTCAAATTTAGGTAAAAGAGTTGGTAATGGGTTTCTTAGAGAAGCAGCAACAGGAGTCAAGTCTAGTGTTTGCTAGCATTATTGATTTACAAATACCTGAGAGCTGAGTAGTGGGGAAATGTTTTCCTGAAGTAGTGTGGCTTCATAGAGTTATGAGGAAGGAAGCTTGTCTGTACTGCTATGAGTAGGTTGCTATGTTTCTAGGGTCCAGCATTAGCAGGGATAAGCCCAATTGGTGTTATGGGAGGGTCTAACATAACACTCTTGCCAACCTCTTTGATCATGACCTTTTATTTGATTCACTATGAAATGTGAATGACTCCTATTTGAACAGATTTGATTGCTCTGTCTTTCTTTTTTTTGGTGGGGGGTCCAGTCGTGGGGCCTGAACTCTGGGCCTGGGCGCTGTCCCTCAGCTCTTCAGCTCAAGGCTAGTGCTCTACAGCATGAGCCACAGTGCCACTTCTGGCTTTTTTTCTTTTTGCTTATGTGGTGCTGGGGAATCAAACCCAGGACCTCATGCATGCAAGGCAAGGGCTCTACCACTAAGCCACCTTTGCAGCCCTGATTGCTCTGTCTTTCTAATCACATTCTCTTATTGGTAGGTTTATGAAACAACCTACTACAACACTGTAGCAGGAATGTTATGGTATATCAGGACTCCTATAGTGGGATTTCAAAGAAAATATTGGAGAAAGTGAAGTAAAAAACATACGTGCTCAAAAAAGTATCTTACAAAAGAAGGTAAAATACAAAACTGAATCCTCTAACATCCTAGGCTTTAAGTCAAATTGGAACACCAGGAAGAAGGTTTTGTTAACCCAGCAGTAGGGGTTTGTGTTATTTTCTTGTGAAGCATTGTATAATAATAAATGTATTAATCATCACATATTAGACATATAATCTCAGAGAACATAATTTCATTTTATGCAGTTGGGCAGTGTCACTTTGGAGGAGATCAGATAACGGGAAAAGTAAGCAAGTATAACAATCGAATCATAGTAGAGAACCTTGTGTTCCTATCTGCCCTGTCATTCTTCATTTTTAAATATGTTGTCAAGTCTCTCTATTCATGCAGTGGTAACATTTTTCTAAGACGCAAATGGGAAATTCAAAAAGGGCATGTTACAAGAACTACTTCAAACTCTACATTGTACAAAGAAAATAAAGACCAGAAAAGAGGGCAAAGTGTCTAATAGCTCAGTTAGATTTGACAAAGAGTGAGGCCTGCATCTTCAACCTTTCCAGCACCTCCACCAAAGTCTTCTTGGAACTCAAACTCGCTTTCCTTCCCTCCCTGTCAGGCCAGGCTCTTGTAAGGGTGAGAAGCAGGATCATAACTGAAACAGATGATGGGTAATGCATCAGATATCTGGCACTCTTCCACTAATGGTCCTGCTAAATCTTTAGCAGGATATGGCTCCTGTCTAGTGCTTCACTCCTTGTCAACTGACGTGAACAGGCAGTATAACTCTCAGGTTTCATGCTTCTATTGAGGACATGTCTCCCTCCCTCTATGTAAAGCAAAGTGTTTAGTTCAGGATCTAGCAAAGAGAGCTGCTCTGTGTACTCAGCAGATGTGAAGGCACAATAATTTGCTTACTCCTGCAAAGGATTTCAAATCCCTTGGATAATTTGAAGTAGTCCACATGACTGGTTTGCATGCGTTAAAATGTAATAGCCAATCTCTGAGTAAGTGTTAAATAAACTCCCCAGGAGTAAATTTGTTTGCTAGCAAGAATGAACTCTATTTTAAAATAGTCGATGTCCATTCTTAAATTTATCAGCATTAATTTCTAAATAAATATACTTCCTTGGCTTCAAGGAGGAGGCAACAATGCTTGATAAGAAATGTACTCATTACCTTGCTCAGGTGATTGTAAACCCCTCTGTACCGTATTTTCACAATAAAAAAACATTAAAAAAGTACAATAACATTGTGCCTAAGAAATGCAAATTATCCTCCTACATGACAAAAGCATATTTTACTGATTTATTTTCACTAGTAAGTAAACTTCTAGGGCACAAAAGAGATGATTGGTTTGCTTATGAAGGCAATCACAATGGATCATTTTAAGAAAAAAAATACATAGTGCTTTAAACACCAAAGAAAAATTTATTACAGAAATAGTCAAGGAAAAGGATTTGAAGCATAAATTCACACACACACACACACACACACACACACACACACACACACACACACGTAAATGGCAAAAACATGCACATTAATCTTTTTTTGAAGGAGATATTGCAGTGTATCCTTTGACACCAAGCTACTACAGGTCTCACAAGACTCAGGGAAAATTAGCTCTGCCCACACCAGTCTTTGGGCGTTTTTTTTTTTTTTCCTGAACAAGTAAAATACAGAAAAGCACCTCTGGGGTCACAAAATACCGAAGGCCTGATACCCTTTAATCCCTTGCTGTGTTTCAAGGCAAAATTCAATTCTCCTCGTCTTCCTACACATGAGTATTCTAGTACAAATTGAGAACAATAAATTTCTTTTGAAATCACTATCCTACATGAAAACAGGGAGAAGCCACTTCTGTTATGAAGCCTCCTTTGACTTTCTCAATGCTCATGGATCTACCCTTCTTTAAATGCCTGGATGCTTTCATTGCTTGGTGGGGCTCTACAGAACTCAACATTGACTTGATCTTTCACATCTGTTCCTTCTCTCCACTGGGCTTGTGACAAACATCTGATAATTTGTATGCATTTATATAATTTGTATGTGTTTATTTGTCTATAATTTATATGAATTTATTTGTGCCTTAAAGTACCCAGTAATGTATCAGTTGAAAAACAAACATTAATCTTATTTTCCTTCCTTTGTTCCTTCCTGCCTGCCTGCCTTCCTTTTCTTTTCTTGCTTTCTATTCCCTTTCTTTTTTGAAATAGGGTTTTGTTTGTATACACCACCAGCTGACCTTAGATTGGGTATGTGGCACAGGCTGGCCTTGAACTCACAATCTTCCTACTTCAGTCTCACAAGTGTTGGGATTATAGGACTATACCACAAAATATGACTCATAATCTTCTAAATCCTTGAAAATATATCTCCACCATAGATTTTGAGTGAAATGAATGAGTTTATTCTTTGGAAACACCCAGACAACCTCTTCTTCTTCTTCTTCTTTTTTTTATCCATCATGGAGCTTGAACTCAGACTAAGCGCCATCCCTCAGCTCTTCAGTTCAAAGCTAGTGCTTTACCACTTGAGCCACAGCACCACTGCCAGCTTATTGGAGATAACATTTCATGACTTTTCTTGCCTGGGCTGGCTTTGAATCTCAATCCTCAGATCTCAGCCTCCTGAGTAGCCTGTATTACAGGAGTGATCCAGTGGCACTGGCCAGATCCAGACAACTTCTGAACAAATCATTTACAGTATTTTAAAATATGGTTCAGCTATACAATAGGAAAAAATAACATTTAAAACATTAAATATATAATTTCTGATAATAAATATAAATGTGAATAAAATATAATGTAGTCTTTTTCAAATTGGGAACCTCTTACATTTTGGATAACTCCTTTCTTGCACCATTGACAAAAGGAATAAATGACTAATTTCCTTAAATTGAGCTTCAATCATGGGAAATTAATTTCTGTAGTATAAAGCATTTGACATCCTCAAGTATGGAATGAGCAGATAAACATGCCAAGACTATGTATGCTAGAGTCTTATTAACTTAACTGTCACTAATTTATTAAAAAAAAACTTGGTAAAATTGTAAGATGATTTTAAGCACAATGAATAGTCTAAATTATATGTAAAAGAACCTATTGAAATCTATAAAAATTACATTAAAATTTCACACAAAGAAGAAAATTTTTCCCATCTTTGGTATACAGAGCACTTCATGTAGGTGATGCATATTACTTTACCCACTTTTACTGATCTAATAGAACAGAATGGGCTCCTCACGGCACACAAGCCGGCGTGATTCCAGACCAAAAGCATACAGGATTATGATAAAGGACAAAGGCTATAAGTAGCAGCCTTAGTTCACAGTGGAGACAAGTTCCTGTTTCAAGTTCAGTAATTTCTTAGTTCTAACCACTGTATGCAAGTTCTTGGTTAAAACCACCTTGTTCAGGGAGTTTCTGGTTCTAAATGTACGTGTAGAGGAGACCACTGAGCTCTGAACATCTAAACCAGGTCATCTTTAACACTGAATGTGAGCAATCAAAGTGCTATATTAAATAATTATTGAAGTAATTGAAACTTTACATTTTGGTTTTAATATATCACTAAACGAATACAAAGTTCTATTCAACACCTGTGTGCAAAATAAAATTCTTACCCAGAGGAGGTAGCTCAATCCTGTAATCCTAGCTACTCAGTAAACTGAAATTTTAAAATCACTGTTCAAAGTCAGCGAGAGCAGGAAAGTCCATAAGACTCTTATCTCCAATTACTACCAAAAAGCCAGAAGTATAGCTGTAAATCAAGTGGTAGAGCATTAGCCTTGAGCAAAAAGGCTCAGGAAGAGCATCCAGCACACAGGTCTTGAGTTCAAGCCTCAGGACAAGCACCAAAAAAAGAAAAAAAAAAAAAAACAAATATTAAGATTAGGTACATTTAAACATTTTAAAATATCAAAATATATACTTAAGTCAATTGAACTCTTAAAAAAAATCTTCTCATAGCTCAAGATATTCCAAGATGCAATTATACAATTCAAAATTACTTTTTTATACCAGTTAAGCTTCCCCTATTTAATTTGCTTTAATTGATTTAGATATTCTTTTCATAAGAATCCATGTCAATATGTTCTTATTGGCAACCATTATTTACAATAACTACAGGTTTGTTATAGGTTCAGAACATGAATTTTTTTATTGTGAAAATATTGTACAGAGAGGTTACAATTACATAGGCAAGATAGTGAGTACATTTCTTATCAAGCATTGTAGCCTCCTCCTTTGTTTCCCCTTCCCATCCCCTCCTCCCCCCACCTCCCCGCCCAACCTTCCTTCCCCCCCACCAAAGTTGTAAAGTTCGTTTTCCACATAACGAATATTTTTTGTTCTAAATTTCAATAATTTTTTTAAGCTGATACCAACATTCTTCAGTAAACTTATCTCTTTTGGTGGTCTTGTGATTAGTGACATGCCTATGGCCCTCAAAGCAGATAATGTCAACAAATTTATAAAAATTATAGATTTATCAAAATCATTTTGAATAATTTTAATTTTATTTTAAAAATAGTATACAGAGGGGTTACTGTAACAAGAGTAAGGTAATGAATACATTTTCTATCAAGCATTTTGTTACCTCCTCCTTTGTTTATCCCCTACCTTCCCTTCCTTCCCATCTTCCACAACATCCCCCACCCTCACCCCCAACCAAGTTGTAAAGTAAAATTTTATCATAGTGTCTTGTACATTTCCTTGTTACAATGGTCAACTTGTATCCTTATTTCAGCATTTTGTTATTTCCCTTCCCCTCCCCAAATTAGAAAAATGTATATACAAGATCAAGGGCACCTACATCAAATACAGGGGTTATACCATGGGGGAATAACATACAAAAGAAACAAAAAATTACATAGCACATTTTAAATATGTTTAAAAAATAGCAAGCAAAACACACACACACACACAAAAACAGGTGTATCCCTATCTTGGGGTTCAATTCACTTAACTTCATCTTATATGGTCATATGTACATAGCTTTCAACATTTTCTGCTTGTCCTAGACTTATAAGAGTTATTGCAAATGAGGGAAACCATGGGACCTATGTTTCTTTGAGCCTGGCTTACTTCACTTAATATAATTTTTTCCAAGTCTTTCCATTTCCTAACAAATGGGTGATATTATTCTTCCTGATGGAGGCATAGAATTCCATTGTGTGTGTGTGTGTGTGTGCGTGTGTGTCCGCGTGCGCACGCGCGTGCGCATGTACCACATTCTCTTGTTCCATTCATCTATGGAGGGGCATCTGGGTTGGTTCCATATCTTAGCTATAGTAAATAATCCTGCGATAAACATAGTTGTGCTGGTAGCCTTAGTATGGCCTTGTTTGTAATCATTTGGGTAAATGCTCAAAAGTGGGAGATCTCTGTGGAGTCTTTTGAGGAACCTCCATACTGCTTTCCCAAGTGGTTGAACAAGTTTACACTCCTACCAACAATGCAGTAGGGGGTCCCTTCTGGCCACATCCCCTCCAGCATCTGTTGCTATTATATTTTTTGGTTATAGCCATTCTAACTGGGGTCAGGTGGAATCTCAATGTTGTTTTGATTTGCATTTCTTTTAAGGCTAGAGAGGTTGAGCATTTCTTTATGTGTCTATTGGCCACTCTTATTTCCTCTTCAGAGAAATCTCTCTTTAAGTCTTTAGCCCAATTCTTGATGGGATGGTTGTTTCTTTGAGGATTTGTTGTTAGGGGATTTCGTTTTTTGAGTTCTGGTATATTTTACATACGAGACCCTTGTCGGTTGTTTGGCTAGTAAAGATCTTCTTCCAATCTGTGGGCTTTCTATTGACCTTGCTAGTTATGTCCTTTGCCATGTAGAACCTCTGCAGTTTCATGGAATCCCATTTGTCCAACTTTTCTTTGATTTGTTGTGTTTCTGAGTCTTTATTAGGAAAATTTCAGCCTGTGCCAAGGGTTTCTCCTATTCTTTCCTTTGAATAATTTTTTACCTAACGTTTCCTTCAATATTTATTTCTTTTTCCCTTCTTTATTACTACCAAAAGAGTTTGTTACAAAATAAAATACTTTTTCACACAATGTAATACATTGTCATACTTAAAACATATATGCAACAAATGATCAAATAACATTACAGAAACTGCTCTATACAACAGAGCTACTCATCTACTTTCTGTACACATTTCCCATACCCCAGCCACGTAATCACTGGTGGCCTGAAAGCTTTGTACATCTGCACAGAAGGAGTTAGCTAAGTTTTGTTTCTAAAGTCTGACAGCTTTGTTTTATCAGCAAATGCAGTACATGCAGTCTTTGAAGGGACATTGGAACCAAAAGATAAATAGGTCTTTGTGCCTTCCATTTCTTGCAAAAATAAGGAATTTCATCAGTGTACATGGAATCTACAAACCTATCTCATTTTGTTTTTGTAAAATTAATCATAATCACTTATCCTGAAAAGTTGCAAACACTTGGATAGATGCTAAACCAGATGGGCTGCCAGAAAAATGTATAAACAGGAACTGCCAGACACAAACCAGGGCATATGCACCTTGTGAGGCCTCCTTGTGCTACCAACCTAAGTCCAAATTCTCCTGATTCACCAGGTTGGTGATGAAAATATGTTTATTATGTTACACTGTCAGTTTTAAGCTTTAAAATTAGTCATGATTCTATCCTACCAGGAATTTGTCTTTTGTTTATTTTATTAGTTATTTTGTTTATAGACTGCAAGGGAACTTAATGAGACTTTGGGAAGGGAAAACTCTCAGTGTGGTAAGATTGAGAAATCAGGCACTTACCTGTTTTAGATTGAGGATCTGATGTCTAATATCAGTGTGGATAGCTCTTCAAAGCACCTAAGGGATTGATAAATTAAGGAATGGGGTTAGTGATATAAAACTTCAAAACAGAGCACCAGTAAGGATATTACTCATTATTGTGTGGCAGCTGATGGTATGCTATGTAAATATGTTGAAAATTTTAATTCAAGTTTACATTTATGCTAAATTTATGCTATTTATGCTATTATATTTATGTTACATTCTCCATTTATGCTATGCTTATGCTATGTTCTCCAAGGAGAGCAACAAACAAGAAGTCACATTCTTTACTTTCACAATGAAAACTTCTACCAAGAAATCATACCTCATAAGAATACATAGCACAATGGTTTAAGAAGAAATATTGTGATGAACATCTTCATTATTAACTGTGTATTTGATCAGGAAACAAACTGAATAACATCACTTTATTTGGATAATCAAGAATACTCACATTTAACATTATGTGACACAGTATTTTGATTTACTTTCACATCTGTTGTTTGCTAATACTGAATACATAAAGTGAAAGCATAGTGTTTGCAAGGATAAGACTTGTTCCTTACAATTAGAATCTTTCAACATTCATTCCTAAGGGATTTTAAAACATATATAACATATTTATATGACATATGTACATATATAATGAAGATATGTAAATAGAAGTTTGTGTGTCTAATAATTACTGAACACATTTTTGCTGCATGAAGTACATGCATCAAAAGCAGTTTTATGCAGCAGCTACAAAAATATTACAAGCTGGAAATACATATTTACACATTTGGGACAGTAGGCCTTTATTATATGATTGAAAAGTTTGCTTCTGAGGAACACTTTGTCCTTTATTTCTCCTCATGGTTTATGTAATAGTCGTGAGTTGCTCTTATAATGAAAGGCTGTTCTCTAACATTTGTAGAATTTACTGTTCTAAAAACAAAATGTCAGATGTAAAAGAGTAGAATTAAGCTCAACTTAATACCGTGGACTTACTTCTATCTGACTAGTGATGAATGACTATCAGATTTTATATTTGTAGGATGAGACAATTCAGGGAATGGAAGAACATCAGCTAGTTAGAAATTAAATGCTTGATGGGAGGATATGACAATTCTGGAAATGTCAAGCTATCTCTTCCTCCAACAATAAGACTGCTAATAGAGACAGTAAAATAGCCAGCCTTATTATCTTTTTTTTTACCTGTTCACCTGCCACCAGTCCCCGCTTGAGTTTCAAGTTACTTTGTGTCTCTTCCCAGAAGTGACCACACAGCAGGCATTCGCTTCCCATCTTCTTCCTCTGTATATACTCACATGAGTCTTATTTCTGCAGATCACTATTCTTGAGATACAGGTAATTTATCTCAAAAGCTCTGGGATTTTACACTTTAAGATATCCTTAAAAACCAAATAGTATATTTGTAGTGTATCAAGAATTTTAAAACACCAATGAATAGTAGGGATTAACATGAGCTGTTATTGTTTGGGAAAGTTTATTGTTCACTATCATTAGTTCTACTCATGAATGCTGCATACTCATTTCTATAATATTGAAACCAGCCACACCATGGTTTACCTTATTTGCAATAAATAGTATAAGTCTAGGACAAGCAGAAAAGGTCAAAAGCTATGTATATATGAGCATATAAGATGATGTTAAGTGAAATGAACCCCAAGGTAGAGATACAAGTGGTTTTGTCTTTCTTGATATTGTTTCTAACATATTTATAAGGTACCATGTGATTTTTTGTTGTTGCTTTGAATGTTACTCTCCCAGGGTATAACCTCTGTTTTCACTGTATTTGAGGTAGGTGCCCTGTATCTTGTATATATTTTTTTTCTAATTTTGGGAAGGAAAGGAAAATAACAAAATGCTGAACTAAGGATACAGGATGACCCATTGTAACAATTGGATGTACAAGAACTATGTAGAAAATGAACTTTACAACTTGGAGGGAGGGTGGAGTTGGGGAAGCAGGTAGGGGAAAATCAAAGGAGGCGGTAACAATGCTTGATAGGAAATGTACTCATTACCTTACTCATGTAACTGTAACCCCTCTGTACCCTATGTTTACAATAAAAAAATTTTAAAAACCAGCCATAATTTCGAATCACCATAGTCTCTATATATATTCTGATATTTAAGAAACATATCTGCATAGATTTCCTATTGCCCAAAAGAAAAAGAGTCAAAATCTGTATTTATAGCAGACTGGACTCTTATTGTTTCTCCAGCTTTATCTTATGTCGCACTCAACCCAGAATCCCCCAGAGATGCTTTGTGCTGCTAAACTGGTTCTGGCCATGACACACTAGTAGGACTTATGTGGAATGTTGTTCCACCTTGACCTGCCTGCACCTCCCATCCAGGGCTTAAGAACCACTTTCTTTAAGAAACAATTTCTGCCCTTGCCCTATTTTCCTCTGAAATCTATACCTCTGGATAGTTTTGTTTTAAACCTAAATACTGGATGGTCCCAACTCATTCACTTACAAAGTCCCCACTATTGGATGCCTATTAAGTGCTTTGAAGATGGGGATGATTATGTGTTCATTCACAATTCCTGCAACTATTTTTATGTGAGGCATGGAATGAATACTCCATAGATATTTATTACTAGGAAATGGATAAGATCTATCATGCATTGGAATTACTGCAGTAGTTTTTTTTTTTTTAATCTAACCTCTCTAAAAACCTCTCCAATACCTTCTACAGTGTTGTTAAATAATACTGCTTTTGATGCATACACTTCTGCTCCAAATCCTTCCATCAACTGCTCCCTTTTGGCAAGTGATTAAGGGCATTTGTAACATATATTTTGCTTTAAAAAAATTAAGCTGTTTCTTTGGTCAAATAATTTACAGCATAGCAGGAAAAATTAAGCCAAGAATGAATAAAATAGGAAGAGTATTGACAATTGTGTAAAACTTTATACACTTACTGCGTGTGAAATAAATTCATAAGTATTTAACATATATTAATCTTCTGAATTTCTCACAAAAATCCATTTAGATAGAAACTCCTAGGATCCTATTAAAATAAAGAAATCAAAACATTAATAAGCTATATAAATTTCCCAAGATTATAGTGGGCATAATGGCCACGCTGGAGCTTGAATCCAGACAGCCTGGCTCCAAAATCTATGTTTTTCTTAACTACTGTGTTATATTGCCCTAAGAACAGGGGGGCCTTTGTGGCACCAAACCCTTGTTAAGATAACCATTCTAATGTTAAATAGTAAGGTCAAATACTACATGGCTGAATACACAAATGGTGTAAATGTAACTTCAGTGGGACACCAAGGGGTCCAAAATGATTTTGGAAACTTTGTGGGAGAGGTGAACATAAATTGGAAGTGACTTTTTTAATTGATTGGATTTGGCAAATTAGAGTAAAAGGTCTCATAAGAGAGAAAACAAAATCTGATTGGGCAAACATGGAAGAACAGAAAGTGGTTTTTGTAAGACAACATTGGAGAGTACAAAGAGGCATTAATTTCTAGAGTAAGTAGCTCAATACATTCTAGCTGACCACGGAAGTCATTGGGACAAACTGCCAAAGAGAATGAAAAAAATATGTTTTTTTTTTTTAAATAATAATCTCCTAGTGTCTGGCAAAGCAAAAACCAAGGAGAAAGAATCTTGGAGATTAATTTCCAGGTTTGGAAGTGTTAGGACTCTTGCTTTTGTTGCCACTCTTTCCCATATGAATGTGAATTTGAAAGAAAATATCTTCTATTTGAAATGGCAAAAACTGAGTTTAAATTCTATCTCTGCCCAGTCATTGGACAATAAAACTTTACTATTTCTAATGTGATAAAATAATTACAGAGTAAGTTTTCAAAAAGGATATATCTTAAGCTGGGCTCAAGTGGCTCAAGTGGTGGAGCGCTAGCCTTCAGCTGAAGAGCTGAGGGACAGCACCTAGGCCCAGAGTTCAAGCCCCATGACCGACCAAAAATGAAAAAAAAAAAAGGATATGTCTTATACACATAGAAAGTACACAGGTGTCAAAGATTTTCCTTAACTTTTTAATTAGTGAGATAACCACTCAGATATTACAACTAGTTCAAAGTAATCATACAAACAGGAAGTAAGAAATATTAAATAAACTTACAAATATACTAAAATCTGATTGCTTACACAATAAGGAAGTCAATTTAGCTTCCACTAGACAAAAAAAAATCATTGGACAAGACCCATTTGCATTTCTATGGATTATCTACAATTAAGAGTTATAAGTAGCTCAAGAAAATGAACACCATAGAGATTTCCAGAGAATCAGATAACCAGGAAGGATGTGTTGCGAAAAAATGGTGAGTTTTTCACTAAAGACATGGAGAACTCTTCTCCCCCACTCCCCCACACATACTTCAGTCATTCACTGAGCAAGAGTGCCCATTTCAAGATATTGACTGGAGCATTAAGTGATAAGGTCTGTGGTACTGGATCCAAAAAGAGATTTGAAGCTTCTTAACACATAGGATTAAGTCTTACTTTCTCTTTCTCCATCTCTTAAATAGTACCTTATCATTTTCTCAATATGCAGGTGACTAAAAGATTCAAAAAACATAAAAAAGAAAAGAAAAGGGGTATATCTTTCGTGAGATTGAAGCTTACGTAAGTATATCTGGCTACTTTTAATGTGGTAAAAAAAAAAGACAATAGCTGAAAAAGGAGAAAAGGGAGGAGAGAGGGAATCCAGCACTAGGAAACAAATATCAACCAAGCTATCAAATTGGCTATCAAGGCTTTTGTTTCAGACAATGGTTGTAGGAAAAACTAACCTGAGTTATCTTGATTTATAAAATAATAATAATAATAGCAAGACATATCCAAGAATTCAATGGAAAATTATCAAACTTGTAGAATATGAAAGAAATCTAGAAGAAGATGTAAACTGGAAAACAAAAGTAAAAAAAAAAAGTGAAGGCCTGTATTGAAAGACTCACTGCAAAGTGAAACCCATGAAAATGATGATTATGGGGCTGGAAATGTGGTTTCATGGTAGAGTGCTTGCTTAGCATGCATGAAGCTCTGGGTTCAATTCTTCAGTATCACATAAACAGAAAAAGCTGGAAGTAATGCTGTGGTTTAAGTGGTAGAGTGCTAGCCTTGAGCAAAAGAAGCTCAGGGACAGTGCCCAGGTCCTGAGTTCAAGCCCCAGGATTGGCAAAAAAAAAAAAAAAAGATGATTATGAAAGAAATGAACCAACTCAGAAAATTTCATCATCAATGCTGTAAGTTGTAACTATGAACTTTAAAGCCAAGGTCCCCACATGGTCCTATTTGATTAGCTACCTGCCATGCCTTGGGCTGTAGGAAATTAGTTATCAGATGGATGGAGACTCTCCTTCCTCTTTTTCAGTAAGAGCAGAACACTGTATCCCCTATCCCCCTCTTACACATGGTATTAAATCTGCTCTAAAATAAAGGAAGTAACAGATGTTTCACTGACAAGCATTAAGGCAGATGTGTAGGACTGGCTAAGTGCTGATACCAGAAAGGTTATCTTTTGAGCTCAGTGGGTAAATGAGGCACATATATTTCTTTGTGTGTTTTTTTAATTTAAAAAAATTAAATTTTGTTGTCACATAAATCAGATAAAGAGTATGTTTCCTGGGTAGGGAATGTGGCTTAGTGGTAAAGTGCTTGCTTAGCATGCATGAGGCCCTAGGTTTCATTTCTTGGTACCACATAAGATTAATAAAATAAAAAGAAAAATAATTTAAAATTATTTTAAAGTATATTTCATTTGGACAATGTTATCCCTTCTCTTGCTCTCTCACAGATTTTCCCTTCTACCCTGTATATAGTTCATTTTAATCATAGGGTTCAGTGAGTACCACTGCTGCATTTGTTCACCATTTGTCCCTCCATTTCTATGCCCCCCTTTCCCTCCCAAAGACAGATGAATATACAAAACAAAAAGAAAAGAAAAAGAGCAACAAAGAAAACAAACCTCTTGTTTCTATTTCCTGGAGTTCATTTCAATAACTATTATTTTATATGATGCCTGTAGGCATTGCGCCTTTGTGTTCCTTGCCTAAATGTATCCTCCTTTGGTCCCACAATGTGTGAATGCCTAGAGATTTGTAGAATTTATCATATCCCAGTGTATTGTAGATAAAACTTTTAGATATGAGAGAAAACACATGCTGTTTGTCTCTTGGCTTACTCACTTAACAAGATTCGTTCTTGGTCCATCTATTTCCCTGCAAGTGACATAATACTATTCTTTCTAATGGCTGTGGATTTTTCAGATCCCCTCATCAATTGCAGAGCATCCAGTCTGTTTCTACAACTTGGCTATTGTGACTGGTGCAACAATGAACATGGATGTGCAAATGTCTTTATGGTATTCTGGCTTGTGATGTTCTAGTAGATGCTCAGGAGTTGTATGGCTGGGTCTAAGGAAGATCTATGTTTATTTTTTTTGAGGAACTCCAGATTGCTGTCTAAAGTTGGTTGTACTAGTTCACATATGCTGTTTTGATTTTCTACTTTTTCAGCAGGAATGTATTGTACAAAAGAAGACTATGGGAAGAAGTCAAAATAAAATACCTACAATGCAAAAGACTAGCAGTTCTTCTGTAGCATCCCTTCTTAAAAGGCTGAGTAACCAGGAACAAGAAGCATTTCACAAACAGCAGGAGAGAAAATGAGCACACAGTTTCTGGGAACTTCAGAAAGCCCAAGCAGCAGCTCCTGAATGCAACAGAGATTAGGGGCACAGAAGACACAGTTGAAGACAGCAGGGGAAAAAATGGGGTGCTGTCAAGAGATCTAAGGTAGCTGACAAATGGGAATTAATTGTTTCTGTGACCACTGCTGGTTAGATTCAGGAAAACACTGGATTATAGGTTATTTGTATTTTCCTTGGTCACTTTTGGTTAAGATCCTCAAAATGTTTTTAACCTGCCCTAAGACATTCTTCCTCTTTGAAGCCAAGTGAACATTTTATAATTTTACAGTTTTTAGATAGGGCTGGGATGTAGAGTGCATGCCTAACCTAGGTGAGCTGGTGTGTGTAATGTGTAGCCTTTACTGTCCACCCAATAAATTGGGCAATTCCATTGGTTATGATAAATAAATAATGAGTCTAGTTTTGATTTCACATCTTCATCAATAAAAACATGAACAATAAAGATGATAAAATTAAAACATAGCCAACACCTTGCTCAAAATATTGAGCCAGTAAAACACAGCAAGGTCCGTGGAAGCATTGAAACACTGTGTGATAAAAATGCTATTTTTGAACACATATTATTACATATTATTAGCATCAAATGAAAACAATTTCTCTAGCTGAATTCTGAATGCCATAGCAAGTTACAGACCACGGGTGTTTTTGGAAATGAGGCTTTTCTAGCTTGTTTCAAAGTGAATCATAGAAGTCAATCTAATTTTGCTTAAAAATTGCTTTGTTGTATTTTACTATCTGTATTTTACTATCTGTATTTTACTATCTGTGTTTTACTATCTGTTGTATTTTACTATCTGCCTTCCCAGGAATCTATCTAACTCCCTCTCTGTCTAACTCCCTCCCTATTCTCTTAACCACACCTCTCCTCTCCATAACAGTATCCTTTATTCATGCAGCACTTCACAGTTTATGGAAAACTTTCACACCTACTCTTCCACCATTTGATTGGTTTTGTATACTCACAAATAACAATTACAACAAAGAAATGTGAATGTTTAATGAGCTCCTCAGAAATGTGTAAACTTTAAAAGTTACAGGAAAATTTCTTCAGTGAAATAATTCTTTGGGGAGTGTAGTATTTTATAATATCACAATTATCTCCAATTTCACATGTCATACTTAAGACTAATGGCTGAAAGCTTTTGAGTTTAACTTTACAACTTTATCCATCCAAAATGGAAATAGAGAAGGTTCTGTAGCTACTTGTACTTTCTATGATACCTTTGATCACATTTCACATTCTGATGCCAGAAAGCACTGCCATCCCTACATTGAATCTTTGTACACACAAACATACAGACATATGTATGCATGCACACACACACACATACAGATACATCCAATATGAGGTAGAAACCTTGTCTGTCACACTCACCTTTGCATCCCCTGCTTCAAATGAGGTGCCTTGCACATATAAAATCCTGTATGTATGGCTATCAACTGAACTACAAGAAACAGGATGAAGAAAAACATGGATAAAAGAGAAAGAATGACATAATTCCAAAGCAAGGAAAGATTAGTGTCTGTGATTGTACAGAAAATCATTCTTATTTGTTTTTGTGCAGAAGCGTCACTAATTTTACATTAATACGCATATTCTTTGTGGTGAGTACTTAAATATAGGTTTTGCAAATATATTTACAGTAACTATTAAAATTAGGAGATACTCTTATTTTGCTATTATTTTAAACAGTATAGGTTTGAGAGTTTAAAACTTAGTTAAATAGGGAATGAATACAATTCTTGCCTTACATATGCTTTGACTTTGAAAGCAAAACTTTGTCATTACTGAGGTTTTCAAGTAAGGAATTTTCAATGTCTCTATAAACTCATCTTTCTAAAATATCATTGTATTAAATCTATCATCATAGTCATTAGCAATCCTGAATGTAAAACAGTAAAGTAAGTGAAAGATAATGCTTCCATAATACTTGATTGGTGTGATTTGTCAGCTAGTTTGTAGACCATGTCTTAATATATTTCCCCAGGTATTGCAACAAGGTTAGTTATCTCTTTTAATGAAATAACACCAAGGAAAAATAAACACAATGGAATCAAATTCAAGCACAACTTCAAGCTAACTCCAGGAAATGCTAAAATTTCATAACTTGAAGAAAATCTTAATTAGGCAGGTTCTGGTGTCTCATGCTTGTAATTCTAGATGCTCAGGGACCTGAGATCTGAGGACTGAGGTGCAAAGCCAGCCCAGAGAGACAGATCCAAGAGACTCATATCTCCAATTAGCCAGCAATAAGTCAGAAGTGAAGATGCTCAAGTGATAGAGTGCCAACCTTGAGAAGACAAAGCTAAGCAAGACTATAAATCCCTGAATTTAAGTGCCATTACCAACACACACACACACTCTCACACAATTTCTTCAAATGATTGTTTAACTAGAGACATTTATTGTCAATGGTAAAATAAATGAGATCTTCTTAGATTAACATAGGAAGACAGCTGACTGAACAGATCTTCTCAGTTTCTATATACCTTTGAAAAAGACATAAATACAATTTGGGCTACAGGTAGATTTTTCTGGATACATAAAGCAAATAAGAATAGGCTATTGTCATAATCCATTGAATTAAGATAATGGAGAAGACCTTAAACTTATGGTAAAGACAAGAGTTGGATCTCCGAGTCAAGAGAAAAATCATTCTATTTAATCACCCATCAGAGTAGTTAATTCATTGTTGTTGTTGTTTCAGTCCTAAGTCTTGACCTCAGGGTCTGAGCCCTTATGCTCAATGGGAGGGCTTTACCTCTTGAGTCATAGCTCCACTTCTGGCTTTTTGGTGGTTACTTAGCAATAAGGGTCTCATGGAATTTTCTTCCTGGGTTGCCTTCGAACCTTGACCCGCAGATCTCAGCTTCCTGAGTAGTTGGGATTACAGTCATGAATCACCAGAGAATGACAAGAGTAGTTAAATCTTTAAGTTTGGTTATGATTGTGTTTTCTAGGTTGAAAATCAAAGCCAAACAAGAACACACTATATCAAATAAGAAATTCTGACACTGGGATTAAGTGCATGGGTACTACTGCTCAATGAAGTGGGAAAGACTTGGACAGTGAAGAACAAAATGTTGAACAGTATGAGAGGGAAGTTAAAGACATCATGATTCAGTATAAACTTTCACATTCCTCTGATAGGTATTTTAGAAAGAGGTGACAAAAATGAATGACTAATCAAAGAATTTTTTTCTTCGCCTTGGAAAGACTGTTTAAAAAATTGATCATACACAAAGTAATAAAATCTGTCAATTAGATATAAATGGATCAGAAAGAACTATATTAATAGACAATTGACATATAAAAATTCCATTGTATTGCTAATCAAACACATCAAAAATAGCTTGATATCTCACCTTTTTTCATAATATTAGCAGATATTATAAGGCTGATGTATATGTAATGTCTGCAAGATTGATAGCAAATGGATTTCCTCACACAACTTCAGTGGGGTCATAATTAACTTATCAGACAAATTAGACTATTCAAATATTCACGTTGTGTATATTTTGACTCTGCAATTCTATTTCTAGGACTTTGCCTAAAGACATGCACAACCATGTTAGAATATGCAAGCTTTCAATTTAGTGAAAGCTTTTCCATTAGCATACATTAGTTATAGAAAAGAGGAGGTTTACTATCAGACATATATGACAATTAAACTCACCCCCTCTATCACTTACCTTTCTCCATTTCCCCATTTCCTAGAATATCTCCAAGAATTTCATTGTTCTGTTTTGACACAAGCTACTTTGACCATGTTTCTCATCATTTACCCTCGTTGTTAGCTCATCCTTCCTTCTGCAGTAACTCCTCCCTTAACAGAATCTCTTTATTCAAAGTTTGTTTAGTAAAAATGGAAACAGCTTTGAAGTATATGAAACAGAAAACTCTGAAGGATTATATGTCTATGCTTTGGAGTATGTTACAATACAGCAAAACAAAGGAATAAACTATGGTAATTTCCATATGATGGCATAAGGTATGCACATTATAAAAATGCTACACAAATGTTGAAAGAATAAATATATATTAGCATAGAAGATCCTCAAGATGTACAAACAGTAGGGGAAAATTTTCAAAAGTATCAAAGCATGATGCCCTCTGTATTATCTATATTATATAATAATATAGATTATACACACTGGAAAAACGCTTAAAAAACTTTTTGTATAGGGCCATAGTATTAGCAGGAAAGTGTGTGTGTGTGTCCATTTATAATACTTGAAGCTGGAAGTCTACTTTTTAGTTACATATGTATTTACTATTTTATTTCAATATTTATGTATACATTTTATAATTTAAAATATTTTAATGATTCATGTTCAATTTTCAAAGAAAATTTTAAGATATGATTGTGTTAAATTCTCAAAATAATCCAACTCAGTAATATAGGATAGTTCAGGAATTCTATATAATTAGAACTATTAAAATCATTTATATATATATATATATATATCCAACGTGTTATTGTATATATCTGTTTTCTTAGAAATAAAATGGTGAAAGTCACTTAAAATAAGGCCCTACAAACACAGGGAAGCTATTTGCTTCTATGGAGCTCCTGTTTGAGAGGCTTTGAGTGAAGGTCTGAAAGATAAAAGTGTGAGTAAATTCTTCTTAGTGTACTTAGTCCTAAATTCTGCTCTCTATTACATATTGTGAAGATCAAATGTGGCCACACTGTCATTTCCACATCCTGCCTTAAGAAATCAGCTTGTCCCAGTAGCATTCCATTTTCACCCCCAAATAAACCTTGGACTTACTAATGTCTGTGTAGTTAATTCCTTTGGCTATAAATAAATTGAAAATAAATCCTCCATAGAGCTATTATGGGAAAAATACTTTTGATAATATTCAGGCTTGTATCTTTTATTCCTGAAACCTCATCAAAAGTCAAATTAAATGCACTTGAATCATTTTGCACGTTTAAAAATAATAAACAATAATAACAAATGTTGAAGTTAAAACAACACTACAAAGCAACGTGATGTACTGGGGACAAGTAGCTTTGGTTAGGTAAGAATGGTAGCTCACTGAATTTGGTGAGCATCTGCTCTAGGCAAGTCATAGAAGCACAGGAAAGTAGATTTTTACCAACTAGACCAGCTACTGATGGAATACAGAGCTCAATAAATGCAGTATTTCTCTTCATGTTTCTGCATGTTTTAAAGGAGATAAAAACAGTGATTAGTTCCTCCTTACTTGAATCAATGGAAATCCGGTATGTACCAGCTCTAAGATGTTAATTGGCACGAGACTTCACAGATACATTGACTTGGATGTTTCAACTGCAGTTTTCCACTCCATGTCAGCAAAGCTTCTTAGTTGGTCTTTTAGATTAGGTCCTCTCAGCTAGCTGTAGATCAATTTTGCCCAAAGTCAACTAACCTCCAACATTTGCCAAGTGCTTCAACTTTTCTAATATTGCTTAAATGGTAGTCATCAGCTGTAAGTTATCACTTTCTTAATATCCAGTCTTAATTTTGTATTGGTAGCAATTGAAATGTAAACTTTCAGCATTTCAAACATGACAAGACTGTTTTTGGATTTAAATTTTTTTAGTTTCTTCCCATTCTTTCCAATTGCTTTGTTTTTCCTTTAGACTTTATGTAGTTTTGCTATAATTTCACTAAATGCTGCATCAGCCATAAGTTTAAGATTAATAGCAAAGTCATTAACAGTTGATATTGTTGTATTTATCTTGCAACATTTCTAAGTAAGCAATATTTCTGAAGTTGATTATAAATCAGCTTATAGGTACTGACTTTAATGTTGGATTTTTCATATGAATTACAAACTTCTGAACATTACAAAAAATTCTCCATAAGAAAAGATAAAATCATACTGTGACATTCTAAAAATTAGCTTTCCACAAAACAATCCTTCAAAATATTACTATACAAACAAAAAAGAAAACCAAAGAAGCTGAAAATTACAGAAATATTGTAGAACTACCAAATGTAGGCCCACACTATGAATTTCAATGCTATAGAGGCTATAATGCAATATGGAGGATAGAAAAACTAAGAGATACAGATGTGGAGGGAGGGAGAATACAGTCATAATAGTAATGCATACCTTATAAAACCAGGAAAATTGAGGGAGGAGTTGGGTTGGGAGAGATGGGGAAGAATGATAAAAGGGGTAATATCAATCATGATGCATTGGACTTAGAAACAGATTTGTTGAATGGAAACCCCTTCACAAAACTACTTAAAGATAAAAAAATATAATTTAAAACAATTAAAATAAGCAATCAGTATTACTTGGGGATTAGGAAGATCCTTTAGAAAAGGAAATGAAGAATTGAAAGATTATTATATTATATATTATATATATTATTATATTATATTGTATTATCTGAGATTTTATTTTCTGAACCTTTGCTAGACTCATTAAAAATAAGGTATTAAAATTTATTAAAAAAATAGTCAATTCAATATTCAATATCCCATTAATATGTTCAATAAGAAATAGTAATTTTTTTAATTATGCAAATTGGTAGAAAATCAAAGGAACTGATCAGCCTGTACACAATTCTTCTCTGTTCTGATAAGAAAAGTCTACCATTAAATCTTATTATTGTTATTATTATTATCTTTAAGTAGTTGTACAAAGAACTTCCCATTCTACAAAACAGTATATGAATACAAAGTGTCTGACTATATTGTTACCCTTCGCTCCTAACATCCCTTCTCTCACTTTTTTTTTTAAATTGAGATTAGGTGATTACATAAATTTACATATTTCACAGTATTGTGGAATAGGAATAGTGATGCTTAGTTAAAGTCACAAACACATTTTAACTTTCACAAGGCACATTGTCATAATCATGGTGTATACAGTTTGTGAATATTATGAGTTTTGACAATAAAAATTATTTTTTCCACATCAGTTGATGTTTACATTTCTTACCTTTTGCTTAGTGTAGGTCGTTCCCTCTTTCTCTCTCATTCCTCCCTTCCCATTGCTTTCTTTGGGTTTCTGAGTTCTTTTTCTTTTATGTCCAGTGCAGCTGATGTGTCCCTTTGTTGTATGTTGTTCTGTTTCCCACTTATTCTGTGTCTTCCTCCTGTCTTCCCTCCGTTGTGTGAATATATCTACCATATATATGGTCAAGAACATAAAGTCAATTAGTCATGTTATGACAAAAGGCGTGGCTGTCCTTTGTTTCTTAAGTCCTATTTACTTTGTCATATCTTGTTGCATTTTGGCTAGCATCCAAATATCAGGGAGACAATGTGCCATTTGTCTCTTTGTTCTTGGCTTACCTTGCTCAAAATAATTTGCTCTAGTTTCAACCATTTCCTGGCAAATGCCATTATTTTGTCCTTTTAATGGTTGCATATTACTCCATTGTACCACAAATTTTGGATCCACTCATCAGTAGTGGGGCATCTGGGTTGTTTCCAAATCTTGGCTATTGTGAACAGTGCTGCAATGAATATGGAGGTGCATATGTCTTTGTATACTGGTTACTGTTGTTCAGGGTAGATGCCTAGGAGTAGTATGGCTGGGTCTAGGGGAAGTCTATATTTATCTTTCTGAGGTACCTCCAGACGGCTTTCCAAAGTGGTTGTATTAGTGTACATTCCCACCAGCAATGCAGTAAGGTTCCTCTTTCTCCGCATCCCCTCCAGCATTTGTCATTGGCTGACTTTAGGATGTGGGCCATTGTGACTGGGGTAAGGTGGTATCTCAGTGTTGTTTTTATTTGCATTCCCTTTACAGCCAGAATTGAACATTTCCTCATGTGTTTCTTTGCCATTTTATCTCTTCTTCTGAGAAGTCTCTCTTTAGCTCCCTTGCCCATTTCATGATTGGTTTGTTTAATTTGTGAGGGGATAGTTTCTTGAGTTCCCTGTATATAATGGATATTATACCCTTGTCTGATATATTGCTGGTAAATATTTTTTCCAAATTAGTTGGCTTTCTTTCTCATTTGGTTACTATTTCTTTCTCTGTGCAGAAACTTTTTATTTTAAGGCAGTCCCATTTATTGAGTCTCTCTCAAATTTGTTGTGACCCTGGGGACTCTGTTCAGGAAGTTCCTGCATGTGTCTCTCCTAATCTGCCCTGCAGTAGTTTCAGAGTATCAGGTTTGATGTTAAGGTCTTTAATCCATTTTGAGTTGATTTTAGTGCATGGTGACAAGTCCACTTTTAGTTTTCTGCATGTGGCCTCCCAGTTTATGATTCTTCCACTGTATGTCTTTGGCTCCTTTGTCAAATATCAACTGACTGTACATATATGGCTTTATTTCTGAGTCCTCTAATCTGTTCCATTGGTCTTCAGGTCTGTTTTTGTGCCAGTACCAAGCTGTCTTTGTTATTATGGTTCTGTAGTAGAGCTTAAAATCTGGTATCATGATCCCTCCTGCATTCTTTCTTTTACTTCAAATTGCTTTGGCTGTCTTTCATTGTTCCATATGAGTTTTTGCACTGTTTTCTCTGTTTCAGTAAATTATGTAATTGGAATTTTAATGGGAATTGCATTGGATATGTATATTAACCTTCAGTCTTAACAATATAACTTTCTGTAGGTGTCCTTACCTTGTTTGGCCTCTAAAAACCTTGGACTGATTGATTATTTGGCCTGGTATCTAGGGATAAAGTTTGCTTAAGTATTCAAATCTACATGGGATATTGCTATGAGTCAAAAAGAAGTTATTGTTAGGAAAATGGAGGAGAATGGAAAAGGAATAGGTTGGACTCGATAATCAGCAGGTGAGGACTGTTTATTGAGGAGCAACGAGGTGCACAGATCTTCCTGTGGGTTTGGAAGTTGTGCTCGAGAGTTGGGACAGGAGCTGGGTTTTTTATAGGAGGTCTAAGCAAAGAGGCAGAGGTTAATGAAGCCATCAGGTCAAAGAAGGTGGGGGGCTTTCAGTTGGGCCCACAATGGAATATTTACAGCTAGGCTTACGTGGATTGCCCTGCCTCAACTTCAAACAAGTTCACACATATGTGGAATTTTGCCTAGCATCTGTATGGGACTGGGACACTAGGATGGGGGTCAATCCTTCAGTTACCCATTGTTGGTCTTCAACAAAAGTATAGGTTTATGGGATTAATAACCTATTACGATTTCATATAGTTGAAATTTCCAGGTATTTTCTGTAGAGTAGATGTTAGCCAATCTTCAGGTGGCTTTTGTATGATCAATTAGCTACAACTCATTTAGATTTTTTAATAAGTTTTCATTGTGAAAATACTGTAGAGAGGGGTTGCAGTTACATGACCAAGGTAATGAGTATATTTCTTATCAAGCATTATTGCCTTCTCCTTTGTTTTTCCCCTACCATCCCTTCCATCCCACCTCCACAACTACACTCCACCCTCCTTCCCCAGCTTAAATTGGAAAAGTTCACTTTTCAACATCTCAATTGTTACAGTGGGTCAACCTATATCCCAATTTAAACATATTATTTTTCCCTTCCTCTCCCCAAATTATACCAACATCAAATACAGTGAAAACACGCTATACCACAGGGGAGGAACCTAAAAAAAAAAAGGAACAAAACAATCTCATGGTACCTTGTAAATACGTTACAAAAAAACAGCAAGAAAAAAAAACAAAAAACAAACAAACACTTGTATCCCTATCTTGGGGTTTATTTTGCTTAACTTCATCTTATCTGGTCATATGTACATACCTTTTGAACTTTTCTACTTGTCCCAGATATACTAGTTATTGCAAATTAGGGAAACCATGGGACCTATGTTTCTTTGGCCCTGGCTTACTTCACTTAACATAATTTTTTTCCAAGTCTCTCCAAGTCTCTCCTAACATATGGGGCAATGTCATTCTTTCTGATGAAGATATAGAATTCCATTGTGTGTATCAAATTTTCTTGATTCATTCATGTACTCAGGGGCATTTGGGTTGGTTCCATATCTGAGTATGGTAAATAATATTGTGAAAAGCTTAGTTGTGCTGGTAGCTTTAGTATGGTCTTGTTTGTGATCATTTGAGTAAATGCCCAAAAGTGGGATTTCTGGGTCATAGGAGAGCTCTATGTGGAGTTTTTGAGGAACCTCTATACTGCTTTCCAAAGTAGTTGAACAAGTTTACACTCCCACCAACAATGCAGTAGGGTTTCCTTCTGACCACATCCCCTCCAGCATCTGTTGTTATTAGAGTTCTTGATTATAGCCATTCTAACTGGGGTCAGGTGGAACCTCAATGTTGTTTTGATTTGCATTTCTTTTGTGGCTAGAGAAGTTGAGCATTTCTTCATGTGTCTATTGGCCATTCTTATTTCTTCTTCAGCCAAGTCTTTAAGTCTTTAGCCCACTTATTTATCAGGCAGTTGTTTCTTTGAGGATTTATTGTTGGGGGATTTAATTTTTCAGTTCCAAGTATATTTTAGATATGAGACCCTTGTCTATTGTGTGGCTAGTGAAGATCTTCTTCCAATCCGTGGGATTTCTATTGATCTTGCTAGCTATGTCCTTTGCGTAGAAGCTCTACAGCTTCATGCAATCCCAGTTATCCAACCTTTCTTTGATTTGTTGTTTCTAGGTCTCTATTAAGAAAATTATGGCCTGTACCAAGGAGACCTAGGGTTTCTCCTGTTCCATACTGTAATGTTTTCATGGTGTCTGATTTGACTCCAAGGTCTTTGATCCATTTGGAGTTGATTCTGGTGCACTGTGATATATAAGGATCTATTAGTTTTCTACAGGTGATTAACAAATTTTGCAAGTACTATTTACTGATGGGGTTGTTCTTCCATTCTATTTTTTTAGCTCCCTTATTGAAGATTAGGTGGTTATAGGTCTGTTGGTTCATTTCTGGGTTTTCAATTCTATTCCATTGGTCCTGAGGTCTCTTCTTGTGCCAGTACCAAGCTGTTTTGATTACTATGGCTTTGCAATAGAGTTTAAAATTTGGTATTGATATTCCTCCAGCACTATTCTTTCTGTTAACGATCTTTTTGCTATTCAGAGTCTTATATTGTTCCATATGCATTTTTGGATTGCCTCTTCTATTTCCTTGAAGAATAAGGTTGGAATATTGATAGGTATCACATTGAATTTGTAGATAGCCTTGGGAAGTATTGCCATTTTCATGATGTTGATCCTTCCAATCTAGGAGCATGGGAGGTTTCTCCACTTCCTAAGTTGTGCTTTCATTTCTTTTTTCAGGTTTTTAAAGTTTTCATCATAGAGGTCTTTCACTTCTTTAGTTAAGTTAATTCCCAGGTCTTTTATTTTTTTGTGAGGCTATTACAAAAGTAGTTGCTTTCCTGATTTCAACTGCACTCTTCTCATTGTTGGCATACAGAAAAGCCATTGATTTATTTTTTATTTTTATTTTTTTGTCGGTCGTGGGGCTTGAACTCTGGGCCTGGGCACTGTCCCTCAGCTCTTCAGCTCAAGATGAGCGCTCTACCACTTGAGCTACAGTGCCACTTCCGGTTTTCTGGTGGTTTATTGGAGATAGGAGTCTCACGGTCTCTCCTGCCTGGGCTGGCTTTGAACCGAAATCCTCAGATCTCAGCCTCCTGAGTAGCTAGGATTACAGGCGTGAGCCACCAGCGCCCTGCTAAGCCATTGAGTTTTGAGAGTTAATTTTATATCCTGCTACTTTGCCAAAGTTTCAAATCAGCTTGAGTAATTTGGGTGTGGAGTCCGTGAGATTCTTTAAATACAAGATCATGTCATCTGCAAAGAGGGAGAGTTTTACTTCATCTTTCCCTATTTGTATCCTTTTTATGTTTGCATCTTGTCTAGGCATTCTAAATTGAAGAGAAGTCAAGAGAGTGGACATCCTTGACTCATTCCCGAGTTTAGAGGAAATGGCTTTAGTTTTTTCACCATTAAGTATAATGCTGGCTGTAGGTTTGTCATATGTAGCCTTTATTGTATTGAGGAATGTTCCCTGGATTCCTAGTTTTTCCAGAGCCTTCATCATAAAGGGGTGTTTGATCTTGTTAAATGTTTTTTCTGCATCTATTGAGATAATCATGTGGTTCTTATCCTTGCTCTTGTTGATGGGATGATCTTGTTGATGTTGATTTGGGTATATTGAACTAGTTTTGCATCCATGAATTGAATCCTGTTTGATCATGGTGCCTGATTTTTTTGGATGAATTATTGAAGTCAATTGGCAAAAATTTGGTTAAGAAGTTTTGCATCAATGTTAATCAAAGAAATGGGTCTATAGTTTTCTTTCTTTGATGAGTCCCTGCCTGGTTTTGGGATGAGGGTTATGATGGTTTCATATAAAGACTTCAGTAATGAACTTTTTCTTTCAATTTCACTGAAGAGTTGAAAGAGAATTGGAGTGAGCTCTGCTTTGAAGGCCTTGTAGAATTCTGCTATGAATCCATCTTGTCCTGGGCTTTTCTTTGATTGGAGGTCTCTTATTGCTGTTTCCATTTCAATGCTTGATATGGGTGTCTTAAATTGGTTTAACTCATCTTGATTTAGTTTCAGCATGTCGATATTTGCTAGGCAAATGTCCATTTCTTCCAGATTCTCAAAATTATTAGCATAAAGGGTTGACAAGTATTCCTTTGTAATGTTCTGAATCTTGGTTGTTTCTGTGGTGATGTTTGCATTCTCATCTCTGAGTTTGTTTATTTTGGGTGTGTTCTCTTCTTTTTCTGATAAGATTTGCTAAGGGTCTGTCAATTTTGTTAATTTTTTTGAAGAACCAATGCTTTTTTTGTTGAATCTTTTTTTTTTTGGATTCTAATTCGTTTAATTCTTATTTAATTTTAATTATTTCTTTCTGTTTACTGGATTAGGGTTTAGGGGTTTAGCTTGTTACTCTTTTTCAAGGAGGTTCAGATATCTCATTAAATTGTTGTTTTCAGAACCCTTCAATTTGTTGAGGTAAGAACTCCGAGCTATAAACTTGCCTCTGATTTCTGCCTTTGCTATGTCCCAGAGGAGCTGGTAATTTGTGTGTTCATTTTTGTTGAGTATCATGAACATTGGAATTTCTTTTCTAATCTCTTCTATGACCCAATGGTGATTCAACAGTGTGTTGTTCAGCCTACACATGTTACAGGTCTTTCTTTGTTTGCTTTTGGTGTTGAGTTCTAATTTTATTTCCTTGTGGTCTGTAAAAATGCAGGGCATAACTTCAATGTTTCTGAATTTGGACAAGTTTGTTTTGGGACCTAAAATGTGATCCATTTTGGAAAATGTTCCAAGTGCTACTGAGAAGACTGTTTATTCTGATGCTGCTGGGTGAAATATTTGGTAGATGTCTGTTAAATCTAGTTGATCTATGCAGTTTTTTAGATCTGCAGTATCTCTATTGAGTTTTTGTGGAGTTGATCTATTTAGTGGTGATAGTGGTGCATTAAAGTCACTAACAATATCTTTGGATGTATGTGAGATTTGAGGGAAAGTATTGTTTCTTGGATCAATTTGTGTGCTCCGTTCTTTGATCAATAGGTATTTAGAATTGTAATATCCTCCTGAAGGAGAGATCCCTTAATTAGTATGTAGAGACATTCTTATCTTTTCTCACTAATTTTAATTTGAAGTCTATTTTTCTGATATTAGGATTGCATCTCCCGCCGGTTTTGGTGGGCCGTTTGCTTGGTAGATTTTATACCAGTCTTTAACTTCAGAATATATTTGATTTCATGGGCAAGATGTGACTCTTGAAGGCAACAGATAGAAGAAACTTGCTTTTTAATCCACTAGACATACACTGTCTAGTGTATGTCTCCTAATGCGAGAGTTAAGTCCGTTAATATTGAGAGTTAGTATTGAGAACTTTTTAGTAGTTCCTGCCATGCTATCCATCTTCTTGGGGACTGTGACGACTGGGTTCTTCCTATGGTTTTCGGATTCTCAGTTTTGGTGTGTTTTTTTTGGCCTTTATATTGCTTTTGTTGGTTTTCTACATGTAGGACATCTTTAAGTATCTTTTGTAGGGCTGGTTTGGTGGTAATATATTGCTTCAGTTTTTCTTTGCTATGAAAGGTTTTTATTTGACCTTCCATCTTGAAGGAGAATTTAGCTGGGTACAGTATTCTTGGTTGATAGTTATTTGTCTTTAGGGCGTAGCATACATTATTTCAGGCTCTTCTTGTTTTAAATTTCTCTGCTGAGAAATTGGTGCTGATTCTAATTGGTTTCTCTTCATAGGTGATTGATCTCTTCGCCTTGACAGCTTTAAGGATCCTTTCCTTGGTCTGTATTGATCCTGTGCAGATTATAATGTCCTGTCATGGTCTGGTCTATGTGGGATTCTAAAAGTTTCTTGTATCTGAATAAGCCTATCTTTTTGCATGTTTGGGACATACTCTGCTAGGATCCTGTTAAATAAATTTCCTAGACCATTAACTTTTGTCTCTAGGTGCTCTTTAGACCCAGTATCCTCAGATTAGGACTTCTGATGGTGTCTTCCAAATGTCAAATAGATCTATCATCTTTCTTGGAATTGTCTTGGATAGTTGTATGTCCTTTCTCTACAATATCTAGGCTGCCTTCAATCCCAGAGATTCAATCTTCTGTTTAACCTACTGTGAAGACTTCCTATTGTTAAAAAAAAAAAAATGTTTCCTTCTAATTAGTTGGCTTCCATGACTTCAAAATCTTTGTTGGAGTTTGGTTTTAGGTCTTGTATGGACTTCTTTACTTCCTTAATTTGGTGTTCAGTGTTTATTAGTAGATTAATTATGGTTTGATTGGACTCCCTTTCCTTCTGAGGGGCTCCATTGAGCATTCCCTTTGTGGTCTCCTGGATTCCTTTAGATGTCTGTTTATAGATTCCATGAATGCCTCTGTTGTTCTTAAACTATTCTCATCTTTGATTAGCTTCCTCACACTCACACAATTCCTATATTTCTCTTTGTTCTCAGCCTGCTCATGGAATTCCTTTATTAATCTTTGATTAGCTTCCTCATGCTCATGAGATTCCTGTATTAATTTTTGTTTAGTCTCATCATGATTGTGAAGTTCCTGTATTAATCTTTGGTTAACCTCATCTTGCTCCATATCATGCTCACACTGAGTCCTTAGAAGGTTTTCAATCTTTTTTTTTTTTTTTTTTTGGGTCCGGTCGTGGGGCTTGAACTCTGGGCATGGGCACTGTCCCTTAGTTCTTCAGCTCAATGCTAGCGCTCTACCACTTGAGCCACAGCACCACTTCCAGCTTTTTTCTTTTTGCTTATGTGGTGCTGAGGAATTGAACCCAGGTCCTCAGGCATGCAAAGCAAGCGCTCTACCACTGAGCCACCTTCCCAGCCCCGGTTTTCAATCTTTTTATTCACCATGTTTACCAGTAGTGTTTGTAGAGCTTTAGGGAAACTCTCCTCTGGATTATTCATTAGCTTTCTGTCACCTGATTATCATGAGTGGGAATTGACATAACTGGACTTGCCCTTTTTCTTGTGTTTCTCCGGCTTGTTCTCCCCATTTGGTAGGAAAGTAACACCAATTTTGTGCTAGAACACTATTTTAAGACAAGTGCCCACCAGAGTCCTGTAGTTGCACAATTCTAGAAGTCAAATGGCTCTCTAAAAGACACAAATTAGTCAGCATAAAATCTACTGGAGGGCTGGGAAGGTGGCTCAGTGGTAGAGCGCTTGCCTTGCATGTATGAAGCCCTGGGTTCGATTCCTCAGCACCACATAAGCAAAAAGAAAATTTTTAATTACACAATTCTGAATCAATAAATATACACATGTGAATATATATGGATATATATAATATAGACATATATGATAGCTGATAGGTGGATAATTAGATACATAGATAGGTAGTTAGATGATATAGTATACAGAGGTTTAAAACTGGATCAAATAAAAATCAAGAGAAAATTTCAAAAAAAATTTCAACCATGTTTATACATTTTGAAAAGAAGTGGAGACAAAATGTAAGATAATTGTTTTACTGAATCATCTGCAATTCTTTTATCTAGTAAGGACGTTTCATGATCAGCACCCTTGAAACTCATCATCATGAACACCATTATCATCATCATCGTTATCATATCATCATCATCATGGCCCTCATCCAGTTTAAGTGCTACAAAAGCCATATTCATCTCACTTTCTTTGAAATTTAATAATGAGTGTACAAAATGTGTTCAACATCACCAATTTCCAGATAAATTCATAGTAAAAACATTTAAATAGCATTTCATACCAACTTGAACAACTTAATTAAAGCACAGACTACACGCGAGTTTGGTAGGGTAAAATATGGCAAAGTCAAATGTTCAGGTGTTACAACATAGACACACACACACAAAAAACCTATCATCAATCATTTTTGGAAATAGTTTAGTAGGAATTTAAAAACGTAAACATTAGTTCATAGAGACCCAACAATTTCATGCCTATAAATCTACTCCCAAGAAAAGGAAATGTGTATCTATACAAGACTTGGACATGTTTACTCATAACAGCATTACTCACAATGGTCCAAAGTGGATACGAGTCACTTCATAGCAAAGTTTACTGCTATAAATAATGATTAAATAGGCATGGGAGTTCATGCCTATAATTCCATTACTGGGAAGCCTGAGACTTGGAGAACCAAGAGTTTTAAGGCCAGGCAAAGCTATGTCAATATGGAGTTTTTTGAGGAAAAAAATTAGTCAGTTTCAATATTCTGAACATATCTTCTTGTGCACTGTTTTCTTCCTAAAATGTAATTCAAAAGTAGAATTTCTGAAAATGTTGTTTAAGCATATGCTTATATTCATATTTATAGTGATTGGCAACATTGTTTTCCCTGAGAGGATCTTTTATTTCATCCTATCATTAGAACTCAAATCTTGAATTCTTCCAATGCATGTTATATTCAGATTTTGAATTTCAAGATTATGCAGACCTTGGAGAATAATATGTTTTGACTTGAGTTTTCTTGGTTACTGGCGAAGTGAAATGCCTTTCTTTACTTTCTCTTTCTTTTTTAGTTGATGTACCAGGAAACTTTCCACTATTGTAGTCTGCCTCCTCCACTTTGCATGCAGACTTACAGAAAATTCCTTGTGCAATCATTTGTCAGCTCTGTGTGGCATATGTTTTATGTATTTTAAAAACATGATGACTCAAAATACTTTTATAATTTCATTTTTAAATAGTATATTTTCTATTAAAATCCATTCAGTCAAGTATTTGGTTCACCAAGAAGAGCCAGTTTATTTTTTCTCAACTTTTCTGTAATGTTAACACTGCATGTCAAGATTTTATAAACACCTGGGTTTTGACTCTGTATTCTTTCCCATTGTTTATTTTCCAGTGCCTGCACAGTACCTTGCTAATTTACCTTACTTAGTGAGGTAGTTACTTACTAAGTAATAAATCTGACCACTGGGTAATTAGTTTTCCACACCTTGTTATCCTTCAGCACTCTGCAATGTTCTCTATTTTGACAGCATACATATTTTCGAGTACTTTCTACATACAGAATCAAAGCACCTACAAAGAGTGACAACTTTTTTCTTGATGCCTAATATGCATAATCTCATTTCCTTTTTCATTGTTATAGTGAATTGGTTAGAACTGCCAGTATAATGACAGATAATAGTGGGATTCTTAACTGGCTTCAACTATCACTGAGGATGCTTCTAAAGCTTCATTACTAATGTTAGCTAAATATAATTGTTCTAAGCTTTAGTTAAATATCTTTAATCAGGTTTAGAAAGTTCTGCTACTTTCTCCTGGTATCTCATATGAAGAAAGCATTGAAAACAATTTTAAAACTTCCACATCTAACATCATGTGTTATTATACTGTTTAGCCTTTGCTGAGTTAATAAGATGCCCGCATAATTGAGTGGCTTAAAACACCTTAGGCTGGTGTTGTGGCTTGAACCTATAATCTCAGATCCTTGGGAGATGGGTATACAAGAGGGGAAAACTGGAAGATTCAAAGTCAGCTGAGTAGAAAGTTAGCAAGATTTTCTCTCTAGCAACAACCTGGGCATGTTAGTTCACAACTGTATTACCAGCTACCCAGGAGAGCATAAATAAGAGGATCACAGTCTTTGATCCTGGGCAAAACTTGAGACTATCTAGATAATATGTAATTCTAAACAGGCTTGGAGATATGGCTCAGTGATAGAGCAATTGCTTATCAAGAACAAGGCCCTGATTTGAAGTCCCAGTATTATAAATAATAATAAAAGTAAATAACAATAAGAATACAACAATGATTTATTTATTTTTCTCATAACTCTATGATTTCCCATGTGAAGCAGGATATACCCAGCTGACAGGCCTACTGAGGACTGCCATTGAAGGCCACTTTCCATTTGCCATCTCATTGTAAAAATGAGGGAGGCTGAAGTGTCCTGCTGGCCCAGCATGAAAGGGGAAGGCAGATATACAACCTCTGCTTCCATTAGGTTTGCTAATGGCTCACTGGCCAATGCAAGGTCCACGCTGAGCCAAGAATCAAGGGATGAATAAAGAGATGCCACACCTTGAAGGAAACAGGAACAAAGAACACCTGGCCATAATAAAATAAAATGAAATAAAATACTGAGGAATTAACTAAACCAAAGTGGTGAAAGACCACTATGATGAAAACTTTAAAAACCTGAGAAAGGAAATTAAAGCAGATTTAAGGAAGTGTAAAAACCTTGCATATTCCTGGATTAGGAAGATAACCATCATGAAAAGGGTACTACTGCAAAAAGCTGTCCATAAATTTGATGCAATACCCATCAATATCCCAAAAGCATTCTTTAATGAAATAGAAGAAGCAATCCAAAAAGTCAATAATAAAAGACCACAAATTAGCTAAACTAATCCTTAGAAGGAAGACCATTGCTGGAGTAATATCAATAACAAAAACTCTATTATAAAGCCATAGATATAATAACTGCTGGGTACTGGCATATGAACAGGCATGAGGACCATTAGGATAGAATTGAAGACAGAAATGATCCCACAGATCTATGGCCACCTAATCTTTGATAACGGAGTCAAAAACACAGGATGAAAGAAAGACAAACTTTTCAACAAATGGTGCTGGCAGAATAGGCTATACACTTGTAGAAAACAGAAGTTAGAACCTTAAATAACACCCCATGCCCAAATCAACTCCAAATGGATCAAAGACCAAAAGATAGGAGCAAATACCCTGAAAATATTACAGCAAAGGATAGGGGATACAGTAAGACTCCTTGGCAGAGATTGAAACTTCCTAAATAAAGAATTAGAGTCACAAGAAATCAAAGAAAGGCTAGATAAATGGAACTGCATTAAACTGCAGAGATTCTACAGGGCAAAGGGCATACCTAGCAATATAAATAGAAAGCCCACAGATTGGGAGAAGATCCTCACTTGCCATACAACAAACAAGGGCCTCATATCTAAAATGTACTTAGAGCTCAAAACATTAAACTCCTCCAAAACAAATCCCCAAAGAAACAAGCACGCCATTAATAAGTGGTCTAAAGAATTTAAAGAGAAACTTCTCTGAAGAGGAAATAAGAATGGCCAATAGACACATGAAGAAATGCTCAACTTCTCTGGCCACAAAAGAAATGCAAATCAAAACAATATTGAGATTCCACCTCACCCCAGTTAGAATGACTATAATCAAGAGATCTAATAAAGACAGATTTTGGAGGGGATGTGGCCAGAAGGAAATGCTACAGCACTGTTGGTGGGAGTATAACCTTGTTCAACCACTCTGGAAAGCATTATGGAGGTTCCTCAAAAGACTACACATAGAGCTGCCTTATGACCTAGCAATCCCTCTTCTGGGCCTGTACCCTAATGGTCACAAAGAAGGCTATTCTAAAGCTACCAACACAACTATGTTTATTGCAGCATTATTCACCATAGCTAAGATATGGAATCAACTCAGATGTCCCTCACTACATGAATGGATCAAGAAAGTTAGAAAATAAGAAAATGTGATATATATATCACACTATATATAAATACAAATATAAATGTATATATGTATATATATATATATATATATATATATATATATATGCTTCCATCAGAAAGAATGACACCACCCCATTTGTTAGGCAATGAAAAGACTTGGAAAAAATCATATTAATGTGAAGTAAGCCAGAACCAAAGAAATATAGTTCCCATGTTCTCTTATTTGCAATAACTAGTGCATGTCTAGAATATTCTTATCAGATGAGCTGAAAAGCTCAAAAGCTATGTACATATGACCATAGATGATGCTAGTGAAATGAACCCCATAATGTGGACACAAGAGGTTTTTCTTTGTAGTTGTTGTTTTTAATGTACCATATGATTTTTTTTGTTTCTTTTGTATGTTCTTCCCCCTATGGTATATCCACTGTTGTCACTGTATTCGATTTTGGTACCCTGCGTCTTGTATATACATTTATGTAATTTGGGGAGTGAAAGTGGAATAACACAATGCTGAAATAAGGACACCCATTGCAACAATGATACTCACAAGCACTATGTTAGAAATAATCTTTACAACTTTGCTGTGGGGGGAGGGAAGGGATAGTAGGAAAAAAAATAAAGGAGGTTATGGGTAACAATGTTTGACAAGAAATTTACTCATTACCTTACTCATGTAACTCTAACACCTCTATACAGGATTTTACAATAAAATAAATTTTTTTTTTAAATTAAAAAAGTTTTGCTATCAAGTATTATCTTTAGATGATCCTTACATTAAAATTGCTCCTGAGGAGAGGCTCCTTCTCTCTCTTACTTTTTGTACATTTTAGTGAGCTTTGTCTTGACATTTTCCTGTATGTATGACATATACTTTGATTTTTAGTATACACATCCCCACTATCACCTCTCACCATTCCCTGAATTGTATCCTTCCTCTTCACAAATAGTATTCTTTCCATATTTGTGTCTCACTTTTAATGAAAATTTCTGAATCTAAATTTCATACATAATAGAAAATTTATCTTCATGAATTAGGATTAATTTACTTAGAATGATGAACTCTGGTTTTATTCACTTTCCTACAAATTATATAATTGTGTTCTCAAAAGTTAAACAACAAGAGCACACATAATCCAATTGGTAAATATAAAAATGGATTGAATAAAAAATTCCCAAAGAAATAAAAGCTATAAATAAGTGCATAAAAATATTCAACATCATAGTCATTAAAAAAATGTAAACCAAGCCTTCTTTGAGAGTTTATCTTATCTCAATTACAATGGCTTTTAAGAAAATAAGTAAGTACAAGCACTGGTAAAGATATGAGGAAAGAGAATTTTTTTAATTTAATTTTGTTGTCAAATTGATGTGCAGAGGAGTACTGTTACATATGTAAGGTAGTAAGTATATTTCTTGTTACTAGCTGAACAACAAACCTGGGCCTCATATCTAAAATATACTTAGAACTCAAAAACACATATCCCCCAAAAACAAATCCCCCAAAAACAACCACCCCATTAATAAGTAAGCTAAAGATGTAAAGAGAGACTTCTTTGAAGAGGAAATAAGTATGGCTAATAGACACATGAAAAAATGCTCAACTTCTCTGGCCATAAAAGAAATGTAAATCAAAACGACATTGAAATTCCACCTCAACTTCAGTTAGAATGGCCATTATAAAGAAATTAATAACAACAGATACTGGTGGGGATGTCATCAAAAGGGAATGCTACTACACTGTTGGTGGGAATGTAAACTTGTTCAACCAATGTGGACAGCAGAGGTTCTTCGAAAGACTAAATATATAGCTCCCCTATACCCATCAATTCCACTCAGGACATTTACCCATATGACCATAAACAAGGCCATACTAAAGCTACCAGCACAATTATGTTCATTGCAGCATTATTAACAATAGCTAAGATATGGAACTAACCCAGATGCCCCTCAGTAGATGAATGGATCAAGAAACTGTGGTATATAAACTACAGAATTCTATTATTCCATCAGAAGAATGACACCACACCATTCTTAAGGAAATGGAAAGACTCAGAAAAAAAAATCATATTAAGTGTGGTAAGCCAGACCCAAAGAAACATAGGCTCCATGGTTATTCTCATTAGTAATAATTAGTATATGTCTTGGATAGTCCTATAAGCGGGTCACAATAGCCCAACAACTATGTCCATATGACCATATACAATGATACTAAGTGAAATGAACTCCAGGATATGGAAAGAAGAGGTTTATCTTTGTTGTAATTTTTAATGTACCATGTGAAGTTACTTCCTCTTTCTTTTATATTTCTTTTCCCCCCCTTATGGTTTATCACTTGTCACTATATTTGATTTTGGCACCCTTTTTATTTTATATACATGTATCTGAATTATGGAAGGAAAGGGGAATAACAAAATGGCGATACAAAGGACCAAGTGTAGACCAATACAACAGCAATACTCACAGACAATATGTTAGAAATAAACTTTATCACTTGGAAGGAGTTATTGAGGGGGAGGGAAAGTGGGAGACAAATGAGGGAGGGGGTAACAACGTTCGAGGAGAAACTCTTATGTATTTCTTTGGTGACTGAAATTCCAGACAGTGTGGAAACCATTATGAGAGAGCCTCAAAAATATAAAAACAGAACTACTCTATGAGTCTTCTACACCACTCCTGATTATGTATGTAAGTCTGCAAATGATTCAAAACTCTCTTGATTTTTGAGGTTTCTTTCATTTTAAGATGCTTTTGGTAGAGATTTTTTTGGTTCCTTTGGCAGAAGTGATCTGAATCACCTAGCTCACCAGTTATTGGAAATGGATTTCCCACAAATGTTCTATTTTCCATAGACTATGCCTGGGGAATACATTTGGAAGTAGTTAGCAATTTGTAAATTTGTTTTGGAGATATTTAAAATGTTACCTTTTTGTACTAAAAGTTCATTTTCTGACAGTGTATTTTGAGGAAAGTAAAATGAGGTCATTATATTGAATATAATATAATCAATGCATGTATTATTCTAAATTTAATGAAAAGACCTAGAAATTAAAATAGCATATTGCCATAATCATTCTATTCCAAACTAGAAAATTTCAAGATCACATGGTAAAGTAAAAGAATAATGACTAATTTTAAAATTCATGATCAGAGCTAAAATGATGGAAGATGAATTACTAAAATTTAGCAGTAATTAGCTCTGAGTGGTGATTTAAAACTTTAATTTGTATTGTTACATAGTTTTCTGATATTAAAATTATACTTTTAAAATTCATAAAATATTCTTCAAATCAATTTGAAATGAAATATGGAACTGTTAGTAACTACTAGTAAGAAAAATATTAGTAAGAATATTAGAATATTAGAATTATTAAAGATATCAGTAAGAAAAATATTAGAAGCTTATTTGGATAATGAAAATATCATTTTTTCGCCTTTCAATTCTTTATATTTCACAATTTATGAATCACATATACTGCTTTTCATTATCAAAATAAAATTTATTTTAAAAGTATTAACATGAATTCTCTATTCTTTATTGGAACCCATTTATTTTTATTTTTATTTTTTTATTTTTTGGGGTCCGGTCGTGGGGCCTGAACTCTGGGCCTGGGTGCTATCCCTCAGCTCTTCAGCTCAAGGCTAGCGTTCTACCACTTGAGCCACACACCACTTCCGGTTTTTTTCTTTTTGCTTATGTGGTGCTGAGGAATCGAACCCAGGGCCTCAGGCATGCAAGGCAAGCGCTCTATCACTGAGCCACATTCCCAGCCCCTGGAACCCATTTTAAATGGACTCTTGCTCACCTGTGTTTTACATAAAGCAGAGCTTTATGTAAAAATCATTTTCTTATATTGTAAATTCTATAAAGTTGATGTAGACAACACAGCTGTAAACTGTTATTTAGAATTGCAGTTCACAAAAGCAGATGACATGAATTGAGAAATTTCATGTTTTTTCTTTAACAAAATCTGGTTTTTAAAAATATGCTTGTAATGTTTAAAATTGAACCTGAATTAAATGAATTTCATATGGTATTAAGTTTTTAATCATTTCCTCAGTGTAAAAGTAAGTCTTGACAAAGTTCTTTTTAAACTTTACATAAGATGTAAATTAAATGCTATTAAAAGAAATACACTTTTAGAGTATAAAATTCCCATTGCATAACAAAAACCAGAACATGAAAGAATTACATGAACTAACTGCAGAAAGGAACAGCCTCCTGAACTATATAGTATGTGCTTTTAGATTCCACCATCAAATTACTTTTCTCAAAGAATCAGTAGTAGCTTTTTATCTCTTTGTAGAAGATAAAGATAAATAATAGAATCTCTAACTCTACATATTACAAGTTTAAGGTCCAAATCAGATTGTCCTAATGAATTTCCTCCCAGGATCTAGTTCCTTTCTTTCTTTCTTGTCTTTTCTTTTCCTTTGGCAGTCTTGGCAATAGTTCCTGCTTTTAATGCACTCTCAACTGTTTGGTAACTTTCCTCATGCACAATCTTTAGGAATCTGCAGGTATTATTTGCTCACAACACTTTTCAGAAATAAAATAAATAAAACAAAACTTCATTATGCCCTTGAATCATTTCTTGTTTGCTCAGACAGTTAATTTTGTTCTCAACACAAGCAAAGGATATCTAATTGAGCTGATAATTAGATTACTGAGGTGGCCTGACTTCTTTCAAAATAGATTAATAATAAATAACATTTATTATTCTTTTTATTTTTTTCAAATTAACCACTTGCAGAGACACATTTGGTTACTCTTGATATTCACAAAAAGAAACATGTATTTTATATCCTAAAATTGTTCACTTTTTTTTTTTTTTTTTTTTTGTCAGTCGTGGGGCTTGAACTCTGGGCCTGGGCGTTGTCCCTTAGCTCTTCAACTCAAGGCAAGCACTCTACCACTTGAGCTACAGCGCCACTTCCTAAAATTGTTCACTTTTTAAATTCTGTTTCCATTACAAAATGTATTGACCAAATGGTTCTATGCCAAAATTAAACATGCCAGTTTTAAGCTGAAATCCTGAATTCATGATAAGATAATTTTATCAAATCTATTATTTATTTACACCCATTTGTTTGTGTCAAAAACTTGCTTGAATTTTTGTGATGTATTTGTGGGTGTAGAATCTAATAATAAAATTTAAAAGTAAGGTTTGAGCATTGCAATATCAACTGGATAATCTCAGCAATGGAGAGGCAGAGGGAGACTAATGAGGTTGACCTCAAGCTGAATTACATAGCTAAAACTTGTCTCAAAAACTTAAAACAAAATAAAAAATCAACAGCAAAGGTTATAAATTTAAAGAATGGAGAAATTGGGACACTGGGAAAATGACAGGACAAAAAAGAAAAGAGAAGAAAAGATGAAAAAATATGTGGAAAGCTCTCCTCTGGGTCAAGAGATACATTTGTGGCCTACAGAATATAAATTTGACTAAATATTCCGGTAATTAGTATGAAATAAGAAATACCGTAAGCAGCATAAATTAGAAAAAAACCCACAAATGGATGTTTAAGGGAAATATCAGTCTTTCTGATACAAAAATCACAGAGAAATTACTTCTGTGAATTCTTTTTTTAAAAAAGCAAAAAGATGTCTTTTTATCTAAGCATCAATTCTTATAGTAAACAAGTGAAACTTGTTCACAATGCAGTTTCCAAGGTAACAGGCTCATTAGGGGCAGATGGAAAAGATCATCTTTCATTTCAGGAAAAAGAGTTCAATGGGGTCCAGGATGATGCCAAATAAAGAACTTGCCTCTGGTGTGGTTTAATTACAGATCTTGTGGGATTATTTCTATGAATTATAGTTCTTTCCACTAGGCCTTTGACTTGTGTTAAAAAGTAGTGCTTTAAGATTTTACTTTATGTCCAGCAGATATTTTAAAGTTCAAGCACAGAACATTAGGTAGTATCAGTCAGATGAGCTGGCAAGTGAGTGATATGAATATTTAGGGAAGGGACAGCATCCCAACAAGAACTGTGCCCAGAAGTGAGGGACTGGTCAAGGCAAGATGTTAATGCTCCCCCAAAGCAGGTGTCTGTGTAATCCCAACAGATGTTAAGAGTATGTTGCTGGTCTACTTCACATTCTCCTCATCAGTACATCACCTAAAGGATTGCACCTCTGGGACACGTAGTATGGTGTGCGATGCTTTATCTAATTCGCATAAAGACTGTTAAGAAATGGGCACTGGCCATATCTATCTATACATCTATGTATCTACCTTTGATCTGTCTCTATATCTGTCTGTCAATCTATGTGTGTCTGTATGTATGTATACATAAGGAGAGGGAGTCATGGATGAGTTGAGTACAGGCAGTTCACTTAGCATGGTTTAAATAACAAGTAGTACAACGCTAACCTTGAGAAAAACATATTCAGGGACAGATCCCTGGCCCTCAGTTCAAACCAGTCCAGAAACTACTAATTAAACATGCAGTGTTTGAGATCTGTTACCAACTATGTTACAGGATTCAAAGCTGTTATTGTTATCTGTTGACAGGTCCACACCAGAGAACAAAGTATTAACTGGGTTTGTTGCCTATTAATATCATATAACATTTTATTGTAAAGCATACTTGTAGGAGGCAAATGACCAACAAAGAAAAGGGGAAGGGAGGGGAGAGCAGAGGAGAAAAAAGGAGAAGGAGAGGGATGAAGAGGAGGAATGTTAGAAGTGAAATTCAAATACAGATATCAAATATTGAAAAGATAAACTTGTTGACATCATTGAGGGAAGTGGTTTTGAGGAGGGAAATCAGGATGTGTCACAGGGGAAGTGAGAGAGAAAAAAAATCTCACTTTAAATTGATACATAAAGATCACATATCCCATGGAAAACATAATGGTTAAAATGGCAGCAGCTGACACAAATTAAAAAAGGAATATATTAATTCATTATAACATAGAAATCCTAAATTATACATGGAGAAGGAAAGGAAAGTGCTATTCAGATATTCTTGGTAAGTTTCTTTGTTTCTTTTTTCTTTTTTTTTTTTTTTGTTAGTTGTGAGTCTTGAACTCTGGGCTGGGCACTGTCCCTCAGCTCTTCAGTTCAAGGCTAAGAGCTCTACTACTTGAGCCACAGTGCCAATTCCAGTTTTCTGGTGGTTAATTGGAGATGAGTTTCACAGGCTTTTCTGCCCAGGGTTGGCTTTGAACCTCGATCCTCAGATCTCAGCCTCCTGAGTAGCTAGCATTACAGGCATGAGCCACCAGCTGCCCTCTTGGTAGATTTTTATACAAATACATGTGACACTTTGATTTTCAGTGTCTAGAAGTTTTAAATTCAGGGTCTTAAATATTGATACTTACTAATATTTATATCTACATTTTAACAGTAATACAGTTTATATAATTTTGACAAAAATTATTACAGGTCACAGAACACTTAGAGTTTCCCTACTGATTATTGAAATTTCCTTAAAATAAACTCATGGTTTGTAGGATTTCATTTTTATAGACCTGGCTACCATGTAAACATAGATCCAATTTTACTAAAAATTCAAGTATACAAATACATTAGCTAAAATATAAACTTTGTAAATAATTTTTCTATATGAAGATGCACTTTTAAGTGTGCTAAGGAAAAAATTACAAAGAAGGCAGGAAAGGAATGCTTAAAATAGAAATTTGATTATTTTATTGGATGCACTAAAATAGTTAAATTATTTTACCTTTTTGGCCCCAAAAGTTATTCTTCTCTGTACATAATTCTGTAAATAAAATGTATCCATGTGCATAAATTTGGGGAAATATTTGTTGTATTTTGAAGGGTTAAATAGAAAATCCGATATCATAATTATAACAAAACTAATGACAGCTATACTTAGGTTCTTGGAACAATTGAACTTAGGAAAAGCTATAAATTCAGTACATGTTGACATCAGGTATTGCTAGAAAAACCAAATTAGATGCTTGAAGTCACTTGATAGACTCTTTTTGGGGTAATAGAAAATCAAGTCAGAAAGTAAAATTTTCTTTTCTTTTTTTTTTTTTTTTTGTCAGTTGTGGGGCTTGAAATCTGGGCCAGGGTGCTGTCCCTCAGCTCTTCAGCTCAAGGCTAGTGCTCTACCACTTGAGCCACAGCGCCACTTCCAGCTTTTTCTGCTTATGTGGTGCTGAGGAATCGAACTCAAGGCCTCATGCATGCAAGGCAAGCACTCTACCATTGAGCTACTTTCCCAGCCCAGAATGTAAAATTTTCAGACACTATAAGAAAGTTTCATTTGAGTTTAAAAAACAAGTATCTAATGACATTTTAAAATGTATTTTTAAAAGATGATCCCAAATAATGTGTACTGATGGAAGCATTTAATATAGTTTTATTTTATTTCGTGAAACACTGTTTAGTGTCATTAAGAAATTAGCTGTAGATGAATAAAAATTAGGAGCAGTACCAACATTAAAGGTTATTGGTCTGTCAAGAGTATGAGTCCCAGGAGAATACAAAATACTTCGTTCTCCCAGGTCAGACACTAGGCTGGCATATTGGGTATAACCAGTGAGGTTGATGATCTAATGCATCAACTTAGCTAGTTAGTAATATTTCCCATGAGATTTTTTAGGATTTTATGGAAAGAATATTAAAAATGTGAAGAAACTAGGGGAGAAAAATACATAATCTTTGGAAATTTGATACTTAATGGAAAAACAAAATACTGTCAAAATGAATGTTAAGTGCTGAAATAGATTTTAAAGACACATGAAAAGCCTACTGAGTTCTACAGTTCCCAACACGTTAGCACTGGGTCTAGTAAGGAGCCATTTGATTCAGTAAACCCATGTTGCTTTATCCTGACCACAAAATTACAAAGCATTTATAGAATACTACCTTTATTTTTTAATTAACAAATCATATTTTGGTTGATTAGGTTTTTTTGTTTGTTTTATCATTCATCCTTTTTTTTTTCCAGAGTAATGAAGTCCGAAAGCCTAGCCAGAGTTGACAGACTGACAGTGTGGTACAAGTGGTTGGGAGCAGCAGTAAGCAAGCAAACGAAGAAAGTCCATCCCTGAATTCAAGCTCCAGTACTAGCAATTTTTAAAAGAAATACTTCCATATGAACATGGAATCACATAGGAATCAAAAGATTATTTAAATTTAAATAAATAATGTCTGAATACTGTCAACTATGTTTGCAAGTGGAAGTGGTTATTAATTTTCTTCCTCCACAAATATATACTGTTCAAACTATTTTTTTTGGGGGGGGGGTCTGGCCATGGGGCCTGAACTCTGGGCCTGGGCGCTGTCCTTCAGCTCTTCAGCTCAAGGCTAGCGCTCTATTACTTGAGCCACAGCGCCACTTCCGGCTTTTTTCTTTTTTGCTTATGTGGTGATGAGGAATCGAACCCAGGGCCTCATGCATGCAAGGCAAGCACTTTACCACTGAGCCACCTTCCCAGCCATCAAACTATTTTATATTGTGATGTATAGGTTCAAGAACTGTAATCAGGATCAAAAGAAGAAGCACAGTTTGACTTCTTTTGCAGTGCTTAAAATCCAGGAGACAAAATGGCAACATACAAATATAGTAATTTGAAGAGATAAGAAATGTTTTGCCTCAACTTTGTGTGACATCTTCTAGAAACAGGATCCGTTCAGTGAAAGTCAGAGGAATACAATTGGCTGCACAGGTTAAAAAATGGATTATTTGAGAGAAGTTAAAGTTGAGTTTGGATTAAAAATTTTTGTATCAAGTGATATATCACAGAATATATGAAGATCATAGTCATGTTACATCCTTAGGGAGATCTGCTGAAGGAAGTGAATGGAGTTTGGTCCATAGCCAAAGGCCTAGGTCTTCACTTCAGTATCTCTTCAGGGTTTTTTGCTGGTCACATCTTTTTCCAATAAGCTTTACTTTCCTAACCAAAAATGTGAAAAACACATTTTTATACAAACCTGATTCGTAGTAATATTTGATAAAAGTAAGTTTGACTGCAAGTTTTACTTTCTCTATTTCTCAGAATTGTTTCCTTGATAAGTTGCGACAATGTTAAAAAAAGCAGCTTGCATATTTATTGAAAAATTCTATATGCAAGCCATTGCTATTAAAACAGTAACCTAGAGGCAAACATCTCAAATGGAATATGTGCACCTACCTTGTACTTTAGTGAATGTGTTCCTGCAAGAGGAGAAATACTTCCTGAACTGTGACATGAGAATTTGTGAATGGAAATCTCAGGTTCATAAAAAAGTATTCTGATGGCAGCAACAAAGTTGTGCTGTGGGATCCCTGTGAAATAGAGATAATAACAGTCCTTATTTTAGTGTAATTTGAAAATTAAAAGATAATATTTTAAAGTACTTAGCGACAAATTATCACTGAACTAATTACTGAAGTTTGTAAGCTATTTTTTGTTTTTATTTATCTGTTCAGAATATACATTCAGTTAGTTATAGAAGAGATGGGGAGAGAAAGAGCCATATTCCTAAGATTATTTTACGGCATTCATGAACAAATACTATATTGAGATCAATATCATTACAAAGTTGGACCAAAAGGTGATATTTACCACCAAAACTTCACAAAATAAAGGTAGGCACACCATATCTGAATTTGTGATCAGATTCCATCTTGTTAAACCTATCACATATTAAAATAATTTAAGTAAATATATATGTATATATTCAATACATCTACCTCTAATCAATATAATGAACAGAAGTGTGGTTGACTAGGAGCTCAGGTTCACTGATACTTCTAGTGTGTAACATGAAAGAATCTCTTATCATATATTAGTAGCCAGAAAAAGTTAAAGTTCATGAACTGAATTGAATATATCACTTTCTAAGTACCATAAAATCAAAAATTTTAAACTAACTGTAATAAGTCCAAGGTCATCAATATAGGACAAAGGAAACACTGTCTAAGAAAGAAAATTGCAGGAATATGACAAAAAAGGAATGCTACTACACTATTGATGAGAATGTAAACTTGTACATCCACTCTGGAAAGAAATATGGAGGTTCCTCAAAAGACTAAACATAAAGCTCCCCTATGACGCAGCAATACCATTTCTGAGCATTTACCCAAATGACCACAAAAAAATCCATAATAAAGCTACTAGCACAACCTTGTTCATTGCAGAATTATTTACCATAGCTAAGATATGGAACTAACCCAGATGTCTCTCAGTAGATGAATGGATCAAGAAACTGTGGTATATATACACAATGGAATTCTATGCTTCCATCAGAAAGAATGACACCACCCATTTGTAAGGAATTTGTAAGGACTTGGAAAAGATTATATTAACTGAAGTAAGCCAGATCCAAAGAAACATAGACTCTATAGGTTCCCTCATTTGTAATAATTAGTATATGTCTAGGATAGTACTATAAGAGGATCATAATAGGTCAATAACTATGTTGATATGGCCATATAAGATGATACTAGGTGAAATGAACTCCAAGATATGGAAAGAGAGGTTTTCCTTTGCTGTTGTTGCACTATGAGAAGTTATTTCCCCTTTCTTTTGTGTTTCTTATTTCCCACTAGGTTTAACCCTTGTCACTATATTTGATTTTGTATTTGATTTGTGTATTTTATATATGTGTATATGTATTTTATATAGGAATATATAATATATATATATATATATATACCCATTGTCGGTCATGGGGCTTGAACTCTGGGCCTGGGTGCTGTCCTTGAGCTCTTCAGCTCAAGGCTAGTGCTCTACCACTTGAGCCACAGCACCACTTCAAGCTTTTTCTGTTTATGTGGTACTGAGAGCCTCATGCATGCAAGGAAAGCGCTGTACCACTGAGCCACCTTCCCAGCCCTGTATTTAGGAAAGGAAAAGGGAATAACAAAATGGTGAGACAAGGGACAAAGGGTGAACCAATGTAACATCAATACTCACATGACAATATATTGGAAATGAATTTTACAACTTGGGGGGGAGAGAAAGTTGGAGAAAAGTGGGGAGGGGGTAACAATGTTTAGCAAGAAATGTACTCATTACCTTACTTACGTACCTGTAACCCCTCTGTACATCACCTTGATAATAAAATTAAATTTTAAGAAAACTGACCTTTCACAAGTGAAAAATTATTATGCTCTACACTGGGAATATAGTTTGCTACCATCCTTGACCACATACAAAAACTCCCCGGTTCAATTCCTAGCACCACAGGAAAAAAAATACTCTTGGAAAAATATCATTATAAGTGAAGTAAGCCAGACCAAAGAAATATAGGCTCCATGGTATCCTTTATTTGCAATAATTATTATACATATAGGATAATCTTCTCAGATGAGCAGAATAGTTAAATAGCTATGTACATATGACCATATAAGATGATGCTAAATGAAATGAATTCCAAGAACTGGATACAAGAGGTTTTCTTTGTTGTTGTTGTTGTCAATGTACTTGTGATTTCTTTTTTCTTTTATTTTTTCCTCTATGGTTTATCCCCAGTTGTCACTGCATTTGATTTTGATACCCTGGGTATATTATATACATTTATCTAAACTAGTGAAGGAAAGGGAAACAACAATACAACAGCAATACTCACAAGACAATAATCTGGAAATGATCTGTACAATTTGGGGGTTTGGAGGGAGAGAACCAGGGAGAAAAATGAGGGAAGGGGTAACAAGTTAAACATGAAATAAAATCACTACCTTACTTATGAAACTGCAATTTCTCTGAACATCACTTTGACAATAAAATAAAATACTATAAGTGCCATAGCCTGTAGGTACTCAAGTTTCAGACAGAAATTTGAAGTTCTGTGGGGCACTGGTGGCTCATGCCTGTAATTCTAGCTACTCAGGAAGTTGAGATCTGAGGATCACAGTCCAAAGCCAGACCAGGCAGGAAAGTCCATGAGGTGCTTATCTCCAATAAACCAGTGGAAAACTGGAAGTGAAGCTTTGGCTCAAGTGGTAGAGCCATGGCCTTGAGCTGAAGAGCTGAGGGACAGCACCAGGCCCAGAGTTCAAGCACTATGACTGACAACAACAACAACAACAAAAAAGAAATTCGAAGTTCTAAATAATAAGTTAACTTGTACCGATGAATTAGCTTCATTGAGATTTCTCAACTGAAAAACCACAGAATGTATGTGCATTTAGTTGTTTCAGTGAGAACTATTTTAGAGGCTTCAGATAAAATTGAGTTCCCAATATTCAATACACATTTTTAAACATCAGGGTTTAATTATTCTATGATATTCATACTGAGAAAAAGCAACATAAATGCTTTTTCACATAAAAAATCTGTGCCTATAGTTTCATATGAATATCACTGTAATTTATCTACATAGTTGTAATCTATATACTAATTCATTTGATTTGTTTTATTTCCAATTATTTATTTGTCCCTTCCATTCTTCTACGAAGAAGGAAAGGAAAGGAAGGGATGGGATGATAAGGAGATCGAGAAGGAGAAGGAAAGGAGAAAGACAGAGGAAGAGGAGAGAAGAAAGAGTCAGAAATAACAAAAGAGAGACACAGAAATAAAGGACTTGTCTATTTATATTTATTTCTCATTTGAATACAAGAAACAATGAAATGTAATAGTGATTTTAACTGTCTAATAAGCAGAATGTTTCTTTATTTAAATGACATGTTGAAAATATGAAAAGGGAGATTTATATTTAAAAAGTAATAAGAGACAAGAGACTTACTTGATAGTTCCCTATTCTTAGCTCTTCTGAAAAAACTTCAGATACCTATTTGCTATGTTCTGAAGCACCTACCTGTTTCTCTTGCAGTCTGGAACATTCATCTTCATTCATATTGTCTCATTTGGAAGCATAAGGCTGGAGATCATAAAATTTTCAATGATTGTCCCTTGGGGATCAGACAATAAATAAACCAATTTCAAATTAGTGATGGAAGAATGTACATATGACTATATAATATGATGCTAAATGAAATGAACTCCAAGATATGAAAACGACATTTTTCTTTGTTGTTGCTGTTTTTAATGTACTATGTGATCTTTAAAAAAAAATAGTGAGGGAGCTCCTTAAGGATGTTCAAATTCATGTTTAAGTGTTTACACAGACAAATTTTGACCCTTTAGTAACCCTTAAAAATGCACAGGGGACATTTGTAGGTGACATAACTGAACTTTCCCCTCACAATATTCTTGTTTATCTTTGAAGACATGATACCTACAGGACAGATACTCCTCTGCTGGCTATCAGAAACTGAGTTTGATGTCTTCAAGTTTAACTATAGACTCATCAACATGCTAACTGACACTGACACACCCACAATGTTACAAGGGCTTATAGTCACAAAATCATTGGAAACCATCAGATCAGGAAGGCCAAGAAACCAAGAGGGTAGCCTGAGTACACCCAAGAAATCCTCACTCCTTCTCATGGAGCAGCGGTGAGAAGTTAGGCCCTCCCCCACCATCTGAGAAGAACTCTGTCTTTGATACTGACAAAGGCCCAGCTGAGCAGCTAGCTCCAACTCAGGCCTTGGAAGAAAACAATAGGAGCCATTCAGCAGGTCACAGGAACCTGACCTGACTTGACAGGCTCAGCTCCACCTAGGCACAGGAAGCGCCACCTCTGGAGGAATGACTTTCTTCACCGGGTAAACAGAGCCAGAGGCTCCCCACTGCAGCCTAGATCACAGGAGAGGTAAAAGACCAATAATTGATACTCAGTAAACATAAACCCTGAGAATGGCTCCAGGCTGGGCTCTGTGAGTGTCTCAGGAGTTAACCCCTCAGGGAAAAGCTACTGATTGCTGATAGGCCTCAGCCCTACCCAGAACATAGCCTCATCAGAGCAACTCAAAGCTAGAGGAAATAGCCATCTCCTGCTTTTGTGATACTTAAAGCAGATTCTCCCTCCCACTGAATAGCCTGGGAAGAGGATCACAAAGTCATGGATAGGGCATAGATTCTTTCTGATTGCTCAAACAAACTGACTTTAGAAACCAAACAAACCACAGGAAAACCAAACAACACAAGCAAACCAGAGACTCCACCAAAACACAGGTTACAGACACAGGAGAGATACATAATCTTCTACCCCCCCCCAAAAAAAAATCAAACAAGTCTTTTTTTTTAAATTTTATTTTATTTGTGAACATACTGTACAGAGGGGTTACAATTACATGGGCAGGATAATGCATACATTTCTTACCAAGCATTGCAGCCTCCTCCTTTGTTTACCCTTCACCTCCCTTCCCAGCCTCCCCCCTCCCCCCAAACAAGTCTTTTTTCTATTTAATTAAAAATTTTTTAATTGTTTTCTATTTTTTCGTTCAAAATTTTAATTTTAGCTGTATGTGTGTGTGTGTGTGTGTGTGTGTGTTTATCTCTTTTAATCTTTTGGGGTTTTTTGTGTGATTTAATTGCTGTTCTCTCATCCCCACATATATACCCTACCCTTCACTGTGTACATACTGAATTCAGAAATTACTCAATTCACAACCTCTTAGGCTTAACTTCTTTAAGGGTAGTATTATTTCTTTATACCTATATAATTTTTAAATAGTCCATTTTTATTTTTTAAAATTTTTTATTTTTTCATTTTTCCTTTTTATCTCGCTCCTCCTCTCATCATATCCTTTTCTTCTATCAGAATTATTTCTTTATGCATACATAATTTTTAAGTGTTTCATATTTTAAAGTTAAATTTTTCTTTTTTCATTTTTTTTCTTGTTTCTTTATCTATCTCCTTTCATTCTGTTCTATCTATTTCCACTCTGAGATTAGGACTTGGTTAAATTCACTATTTCCTTTTATTTCTCCACATCCCTGTAATCCTCTTTCCCCACAATTCCTCCTAAACCTATTAGTTTCTGGTCTGCTGAATCCCTGTTGGATGTTCTTAGCCCATGAGTCCATAGTTGTTTGATATTGAATAGATTATATCTGTTGAACTAGATTACATCTGCAGTCATTTGACTGTGCAACTACAGGACTCTGGTTAATGCTTGCCTTAAAATAGTGTTCTACCACAAAATTGGAGTTACTTTCATACCAAATGGGCAGAAAAATCCAGAGAAACACAAGAAAATGGCAAATCCAGATATCTCATTTCCCACTCATAATAATCAGATGACAGAATAGTTAATGGATAATCCAGAGGAGAGTTCCCAAAAAGCTCTGCAAAGGCTGCTGGTAAACATGGTGAATGAAAAGATTGAAAGCCTACAATTGACTCAGTGTGAGCACAATAAGGAGCAAGATGAGGGTAACCAAAAGTTAATAAAGGAACTTCACAAGCATGATGAGGCTAAACAAAATTTAATACAGGAATCTCATGAACATGAGAAAGTTAATCAAAAATTATTACAGGGATTGCATGAACAGGCTGAGAACAGTCAAAGAGAAATACAGGAGTTACATGAGCAGGATGAGAATAGACAAAGATCAATAGAGGTATTTATGGAATCCATAAACAGACAGCTGAAGGAATCCAGAGAGACTACAAAGGGAATGCTAAATGGAGCCCATCAGAAGAAAAGGGAGTCAAATGTAACCCATAATCAATAAACCATGGGATTTGAGAATAAACACTGAACACTAAATTAAGGAAGTAAAGAAGTCCATACAAGACCTAAAACAAAACTCTAACAAAGAATTTGAAGTCATGAAAGCCGAGCAATTACAAGGAAAAAAAAAAATTTTTTAAAGTAGAAAGTCTTGGCAGTAGGTTAGACCAAGTAGAAGATTGAATCTCTGGGATTGAAGACAACCTAGATATTATAGAGAAAAAACATACAAATATCCAAGCCAAATCTAAGAAATATGATAGATCTATTCGACATTTGGAAGACACTATCAGAAGGCCTAATCTGAGGATAATGGGTGTAGAGGAGCATCTACAGACAGAAGTTAATAGTCTAGGAAATATATTTAACAGGATCCTAGCAGAGGATCTCTCCAAACATGTAAAAAGATAGGCCTATTCAGATACAAGAAACTTTTAGAACCCCAAATAGACAAGACTAGAACAGGACATCTCATTGCCACATTACAGTATGCACAGGATCAATTCAGACCAAGGAAAGGATCCTTAAAGCTGTCAAGGAAAAGAGATCAAACCCCTATGAAGAGAAACCAATTAGAATCACCTCAGATTTCTCAGCAGAGAAAATTAAAGCAAGAAGAGCCTGGAATGATGTATGCCATGCCCTAAAAACAAACAACTATCAACCAAGAATACTGTACCCAGCTAAATTCTCCTTCAAGATGGAAGGTCAAATAAAAACCTTTGATAGCAAAGAAAAACTGAAACAATATATCACCACCAAACCAGCCCTACAAAAGATACTTAAAGAAGTCCTACACATAGAAAACCAACAAGACCAAAATAAAGGCCAAGAAACCACATCCAGACTGAGAATCCAAGAACCATTGGAAGAAGCCAGTTGTCACAGCACCCAAGAAGGTGGATAGCATGGCAGGAACTACTAAAAAGTTCTCAATCCTAACTCTCAATATCAATGGACTTAACTCTCACATTAAGTGACATACACTGTCTAGTTGGATTAAAAAGCAAGATTCTTCTATCTATTGCCTTCAAGAGTCACATCTTGCCCATGAAATCAAATATGTTCTGAATGCGAAAGGCTGGAATCAAATCTACCAAGAAAATGCCCCCCCCAATATAGGTGGGAGTTGCAATCCTATCATCAGAAAAAAATAGAATTCAAATTAAAATTAGTGAGAAGAGATAAAGAAGTTTGCTACATAGTAATTAAGGGTTCTCTCCATGAAGAGGATATTACAATTCTATATATGCATCTACCAAAGAATGAAGCACACAAATTGATCCAAGAAACAATACTTTCCCTCAAATCTCACATACATCCAAAGATATGAATTGCTGGGGACTTTAACACACCACTATCACCACTAGATAGATTAACTCCGCAAAAACTCGACAAAGATACCGCAGATCAAAAAACTGCTCAGATCAACTAGATTTAACAGATATCTACCAGATATTTCACCCAGCAGCATCAAAATACATGTTCCTCTCAGCAGCACATGGAAAATTTTCCAAAATACACCACATTTTAGGTCACAAAGCAAACTTGTCCAAATTCAGAAACATTGAAATTATGCCATGCAGTCTTATAGACAACAAGGATATAAAATTAGAACTCAACACCAGAACTTACAAAGAAGTCCTGTAACATATGAAGGCTGAACAACACACTGTTGAATCACCAGTGGGTCATAGAAGAGATTAGAAAGGAAATTCAAATGTTCATGATATTATTCAACAAAAATGAACACACAAATTACGAACTCCTCTGGGACACAGCTAAGGCAGAACTCAGAGGCAAATTTATAGTTCTGAGTTCCTACCTCAAGGAATTGGAAGGTTCTGAAACCAACAATTTAATGAGACATCTGAACCTCCTTGAAAAAGAGCAGCAAGCTAAACCCAATCCAGTAGACAGAAAGAAATAAGTAAAATTAAATCAGAATTAAATGAATTAGAATCCAAAAAAAGCATAGAATCAACAAAACAAAGCATTAGTTCTTCGAAAAAATTAACAAAATTGACAGACCCTTAGCAAATCTTATCACAAAAAGTAGAGAACACACATAAATAATCAAATTCAGAGATGAGAATGGAAACATCACCACAGAAATAACTAAGATTCAGAACATTATAAGGGAATACTTCTCAAATCTTTATGTTAATAAGTTTGAGATTCTGGAAAAAAATGGATGTTAGCCTAGCAAAAATCAACATGCTGAAACTAAAATATGATGAGTTAAACTAACTTAACAGACCCATATCAAGCACTGAAATAGAAACAGCAATAAGAGACCTCCAATCGAAGAAAAGCCCAGGACAGGATGGATTCACATCAGAATTCTACAAGGCCTTCAAAGCAGAACACACACCAATACTTCTTTAAATATTCAATGAAATTGAAAGAAAAAGTTCACAATGTGTACTTCTAGAAATTGTCACTTCCTCTGTTATTGTCTTTCCCTTCATTACTTGCAAATGAATTACTGCATTACCTTTCAAATTAACATGTCGCTTTCTGTCATTGTTTCTTGCAATGATCACTCTTCCAAATTTTGCACAGAATTATCTTAGTAAAACACAGTTGTTTACAATCATGTATGGCTGATGAGAAGTTCAATTGCTTCCCCTTGAAGCACAGGATGGTGGTAATATCTATCAAGATTAAGAATCCACACCCCACTCAAACAATTAATTTCTTTCTTTCTTTCTTTCTTTCTTTGTTTTTTTTTTTTTTTTGTTGGTCCTGGGACTTGAACTCTGGGCCTGAGCACTGGACCTTAGCTCTTCAGCTCAAAGCTAATGCTCTACCAAGCTACAGTACCACTGCTGGTTTTCTGGTGGTTTATTGCAAAGAGTTTCATGGACTTGTCTGCTCTGGCTGGCTTTTAACTGCAATCCTCAGATCTCAGCCTCCTGAGTAGCTAGGATTACAGGCATGAGCCACTGGCACCCAGCTAGCAATTCTATTCTTAAGAATATACGTTATTCTTACCTTTGCAAACTAATGGATGTCTAAAAATATGCATTGCAGTAGTGATGGAAAATATTTGAAAAAACAAAATACCAAAAAGTCAATGGGATATAATCATACGGGGAAATTTATTAAGCTCTTATGATGAATGATAGAGACCTGCATATTAAAAAATGTGCCATTTATTAGATTTATTTATTTGGGGGGAAAATGAAAGAAGTATAGAATAATACACAGAAGGATTGGAAGAATAAACAAGATAGCAACCATAGTCATAGCTGTTATCTCCCAGGATGGACATATGAGGAAGAAATAGGTAGGATACTTTTCTTTGTAAATATTTTTGCTTATTTATATTGGATTTGAACTATAATACTCATTACAATGTAACTGATTTCAGATACCATACTGTGACATTTAGTAATATGTTGAATGACCTCCCAAATCATTATATATATATATATATATAATTTCTATATATTTCTATATATAATTATGTGTTTATGTATCTACAAATGTTTGTGCATTTGAGTAGATATATTGGAAGCAGATACATCAAATATAAGATTATCATTATGGACATTAAATACTATATATTTGCCATATCTATGTCATATATAACAGGTCATAATGTTGTATTATATATTACATTATATTATATATTATATTATAACATATATTCATTTACATATATATTTTTCTTAATAAAATATACGTCAAAATCACTACCAAAAAAGATTTTTTTTTCTAAACAGAATGTAGAAAGTGGAAAAAACTCCCATGCTCCTGGATTGGAAGGATCAACATCATGAAAATGGCAATACTTCCCAAGGCAATACCTATCAATATTCCAACCTCATTCTTCAAGGAAATAGAAGAAGCAATCCAAAAATTCATATGGAACAATAAAAGACCCCAAATAGCAAAAACGATCCTTAACAGAAAGAATAGTGCTGGAGGAATATAAATACCAAATTTCAAATACTACAAAGGTATAGTAAGCAAAACAACTTACTACTGGCACAAAAACAAACCTCAGGACCAATGGAATAGAACTGAAATCCCAGAAATGAACCCACAGATCTATAGCCACCTAATCTTCAATAAGAGAACTAAAAATATAGAATAGAAGAAGAAGAGCGTCTTCAGTAAATGGTGCTGGCAAAATTGGTTAATCACTGGTAGAAAACTAAATCTAGATCCTTATATATTACCCTGCACCAGAATCCACTCCAAATGGATCAAAGACCTCAGAGTCAAAGCAGGCACCCTGAAAACATTACAGGATGGAATAGGAGAAACCCTAAGTCTCCTTGGCACAGGCCAAAATTTTCTTCCTAGAGACCCAGAAACACAACAAATCAAAGAAAGGTTGGACAAATGGGATTGCATGAAGCTGCAGAGCTTCTGCATGGAAAAGGACATAACTAGCAAGATCAATAGAAAGTCCAAGGATTGGAAGAAGATCTTCACTAGTCATAAAACAGACAAGAAGAGTCTCATATCTAAAATATCCCTGGAACACAAAAGATTAAATCCCCCAACAATAAATCCTCAAAGAAACAACTGCCCAATAAATAAGTGGGCTAAAGACTTAAAGAGAAACTTCTCTGAAGAGAAAAGAGGGATGGCCAATAGACACATGAAGAAATGCTCAACCTCCCTAGTCATAATAGAAATGCAAATCAAAACAACATTGAGATACCCTTCCCCCTCCCCCCCCCGAAGTTAGAATGGCTATAATCAAGAACTACAGATGCTGGAGGGGATGTGGACAGAAGGGAACTCAGTTGCATTGTTGGTGGAAGCATAAACTTGTTCAACCACTTTGGAAAATAGTATTGAGGTTCCTCAAAAGACTCCACACAAAGCTCCCCTACGACCCAGCAATCCCATTTTTGGGCATTTACCTTAATGGTCACAAACAAGGCCTTAATAAAGCTACCAGCACAACTATGTTTATTGCAGCCTTGTTTACCATAGTTAAGATATGGAACCAACCCAGATGTCCCTTAGTAGATGAATATGGATCAGCAAATATGGCATATATATGTATATGTATATATATATATATATATATATATATATGCATACCATGGAATTCTATGCCTGTATCAGAAAGAAATGACATTGCCCCATTTTTTAGAAATGGAAAGACTTGGAAAAAATTATATTTAGTTAAGTAAACCAGGTCCAAAGTCCCTTGGTTTCCCTTATTTGCAATAACTAGAATATGTCTGGGACAAGCAGAAAAGGTCAAAAGCTATGTATATATGACCAGACAAGGTGATGTTAAGTGAAATGAACTTAAGATAGGGACACAAAGATCTTTTTTTACCTTGCTGTTGTTTCTAACGTATTGATAATGTACCATGTGATTTTTTGTTTGTTTGTTTCTTTGTAATGTCCTCCCACACAGTATAACCCCTGTTTTCACTGTATTTGATGTTGGTGTACTACATCTTGTATACACAATTCTCTTATTTGGGGAGGGGAAGAAGATAAAAAACAAAATTCCTATATAGGGATACAGGTTGACCATTGTAACAATGAGATGTACGAGATACTATGTTGAAAAACGAACTTTACAATTTAGTTAGGGGTGGGGGAGTGTAGTTCTAGAGGTGAGTTGGAAGGGATGGTAGGAGAAAGGAGGAGGTAACAATGTAAATTTATCCCCTCTGTACATTATTTTTACAATAAAAATATATTTAAAAAAAAAAGAGTCTCATGAACTTTCTTTCCCCAGTCTAGCTTCCAATTATTATCCTCAAATCACAGCCTCCAGCATAGTTAGGATTATAGGTATGAGCCTCTACTGTCTGGCCATTCTTGATAAATAATAAAACTATCTTCCACTATAAAAAACTGGTTAATAGGTTTTAATTATTTTTTCTTGAACTTTTTAGTAATCAACACAATTCTGTTTCTGGATGTCACAGAATGTAGATTATCTCTTTTTGCTTATTGACAAGGGCTGCTTATGGGTCTAGGTACCACCTGAATTTTTTGGCATGAAGGCTCCTTCTCCATCTTTGAAACCAATGATGGAAAGTTCCTTTCACACTCTAAGTCACTCCTCCTTTGTGTCTATTTTTTATTCTTTTATCTCTATTCTTTCTATCACATCTAGGAAAGAATCATATGACAAGATTTGGTCTACCAAATAATTCGATAAAATTTCCCCATCTCGGTGTCTATTTCATGATCATATTTTAAAGCCATGTTTGTTATGTAGGATATTTATAGACTCTAGAGATTAGACTGTGGCTGTTATAAAGAGAGTAGAAAGCTTGTTATTATGGTATTTATAAAATACATGTTTTGTAACTGCTTCTTTATTTTAATATATTTTATTACCTTTAAATAGTGTACAAAAGAATTGTCATTCACCAAAGCAGTTTCAGAATACAGTGCATCTTGATCAATGTCACCCTTTCAACCCTCTCACCTTTCCCAGCTTAATCCTTCCTTAATTTACATATTGAATTTGTGCCATTAAAATAAGCACTTTATGTGTATAATGTATCTTGATCTGTGTCACCACTTCAATATCTTCACCTCCCTTTGACCTACTCCTTTCCCTTATATTTCTCAGTTCTATGGTATGTACAATAACTTCTTTCCTGCATTCTGCCTCCTTCCCCCTTCATTCTTCTACCCCTCTCCCCTTAGCCCCACTCTCTTCTCTTCCAAGAACCCATTTCCTTGCACTCATTTTATTGGGTTTTGACTCAGTCTTTTAAAAGAATTATACTATTTGTACTCTCCAATGTTTTCTTATAGTGGAGCACTTTACTAATAAGCAAAGCTCCATGCAAATGATTTCATTTTATATTTTTATTTAAATATGTTTTTAAAATCAGCTTATTGCACTATATCATTTTGAATTTTGAGGGCTCCTTGCTTGTTACAATTTGTTAATTGATTTGTTGAATTTGTGCTGCCTTTTGTACAATTTCTTTCTCTTTTTTTTTCCTGTGCATGTTCTGGTATTTGAACTCCAAGTATGAGTACTATCCCTCTACTTTTTTTCTTTGCTCAAGGCTAGTGCACTATCACTTGAGTCATAGCTCCACTTCTGGCTTTTTGGTGGTTAATTGGAGTCTAACCAACTTTCCTACCAAGCAGGCTTCCAACCTTAATCCTCAGATCTCAGTCTTCTGAATACCTAGCATTACAGTTATGAGCCACTGGTGCCCCATCTATGCATTTTATGTAATTGCTAAGAAAAAGTACTCTGTCCTTTTTTTTTAATATATTAATTTAGTGTAAGTCCAGAAAACTCAAAATTTCCTCATAAAATGTAAGCATAATAGAGAAAGATATTTTTTATTATTTAGATTGATTTATTTAGTTTATTATATTGATTATTAACAGACTATTAAAGGGTTTTCCAAAAATTTGGTCATTAATATTTTCCTGTGCACACACACACACTGACACACACACACACACACACACACACACACACATACACACACACACACACACACACCATATCACAAAGAGTTCTGTAACTTACATGATAGAACATACAATCAGGTAAACCAAGTTTTGAATATAATAAGGATTAATTTTTAACATGTCTTTTTAAATTGGAAATTTAGACCTCTATAGAATAATTTATCCTCAAGTTCTAAGTGATTGCATTGCATTTGTTATTTATGATCTCATTTAGACTTCAGAAAAAATCCAATACTTCCTAGCATAATTTACATGTTACATTTAAGATCTGGTTATTCTGTGAGCAAAGAACACAACACATATTTATGTGGGCAAAAGTTAAGACCCTCCACCCAAGGTGAATGCATTCCTGTAATTAAAAAAGTTCTTGAGCCGGCTTTGAGATCTGAATGGCAATTTGAATAGTGATGTAAATGACATAATTCCTCCTGGAAATTCCAGGGTTGAATCTATGACATTATGTCCTCTGGTCTACCATTTCCCTGGGCCCCATGAGGAGCCAAGTACTAGTAAGGATAGTCATAGCTATCCTGGGATTGCTTTCGTTAGCCCTTGTTACTGGAAGTGGCTGTGATTGCTGCCCAAGGCAGACCTCCTAGAAAGTGCAGCAGTAGAGCATTGTGCTTGCTTAATATACTAACAAAGAGAGGGGGAGAAATTGGAAGTTGCTTTGCTCTTCCACTTGGGATACTAAAGGCCAATGGAGTAGCAATCAGCAAAAAAGTCCACAGGCACAAATGTAGCAATGCAGAGAGGATTCAATGGCTGTATTTCACAATGATAGACACATGATATGTTTTCTTTGCATTCTCTAGGGTCAGGCTTTTTCTCAAATGCCAAGTCCCATCACAACTGGCACCTTTGGCATTTCTGAAATACTCAGTGTTTTGCAGCTAACTTGGGAATTCGTGTGTTCAGGATCTAGGAAATGATAGAAGCCAAGTGTTCAGGTCAGTTGCTGCCAATCACCATTTTTCTCTCCACAGGGATTTAATCAAAAGAGAATAGTGCTTCAGGTCTCCTTTAGGGAAGTTTCTCATTCACTGCCAGAACAGTTCCAAGGAGAATTTCAACTACCTTCAACTATCTCAACTACCCTGATAACATTATGGAAAGAATAGTACAGCACATTTCTAAAAACAGAAAACAAAAAAAGATTGCATAAGCTAACAACACAAAACTTTCTGAAGATGAAGCCGTAATATTAGGTGGATTCTGAAATGTGGCAATATAAAAAAAAAGTACTTTATTCCAGGACATTAATGAAACTGTTCAATAAAATAGACATGAGAATCAATGCATTGTTTCAATCAGTTTGATTCATTTTGGAATAACAGGAGTGGTGAAACAGTCTCCTAGTCACCAAAGGTCAAACTCAAGGGCACATTACAAAATCTCCTTTTTTAGTCTTAACTCAGAACAAATGTATTTTAGAAAAAACTAAATCAAAATTCTATAATTCAAGGAGGAAAATAGTAATGTACTAGCAAATTATCATTGATGGGAGAAGATTGAGCTATGTGGATGACCTTTGAAAATAAAAATCTTTTCTAAGCATTATAGAATCTACTACAAGCACAAATTGATAGTGAAGGAGTATCAAAACCCAACCAACTATTAATTTGAATTCCATTCAATAATAACTCAGCATTCTAACATGAGAAAATCTTGATTTTTTTGGTAAATTAGATTGTGCTAGAGGAATTATAAACAGCAGGTACCTTCAATGCTTAGACAAATTAATTGTTTTTTTCCTTAAGAAATGGGAATCAGCACCAACTACAACTCTATGGAAACAGGCACCTGGAGATGAACACACAAATACCAACCAATTTCATGAGCAGCTGGAAGGTCTGAAATTTCCATACCCTTTGTATTTTCTAACTAACATAATTGCCTACTTCAGAGCACAGCTGTAGGGAAGTAATGAAACACTCTTTAGTTGTGCAAACCTATGCTGACTTGTTTGTGAGAGCTCACACTCTCCCAATGTTTGAAATAATTTTGAATGGCCCTTATAAGTAAGGATAATCTATTTCTCTGGCAAAATTTCTATGAAGCCTGTGTACAAATTCAGTGTGTTTTTTTATTGTGTCCACAGCTTTCTTTCTTCCCTATTACAGGTTAAGAGGGCAGAAGTATGTGCTGAGAGTAAATATTTGCCATATAATGTTTGTTAGCATTAACTCACTTGGAAGAGACACGCAAAAGAAGAAAGAACAGGCAGAATTCATTACAGTTATTTAGTTTCATTGCATCATTTTATTTAGGGCACCAGGCTGATCCCTTTAGTGTGGCTATAATTTTTTTTGATCTTACACATTGTACATTGGGTTAATGAGGTCGAGTCCATCCCTAAACCCAGCTATCTGTGGTTACCACAAGGAAAAAGAGCACAAACTGTATCAATTGGATTGATATCTGAGTCCTTTGTAGATTTTCTTTGTCCTCATACCACATAATTAATTTGATAATGAAAGTGTCTCAGATTGGCTGTCCTCATTGTATCTACTATAGCCCCAGTTTTAAGGCAGGCTATTATCTTTTCTAACCTTGTTTACTGCAGAATTCAAATTAATGGTCTCCTCTTTCTCTGTATTCATTTGTCTATACTGATGCTGCAGTCTAAAGTATATGTAATCTTCTTCCTTGTTTAAACCCTTTGGTTGCATCGTTCATTCCTTGACTACCTCACAAAGCTAGAACTTCTGTTAATGGTATGTAAGCCCATTGGGTGATATAAAGCATGAACACTAACAGTAATCAATAGCCATGCAACACATTCCAAGATAGCAGGACTTGGAACCATCAAAGAAAGAACAGGATTGACATTAGAAGTCCAGCTCTACAGACACGTATCTCATGGCTTGGAAGATCTTAGAGAAATCTGAATTTAGGAAACAAAATCTGTGACTTTGAGACAAGAATCCCCAAGAGGAAAGCAAATTTACCCAGTGGATTCCACAGTAACAGATGTTTATGTGTTGTTTTAGGTTTTCAGTAGTACTGAGATTTTTAACACAGAACCTTGCATTGTTAGGTACGTGGTATTCCATTGGAGCTGCTCCTCCCCACCCCCAAGCCCATTTTAGTTTACTTATTGCTCAGACTTATTTTTTACATATGAACTTGAAGAAATAATCACTTTTCTTTCCCTCCCTTCCTCCCTCCTTTCTTTCCTTCCTTCATTTCTTTTCTTTCTTTCTCTTTCTTTCTTTCTTTCTTTCTTTCTTTCTTTCTTTTCTTTCTTTCTTTGTTTTCTTTCTTTCTTTCTTTCTTTCTTTCTTTCTTTCTTTCTTTCTTTCTTTCTTTCCTTCCTTCCTTCCTTCTTCCTTCTGTTCTTCCTTCTTCCTTCTTTCCTTCCTTTTCTTTCTCTTTCTTTCTTTCTTTCTTTCTTTCTTTCTTTCTTTCTTTCTTTCTTTCTTCCTTCCTTCCTTCTGTTCTTCCTTCTTCCTTCCTTCCTTCCTTTTCTTTCTCTTTCTTTCTTTCTTTCTTTCTTCCTTCCTTCTTTCCTTCCTTCCTTTCTTTCTTCTTTCTTTCCCTCCCTTCCTTCCTTCCTTTTCTTCTTTCTTTCCCTCCCTCCCTCCCTCCCTCCCTCCCTCCCTCCCCCTCTCCCTTTTTCTCCCTTTTCTTTCTTTCTCTTTCTTTCTTTCTTTCTTTCTTTCTTTCTTTCTTTCTTTCTTTCTTTCTTTCTTTCTTTCTTTCTGTCTTTCTTTCTGTCTTTCTTTCTGTCTTTCTCTCTTTCTGTCTTTCTCTCTTTCTGTCTTTCTTTCTTTCTTTTTTCATGCCAGTCCTGGAGCTGTAACTTAGTGTGTAGGCACTGTCCAGGAGCTCTTAATTTGTTCCAGGCTAGTGCTCTATGACTTCAGCCACTCCTCTTATTTTGACTTTTTAGTGGTTAATTGGAGATGAGTTTCACAGAATTTCCTGCCTGGGCTCGCTTTGGATTGTGATCCTTAGATGCCAGCCTCCTGAGTAGCTAAGATTACAAGACATGAGCCACTAGCACCCAGAATAATTACTTTTATTTTACAGTCAAAAAGTTAGGATGTGGTGGATAGGAGTGTAGTTAAGTGGTAGTGTGCTTGCCTTACATAGATGAGGCCATGATTTAGATCCTCAATATTGAGGGAGGAGACAAAAGAGATGTTTGAAATGAGTAGTTAGTAAGGAAATCTGCAAAAGTGAGTGGAGAGAATAGAAATATCTCATGATTTGAAGGAAAGCATATGAGTCTAGCAGCATTACTAGATCTAGTTATTATAAACATAGAAGAAAATGGCAGACAGAATTGCATGTTCTGAAATGCAGAAATGAGAATGTTGCAAACAGAAGTCATAAATAATCATTTTGGATACACATTTCTGGCCATTTGGGGGAGAATTCTACATATAAAACCTAGGGATAAAGTTCCGGGAGAGATTTTTCACCACATAATTGATCAGTTATAGCTGGGTAAAACTGGCTTTATCAGTTATGACTTGCATCACTTAATATAATTGGCTGAAAGTTGTAAAAGACATAACTAAAGATGGCTTAACAGGTTGCCTAAAACAGAAGTTGAAAAATTGTCAAGAGTCAGTAACTCAGCCCTACATTTTTTTTTGGTCCGGTTGTGGGGCCTGAACTCTGGGCCTGGGCGCTGTCCCTCAGCTCTTGAGCTCAAGGCGAGGCACTCTACCACTTGAGTCACAGAGCCACTTCCGGCTTTTTTCTTTTTGCTTATGTGGTGCTGGGGAATTGAACCCAGGGCCTCATGCATGCAAGGCAAGCATGCTACCACCTTCCCAGCCCCCTCATCCCTACATTTTTAACATAAATACATAAAACTTTATCCTTACTGAGCTTAGAATCTATCAAGAAAACAAAAAAATGTACTATACAAATCTAACACTTGCTTTAAAATTACATATTCCATAAAGAGAAAAATAATGAAATGATGCAAAATTTTCAGAGAAGAAAATACTACAAGTAGGCTCTAGATTCTAGTACTTGTTTATTTACGCGGTACTTGCAGAGGGTGGTACTTTGCAAGCTATTAAACTGAAGATCCCAGTTCCTTACTGACTATTGCCAGGTTAGTTTGCTCAGATCTTGATGATGTAGCCCCCTGCCTGTAGCACTGGGGCATGGCAGCTGACTTTTATTAGAAGAGCTATGGGGAAAAAATGAAAGGTCAACAGGTGGAAGCCACAGACGAAACACAAATTTAATCTTTAATGTGACATTTTACCATCTTTCCTATACTTATTTGATAGAAGAGAGACACAAGTCCATCACGTAATTCAAAAAGGAGGGAATTACACAAACATAAAATAACCAAGAGGCCAAGATTTCTGTCAACTATTTACAGTTGATCACCTCCCATCACTATACCCTATGAAAGTGTCACATGTGAGACAAAAGAAAATAAATTATAGATTAATAACAGATATTACTTGGAGTAATCAAAATCAATGTTATAGAAGAAAATTTGGAAGTAAAATAAAGGTTTAGAAAGAATAGTAAACAAGGAAATTGGCAAATGTGAAGAATTCTAAACATGACTTGGCAGTATAAAATAATAGCAGTAGCTTAATGACCAATGTAAACAATAGTAAAAATGAGATGAAATTGTAAACGAACAGGAAAAATGAAGGCCAAGGCTTCCATTACATGTAAAGCAAGAGAAGAATTGAAAATTAATCACTCTTATACTGTTTCACTGACTTTAAGATTGTTTCAATACAAATGTACATACTACAATGTATGAATAACTAACACATACACATATAGATTATACCAGATAATAGAATAAGTGCATGGGTCTTTGCTAAAGGAAAAAGAAGTGAAGTATAAAGGAAATCAATCAATCAGAAGATCATGAAATGTGGATGCCAAGAAACACAGAAAAATAACAAGGTAGGAAGAAATCACAGAACTAAAACAAAAACAAATTAATTATCTTAAAATAAAGACAAGATGAGCTATTAATGAAACAAAGTCTTTAGTATTGGAAATAGATTTTATCATTTTTCACTAAAAGTTTATAAAGTCAATTGGCATAATCAGAATTGCAGAACATACAACAGATTATAGTGAAGAGATTCATATTCACTGGGGGAAAACACAAGTTCAGTTTGGAATAATTTAAAATTGAATACCACATTTAGAAGTTCTAAGTAGGAAAGCCTTTTCTTGACAAGAGAACATATATTTCTATATATTATAGTATAAAGTTGAACATTATCACTTGCCAACATATATTTATATATATTATTTTATATAAAGTTGAACATTATCACTTGTCAATATTTAAGTAGATTAACATATTTGTTCAAGGGCATGGGCAGCTAAAAATAGATTTAAAATGTAAATTTCTTCAAAATGCCTCTTGTTACCCTTGGTAGAGGCTGTAGTGCCAGTGAGACATCTAATTGATGCTTTAGGTCAAATATAGAGAAAAGGATGCACATAGAATCACACTGTTTATTGTCAGACCAGCTTTGAAATAAATCCTAGTCAATATGCTTACTAGCTACTGAGTTATTTGCACCATTACAATGTGTTGCTAACTTCAACTTCTTCAGCTACAGAATAGATTCAGTAGTATGATTACTATAATAATCCATTTATTAATATAATATACATAAAATGCTTCCTGAAAACATTGCAGAACTAATGAAGCAGATTTATTGACAAGTCAAATTCTGTTATCTTCAATGGTTCTGATAAAAATAAAAGGAAGTGCTTCTTAAATTTTTTCTTTTATCTTTATCTTTAAGCACTTGTTCAAAGGAGTTTCCAGTCAACAATGAACCTTGATTAATGTCATCCCTTTTATCATCGTTAAAGTACATTTTGACTTTAATTGTGCTTATAAAATCTACTAAACTACAGACATGCTTCAATATTTATGTTAGAGAATTCTGTCACTCTACTGATTCTGAACATTTTTATGAGATTATTGTTGTTAATCAGATAATTAATTCCTTGACATCCCTACCAGATTTCTGCTGAGTCCAGAACCATGTTTTCTGATTCAATCAGAAAATCAGCAAATGAATCTACTGGGAAATAAGCACCATAATGTTTTACTACAAACACAAGACCATTCATTTGAATAGATTACATAAAATACATGAATGCTGTTCATTTCTAGAAACTTTCTTGTATAACAGATGGTTGAGAATGAACAACCAGAGAAATTTCAATTTATGTAAAGAGAATATATTCTTTTTGTGAAAACATAGGGGGAACCTAGCTTCCTAAATTAATGAAAATAAATAAATCAAAGGAATCATATCAAGTTGATAGTTTCTTTTTACACTCATTATATATGACTTTGTAGATGAATCTCTTATCAACTCTCAATCTCATTTTATTTATTTTGAAAAAATATGGAAATAGTTTAAGCTGTTTTCAAGTCCCTCATACCTTCAACATCAATTATACAAGAGCATGTAAGGATAACTGTTCAAAACCAGCCAGGAGAAAAAAAAATCTATCTCCAAATAAGCAGCAAGATGCAAGACAAGAGGTGTGGCTCAAGTAGTAGAAGGCTGGCCTTGAACAAGAAAGCCATGAGCTAACATACGGCCCTAAATACTAACCCCAGTACTAGCAAAAAACAAAAACAAAAGAAAGTATCAAAATCTCTTTATACTAGTAACACTCTCATTTAATCACAGGGTATTTATGAAATTGAGAATATATAATTTACATCACAGACATTTCTGTACCAGTTTGATTCTATCATTTTGATGTTTTCAGATTGCTAGGTAACCCTGTATGTGTATGAATATGTCTATATATGTGTATAGTGTGTGTGTCCTTGAAATTTTGAATTCTTAATCCTCCTGAGTAACTAGGTTTGTGGCCTTAGGTCATATCTGATTAAACTTTTTAATACATAGAGTATCTTTGTGATGATTAGTTTGTTGCATTTGCTCTTAATGCTTTCTACTAATATTTTCTCAGTTTTCTTGGATTTAAAAAAAATAAATGTTTACTTGGAAGAGATTAGGACTCACAGAGAGTTATACAAATAGTACATAGATTCCCCTATTGCTTTACCTTAACTTTCCCAAATAATGTCTTATACCTTCATAATACCTTGCAAAAAATAAGAAAAATAACACTGGATTAAAATCCCTTGGTAAGACATCTGAAATTGTGCCAACTTCTGTGTGTATATACTGAAGATAGAGTATGTCTGTGTAAAAATGTGTCTTATGTGTACATTTTAGTAACCAGCAGAATACAAAACTGTTTTCTTCTCTCTCTGCCTCTGTATGTGTGTCTCTCTCTCTGGCTCTCTCTGGCTCAGTCTCTGTCTCTCTCTCTTTCTCTCCTTTTGCCTCTTTATCTCTTCTATTACTCCTCAACAGCCACATATTTCTTCCACCTCTAACTTGTGGTAAACTGTGATATGTTGAGGCATATCAATTTTTTTCTCTTTTAAGAATTGTTATTGTAGAGTTGACATACAGAGAAATTTCAGTGACATGAATCAGGTAATGAGTAAAGAGTATAATTCTTTTTGAATCATGTCTCCCCTTCTGACACTCTATCCTAGTTTTTCCCTCCCATTCCTACCCACAAGAAGTACAGTTCATTTTCAACATAGTGTCTAGTGAATATTACTATTGCATTTGTTCACCCTTGTTCAAGATTTTATGTTCCCTTTCTTACCCTCCCAAATACAAACAAACTAACACAAACAAAGGGAAAGAAAACAAAACCAGCAACAATAGCATCTAAAAATGTTTCTTGGTTACTTTTCTTGGAGTTCATTTTATACAATAATATTTATATGATCATCTAGCTATTGAGCCTTTGTCAACCACTCCTATGCATATTCGCCTTTTTCCCTATATAAAATCCCAGTATGTGTGTATTTATTTATTTTAATCATTCAGTGTAGTTATTTGTAAATTTATAGGCACATTCTAGTTACCACAAATGCTGCCTATGTCTCTTTGTCTCTGGCTTACTTCACTTATGTGTGAACTTTTGAAACTGAAAACAACTGCATGCACATCATAGTTTCAATATTTCCATGTTTATCCATGCTGAGTACATATCCTAGTTTTTGCAATGAAAATATCTTCAAATCAGCTTAAGAAAAACATTGCTTTGCTAAAAAAAATCATTAAATTATTACTTATTTATTCTTGTAGAACTATGTGAACAGGGGCCTTTTTGTTTGTATTTTGTTCTTATTTTTATTGCTTGATTTGTTGGTTTGAAGAAGTGAAGGTTAGGTCTACAATGTAATTGGGATATACTTAAAGCTCTTTCAATTAAAATGGTCAAGAAAAATGAAACATCTTATGTGTGTTTTCAGAAAGATCTACCAAATTTGAAAGACAAGACTAATTAATTGCAAATAGAGTTTGAATATTTTCTGTACACCAGGAAATTTCATGCTGCAAAATTTGAGTTTAATAATTGGCAAAAGCTGCTAAATGTTTCATAGATACGCTTAAGATAACCTAGTATATCTTATAACTTTTAAAGATTAAATACTTAATAATTAAGATATTACACATACAATGTTTGCATTTTAATGTTTATGACATTGCTAACTTATTTTGTGAGGTGAAGCATCAAAATAGTACATTTGAAAGACTGGTAGCTAAGGTGTTAAATTTTTTTGAGACTCCTGTTACTTCTCATTAACTATTAATAATTTTAGAAAGGAGATCTGTAGTCAAGGTAACAAGGATCAGAAAACGAATAGCATAATCATAGCAGCCTTCACTGTCTGGCATTGTTTACAGAAGTGCATCACATTCATCATGTTCCTTTGGGTCCCCAAGTGTAAACATGCTTTGACCTTCTTTCTTTACCATTGTGAGAAATGCAGTTTCAATTCAACATTTAAATTCTCCAAAAACACTTTCACAAATACGATTGCAACTTAGGTTTCAATCACTTTGGTCAATCAAATGAAGTCTATAATTTCCACTCTTCTGAACAAACATATCAAAGTAAAACAAAGGTAGAGTTGATCTCAAGAGAGAAAAATTTGTGAGAATATTATTTTTGTTGCATTCTAAGCTTCTACTGAGTGTTTTGGTAAGATTTATGGGGAATAGGAACATGTTTTATAGTGCTTAGAAAAAAGATATAAACACTTCTTTAACTTTCTTTTTAAAAAAATTATTATCTTTAAGTAGTTGTACAAAAAAATTCCCATTCACAAAACAGTATATGAATACAACGTGTCTGACAACATTGTCACCCATTGCTCCTAACTCATCCCTTCTCTCACTTATTTTTTTAAGTTGAGATTAGGTGATTACCTAACTTTCACATATTTCACAGTATTGTGGAATAGTGATACTTGGTTAAAGTCACAAACACATTTTAACCTTTACAAGGCACATTGTCATTATCATGGTCTATGCAGTTTGTGAATTCTATGAGCTTTAACAGTACAAATTATTTTTTTCACATCAGGTGATGTTTACATTTCTTTCCTTTTGCTTAGTGTAGACTATTCCCTCTTTCCCTCTAATATATCTCTATATTAATAACTATGCATACTAGAAGATATATGGATATTATTAATACATATTCAAACTTACGATGCTAATTTACAATATCATCACAAGTTGCTTTCATTGTTAGAATTCATTCATTCTTTAAAGACCACTATGGACAATACTATGTATATCATTCTGTATTTCTAAGGGTAAAGCATTTCAAAGTAAATCTGAATGTTCAAGTAAATATAGAAGAAAAATACTTGGAAATAAAATCAGATTTTATTTTATTTTATTGCTGTTTAGTCTCTAACCATTATGTCAGTTGTATACATTGCTATGTTTGATTGGTAAAAGTTGACTGATAGGAATACAAACAGGAGGAAAGTAGGTAACCAAGTTCATCCCTCCCTCCCTCCCTCCCTCCTTCCCTCCCTCCTTCCCTCCCTCCCTTCCTTTCTTCTTTGTTTCCTTCCTTCTTTGCTTCCTTCCTTGAATTTGCCTGTTCTGGGGCTTAACTGAGCCTGGGCGCTGTCTCTGAGCCTTTTTTGTTGTTGTTGTTTTGGGGCCTAAACTCTGGGCCTGGGCACTGTCCCTCAGCTCTTCAGCTCAAGGCTAGGGCTTTACCACTTGAGCCACAGCACCACTTCCGGCTTTTTTCTCTTTGCTTATGTGATGCTGAGGAATCGAACCCAGGGCCTAAGGCATGCAAGGCAAGCACTCTACCACTGAGCCACCTTCCCAGCCCTCTCTGAGCTTTTTTGCTCTAAGCTAACTCTAGCATTTAGGCACTTTCTGGCTTTTTGTTGATTAATTGTAGATAAGAGTCTCACAGATTTTCTTAATTGGACTAGCTTTGAAATGTGATTCTCAGATCTCAGCTGCCAGAGAAGCTAAGATTATAGGTGTGGGTCACGAGCACCCAGATGTAACTTTCTTAATAGTTTTTAAAAAATAGCATTTAGTACATTCTTAAGTTTGGCTTATTTCAAAGAATTGTTGATTTATCAAAATTTGTAGTTTTGTTCTCCCTTTGAAATAAAAGTTACTAGTTTGTAAAATAATTAAGATAGTGGTGGGAGGGAGGTTGTCCATTCTGAGTCTGTGTATGTATGTGTGTGCATGCACACACCAGGACTGGGCATGAATTTAAGCCTCCAGCTTTTGCTTAGTCTCCTTTTTTTTCCCTCAAAACTCACATTCTACCACTTTTCCATACTTTCAGTTCCAACACTTTGCTATTTTATTGGAGATAGATTCTCTGCAGTTTGTCTTTGTGTGCCAACTTTGACCTTCAATCTTCAGACCTCAGCCACTTCAGTAGCTAAGATTACAGACATGAACCACCAGCACTGGCCAAATATATGGTTTCAAACAAGAGTTAAAATGTGAGAAAACAATTAAAAATATATTTTAAGATGATGAGGATAATTTGACACATTCACCAATCAGCTTAACAGGTTTGAGAATGGATGACAAGAAGACCAAAAGTTACAGAGAAACCTAACTAAGAACAACTATTGGAACTTATAAAGACATGGATACAGAAGGAATATCAGGACATGCACTGGCAAAAAGAGTAATTGTCTGCTCCCCAATTGTTCATGTATACAGCAAAACATATGAAAATACTTAACAAATTATTGGGCTCCTTGATCCCTACAGCAAGAGGAGTTAGGTTATGGTTAATGACAATATCTTGGGGGTGAGGAAGGAACAGAAAGTTTAAATGTTCCCCGTGCTAGAAGGCACAGAACCCAAAAGTGGAACAGTGTGGCTAGGATTTTGTGATTCAAATTATCTGAATGATATACCAGTGTAGGAGCCAGGGAGATGCATGTACCCCAAGGCAGATCATTATCCTGTGCGAGAATAATGTGGGAGCCCTTGACTACTATGCCCACAGTACCATCTTGATTTAGCCCTGGCGGCCTTAGTCTGGATCTGGAGGCTTATTGTGAACATTTCTCACCAAGACAGACTCTTGTCATCTGGATTTGTACTGGTTTGGTCGGTAAGAAGCAATGGCAAGAGATAAGAGTGAGGGAAAACACTAAATCAAGGTATTTATTTATATTTGCTACAGATTCCTTCAGTATCTCATCCTAACCATCTGTTTCTGTTGACACAAATTTGAACAGAGGCTAAATTTCTCCCTGTGATGAATCAATTCCTCTTCACCCAGGTGTTGCTTCTTCAGTGTTAGGGTGGTAAGAATATATCTCTTTGTGAGTCTTGTGTGTTTCACCATCTTTTACTGATATTCCTTAACCTAATTTAAACCGCTGCCTATAATACCTTCCTCTATTTTAGTGTCATTTGCCATCTAATCTCCAGCTTAGACAACACCATAGCAAAGGTAAAAGGAAATAAAAGAGGCATAAATTATTGCTTACCCAGAATATGTTAGTTTTATTTGAGCCAGTATTTCTACCAGTAAAGAATATCTTAGATAAAAACTAAAGCAAAATTATATTTTAAGCACAAATTTTTTTCTTTTTCTGCACACATATTTGTGGCTTTAAAACTCAATTAACTTCATGTACTGCATTTCTATTTAATTTTGAGATTAAATCTTTGAATCATTCTAAAAGATACAATTTATAAGGATTATTTTTATTTTATTTTATTTTATTGTAAAGGTGATACACAGAGGTGTTATAGTTACATAAGTAAGGTAGTGAGTACTGTTGAGTATTGTTATCCCCTAACTTGTTTTTTTCTCCCATTCCCCCAGACTCCTTTCCCCCTCATGTTGTAAAGTTAATTTCATAGTGTCTTGTGAATCTTTCTGTTGCATTAGTTCACCCTTTTGTAAGGATTATTTTTAAATCTCATAAGTGAGCATTAGTCAGGCCAAAAATACATTTATTTGTTTATTGCACATTTTTTATTGTAAAAATGTTGTACAGAGGGCTGGGAAGTTGGCTCAGTAGTAGAGCGCTTGCCTTGCATGCCTGAGGCCCTGAGTTCGATTCCTCAGCACCACATAAGCAAAAAGAAAAAAGCTGGAAGTGGTGCTGGGGCTCAAGTGGTAGAGCACTAGCCTTGAGCTGAAGAGCTGAGGGACAGTGCCCAGGCCCAGATTTCAGGCCCCACGACAGGATCCCCCCAAAAAATGTTGTACAGAAGGGTTAGAGTTACATGAGCAAGGAAATGATATATTTCCTATCGAGCATTGTTGACTCCTCCTTTGTTTTCCCCCTACCATCCCTTCCTTCCCAACTCCACAAATTACCGCCCCTCCCCACCAAAGTTGTAAAGTGCATTTCAACATAGTGGTTTGTACATCTCATTGTTACAATGAGTGAACCTGTATCGTTATTTAAGCATTTTGTTTTTTTTTTATTCCCTTCCCCTCCACGAATTAGAGAAGTGTATATACAAGATTCAGGGCACTGACATCAAATACAGTGAAAATAGGGGTTATACTGTGGGGGAGGAACATACAAAGCAACAAAAAAACCCACATGGTACATTATAAATACATTAGAAACAATAGCAAGAAAGAAAAATATATTTGTGTCCCTATCTTATGGTTCAAGTCACTTAACATCATCTTATCTGGTCATATGTGCATAACTTTTGGCCTTTGATGCTTGTCCTACAAATGTACTATTTATTACAAATCAGGGAAACCATGGGACCTATGTTTCTTTGGGCCTGGTGTACTTCACTTAATATAATTTTTTCCAAGTCTTAAATGGGGCTATGTAATTCTTTCTGACGGAGGCATAGAATTCCATGGTGTGTGTATGTCTCTCCCTCCCTCTCTCTCTCTCTCTCTGTCTCTCTCTCTCTCTCTCTCTCTGTCTCTGTCTCTGTCTCTGTCTCTGTCTCTGTCTCTGTCTCTGTCTCTGTCTCTCTCTCTCTCTCTCTCTCTCTCTCTCTCTCTCTCTCTCTCTCTCTCTCTCTCTCTCTCTCTCTCTCTCTCTCTCTCATATCTTAGCTATGGTAAATAATGCTGCAATAAACATAATTGGGCTGGTAGCCTTAGTATGGGCTTGTTGGTGATCATTTGGGTAAATGCCCAAAAGTAGGATTGGGTCATAGGAGAGTAGTATGTGGGGTCTTTTGAGGACCCTCCATACTGCTTTCCAAAGTGGTTGAACAAGTTTACACTCCCACCAATAATGCAATAGGGTTCCCTTCTGGCCACATCCCCTCTAGCATCTGTTGTTAGAGTTCTTGATTATAGCCATTCTAACTGGGGTCAAGTCTCAGTGTTGTTTTGATTTGCATTTCTTTTATGGCTAGAGAGGTTGAGCATTTCTCCATGTTTCTATTGGCCATTTTTATTTCCTCTTCAGCCAAGTCTCTATTTAAGTCTTTAGCCCACTTATTTATTGGGCAGTTGTTTCTTTCAGGATTTGTTGTTGGGGGATTTAATTTTTTGTGTTCCAAGTTTATTTTAGATATGAGACCCTTGTTTTGTATGGCTAGTGAAGATATCACACTCTGTGGGCTTTCTATTGATCTTGCTAGCTATGCCCTTTGCCATGCGAAGCTCTGCAGCTTCATGCGATCCCATTGGTCCAACCTTTCTTTGATTTGTTGTTTTTGGATTTCTATTAAGAAAATTTTGGCCTGTGTCAAGGAGACCTAGGGTTTCTCCTATTCTGTCCTGTAAGCTTTCAGGGTATCTGCTTTGTCTCCCATGTCTTTGATCTATTTGGAGTGGATTCTGGTGCAGGGTGATATATAAGGATCTAGCTTTAGTTTTCTACAAGTAGTTAACCAATTTTGCCAGCACCATTTACTGAAGAGGCTGTCTTTCTTCCATTCTATTTTTTTAGCTCCCTCATCGAAGATTAGATGGCTATAGGTCTGTAGGTTCATTTCTGGGTTTTAAGTTCTATTCCATTGGTCCTGAGGTCTGTTCTTGTGCCAGTACCAAGCTGTTTTGATTACTATGGCTTTATAGTAGAGTTTGAAATTTGGTATTGGTATTCCTCCAGCAGTGTTCTTTCCGTTGAGGAGCATTTTTGTTATTCGGGGTCTTTTATTGTTGCATATGAATTTTTGGATTGCCTCTTCTATTTCCTTGAAGAACAAGGTTGGAATATTGATAGGTATCACATTGAATTTGTAGCTAGCCTTGGGAAATATTGCTATGTTCATGATGTTGATCCTTCCAATCCAGGAGCATGGGAGGTCTTTCCACTTTCAAAGTTCTGCTTTGATTTCCTTTTTCAGGTTTTTAAAGTTTTCATCATAGAGGTCCTTCGCTTCTTTAGTTAAGTTAATTCCCAGGTATTTTATTTTTGGGGGGGTTATTACAAAAGAAGTTGCTTTCCTGATTTTAGCTGCACTCTTCTCATTGTTGGCATACAGCCACTGATTTTTGAGGGTTAATTTTATATCCTGCTAGTTTGCCGAAATTTCAAATCAGTACAAGTAATTTGGGAGTGGAGTCTGTGGGCTTCTTTAAATACAAGATCATGTCATCTGCAAAGAGGGAGAGTTTTACTTCATATTTCTGTATTTGGATCCCCTTTATGTTTGCATCTGTAGCTAGGTATTCTAATACTAAGTCTTAGTACTAGTTCAACTTCTCTACAACTGTTACATAAAATTGATGTTAGTAGACTTTTGGTAAAGGTGATGATGGAGGAGAGATAACAACAGAAGGCACATGTATGTACATGTATGTGTTTATTTCTCTGTGGTCTGTGTGTTTAATATACAAATATGATAATCCTAAAATACACAATCAAACCTCAGAACTAAAGACAAGATATCCTAGAAACATAAAACATTGCATATTTGAGAACAGAGATTCAAATGGCTAAGTATTTCTCAATAAAGTATAAAGGCCAGAAAGAAGTAACATATTTTCCTGCACAAAATAACTATAATCTCCATATGTCTGAAAATAACTTTTGAGATGAAATATTTTCTGGTTAAGAAATATTTGCAGAATTTGTCAGTAGCAAATGGCAAAAAAAATGCTATTTTAATGACCATTAAATAATGGTTATAGGAAGCTCTATAGTCAGAAAGGAAATGATCATAGAAGATTTGAAATTTCAAAAAAGAGAGATCTTCTGAGTGTAGAAAAATAAGAATGCATTGATTTGCAAAGAAATTGAAAGACTTGAAAAATTATGTTTAGTGAAGTAAATCAGGGCCAGACAAACAAAGGTTGCAGGCACCCTCTCACATGTAGGAGCTAGAATTGGTTCATAAATTTATAACTATATAACTTGAGTGGTATGCAAGTGTACACAGATGGATTAATTGAAATATAGGAAATTTAGATAAGTGTTCAAACAATGTAATTCCTTAGAATTGTAAAGTCACAGTTAATATAATAAACACCTGGAAATGGGTTCTGGAAGGTGGGGGTTAAGGAGAGAAGTATAGAGGAGTGAAGAGAAGAATATATACATATATGTATAGATGTATGTGTGTGTATAAAATGTATATGTATATACACATACATGTATCTATGTATACATAGATACATGTATATCTATATACATAGATATATGTATATGTACATATATCTATGTATATCTATCTATCTATATATATATATATATATTTTTTTTTTTTGTCAGTTGTGGGGCTTGAGCTCTGGGCCTGGATCCTGTCCCTCAGCTTTTCAGCTCAAGGCTAGTGCTCTACCACTTGAACTACAGTGTCACTTCCATTTTTCTCGTGGTTTATTGGAGATAAATGTCTCACAGACTCTCCTCCCGGGCTGGCTTTGAACCGTAATCCTCAGATCTCAGGCTTCTGAGTAACAATAAAGATTACAGGTGTGAGCCACCAGCACCTCGCTTACTAGTATATTGTTAATATATAACATATATAGGTACATATATGCACCTATATATTCCACAAATTAACAAAAGTGAGATAAGAGGTGATTTGTGAGGAATGTGTGAGAATGAGCGAAGGATTGATATTGATTAAGATCCATTATATTCATAAATTGCTTTCTTGAATGGTAAAAACATTGTATAACTAATTAAAGATAATAAAAACCCTACAAATAGCCATGCATGAAAACAAACTATTCCCCTTTTCATGACCCTTAAAATATATTATATGCTTGAAAGAAAATGTTTCCATAGTACTATCTGGCCTGGTGTTCAATATTTGTGAAAGTAATACTTGAAAGCATTGCATTGTAAAAATTAGTAAATTTAAGGCATTTAAATGGAAGCAGGATTTTTATGTTTCACTTGAAGTACTAAAACATTAACCTCAAAAGTTAAAAGTAAATTACATATAGCAATAGCTTGAGTAAAATGTAACTACTAATCATGACCACTCTAGATCAAAATAAGCTATTATTTGCAGTACCAAAACATATTTGGTAATTTGGTAAAATAATAGAAGAGTATCAAATTGCTTCCATCACAAGCAGTGGACACATTGCATAAGATACCATATCCAGGAACTAACCAAAATTCAGGAGATTTGGCCATTCATTGGACCAAATTCAAAGTTGAAGGAGGATGACATCCTGATCAGGGAGAATGTGAGATGGAATCACAGTTAATACATTTTTTTTTTCAGACAAGATCGGGCGAGTTCAGGGTGGTATGGAAACTACTAAAAAATCAAATAGTCACACACACACACACACACACACACACACACACACACACACTCACTCACACATGCACTATGCCGATAAACACTCACACACATATGCACCAGTAAAAAATGGCAGGTAATTCCAAATTCAAAGCTAATACAGAGGGCTGGTTCATGGTTTATTCCTTTGATATGACATCTCACTCATTTGAAGTGGAGGGTGCATGAAGTGCACATAAGAAACAAATAACCATTATTTGGTTTCTATTCCTATTGGAAAAATTTCCTAAACTATCACATTTAATCTTTGCATAAACCTAGAGGACAAGAAATAATAGCTTCATACAAACGGTATGTTATATGTAATAATTTAATAAATTGGATAATATAATTTAGTCAAAGATCAGTAATTCAAGATATTCATCTTATAGAATTGCACAGGTTTTAATGATCCCAGCACCAAATTCCAGCTATACTGAACGGAGTATGAAGATAAAGAAAAATAATCTCTGTAGCACTTCCTCCATTTAATATTATTTAGCAAAAACTTGTTCTGCCCATAGCTAATGAAATATTTTCATATTTTTATTATAAGAGAAAAATTTTTCTTGCTCAACTTTTTAATTGGGTAGTCACTGCCTCTTCTTATTGGAATATATATGTGTATATAGTTTATTTTATTTTATTGTAAAGATGTTGTTCAGAGGGGTTACAGTTACATGAGTAAAGCAATGAGTACATTACTTGTTAATCATTGTTACTCCGTTCCTTGTTATTGTCCCACTATCCCTTCCCTACCCCACAATCTCCTCCCCACCCCCATCACCCTACCCAAAGTTGTAAAATTTGTTTCCAATATACTGTTCTGTGGGTATCATTGTTGCAATGGGTCATCCTGTGTCCTTGTTTCAGCATTTTGTTATTCCCCTTTCCCTCTCCATATTACACAAATGTATATACAAGATGCAGGGTACCAAAATCAAGTACAGTGACAACAGGGGATATACCATAGAGGGAAGAAGATACAAAGGAAACAAAAAGTCACATAGTACATTGAAAACAACAACAAAGAAAGATCTCTTGTGTCCATATCTTGGGGTTCATTTCATTTAGCATCATCTTACATGAACATATGTACATAGCTTTTGAGCTTTTCAGCTCATCTGATAACACTATCCTATATGTATATTAATTATTGCAAATAAGGGAAACATTGGGACCTAAATATCATTGTGACTGGCTTACTTCAAAATTCTTAAACCCAAGGCAATATTTGGTTTCCTGGAAGCATAGGAGATTGAAATATAAATAAGCAAAGTAAAAAATGTGAGTAGAATAAGCAACAATACTTCAACTTTGGTTAAGATATATGGTTCATTGTTTATTACTTTCTAAGCAATGATTCTTGTGTAAAAGTAATGTATTTTCATTGCATATTTTTCTGCCTGGGATGACTTTGAACTGTAAACCTCTTAATGTTAGCATCCACAAGTAGGACTACAGTTGTTAGCCACTGGTAGTTGGCTAGGTACATCATTTATCTCAATATTCCTCACCATTTTTATGTTTTTTATGCTTAGTCTTTAGTCTTTTCCTTTTCAGAAAAAAATGTGTGTGTGTGTGTGTGTGTGTGTGTGTGTGTGTGTGTGTGTGTGTGTGAGTGTATGTAAATACAAAGGATTTTCTGTAAGAAACCCTAAACCCAGGTCTAGTGAATTTTACCTGGCTTCATTCCTCCATGCTATTAGTTTTACTTAAAAATATACTTGTCATATTTACATTTAACAACTAAACAAAAGCAAAGATACATTTTGACATGACTTCTTTGTGCCTTTTTTTCACTGAATGAAGATGAACACTCTGTGCTGGACTTCTTTCGGGGTATTATTTTTCAATTGTAAGACACCTTTACTTGCATCTGTAGATAGGACTGATTCAAGTTTGTCTCTACTGAAATTACTGTCTCTTTTAATGTCTAAAAAAATGACTTGAGCTGAATCTTATATAGTTTCAGAAATTCGAGAGCTGCCTTGTGTATACTCACTGATCAAATAAGGGAAGGGAACATGAATGTTAGTTTCTTATATCGCTCTCTCTCTGAAATCTTCTTAGCCCAGACATTTGATCATCTGTCATTCTGTATCAGTTTGTTCCAGTTTGCTATAAAACAAACTAGAAACAAGTTATGCTTCTTGTCCAAAGCAAAGCTTGAAACTAAATTTGTAAGCTTATAAAACATAGTTAAAAGGGGAAGAACAAGATGGCAAGTTGCTGACAGCAAACAGTGCAAGAAACAGAAAAGAAGAAAAAAGTAGATGCTACATTTATAATGAATGAATTAAAATAACAGGTGCCAAAATATAGTTCGCTAACAAAAATAAGATCTAGTCTCCTAAGGAAGAGTAGGTGAGCATAATTTACACCTTTGTAAATTATATCAGAAAGGAGGCATTTCAAAGATTTTAAACAAATAAAGATGAAATGGAAGGCTAAATACCAGTGAGGCATGGTAATGCACACCTACGGTCCCAGCATTCAGAAGGTAGAGGCAGGAAGATGGTGAGTCCAACATTATTAAGAAATTGTTTTAAAAGAAGTTGGGGATAAATGCCCTGGTTTATGTATTATATTATCACATTACACCATAGAATTATTTACAACTATTATGGGTTAATTAAAATGCTTTTTTTTAGAAAAAGGAATGAACTATCAACAAATAAGTGACTGTCAAATGTATTTTCTGTAAAAGAAGCTAAACTGCATATGACTAAATTTATATTTTATTTAAAAAACACTGTGATAGAATAAAGAGATAAATAATGACTGAAGGTGAGAGCCAGAAAGGAATAAGTTACAAATGGTCACATGTAAGCTTTATACAGTGAAGAGTCAGATATTGTGGTTTAGTACTATTTGCCTGATTGTACCCATCCATCTCTAAATTTGTTGAATTAAAAAGGAGATTTTTATTCTTTTTTTTTTTTTTTTTTGGTCTGGTCGTGGTGCCTGAACTCTGGGCCTGGGCACTGTCCCTCAGCTCTTCAGCTCAAGGCTAGCGCTCTACCACTTGAGCCACAGCACCCCTTCGGGCTTTTTTTCTTTTTGCTTATGTGGTGCTGAGGAATCGAACCCAGGGCCTTATGCATGTAAGGCAAGGGCTCTACCACTGAGCCACCTTCCCAGCTTTGAGATTTTTATTCTTGTAACTAGTTATTTTTATGTTGCTAGGCAGGTACCAGCTGGAGAAGGAACAGACAAGAGAGTGAATAATGGTGAGTATGGTTTACGTACTTAATATTCATGTATGAAAACAGAATAATGAAAACTGCTGCTAAAATTAATTTAAGAATTAGGAATGAGGGATAGAGATGGAGGAATATGATCAGTGGTTTATACTTAGAAATGAAAATGTCATACTTAACATTCCCCTCCTCCTTACACATATTAAGTGCTATAAAAATCTTCAAAAGTTTATTTTGGAAGCAGAATCACTGTTACCCTTCAATGCTTTTAGTCAAGTCATTGATTATAGAAATATTTCTCTCTTCTCATTTTTTTTCACAAAGAACATTATGTTGCAAAGGCCAATCTTCTGATCATCTTTGAGGGCTCAAAGGCCTGTCGAACTTTGTTTTCAAGTATTTCATACCAGTCTTCCTGGTCATAGATTTTCTTTTTTTTTTCTGGGTCCGGTCGTGGGGCCTGAACTCTGGGCCTGGGAACTGTCCCTCAGCTCTTCAGCTCAAGGCTAGCGCTCTACCACTTAGCCACAGCTCCACTTCCAGCTTTTTTCTTTTTGTTTATGTGGTGTTGAGTTGTTGAACCCAGGGCCTCAGGCATGCAAGGCAAGCGCTCTACCACTGAGCCACCTTCCCAGCCCCATAGATTTAATTTTTAACAAGGAGTATATTATCAACTACTTATGCAATTCTCACAAAAAGGAAAGGACTAAGTACTAGAAAAGTCATATCCTAATTGAAATTATTGGTATTAATTGATTCACCACACCCACACATTTTTTAATGTTCCTGCAGATTACACAATCTAAAGAGTCTCCCATAATGCATTTTCATTATTACAAGATGCATCCTGAATGACTAGCCTCCCATCTAGTGTCAAGTAGCTTTACAGTTCTCTAATATAATGTTTGTCTCCCCAGTGCAGCTTTATTGTTGCTATTTTGGTTTCTTTTAGCTTTAATTTATTATATGCAAGGTATTTTCTCCTTCAAAGGATCTAGGTAAATTTTGTTAAAATTTTCTATATGAAAATATTCATCAAATTTACACACAGCACCACCACATTGGATACCATCTTTTGTCCTAGCAAGCTATGGTCTTTGAGAGTCAATGGATCATTTCCTAACAAGGCCCCTAATTGAGGCAAATCTGGCTCTCAAAAGCTCCTAATAGTGTTTGGAAATTGTATGCAGAATCTGTTTTGTTCTTCTAAATGATGCATACTATTGCACAGTGCCCAAAATAACATATATTTTATTCATTTCCCCCATTCAGATATCTTTTATTCATTATTTTCAAGACGTTACCTTAGTGTTCTGTGCAAGAATTTCTTTGGAACAGTCAACATAAAACTTATCTCTTGGGGATACAAAAAAGTCATATCTAGGTTCATTTCATATGACCATTTCTTCCCAACATGGTGTTCCAATTTATTGTCCCTATTATTAATCTGTTTATAAAGGTTTATAAATGGCGTCCTTTCCCTCCCCGAATTCAGCCCCAGGTTTTGCTATATAGACTAGAATGGCTTGGAGCTCACTATGGAGCCTAAGCTTGGATTCATTCATGAACTTTCTAATTTATCTTCCCAAGTACAATTTTCTACCTTTGCATTAGTCAGGATTTCCTTTGCTGTGACAAATATCTGAAATAAACAGTTTTAAAGGAACAAAGATTTATTTTGGCTCAAAGTTAATGATGTGTCGATCCAGGGTCAATGGTTTCAGCTGCTTTAATAATTGCAGTAGAGTCAGAAAAGCATTGTCGATCATGCTGGGAGCTCAAAATTTGCTCACCTCATTGCAGAAAGGAATCAGATGAAGGCAAAGCATATCGCAAGTTAGCTCTTTCCTGCAGCCAGATCCTTCTACCATGTCTCAATAATGTCAGTAAATTATAAATCCACAAATTGATTAGCCCCTTGATGAGGTGTGTGCCCAATGATCCAATCATCTACTGGAGACCAAAGTCTTCAGTGAATGAACTATTTCAGAGACACTCTATATCCAAACGTTAAGATCTACAAGATTACAAAGAGATCTTTCATTGAGCTCTGAATTTTATATGAATACTAATGACATAGAATATTTTTTTGGCAGAAGACATAGAACATTTTTTTATTGTGAAAATACTGTACAGAGGGGTTACAATTACATGGGCAAGATAATGAGTACACTTCTTACCAAGCATTGTTGCCTCCTTTGTTTCCCCTTCCCATCCTCCCTTCGCCCCCCCCCCCACCCAATCCGCCTCCCTCCTCCCCCCCCCCCCCCCCGCAAAGTTGTAAAGTTGGTTTTCCATATAACAACTTGTACTTCTCATTGTCGCAATGGGTCCTCCTGTATCCCTATTTAAACGATTTGTTTTTCCCCTTCCCCTCCACAAATTATACCGAAATCAAACACAGTGAAAGCAGGGGTTATACTGTGGGGGAGGGACATACAAAGCAACAAAGAAATAATCTTATAAATGTGTTAGAAACAATTGCATGAAAGAAGAAAAACATTTGAATACATATCTTAGGGTTCATTTCTCTAACATCACCTTATCCGACCTTTTCACTTGACTCAGCCATATACTAGATATTGCAAATAAGGGAAACCATGGGACCTATGTTTCTTTGGGCCTGGCTTTACTTCACTTAATATAATTTTTTCTAAGCCTTTCCATTTCCTAACAAATGGGGTAATGTCATTCTTTCTGATGGAGGCATAGAATTCCATTGTGTCTATATACCACATTTTCTTGATCCATTCATCTACTGAGGGGCATCTGGGTTGGTACTATATATTAGCTATAGTAAATAATGCTACAATAAACATAGTTGTGCTAGTAGCTTTAGTGTGGTCTTGTTTGTAAATATTTGGGTAAATGCTCAAAAGTGGGATTGCTGGGTCATAGGGGAGATCTGACATAGAACATTTTTAAATACACTTATATATCACTTGTATTTCTTGATTCTCCTGCTAGCATTCTCATCAAATCTTTTGGTATCCTGTCTGGCAATTCAAAGTTGGGGACCTATAAACCAATTGGGAACCCAACAGGCCCACAGCCTATAAAGATTCTTTACACTATACAAAAACAGGAAGATTTTAAACTAAAACCAAACAAATGGACAAGGGAATCTTGACTGACTCTCAGCCCAGATAAATCGCCAGCCCATACACAAGAAAACATAAGCAACTCCAGCTTACTTTTCTTCTGAGTGATGCTAGTGATCAGGTCTGGCTTCCTGAGAATACAGGTGAAAGTTTGGCTACTGAGCTATAACCTCAATCAGATTTGGAGGATCTATACCTCAATCTTGCCACAACATAATCTTTCTTAACTGAAAACAAGATGAAAGGTGTAGATATGAAAATGCATGATATGCAAAAGGGAACAAAAAATCTTAAAAAAAAACCTCAAATTAAATTTTTGGAAAGAAAAGCTTAAGAAATCAAATGCAAAACTCAGTAGAATACTTTGCTGTGGACCGAAACAAAGAATTATCAGGGTTTGAAAACAAGATATGGTGATTTTAGCATTCAAATAAAGTAAAAGAAATGACAATGTGTGAACAATGCATACAAGATCACTAAGACACAATGAAAAGATCAAATCTACTCAACAAGTGCATATAGGAGAAACAATCCAAGTTAAAAGCGTAGAAAACTTTATAAATTAACAGAAAAAAAATCAATAGATAGATAGCCAATAAAGGGATATCCCATGAATGGAGTAGCCATCATGACATAAGAATCTTAGTAAAACAAACAGAAAACAGCAGAAAGAATTCCTTCAAGGAGTTTTATAGTTAAAATATTCAGCATGCAGAACAAGGAATGGGTATTGAAGGCTGAAAATTGAACCATCAAATTATAAAAGTAAACCCTTCAGAATAGCAGCAGGTCTCATAGTAGAAACTCTAAAACTGAAAGAGGTCATGAAATGATCTATTCCAAGCCTTGAAAGTAAGTAACTACCAACTTAGACTTCTATGTAAAGCAATGGCATTCTTCGTAAATGAAGATGTTAAAACCTTATAATTAAACCAGAACCAAAGAACTCAAAACCATTAACCTATCATGATAGAAAATATAATATGAATTTCATACTCAGAAGAGGGAGATGACCCAGCAATCCCACTTTTGGGCATTTACTCATATTATCACAAACAAGGCCATACTAAGGTTACCAGCAAAGCAATGTTTATAACAGCATTATTTACCATAGCTAAGATATGGAACCAACCCAGAGGCCCCTTAGTGGATGAATGGATGAAGGAAATGTGATATATATATATACATACATATATGCAATGGAATTCTATGCTTCCATCAATAACATTGCCCCATTTGTTAGGAAATGGAAAGACTTGGAAAAAATTATATTAACTGAAGTAAGCCAGGCCCAAAGAAACATAGGTCCCATGGTTTCCCTTATTTGCAACAACTAGTACATGTCTAGGACAAGCAGAAAAGGTCAAAAGTTATGTATGACCAGATAAGATGATGTTAAGCAAAATGAACCCTAAGATAGCGACACAAATATTATTTTTTTCTTTCTTGCTATTGTTTCTAACATATTTATAATGTACCATGTGTTTTTTTTGTTGCTTTGTTTGTTTCTCCCCACAGTATAACCCCTGTTTTCACTGTATTTGATGTCGGGGCCCTGCATCTTGTATGTACAGTTCTCTGATTTGGGGAGGGGAAGGGAAAAAACAAAATGCTTAAATAGGGATACAGGTTGGCCCCTTGTAACAGTGAGATGTACAAGACACTATGTTGAAAAATGAACTTTACAACTTTGGTGGGGGGGGGGTAGTTGTGGAGGTGGGAGGGAAGGTATGGTAGGGAAAAAACAAAGGAGGAGGCAACAATGCTCGATAGGAAATGTACTCATTACCTTGCTCATGTAACTGTAACCCCTCTGTACAGTATTTTTACAATTAAAAAAGTACAAAACCCCACAAAAATACAAGAAAAATAAATTCCAAATAAATAAGCAAAAATTAAAATTAGAACTAGAAGAGACTCATGCTATAAAAACAAGAATGTGGCCTAACCTTTTAGTAAATTTCAATGTCAATGGCATCAGTTCTCCAATAAAAAGTCAGGGGTTGGATTAAAAAATAAGCCAAGATAATTTTTGCCAACAAGAAATGCATTTCACTCTCTATCATCATTCTGTATAGATCCAATGGAGAGTAAATCACTATACCGGAAAGATAAATGCATACCTATGCTTATAGCAGTTATGTCCATAATGAAAAAATAGGGGAATCAGCTAAAGTGCCAAATTATAAAAAGATAGAGTAATTAATACATTTAATATATACAAATATGTTCATATATATGCATTTATAGAAAGATCACATATAACATTATATATATTATTTTTATATTTAATCTATGTACATATATCTTACTGAGTATATATGTACATATACATATAGACATTTGTGTTTATGCATATGCATAAATACATATGTATATATGTAATACAAATATGCATATGCACATACAGATGTAAATTTGCATTTATGCACGTAATATATTCATTACAGGTTATGTATATTATATGTACTTTTTATAAACTTTATAATATACATGATATGTACATACATACATAATGTAGGAAAGTGAATAAAAGTAGAAAGTCTGTTGAATGAAGTAAGCCAAACTTTTTAAATCGAATCTCTACTTCCATATTCTTTTTTTTTTCCACCCATAATCTTGTTCATTTATGGAACCTAGATCAAAATGAGACAAAAGGCAAAGGGCAAACCAAGGCAACAGCGATACTAACAAGACAATATATTTGAAATGAACTTTACTAGTTGATAAGGAGGAATTGGGGGGAAGGGAAAATGGGAGAAAAATGAGAATGGGGGTAACGTTTCAATGGAAGTAACAAGAAATGTACTCACTACCTTATGTATGTAACTGCAACCCCTCTATACCTCATCTTGACAATTAAATAAAAATAATAATAATGATGATGAGACTTGTATGGAAATGGGACTTTCTAAAAGAATCAGAAGGAGAGCAAAAGTGAAGGAGATACTAAAGAGTGAAAAAGATCAAAAGGCATTACAGACGTGCTTATGAAACTAAAATAAATACTCAGCAAATTCTGTTTAGTAAGAGTTAGGTAGAAGAATGTCATAGGATTATAATGGAGGAGATTAGATTGTTTTAAATACACCATGTATAATTGATGTATACTAATTAATATATGTATAAAATTAATGTATGCTAATTCAAAGACAAATTCAGTTACAGTTTTGATTCAAAGTTTATTAAATATAAGAGAAATTTGGGGAAGTTTGATTGCCTTGGTAATACTGAGTTACTTGTTCATATTCTTTAATAGAATTTAGTATTTTGTGTACTTTCAAGTTTCTGTTTATGCAATAACTTGGATTTTGTTTTTTGTTGATTTTTGTCTTGGTTCTGTTTTTTTAAATTAATTTATTTTTATTGTCAAGGTGATGTATAGAGAGGTTACAGTTACATAAGTACTGTAATAAGTACATTTCTTGTCCAACTTGTTTCTACTTCCCTCATTTTTCTTCTAGTCCTCTCCCCCCAACCCTCCAAAATTGTATAGATCATTTCCAACATATTGTATATATCACTGTAGCATTGGCTCCCCATTTGTCCTTTGTCTCATCATTTTCTTGTTCCTGTTCTCTTCCCTAATTCAAATAAATGTATATACAATACCAAAAATCAATTACAGTGACATCAGGGCATATACCATACGGAGAAGAACATACAAAAGAAACAAAAATCACATAGTACATTAAAAACAACAGCAACAAAGAACAACCTCTTGTGTTCATGTCTTGGAGTTCATTTCGCTTAGCTTCATCTTGTATCATATATATATATATATGATATATATATATATATATATATATATATATATATATGTATATAATTGAGCTATTCTGATCATTTGCTAAGATTATCCTAGATGTATATTAATTATTGCAAATAAGGGAAACCATGGGACCTATTTTTCTTTGGGTCTGGCTTACTTCACTTAATATGATTTTTTTCCAAGTCTTTCAATTTCTTAACAAATGGGGAAGTGTCATTCTTTCTGATGGAAGCATAGAATTCATATATAAGTATATAAATATAAATATATTTATCCATTCCTCTACTGCTCAACATCTTTGTTCATAAAACAAATAAAAATCAAACAACACTGAGATTCCACCTCACCCCAGTTAGAATGGCCATTATCAAGAAATCTAGTAACAACAGATGCTAGTGGGATGTCACCTAAAGGGAATACTACTACACTCTTGGTGGGAGTGTAAACTCAGACCTCTCTGGAAAGCAGTATGGGGGTCTTCAAAAGAAAAAAACATAAAGCTCCCCTGTGCCTCAGCAATCCCACTTCTGCACACTTACCCAAATGACCACAAACAAGGGCACACTAAAGCTACCAGCACAGCTATGTTTATCACAGCATTATTCACCTTAGCTAAGGTATGGAACCAACCCAGATGCCCATCAGTAGATGAATGGATTGAGAAAATGTGGACTAAATACACAGTGGAATTCTATGTTTCCATAAGAAAGAATGACATTGCCCCATTTGTAAGGAAATGGACAATCTTGGAAAATCTTTTTTTTTTTGCGGGGGGGGGGGGGGGTGTGGGGGTGGGGGTCTGGTCGTGGGCCTGAAGTCTGGGCCTGGGCGCTGTCCTCAGCCTTTCAGCTCAAGGCTAGCGCTCTACCACTTGAGCCACAGCGCCACTTCCAGCTTTTTTCTTTTTGCTTATGTGGTGCTGAGGAATCGAACCCAGGGCCTCATGCGTGCAAGGCAAGCACTCTACCACTGAGCCACCTTCCCAGCCCTTTTTTTTTTTTTTTTTTTACTTCTTATACATCTCTTTGTTCTTGGTTTTGCTTTATGTCTTACTATTTCTTTGTTTTGTGCTGTGTTTGTTTGAGTCTTTTTTCCCCAAATCCTCAAACCAAATACTTCATTCATTTTGTTTCTTATTTTTATCATTCTTATTTTCTCGTAAACCTATTTCAAGTTATAATTCCTCCTGAAACTGTGTAAATTAGGGGAATAAAATGTGAGAAATCAAATGCAGGAATTCAGAGATAAATTTTTTGTTAATGAATAGATTCATTAAAAGTACTTGAAAACTCTGTTTTAAACCTTAAAACCTCATAAACTACAAGCTTTAATAAAAGCAGCTAATTAGTAAACCTTGGGACTGAAAAAGGAAGGATAGGATAATGAAAGACAAGACACACATCAAAAGGGAAAACTTCTGGGAAAAATGACTCTTCTGAGTTTAAAGTGTATTTGCAAAAAGAAAAATATTTATCTTAAAAAAGAGTATTTCTTTTGAAGAGAGCATCTGACAGAGTCTGTCCTTCACTTGAAGAGAGGCTTAGATAGCAATGACCCAAGTTTAGTGAGCAGGACAACTTTTAAATCTCTGGACCCAACTGCTAAAACAGTGTATCAGCAAGATTGATAGAAAAGAATACACGTCAAATCAAAGCAGAGAACTTTTTCTGGGGTGAATTCATGCCAAACCGATTATGGTTTTCTACTATAAATATCTGTGATGCTAGAACATTCATTGCACCTGTTATTAGACATCCCCACACCAATATCTGGGTTATATACAATCATTCTATTTATGCTTTGCTTTGCTTTTCTGGTAAGTTTTCTTGATTTCTCCTCAAAGTGTCTTCAAATATTTTTACTTTTTTCTTAATTATATATTTTTCATTTATTTGTATTTATTTGTTTACTTTTGTAAAAAAAAATAGTCTTGAACTGAGTAGTCAGGAGCCAGGTGGAGGACTTGTTCATTTCAGATGCCTCCTTCCTAAAGAAACATCAATCCAGCAACAGTTGGCTATTCCTGTAGGATAAAGCATCATCGTCATCAGTTCTGGTAATACTCATTGCATTTCCATTGTAAATACTTCCATTTTATTATTTTTTTGGGGAGGGGGGTCTGGTCGTGGGGCCTGAACTCTGGGCCTGGGCGCTGACCCTCAGCTCTTCAGCTCAAGGCTAGCATTCTACCACTTGAGCCACAGCTCCACTTCCAGTTGTTTTTCTTTTTGCTTATGTGGTGCTAAGGAATCGAACCCAGGGCCTCAGGCATGGCCTCAGGCATGCAAGGCAAGCGTTCTACCACTGAGCCACCTTCCCAGCCCCATTTTATTATTTCTTAAACCTAGAAAACTTTCATTTCTAATTTCTTTTTGTGACACAAACCTATTTTTTCAGGTAACTTGACTTTTTTTTAAACAGGTGTGTGTGTGTGTGTGTGTGTGTGTGTGTGTGTGTGTGTGTGTGTGCTGGTATTAGGGATTGGACTCGGGGTACTGTACCTGAGCATATTTTCAATGTTAGCACTCTGCCCCTCGAATCACAGCTCAACATCTGGCTGCTGTTGTGCTTACTTGGAGACAAAAAACAAATCTCACAACCTTCAGTGTCCAGGCTGGATTTGAAATTAGATCTCAACCTCCAGAATAGTTAGGATTATAGGTATGAGCCATTAGAGGCCAATGCAAAATTAATTTTTAAACCAACTCCAATTCATCATGTTAAAAAATATACAACCATTAATTTACTGTGCATGTCTTTAACTTATGTATTCTTAAAATATTCCTAAAATATCATTCATCCATTTTCGTGAATTAATTACCCTTACATGAGATTGACCAGAATAAAAGATCAGGAGATAAACTGGATATAGTGGTACATACATTCATCTCACATCATCCTTCTCAGGCTGAGAAAGAGAGAGCATAACTTGGAGGTACATCTGGACTGCATAATGAGACTGTCTCAGAAATAAAAATCGGCAGTAATAAACAAATAAACCTAGGAAGGAAAGGTGGCTTCTGAGGGAAGAGCATCTTCAGGGTTTCTCATGTAAAAGACAAGCAGACAATTTCAGGTCTTTGGGCACATACAAAATTAGAGACTTTGTAACCTATTTAATAAACATAAGCACACAAATGGCATAGATGTATTTAATAACTCCATCAGAAAGCCTATTAGTTACTTTTGTCAAAATAAATTCCTAACAAAATGCACAACAATGTTATCAGATAGTAAGGCTAGTTATTACATTTTGACTTTTTATCTAATTGAATGGCATAATTTATTTACAGACATTTCCCTTATGATTTAAAGATGGCTCTGTTCCTAAGAGAGTACTTGATTACCACTTCAAAACTTGTACAGTAATCAGCTTGAATGAGATAATACACATCATATTGCATATCTTGGAAACATACATAATATTTTCTATTTTTATGCAGTTGCCCTAACTTGGGAAATAAAATACTTGTTGAGTAGCATTACAAAGTAAAATTAAATATTTTTAAATATATACTTTTTGTTGTAAAGATACTGTACAGAGGGGTTACAGTTACATGAGCAAGGTAATGAGTCCAATTCCTATCCAGCTTCGTTACCCCTTCTTTTGTCTTTCCCTTACCATCCCTTCCCACTGCACCTCCTGCACCTCCCCAACTCCCCCGCCCCCACCTTCACCCCCACAAAGTTGTAAAGTTCTTTTTCAACATAGTGTTTTGTATATCTCATTGTTACAATGGGTCATCCTGTATCCTTATTTCAGTATTTTGTTATTCCCCTTCCCCTTCCCAATTTAGAAAAATGTATATACAAGATGCAGGACACTGGAATCAAATACAGTGATAACAGGGTTGTACCATGGGGAAAAACATACAAAGAAACAAAAAACAATCACATAGTACATTATAAGTACATTAGAAAGAACAACAAGAAAGATAAAATTGCTTATGTCCCTATCTTGGGGTTCATTTCACTTAGCATCAGGTTATATGGTCATATGTATATAGCTTTGGACTTCTGCTTGTCCTAGACATATATTAGTCATTGCAGATAAGGGAAATCATGGGACCTATGGTTGTTTGGGTCTGGCTTATTTCACTTAATGTAACTTTTTCCAAGTCTTTCCATTTCCTAACAAATGGGGTGGTATCATTCTTTCTGAAAATCACATTGAGATTCCACCTCACCCCAGTTAGAATGGCTCTAGAATCAAGAAATCTAGTAACAACAGATGCTGGAGGGGATGTGGCCAAAAGAGAACCTTGCTGCATTGGTGGTGGGAGTGTAAACTTATTCAACCACTTTGCAAAGCACTATGGAGGTTCCTCAAAAAACTACACAAAGAGGCTGGGAAGTTGGCTCAGTGGTAGAGTGCTTGCCTTCCATGCATGAGGCCCTGGGTTCGATTCCTCAGCATCACATAAGCAGAAAAAAAGCCAAAAGTGGTGCTGTGGCTCAAGTAGTAGGGCTTGAGGGACAGCTGAAGAGCTGACAAGCTGAGGGACAGCGCCCAGGCCCAGAATTCAGCCCCCCACAACCGACAAAAAGAAAAAAAAAGAGTACACATAGAACTCTCCCATGACCCAGCAATCCCACTTTTAGGAATTTACCCAAACGATCACAAATAAGGCCATACTAAAGCTACCAGCACAAGTATGTTTTAGATGGATTAAGAAAATGTGCTAACCCGCGCGTCTGGAGTCAAGATGGAGGAGTATGCCCAAGAGCCGTGCCCTTGGAGAATTGTGGATGACTGTGGTGGAGCCTTTACAATGGGTACCATTGGGCATCTTCCAAGCCATCAAAGGTTTTCGAAATTCTCCTGTGGGAGTGAACCACAGACTACGAGGGAGTTTGACAGCTATTAAAACCACGGCTCCCCAGTTGGGAGGTAGCTTTGCCATTTGGGGTGGTCTGTTCTCCATGACTGACTGTTGTATGGTTCAAGTCAGAGGGAAAGAAGATCCCTGGCACTCCATCACTAGTGGCCATCCTGGCCACCAGAAACGGACCGGTGGCCATGGTTGGGTCAGCAACAATGGGAGGCATTCTCCTAGCTTTAATTGAAGGAGCTGGTATCTTGTTGACAAGATTTGCCTCTGCACAGTTTCCCAATGGTCCTCAGTTCGCTGAAGACCCCTCCCAGTTGCCTGCAAGCCAGTTGCCGTCCTCACCTTCTGGACACTATCGACAATATCAATAGATTTCTTTCCCCGGATTTCTTTAACCGAATGAACTGTAGTTCAAGAAGGATTTCAGATCAAGTTACATACAATCTGTTTTTACAACTATAGATGGGACAACTGTAACAGGCCTTGAAGAGACATTTAGCACTATCTTCTATTTAAAGGAACACGGAAGGAGGATAAACGATGCTGTGTTTATTTATACACACTTAGGATTGCATTGTGATCAGAATGAATGTCTAATATCATTAAAAGAAAAGTGCTTAGAAGATGAAGGACCAAAGGGCAGATATCAGTGAGACATGATCATCAATTGGGAACTTCTCTACCTGGTTATATGTGTACAGTTGATGAAACAATAAAAAGCTCCTGGAACTTATTCCTTTTAAGATTAAGTTGTAGAGGTTTACTTTTCATACCAAGTATACTACAGAAATGCATATTTTCTACTAGCCCCTCATCTCCCCTAACGTGAATGATGTATGAGAAGACTTATGCAGAGTCAGCACCATCTTTTCCCAGTGAAATGTGTTATGGATTGAAGGACATGGTAAAATACATACCCACTTTGAACGTAGGCTGTGCTATGTTTTAGTTTTGAGGATGCTGGATACAAACTCTTAACCTTTAGGGCTACTGTATCTTGATCCTGGTCATCAGAAACCTTCCCACAACCAACTTATTTTCAATATATCAAATTCTGTACAAGAAGACTTTTTGAAAAAATGTTCAGTGTTGATTATGCTTGTAAGTAAAGTGGAGGCAGGGCATGGTAGCACATAACTGCAATCCCACCCAGCACTTGGGTAGCAAAAGTAGGATCTGAGTTTGAGGGTAGCCTGACTTGCCCTCCCTCAAAACTCAAAAAAAATTGTTTTTAATTAGAAAAGAAAATGTTTATGGTTTTTAATGAGTTTCACATTTTTTGAAGCTGCCCTTCATAAGGACTATGTGATGTCTGGTTGGTCTGGAAGTTGTGCTTGGATTTGGTAATGGCTGGTAGTCATCAGTGCTCCTGGTTATGTTGGACTGCCTGCCTGCTCTAGCAATGCCCGCATGAAGTGGAGAACAAACCCATGTGGGCACTCTGAGCACTAACTCAGTGCTAACTGTGATCACTGGGATTTTTTAAATTATAAGATATACATAAAAAAGAAAATGTGCTATATCTACACAATGAAATTAAATAATTTTTAATAACAATGAAAACTACAAAAAATGCCTGGGTCAGTCATAAGGTATAGTTTTGTAGGTGGCTGAATTTAAAAACATACCCTCCTCAGATATTCTGTATCTCTAAATAAAAATAGGTTTTAGTTTACTACCCTAAACATAGATGATAATATATAATTTTCTTTGGAAGATATTAAGAGATTTCAACTTATGTTCAAACTATGCAAATAAGCAAATTTATCTGCTAAAAGAGCATAAATAGGCATGATAAAATTTATTATGGTGCCTGAAAAAAAAACAAATTTGGGTAAGAAATATAAGCAACCAATATATAGACACAAAGTCAGAAAATCAGAGGATATAAGAGCCAAACAAAATGTCGATACAATGAAAAGTCCACTTTGCTATACACAGTAAAAATGAATCAATGAATGTATGTGGACAATCTTTAGATGTAGTTTGGTTGTTTACTCATTTTCTGGTGATGCCTAAGGGATTTTTAGTTTTTTGTTTTTGTTTTTGCTTTTGTTTTGGGGTCCGGTTGTAGGGCCTGACTCTGGGCCTGGGCGCTGTCCCTCAGCTCTTCAGCTCAAGGCTAGCACTCTAACACTTGAGCTTCAGCGCCACTTCCAGCTTTTTTTTTTGTGCTTATGTGGTACTGAAGAATCGAACCCAGGGCTTCATACATGCAAGGCAAGTGCCACCTTCCCAGCCCGGATTTTTAGTTTTAATAACACTAAATAAACTAAAGTGAGTGAAAATATTTACAATATATTTATTTGTAAAAAAGTTTTTAGCAAGTATGTTCGACAGATGTTTATAAATCAATATGAATAAGAAACAATTTGATCAAAACTGTTAAAATACACAGATATTATATATAAAATGTTAAGAAATGTAGCAATAATTTCAATAGTCATCAAGAAAATCTGAAGTAAGCCACAATGGTGAATCTATTTCTTACCCACCAAGCAACCACACACAAAGCCAATACTAGGAAATACTGACAACTCTGTGGAAGATCTAACCATTTATCCACTGTTCTGGCTATGGGAAATCTCAAAACTGTTATAGTGCACTCTGTGAGAACTTGTTATAAATTTAATCATACATCCACTCAATGAGTAAATAATTCAGCTAAAGAAAATAAAACTATATGCAGACAAAAATTGTAGTAAAAAATTAGAAATAACCTATAAACATTCCTCATTAAGATATACCACAAACTGTGATATCTGAAGGCATACTTGGGGAAAAAAATCACCTGTGTTTATGTCTTCCAGAGGTTTTCCTATTGTTTTTTTTTTTGTAGCAAATTTAAAGTTTCATCTTCAGGTTCAAATTGGGTATGGCCATAACGATTCCTTACTCATACTGATTCAGGCACTGCAGTCCAAAGTTGACTTGGTTTTTGTTATATTTTTTTTTCTTTTGCAATACTGGAGTTTTAATTCTAGTCTCATATGACCTTCTTGAAATACGAAAAAGAAAAGAGGGGGGGAGGATCGGGTGTGGGGAGGGGGAAGTATGGGAAGGGATGGGAAGGGGAAACAAAGAGGAGGCAATGATGCTTGATAAGAAATGTACTCCTTATCTTGCCCATGTAATTGTAATTCCTTTGTATGGTATTCTCACAATAAAAAAAAGGAAAAAAAGTTTCAGATCTTATTTTGAGCTCTTTGGTCCAAATGGCCTTGACTGTACAAAGGGAGAGGAACAGGTACTAATTTTACTTCCTACTGGGGGGATAATCAATTTTCTCAACACCGTTTATTGAAAATGATCTTCTGTCTTTATGTTCTCAGCTCCTTTGTCAAAAAACAATTATTTTATTATAGTTGTTGTTGTTGTTGCCCGTGTGTGTGTGTGTGTGTGTGTGTGTGTGTGTGTGTGTGTGTGTGTGTGTGTGTGTGTTAGGACTCTTTGTTCAACCAAATGATTAGTAAGGACAGATGGAAAGGAAAGGAGGTATGGATTGTCCTATCTTTTTCACCCTTCTACATTCAGTGTCATTATTTTCAGCATAAATACTTGACAGAGGAAAGTAATATAACCGGGAAAGCATTTATTAAGTTATTTGATCATCTCTATTCCTTAGAATGTCAAGAAAATAGATAGCCTCTTCACGTTCACAGCATGCTTCTTATTGACTGCCATAGGACGGCTCCTCTATATCATTTTTAATCTTGCCAAACTCCCATACATTAGGGTTCTACAAGAATTCTGAGCACATAACGTACCATGAAATATGAGGAAAGGAATATGTCTCAAGTTGTAGATCCCCTGATTAGCAAGTGTGAGGCACTGCTTTCAGACTCTACTTCTACCAAATTTAAAAATAAAAGAAGCTAAATGTAAATGGGATAGTGAGGAATGACAACAAGCATACATGCTATATTTCACCTATTCATTGATCAACTTGGACAAGTCCTACTTTCCAACTAGACTTATGTACACAGAATAAGCTCAAAAATAAAATTATCAAGAATTTTCAAAATGGCATTAGTTAATTACTTAGTTAATTAATTCTGAGATAAAGTTTTTACACTCAGAACTCAGAATTATTTTCCTTAACCTTCCAGTATGTTGAGATTATAAATGGGTGCCACCACATCCAGTCAAACACAATTTTTTCCAAAACTTGGACTTATTTAAGACTGCATGACATATGTAGAAAGTCTTTGCTGATTATGTACACCACAGAATCAGAGGTAATGAGATGATAGACTAACTGAGTCATCCAGTGAAGTCCTTATTAAAAGCTTAAAAAAATCTCAGAGAAGCAAATTGGTAAGAGTGGAACAAAATGGCTTATAGTTTAACGAGGCAGAGAAATTTGAATGTGGAATTCAACAAAGAACAGGGAAATCAAAAGTGACTTAAGGTTTTTGGTCTGAGCAACTAGAACAGTAGAGCTATTTAATAAAATGGTCACTTGTGAAGAAGAAAGTGGTTTTGGAAGAGAAAACATATTAGGAGTTCAGTTTGGATGCACTAAGTTAAAATGCCTATTATACATCTAAGTGAAATGTCAATTGAGCAATTGGATATTAGAGAACAGAAAACAGAGTAGATAGGAAGGCTAGAGATATAATTTGGGAGCAGTCAACACAGTGGTACCATGATATTTAAAATCATAAAAGCTGAGAAGAGGTGCTATAAAGAGTGCAGATCAAGAAAGAGTTGGGGAATGAGCCTCTCAACCCTCTCTTAGAGATATAAAAATGTGTATCATAAGATGGAAACTTGAAAATTGTCCTTGGCAAAAAAGACTTCTTTAATCTTTTTTGCTAATCTAGAAAGTAAATTTACAATATTGCTGGGGAATGAAAAGTCAAAATAATATTATCTTACTGCCTGGAGGGCACAAGATTTGCTGTTCATTTCTAGTGTCCAGTTTCTCTCCTTTTATTTCAGTTCACAGCTTTCATATATTTGCAAAAAATATCATTTTGTATTTTTAGTTGTAGTGCTACCAATGGTGATGAAGTATAACTAGGTAGAAAATATAAATCCAAAATATTCCAGAGTTCAAAATCTTTTGGCTATTAACACACTACAAATAGAAAATTTCATATGAATTCACAGGACAGGGTGCAATTAAATGACAAGCAGAACAGAAATGTAATGTAAATTGGCTTTCAGATTATGTGTATTTTTATGTAATCATAGATAAGTTTTTTTGTATACCTTTGTTTCCCAAAAATATTTCATTATGTCTGTGCAACTATTCTAAATTGAAAATAAACTCTGAAACAATTCTGGTCTCTGGTATTTGGGGTTTGCTTTCTTAATTTTATCAACTACTTGTCAATTTTCCATGACAGGAACGAATTCTACCATTAAACACACTGCATCCTAATGAAAAGCATTTAATATTTTATTTTTCAAGAACTGATTACACTCCCAGAAGGGAAGGTATTTCCCTTTATTAGAAACAGTATTTATTACAACTCCCACTTCTTCGGAAGATAATCTGGAAACTGACTTGTAAAAATAATGCTTTACATGTCTCATAATTACATTTGCTTCAAACTGATAAACTAAGAATAAATTGAAATAAGACTTTCATATCATTCATGATGACTTAAGGGGAATAATAGTGAATTCTTAAACATAGCAGTGCCTATGGGAAATGAGAAACTCATCTAAACTACTTTGAGATCTAAGTTGAAAACTAAATGTTCTTTGGCATTCTGTAGGATTTATAAAATGTCAAGATAGCCCTCCCTTTGATTAGTTATTCATAGCTTTGAAATGCTTCCATTTATCATTCGTGTTTGTGAAGTGCCTCTCTTCTGGTTTTAGTGGAAAAACACAGAACCTCTTACATTAGTGATAACTTATATAATTGGGTTAAAAGGCTAGATGCTGAATTTAGAGAGGGCATTTCATCTACCTTTGCGCCAAGCTGCTAAAACTCACATTTGATTTACATATATGGTTAAATAAAAAACCATATGAATTTTGGCTAAGATACATTTTAACCTTGGCTTTTTGTTTACCAATGACTAGTCGTTGAAACTGCATAGAATTTTCTAGTACTTTCTTATTGTTTTGGCAAGTATTCTATAATAAGGGAGCATAAGCCAGGCACTGGTGACTCATACCTGTAATGCTAGGACTCACGAAGCTGAGATCTGAAGATTGCGATTCAAATCCAGCTCAGGCAGGAAACCCTGTGAGATTTTAATCTTCAATTAACCCCCAGAAAACTGGAAGTGAAGCTGGGGCTCAATGTGGTAGAGCACTAGCCTTAAGTGAAAAACCCAGAGACAGAGGCCAAGACCTGAGCTTAAGCCCCAGACCAAAAAATAACAAAAACAAAAACTTAAGGGAGTAAAAATAGTTATGAAGTTAGGGAATATCAACATTGAACATTCTAGGGGGTGGTGTTACAAAGTGGAAGAAAAAAGATACACTACCTACCTCCCCCCCTCACACACACATCAACCCCAGGGATATATGAAGGTAGGTCAGACAGCAACTATGATTAACAGCAATAGGAAGATTTTACTGTCTCTACATGAGACTGAAGTGTGAAGTAGAGAGATAGTTTTACTATAGCTCAAGAGCAGAGTAATTCAGTGGAATCTAGAAGTATATACATACTGACTACTTATGCTATCTGCATATAGAAAAGCACATCTCAAAATTTTTAAGCAATTGCAAGAAAGAAAAAACATTCGAATCCTTATCTTGGGGTTCATTTAGCCTAACATCAACTTATCTGACCATTTCTGCTTGTCTCAGACATATACTAGTTATTGCAAATAAGGGAAACCATGGTATTTGATGTCGGTATACATTGTGGAGGGGAAGGGAAAAAACAAATTGTTTAAATAGGGATCTGGTGGAACCATTGCAACAATGAGATGTACAAGACATTATGTCGAAAAATGAACTTTACAACTTTGGCAGGGTGGGGAGGGAAAGGATGGTAAGGGGAAACAAAGGAGAAGGCAACAATGCTTGATAAGAAATGTACTCATTACCTTGCCCATGTAATTGTAACCACTCTGTATGGTATTTTCACAATAAAAAAAGTTCATTAATTTTTTTAAGCAAATGAAAGTTAAACAGGCAAATGCTTTAAATACAGACTATTAAATCTGGCTCTAAAGTCTCTGACTCAGTACTAGGAACAGGAATGTGTTCTAACAAGTACTCTTGCTGATTCTAAATTATAAATTCTATGAACTACAACAAAAGTGTATGCAAGTGGGAGATTTTTTTAAGGCAAATTAGAACCAAACTGCTTTTTGAGACAGAAATCATCCCCAAGGTGAAGGGCAGGAAGACATGATGGAGTTCATAGCAATTAAGCCGGCATTAATTTCAGGTTTTCATTAAAAACTGGTTCTTCAATCTGTTTTTTACACTTCATGCTGATCAAATTCTACCTCTTTCAAATTGAACATTTGACCATAAAGGTATATACTAATTAGGATCTTTAAACTGAAAGTAATAGAAAAAAATTCAGGTCACCCAAGGTTTATATTCCGAATTACTCAGGACTATACATAACAAAGGAAAACTATTTTAAGCAGCTGTTCCACTGCTCCTATAACACAAATTTTAAACCTTTGCTTAAATCATCATGTTTATTATCACCTCCAGTGCCCCAAGAGCATGCCTAGTGACTTCTCCAGTTTTGTACTTGCAGTGCTTACTTAGTCATTCCTCTGACACAGTTTTGTCATTACTACATTCATAGACGACTCTTTTTCTCTTTATCTGTGTTGCTCTCAAATGAACCATTAATTACCATGTTAGTCACTAACATTTTTTATGTATTTCTGCATTAAAACACCAAGTGGAAGTATGAGTAATTTCAGGCGAGCAATTTTTAATCAGTTTTATTTTAAATTATCTATACATTCCTCTCAAATTTAGAAATATTTCAATGATAAAGATCTGGTAAACATCATCTATTATAGACTGAATAGTTAATCATTGATCAAATATATATAGTAAAAAAGAAATCACTACACAATCTGTCTGCCATTCTTGCAGATCATTCAATAAGACAAAACTATTCCTAACAACTGTTAATACTTTATAATATTTTCTTCCTGCAAATGCTTGAAAATGAGGATGAAGAGTAAATTGTGATAACAAATTAGTTAGAATTTGATACCACGAAGGAACGTGACTATGCTTCAGAATGATTTGTCAGTTTAATCAGAGAGCTTAATATGCTATTGTGTTAATAACATCAGATCATTGTATAATCACTTCCAATGTTTCTATTTGGTATTCACAGATTTCAAAACTGATTTTTGATAATGTTATCTCTGATAAAACCTTAATACACACTGTGCGAAATAAAAATAAATTCCCAACTATTTTGTGTATTATATTAATATAATTAGAATTATCTCCAATATTCTCACTATATGCTTCGTTTTTCTAGAATTTTGAAATTTCTCTCAATTAGAATTTTAATTTTTGAGTTTCACTTGAGCGTTATTGTTTTCCTTCACTTCTTTTCTTTAAATTATCTTTAGGTAGTTGTACAGAGGAGTCACCCATCCCTCCCTTACATACCCCTTCTTACATTCTTCTTAATTTTGTGGGATATACATTGACTTCTTACTTGCATTCCTTCTTGCCTTCATCTTTCTACCCTTTTCCCCTTTAAAGTACATTTGCCATTTCGCAAAGCAGTTTTTGAATACAATCTATCTTGATCAATGTTACCCATCTCACCCATCCTTCTCCTATTCACCCTTTTACTCACTCTTTTTAATTTTGTAGGATATAGATTTAGCTCTTGGTTGCATTACTAATTAATATCAATCTTTTTTAACAAGAAAACAATATGCAAGTTTTGTAATTATTTTGTCTTCTTAATTTTAGCAAAAAAATTTTAAAATTATGTTAATTCAGTATATCCTATGCTTGTAAACAAATATATTCACATAATTTTATACTATTTCTCATTTTTGTATGTTGATAGAAGTTATAGAGAAATAGAAGAGTAGAAAAGCACATATTTGGAAAGAGAAAGTAATCTTGAAGTTAAATAAATTTTATGAAATAAAGGACTGGAATATTATTATTATTATTGTGCAATGTGTGTGAAAAAATATATCTCTCTTGTGGTCCTTTAAAAATGCACATGCTAGGCAACCACGCACCATTGAGCTGTTTTTACAGTCAGAAATATTACTCAAAACAACCAAAATTAATGTGATGTTTACTTTTATGTTGAATTTAAAGTATGTTTCTCTTTCAATTATCTTTAACTATTTATACAAAGGAGTTGCCATACAACAAACCAGTTTATGAATGAAATGCATCACCATCAATGCTGCTAATTTCATCATTCTCACCCATCCCTCCCTTACATACCCCTTCTTACACTCTTTTAATTTTGTGGGATATACATTGACTTCTTACTTGCATTCCCTCTTACCTTCATCTTTCTACCCTTTTCCCCTTTAAAGTACATTTTATGAATGACTTGAGCATTTAAACCAATTCCAGGTAAATCAAATGAACCCTATAATGAGGATGACTTATTTCATAAACTATAGTCCAATAAAGCAAAACTATCATCCTCGCCTAGGAAAAAGAACTATTCTTAAAACTTGATTATTATGATTATTAATAACTGTTACAATACAACATCAAGATTCCTGGGTTTTCAATCTCATAGTCTATACACACTTCACAGGTTGAGCTTACTAGTCTCCATAGTTGTGTGAATCCATTCCTTTGAGCGAATCCTTTTATATACATTATTTTATTCATATGGAGAATCCTAAATATAAAACTTACACATGTGACATTTTGAGATCAAGGTAGAAATAAAAACTAATTATGTCTTTTCATCAGTACATATACTTAAAACTTATAAATATGTAAATTATTTGTCAGTAGTCACATAAATAACCTCATATGACTGCTAACAAATTGAACTATTATCTATATTATTTCTTACTCAACAAAATATCAAATCAATACTTACATAATAGTGGCTTGCTTAAAAAAAGCACATCATATTCTCTTCCAAATGTGTAATTAGCAATCCTTTTCAGTCTTTGAAGAAAAAATATCTAGAGGTTTCTGACCCAAGTACTTTGAAAACAGGTGTTCAACAAAAATTTGGACTTGAATGTAGTGTCTTTTAATGTTGCAGGAAAAATTATTACAGGTTTCTTTGACCCATTTACAGCAAAATACTGTTTTTAGCCATTTGTTTCATTAAATTAATGGCAATGTTAAATAAAATAGAGAACTTGACCCAAAAATAGACTACAGAAAATACTTTCAAAATAGGTCAAAAAAGTAATTAAAGAAACTCATTTAAGAAGTCAAACACTTTTCTTTAACACATTTTTAACAAATTTATATTATCAATAAACTTAGATAGATAGATAGATAGATAGATAGATAGATAGATAGATAGATAGATAAAAACACACACATGCACACACAAGTATATGAGAAAGAGAAGGCAGAGAGATGATGAAGAAATAAAATATGATTTCCATTATTTTGTTCTTCTTTATCTTTTAATAATTTTAGTGTTATAATTTAAATTCAAAATGTCATCCATTGAAAGTGCACAATAAGATTGTAAACAGTATCATAGCTTTGTGTAATCTTCACTGTAATTTCTATAACATTTGTAATACTCAAAAAAGTAAATCTTAAACCATTATTCGTAATCTTCAATTGAAAATTCCCTACTATCACCAAGAAGCATATCATCTAGTTCTCTATTTTATTCTGTTTGGGTATTGTAAATGGAATCATACAAAATGAGAGCCATACAAAATGAGTTCATATTTCTGGGGGCTGGTTGTTCATGTCTGTAACCCTAACTACTCAGATGGCTGAGATCTAAGGATCTTGGCTTGAGCCAGTTGAGGAAAAAAATCTGTGAGACCTTATCTCCAATTAAACATAAAAAGCTAAGTGGAAGCTGAGCGCTGGTGGCTCATGCCTATAAATCTAGCTACTCAGGAGGCTGAGATCTGAGGATCGAGGTTCAAAGCCAGCCTGGGCAGGAAAGTCTGAGAGACTCTTATCTCCAATAAAAAATTCAATTCCAGGTAAAGCAAATGAACCCTATAATGAGTATGACATCTCATAAAGTAAAGTCAAATAAAGCAAAACTATCATCCTCTCCAAGCAAAAAGAACTACTCTTAAAACTTTGTTATTATGAAAATTAATAACTATGTTACTCAACCACTTTGGAAAGTAGTATGGAGGTTCCTCAAAAGACTCCACATAGAGCTCCCCTATGACCCAGCAATCCCACTTTTGGGCATTTACCCAAATGTTTACAAACAAGACCACACTAAAGCTACCAGCACCACTATGTTTATTGCAGCATTATTTACCATAGCTAAGATATGGAACCAACCCAGATGCCCCTCAGTAGATGAATGGATCAAGAAAAGGTGATATATATACACAATGGAATTCTATGCCTCCATCAGAAAGAATGACATTGCCCCATTTGTTAGTAAATGGAAAGACTTGGAAAAAATTATATTAAGTGAAGTAAGCCAGGCCCAAAGAAACATAGGTCCCATGGTTTCCCTTATTTGCAATATCTAGTATAAGTCTGAGTTAAGCAGAAAAGGTCAGATAAGGTGATGTTAGGGAAATGAACCCTAAGATATGTATTCAATTTATTTCTTTCATGCCATTGTTTCTAACACATTTATAAGATTATTTCTTTGTTGCTTTGTATGTCTCTCCCCCACAGTATAACCCCTGCTTTCACTGTATTTGATGTTGGTATAATTTGTGGAGGGGAAGGGGAAAAACAAATCGTTTAACTAGGGATACAGGTGGACCCATTGCAACAATGAGATGTACAAGTCGTTATGTCGAAAAATGAACTTTACAACTTTGGTGGGGGGGGTAGCAAGGAGGATTGGGGGGAGAGGATGGGAAGGGATGGGAAAGAGAAACAAAGGAGGAGGCTACAATACTTGATAAGAAATGTATTCGTTATCTTTCCCATGTAATTGTAACCCCTCTGTACAGTAATTTTCACAATAAAAAAATAAAAATAAAATAAATTAAAAAAAATACGTTACTATACAACATCAAGACTCCTGGATTTTCAACCTGATAGTCTATACACACTTCATAGTCTATACACACTCCATAGTTGTGTGAATGCATTCTTTTTAGTGAATCCTTTTATATACATTATTTTATTTATATGGAGAATCCTAAATATAAAACTTACACATGTGACACTTTGAGATCAAGGTATTAAACCGGAAGTGGTGTTGTGGCTCAAGCTGTAGAGTGCTCACCTTGTGCTGAAGAGCTCAGGGACAGCGCCCAAGCCCAGACTTCAAGCCCCACGACAAAACAAAACAAAAAAAAGTAAGTGGAGTTGTGGCTTAAGTGGTAGAACACCAATCTTAAGCAAAGCAGCTCCAGAAGCTCAGGAACACACCAGGTCCTGAGTTCAAGCCTCAAAACTGGTTTTTAAAAGTTGGTATTGCTAAGCTTCATTCACATTACTGCATAAACTTGGGTTTCATTCTTTATACTTGCTGAATATTATTCAATTATGTTAATATACAACATTTGGCTTTTCATTTTATCAGTTGATGGGCATTCAGTTTGTCTCTACTTTTTAATTAGTATCAAGAGTAGCTATACATCCTACAGTGCAAATAAAACTTACAAATAAGGTAAATAAACTGCTACCAGATACTATTATAACTATCTATATATGGTTTTAAATTTGAATTAAAAATAACAAATTCGGGGGTGAATATCTTCCAGGCTCACATACAAATTAAAGAAACATTTAATTTTTTTACTTTTATCTTATAATTTGTTATATTGCATTTTAATGCCTTTTTGTAAAAATAATGTACAGAGAGATTACAGTTACACGGGCAAGGTAATGAATACATTTCCTATTAAGCATTGTTACCTCCTCCTTTGTTTTTCCCCTTCCATCCCTTCCCTTCACTCCCACCTCCACAACTACACTTCCCCCACCCTGAGCCTCACCTCTGGTCCCCCTCCCCCGCCTACATTGTAAAGTTCGTTTTCCAACTTAGTGTTTTGTACATCTCATTGTAACAATGGGTCAACCTGTATCCTTAATTAAGCATTTTGTTTTTTCCCTTCCCCTCCCTAAGTTAGAGAAATGTACATACAAGATACAGGGCATCGAAATCAAATACAGTCAAAACAGGGGTTATACCATGGGGAAGAACATACAAAGAAACAAAAAATTCACATGGTATATTATAAATACCTTAGGAACAATAGCAAGAAAGGAAAAAAAACACTTGTGTCCCTATCTTAGGGTTCATTTCGCTTAACATCATCTTATCTGGTCCTATGTACATAGCTTTTGGCCTTTTCTGCTTGTCTCAGACATATATTAGTTATTGCAAACAAGGGAAACCATAGGACCTATGTTTCTTTGGGCCTGGCTTACTTCACTTAATAAAATTTTTTCCAAGTCTTTCCATTTCCTAACAAATTAGGCGATGTCATTCTTTCTGATGGAGGCATATAACTAATTTTCTCCTACTTTTCCTCCCCCACAACTACCCCTCAAGTCATAAAGTTCATTAGTAACATATTATCTTGTGAGTATCCCTGTTGCATTGGTTTGCCCTTTATCCTTTGTCTCACCATTTTGCTTTTCCATTCTCTTCCCCAATTCAGAAAATGTATATACAAGACACAGGGTACTAAATTTTTCCTTTGGATAAACCAAAGAAAAAATGAAGGAAAGAAAGAGAGAAAGAAAGAAGGGGAGGAAGGAAGGAAGGAAGGAAGGAAGGAAGGAAGGGAGGAAGGAAGGAAGGAAGGAAGGAAGGAAAGAACTTCACACAATACATTTAAAAGAAACAACAGCAGAGGAAACAAAAAACTTCTTCTTTCCATATCTTAGAGTTCATTTCGCTAGCATCATCTTATATGTTCATATATACATAGCTATTGAGCTATTTTGATCTTCTTATAGGACTATCTTAGACATTCTAATTATTAAAAATAAAGAAAAACATGCAGTCTATGTTTCTGTGTCTGACTTACTTCACTTAATATGATTTTTCCATTTTTATGTTGAAATGTATATATTAGTAATAATATTTATCTTTCAAGGGATCAACATTCTAATACTAATTACTGTATTAATTTGCAAAAACTTGGGACATTTGACTTTACTACAAAAATTCTGTTCATTAACTTGATTCTAAAAAAATAGCAATGCAGAATATCTTGGAGTGGGGGGAAGGTGGAGAAAGTGGTTTCTAAAATAGAAAAGAAAAAATCCTAACAACAGACATGACTAGAATAAAAAATTAAACAGCATTAGAAGGAAGAACTTTGGATGATCAATATTATATCTTTCAGAGTAAAAATGGTAGTTTGTAAAACATGAGAAGAGATTTTAATTACATACATCTTATTAGATTATATTTAAAACGCAAATATTTTAGAAATTCCTATGAATAAAAAGAAAAGCACAATTGACTACATAGAAAAATAAAAGAAATTGGATGAGTACTTCACAGGTCAGAAGTACAACATATCTAATTTATATAAAATATGCTCAATATCATTAATTATCAAAGAAATGGAAATTAAATTTAAACTATAGTTTGTCTATATGTACTCTCTTCTCTCCTCTTAGTTTCTGTTTTCTCATGTCTCTTTTACTCTATGTCTCAACAGATGAGTACAATGTATTATAATTTTTAAAATCTTTTAATGGTGAATATTTGTCACAATGCAGCAATGACACTCACTAGACACTATGTTGAAAATGCCCTATGCAACTTGTAGAGGAGGGTAATCAGGAATGAAAAACTGGGAGAAAATGAGGAAAGATGTGACACTGTTCGAAAAGAAACATACTGAAAACCTGGTTTATGTAACTGTGACCCCTTTGTATATGACCTTTATAATAAAAAAGAGAACTTATCATATTCTACTAGCAAAAAATACATTGGTACAGAAATCTTTATCAACTAGTTAAAGCTAAATATGCTGATGTTATGATTCAGAATCAATGGATCTATCTATCTATCTGCTATTATTTCCAAAATAAATGTGTACCCATATCAAGGACATGTTCTGATATGTGAGCATAGTGAGTAACAGTTCGTTTTAAGTATATGTTCATAGTAAATATGGTGCATTATATCCATATAACAATGTTTAATGTTACTGAAATTGCAGATTGCTGCTAGTTATAACTGCATGTATGAATCTTACCAACATAATAATGAATGATATCAATCACATCAAGGTATTTGTATTTAATGTTAAAATCATGGAAACTGGACTATGATGTGAGAAGGGAGGAACAGAGGGATTTGAGCGTGCAATGATGGAGAAGTGGTACAAGGTGGCCTTAGCTCTAAAAAACATTGCATTTTTAGTACTTCAGGAGTTAAATGAAATTCATACCAAGATGGCATTCATCTGGCTCTGTATCTATGGTTTGTATAATGTTTGGCAACTCTACTATTTACTAAATATACTAAAATATTTTAAGGACAACATATATTTAGATCTTAATTCCATGTAGAAAATATTTTACTAAGGAATTTTCAGTGGAGCATATCAAAATTACTGAAGTGGCTAGATTTCTAGTTAACTGGGCTTGTCACAATAAAATAAAATTAGAAAAATATGAAACTGATTTGAAATATCCACAAACTAATGATTATGACAGTAATTTCTTGCCTTTAAATAATCATCCTTATTTTTTTCAGAGCATCTATACTCTAATCTTTTCCCACTTCTGACTTTCTGTTTTCTTTCTAATAATAAAGGAACATCTCAAAACAGAAAAAGCTTTGGGGAAAAATGAAACTCTCCATTTTATAAAGTTTGCCTTTATTAATAACAATACCCCAGGTATATTTTAATTGAACCAAATGGAATTTGAATTATTTTCATCCTTAACCTGAAAAAAATGGGTTTGAGTAGTTCAAACTAAACCTCTATTGTTACTTTCTTATAATTCTCCTTATCCTAACACGGTGACTCTCTGAAGTTTACCCCAATCTCCTCCCTCTGAAACATTCTTCCTTTTCCAAAGGATCTTTGCAGCAGTACTGTTAAGGCTCCTCATTGCATCACATTTTTTCTTTTCTTTTTTTAAAAAATTATTGTAAAGGCAATGTACAGAAGGGTTACAGTTACATAACATAGGAAGTGAGTATAATCCTTTTTGAACAGTGTCATCCCTTCCCTCATTTTCTCCCAGTTGTTCCCTTCCCAACTTTCCTTCCCTCCAAGTTGTATAGTTAATTTCCAATACAGTGTCTAATGAATACCACTGCTGTATTGGCTCACCCTATGTTCCACTGTTTCTGTGCTTCCCTTTCCCCTCAGATGAACTTATATGCAAGACAAAGGTTACAGAAATTTAAAAAATGCAGTGAAAAGGGGAGTAAACAAAAAGGGGGAGAGGAGAAAAATGTAAACAGGACAATAAAAACCCACTTGTTTCAGTTTCCTGGAGTTTATTTCAATAAGCATAATTTATATGATCGTATGCACCTAGCTATTAAGCCTGTGTGATCCTTTCCTAAGAACATCCTCCGTTGGTCTCACTGTGTGAATGTTTAGAGTGCTGTTTAATTAATGATATCCAAGTGTAATTTTTTGTCTTTTACTATTCATTGAGTTTGCTTATGGCTTTATAGGCACATACTAATTATTACAAATGAGGGAAACCATGCAACTTTGTTTCTTTGAGTATGGAGAATTTGCCCAAAAGGAAACATTACCACATTGTTGAGGGGAGATACAAACTTGTTCAACCACTCTGAGAAACAGTATGAAGTTTCCTCAAAAGACCCCCTACTCCTGGGCATTTACTCAAATGTCCACAAACCAGGCCACACTAAAGCCACGAATACAACCATGTTCATTGTAGCACTACCATAAGTAAGATATGGAATGAACCTAGATACCCCTCAGTGAGCAAATGAATCAAAAAGTATGTTATATGTATGCAATGGAATTCTATTCTTCTGTCAGAAAAATGGCATTGCCCATTCTTACGGAAATGGAAAAGCTTGGAAAAAATGTTATCACATTTGGAGGTAATTCTCTATGGGAAAGAAAAGTCTTCATGCTCAATATTGCGCCTTGACTATGCCTTGCACTGACCAAATGATCTTGGAAATCTAGTCTCTTACATCTCAATTGCTACAATTACAAAGGAATTACTTGAAGCATGAAGACAATGGCTTTAATAATGTTTACATAGTATCTATATAGCATCTTCAAAAAATGATTATTTTTTCAAATAAAGAAGATAAATATCTACTTAATGCAATTGTTTGAAATAATAGAATACATTTATACAGACAATTGAACTTTTAATTTTAGAAATTAGAAAAAAACCTTTTTTATTGTGCAAATACTATACAGAGGGGTTACAATTACATGAGCAAGGTAATGAGTACATTTCTTAGCAAGCATTGTTGCCTCCTCCTTTGTTTCCCCTTACCGTCCCTTCTCATCTCCTCACCCCCTCCATGCGCCAAAGTTGTAAAGTTAGTTTTTCCACATCAAGTCTTGTACATCTCATTATGGCAATGGGTCCACCTGTACACCTATTTAAACAACCTGTTTTTTTCCTTCCCTCCACAAATTATACCAACATCAAATACAGTGAAAACAGGGATTATACCGTGGGAGAGGGACATACAAAACAACAAAAAAATCATCTTATAAATATGTTAGAAACAATAGCAAGCAAGAAAAAACATTTGAGTCCTTATCTTGGGGTTCATTTCACCCAACATCAACTTATCTGACCTTTTCTGCTTGTCTGAGACATATACTAGTTATTGCAAATAAGGGAAACCATAGGATCTATGTTTCTCTGGACCTGGCTTACTTCACTTAATAAAAATTTTCCAAGTCTTTCCATTTCCTAACAAATGGGGCAATGTCATTCTTTCTGATGGAGGCATAGCATTCCATTGTGTATATACCACATTTTCTTCATCCATTCATCTACTGAGGAGCATCTGGGTTGGTTCCATATCTTAGCTATAGAAAATAATGCTGCAATAAATATAGTTGTGCTGGTAGCTTCAGTATGGTCTTGTTTGTGATCATTTGGGTAAATGCCCAAAAGTGGGATTGCTGGGTCATAGGGGAGCTCTATGTGGAGTCTTTTGAGGAACCTCCATACTTCTTTCCAAAGCAGTTGAACAAGTTTACACTCCCACCAACAATGCAGTAGGATTTCCTTGTGTCCACATCCCCTCCAGCATCTGTTGTTATTACAGTTCTTGGTTATAGCCATTCTATCTGGGTGAGGTGGTATCTCAATGTTATTTTGATTTGCATTTCTTTTATGGCTAGGGAGGTTGAGCATTTCTTCATGTGTCTATTGGCCGTCCTTCTTTTCTCTTCAGAGAAGTTTCTCTTTAAGTTGTTAGACCACTTATTTATTGGTCAGTTGTTTCTTTGAGGATTTGTTGTTGGGATATTTAATTTTTTGAGTTCCAGGAATATTTTAGATATGAGACCCTTGTCCCAATCTGTGGGCTTTCTATTCATCTTGCCTTCTATGTCCTTTTCCATGCAGAAGCTCTGCAGCTTCATGCAATCCCATTTGTCCAAACTTTCTTTGATTTGTTGTGTTTCTGGGTCTCTGAAGAAAATTTTGGTCTGTGCCAAGGAGACCTAGGGTTTCTCCTATTCCTTCCTGTAATGTTTTCAGGATATTTGCTTTGACTCCAAGGTCTTTGATCTATTTGGAGTGGATTCTGGTGCAGGGTGATACATAAGGATCTAACTATAGTTTTCTATAAGTGATTAACCAATTTTGCCAGCACCATTTACTGAAGAGGCTGTCTTTCTTCCATTCTATTTTTTTTAGCTCCCTTATCAAAGTTAGGGGGCTATAGGTCTGTGGTTTCATTTCTGGATTTTCGATTCTATTCTATTGGTCTATAGGTTTGTTTTTGTGCCAGTAGCAAGTTGTTTTGCTTACTATGGCTTTGTAGTATTTGAAATTTGGTATTAATATTCCTCCAGCACTGTTCTTTCTGTTAAGGATAGTTTTTGCTATTCTGGGTCTTTTATTGTTTCATATAAATTTTTGGATTGCTTTTCTATTTTCTTAAAGAATGAGGTTGGAATATTGATAGGTATTGCCTTGGCAAGTATTGCCATGTTCACGATTTTGATCCTTCCATTCCAGGAACATGGGAGGTTTTTCCACTTTCTAAGTTCTGTTTTGATTTCCTAGAAAAAAATCTTTCTGGGTAGTGGGATTATTTTTTTGGGGGTGGGGTCTGGTCGTGGGGCCTGAACTCTGGGTCTGGGTGCTGTTCCTCAGCTCTTCAGCTCAAGGCTAGCGCTCTACCACTTGAGCCACAGTGCCACTTCCAGCTTTTTTATTTTTGCTTATGTGGTGCTGAGAAATCGAACCCTGGGCCTCAGGCATGCTTGGCAAGTGCTCTACCACTGATCCACCTTTCCAGCCCCTTGGTAGTGGTTTTGAAGTATATTCTATTAAGAAAAAATATATATAAATGAATATATGTTATAACATAATATATAATATAACATAATACAATGTAATATAATATAACATTATGACCTGTTATATATGACATAGATGTGGCAAATATATAGTATTTAATGTCCATAATGATAATCTTATATTCGACATATCTGCTTCAAATATATCTACTCAAATGCACAAATATTTGTAGATACATAGACACATAATTATATATAGAAATATATAGAAATCATATATATATATATAAATGATTTGGGAGGTCATTCAACATATTACTAAATGTCACAGTCTGGTATTTGAAATCAGTTACATTGTAATGAGCAGTATAGCTCAAAATCCAATATAAATAAGCAAAAATATTTACAATAAAATATCCTACCTATTCCTTCCTCATATGTCCATCCTGGGAGATAACAGCTATGACTATGGTTGCTATCTTGTTTATTCTTCCAATCCTTCTGTGTATTACTCTATACTTCTTTCATTCTCCCCCCAAATAAATAAATCTAATAAATGGCACATTTTTAAACATGCAGGTCTCTATCACTCATCATAACAGCTTAATAAATTTCCCGGTATGACTATATCCCATTGACTTTTTGGTATTTTGCTTTTTCAAATATTTTCCATCACTACTGCAATGCATATTTTTAGACATCCATTAGTTTGCAAAGGTAAGAATAATGTATATTCTTAAGAATAGAATTGCTAGCTGGGCACCAGTGGCTCATGCCTGTAATCCTAGCTACTCAGGAGGCTGATATCTGAGGATTATGGTTCAAAGCCAGCCAGGGCAGGAAAGTCTGTGAAACTCTCTCCAATAAACCACCAGAAAATCAGAAGTGGCATTATAGCTCAGGTGGTAGAGCGCTAGCCTTGAGCTGAAGAGCTGAGGGCCAAAAAAAGAAATGAATTGCTTGTTTGAGTGGAGTGTCGATCCTTAATCTTGATAGATATTACCACCATCCTGTGCTTCAAGTGGAAGCAATTGACCTTCTCATCAGCTATACATGATTGTAAACAACTGTGTTTTACCAAGATAATTCTGTGCAAAATTTGGAAGAGTGATCATTGCAAGAAACAATGACACAAAGCAGCATGTTAATTTGAAAGGTAATGCAGTAATTCACTTGCAAGTAATGAGGGGAAAGACACTAACAGAGGAAGTGACAATTTCTAGAAGTACATATTGGAGTAGGGAAGTTAAGAGGATTGAGATAATGACATCTTTGAGTGCATTATTCATAATGGCCTTAAGCCTATCTTTTACTAAATCATCCAAACAGAAGTCTCAGTAATTCAAGAGACATTTAGTCCATTACCACCTCAACCTTTGACTTATCATCCTCTCAGATCCTCTTGCCAAATTCTCACTTCATTAAAGTGTTACTAAAATGAATTTCCTTTGTCAGATGTCTCTACTACTCTCATTAAGCCATTAGCATGGGCTCTTTTTCCATCAAGACCTTTAACCCTAAAGTTAGAAAACTCTTAAATTCAAGCATCTAGCATTTATCATTAAAAGCCTACAGAAGAAACTGTTCTTGAATTTGTCCATATGTTTAACCAGCATTATATCAAGTCCAGCATTAACAAGTCTATAGTCCCCAGAGGCTAGCAGGACATCTGTCTTCACAAATCACAAGTGGAAAAATATGTGAATTGCCTCTAGAGAAAATGGAAAGTTGATGTTTTACTTAAATCCTTCATTATAGACTAGCCATTTTCCAAAACCACTGTCTTATGTACAAAACAATTTTTATGGTTGACATTTGACAAGACTATAACTCTTATCACTATTTCTTTCTTATCTATGTTCTGAAACTATGAATTAGAACACAGTAACAAGAGCCAATGATGCAGTGTCATGTTCTCTGTGAGAGAATAGTAGGACAGATGCCTATTATTTGTGAAAAATTCTATTAAGTGCTTTTCCTCAGAATTATATGTCACCTGAGAATTGTATTTGGCTGATGAAAATCACTAACTACATCAGAACATCAGGTTAGAAAAAAAAGTCAGTATCTGGAGACGTATATGCACAAGCCTAATGTAAACCTTTCTGAGTTTTTGGTGGTACTAGGATTTGAACTTGAGGCATTATACTTGCTAGTGCTCTACTGGTAAACCAATAACGTTGTCCAAAGTATAGCTTTCAGTAGTAGAGATGCCTGTGAATAACATGTGTTTCAGATACTTTCATGTGGAATTAAATTAAAATGTTTTGGTAAATTTAATTGTACTCTAAAGCTAGTACAAAGGAAGTTGGGAGGATGGTGGAACAGAGATAAAAGGTAAACAAATGTCTTTTTAAAATTATGCAGGAGATATTCTGCTATCAAATTGTTAGAGACAGTTCTCCTGTCAGTGAGTAGAAAGTTTCATTGTTTTGGGAAAACCATGTACCGAAAATGTGCTTTTTAATTTAGAAGGCCTGAAGGAGTGATGTGACTCCGAGGAATGCAATTGCTTTAAGATAATGTAAGGATGTTGGCAATGATGCAAGTAGAGTTGCACATCTGCAAATCATGAGTCCCTCAGAGGAATTTCCAAGTATGGATATAGAATGTGCTGTCTCTGGTAATTACAGCAAGCCCATAGGGTAAATTCTTATAAAAATAATGGCCACCAGTATCAGCAAAAGAGACCTCTCAGGATTTAAAGAAACATCTAAATGCACAATTATATTGTGTGTTTCCATTGGAAATAAATTAGATTTGGGCAAATATTGGAATTTCAGATTGTATCATTGCATACCACAATGTTATTATTCAAGACACATGAATCATTTGTCAGGAAACTGGCTATTGTGTTCCAATAAGATTGTTCTTTGTGAAACATTGGGTCATATTGCTCTGGGTTAAAGGTAAGAATTTCTTTGAAGGAAGTGTAGACAGTTTTGAAAATCTTCCCAGGAAGAAGAAGATCCTAGAATAAAAACTTAGCTTGGTAGGTATAACGTTGGAGGAAAGAGAAGTATAATCCTCACCCTGAATGGAAGGATTGTCATGCTCAAAGAACTCCTTAACCTAAAGAATCACAAGGAAGATATATGGCCAATACAGCACAGGCATCAGATGAAAACTAGGAGGAACCTTGACATTAAGGTCCAAATTAAGTGATGTTTTTGAATTGGCAGATTAGCAAATACTGGTTAACAGTTACACATGTTTTTACTTGTTTTTTATCTTCTCAGTAGAATTTTAATGGAAAGTTTATGCTCATATTTGAAACACAAGAGAAAAGAATCACACTCAGAGATAATATTTATTGATTCATTCTTTAAATGTTTTTATTCCTACTATAAGCAAGGCACAACTCTAAAGGCTTGAAATAGGTGAGCCAAGTAGTTTTAATAAATGAGAAAATATCTCACATAAAGCTAACATTTCAACGTGAGGAAATAATGAAATAGATGATCAACAATTAAATACACACAAGTAAATAATGTATAGATATTAATTAACATTTTAGACTATTATAATACATTTATATAATCTATGGTGGGGACAACATTTATACAAGATAGACAAAAATTCCTCTCCTTAAAATGACTTTTAACCATTTAACTTTTAAGGCCTGAATTGACAAAGATAGAGCCTTACTTTACTAAGGTAAAATATATCTGGTATAAAAAATATATATATATGGGCATCGGTGGCTTACTCCTGTAATCCTGGCTACTCAGGAGGCTGAGATCTGAGGCTTGTGATTCGAAATGAGCCTTGCCAGGAAAGTCCATGAGATTCCTATCTCAATTAACCACCAGAAAACTGCAAGTGGCGCTGTGGCTCAAGTGGTAGAGGGCTTGACTTGAGCTGAAGAGTTCAGGGACAGTGCTAAGGCTGAGAATTCAAGCTCCACAACTGACCAAAAAAAAAAAAAAAAAAAAAAAGCTATTCCATGGCTTTAGAAAAAGCAGAGCAGAATATTCAATAGGTAGATAAGGCTCAATAGACCAAAACCAAGCAATGAAATACTACTTTCTGAAATATATAAGGATAGCTAGAAATATTTCAGAAATTGTTTGGAAGAGGTATTAAGTAAAAAAAAAAATACTACACATTTTGGTATTAAATCAGAATGAAGGTTGGCATCCTTGACATGCAAATTTGATAATAAATGTAATCTACTTTAATTTTTGTAAGCAGTCAAACTCTGGCCATACCGTTTATACCTACATTCATTTAATAAAATAAAATAATAGATGACATGGTAAAATTGTGACTTAGACTAAGCTATGGCTACCTTGTTTGGTTTCAGAATAGAAATATGTTCCAAAAAATAAAATCAAATTTAATTTCCAATATTTTTAAGGCTGTTTGAGGACTTGTTGTAAGAAAGACAAGTAATACCATGAATAGCTAACACTACCTTTATACTTACCAAGAGAAAATTCCTCAAGATGATATCAATGGAAGTAAAGACAAGGCAGAAAAATAGAAGCAGCCTCTTTCCTAGGAAGCACATGTATTTACAAATCAAACCCTTTCTGAAGACAATGCTACATCAAGTCAGTATATCTGAAAGATTTTTTTCTGATATAGTGTTGAATGATACACTAAATTTTCTCGATATACAAATCAAAAAATTCCCTTTTTTATCCTGACAATTTTAGTCATGATGGCTCCTGTTCTTTTAACCACCAGCAGCACAGATTCTTATCACATAAATTTGTCTATAAAATAGTGACTAGTTTTCGCTCATGAGATTAATGCCTAGGAATGTTTGAAAAATGACATAGGCTCATTATGAAAAATAAAGGTGTGCAACATCGTCAAATATGATCAAGTCTATATAGTTTCATCTGTTAGTTCTGTAAGACTAATACATCTTTGACACCACAGCTGACACCTATTTGTATATTACCAAAAATGTATATATGTGTATCTTCTGTTCTGTTTGAAATTCTTTACAAGCACATCATCAATCCTTCTCATATCTCTCTGAGGTTGTCAGGTTAGAAGTATTATTATTCATATTTTACATAAGTCAGGAGCAATTTGAAACTCTTACAAGTCAATTTAAGTAAGAAGATAAAACTATTCACCCCATGAAAACTGAATATAAGTTGGCAGTGAGACATGTGGATCCTGAATTTCATTAAAGTTCAATTCATAACTTAACTAAATAATTTTAAACCTTTAAGTTTTTTTGTTTCCTTTAGTTTGAGGATATCAAAAGCGAAGGGAGAAACTAAGCAAATCGTTTGAGATAATTGCTCATTTCTACAGCAGTTTCTGTAACTCTTAGTCTCATTTTGTAATATTAAATATTGATTATACACTGTAATAGTTAAAATCATTACTCAATAGGTATATATTTCCTATACAGGCTAAAAAAAAAGACCCAGTGCTTTAAGTAAATGAGCTTAAGTTTTCAGTATTCCCATCATTATGGCTCAAATAGTGGAGGATTTTTAAATATTTGTGTTAAATACTTAACAGAGAGCAGAAATGATACCCCTCCCTAAATTATCAAGAGTAATAAGAACATTTTAATTAGCATTTTAATAAAGTGACATTTAAAAGAAGTAATGAATTTTTGTAAAGGTAGATATTTAAATAATATTACTGGAAATTGAATCAACGTTAACTCTGAAGTGCTTTCTAGATTAATATACATTACTAGGAAATTCATTTGCTTTGCACATTTTAAGCTACTAATTTAAATGTCCTGGCTACAAATATCCTGGCTAAGTCACCTTAGATACTGCAAGGTCATAACTCAAAACAGTTAAATACTATTTCCAGTAAAAAAAAAGAAAAAAAGAAAAAAAAAGAAAAAAACAAATTTCCTGAAAATTAGAAGTCTCCATAAAGAAAAGTTTCTGTGATTCAGATCTGAATTACATTCAATTCAGTATAATATTGAAGAAAACAAATATTTCATCATATTTGACTTTCAAAATATACAAGCTGATTTTATAATTAAAAATCTCATGCATACATTAATTTATTTCTAAAGACTGCTAAATTATTAAGACAATTATTTACAAAGCTGAGTTTTCCTCACTTGCATCTGATTTGTTTGTTTAGGGGATTTTTATCAAAGATTATGTACAGTGACTTAAATTTAGAAACCAGAAACATAGAAATAAACATTACCATATTCTGAACACGTTAAAGTGAATTTGAGCTGGAATGTGCGGAAGTAATTGACTAGAGGAAATGAAATAAGTGTACACTGTATGACATCAAGGATAAAGTAGGAAATGAAGCAACTGCAATAAATTATATTTAGGAAAAGTGATCAGACACCAAAATTTAGAAGAAATTTATCACTGTTAATCTCCAAATACTTTATATCATTTTAACCTAGTCATTTCATTATAGGAAAATAACAACTATTTTTGCTTTTTTGTTTTGTTTCTGTTTTTGTTTAGGTCATGGGGCTTGAACTGTGGGCTTGGGTGCTATCTCTGAGCTTTCTCCACTCAAGGTTATCATACTACCACTTTGAGCCACAGCACAACTTTCTGGAAAAAATAATTCTACAGGAAATTATATTAACCCATTTATAGTAGGAGATCAGTTGTTTAAAGGAAAACCCTATTTTTAGTATCATTTGCAGATGAGGTTCAAAACAATTACAATTTAAAACAATATGTGAGTAGCTTATTTAAGATATACCTATTTGAAGGATTTTTTGTGTGCAATATTTACATACTTCTCTGTTCTAGCAAAGGTGCTAGCTGGTGAAAGTATAGTGAATTATTATGCACATTTCCGTACCAAAATTAACCACATATCAGTCACCATCAATTAGGATACTCTTGAAGAGAGTAAATGGCACAACAGTTACAAATTATTGTTACTGAATTTTAGGAAATATTTTATGGGAATTTTATATGTTATATAGAACAATGTCTCATATCCTTCACTCTGCTACCCTTAACATTTTATATAACCAAAGTACAGTTATAGAACCAGGAAACTTTAGGACTCTGGTGACTCATGCCTGTAATCCCAGCTACTCAGAGGGTTAAGATCTGAAGATTGTGGTTCTAAATCACTCCAGGAAGGAATGTCCTTGAGATTCTATTCCCAGTTAACAATAGGAAAACTGGAAGCGGGTCTGTAGATCAATAGTAGAGTGTTAGTCTTTAGCAAAAGAGCTCAAGGACAGTGCCTAGGCCCTGAGTTCAAGTCCCAGGACAAGCTTAAAACAAGAAAACAAAGCACCCAGGAAATTTATATGCCTTTACTCTTCTAAAATGTAGACACTTTCCAGATTTTTGCTAGGATGAACTCTAATATGTAAGCATGTGAGTGCAGATGTGTTGTACATGTATTTGTATGACTGCAATCTTTACAACAAAGATTCAGTAATACCTTCTGACTCCAAACAAAATTCCTCTTACAACACACAGTTGCACTCTCCCTAATTCTAATGTTTTATCACCACTGAGCTATGCTTCATCACTATAATTTTATGATCTACAGAGTACTATTCAAGTGACATTGTACAATACAAAACCTTTTGAGATTTATTTTCACTGTGCATACCCATGTGTGTTAAACAGATTTCCATCATTGATGTCAACATCTGAAGAGAAATGTTTACTGTGACTCACAGTTTTGGAGCCTTTAGTTCAAGGTTAGGTAGATTCATTGCTTTTAGGTGTCTGGTAGATGTGCCAAATAGCAATGGGAGAGCATGTGTTGAAGCAAATCCATTTACCATGTGTCCAGGAAGTTTAAAAAAGAAAAATTCCTTCAAGGGCATACTAGTAACTGGCAGAAATTGTAATAGACTACATCTCTTAAAGGTTCTACCATCTCTTAGTAGCATATAGCTGAATATGGAGCCTCTAAACTATGGGCCTTCAAAGACCACTTGAGAGCTAATCCATAAGATTGCGAGAAACATGTTTTTATATATTGCAAGTTTGTTCTTCTATAAAACTGAGTAGTATTAACTGTATATCTATTTTACAAATCAACCTGCACAGAAAGCTGTAACAATTGTTTCGATATTAATAGGGTAATATATGTATGTTTGAGTATTTTAAAATTATAAGGTACATGTGCTACCTTAAAGTCTTTGCTCCTAGAAACATGATTAGCTTGATTGGTGCTTAATTGTTGCTTCTTGCAATCATTAGTATCCTTTCTATTATCCCAGATTTATATCTTATGAAGTATTAGACACTACATATAAAACTATATTTTACCATATTTATGCTTTTAAGATTTAAGTTTGCATTACCATTAACTTTGAGTTTATTGAGTTACATTGATTATAACAATTTTTTAAGTATACCGTATTTGATGTGTAAATGGTAAAAATACATTTCCTATCAGAGGAAATGTTGTCAAACAGCTAAATTTCACCATCAATATTCAAAAACTCTGTTGCTACAAGGAACATTGAATTCCTAATATAAGAGCCCAAGGGTGCTATATTTAAAACTGCATTGGCGTTTCTATTAAAATTTCAGCTTTTCAAGGGCTTATGCCAAAGCCATATTATTTTTTATTTAATAGAAAGGAAGATTTGAATGTCTCTGTGGAGATTATTTTCATATAAAATCAACCTACCTGTTTGTTTTCTTCCTGTGATTCAAACACTTCAGCAGAACATGGATCAAGAATAACTATTGAACTTCAGATATACCAGCACTCTAGAGATTAGAAAAGATTATCAGCTGGTTATATAGTCTGAAGGTATCTTCAGTTCAAACTCTGTTCTGATAAGGCTTTTTGGACTTCAAGTGCAGAATATTTCAAGTTATTCTATTAAAAGTTCATATTAAATGGATACCATCTTAATGAAAAAGCATTCTGGTTTGTACTTCAGCCAAAGGAGAACAGTCCTTTGTGTGTGTGTTGGGGGGGGGGGGCTATTTGCTCTTGACCCAACTCTGATGTATGTAGGTTTTAGGGGTCTTTTTTTTTTGGTAGGTCATGGGACTTGAACTCTGGGCCTGGGCGTTGTTCCTTAGCTCTTCAGCTCAAGGCAAGCACTATTCCACTTGAGCCACAGCACCATTTCTGGTTTTCTGGTGATTAGTTGGAGATAAGAGTCTCATGGACTTTCCTTGCCCAGGCTGGCTTTGAATGATAATCCTCAGATCTCAGCCTCCTGAGTAGTTAGGATAACAGGTATGAGCCACCAGCAACCGGCTGTTTTAGGAGTCATATGATCAGCATATCATGCATCTTTGGCTTCCTTTGACTTTTGTTTTTTCAATGGCTTCTTATCATTAGGAGATTAAACAAGAGATTAGTAGGATGGAAGGAGAAGCTTCCTGTTTCTGGTTCCTTCTACTAATTTTTGAAAACTGCCAAAACTACAGTGTGATGGAGTACTTTGTCTAGCTGGCCTTATCAATGTCAGTACTATTTTGGTTTGGGAACTTGTTGTGTGGCTCAAATACACCAAGAAAATTTCCCAACAGAACTGTATCAAGTATAAGCCTGGATGCTTCAAGTCAAGGACTTTTTCTCCTTTTGATCTTTGGGTATCATGCTTCATTCCCTTTTTTCTTTTCTAGATAACATCATCCTTTCCCTTTTGTTTTTAATGCCCAGCTAACAATTGTCTAGTCAAATCTCACATTTCCTCTGAATTACCTTGTCTTTTCCCAACTGAACCCTGACTAATGTGGTACTGTATATGTTGTCTTTCAACATAAAGGATGAAGACATATCACTAAACACCACTCTTCAGAAGAATCTGAATTTCATTTGTGTTTTAGTGTGTGCAATATGAGTTGAAAGTCCTTCTCTCGGGTGTCTGAGTCATTTTAGTGACTGACTAGTCTTACTAGTGCTGATTAGACTTGACTAGTCCTATGGGATATTGTTCATGAAAGTTATTTTCTCTGATCCCCATACAAGGATTAATTTCTCAGTTCCATGGATTGAGAGAATGGTTATGTGATTTCCTTTGATTCATGGAAGTTCAGGTAAGTAGCAGCATTAAAGTAGTAGTAGGCCTGTGTTTAAGGTAACATCACATTTTTCTTTTGACTTGTTCAAGAGGCTGTTACTTACCACCTGAAGAAAATCATGATCCAGCTCACTTCTGATTCTTTCCCACAGGCATTAGAATAAATAGACATAGAGAATGCCTGAACATAGAAGTGGGCCTGAAGTATATGGCTGAGTTGCCTCAGCCTTCCAGGATGAAAATGAAAGGCATCATGTGCCCTATGTCACTGAGATTCTGAGGTTGGTTAATATTCAGAGCAAGTTCCTAACATCATAGTTTTTCTAATCACATCTTAGCTGGTTTTGGTTTATTTTGTTGACTCTTATGCAACAGCTGTAGTAACTAATCCCTATGATCAATATCTGTGTATCTCACTAACCTGATCATTCTCACCTGTTGTGACCCTACAGCCTAACATCTAGCAATTTAACTTAGATACATTTGGAAATGAAAATATGACTAGATTTTCAAGACCTAATAACACAAAAAGCAATGTGTATGCTTAACCAATACTTTCAGAAACATCTCTCAAACAAGAATTCATTCTCCTTAAACTAAATTTTTAACTCAATTTTCTGTGTGTTCTTGCATTCATTATTACTTCAATTGGATGGAAATATGCAGTAATCAGAAAGTTTTCTAATTTTCTTATAGAGGTGAAGACAGATTCTAAAATATAAACAAATTGATAATATACCACCAGTTTGCTATTATAGACAGGATTACAAAAAATTAGTCTTTTGATATAATCATAGGTAGTAGCAAAGATTACATCTGTATAATCATTAACATAGATGTGTAGCTCAGTCAAAATATATATGACTAGTCCAAAGTATTATCTTTTACAATCATCAGTAATTTTGTTATATGACTCCTTGTGATTTTCAGAATACTTAATGACCCAAACACCTCAACATTTATAGAATAATTACAAAAGATTTCTTGTAAAACTCAAGAATTACAGCCAGATATATCAAATCATTTGATTTATAATTTGCCAGGCTGTTTGCTGGTTATCTGTATATGGAGTATTACAATCTTTTATGCCTTCCCTTACTTAGAGTAGAGATCCTCTAGGTCTCAGCCTCCTGAATAGCTAGGATTACAGGTATGAGCCACTAATGTCCAGCTGATTCTTCATTCCTGCTGTACCTTACTTTGCTTGACCTCCATCTGGCTTATTTTTTTTTCCCCTGCAAAATGATTTGCACTTAACTAACATGGCTCTGTTAATATCAAATTCATAGATACGACACCAAGGTAACAGATAACATTTTTGAACATCCTAGCAAAGGAAATCTAGCTGTACGTTCTCAAGCTTGCCACTTCTTTCAGTCTGTGATTTTCAAAGGATGATCCCCATACAACTAAGAACACATCACCCGGAAATATGCCAGGGATGCAAACTCTCACTTTAAACCTCCAAATCACTGAATCAGAACCTCTGAATTGGTGACCAAAAATTAGAGCTTCAACAAACCTTCCAGGTAAATCTTGTCCTTTCTTTACCTTGAAGACCACTGCTCCAAGTCTTGAATACAACATTGATGAAAATATGTGTAGTTTGATACCATAAAACCTGTTCATTTTTATAATCCCAGCTGTGATGTGGAGGATGACTGCTGACTTCAAACTGGGAAAGGGGATGAAGAATAGAGGAAACATCATAATGAAGTTCATGAATACTATTTGTGTTCATTTATGTCACTGACACTCCAGGAAGAGATTGTAATTCATTAATTAGGTCAGATTCATTTTTCAAAATTCTATCAGCTGGCAAACAATTCTTTACTAATTAAATTTTTGTAGGCCTCTTCATACCCAAACTATAGCAGTGTGCTTCATATGATCTTTGTATATTTGTTGATTGGGAAATTGATTCCTTCCATTTAAGATGGAAACGTTATCAACAGAAATTCTGTGTACTAAAAATAATTTTTCATATTCAAGACTGAAATGAATGCTTACCCTCTACATATTTTTCAAGTTATCCATTTGGACTTATTCAGGTCCAAACACATTTTAAAAAACTTTGTATTTATAAGGCTCTATATAAAAGGTAGAATGTTTGAATTTCTCTTGTACTAAATCTTAGATGTTTATACAGCACAAATATAGTTTTGGGGAAATTTGATAGATAACTAAATCCATGGAATTCCCAACATAATATTTTTAATAAATACTGGATAAAGCTATTTGGTGTTCATAAAATCTTGTCTTTGACATCCTTATATGTTATGTTAGTATTAAATTCATGAAGGTATCAGGTTTAAAAGCATTGTTTGTTCTAATATTTTCCAGTAAAACAGAGGCTTTAGTATTTGGATGCATTTCAGTACAAGACAAAGAGAGGTTTCTGGTGATGTAATAACTATTATTTACTCTGAAGATGTAGGAATCAGAGAAAATCCTCACCACCATAATACAAAGCAATGAAACTGTGAAAACTACAAATTTTGCTCTTATGTCTTTTAGAAGATTACAATCTGGGACCATTTATTGTGCCTTAAAGACACTGAAATACATTACCGAATGCAGAGAAAGAGTCATACATAAAGTGAACTGTTTGTAAAACATGACTCTGTATGTAAATGCAAACCTAAGCATATAAAAAATTGATTGTTTTACTTATTTTAAATACACATATTTGCAAATGGCTTAGTTGATTTCTGATCAATTTTTTCATGCCAATTCACTAAATTAACATCTCTATTTCTTCTTGAAATGATTAACATATAAAATAAATCCTAAGAAATGAGGCAAGCCACATTAAGACAGTAGATCAGACAAAACATTTGTTAATCATCTGTGAGACCTTGGGTTCAATGGCCAGCACTACAGAAGAAGGAGGAAGAGGAGGGAGGAAGGGGGAGAAGGAGGAAGAGAAGGAGGAGGAGAAGGAGAACAAGAAGAAGAGGAAGAAGGAGAAGAAGAAAGAAGAAGAAGAAGAGGAGGAGGAGGAGGAGGAGGAAGAGTAAGAGGAGGAGGGGGGGGAGGTAAGGAAGAATACATTTTTCCTGGGCTTAATAGTGGCAAATGAAACAGATTCATACTAAGGACAATATAGGGATATGACTGTGTGTCACGAAAGAGAGAGTTTCAAACAAGAAAATAAAACTCATATTTTTAACTTTGTTATGGGATTTTGATTGTAAAAGAAAGTAGTGAATAGAATATGGTAGCAAAGATTAGAATGTGAAATGAAACAGATGCCAATGTCTCACACCTAAAACTCACAAGGCTACTCACAAGGCTCAGATGTGAAGATCTCGAAGCTAGCTGGAGCAGGAAAGCCAGGAATATCCTTATCTCCAATAAACTATCAAAAAGCTAGATGTGTGTTGTGGCTCAAGTAGTAGAGTAGCAGCCTTGAGCAAAATGAAGCTCAGGGATAGCACCCAAGCCCTGAGTTAAAGCCTCAGGACTGGCACAAAGAGAGAGAGAGAGAGAGAAAGAGAGAGAGACAGAGAGAGAGAGAGAGAGAGAGAGAGAGAGAGAGAGAGAGAGAGAGAGAGAGAGAGAGAGAGAGAGGGAGGGAGAGAGAGAGAGGGAGAGAGAGAGAGAGAGAGAGAGAGAGAGAGAGAGAGAGAGAGAGAAAGATGGAAAGATGGAAAGATGGAAAGAAAGAAAGAGTAACCTAATCCAGAGTGTGAAGGTGGTAACTTTTAAAAACAAATTACTCATTATACTCCAATATAAGTCAGATGTCAGTAAATGTTATGGGAAAAGAAAGACAAAAGAGTGTAAAGTTAGCAGTGATAACTGGGAATGAATACAGTACACTGAATCAGTAGGTCATTACAGATTTTGAATCATACTTGAGTAAAATGGTAAGCATTGCGTTTTAAGCAAAGGATATATACTAAGATCTTCAGGGAAACTGTGCTGAAGACAGACAAATGAAATAAAGCAAATGGTGAAAAAAAGTAATGAAATATTGAAATAATTCACTCAAGAAATTTTAAGCAGTTTGATAAAAGGAGATGGGAAGAAATGTTTGAAGTTCCTGCATTTTTTAAAATGCAGAGCCCACATACTCAGGATGGTTCTTCAGCTTTCGAGAAGCACAGAACTCAGAGATGAGCCTAAGATTTTGTGTTTAAATTGTAAGGAATAGGGACTATGAAGGTGGCATAATAGTAGAATGCTTGCCTTGTATGCATGAGGCCGTGGGTCCAATTCCTCAGAACCACATAAGCGGAAAAAGTGGTGCTTGGCTCAAGTGGTACAGCACTAACCTTGAGCAGAAGAGCTGAGACCCAGACCCAGAGTTCAGGCCCTACGACCAACTAAATAAATAAGTAAGTAAGTAAGTAAGTAAATAAATAAATAAATAAATGTAAGGAATAATGACTATTGAGATAGGCAAGACTGTAGAAGGAGCAGGGTTGGTTAAAATGTCCTACATTAGATGTTTTTAAGGAGAGTTAGATACTTTTCAATGTACAACTGGTCTAATCCTCAATATAAATATAAAGAAAGAAAGAAAGAAAGAAAGAAAGAAAGAAAGAAAGAAAGAAAGAAAGAAAGAAAGAAAGAAAGAAGGAAAGAAGGAAAGAAGGAAAGAAGGAAAGAAAGAAAGAAAGGGAGGGAGAGAGGGAGGGTGGGAAGGAGGGAGGAAAGAAAGGAAGGGAGATAAAGAAAGAGAGAAAGAAAGAAAGAAAAAAAAGAAAGATGGAAAGAAAGAGTAACCTAATCCAGAGTGTGAAGGTAGTAAGTTTTAAAAACAAGTTACTCATTATACTCCAATATAGGTCACAAATTTGTGTCAATCAATCATTGGATTTTAGAATGATTTGGGCCTCTGTCTTTATAAGATGATACCTTTCTTGATGCTCAGGTACAATCATGAATTTAGAATGCAAAGTAGAGGAAAATTCAGCATTTGGTTGTCAGGTTGTCTTCAACTGGGTGTTTTCTACTGATATCTACAGTTCAGCCCCTATCTGTTTCAAATTTCAAGTCCCTGAAAGAACAAAGGTGAAACTGAGGTACTACAAAAGCTTTCTACCTCTTAACTCCAGAAAGGAAGAGAAACACTAGCTGGTGCATTTTAATTTTAGCAAACTTTTTTCAAACCTCAATATTCCCCCAGTCTATGCAAATGTCCAGATGCAAAGATAGATAAGACTCGTTCTTGTCCTGCGTTCTCTTTGCCTTACCCTGACTAAGTGGACAATTGCATGCACTAATGAAATGCCTAAATGACTACTTGTGTGCTTAAACTTCACTGACATTGCTACATTTTTCGACCTATCCTTAGCATTTATTTCTCCTCCTTCTCCACCTCACTCCAAACCTCCTCGTATTCTTCTCCTTCTGTGCCACAACTGGAACCCCACAAGCGGAACTCATTTCCTGGATTCAACATCAATTGTAACTTCCAATGGAAAACAAGTAGCAAAACAGGAAGACTGGATTTGAACTTGGGGTGTCACTGTAGTAAATGTTTTCCACATACGGAGTCTGTGAGGGCTGAGGCAGAATGAAGCCTTCGGGATGAGTACAGTTGTTGGCTTCAGCTTAGTTGTCACACGCCATCGTTCATTTCAGTACCATTTCCTGCTGCAGGATTCCAAGTATCAACAACTAAAAACTGCTGATACCACAGAACTTCATCTCAGATTTCAATGTGAGTTTATAGGATTAACAACTCTGTAGATTTTGTTACTTAAAGATTTTTAAAGCTGAGGGAAAAGAAAGAGAAGTAGAACATTTTAGTAGGGAAATTTTACTCCAGAGAATGTTTTATTAGGATGAAGAAGCAGATTGAAATTTGAGGGATAAATATCAAGACCTGTATTAAATTTATAGGATGAAAGCACCAGAATATATGGTGGTTTCATTTTATTCCAAAAATGAATATTTTTAAATTAATACCAAATGCAATATTTTAGACTTTCACTTTAACATCTGAGTACGATTAATAGAAAGTTGAATAGAATCTCGTTTGAAATTGCTGACAGGATCACTTTTAATATGTTCACTGTTATCCTCTGTTTTATCAGTCAGGAATATTGATTTCTTAGTTGATCAATTTTGGAGCTGGGTAATACAGCTCATTTCCTCTTATGCACAGGATCCTGGATTCAAAACCTAGTACACAATCACACTTGGCTCTATGTGACACACACACACACAGGATATATGTTGAAACTAACAGTGTCTCATAGCAACCAATAGTTTTGAAAACAATTTAACACTGTTGCCATTATTTAACATAGGTCAACTAACCCCACCACTAGGTGGCAGTGGTTTGCAAGAAAGTCCAGGAATGATATTGGTGTATTTTTTAATTCATTTTTTATTTTATTTATCGAGAGTGCTAGGAAATTTCCTGCAGCATATTGATACAAAAATTTGCAAAAAGAAAGAAAATGTTTGTTTCTCTTGTCATCACACTCATTCACACAAGAATTATTCTCATACTTAATACATCATGACTCTTCCAAAATCAATGCATATTACTTTTTAATGCATTTTTATTGTTATTGTAAAGGTGATGTGCAGAGGGGATATAAGTCGGATAAAAAGTACATTTCTTGTGAACAGTGTCATCCTTTCCCTGGCTTTCTCTCAGTTTTTCCCTCCCATCCTTACCCACAAATTGTATAGTTAATTTTCAACATAGTGTCTAGTGAGTATCACTGCTGCATTTACTCACCCTTTATCCCGCCATTTCAGTGTTCCCTACCCTCCTAAAGACAGATAAAGGAAAAGACAAAAGGGAAAGAAAACAAAAACACAACAAAGAAAGCAGTCTTTTGTTTCCATTTTCTGGAGTTCATTTCAATAAATACTATTTTATATGATCAAATCATTTTATAATTTAGAAAACACAAGCAAAGAAATCAAAACACTCAGTGCTCAAAATTTTGAAAGGATATTTAAAAGTTATCTCAGTGCTCTGCATCTTGTATATACATTTTTCTAATTTGGAGAGTGGAAGGGAAATAACAAAAAACTGAATACAGGATACAGGTTGACCCATGGTAACAATGAGATGTATAAAACACTATGTTGAAAACGAACTTTACAACTTGGGTGGAGGAGTTGGGGTGACATGGAGGGAAGGGATGGTAGGGAAAAAACAACAGAGGGGTTATCAATCCTCTATACCTTACTCATGTAACTGTAATCCCTCTCTACAGTATCTTTACAATAAAAAATATATCTTATTTTAGAAAAAGTTATAAAAAGTAATGTAGGTCTTCATAATTGCAAAGTTGTTTTAAAAATATATTAATAAGAGATTCTTTTGTATTAAGAGTTTGAGATGTGTCAAACTATTGATGTGATTGATTCTATCAGTGAATTAAATGTAAACTTAAGGGGGCTAGGAAGGTGGCTCAGTGGTAGAGCGCTTGCCTTGCATGCCTGAGGCCCTGGGTTCGATTCCTCAGCACCACATAAGCAAAAAGAAAAAAGCCGGAAGTGGGACTATAGCTCAAGCGCTAGAGCGCTAGCCTTGAGCTGAAGAGCTGAGGGACAGCACCCAGGCCAAGAGTTCAGGCCCCACGACCGGACCCCCCCCCAAAATGTAAACTTAATAACTTGTAATCTCTGCAAAATTTAGAGAACCAACTTAACCAATTTTTGACTGCTAGTATAAAGGTAAAACTCAGCCTAAAAGAACTCTTTCCATATGTAGTACAAATTAAAAAAACTACTTGGTAATGTATATTGAAGAACAGCTTAATTAAAAGCATTGTTTTTATAAATAGCATTGCATCCTTAAAAGTATAATCTCTATGAGGGTAAAATGCTAGACAATGCTTTTGGGGGAATGGATGAACAAACTAGGGGTTTGTTGAAAGAACTTTAAATAAAAATTCTAAGTATAATATAAATGCAACATGTTGTTAAGAATGAAGAAAAGCTGGCATGAATCTAACATGTATCTTCAAGAGCATGCTTTTTTTGCAAGGGAAGGGGGGGTGGCGGGGGGGGGGGGGGGGGGGGGGGGGGGGGGGGGGGGCAGGGAGAAAGCTAGTTCTGGGGCTTGAACTTGGGGCCTAGGCACTGTTCCTGAGCTCTTTTTGACCAAAGTTAGTGTCCTACCATTGATTCACAGCTTCAGTTCTGGCATTTTTGTGGATAATTGGAGATAAGAATCTCATGGACTTTCCTGCCCAGGGCTGACTTTAAATCATGATCTCAGATCTCAGCCTCCAGAGAAGATAGGCTAACAGTAGTGAGCCAGCAGCACCAAGCTATGAGCATGCATTTCCACAGGATAGTTGCTGATTTGGAGGAAGCCCACTTATCTGCTATGTTCATAGCGCAGAAGTATTTTCATTTCAGAGGACACAGAAGAGTTAAAATCAGGTTTAATCTTTCTTTTATTCTCTGACTTATTTTTGATCCCATCTTGATATAGTTTAAGAGAAATTTTAATGTCATGTATTTTATGACATTGAAAAATTTGGTGACGACTTTAAGAAGAATTTAGAAGTAATTTTTATATCATAGTTTCTGAAACTTAAATTACACTGTTGTCTTTTGAATTGCTATCATTGTGTATATCTGTTATAAATTCTTACAGAAAAAAAATTGTGCTACTTAGCAGTTCTGCCTCTCATTTCCACTTAAAATACAGGTTTTAGTTTTACAGGAAATTTGTATTTAACAGAACCAAAGAACCAGTTTAAAAAAAAGAAATTAGCAATTTCTAAACTTGTTTAACCTTGGCCTTAGATTTATGTAATTGTGTTGTCCACGTGTAAAATAATTATAAATATTTTTTTTCAAGTCTTTGTGTTATAGCACAAATGTGACCTTAAGATGATTTATGCACATTGACATTTAAATAAAACAATATAACTTTTTTATCTGTAATTCCAGGATAAGTATATTTTATTTCTGGTTATGTATTTAAGCAGAATTAAAGACTTGATCATAGTTTACAATTATGGGGCTGTAAGCCTGTTTTAAAATATAGACTGACCGTATAACAAATTTTATCAACAAGCTATGGGGAGGAGAGTTAGAAATAAAGGTATAAATTGTGGAAAAAACACTTTATCTATATGTCTCAATGAGACTGGTAGCATCTGAGAGAAAATAACTTGGATATAAAAAAACTTAAGGACGTTTAAAGGTAGTGTTTTTGAACTCACATTCCAAGTCTGTACGATGATGCTATAATGAAATAATATGCAATTATAAAATACAACTTTGTATCTTTTGTAGAAAATTCTATTACAGTATGAAAATAAATTGCTAATTAAATCTTATGTTCCTTGCAATGATCCTCTGTCTCAAATATATCACAGGATATAAACTAATCTATTCTTAAAAATTCAAATATATACAAGTTACTATGCTAAACAAAATTATAAATTGAATAAGATCCCCAATTCCTTTGTAATTTTAAATAAAAAATATAGTGGCATTAACACATGTAGTTTAGCTCCAAATATTTTAGCATAGATGAGCACTTCAACTCCTGCATACAATTCATTAAAATATTAGTCATTTTTCATGATTATTCACATGCTTTAAACATTTTTTTATTGTCAATCTGAGGGTGGCAGTTTGAAGCCTGCCTGGGCAGGAAAGTCTGTATGACTCGTATTTCCAATTAACTGATGCAGAAAACTGGATGTGGCACTGTGACTTGGTCTTAGAGTGCTAGCCTTGAGCAAAAGAGCTCTCAGGCTAAGTACCAGGCTTCAAGTTCAAGCCCCACAACCCACAAGAGAAAAAAAGAAAAGGCTTCATAACATTATTTGTAGATCATAATATTTACCACTCAATAGCTATTAAATATTTTGGTAAATATATAGTAGAAACAGTAGTATCAGAAAAGTAATTATTTGGGGAAAAAAATAGAGAACAGGTATATGCACAGTTTTCTTAAAGTGCGTTATTTATGTATGGTAGGCTAAGCAATATGTTTTCAAAGGTGTCCATGTTTTGACCACTAAATTTGTAAATATGCTATCTTACAAAATAAGTAAAGCATCACTATAGATATGGTTGATTTAAACACTATGTGATACAAATATTGCATTGAATTGTCTGAATGTGCCCAATAAATCATAAGGTTCCCAATATGGCAAACAGCAAGGTCAACAATGTCAGGCAAGTATATATAAGAATGGAATCAAAGAAAAAAAAAAAAAACCACTGTGTCTTGTGATTTTTTTTTTTTGTTGTTGTTCTTTCTTTTGTATGTTCTTCCCCTATGGTATAATCCCTGTTTTCACTGTATTTGATGCCGGTGCCCTGCATCTTGTATATAGACTTCACTAATTTGGGGAGGGAAAGGGAAAAACCAAAATGCTTAAATAGGGATACAGGTTGACCCATTGTAACAATGAGATGTACAAAACACTATGTTGAAAACGAATTTTACAACTTGTGGTGGGGGGAGAGGAGGGAGGAGTTCAGAAGGGGGGAGGGAAGGGATGGTAGAGGAAAAACAAAGGAGGAGGTAGCAATGCTTGATAGGAAATGTACTTATTCCTTACTCATGTAACTGTAACCCCTGTGTACACTATTTTTACAATAAAAAAATTAAAAAAATAAAATCCACAGGAAAAGAAAAAAAAAGAATGGAATCAAAGATCTTAAAAAACAAATGGATGGACAAAAAAACAAGAAATGTAATCAGATTATGAATACTAGGAAAGAAAAAGGAAAATATTTTCTCCTCAGAAGTGTCCTGATAAAAACATCCTTGCCAAAGCCATAGCTTTAAAAATAATCATTTGCCTTCAGAACTGTTTTTTTTTTCTTTCCTTTTAAAGTTCATGTTGTTTTAAATAATTAGGTTTGGTACAATTGTTACAACAGCATAAAAGCATCTAATAATTTATTAATTAGAACTTTTGAAGCATTAAAATCTGGATAAATTTTGTCATCACCTGAAATTATCAAAACAAAGAAAAAATAATCATAAATAGAAGTATAGGAAGAGAATATGAAAAACTGTCTTCAAAACCCTGGATTTAAATAATGAAGGAGAATGATCTCATAAAGATCTGAAACACATGAAATGAGTCCTACACCATTTCTAGTTTAACACTTTGAAAGAATTCTCAAGCCACAACACAGTGAAGAGTAAATAACTTCTAGTTGTAAAGAACTCATGCAAATGATATGAAATATCTGAGGAAGGAATGGGAAGAAAACTTCACAGAAGAAAAATATCTAAAGAGAGAACACTTCCCAGACAGCAAGTGCCCAGAGGTCAGCCTGTGAGGAAGTTCTTGAAGCTGTGGAAATACCAAACATAATTAGAATGTATTGTTCTTACAATGCAACAACAGATGACTTCTCTAAGCAGACCAAATGACCAAATAACTACATAATGTTGGCAGTAAAATGTAGGGAACTTTTTTATATCTAAGTAGTGGAAGAATTACTATAAATTAAGCAATATTCTAGAAAAGCAAAACATAAAAAAATCAGACTTTTCTCAAGTAAATTATCTAATTCCCAAAATTTCAATGTTAATATAAATGCAAAAATGTGATAAGTGTGATACATTTTTAAATGTAACCAACCAAACAAGTATTTCCAAGTATTCAAAAGAAAAATGAAATAAAACATTTAATGGAGAGAGTAATCAACCAATTGAAATTGGCTACATTTTAAACACATATTAAAATTATCAGAGAAGTATTTAAAACCATTATTCTAACTGTTTTGAAGGTTAAGTAGCATGATGCAGGAAATAGGCTTTACAATGACCTAAGTCATTGTTCAAGATAGGAAAACTATGTACATATGAACATATAAGATGATGCTAAGCAACATGAACCACAAGATAGGGACACAAGTGTTTTAATCTTTCTTGCTGTTTTTTAAATTTTTATTATGATTAAATGTTTTTATTATGATTAAGTGATTACATAAATTTCACAAATTCCACAGTGATATTTATCTCAAGTCACAGACACATTATAACCTTCATGGGGCAAATTGTCTTTATCGTGGTCTATAAAGTTTATGAGTTCTATGAGCTTTAACAATACAGTTATTTCTTCCACATCAGATGACATGGGCATTTCTTTCTTTTTGCTTAGTGTCAGCTGTTCCATCTTTCCCGTTCATTCCCTCCCTCCCATCACGGCCGTTAAGTTGTTTAGTTCCTTTTGATCAAGTTTTTGCTGTTGTCTTTAAATGTATTTATAATGTACTCTGTGATTTTTTTTGTTTCTTTTGTATGTTCTTCCCCCCATGGTATAGTTTTCACTGTATTTGATCCGGTGCCCTGCATCTTGTATATACATTTTTCTAATTTGAGAAAGGGAAGGGAAATAATAAAATGCTAAAATAAGGATACAGGATGATCAATTATAACAATGAGATGTACAAGACACTATATTGAAAACGAACTTTACAACCTGGGGTGGGGGAAGGGAGAAGTCAGGGAGATGGGGAGGGAAGGGATGATAGGGGAAAAACAAAGGAGGAGGTAACAATGCTCAATAGGAAATGTACTCATTACCTTACTCATGTAACTGTAACCCCTCTGTACAGTATCTTTACAATTAAAAATATATACAAAAAATAAGAAAACTACAAAGTGGTTGGTGGAATACGGCATATTGCGAGTTGTGGGATGAAAATTAGTATCATTTAAAAAATTAAAAATGAAAATTAGCAAAATTGAAAAACAAAGCAAAAGTCTTAACCAAAATATAACACAGAAGAAAATTGTTTAGAAATATAGCTACAAACAATGATGTGTAGCAATTTGAATGACCTCATATAAATGTAACAATTTTCTTAAGATAGGGATTAGAGACGCAAAAAAATCTTTGAAGAAAATTTTCCAAGTATACTAAAAATATAAACATGCAATTTCAAAAAATATGATCGTACACATGAGAAATTTGAAGGAAAACTATTCCAACACAGAATAAATACAATCATTGGTTAAAACTAATAAGGAATGATGTTGTAAAAACAGCCTGAGATGTACAAGACGCTATGTTGAAAAACGAACTTTACAACATTGGAGGGGAGGAGCACAGGAGAGTGTAGTTGTGGAGGTGGGAGGGCATGGATGGTAGGGGAAAAACAAAGGAGGAGGCAACAATGCTTGATAAGAAATGTACTCCTACCTTGCTCATGCAATTGTAACCCCTCTGTATGGTATTTTCACAATAAAAAAATATTTTAAAAAATTAAAAAAACTTAAAAAATTAAAAAAAATAAATTTAGGTCTTGAATGCAAAAAAACCAGCCTGAGAAATATGGAATATTATATATTACAATAGCAAACTTTTCATTAAACCCAAGTGAGAACACAATGCATCAAATATTTCTAAAATATAGAATTACTCATTCATGTTATTTTTCTTTTCAGATAAAACAATGTCATCCAGGCTGACCTTGAACTCATAAACTTCCTGCCTTAGGCTCTTATTTATCAAGCCTGACAGGTATGTGCCACCACGTAGGAGGAAATTAACATTTTTTAAGGAATAGTTTGTTTTAGCACCAAAATAGATGAAAAATGAAGAATTGTGTAAAACATGAACATGGAAAGAGTGTAAAACTTTCCCAAGAGAAATTAAAGATGACCTAAAAAATGGCAAGATATACTATGTCTGCAGATCATAGGTATGAACATAGTAAAACTCTCATTCACCTCAGACACTTTTACCATGCCATCTCAGCCAAATGTCCTCAAAGCATTTTGATATAATTGACAGGTAGTTTCCACTTGAGACACATACACTCTGATGAGGAAACAATGGAGCATCCTTAGTTTTGATTTCAGGGCTTCAAATGTTAAAATAATTAAGAAATGAAAGACAAATGGATTAATAGAACTTAAGAGAGGGAGTTCAAATATAGGCTAACATAGATAGTCTACTGAATTTGGAAGTTTAAAAAAGCAACTCAGTAGAGAAAGCATAGCATTTAAAACACTGCAGAAATATAATATTTCAAATAACTATGGAATTGAACATTTAAACAAAGGTAACTCATGGCATGTAAACATAAGATGTTCTACATCATTAGTCATGGTGAAATTAATTAAAATAGAGCAGAATATCACCATGATTATATTAAAAAGCTATATAAATGTATCAGGGAACAATAACTCATATATACTCCTAGTGAGAAGATGACATTTCATGTGACTTTGTAAAATAGTATGGCAGATTCTTAAAATGTTTAACATTCATTTACTACCATAGAACTCTTTCATTTTACTCCTAGCGATTAATATAAAAGAACTATAAACATACCTCCACAAAAAGACTTGTTCATGAATATTCCTAATAGCTCTATTGTAAGAGTCAGAAACTGGAAACAATGAATATGTCCATCAGAGAGGAATACATAAACAGATTGCATACAATGAACCAGTACTCTGCAATAACAGCAGTGAACCACTAATGCACACAATATAGATGATTTCAATAAAATTATCTATTATGATGGAAGCCAAACAAAAAGTAGTATTCTGTATTGTAATATTGAGAGAATGTCATCTTACCTATAGTGGCAAAAATCAGATCTTGGGAAGGCCATGTGAATAGGATCAGGAGGAAAGAATTACTCATGTGTGTGAGTAAACTCTTTCTGTTGCTTAGTGATAATTTGCAATATGTTCTTACATATATACAAAAGTCCTATTTTTTCTAATTGTATAATATAAATTTGTGAAATATATTAGGGTAAACTATAACAAAGCTGGTGAAAATAATTGGACTTTTCTGTCCCAGTATAAACTTATACATGAAAACAATATATTCTCTGAATGAAAATCTGAATATGAAATCCATGTTGTAGAAATGACCAAAAAACCCTTGAACTCGTCCATCCGAAACTTCTCATCCATCCTGAAATGTTTGTAGAAGATTAGGGGAGGGTTGTAAGAATGATATTTGGAATGAGCTTTGATTTTGCTATAACGACCACATTTGCCCTTAGTCATTCTTCCTTCTTCTGAATTCAATATTAATAAATTTTTAGGTCTCTTATGGATAGATTGTAATGGGTGTCTCCTTTTATTTTGAGGCAGGGTCTTGCTATATAGATTCTTCAAATTTGATTGGAAGGGTCTGGGAAGGTGGCTCAGTGGTAGAGTGCTTTCCTAGCATGCATGACATCCTGAGTTCAATTCCTCAGTACCATATACACAGAAAAAGCTGGAAGTGGTGCTGTGGCTCAGGTGGTAGAGTGCTAGCTTTGAGCACTGTCCCTGACAGTGCCCACACTCTGAGTTCAAACCCTAGGACTGGCAAAAAAAAGTTGATTGGAAAAATTAGCATCATTTCTTGCCTGGAACATCCAATGTAAGGACTTTCCTGTGACCTAGATGGAAGGAGAGAGAGTTGATTTACTTAATCAAGTTTTCTGGGTAGAGGGACATGAATAGTGGTGTGAGTCATGCATATGTACAAATCCTATCATGAAAAATATTTAAGATCCATAGAAGAGGTAGCCTCTAACATTGTACTGTTTAAGGACCCACGTTTAAAATCTATATTTTTCCAAATCACATTCAGCTCCCTTAGTGTGACTTGACAGTTAATAATACTGAGGGTTCTCAGAACATAACAGAAAAGCACTAAGAAGAGGAAGGCAGCTTTATATATCTGCATGTCTCTGAAAGCAAAACGCCAGTTTATTAGAGTGTCAAATAGAGAAGGACACTTGTGGATATATTTTCTCTTTTCCATTCTGCCCACAAACCTCTTACTTCCTTTGGCATCCTTCTTTCCCCAAGTACTCGTTTAAGTGGTTAGCCAGTTCAAGTAGAAAAAATAAAAGGATGAGTTGGGAAAACCAAAACATACTCTCCCTATCCAAAGTTTTTCAGCAAAATTGCATCTCAGCCAGGTATGATGGGGAAAGAACTGGTATTAAATTAAACACAAAGTTTTGTGAAATAAAACTTGATTATTGTCTAAGTTGGATTGGTTATATATTATTTTTAATTTATTTCATTGTTATTGTAAAGGCAATGTACAGAGGGGTTACAATTACATAAGTCAGGCAATGACTACATTTCTTTTTGGACAATGTCAGCCTTCCCTAGCTCTTTGCCAGCTTTCCCATTCTGTCCCCACTTACAAGTTGTATAATTCATCTTCAACATAGTGTTTAATGAGTACCACTCTGCACTTGTTCACCCTTTGTCCCTTGCTGTGCCCTCCCTTACCCTTAATTTGAAGTACCAACAAACAACTTTTATTATGTAGAAACACTTTAGAAATAAAATCAGAGACTGAAGATTTAGCTGATACTGAATCTATACAATGGAAGGAATGAGAAAAATTCTCCATAATTACATGTAATTACATGTAATTAATGATAATTTTTAAATATTGTGTTTCATTTAGTAAATGAGATGATCAAATGTTAAATTCACTTCCATTTTTGATAGATGATTTCAGAACTAGGCACATGAATAAGGACAAGCAGTACAAAATTAATGACTCCCACATTTTATAATTCCTGAAAAGAGAATCAAAATGTTCCCTGGAAAATACAACATCGCTAATGATAGTTCTCTAGGTTATAATGGGCCTGCAAATTCATTCCTGTATTAGTCAAAAATCTTGTGTCAGGATGACCTTTAAGTATTATGACCATGTATAATTGAAAATGTTGTAGTACTATATGAATATAATTGAAAAGATTGGAGTATGTTCTACCTACAAATCAACATCATGTCTCAATTGGCAACTTTATTAGCTTTGCTTAAAGTGATGTTTTGATAAGTGTCTCCTCTAAACACTCTAGACTAAGAGTTGGAAATTTTGAGACTTTTTCTTTTGAGTGGGTGTTTCTGGTCTTGTAAGCAACTCAGGAAATGTGATTCAACTTTTTGTCCTCTCTTTTTTGGGTGTTAATGACATGTATTGTTTATTATTTCTAGCAGGAAAAAAATGATGGGACATATATCTAGGGTGGATTCCCAATATCTAGACCGATGCTAAACCTTGGGCTTAAAGAAGGGTAGTTAGAATTAAAATTTGCCTAGAAACAAGTAAATGAAAAGTCAAGGTAAAACAGCATATTCACAATAGCATCATGACACAAGCATAAAAATGAGAGAAGTGCATGAAGTTTATATAGAAAATTTCAAAGATTTCCAGAAAGAAGCTGCATGAAATCTAGATGAAGAAAGATTGGACGTCTTCATGTTTCTAAGCTCCCAGTTGTCAAATTGATCTCTAAATTTAATGATATTTCAATCAAATATCCCAGCAGAAACTTTTCTTTTGGTTAATATTGTCATGTTGGAAGGTAATAGAGTAACTGAGTACCAGAAGTAGTATTGGAAGAAAATGAGGAATTACTACCTAGTAGATACAGAGTTTGAGTATTGGTTAATGAGGGGGGGAGTAACAATGCTTGATAGGAAATGAACTCATGACCTTACTCATGTAACTGTAATCCCTCTGTATACTATCTTTGCAATAAAAAAGTATTTTAAAAAAGAATAGTAATAATAGTTTCACAACAATGTAAATTTACTTCATGACAGTGAATTGCTCACTTAAAATGGCCCAAACTGGCCAGGTAAGGTATATATGCACTTATAATCTCAATAGTCAAAGAGCTAAGGCTGGATAGTCCTGAGTTGGGGAACTATATATAAAGGGTGGGACTATATATACGGCTTTAGCTGTATATATAGTGAGAGCATATCTCATAAACAAGGGATAGAAAAGTAGCATATAAGAATGTAGAAGGGGTTCATTTCACCTAACATCATCTTATCTGGTCATATGTACATAGCTTTTGACCTTTTCTGCTTGTCCCAGATCTATACTAGTTATTGCAAATAAGGGAAACCATGGGACCTATGTTTTTGGGCCTGGCTTACTTCAATTAATATAATTTTTTCCAAGTCTTTCCATTTCCTAACAAATGGGGCAATGTCATTTTTCTGATGGAGGCATAAAATTCCATTGTATAAATATACCACATTTTCTTGATCCGTTCATCTACTGAGGGGCATCTGGGTTGGTTCCATATCTTAGCTATGGTAAATAATGCTGCCATAAACATAGTTGTGCTGGGAGCTTTAGTATGGTCTTGTTTGTGATTGTTTGGGTAATTGCCCAAAAGTGGGATTGCTGGGTCATAGGGGAGCTCTATGTGGAGTCTTTTGAGGAACTTCTATACTGATTTCCAAAGTGGTTGAACAAGTTTACACTCCCACCAACAATGCAGTAGGGTTCCCTTCTGTCCACATCCTCTCCAGCATCTGTTATTATTAGCATTCTTGATTATAGCTATTCTAACTGGGGTGAGGTGGTATCTCAACGTTGTTTTGATTTGCATTTCTTTTATGGCTAGAGAGGTTGAGCATTTCTTCATATGCCTATTGGCCATTCTTATTTTCTCTTCAGAGAAGTTTCTTTTTAAGTCTTTAGCCCACTTATTCATTGGGCAGTTGTTCTTTTGAGGATTTGTTGTTGGGAGATTTATTTTTTTGAGTTCCAAGTATATTTTGATATGAGACCCTTATTCATTGTATGGCTAGTGAAGATCTTCTCCCAATCTGTGGGCTTTCTATTGATCTTGCTAGCTATGTCCTTTGCCATGCAGAAGCTCTGCAGCTTCATGCAATCCCATTTGTCCAACATAGGGACACAAGTGTTTTTTTCATTCTTGTTATTGTTTCTAATTTATTTATAATGTACCATGTGATTTTTTGTTTCTTTTTATGTTCCTCCCCCATGGTATAACCCCTGTTTTCACTGTATTTGATGTCAGTGCCCTGCATCTTGTATATACACTTCTCTAATTTGAGGGGAAAGAAAAAAAACAAAATGCTTAAATAGGGATATAGGTTGACCCATTGTAACAATGAGATTTACAAGACACTATGTTGAAAACGAACTTTACAATTTAGGCTTAGGAGGGTGAGGGGAGTGTAGTTGTGGAGGTGGGAGGGAAGGGATTGTAGGGGAAAAACAAAGGAGGCAACAATGCTTGATGGGAAATGTACTCATTACCTTGCTCATGTAACTATAACCCCTTTGTACAGTATTTTTAAATAAAAATGTATTAAAATAAAAAGGGAAAAATGAAAATATGTAGAAGGAAAAAATTACTGGGAGAAAATGAGGGGAGAGGGTAACACTATTGAAAAAGAAATATACTCAATACCTGACTTATGTAACTGCAACAACTTTACAGTAATTTTTTTAAAAGAAGAGGTAGAAGGTAAAGATGCAGAAGACCTTGGTATTGATTCCTATCACAAACACAGATACACACACACACACACACACACACACACACACACACACACACACAAACACAGGTCAAATTTTTGAAAATATAATTTAAATAACATCTACCATAATTAAAGAAAATAATTCATTGAAAAGTTGAGTAATCGAGTGCCAATTATTACAGCCTGGCTTATTAATATCTAGCTTATCAACTAGGATAAGTGAAACTTGAAAGCATATACAATGCTGCTGGGAAAAAATGTACATAAGTATAGTTTGATAATGTAAACTCAAAACCATAATGTAAGTTACATTGAACTATGTATGACAATTGGGTCTCCTTAGGAATGCAATACTAGGATTCTTGCACAATTTTATTACTACTTCTTTAGACAACTTCTTCAGAGATCAAAAGGGTTTGCTGGTAGATATGCTCATTATTTTTATTGTTATGTTGGCTTAATGGAGATGTATGTTTCAAAATTCATCAGATCTTGTAGCTTGTGCACAGTTTAATGTATGCCAAGTAAACTTCAATAATCCCCTGTGAAAAATAACTCCTAGTGGATTGCCAGGTGCTGGGGGCTCACACCTGTAATCCAAGCTACTCAGGAGGCTGAGATCTGAGGATTGTGATTCAAAATGAGCCCTGTCAGGAAAGTCCATGAGACTCCTATCTCCAATTAACCACCAGAAAACTGAAAATGGCACTGTGGCTCAAGTGTTAGAGCGCTAGCCTTTAGCTGAAGAGCTCAGGGACAAAGTCCAAGCCCAGAGTTCAAGCCCCACGACGGACAAAAAAGAAAAAAAAATTCGCAATGGATAATAAAAAAAACATAAAAGCCAAAAAGAGAAAACTTTACTAATAGAAGAAAAATACCTTGATGATATTAAGGTAAATAAATGTTTCTTATAGAGTGAAGCACAAACATTTAAAAAATTCATAACAGAAAAATAAGGTTTGATTATCCAAAAGAATCATTAAGAAACACACACACACACACAAACACACACACACACACACACACACACACACACACGCACGCACACACTCACATACCCAGACAAACATAAAATAAAGTAATTCATTTTGAAATAATCCTGTGACTCAAGAAATAGAGTATGAGCCTTGAGCAAAAGAAGCTCAGGGACAGCACCAGACCCTGAGTTCAAGCCCTGGGACTGGCACAAAAAAAAAAAAAAAAAAGAATTGAACTCAAATTGGTATTTAAGACTTTAATATTTAACATTAAACCATCAAGCATAATCAAAATGGGCAATGATTTGATAGACAATTTCCCAAAGAAATACTTTTTAAAATATTTGAAAAGTGTTCCATATTTTTAATCATCATGGAACTATAAATAACAAGCTACGAAATTATTTTACTAAAATGGCTAAAGTTAAAAAGAGTAGTAATAGGGTTGGTAAATATGTAGAGATACTGAAAAAGAAACTAGTACTATCACTTGAAAAATTGTTATTTTGTTATAATTAAAATATACTTAGGGCTGAGAAGGTGGCTCAGTGGTAGAGCGCTTGCCTTGCATGCATGAGGCCCTGGGTTCGATTCCTCAGCACCACATAAACAAAAAGAAAAAAGCCAGAAGTGGTGCTGTGGCTCAAGTGGTAGAGCGCTAGCCTTGAGCTGAAGGGCTAAGGGACAGCGCCCAGGCCCAGAGTTCAGGCCCCACGACCAGACCAAAAAAAAAATAAAATAAAATAAAATATACTTCATGATGAATCAGATTCATTCCTAAGTAATTTCACCGATCCCCCCTAAAAGTTACATTTGCAAGAACAACAAGTTATTGTTACACAAATGCTCTTGGCTTTGGTTTTCTAGTTTTTATTGTTGTTGTTGTTATTTGTTTTTGTTCCAGTCCTGGGGCTTGAACAGGGTGTGAGTGCTGTCCCTAAGCTTTTATGCTCAAGGCTAGCATTCTACCACTGGAGCCACAGCTCTACTTCCATATTCTTGGTTTTTATGGTGACCAGATAGGAGCACAAATGTGTCAAAACACTGGATCGAATAATTAATATACTTATATTCTCTACTCTGCAATGATTAGTTTTTTTGGGTTTTTTGGGGGGAGGGGTCTAGTCGTGGGGCCTGAACTCTGGGCCTGGGGGCTGTCCCTCAGCTCTTCAGCTCAAGGATAGCACTCTACCACTTGAGCCACAGCACCACTTCTGGCTTTTTTTGTTTTTGCTTATGTGGTGCTGGGGAATCGAACCCAGGGCCTCAACTCTACCACTGAGCCACCTTCCCAGCCCCTGCAATGATTAGTTTTATGTGCCTATATGGAGTGGATTTTATTTGAGATAAATATTGAAAATGGTAAACATTGAGTAAATTATATTGCCTTCTAGAAATGGGGCCTGGGCAGTCTTAACATAATTATTTTAAAGTCTGAATATAACAAAAGAGTCAGGCAACCCATTACACAAGAATTTCTACTAAAAACAACAACAACAACAACAAATCTGTGGTCCTGAGCTCAAGGCCTCATGTTTGTTGGACCAGCAAGTGAACACGGATCCACACTATCAGGCTTGTTTGCCTCTGGGTATTTTTACAATGATGTCTTGATTGCTGCCCAGCCACACAACTGAGTACCTTGGAATTCCTTTTATTGCTGAGATGGACTTTCCTGCCCAAGCTGCTGTAACATGCAATCTTCTCAATCTCAGTCTCCCCGGTAAATTTTGAGGAAGCTCTGGGTTTAGAAGGGGTCTCAAGAACTTTTATGCCCAGGCTTCCTCAAACCATGGCACTCTTGCACTGTTTCCCAAATATCTGATATTATGGGCCTGAGATACTGGTATCCAGCTTACAAGAAAATCCTCTAGTGACTGTGAAAGGATTCATCACATCCATCCCAGGGGGCCACACAGAGGCAGGCAGCACAGGAGAAAGATTATTACAAGGTTTATTAGATGAGCCATATTTACCCCGGAGAGAGAGCACATGGTGGCCTCCACTATTTAGGTAGCAGCAGGGTCTGGGGGAGGGAGGGTAGGAAGTGAGGTAGATGGGAGTTCAGGTGGGCTTGGGCAGAGAGAGGGAGGGCCCAGCTGTATGGAGGGAACTTCATACAGGGAGAAGCTCAGGTTTGGGTGGAGCTGAGGACCAAAGGTGGGCATAATGCTTACATTCCTTGCTCTGAGTTTAATAAAAAAAAAATAGGGGTACCAGGTCGGAGCTATGGGTGGAGATTGTTTCCTGTGGAGCTACTAACTTCTGTAAAGGGGCAAAGTAGTCAGGGGTTCCTGTTTCATTGCTCAGCCAGGTACTGTTCAAGAAGCATCTGTTTGACAATGGTTGGTAAAGGTTCTCCTTTTTGTATGACAATAGTTATCTAAAATGTAAGACACAATTAATAAAGGGAAACATTGCTGTTAAGACAAAAATTGTTGTTAGTAGACCAAGAGAGGAATATGCCATGGGAGGATTGATTCCCAGAAGAGGCTATCAAAAACCTGAAATTACCTTTTTTGTCTTGGATTGGAGACATAGAATGGTACCTGACTCCCTGCATATTGGAGGAGGGGGAGTAAGACTTTTCCTGCTTCAGGATCACTAACCTGAGGAGGAGGTAGCAGAGATATCAGAGACAACTGTTGTCATGGGATCTTTTGACTACTTTATTCTGGCCTGGGGGCATCAAGGAAGACTGGAGCTGGGGGTCTTTAGGGTCTGGGTCTGCGCTGGGCAAGGCAGGGCAGTGTCAGTGATATCTCCAGTTGCTTGTAGAAACAGGATGGTCTTGACTTGTTCCCAGGTGGTATTCTGGGTGGGGGATGTTATCTTGTTGAAAGAGACTTTTGGAAAGATCATCTGACAAGGTGACAAGGTCAGTTAACATGAATGACATAGGAGAACACACATTGGCCATGGGCCAGAAACATTCCATTTGGAGTATAAGTCTAATTACAGCCCATTACAGGGAAGGAGGAATAATTGGACTTGGGGCAAGGAAGGCAGGAAGAGGTGTCTAGGGTCTTTTGGGAAACTGGGGAGGGGAAAGCATAATGGACTGGTTGGGAGTCAGAGGTTACTATAAGTACAAATAGCAGGTGACAAAGGTACTCTCTTCTCTCTCTCTCTCTCTCTCTCTCTCTCCCTCTTTCTCTCTTTCTTTCTCTCTCTCTCCCTCTTTCTCTCTTTCTTTCTCTCTCTCTTCCTTCCTTCCTTCCTTTCTTTCTTTCTTTCTTTCTTTCTTTCTTTCTTTCTTTCTTTCTTTCTTTCTCTCTCTCTCTCTCTTTCTTTCTTTCTTTCTTTCTTTCTTTCTTTCTTTCTTTCTTTCTTTCCTTCTTTCTTTCTTTCTTTCTTTCTATCTTTCTTTCTTTCTTTCTTTCTTTCTTTCTTTCTTTCTTTCTTTCTTTCTCTCTTTCTTTCTTTCTACCATTATCTATATATTTATGGTTTTTTTTTGGTCCAGTCTTGGGGCCTGAACTCTGGGCCTGGGCACTGTCCCTCAGCTCTTCAGCTCAAGGCTAGCGCTCTACCACTTGAGCCAAAGCGCCACTTCCAGCTTTTTTTTCTGCTTATGTGGTGCTGAGGAATCGAACCCAGGGCCTCATGCATGCAAGGCTAGTGCTTTACTACTGAGCCACCTTCCCAGCCCTTATCTATATATTTAGAAACAGGCAAAGACAGAAATTGAGGAAGATAGAGAAAATAATGCATACATCTTTTTTATTCTGTCTCTCTAGAATAGCCTGACTAATCTGGAATTCCAATGTATTAAAGGGTGTGGAGCAAATTTTACAGAATGAGCTTTATTAGTATTTTCAGGAACTCAGTCGAGCTCAATCCAACTAAGGATGTGAATATAATACATACATACATACATATACATACATATAAGATTGCCAAAATATTGTTTATTTTTCTTTATGAACCTTAAATATTCTCACTCCTAGGAAAATCAAGCTTGGGGCCTTATGGAGCTAATCTCATCAATTAGTCCTTCCCCCAGCATTCTTCCATAGATGTCTAGGTGTAGCCCCTTCATTCTCTCCTTACTCCTACAGTATCATTTTTTAAAATAAGTTTTTTATTATGAAAATACTGTACAGAGGGGTTACAATTACATGAGCAAGGTGATGAGTACATTTCTTATCAAGCATTGTTGCCTCCTCCTTCTTTTTCCCCTAACATCCCTTCCCTCCCATCTCCACAACTATTCTCTCCCAAACCCCACCTAAATTGTAAAGTTTGTTTTTCAACAAAGCATCTTGTACATCTCATTGTTGCAATAGGTCAACCTGTATCTCTATTTAAACAATTTGTTTTTTCCTTTCCCCTCCCCAAATTATACCAACATCAAATACAGTGAAAACAGATGTTATACTGTGGAGGAGGGAGGGAGAAAGCAACAAAAAAATCATGTGGTACCATATAAATACATTAGAAACAATAGCAAGCAAGAAAGAAAAAACACTTGTGTCCTTATCTTGGGGTTGATTTTGCTTAACATCATTTTATCTGCCGTTTTCTGCTTGTCTCAGACATATACTAGTTATTGCAAATAAGGGAAATCATGGGACCTATGTTTCTTTGGATCTGGCTTACTTCACTTAATATAATTTTTTCTGTCTTTCCATTTCCTAACAAATGAGGTGTCATTCTTTCTGATGGAGGCATAGAATTCCATTGTGTATATATACCACATTTTCTTGATCCATTCATCTACTGAGGGGCATCTGGGTTGGTCCCATATCTTAGCTATGGTAAATAATACTCTATCATTTTTATGGCTGCACTCTTACCAAAGAACCTTACTGTTTTACCAGAAAATTTGGGGGCCCACAGCTAGAATCTCTGTGTTGTTTTTGTTTTCACTTAGTTTTCTTAATGAGGTCCTATCCTTTTGGAAGCATCACAGGCCAACCTGCTCAGCCTGGTTCTCTGAAATACTCCAACAGTTTATCTTATCACTACTGTTTCTGCTGGGTTTCATGACTTCAAAGGCCTAGCTTAAGAATCAGCTGAAATCAGTGGAACACCAGAGAGCAAAGTCGATAAAGCACTGGATTTCAGAATCAGCCAACTATTGAGAGAAATTTGCAGAGTTTAGTACTCATGTTTCTTCAGTAACTTATTTTCAGGACTTTTTTCCCTCAAAATCCTTTTCATTGTGTCAGTATAAAACTCATTCCTGTTAAGTTTTCTGCTTTCTGCTTATTCTCTATTCCTAGAAACTAAAAATTGGAAAATGAATTCATTCAGAGGTAATAATTAAAATATCTGAGTAGTCCCATCTTGGCTTTATTTATCCTATAGAAAAGGACCCGAGATTCTATCACTTTCTGTTGCTCCCTAATTTATCATTTTGAGGGAGTTGCAGATATTGAAGCATTGCTTTCAGGAGCAAAAGTTATGGGGAAGCAAAGCAATCCTTAAAAAGATGTCGTGCTGGATGCCAGTGTCTCACCCTTGTAATCATAGCTACTTTGGAGGCTGAGATCTGAGGATCACAGTTCAAAGGCAGCCTGGAAAACGAAGTGGAGCTGTGATTCAAAGTGATATAGCACTAGCCTTGAGCAAAAGAGCTTAGGGACAACAACTGAGTTCTAGCCCCACGACTGACTAAAACAAACAAACAAAAATGTAGCATCATCATTCCTATCTTCAATCAATTTAACAGCTTCTGATTACACCTGTTATCCTTTGCCTAAAAGGCTTTTGTAATCTCATCCTACCCTGTGTCACCTTAGTTTTCCTATAACTAGGATCTCATTGGGCTGGGAAGGTGGCTCAGTGGTAGAGTGCTTGCCTTGCATGCCTGAGGCCCTGGGTTCAATTCCTCAGCACCACATAAGCAAAAAAGAAAAAAGCTGGAAGTGGCGCTGTGGCTCAAGTGGTAGAGCGCTAGCCTTGAGCTGAAGAGCTGAGGGACAGCGCCCAGGCCCAGAGTTCAGGCCCCATGACCGGACCCCCCCCCACAAAAGAAAGAAAGGATCTCATGATTTCATTGTAGTCAATCTCTTCCCTCCTATTGTGTTTGCAAACATAAGCAAAGATGTCTGCAAATCTCTCTCTCCTCTCACTGTTCTTTACATTATTGTTTCAATATTACTTCCATGTATGTATCTCAATGTGATGTGCTCTCTTCTTATTCAACACTTGTGCACAGTTTTGCTTCCAATATATATCCTGATATATAAATAATAAGCTGAATCATAGGTAAAGACTTAGAACAATACAATGAGAATTAGTCAGGTTTAGCTATGTATGCAGGAAAAAAGACAACTATAATATCTACAAAGTTAATGAACATTCAGAAAGCAGTGAGCATATTGAAGCACAATGGAGAAGGACAAGAAAGCTAATGGAAAGAATTGATGGGGGCTACATTTGATAGTGTTCTTATTAACTGGAGAGTTTTAGATCTTGCTAATTAATTTATCATGTAGATGTGAATAGATCAGGATATATGGCAATTCCCCACAAAATTTTGCTTTGAGACTTAATAAGGTATTTTAACTTAGTGTCTAAACCAATAATATTCATCATATTGATGAATACCTTATTGATGTCATATTGAATACCTTACATGTGTGCTCCCAAGTGGCAGATCACCTTAGAGTATTTCTCCAATTTTACTATAACAAAAATATTCTTGATTAGCTGAAAGTTATTTTGTGCCTTTATTAGATAGTGATTCAGAAAGTAGATTCGCAGATATTGAAATTTAAGAGTTAAAGGAGGAGATAAACATGGTGGCACAGACATGCAATCCCAGCACTCAAGTAGCAGAGTCATGAAAGTCAACATTCCAAGTCAGTCCTACTTAGTAAGTCCTGGACCAAAAAAGAAAAAAAAAGGAAAGAAGGTGAGTGCCAGGCAGGGCAGAAAGAAAGAAAAGAATAAAAAGAGAGAGAAAAGGAAAATACAGAAAGAAGATAGAGAAGATATGAACAATTGTAAGGTTTAGTATTCTACTTATTGTCAAAATGTTCAAAGCTTGACCACTGAACATTCTACTTTCTTAGTAACAAATATCACACAGCAGCTCTAGCATTGGATCAATTTTCCTTCAACATAGGATATCTTTGTTTTTTAGCAATAGTTTTCAATTTGATGAAAATGGCACTTTATTTGATTATAAGAGAAATTAAAAGTATTTCCTTACATTTATTAAATACATTTCAACACAGGAATTATTTGTGTAACTTGACCACTTTTCTATCTATATTCATTTGTTTTTATGCTATCCATACATTTATTTGATTTTCATTTGATTTAATTGATAGTATTAAGTATTTTAATGATAGCATCAAAATTTAAGAAAATGATATGATTGCAATTTTATTAATATTTAGACCAAATTTGTTTTCTTTAAATAATCTCCTTTTACAGACATGAACAATATTAAAAGGTTATATGTTTCTTTGTTCTTAGTGCTTTTGTACAATCAATAGAGTCATCTGATTTCAAATATAAACTCTCTGCAAAGTACTTTGCATTCACATTGCAGCGCATGTACAGAATTTAAAACAGATTTTTGATACGAGGTTTAACTATGCAGCCTAGGTTGATCTGGGGCTTGCAAAGATCAGACAGCCTTCAGACTCAGAATCCTCCTGCTTACCTTTCAAATGATAGGATTACAGTTGTGTGCTACCTCAACTGGGTTATTCATCTTCCTTACATTTGTTGTACAATCTTGAAAGACTTTTGCTTTAAATTTCATGGCTTTCACAATTGTAAAAATGTTGCTTTTGTCTATTTTTCTAGGTAGTTCTTCATGCAATGTGTATTTATAAAGGACTCTTCCTACCATAAGAGAAACAGAAATACACACACACACACACATACACACACACACACTCACACACACACACACACACACACACACACACACACACACACCAATGCACCTGGATCTGATGCTAGGCACTTTTCCCTATTCCTTTGACATCCCCTTGACTTTAATAATAGTACTCCTTAATAGTCATTTTTTGAATAGTTAAAATTAAATTACTTGTGTCCAAGTGTCATGGCATGTACCTGTAGTTCCAGCTACTCTGGAAATTATGGAAGGATTTTGACAACATAAAAATGTACACATTATGCTAATCATTACATTTACTTAATGTTATTTGTAACTGGTAAATTTTTAGGATGATATATAATATCACAAATTTGTGTGTATATACATATATGTGTATACATACATACGGATATATATACATGTATATATAAACATATCTGGAGTCAAACCAACAATTTTCTTTCAAAATAATTGTTTGCCTTTTTATTCCTAAAAATGACAGAATGTTATATGAACATCTCAAATTATGTTAGATCTAAAATCATAATGATATAAAAATCATAATCATCAAGAGACTGAACTAAGTAGAGGGAAAGAAATATCTTCTATATAGCTAAGATAAAAGCAGATTTTGAAGATTTGTTCAACCCTGTAATGACTCATTCTATGCTGTACTGAGAACATAGGAACATTTTAGTAAATATTGATTGATTGATTCACTGATTGCAAAACAAATTTGAGGGCATTTAAAATGTGAGTGATTTGCCTGAGCTGTACAAATAATATTACACAGAACTATTTCCTCATAATTTTTATGGCACATAAGTGTTCAATATGTTTGACTTGGCAATCAATAGATATTTATTGCTTACTAGCAGAAATCTCAATGATTTTGTAATCAAATAAGAGAAATGTACAATAGACATTCAACTATTAAAAAAATAAGAATTCAAAAAAAGGTGTTTGCGAATGACACATGTCTGGTCAATCATTCCTATATAAATGAGAAGACTTCTCTGATCTGATATCAATAGTTTTAGGTGGCATTCTTTAATACATGCAACTAAAATAGTTAAAATATGATATTTTAAATTAAAAAACTACCTAGTTTTCAAGTCTGAGGTTTTAACTCAGTTGCAAAGTGATTTTTCCAGTGTGCATGAGGTCCTAGGTTCTATCCCCATCACTGAGAAAGAAAAAAAATTCTATTTTGAAGCAAGAAGCTTTTTTGTTGCCAGTAGTATCAATGTAAGTGTTTTTAAAGTGCTAGAACAAGATAAAAAGCTTGATATCTCAATTTCATTGTTACATTTCCTATTTTATTCTGGATGTCTATGAATTCTTTGTTCCACTAAATCTCATTCCAATAACCTTAAGGAGAAAATCCAATTCAGTATCTAGTGATTAATATTCATATCTCTCTGTAATAATGCTTTTATCATGTATTTATTATGAAGGGGTTAAACTAGTTCCCCATATGTAGAAAATAAATACATATTTCCCTGATAAAATACAAAGAAAATGAAAACAAATAGGTGGATTTATGGATATGTACCTAAAAATCACTAAAGGATAGATGATTTTGTTTACAAAGCTGCCTTAATAACCAGAAGACATCCCTGCCAAATTCTTTTGATCATATCCATTGATGTCAGTAATAAAGAGAGTCACAATTCTTCGTTCAACTCTGCTCCATCCTGGCTCAGTTGTTTAGCCAGTCATGATTTTTAACATTAACCCCTGTCACTCTCTATACATTTTTCTCTCTCCCCCCTGTTCTATAAATACTATATAAGAAATAAATTACACAGACTACTCTTAATACTGGATGTTTCCAAATGAAAGTAAAATAGGCTCTTTCTCCCTCGCTTGCTTTCTTTCTTCCTTCCTTCCTTCCTTCCTTCCTTTTCTTCCTTCTCTCTTTCTTTCTTTCTTTCTTTCTCTCTCTTTTTTCTCTCTTTTTCTTTCTCTCTCTTTCTCTCCTTTTCTTTTTTCTTTCTTTCTCATAATATCATGCCTGACACTCAATATCCTCCAAATTTTGCCTTCTAAGGGCTTGAATTAGACATATGATCCCCCATGCCCAGTTTTGCTTATCATTGATACTATTTCTTCACCAATTTTTCTGAGTTAAGTGAGTTGATACATTAATAGCAGGAAAACAGAGTAAGCATTTGATAAACATTAGCAGCTTGTGCCTTTACTTTCGTTTAGCTATTGTCTTAATATGCATGACTGTCACACCCTCTGTTTCCCCAACCTTCTCCCCATCCTTTAGAGCATTTTATTTGTGAAAATGAAGGCAGACTGGAGTAAGTAACAAGGCTCAGCCCTGCCCCAGTCCGGAAAGCAATGATTGGATAAGAATATTCAAAGGGGTGACATTGACCAAGACTCTTTTTTTTTTTGGTGGTCCTGGGGCTTGAATTTGGAGTTTGAACTCAGGACCTTGGTGCTATCCCTGAGCTTCTTTTACTTGAGGCTAGTGCTCTACCACTTGGTCACAGCTCTACTTCTGTCTTTGATTTGTTGGTAGTTATCGGAGATGAGTCTCATGGACTTTCTTACCTGGGCTGGCTTCAAACTACAATCCTCAGATCTCAGTCTTCTCAGTAGTTAAGATTACAAGTATGAACCACTGGCACCCAAAAGCTAAGATTCATTTTATCAAGATGCATTGTATGCACAAACTGGTTTGTTAAATGGCAATAAAATAATAATAATAATAATGCATATCTAACAAAAGAAAGAAAAGTGAAGGAAGGGGTAGATTGGGAGGATTGGGTAAGAAATGGGATGCATTGATCAAGAAATACTGAATTTGTAAAATGCTTTGTTGAATGTTAACTGCCATGTACAACTACTTAATGATAAATAAATAAATAAATAAATAAATAAATAAATAAATAAATAAATAAATAAATAAATAAAACAATGGGCAGTCAGGAGCTGGTGCCTCATACTTGTAATCCTAGCTACTCAGCAGGCTGAGATCTGAGAATGGAGATTTGAAGCCAGCCTGGGCAGAAAAGTTGCCATGGTTGTCTCCAATTAACCACTCAAAAATTGGAAGTGATGCTGTGGCTCAAAGTGGTAGCACATTTGTGCTGAGCAAAGAGCTCAGGGACAATGCCCAGGGCCTGATTTCAAGCCTTAAAACCAACAAAAGAAGACAATAATTTAATAGATTTTTTAATATGCTGAGAAAATTTCCAGCAAATAAATTCAATTCAGCATCTTTATGTCTCGTTTATATGTCTGAAGAAGACAATATTTCGTATTTCTGACTTCAGTGAAACACGCGGAAGCCTTGTATAAACATTTTCTCAGTATTATGCAATTATTTTTCCAGAAGGTTTTGGCAAAAGAGAACTGTGGGTTTGAGACCAGCCTGAGAAACATAATAAAGTGCTGGGTCATAGGGGAGCTCTATGTGGAGTCTTTTGAGGAACCTCCATACTGCTTTCCAAAGTGGTTGAACAAGTTTACACTCCCACCAACAATGCAGTAGAGTTCCCTTCTGTCCACATCCCCTCCAGCATCTGTTGTTATTAAAGTTCTTGATTATAGCCATTCTAACTGGGGTGAGGTGGTATCTCAGATTTGCAACAATGAGATGTACACGACCTTATGTCGAAAAACGAACTTTACAATTATGGCGGGGGGGGGGGGGGGGGGCGGGGGGCGGGGACGGAGTGCAGTCGTGGAGATGGGAGGGCAAGGATGATAGGGGAAAAACAAAGGAGGAGGCAACAATGCTTGATAAGAAATGTACTCATTACCTTACTCATGTAATTGTAACCCCTCTGTACATTATTTCCACAATAAAAAAAAAAAACCTTATTAAAAAAAAAAAGTAAAGTGCTATCTGAAATGAAACTGTCGCCAGGGTTTTCGACCTTGTTGCCCTTAGGCGACAAGGACTGCAGTGGGGAGGAGGGGAAGGCTGTGGAAAGTTCTGACCCATACCACACCTCTGTTGATTGAAACTTTACCCCCAGAGAACTAACTACATGCCTGGCACTGCCAGCCTCTTAAGGACATAGACAAAAAGCTCCTGGTCCTGCTGAGCGATGGAAGGACCCTTAGAGGATTCTTAAGAAGCATTGATCAGTTCGCTAACTTAGTGCTGCATCAGACTGTGGAACGTAATTACATGGGAAAAAAAAATCGGTGATGTTTCTCAAGGGATTTTTGTGGTCAAAATATGATCCTACAAGGAGAAAACGATTTGGAAAAGGAGCGTGGCACGCCTCTGCAACAACTTGTCAGTTGAAGAGATCTTAGAACACAGGGTAGAAAGGCAAACCAAGTTGCAGACCCAGAAGCTGAAAGTTCAGGCCCTTAAAGATCCGGGTCCCTCCATTTCTGGAGCACGCACTCTTGATAGTATTACGTTCCTTGGTCAGAAGCTCTAACTCTGGGTGATCAAGAGCTATGTCATTGACAGAAAGTGACATCCTGGTCACCTCATACACTGAACTGTAATTTTGAAATCATTTTTATAATATGAAGAATATATAATATAATATGAAGAATATATAATATATATAATATATATATATAATATAATAATATAATATGAAGAAATCAAGAGGTTTTATTTAACTTTATTTAAATAAGAAAAAAAAACCATTGTTTAAGGAAACAGTGGCATGAACTCCTTTCACCCTATGTGTCTGGTGTGCTGGCAGCTACATCTTGGTATCCCTTTTCTTCTCCCAAAGTACAGTTTGTGGGAGACATTGTGTATTTCTTTGTAATTTGTAATTAACATATGAATCTCATACCCTGCTCCCCACAAAACAAAATAAAACAAATGAACAAAACTAAACAAAAAAAGTCTTCAAAGAATGCTAAATCTAATGAAGATATAAGATAGGGGAACAAATGGGTTATTACTGTTAGTCAAAGCATTCAGCATTCAGTTGCTAAGCAACTGGAATAATGAAATCACAAGTGCTCAGAAAGGATTTATGGACAGGAGTATCCCAGGCAAAATAATGAGTGAATACAAAACATTGAAAGTGGGCAAAAGGAACAAGAAAGAGGAACAGAGTGGTGGCCAGTATGTCTGAAGATGACTACGAAAAGAGTAGTAGGATTAGAGCTGCAATCAGCCCAGTAATCTAGACCATGAAGGACTTCTCTGATCTCTTCAAGACAGAGGGTAATCTTCCTTTCCTCTACAGGAGGGGGCATATCCTGTTGGAAGTGACACAATCTGATTGATTCCTTTTAGACAAATTTCAGCCATCTATAGGAAGAAGCCTGGATTCATGGTGAATAATACCTACATCATGTGCATTTTACTCTTTCTTGCTAAGTTTTTCAGCAAGACAGGGTATAGAGGAAGTCTTGGTTTACTATTACAATCTGTGTAGCCTTCAATGCTTTGAAAGTCTCTTTTTGTACTTATAAATATTTTGAGTATATCATTTATTTTTACCTTCAGAAATATTTTAAGGTGTTCATTTCTTTAGAACTAACCTTACTCCTTCTGGAAATGGGGGGAAATGAATGACCTTCATTCCAATCCAGGAGTATTACTTTTTATAGATGTAGCTCCAAATTTTTGTTGACTTTAGTCCTAAGTGAAATTGCACATTAAACCTGGCTGATTCAAATGGGTAAAATCATCAATATTTCACTTCTTACTTCTTCTAAAAAAAGAAAAAAGGAAGCAAAAGAAAAAAAACCTAAAGCCTGATGTGCTGAAATAAGTTTAAAATCTAAACCACAATGTTATCTTAAATTTAATTTTGGCAGGAAGTAGATACATTTTATCCTGAAACAACAGAGAATTGATCTTGTTGAGATTGTTACTCTTGTATGGATAGAAATCAATATTAACAATAGCATTCTCCACTGCACATTCTGGCAGGGAAATTTTTACCATTCATGAAGGAAGACAAGTGGAGCTTACCCTTCATTGTAGTGTCACAGCCCACTTCTGATGGAAAACATTTTTATCTGGAATTCACTAAGTCATTTATCATAGTAAGACATCACAGGTAATGAGACAGCATCAGATAGCTATAGGGAAACTGTCTTCATTAATTATATTGAGGGGTGGAATTGGGGTCTGTGAACTTCCAGTGGCAGAATCACAAATAAGGTAATGCAATTTGCCATTCAAATACACTTAAGTGCAATATATTGTTAATGTCTTTTTTATTTATTTCTTCAAATGAAGGCTCAACTCTTAAGTCTACATGCTAATGACTAACATGCAGCTAATTGCTTGACTGTGTAAGCTGAACTTACTAATAGCATTGCATTTAAGTTCTTTGAGAAATCTTCTGGCAGTTAGCAGCATATTATGGATAAATGTAACCAGTATAACAAATGTTGAAGAATAAAGCAATTTTCAAGCCAGCCTTTCCACCACAATTTTGTCTGGATGATTAAAATTTCAAGAGCAATTTGCAAAGACAACCAGCTTTCATGTCCATTATCCAAAAACATTCAGGTAATGATCATTTGTAATAGAATGATCAACCAATATCCCCATAATGACAAATAGGACATAGCTTCAAGATAATTTTGATTGAATCAATAAAGGTATATGAAAAACTTATCCTACCTTAGTTACTTGTATAAAGCTTAAAAATTTAGCTGAATAATGGTTAATAGTCAATATTAGTAATTAGTAATAATGGCCAATTATTGTTAATTATTAATAGTAATAATTAGTAATAAATATGATTAGTTTTAATTTGCTATAATCAACAGTAATTTGATTATATATTAATTAGATTATATATTAATTTGATATTTTCTGTTGAGAAATTTATAGAATTTTACATGAATTTTCTAATTAATATTTTCTGTATGTCTCAAACTAGCTCCTGATTGTTTTGCTGGGAGAGTTGTAGAACCTCTGTCATACTATTATTTATCTCTACATTCACTCATACATTTACTATTTACAATGTGTTTAGGATTGAACTTAATGTTAGCATGTAATTATATTTTTTCTTTAAAACTACACTAGTTTTTCCACTTAAGTTTATCAGAGCTTTTATATTTTGGCTTACCCATTTTTAGCTTTCTGAATTTTGTAATTAAGAGTATTGTGTAGTAAAATTTTCTCACTCTTTCATGCAAAGACCTGAGACTAAGTAAATCATTGATCAAATATCCATATGCCTATCACAAATTATTTTTCTCACAGAATCAATCTCAAAATATTTTGCAATAATATATTAGCTTTGGGTAGATCTCAATGGATTAATTTTTTAATCTGATTAATAATCAGATATTTAAGTTCATTAAATACCTGTTACATGGTGAATTGATGTATGCATCTGCGTGGATATGTTTTTTTAAGTGTTCAGTGGATCTAGGAGAATTTGTTGGTGTGGTATGAGCACATAAAAATTACAATTCACCGGGCTGGGAAGGTGGCTCAGTGGTAGAGCACTTGCCTTGCATGCTCGAGGCCCTGGGTTCGATTCCTCAGCACCACATAAGCAAAATGAAAAAAGCCGGAAGTGGCACTGTGGCTCAAGTGGTAGAGCGCTAGCCTTGAGCTGAAGAGCTGAGGGACAGTGCCCAGGCCCAGAGTTCAGGCCCCACGACCGGACCCAAAAAAAAAAAAAAAATTACAATTCACCCTCAAAGAAACAACTGCCCAATAAATAAGTGGGCTAAAGATTTAAAGGGAAACTTCTCTGAAGAAGAAAGAAGGATGACTAATAGACACATGAAGAAATGCTCAACCTCCCTAGCCATAAAAGAAATGCACATCAAAACAACATTGAGATACCACCTCACCCCAATTAGAATGGCAAAAATCAAGAACTCTAACAACAGCAGATGCTGGAGGGGATGTGGACAGAAGGGAACCTTACTTCATTGCTGGTGGGAGTGTAAATTTGTTCAACCACTTTGGAAAGCAGTATGGAGGTTCCTCAAAAGACTTCACATACAGTTCCCCTATGACCCAGCAATCCCACTTTTGGGCATTTACCCAAATGTTTACAAACAAGACCACACTAAAGCTACCAGCACAACTATGTTTATTGCAGCATTATTTACCATAGCTAAGATCTGGAACCAACCCAGATGCCCCTCAGTAGATGAATTGATCAAGAAAAGGTGGTATATATACACAATGGAATTCTATGCCTCCATCAGAAAGAATGACATTGCCCCATTTGTTAGAAAATGGAAAGACTTGGAAAAAATTATATTAAGTGAAGTAAGCCAGGCCCAAACAAACATAGGTCCCATGATTTCCCTTATTTGCAATATCTAGTATATGTATGAGACAAGCAGAAAAGGTCAGATAATGTGATGTTAGGAAAATGAACCCTTAGATATGTATTTAAAAGTTTTTTTTATTTCATGCATTGGTTTCTAATGCATTTATAAGATTATTTCTTTGTTGCTTTGTATGTCCCTCCCCCACAGTATAACCCCTGCTTTCACTATATTTGATGTCGGTATAATTTGTGGAGGAGATGGGGAAAAACAAGTCGTTTAAGGATACTGGTGGACCCCTTGCAACAAAGAGAAGTACAAGTTGTCATGTCGAAAACGAACTTTGCAACTTTGGTGCGGGGGGCGGAGGGTGGGGGGGTGGGGGTTGCTGGGTAGGTGGGGAGGAGAATGGGGTGGGGGGCAAGGGGAGGCTGGGAAGGGATGTGAAAGGTAAACAAAGGAGGAGGCTGCAATGCTTGATAAGAAATGTACTCATTATCTTTCCCATGTAATTGTAACCCCTCTGTACAGTATGTTCACAAAAAATAAAAATAAAAAAATTACAATTCACAAAATTCAGGTTAATGATAATCATTTTTTTCCCACTACCTAAAAATATAGCATGATCTCAGGATGGTTACCTTTATCATACAACTTAGCAAAGTTGTTGATTCTTACTTTTCCCTATATAGTGGAGGTATTGTTTACAACTTATTTCTTTTGACTGTGAGTATGATTTAAATTAATGAAAATAGAAAGTGTGTATCTAATATAAAATGGTCAAATGAATTAGACAGTTATATTATAATAGATACATAAAGAAATGTTAAATATCCTTAGACACAAAGAGAATATAAATCAAAGCAACACTGGAATTCCATCTTATCAAAATCAGAGTTGCAATCCTCAAGAAAAAAAAACTCTTGGGCATCCCCAAAGGAGCATAAATCAACATGCAAGAGAAATAATGGCATAGATGCATTTATTAAAACCCTATTGATAATACCCAACCTCTGGAAACAGTCTAGGTGCCACAAAAAATGATGAATGAATAAAGAAAATATGTATGTGTGTAAGCACTGGAATATGATTAACCATAAAAAGAATACAGCTATATCATTTTTAGGAAAATAAAGGGAACTGGAAATTACCATGTTTAGATAAACCAATCTCAAAAAGCCAAACATTACACAATTTCACTAATATGTACACAATCAAGTATAAAATTATGATGACGATAACAATATGAAATGAATGTAAAAAGGAGATTGGGAGATCAATGGAACAAGAAATGGAAAAGAAAGATACGGTAAAGAAGATTGATGTATTCTACAAATATATTTACACACATACATACATATGTGTGTATATATGTATATATTTATATTATATACTAAATATGCATATATTTATTATATATTTTATATTTATGTATGCATTTATGCATGTATTTATATTTATATAAATATATAATTATATAGTTATATACTTCATAGTATATGTTATGTCATATATAGCAATATAATATATTATATATTATATAACAATATAACATATTATATATGTATATATTTAAACTTTTCCCCTAACTTCCTTAGAAGTGGTTATAAAAGAGTGAAGGTCTTCCCTTCTGCCCTTGCACCAAAATCAGGAACGAAAATTGCTGCGACACAAAATTCACCTTAAGGTGAGATTATATAAACCTTTCTGAAAATAACCATTATCTTCCACTTCTACTTACTTCACTATTTGTCCCACCATGAGGTATTTATTTTTCCTCCTATCCCAAATACCTTTCCCTTCCTTTGTTACAATATCTTAGTATATAAGATCCTGAGTCTAACAGGGCAGGGAGTATAGTTCAATGGTAGATCATTTGTTTATGTTGTACAAGACCCTAGGTTGTATCTCCAACACTACAAAAAAAAGATGATCTCAAATCCAACCATTTCTCTGTTTTCTCACTTCTTTTCTATGACTTTCTCTGATATAAAGTATTAATTAAATTGTAATTGCTTTTCTTCTATTACCTTTGCTAATTTAATTCAGGAGCTTCTAGTTACTTCCCAGAAGATTAAAGGAAAAGTCTTCCTATCAAAACTCTAATAGACACAAATTATTTTTTTTCAAATTTAAAACACTTCAAAGTCTAGGTATATTCTCCAGAGCTGTTGATTTTGATAGTTTCAAATTTGTCCAATCCTAATGTAGTATCTCACACTAGGCATTGCTTTTATATATTAAAATATATATTTTAAACAAGTGATATATATATTTTAAACAAGTGATGCTTGGAAATTTAAATATCACCTGTTTAAATTATTTCTGTAATTGAAAGGCAAGTGGTGTGTGAAACTAGGTGAGTTGATGAATACGCAGAAGAGAAGGAAGGAAGATACTCGCAAACATTTCCTGATCAACATTTGCCCTCTATTTGGTCTTTTCCAGAAATCAGTTGTATAGGTTAGAAGCATAAGTAGCATCATAAATATCTTAAAGTGATGCATGATGACAGTTCCACAGAGGTTTTGAAGAAAAATGTGGCATATTTAAGCTCCTCTTTTGACATTTCAGGTCAGCATCCAGTACAACAATGTCTCTCCATACCAATCTCTGGTGCCCTACTAAGTGACAGGATTCTGATAGGGGCAGTGCCCAACTGACTCATTATTGCAGAGCTCATGCTTCTGACTCATATGCATGGTCTCTGCTTTTATGAGGCCATCTGTAGAGAAATAAATTATCATAAAACTGACTGAGTGTGTCCTATGTGCATCTGCTTGACTGTGTTTGATATAATTGACTGACAATAATAAAGAGTATTGGGGAAAAAGAGTTCTCAGGATTGTCAAGTGAGTGTCATCTGACTGGTGACTTCTAAAGGTTGGTCAGGATACAGATGGGCTTAGAGGAGAATGAAACCATCCAAGGAGAATAGGACAGACAGGACATAAGGAGCATAGTAGCATGGCATCTGTATCTGCATTGGTAGGGGATTGGTGGCGGGGGAGCGGTCAGGGAGGGAAAAAAAAGAAGCATTATGTACAATTACATTATTCTCATTAAAACAGAAAATTTATGTTGTCAAATACTAGGAGATAATTTTGAAACAAAGGTTTGATGAAAGTACTAAATACCATCCTATAGTTTTGCTTTTAGGTCATCTCTTTAGGACACTTCATTTCAGGACACCACATTCCACTAAGACATGTGCACAGCCACCTACAGCTTATGTCTAAGCTCACACTGTGTGGAGGGCGTGGCTTTTATGCTCTATGTTCCTCAACATGCAAGAATATGAACCTGTGAAAGGCAGCATACAACCAGACCAGACACATGGGTATTAATGGAAAAATCTTGAGGCCATTTTTGAAAGGATTGTATAGAATAAAATGAAGAATATATAAAAACTAGCTGAGCCATGTCTGTAATGAGATACATGTCACTCCATATATAATGAACTACAATATATTTGAAGTATTATGTTGTAATCTTACTAACCCCCATTCATTGGATAACTAATAGAAACAACTGGCAGAGCAGAGCACCAGTGGATGACATCTATAATCCTTACTATTCAGGAGGCTAAGATTTGAGGAACCAGGTTCAAAGGCAGCCCTGGCAGTAGAGCCAGTGAGATTCTTATCTGCAATTAATGATCAAAAAGCCTGAAAGGGAGCTATGGCAGAAGTGGTAGAGCTCTACCCTTACCCTTAAGCAAAAAAAAACCAGGTTCAAAGGCAGCCCTGGCAGTAGAGCCAGTGAGATTCTTATCTGCAATTAATGATCAAAAAGCCTGAAAGGGAGCTATGGCAGAAGTGGTAGAGCTCTACCCTTACCCTTAAGCAAAAAAAAAAAAAAAAAAAGCTCAAGGACAGTGAACAGACTCTGAATTCAAGGGGTGAAGGCAGGGGAAGAATAAATTTGGCAGAAATTTCCTATGATCTGATACAGTTAGTTGCCTGTACCTTTCCCTGTTGCTTCATTATCCCTGTTGATCATCTGATATTTCTCAATATTCTCTTTTTAATTCCTCCAATACATGTCTGGATGATACCAGGTCATCATTTTGTCATCATTATTTTCTGAACAAAAGTGTAATCTAACAGTCAGATTGGAACTTTTCCTTTCCATTCTGGTCATGGTTTCAATTCAGAGATTTTTTTTCCTCCTTGGCAAAGCTGTGTTATTAACTTCAGACCACGTACTTGTTAGGCATGAGCTCTTCTACTTGAGCCTCTATTTTCAGTTTCAGCTAAGGTCTCAATCTTGAGCAATCTTGGACCATGATCCTATTACTTCCTCCCCACCAGTAACTGGGTTTACGCATATGCACCACCACATGGAGTTTTGATTTTTGGAAATTTGGCAATATAAAACACACAAACATGTTGGTAGGGAGAAAAGGGAATAGGTTGAAGAAGAGAGAATGATGAAAGGAGTGATTCCAGTCAAGATGTACTTTACATATGAAAGGACACACTGAATGTTAACCCCCGTGTATAACTATTTGAAAATAAACAATAAAGATAAAAAAGAATGACCAATTCCTATCAGTCTTAGTATTCAAATAATAAGTTTAACAACTTGAAATTATAGTGAGGTTATTTGCACATGAGTGTGAATTACATATGGTCCTGTTTTTGAGCAACAGTTTCTGAAATAACAAAGTATTAATTCTTCTTTAAAAGAATTTGTATAAGTCAGAGGTATGGCTCAAGCAGGAGAGCACCACCCATGAGGAAGCGAGCAAAGCAAGCAAGAGCCTGAGGTTCTAACACTAGAACCAACACCAAGAAAAAATAATAAATAAATAAATAAATAAAAAATCAGTCAAAAAGAAAAGGACTAATACTCCTTTTCCACATGATTTTTTTTACATTTGCATAATCCAGATCTTTGGAATTTGTGTCAATATTTTGTTCGTTCAGTAAATGTTCAGGGTGTAATGATTAACTCTTTAGTTCCAAATTCCACAGATGTCTTTGGATTTGTGACAATATGCTTTTATCTATTCATAGATACAATGCTCAAAATGAGAACTCTGAGTACTTGCTTAAAATGTTGAGCAAATCATGTGAACACCAAACTCACAGCATGGTGCCACTATAAAGACAGTAGCAATATACTTATAGACAGTCTGTGCAGGGAATCAAATGGATGAAAGATAGTGTGACAAGTAAGAAAGGCAATCAATTAATCAATATATTAATATATCAACATTCATATATGGTCTTCTGCTAGATCCATTCCAGACATCATAAAAGAAACTAATGAAACCTTGTCTTAGTTCTCATTTGGAAATCTCATTTTTTATTCAAATATTGCTATTGTTTTCAAATATTTATTACAATATTCCAAAATGGTAATCTTTATTAATTCATATTTAAAGAGAATAGAGTGACCTTAATGAGTTAAATATCAGAATGAAGTTCTTTTTTTTTTTTAATTTTTTTTTTTTTGAGTCCGGTCATGGGGCCTGAACTCTGGGCCTGAGCTCTGTCCCTTAGCTCTTCAGCTAGCACTCTACCACCTGACTTCCAGCTTTTTTTTTTTCCTGCTTATGTGGTGCTGAGGAATTGAACCCAGGGCCTCATGCATGCAAGGCAAGCGCTCTACCACTGAGCCACCCTCCCAGCCCCAGAATGAAATTCTTGGGGAAAGATTTTTCTGTATCTGTCTCTCTCTTTCTCTCTCTTAAGACCTTCATAGCAAGATTTAGGATGAGAAGTTTCAGAAACAAATGTAGAACATATTAAGAAGTGAGAACTAATGTAGCAAGAAAGATTAAGAAACATTTCCTGTAGCATATTCTGAAATAGTGACATTTTGCTTAAGAGAAGATTTCCTCAAGAGACATAACTTGAAGTCAAAGAAGATGATGTGCTCTGCAGTAGGAAAGGACCCAGCTGGGGTAAGGGGCCTGTGTCCAGGGGACAAAGAACAAATTGTAAAAGTTAAAACAGCCTTAAAATTATGTTGCTTACTGATTGCCTACTCACATTTTGCATGTGGAAAGCATCTAAATGATGCTGTAGGATTATTGTCACCTTCAAAGTCAAATAGAGACTTTTCTTCTTTCCCCTAAATACGTTTTGAGTTTGGAGATTGAGAATGATCAATTTCTATCAGAGGTACAGTGCTTTACTCAGAATACTGAGTTTATGATCTATCATTTTTTGAGCTATATTATAATAGCTTAACTCTGAAGATAATGTTGCCAAAGTAGTCCCCAAGCAGGATCTAGATAATAGATTTTAATACAGATTAGAATAAATTGCAATATGTTTCTTCAGGGCAGGAAGCTGGTGTAGTTACATCTCTGCATGTGCAGCCAATGTTTATGTATTTAAATGTAAATTGTTTTCTTTAAAAGAAAATATTATATTGAATATTGATGCAAAAGAACTACATGTTTGTGTTTCATTTCCCTCTGTGGTAAAACTCATTTTATGTAAATTATTTGTATCAAATATGTCTTTTAAGGAAGCAGATTTATAGAAAAATATGGATTTTTCTATATCCATATGCAGTTTCATTCTTAGTATAATTTTCTGCAGGCTTATTAAGATTTTATCTAAAAATGCATTCAAGTAGGCTTTGAATAGTAAAATGAAAATTTGTAATAAAAAAACTTCAACTAAGTTAGGAAAGCAAAAAGTTCTTAAATATTGAATTTTAGATAGAGGATAAAATATTCCCTCTAAAGCTTCAGTATATAAAGCCTGTATAATTTTTAGGGTGCAAACTAGAAATCAAAGTATTCTAAATATCTGTAATTATTATTGATCAGTAAGTCATGGATGTAATATTTATAAAATATTGAAGAGACCTCCTTGAAATAAATTTGGTCAAAATTAAGCATAACTCAGAAGAATTCATGTGAGTGGTTTTATGAGCAACTTTGTAAAGACTCTGAGCCGATACTGGTATTTCATACCTGTTATTTTAGCTACTCAGAAGGCCAAGATCTGAGGATCTCAGTACAAAGCCAGCCCAGGTAGGAAAGTTCATGAGAAGCTTATCTCCGATTAACCTCCAATAAGCCAAGAGTGAATCTGTGTCTCAATTGAAAAAGCAAAAGCCTTGAATGAAACAGTGCGTAGGCCATGAGTTCAACCCCAATACCAGCTCACATACACAAACATACACCTATACACACACACACACACACACACACACACACACACACACACACACACACACACACACATATAAAAATATACTAGTGACAAGTTAATTTCAGTTTAATTGTAAGGCTAAAAGTATAAATTATATCTGCAATAATCATTGTTACAGAATTTTACTATAAAATGATGAACTTATTTTGGAGCTATTTCTGAGAAAGGTAAATGAGATTATTTTAGTGGTATTTTTGTTGACTATATTTTTAGCAGCTCTTTTGTAATGAACAGTGTGTGATTTATTCATAAGTTTTGACATCGTTTATATCTTAAGTTTTCATCCAGAGGCCCTTGTGTTAAGATTTGGTTCCCAACATATGTTGTTATTTGAGAGGTATTAGAACACTTAAGAGTTGGGGTCTGATAGGGAGGTTTTAAGTCATTGGGGGTCTTTCCTTAAAGGAAATTGTGGATGTCATTTTTTTCTTTGTCTTTTTCTTTAATTTGCGGGTCATCATGAGGTTAGCAATTTGTTCCTCTTTGTGCTCTGTCTGTGAAGTACTGTCTTATTACAGGAACTAACGGAATGGCACCATAGGCTAAAACCTCCAGACTTATTAATCAAAATAAACCTTCCATCTTTATAAATGCCTTTATCTCAGTTCTTTATTACAAAAATAAAAAGCTTATAATCCTTTAAATCAAATGAAGACTATAAGTTGAAGTCTCTTAATAAGGGCTTATTACACAAGGTATACATCTACACAATTTTAGGTCTTGAAATAATAATCAGGAGAAAAGGACCACAAAAAAATCTATAATGCAACACATTCATTTTCTAGGAGAAAGAAAGATGTCTCATTCTATATACACAAATAGTTTAAACTCAATTATTTTACACCATTCAAAGGAAATATTCAAGAATATAGTTAAGGTCATAGCTATTTCAACTTTTGAGTATAATCATCCAGCCAAAAAAAGCAAATTTTCTCATCCCCAGCCAGTGAGAAGATTTTTTACAGGGGTTCAAGAAGTCAAAATTTGGAATGTAATTTATATATTATTTGATCACTTAATAGCCCTTACTGAGAACACCCAAGGTTCTTCTCTATGCAAATTCTTTTCTTTACTCTGTGTATAACTCAAGTTATTATGTATAGGAATTTTTCTATTTTTTATTCAAAACTCTGAAATTTATATTCATGTCATACATATATCAATATTCCTGTTTCATGATTTCTTAAATGATATAAAATATATCAATTCTGATTATCCTAATTTTATGTGGAGTGAGACTATTACTAGAGTGTTTAATCATTGTGTATGTATTTCTTAGCATTATATTACTAAATATAATTTGGAAGTGTTCTTTCTAAATATAACTTGACAAATAATTTCATATGATTGTTACTATACCTAACCACTCAGCACTGTCTTTAGCAGTCATCCTGTTATAGTTCTAATAGACAGACTTGAAGAAAAAATTTCATTTTCCTACAGGAGTGAAGTTAAAGCTTTTCTTGTTCACCCAGTTCTAGAGTCCACTGGCTCAATTACTTCAGTTTACTCACTTTTTTGCTACCTTTTATTTCTTATAGTAGAAATTCTTTTTCCTTCACTCCTTCCTTCCCACTTCCTTTTCTACACTCTCCGCTCTCCACTTTCTCTTCTCTATCTCCACATTATTTTCATTTGACTCTTCACTAGTTAAAATATCCTCTAACTGTACCAGTTTGATGGATGCCCGGGGTGCATGACTGTGAATAGTCCTAGCTACTCAGGAGGCTCAGATCTGAGGATTGTGGCTCAAAGCCAGTCTGAGCTTGAAAGTCTGTGAGACTCATCTCCAATAAAAATGACTCAGAAAAAGCTGAGTGTAGGTCTATGGTTCATATATAGACTGCTAGCCTTGAGCACAACAATGCTCAGGGACCAAGCCTAGGCCCTGAGTTCAAGAACCAAGACCCCCACTCCATACCCCAAAAAAGTACCAGGTACTTTGTTCATGATGTGCCAAACTATTATACTTGAGTTTGTATATATCAATGTCAATTTGTTTTCTAATTATGTTTACCAAGTGTGTTCCTGTGTGTTTTATACCCTTCAATTGTGTTCTATAATTACATTTGTAATACAATATCATGACTTCTGGCTTTCATTGATCATTTCACTTTTAATATCTGTAATATTCATTTTTTAATTATACTATTAAAACAATATGTCATATAAGCAAATTTTTGTGTTTGCCAAATTTCTGAATCTTTGTTTCAAAAAGTATGTGAAGATGAACTCAGCCACCTTTTTCTTTGTAACTCTGGACATGTTTTTACAGGATATGTTTTACAGGTAGAAAGGAAGAGCTCTACTTCTTTTCTCTGAGATTGCCTAAAAAGTCTACATTTTCACTCTTGATCAGCATTTATTTATATGCTGATCAATGCATTATATTAGAATTTATGACATTCAAAACTCTGCTGGGCACATGAAATTTGCTTATTACTGGTGGTAATTGGATAAGCCTAACTACTCAAATAGGCAGGGAGAGTTTTGCATCATATGTGTGTGTGTATGTGGGGTCTGGGATGTGTGGTGTGTGTGGTGTGTGTGTGTGTGTGTGTGTGTGTGTGTGTGTGTGTGTGATTTTCCCAAGGACAATACTCCTGCTGTAGACCTTTGTAATTGGAGTCAGATTCTCAGCCCAGAGGTAGTATACAAATACAAGACCCATGAGAAACTCCCACTGGAGATGGCCCTTGGATCTCTGATGTTTGCCTGCTTTTCCAAATAAAATTCTCAAGTGAACAAGCACTGTGGAGCTCAGTGACTTTGTTTGAATATCTGAACAAAAACCATAGGTCTTAAATTATGCTTCTTGTTTATTTTAAGAAGCTGCCAAAAGGCGTCCTCAATGTCTATCCTGTGGAGAGTAGCTTTCCACATTCTTTGTTTTTATATTTGTTTGTTTTTGACAGTATTGGAAATTGAATTCAAGTTCTTGTGTTCAAAAGATAGTCACACTTGAGCTTATATCTCCCAACTTGTTGCCATGGTTGCTTTCAAGGTACAGTTATCACATTGTGCCCTTAAACTCCAATAGTGCTTCCCTACGTCTCTGTGCACAACTGGCAAGAATAACATAGCAAGAATAACAGGTATCAACTACTGTAGTAGGCCTTTGAGTGAGATGGAAACTCATGACTTTTTCTGCCTGGACTGGCCTAGAATGGCAGTCTCCTTATCTGCTATCCAAATAGCTGGTAATACAGACTTTAACAACAAACACCAACACCTCTTTTCCACATTGTTTAAAGCTCTGAAGTTTATGTGAATGTTTAATTATTATCAACACAATTGACCCCTTGGAGTTTCTCAGGATACTTTTTTTTTTTTTAATCAGTCATGGGGCCTGAACTCTGGGCTTGGGCACTGTCCCTCAGCTCTTCAGCTCAAGGGTAGCGCTCTACCATTGAGCCATGGCTTTTTTTGCTTATGTGGTGCTGAGGAATCAAACGCAGGGCCTCATGCATGCGAGACAAGCACTCTACCATTAAGCCACCTTCCCAGCCCCTCTCAGGATATTTTTGATGTAAACTGCATTAAAAAAAAACTGCATTTAAAAACTGCATTTGATGTAAAAGCATTTAAAAAAAACTGTCTTGAATATTCAGCTTTCCTTTTATAAATTGCTTATTTTAATCTGTTGACTATTTTTCTTTTGTCTTTTCTGCAGTTTTCCCTGAACAATTCTTTGTTTAAAATGTATTGCTATAAACCTGTCATTCTCCTGTTAACTGATCCTGTCTTATCTCTATTCAATTTCACCTTTGTGAAAGAGAAATAGTAACAATACTAGACATTGTATGAAGTAAGATGTAGTGGGCAAAACACTGAAATAACATCTACATATAGAAAGTGCTTTATTCATACTAACAATTTATTAAACCAACTTCAAATTGAATTAATATTTGTGTTGTACCTAGATACATGGGTAAATTTATAGAAATTTAATTTTAATCTAGATTTAGACAATGATATATGCAGGAATATCTTTTTTTAGTCATGTGTCAGTCTCAGACTAGATACCCAAAGTTCAGAAGATAAACTATTATGATAGATGGAGAATGATGTAGCTGGAATATCAGTAGCTATTATAATGCTCCTGAACTTCCATTAGCCCAACAGTTCAGCCATGTGGGCTGCGGACCCTTCCCATGAAGCTGACTTGCTTTCCTGCACCATACACTGACATTCTGGTGATGGGGAACTATAAAATGAAAATGACTGAATCCCTATATTTGTATTGCCAAGATATCAGTGCTTTCATCACTATTATTCTTGAATCTACACAATGGTTTATCACCAAGTATATAAAATCATTTGGAAAAGACATCATGAAGCATGATTATAAGTTGTATCTACTTTCTTTAAAAAGAAAAACAAACCTAGAAGCAAAAGAAATGTTCACTGCTAATGTCATAAGCAAAAATAGCATCATTCATAAATTCATGAGGCAAGACTAGTTTTCTGAGGTTTTCAATATAGATATTGGTAGAGAGAGACATGAAAAAATAGGGTGTTCAAATGTTCTTAATGGAATTTTCTTTTCATAGAAAGTTTCCTCTTACTTGCTAAATCAATTCTGTAAATATTGAGAATATTTCAGAAGTTCTCAAAACATAATCATTAAAGTAGATTGTTGGTGTCTGGTAAATTCCCACTTCAGTGTCTGTTCTGCACACTGTCAGATCAATATCCTTTACTGCAAGTCTTTAGTAGCAAGTAGTGGAGGGGAGTTCTTTTATGTTCACTTATCTAAATCAGATTACTCTAAGATGCATACTGTCCCAGGACTATGTATACTTAGCATAAATTGGTAAAATGTTTCATTTCTTAAAATTTGTGTCTGGAGTACTGTGCCAAGAGGATACATAGCCGCATCTTGGTGCAGAGCAAAACAGCAATTTGTGAGCAGCAATAGCAGTGACTGCCATAGGCAAGTAGCATAATGTGTATACCATTGTCTCTGGAACATTCTCTCACTCCCTCAAGCAGAACAGCCTTACTTGGAAATTCTTGAGAATGTACTTTCAGAATACTCAGAATAACTCAGTTTTCATCACATCCCTGTAGTAGATCAAATAGCATTACTAGATACCTGTCTTTCTTAGAAGTTTTCAAATTAGTCTAAATATTTATCAACAAATGGTCAACATAACAATTCATGAATCAAGGAGATTACCAGTTAATATTAATTCAAGAACTGTATATTTATTTAAAGCTTTCCAAACTAAACTCTTTTTATGTAATCCAAGTGGTATTATGCATGTGTTTATTTGGTGTTAAGATTACTGAGAAAGTCATATCAGGTAGCACTCTGTTTTGTAAGCCATATGTCAACAGGCTCAAGTCTCATAAACATAATGAAAAGTGTTTCTTTTATTGCTTTGTACTGTAATTGGACTATAATCAAGTTATAGAGCACACAGAGGCCACAGAATAAATACACTAGACATGTCTCATAAATCATGATGGGGATTTATTTAATAAGCAAAAACTTTGGTCAAGTGTTAGGTTAAGCAGTATAGTGGCAAAGAATATGTTTCATAAAATCTCTAGCTGAAAATGAAAGCACAGTAGCTTTTTGTGAGCATGTAGTAGAAATGATTAATTTTAATTCTAGGAGGGTATAAGTGTCTACATTTATAGCCATCCCCATGTTTACTCATAATAGGAACAACTTCAGTTTTGAAGAAATAGACTGTGGGGTGTGATAATGTATGGGGAAAAAAACTCTTGTAAAGCATATTTCTCTTTATAGTATTTTTACAGGTTGAGTGTAATAATTGGTAAGCATTTTTATTAACATGATGGCTTCTCAGAGAATGTGATTTCTTGGTGGATTTTTTTCTTTATTTTAATTAAAATGGAGTCTGTGCCATGTTTTATTTGAAAGCAATAATGTGATAGTGAAAATGTACATTATAATAAACTTTTTGGACCTTTGCTTGCAATAAAAAAATACTATTTGAGAATGAAAGTAAATCTGAACATTAGAAGACCTTAAAACTGACTGTACTTCAATTTAACTTAATTTTGCTTATTTTTTGATAAAATTTATTGGTATGTAGCCCAGGATTACCTTAAACTCTGATTCCTCTTGCCATGCTAACACATCTCAAGGACTTGGATTATAAACATGTGACCCTACACTCATTTTTATATTAAATAATTTATAATATTTTGTTAAATAACTAAAATGTACTCACTACCTTACTTAGGTAATTGTAACCTCTCTGTACATCATCCTATTCCTTTTCTTTTATCTTTGCTGTTAATTTTAGTGAAATTCAAATATACTTAATCAGTATAATGGATTAATAAGTTTTTATGAATAAGGATATTGTAAGTGTAATCTATGTAATTAATTAAAGAACTTAATAATCTGAATTCAGAAAATATTTGATTACTTTCTATGTAAAGGATAGTAAAAGAAGATAAGACCTTGTGTGTAAGTAATATATACTCCAGGAAGGAATATCCAAGTCAAATCAGGTGCCTGTGATAGTGCATGACTTCCAAGAAATAGAAGTTTATTTTCACAGTGCTTCCATCTAGGAAGTCCAAGATGTAGACTCTGGCAGATACACTGGCAAATTTTGCTTCCAAGACCGTGTCTGTTTGCTCTGTTCTGGGGAGAAAGGAGCAAATGCCATGTCCTCCATGGCAGGGTTGGAAGGAAAAAGACTCAAAGCTGGTGATAGGTTAATGTCTTCAGATGAGAGAAGAGATGGAAAAGGGAAACAACTCTCTGGGCCTCTTTTATAAGGGCATTGATCCATGACATCATGATCATCTCCTAAACATCCCAACCCCTAGCACCATCACCATCAAGGTGATTTTTTTTTTCGATCGTGGGGCTTGAACTCTGGATCTGGGCACTGTCCCTCAGCTCTATAGCTCAAGGCAAGCGCTCTACTCCTTGAGCCATAGCAATACTTCCAGTTTTCTGGTGGTTTATTGGAGATAAGAGTCTTAGGGACTTTCCTACCCAGCCTGGCTTTGAACTGTGATTCTCAGATCTCAGCCTCTTGAGTAGCTAGGATTACAGGTGTGAGCTACCGGCCCCTGGCTCTAGATGAATTTTTGAGAAACAAATATTCAGTCCATAAGATTGTACCTCTAACACCACAAAGGTGATTCTTTGCGCATACAAAATTCATTTATTCTATCCCTATTTTCCCAAAAGTCTTAACTCATTCACCATGAATCATGAACCTTGAACATGTGACTATGTTCACAATTTCACATCTGAATCACATGTGTAGATTCCAGGTATCATTTAACTTAAAGCATACTTCCTTGTAGCTATGAGCCTGTGAAATTAAAACAAAACAAAACATATACTTTCTAGATAAAATCTTAGTACAGTCATAGAATAGGCATTCAGGGTCCAAAAGGGAGCATTTAACATAGAGAAAAGGATAATTGTTACCAAATAAGGCCAGACCCTTGGTCTTTGGGAAACATTTAACAGGGCACAAAATTAGACAAGGGAGCTGTCACAGGTCAATGTTCTAAAGAACATTATCTTTGTGTTGTCATGGTGCCCATAAGTGTAGTTACTTGGGATGTGAATATAGGAAGAACATTGTTTAAAACCAGAAGAGGCAATAATTTATTAAGACCCTACCTTAAAAAACACTTCTATTGGGCTGGGAAGGTGGCTCAGTGGTAAAGCGCTTGCCTTGCATGCATGAGGCCCTGGGTTCGATTCCTCAGCACCACATAAACAAAAAGAAAAAAGCCAGAAGTAGTGCTGTGGCTCAAGTGGTAGAGTGCTAGCCTTGAGCTGAAGAGCTGAGAGACAGCGCCCAGGCCCAGAGTTCAGGCCCCACCACCAGACCCAAAAAACAAAACAAAACAAAAAAAACCACTTCTGTTCTTTGAGTGATTAATTAGAGATTAGAGTCTCACAAGGACTGTCCTGGCGAGGCTGGCTTCAAACCATGATCCTCAGATCTCAGCCTCCAGAGCAGCTAGAATTATAGGTGCGAGTCATGGGCACCTGGCTTTGATTGGCTTTTGATGACTTCTTCAGATGAGAGTCATGGGAATGATTTATTAAAAGAAATATATTTAAAGAATACAAAGGATAAAGGGATTATAAAGACAAACTCGGACATCTTTTCCTTTTACTTGTAAATCAATGCCTCTTGCCAGTAAGAAATAACCAGAGTCTGACTGTCAAAAGTCTGGAATTTTAGGTCTGCTGGAAAGAACAGCCTCCTCCTACCAGAAATCACCTGTAACTGTCAATCACCTGTCGATCACCTGACTGTGAATCAGCAAAAGGACCCCAGTCTCTGGTTCACTTCCTTATCCTCTGAAGTTATTTCCTCATACTGAGGTCTTTCCACATCCACAGTAGCCATACCTCCTCTCCATCTTTCTTTATATAATCTCTCTTATTTAATCTACTAGTCCCCTCCCTGCACACCTACATCTGCCTACATCTGGTGCAGGCTGGTGGTTTGGACCTCCCAATAAACTCTCTTCTCCATGAACTAAGAGTCAGTCTTGCAGCAACCCTTAAATCTGGTGCTGCACAGATGTAAGGGTTGCTGAAAGGTGACCACTATGTGGTTCAGGCAGCAAAGGGTTTCTTTGGGAGAGCCAAACTCCTGGGCCATGCTGGAGTAGGGTTTAGCATGTGCACCCCCACTGATGGTGAAGAGATTATATACCAGAGGGCAAGAAGGAGGTGTGGACATTGTATATAAAGAAGTGACCTCAGAGCCTAGGGGACCTCCCACTGTCCAAAGAGGTGTGACTGGAGCAGATGGCAAAGTGACCTCAGAGCATGAGGAAGTGAACACAGAGCCTGAGGGACCTCTCACCAGTTACCTGGGTTATAGTTGCTAGGCAGGGACTTCTAGGGAGTCCACCAGTGCAGTTGTGCAGGGAGAGAGAACAAAGGCCAAAGGGGTCTAAACATGCGGTTTTGCATGGAGAGAAAACAAAGGGACCATCTTCCCCAGGCAGACCTAACACTAAGAAGCCTTTTTATTTTCCCCAACAGAAATATCTTCTAGATTCAATATCATCATTATTATTAATCTAGGATTTATATTCTCTCTAGAACTACGCACTTTGTGCCTGGTTTAAGGAAAATACTTCCTACATATTTTAAGTAAATGAAAGTTACAAATTAATGAGATCAATTTACAAAGCATAAGAAACAAGTACAACTTTAAAGTACTTTAAAGGAGACCATGTCAAATAATAGATTTTAAGATAATACTTTAAGAAAATGCTTTTTAACTGTATTACTAAAAGAGAAAATAGAAAAACAGTGAATGAAAGACTTTCCCACACTGGTCAACATTTCTATATGTTTTTAGTCTCCTAAGGAACATGATTCTCTTAAGCAAAATGACATGAACATTCCTGAGGTACACTTAACATATATTAGAACAGATCACCATAAGTTTTAATGATACCAATAGCCCAATAAACATAGGAAAAGAGAAAAGAAAGACATGGTTTTGAAACTCTGTCTGGATTCAAATATTTTTTTAATTCCATGTTAATTAAACAAGAATACTCTAGTTATTTTACATGTTAACTGCCAGAATAGATTAGATAAAATACATTTTGTTTTCATTGGCCAGTAACTCATTTTAAATGAATTTATGTGTTTTTTAGTCCTCTCTTGGAGACTAGAGAACAGTAACTTTTGTATAGTTAAATTGAAAAAACAGTGTGCTACATCAATTTATGGATCATGGGTACAGAAATTTTTTGTATTGTCTGTTTTACTAACACAGTAACATGTAAAGCATAGTTTATGTACAAAAGATAGGAGTTTGATCCTCAGCAACATTTAACTGCATTGCTCAGAACTGTATAGCTACAGAAAGCACATGACAGAGATGATAAATTGAAATAATTTTACCTACTATATTTTGGATACTCAAAAAAGTAGATATTAATAAGTGATTTAGTTATTCAAATGCAGGCTCAACTTTCAATCCTAATACTGAAAATTTTTGTTCTTACTTTTTATGCCTAAACAGAACTTTGTCAGAAAGACCCAGGAATAAGCCTTCATAGGCAATATAGTGCAATAAAAAGCATAGATTTAAAAGAACAATTTTCAAAATTACGAAATTTCTCAGGTTAATTTTGCTTGGATTTTCAAACTCTAACTTTTCCTTCTGTGATTGTCACATTAACTGTAGAGATTTTTAGCTAAGAGCTTTTTAAATCCTATATATTAAGCAATTAAACATATTCTGGTGTTCATACTATCTCATGCTATTTCATTTTGTTTATCTGAGACAGGGGCTAGCTATTCAGCTCTGGGTAGGTACTGGTTAAAAGCCATAAACTCTGTCCTGAAAAGACATGATTATAGAATTTTGCATCAAAACCAAAAGGAAGAGTCTCCTGAGAAGAGAACTTTCCTTCAATCTTCAGAGAATTCCATATCTAGCAGCAAAGACTAAGCATGAAATTTTCAATCTGAGTCCAACTAAACTCAAAAGCTAGAACACCACAATTCTAAATAGAAAACAGGAAAGTTTACAAGAGTCTAAAAGGTCAGAACAAAGTTTGCAAAAGAAAACGCCTTCAGAAGGGTCACTTATTAGTGCTTGTAACCATGAGGAACAATGTTTGGTTTAGTGATTCACAGTCAAATTTAGTTGAGTGGGAGGAACTAAAATTATCTTGCAAAATCCCCACGGGGTAGAGTTTGAGCAGTTAGTTGAATCTCTCACGTTAAGGCCTGGTCTATACAGTTACAAGAAATTGTTGAATTGCTCACTGAGAAATTCTGGAATCTGAGGACCACATTGGAATCCAAGTAAGTAAGCACTAAAGCTGTGATGTTTACTCAGTACACAAATTAATCATTGTATTTTCTGAATGGAAATGTTATGTGATATAATATAATGTCATAATGTTTTGGGTATTGCTTGTTCTTCTTTTCTGATTTTAATTAACCTTATAAAGAAAAATAGAATGGTTGCTCTAAAAGCTGTTTCAATCCTTAAACACAGGTTAATGAAGAGATCACTAGTCACAGAGTGAACAGAAAAGGTTAATTTCAATAGCACACTACAAGTCATCTGTGAAATTTTGTGACATTTGACAAATGAAGGTTAGTTCTATAGTTACTTGACTTTAAATGGTAATATTAGATCAAAATCCAGAAGAGGGAACTGTACCTGAAAATTAAACTTTAAGTTTTCTGTTTTCTGGTAACTCATTGACTTATTAGTCATATAGTTTAGAGAAGTGAAAATTCTACTCTGGAGCACATTTTCTTCCTCTCTTGTAAAGTACTTGCCTAAGAATGGAAAGTTGGTACATTTTTCTCTGTTTTGCAAACAGTTTTATTTTCTTTTTTAAAGGAATAATTAATGTTTTACTAGTTTTAAATAGTTGTAAAAGGAGTTGCCATTTAGCAAGTTAGTTTGAGAATACAATATATCTTAATCAATGTCATCCCTTTCAACATGCTCAGCTAAACTTCCCTTTCCCACTCCTTTTCTCATTAATGCTTCTTAATGTAGACTATACATTGGATTCTTTTTTTTTTTGTTTGTTTTGTTTTTTGTCGATTGTGGGGCCTGAACTCTGGGCCTGGGCACTGTCCCTCAGCTCTTCAGCTCAAGGCTAGTGCTCTACGACTTGAGCCACAGCACCACCTCTGGCTTTTTCTGCTTATGGGTACTGAGGAATTGAACCCAGGGCCTCATGTATGCAAGACAAGAACTCTAACGCTGAGCCACCTTCCTAGCCCTATACTGAACTCTTGACTGCATTCTTCCCCCTTCTCTTCTTTATTTATCCAACCCTTTCCATTTGCTCCAACCTCACCCCTTTCAAGTACCCACTTCCTGGTGTTATATTGCTGAATTTTGACTTTGCGTTTCTAAGAAATTACACTATTTGAATTATCCCTCAAGTCTACTGTATTTTAGTTAATACATGTATATACACTTGCATACACTCTATTTACTTACACATTTATTAGCTAAACCTAGCTTCTATATATAAGGGGAAACATGTACCCTTTGTCTCTCTGAGCCTGACTGACTTCATTTCACCTTTATTCTTTTGTTTTCATTTTGAGGAAGGAGACATAGCATTGAAGCAGACGTGCTGTTCTTTGTAGTGTGGAGTAGATGTGAATAAAGTCACTCTATTCTCAATGATTCGTTTAAAAAAAACTTGCTCTGAGTACTTATATCAAAGAAGATTTACTTTCCTTCTGAGAGAAATGTCAGGCTCTAAACTTTGAACTCAGTACAATTTGTTCACTTGTAGGAATAAATGAAACCTTCCTTTGTAAAGATTAACCACTGAGTTCTCTTGGTTACTTAAATGCTTAACCTTAAACCAAAGAGTTAGGTGAGACTAAATATTATGATTCCATGCAGAGAAGCAGCTTTAAAGCAGACTAAATGGTTTAGCCATGTAAATAAAATCTTGGAAGAAACATTTACAAGATTTCAAAAGCTAAACATGAAGTTCAAAATGGTATTGATTTTGAGAGAATTATGAAAGTATCTTTTGCTTTTTTACAAAAGATTGAGTCAGGCTCCAGAGGCACAAGTCTATAAATCTGAGACTGAGATCTGAGGATAGTGGTTCAAAGTTAGCCAGTACAGGAAATTCCTTGAGGCCCTTATCTCCAATTAAACATCAAAAGGCAGGGCAGGAAGTAGAGCATTGGGTGAAGTGGTAATGTGCTAGCCATGATCAAAAAAGCAAGGGATACTACCCATACCCTGAGTTGAGGTACCAGGACCAGCACCAAAACAACAACAACAAAAAATGCACAATGTAAATGGACCTTAAGCAATATCTCCTGAAGAAAGTACAATTTGACTTTATCTTATACAACAATGGCAATGCTTCTTCCCATACACCACATTGTGCTTGTTCAACTTGTTAACACTATGTGACACGCAAAATTTGATAGTTTTTACAAACTTATATAAACATATCAACTAATTGGTAAAAAGATTCCAGGCACAAATTATGGCTTATGAAACATTGTTTTGTTGATGTGGTGAATATAGAATTGAGCACAAGTTAGTATGAGTTAATAAATTCAAGTGAAGTAACTGTGTTATTTTAAGAACTGAAGATCATACTGAAATCTGCTGGAAGTTGAGCATAGTTAGGGTTGGGGAATGGTGTTCTATCTTTGAAAAAGGCTGCTAATTTCAATGATCAGATCATACCCCAAGTGTGACAATCCTACCAATGGAGCCAGCCATTTTAAATTTTGCCTGGGTGAGACTGTATTGCAAAGAGTTCTTTCAAAAGAGCAAATGAAGCTAAGCACAGTGGTATACAACTCTAATCTCAACACTCAGGAATTAGAAGCAGGAGGGAAAATCTCATAGCTCAAGATTTAGGACAACTTGAGCTATCTCGTGAGATGTTGTGCCAAGTAAAAAAATTTAAAAAAAGAAAACTGATTGGAGTGTGTGTGTGTGTGTGTGTGTGTGTGTGTGTGTGTGTGTGTGTGTGTGTGTGTGCAGAGAGAGAGACAAAGAGAAAGAATAAGTATAAATTCAAAGGTAGTCTGTGATACTGAGTAGACTGAAAGACTAACCAAAATATACAAAGAGAATTATTTGCAGAAATATCAATTTAAAAATCAGAAAAATATACAAAGAGATAATATGAGGCTCAAGTCTTTGTTGTCTCAAGATTCTGCCCTGTACCAGTTCCCACATTCTGTTTGTGATTCAGCTCTGTCTGAATCTACTCTACTATCACCATAACCTACTTTATTTTTGTTTATTTATATTCTGTACATGCAGCCCTGGCTGCAGCTTCAGAGGAGATTACAAAATTTTTACTCTTCTGGATTATTTATATATATTATTTATTATTTATTGTTTAAGAAAGGAAGTAGCTAACTTTTTTTTTTTGCAGGGGGGAGGTGTTGACAAGTAGGTTGATACATGCCTGTAATCTTGGAATTGGGAGGGCTGAGACAGAAGGATCTAGAGTTCCAGGCCAGCCTTGGCTACACAGAAAGTACCAGTTTTAAGAAAGATCATAATTTTAATGAGAAAGTTTGCTTTTACTCAGAATAAGTGTTATGGTAGTAAACTGTTGTGAATATTCATGAAGCACCACCTAGGATTTAACATCAAATCTACGGAGTCTCAAAGTGCTAATTCACCAAAAATGTTCTCAAGTATGAAACAATCTCTTATTTCTGAGTTCAGTGGAAATATTTCTTTAATAATAAGGAATATCTCTCTATGAATAGGTTATTGGTCATACCAAAAAAATTCACCAAGCTATTTTGTTTATTGCCTTATTCAGCTGTTATTTTTGGGTGACCCTATCTAAAAAACTTCTCAGCAATAGAGTGGCCATAAAGATGCACTAAACATGGCAGAGCTTCAAGTAGAAAGTAGTTCATTGGAGAAGATCAGAATCTTAGTCAAGCTACTATAAAAATAAAAATAAAAAGCAGGTATACAGTAAGGATATTCCTATACAAATCTCCACATGGAGCTTTGCACAAAGCTGCATAAAAAGATCTGGTGTCTGTCCACAGCTATTTGTCAATGGCCTGGTAGCTCTGTGATTCTTCCTTGCTTCTGGAATAATGGCCTACAGTTCATGCTTTAACCATCAATGCTTCCCTTCTACTCTGAAAAATGAATCTCTCTTGATAACATTCCTCCTCCACCATTGTTTCTTGCTCTGATTCTTTTAAAATTGCAATCCTGTTTCTAACTGAATGAGTAAATGTATTTCATAGCACAAATTCCTGAAAGAATTTGATTATATGCTCAACTAAACACCATCACCACTGTTTGGTTAGTAGTTTCACAGCAAGTTATTCACAGACCATGATCAGAGCAGTGGGCTGTCTTTAGGTGTCAAGTATCCAGCAAATCTTAATCAACTATGACCTGACAGCACATCATGTCAAGTGAGAGAGATAGTTTAGTCAACATTTTTTTCATTGGAAAGCTAAAAGTAGACCCATTTAGAATGAAGTATGGCAAACATATTCATCTTTCTCATTCATGCTTACACTTGAATAAATACAGTATTTGGCAGAATATATTCTTTATTATAAAATCTTCGCCCATAAATATTGTTGATATTTAGAAGTTAAAACACTAAATTGAGAAAACACATAATATAGATTTTATGGAAAATGTGGCATTCAAGCTAGGATTGTGAATGGTGTCTAGCATAGGAATATGTAGAAGGGAAAGAATATGGCATTAGAGAATTCACAGATTTAGAATATTACAAGAAAACTGCAAACAATTTAGTATGATCAGATATTGAAAGACAATTGGCAATGTTAGAATCACTGACTTTGTTATAAAATAATAAATTAAGCCACTCAACTGGTATCAAAACTAAAAGACATTCACAAGTAAAGTTTAGTATCTTTATGGGAAAATATAAAAAAAAAGATCAATGGATCAGCATTAGCGACTGAGAAAGGAAATAGCAATCTAGGTAGAAAGTACAAATTACAATAGAGAAAAATATTTATGATAATAATTGTTTATGGTGGAAAAGCAGAAAAGTAATGGAAAAAATGTGACTACATTCAAATTCTAAAGCTCTTTCACTCTGGGTGAGTGTTTGACCTAGTTTTTGATTCTAGACTTTAAAAATTGTATGAATTGAAAAATGTCAAACACATTTTGTGATGCAGTTTTACCATAAGTTTCAGACTCAAGTTTCCAATGACTCCCTTGACTTTGCTACTTAGAGATTCAATAGCTATCTGAAATTCAATATGACCCCTAGAGTTCTGTGATTTCCCTCATCAGTTTTTCTTCCCCCAATATTTATTATTTTATCATACTTCACATATATTTTAGACCTGAAAACTAGAAAAACCCCTTACCTGTCCTCACCAGAGAAAATTTGTTACAGTTCTACCTGGTTTTCTATAAAGTAGGTCACAAATCCACATTCCTATCTATGTGTTCTCTCAGTCAAATTCAATCCATCAGCTCTTTCTCCTCTGAATGAATGTAATAGCCTTACTATGATCATCTTTCTCAATTCTTATAAAGCATACAGATGCAAAGTCATTTTTGATTAATGCAAAATTATACAGTATCATTCTCCTACTCAAACTCTACAGTATTGTGTGGAAAAACAAATCAGTGATGGAGATTTACCTGGGAAGTCAGGGTATTCATTTTCATCATGAGAACTGCATATTCACATAAAAATCACCATTGCTTTCTCATTCAACTTAGGAATGCATGCAGAAGTACTTCATAATGAATTTATGTCTCCCTATCACACTCTATCATCATTCTGCCCACCCCCTTTTTATTAGTGTATTAGTTGAACTGGCCAATATCTCCTGCTTCTCAGAACATTTGCAGTTGCCGTCACTTTTCCTAAGGTAGGGTTGTCATATGGTTGACTTTATAACATGATTTAAAGATGCCTTTTCTTCCTAATCCATTCTTCTCCAATTGTATACAGAATGAGATTTGCACTTAAATATTATTTTATTCTCAGCGTTTGTATAGCTTTCCAGATAGAACCACAAGATATATTTTAAATGAGATGCATACAGATGAAAAACACAGAACTGTCATAGGTAAAATCAAGTTAGCATTGATGCTCAACTTAAAATTAGTGTGAAATATAGATGAATCAAAATTTGAGTAAAATGTTAGAACATATGCTGAAATATTTATTTTCATTTATCACCTCTAGAAACAGCATACTTTCCATAATACTGGGTCGTACTGAATGAATGCTAAACCCAGGAGAATGTCATTTCAGAATAACAGAGTCCTATCTGTTCTAAGATGGTCTGTGTGACTATGACAATGAAGAAATTGCTTACAGTTACCAGCAACAGAATCTTCTTTGGTATTCATACGGAAAAAGTACCAACCTTTATTGTGAAGTTACCTTCAAGATCATTCACAAGTAAGGCAGGGGAAAAGAAATATAGGTTGCATGGTTTCCCTCATTTTTGGTAGCTAGAATGTGCCTATAACTCTACAAGTAAACACATTGAAGAATTAATATATATTAATTTAATGTATATCTGTATATATATATATATATATATATATATATATATATATATATTCTGGAACATGATAAACTGTATATGAGTCTAGATGGCCACATACTAAGGCCAAGAAATGGATGAGAAAAGCTCAATAGTTATGTGCATATGATCATATAAAATAATATTTTATTAAATGAACTCCAGTGAAAGGAAATAAGAGATTTCTTTAGTTGTTATTGCTGTTTTCTTTTCATTTTGTCTTATTAGTTTATATTTGGGAGGCAAGGGGGTTACAAAAAAGGTGGAACAAAGGGTCAGCAAATACAATGATAATCACTAGAAGTTATGTGGAAAATGATCTGTCCAGCTTGTAGGAGGGACTGGAAGAGGGGAAGAGAAGGGGAGACATGGTTCAAAAAGACTTGTACTCATTACTGATTCATGGAACTATAACTGTTCTGTATATCACTTCTATATTAACAATAAAAATAGAATAAAATAAAAGAAAGGAAAAAAGTGCATAGTTTGAACTTTGATACAGTAACCATTTGGGCAGAAGAAGCAGATAGAAAATGATGTTTTCTTTCTAATTTCGACAAAAGTATGTTTTACTGTTACCATCAAATAGAGCATCAAGAGGAAAAAAGATGTTTCAAATGTACTTTTTTCCATTTCCCTAGGTAATAAGAATAGAAAGAACTATTATTTCCTGAGAACCTCCTGTAGTCTCAGCAATGTTACCGTACTTAATCCTTTTAATGTCCGTTAAGATATGGCTTTTTATTTTTTATGAAAAAAAACCTCAGCTGCAGGCTTTAATGTTGGTTGGCTAATTATTTCTAAGGCTGGAAATTGACAATTTATCGTTGTTTTCTTGTTTTGTTTTGTTTGGTGGTAGTCCTGACGCTTGAACTCAGAGCATGTACATTATACCTAAGATTTAATGCTCAAGTTACTTTGAGTCACAGCTCCATTTACAACTTTCTGCTGGTTTAGTGAAGATAGAATCTCATGACTACCAGTGCTGGCTTTGAACCCTGACACTCAGTTCTCAGCCTCCTAAGTAGCTAAGATTACAGGTGGTAAGTCACTAGTGCCCAGCAGGAATCTAAGATGTATTTTTAGAAGGTACATCAGTCAAAGGACAAGTTTTCTCCAGGAAAATTATCAAAGTGAGATTGTTTTATTATTTTCTTTCTCTTTTAAAGAACGATTTATGATGGAGCCTTTACCTCCTGAGCTGCCAGCAGACACGGTGCGGCGCATTGCAGCTGAACTAAACTGTCACCCAACAGACCAGAGGGTGGCTCTCCACCTAGATGAGGAAGATAAGCTGAGACATTTCAGGGACTATTTCTATATACCCAAGATGCAAGATCTGCCTCCAAGTAAGAATATGGGGGAAGGTTTTTAAAAATCAATTAATTAATTTACTTTTGCTATACTACATATTTATCATAAATCTCTGAGAAATCATTGTTCCATTGTATAATAAAGCCATTACAATTGTGTCTGAAAAATAGCAGGTCCCTGGTGCTATTAAATCAACCTGTCCGCCTACCTTAGCCTCATATTCTTTATGTTTCTTATCCTCCTTGGAATAAAACACTTACAGAGTGTTTATGCTGTCATCTACATTCTCTGAACAATACAGTGACTGACTGATAATTATAGGCAGAGGTATTCATGTGTGCTCTCAGCACTTAGAGCTCGAAACAATTCTTTTCAACGTGGTATTAGAGTATCTCTTATTTTTTGTGGCACCTAGTTGATAGTAGTAAGATGTTTGTCTGAACTGGAATATGTTCTGTAACTTGGATAGATAAGGAGTGATGCTATATGAATAGCCATCATTGTTTGCTTGCTATAAGAAAACACTGAAATGGTAAGAGTTACCTAAAAAGTACATTCTACATTTCTGAGCAGACTACAGTAAACTAACTGTTTCTGCTCTGGAGGAGATTGTATTAAAAAAAAAACTTTATGAAAAATGTGAAGAATGTCATATTTAACTTTTTTTTTCTTTTTACATTAATGAAAAATACTACAGGGTGAGTGGAATTAATCCACTAAAGTTACTTTACATACCTTAGAAGAGTCTGCCTACATGCTAAGGTTTATGTGTTTAGCAACTAGTGTTCATTTTGGTCTACTTGACATACTTTCCTAAGTAATTCTGTCACATCTATGAGTTTATATTTAGAGTAAGGAGACACCTAACAAATTAAAAGAACTTAATCATGCCCACTAGGGCATGATTTCTTAGTGTTTCTCTTAGTGTTGGTGTTAGCATTGTGAGCTACATTTTCCCCAAGGTAGTGTGAGATGGAAGTGTTGATAAGGTGAGATCTAAGTAGAGATTGTGGTAAGAAAGTGTGCCCAGCAGACCCAGTGTGAAGCACAGCCTGGTGCTTGCTGAACTTTGTTCTATACAAATGCAATGGTATCTTCCTTGGGAGTAAATAACCCTAGTGTGTCTTTTGTATAGGTATGTATATGTGCATGTGCTTGTGCATGTGCATATGCGTGTCTGTGTATGTGTTTGTATTTGCAAGGTAGAAAAGCTTCAAATTAATCTGCATTTCCTGTCCTATGAAAATCTTCCAAAAGCATATAGTAGTTACATAGAATCTCAACTAATTTTAATATGTGAACACAATACCTAAATGAAATACTCCAATGTAATCTTGAACTATACGAAATAGAACCTAATAAATTTTGGGGAAATGAGAGCAATAAGACATGGAACCTTAGATTTAATTTTTAAATATTATTTAAGAATTATTGCAGGCATTCCCACCTATGATTTTTCTGATATCTTGCCATTAAATATACATTTTCCATACTTTCAATAGAATTCATTTAATAAATTTTCTTCTGTTGTTAGGTTCTTACAAGTTTTATTTTGGAAGGGCCTAAAATATTTTTATCTACTAGCTACTCAAGAGACTGAAGTCTGAGGTCTACAGTTTAAAGTTATTGAAGGCAAGAAAGTCCATGAGACTCTTCCTCCAATTGACCAGAAAAAAGCCAGAAGTGACTCACAAAGTAGAGCACTAGCATCACAAACACACACACACACACATGCATACACACACACACACACACACACACACACACACAAATATATTTCTTAACTAAAATTCATGAAGTACTTAATGCTCATCATTTTTCTAAAGATCATAGCCACAGTCAAAAAATAAGAGAGAAAGGAAGAAGGGAGAGAAGGAAGAAGGAGGTAATGAAGGAGGAAGGAAGGAAGAGAAAAAAAGGTGGAGTGAAGCAAGAAAATAGACTAGAAGCAGGAAGAGATGGAAGAGGAAAGAGAGAAGGTATAAATGGTAAAGTATGTAACACAATAAACAGTAAACAAATGCCTATGTAAAACCTGGCAATAAGGTTGAAGAAGTAAATAGCAAATGTAAGCGAAGTGAGAAAAGAAGGGATTCAATACAATTTTTAATTTCCTCAGGATGGTTGCACCACTCCCTCTCATTAATAAAAAAAGAAATTCAATTTCCCATTAAATAATTCTGGTTTAATATCAGGAGAAACAGCATGAGCCAAGATTGATGGCTCATCTGAATAGGGGTGCTATCTTGTCATTATTATATTGTTTGGAGTAACTCTTCATCTAATAGAGAACTTAGGAAGCTAGGTGTGTTGATGCATGTTAACAGCCTAGCATTCAAGAAGCTGAGACTCTCTAGTGAGACATTCTTTAAAACATTAAAAATGAATAAAAAGTTTAAAAAGTAAAATAAAAACCAACATTTTCTTTCTATCTTTTATTGTTTTGGAATCTGTGTCTTTGGTTCAGAATCCAAAGGGTCACCGGTGTTTTAAGCTGTAGGAAAATACAGATCCAAAAAGGAAAGACAAATAATGTCTGTATGTCATTCTGTGTGGAAGGTTTCAGATTTTGCCCTCAGACATGTCCCTTACATGGACAGAGTTTGAAGTTGGCCCTTCCTACTTGTAAAATAGACTGAAAACAAGTTATCTCTTAACTCTTGTAACCAAATGAAAAACTGACAAGTCTGTTGTGACAAAGGAAAGACAGAATGGACCTTAGGACATAGAAAGTAGTTGCATTTACTTTGCAGATATAAAGTCTTCAGCATTTAGGTAACAGCTGAAAATACAGATACGAACATCATCCAAGAATTGTAGCTTATAATGAAAGAGTTAGTGAAAATAAAATTTTCATCACTGGCAAGAAAGATAAATTATACTAAGAGGATACAAAGAAAAAAGTGAACATAGTGTTTTTTATTTTTTAATTTCATTTTATTGTAAAGATGGCCAATAGACACATGAAGAAATGCTCGAGTTCTCTAGCTATAAAAGAAAAGCAAATCAAAACAACACTGAAATTCTACCTCATCCCAGTTAGAATGACTATAATCAAGAAATCTAATAACAACAGATGCTGGAGGGGATGTGGCCAAAAAGGAACTTTACTGCATTATTGGTGGGAGTATAAACTTGGAAAGCAGTATGTAGGTTCCTCAAAAGACTACACATAGAGCTCTCCTATGACCCAGCAATCCCACTCCTGGGCATTTACCCCAATGACCACAAACAAGGTTGCACTAAAGCTACCAGCACAACTATGTTTATTGCAGCATTATTCACCATAGGTAAGATATGGAACCAATCCAGATGCCCCTCAGTAGATGAATGGATCAAGAAAATGTCATATATATATATATATATATATATATATATATATACATACATATATATATATATGAATTCTATGCTTTCATCAGAAAGAATGGCACCGCCTTATTTATTAGAAAATGGAAAGACTTAGAAAAAAATCGTATTAAGTGAAGTAAGCCAGAACCAAAGAAATATAGGTCCTATGGTTTCCCTTATTTGCAATAATTAGTATGCATCTAGGCTAATCTTATCAGATGACCAGAAAAGCTCAAAAGCTGTGTACATATGACCATATAAGATGATGCTAAGCAAAATGAACCCCAAGATAAGGACACAGAGGTTTTTCTTTGTTGTTGTTTTTTTCAATGTTCTATGTGATTTTTTTTTGTTTCTTTAGTATGTTCTTCCCTCTATGGTATAACCCCTGTTTTTACTGTATTTGATTTTTAGTACCCTGTGTCTTGTGTATACATTTATCTAATTTGTGGAGGGGAAGGGGAATAATGAAATGCTTAAAGAAGGACACAGGGCGACCCATTACAACAATGAGACTCACAAGACACTATGTGGATAATGTACTTTAAAACTTCAGTGTGGGGTGAGGAGTGGGAAAGGCGGAGGAAGAAAGGGGTAGCAGGAAAAAAAACAAAGGAGAGGTAGCAATGCTCACCAAAAATGTACTCATTACCTTACTCATGTAACTGTAACCCCTCTGAACAGCAACGTAGTGTTTTAAAACCAAAATGTAGACAGGCATTCAGTTATTGCAGACCTTGTAAGTTATTCAATAGTCTTAACTTTAATTTTAATTACTTCACTAGAATTATGGGGAGTGGGAGAGTTTCTAATTTTTCTAGGAATATTTTGGAAAGAGTGAAAAATAGGGAGTGAAATATTAGGAACTGAAATTAGTTTGCCAATATCCATTTCTACATGAAAGAAAGAAAATAAGGACAAAGGATGTTTATGGATGTCTTGATAAATATTGCAGCAAGGAGTGAGGAGAAGGGGAGAGATGGAAACAGAGAGAGTGAGAATAAGAGAGAGAGAGAGAGAGAGAGAGAGAGAGAGAGAGAGAGAGAGAGAGAGAGAGAGAGAGAGAGAGAGAGAGAGAGAGAGAGAGAAAGAGAGAGAGAGAGAGGGACAGAGGGAAAGAGGGGAAGAGGGGAAGAGGGAAAAAGGAAGGGAGAAATTAAACAGAGACAAACAGAAACAAGGTAGAATGATGATTTTCAAGCAAAACATCTATACTGGTTTTCTTATCTGCCTTGGTATTTTTCATTTCAGCCCCAAAATCTAAAATCCTAAAATGACATGTAAATTGTTGAAGATAGTTTTGGCTAATCTCAATGCCTCAAAAGTTGTATTGACTTCAATAGCCAAAATCAATATAATTAAGATTGACAGTTCTAAACAAACAAACAAACAAAACAATGGTGCCAACTCCCTTGCAGTCTTTCCATCCTTCTGGCAATATGTTATCATGTCTACCTAGCCATGTGTAAAGGACTAGAAATATAAATATTGTCACTTTCCCCTTGTGCAAAATCTGTCTTACACAAGGTTGTGAATTTTCCTAAGAATATGTTATTTTAAAAAAGATGGTGTGTCCACCCCTGAAGATTTACCTAAAAGATTACAAACAGGGATACAGTAAAGCCACTAGCACAACCATATTACAGCACTATTCACCATAGCCAAGGTATGGAATCAGCCCAGATGCTCCTCAATGGACAAATGATATATACATATGCAATGAAATTTTACTCATCTATGAAAAATGACTAGAAATTCTTTAAAAAGAAAAGAAAAATAATATACTAAGTGAATTAAGTGAAATCAGGGCCAGAGAGTTAAAGGATCCATGTTTTTTGCTTTATTTTCTTACATATGGAAGCTAGATTTAGTTACAAACACATAAATAAATACATTGGGTGGTATACAATGTATGAAAATATATTAACTGGACTATGGCAGATTTGTGGGAGATCTCAAATAGTTCAATTCCAAAAATAAATAAATAAGTAAATTTAGCAAAGTAAAACACCAGGAAGCAGATACTTGAAAAACGTGAGGTGGGGGCATGGGGGAATAAATAGAGGAATGAAGAGGAGAAGAGAGGTAGAACACAGTCATATTCTACACATATTCTACACAATTAAGATGAGTGAGGGAACTGGGCACTGGTGGCTCACACCTATAATCCTAGCTACTCAGGAGGCTAAGATCTGAGGGTTGAGGTTCAAAAATCAGGCTGGACAGGAAAGTCCTTGAGACTTCAATAAACCACCAGAAAACTGGAAGTAGTGCTGTGGCTCAAGTGGTAGAGCACTAGCCTTGAGCTGAAGAGCTCAGGGACAGAGCCCAGGCCCAGAGTTCAAGCCCCAACTTTCCCCCCCAAAAGAAAAAAGATGAGTGAGGGAAGGGGTTGGTGGGGAAAGATGGGGTGAGAATGTGGAAAAGGGCAACATTGATCAAGAAACAGTTTATTCACAAACTGTATTGTCAATTGACAACTTCTTTATAAACATAGTTAAAAATATTTTTAATTGGAGAAAAACAAATCAAGGAAAGGTGGGACAAATGGGATTGCATGAAACTGCAGAGCTTCTGCATGACAAAGGACATAGCTAGCAAGATCAATAGAAAGCCCAGAGATTGAGAAAAGATCTTCTCTAGTCATACAACAGAAAAGGGCCTCATATCTAAAATATACATAGAACTCAAAAAAAAAATAAATCCCCCAACAGCAAATCCTCAAAGAATCAACCTCCCAATTAATAAGCAGGCTAAAGACTTAAAGAGAAACTTCTCTGAAGAGGAAATAAGAATGGCCAATAGACACATGAAGAAAGGCTCAATTTCTCTAGCCATAAAAGAAATGCAAATCAAAGCAACGTTGAGATTCTACCTCAACCCAGTTAGAATGGCTATAATCAAGAACTCCAATAACAACAGATGCTAGAGGGGATATGGCCAGAAGGGAACCCTACTGCATTGTTGGTGGGAATGTAAACTTGTTCAACCACTTTGGAAATCAGTATAGAAGTTCCTCAAAAGACTCCACATAGACCTCCCCTATGACCAGAAATCCCACTTTTGGGCATTTACCCAAATGATCACAAACAAGACCATACTAAAGCTACCAGCACAACTATGTTTATTGCAGTATGGTAAATAATTTACCATAGCTAAGATATGGAACCAACCCAGATATATATGTGTATATATATATATATATATATATATATATATATATATATATATATATATATATATATATATATATATATATATGGAGAGAGAGAGAGAGAGAGAGAGAGAGAGAGAGAGAGAGAGAGAGAGAGAGAGAGAGGAATTCTATGCCTCCATCAGAAAGAATGATACCGCCCTGTTTGTTAGGAAATGGAAGGACTTGGAAAAAAATCATGTTAAGTTAAGTAAGCCCGACCTAAAGAAACATAGGTCCCATGGTTTCCCTTACTTGTAATAACTAATATATGTCTAGGATAAGCTTACCACACAAGCAGAAAAGGTCAAAAGCTATGTACATATGACCATACAAGATGATGCTAAATGAAATGAACACCACGGTAGGGACACAAGAAGTTTTTTCGCGTCTCTTTTGTTTTTAATGTACTATGTGATTTTTTATTTCTTTTGTATGTTCTTCCCCATGGTAACCTCTGTTTTCACTGTATTTGATTCAGGCGCCTTGCATCTTGTATATACATGTTTCTAATCTGGAAAGGGGAAGGAAAATAACAAAATGCTGAAACAAGGATACTCATTGTAACAATGAGACCTACAAGACATTAAGTTGAAAACCTGAACTTTACAACTTCAGGAGGTGGGGAGGGAGGAGTTAGGGAGGTCTGGAGGGAAGGGATAGTAGGGGAAAAACAAAGGAGGGAGTAACAATACTCAAAAGGAAATGTACTCATTACCTTACTCCTGTAACTGTAACCCCTCTGTACAGTATCTTTACAATTAAAAAGATTGGGGAAAAAAGGTGATGAATACATGGGCTAAAAATTTAGCTCAATAGTTACACTTGCCTAGAGCTCAAGGATTTGTGTTCATATATTAGTACTACATAACATACAAATCATTTTTAAGTATGGGGAATTTCTTTGAAAATCCTAAGGATGACTCATTTTAGCAAATGCTTCTCCAAGGATCTGTGTTCATATATTAGTACTACATAACATACAAATCATTTTTAAGTATGGGGAATTTCTTTGAAAATCCTAAGGATGACTCATTTTGGCAAATGCTTTTCCATTATCATGCCAGATCACAGAAAACCCTAATGAGCACAGAATTAGGCATGACTATATAGAGAACACATGAAATGTATTACACAAGTAATGTTTTTTTCCTTCAATATTTTTCTGGAAGTATATTCAGAGACCAATGAGATTTTTCAAAGCATCCTCTTGCATCCTGTGTAAATAAGAATAGAAGCATTCCCTCAGAACAATACTAGGAAATTAATATTATTCAGCTGTAGTTTTAATAAAACAATATTGCTGGGTGTACAATTATTAAGGCATTCAAAAATATAAGAAGCTTTTGCTGACTACATTCAAATGATAATAAAAATATGCACAACTTATTTAGTAAAATCAACAGAAAATAGAGATCTTTGGATTTTACAATCAGTGAATCTGTCTAACAAGATCTTAGATCAAGAAATGAAACATTGCCATCACCTGGGAAAATGGTCTTCTAACTGTTTTCAGTTTCCCAAGACCACAGTGCCATTTGAATCTATCTTCTGTATGTAATAATCAGTCCTCAATTTAGAAATAAGTTCTGTTCTCAAAGTTTCTTTTGGTCATTCTGTTTAGGGTCAGGTGCTTTTGTGCATAGTGTGGGCATACTCAGTAGCTCATGTGCAGAGCCATCTGATCATTTTCTCGAGACTATTCTTTTCTGTGATAATTATGACAGTGTCCTACACCCAGAATCACCTCTTCATTTTCTCTTAGCTGGAAAACAGACTTTCATTTGAAGAAAGATAACAAAAATTGCCATAGCCATTAGGTAGTCTTCTCCTCCCCAGACATTTGGTACTAGTGCCAACGGATTGCACTAATGAACAGCCTGAGAGAGGATAAGAAAACAGAATTAGAAATAAACCTCACACAATTTCTTCCATTCTTTCCTTGTGAGCTTTAGAAACTTAAAAAAATTAGAAATAGAGGTAGTAAAATCATCTCAGAGATTCTACAATCCATACAAGACTCATGGTTTAGGGTTTATAGCTGTATTTGAATTAAGGCTTCCTTCAAATCCCTCCGAAATGGAAAGAAATTCTGAAAAATCACTGCCAGTTTGACTATATTTCCAGTTCTATTTTCTTTCTCACAGATTCTCCTTGATTTGATGAGGTGGTTTTATCCCAGTAAATTAATTATGAGTTGAAAATATCGTAAGTAGAATGTACATGTGTTACACCTGGCCTAATGATTTTCTACAACCCTCGAAAAGCTCAAATTTCAAAACCAAAAGTTTTATCTCCAGTGATTCAATTATGGCAAATAAAGCTTTGCCCACTTAAAATCCAAAACCTATGAGTGAAGTTGCAAAAACAAAACTGTGTAAACTTGAAAAATGTTGTTAATCCCCCATCAAGTGAAGGATTGTTTGTATTTGTTTCCACTTACAGTAGAATCCTTGGATACCCATTAAGTACATTTTAGTTACATTCTATGGGTCTGACTGAAGTGTGTTTCACCATGTCAAGTTGTATCTGACTTCAACTGAAGAAGAATGAAAAGCTTTCCATAGTCTAAGAAAAAAGTTTTAACTATCCTACAAAGAAATAAGATTTGTTTAAAAATATTTTAATGTAGAATATGTTAGCAAACTATTCTCTCCTTCTGTTAATCAGAAATAGAACTATTATCATGGAAATTTGATATGTAATGCTATATATGTTATGCAATTAAATTTAAGAACTCCTTTCACCATTGGGTTGCTTCTGAGGATTATTTTCCTACAGATAATAATTTGACCTAATCTCAGATACCAATATAGTCCGTAATTTAAGGACATAAGACTAAATCCCAATTTATCACTATTTGAAACTGCTGAAATGCAATTCAATATTGCCAACATTAATAGAAACAAGCCAATCAAACCAGTACCACAATGGTTAAAATTGGAGCAATTTTATAATTAGTACTTCTTACCCTACAAATTCATATTTTGGGTCTAATAATACCAGGGCTCCAAATAATCAAACTATAATATGATGAACACAGCTGGGACCTATGTGTTCTATTACTAATTATAATATACTCAGTAACAATTTCATGAACCTGCATAAACATGATGTATCATTCGAAAACATCTTTTACCTTTCACTTTTCCTTTCCCTTTCCTTTCCCTCTGCATGCTATTTAAGAAAGAAGTTGCTGATTTAAGAAAAATGAAAATATAAAAGCAAAACATTTTCTTAGATGAACAATCAGTAATAGCAGAGCTAAAGCAAAGGTTCTGGCTCTAGAGACTCCCCATTGATTAGAGTCAGCCTCCCATCCTAGAAAGCCAGTTGAAGAGATGAGCAGTGGTGGTAGCAGAAAGCAACGTTACTAACAGCCTGAGGACAACTGAAAGGACAGAAGTATAATGACCTAAAGCCTATCTTCCAATAAAGGGAAGGACTGTACAGTTCCATGGGCTTAAGTCCAAGTCATTTGTAGATAACCATGGCAAAGCAGATCATTATCTTATTCAATTAACTCAGCATTGGATCCACAGAGCTTTGTTAGTATCCATAAAGTCTCTGATGCTGAGGGAATATTTTTTTCTTTCATTTTAAGATGTTCGTTAGGCAAATCTCTTTTCCCAGTCAAGACTCAGGAGAACTCAAGAGGATGAAAAAGAAACAAGATAGAGTGAGAAAGAAAATGGAATTAGCTAGTCAAATGACTGGGCCACTGTGCATCTCCACTGTCAATCATCATTCCCTTTTGCTGGGAGGTGGGAACCAAGGTAGTTCCCCCATTACACTTATGTACTGACATTTTAACTTATGATTTCTAAACATGACAGCATTGTAATAGCACTAATATATGTAATTACTATGGGGACATTCAGGGAATCAATCTTGTCATACACATGTGGACAGAAAGATGTTAAATATGAATATTTTTCTAAACAAAGCAGCAATTTATTTCTAAACTTTTTTGCATAGACAGTCTATTTGGGTTCCATTTTTCCAATAATATATCTAGGTAGAAACACATGAAAAATCCTAGCAGCCACAACAACTTTTATCAGAACTTTGGTCTCCCAAGAGGTTTTGGAACCATGAAAAAGTACTTTTAAATTATGAATGATAGCCGGGCTGGTGGTTCATGCCTGTAATCCTAGTTACTCAGGAGGCTGAGATCTGAGGATCATGGTTCAAAGCCAGCCTGGGCAGGAAACTCCATGAGACTCTTATCTCCAATAAACCACTAGAAAACCGGAAGAGGCATTGTGGCTCAAGCGGTAGAGTGCTCGCCTTGAGCTGAAGAGCTGAGGGACAGCGCCCAAGCCCAGAGTTCAAGCCCCACAACTGACCCCCCCAAAATTATGAATGATATTAATTCAATTTTGCTTCTTGGTATCATTTTGTGATACAAAGAAAGAAAGTACTATTCCCAAACCATGGGCAAAGATATCAAAACTAACTTGTACTTAAAAAAAAAGAACATTTATTTCTAAAGAATTTCAAAGGAGTATTGATTAGATTTTGATTGCAAAAAAAAACTTGAATAATATTCTGTATTTATTAAATGCTGATAACAAGCAAGGGTAACAGTCACATTGAAAGGGTTTTTTTTGATGTAATTCAAAAATCTCTACAGCATATATATCTACTGGTTCACATGAGCAGACAATAAATAATCATCAATGAAAATTCATACTCAAAATTTAAGTTTAGAGAAAATCCTTTACATAGAAATAAAAGATAAAAAGCACTTTAAAAAGTCTAACTTATCTTTTCTGGAAAATCAAATATTTATTTCTAAATCTATTTTTTAATTTGCAAGAATTTAAAAAAATAAAGAGCTACTTTCTATTTCTTCTATAAACTTAATTTGATTTTTCAATATGAATTCATGAAATGGAAATGTGTGTGCATATGTACATGGGCTTCTGTTTCAGAGTTAGATATGTACAGAGATTTGTATTATTTTAGTTCATGAGGCAACAAACTGGGTTGGATATTTCACCTCTATCCTAAAATAGTTTGTTTGGTTTATTATAATATGCTGAACAATATAATTTTAGGTGTTTCATCATGTGAACGGAGTTGACAAACTTAGCTTAAAAATAATTTCACATGTGTTTGTTACTGAATTTTAAAATATTTAAAATATACTTAATTAAATCTTAAATTATAATAGCTAGAAGCTTTATTAATTTAAAGGTAAGTTACTCTCTGTGACCTTGCATACTTTCATTAAACAGTAATTGTCACTTGTTTTGTACTGTGGTTTTAAATGAGGGTTTTAAGTGTAAGACCCCCTAAAATCATTTGCAAATTATGAAGTGACTTTAAAATGTTTATTCTCAAACTTCATACCAGACCAATTAAATTAGAACCTTTGTATCTAATTTTGTTAGACTTATCCCAAGCTTCCAATTGGATAGTATTTTAAAATAAATTGCACTTTCTCTCTTTTAAACATAAAATCCCTAGTACTGGTACATTTTTCCATTAAGGAACATGTTTAATCAAATTTAATGATACTAATAAAATGTTTTCTAATCATATATAAAGGTCTGAAGCAATTTTATTAGTATGTCAAAGTTCTCAAAGTTAAGTGAACCTAAAGAAAAGTAGCAGAACTTAAGTCACTCAGAAGGACCACTCCAAGCTACACGCCAAGAATATGGGCTAACTTCACCAAAAAGTCTGGAAATGCACTGCAAAAATGGCAAGTGGTGGCCTCAGTTGGTACCATGGGATGTCAGATGGATTCTGGAGTAATTTCTTCAGGGAGCTCAAGATCTCTTGTTTCTAAACAAGAAACAAACAAACAACAACAACAACCACAAAAAGCCCAATCTTACTTTCAGAGGGAAGAAGCTATTTAAAAAATAAAAACATAAACATAAAAACATTCCAAAGCCAGATTAATAATTCTTTGTCTTTTCCCACTTCACTAAAGAAATTACAAGCAATCGGTATAAAGACCAAAACAAATTGCAATACACACAAATCTGCTCCGACTTCAGCATTTTTTACCATGTTGTTTCTTTTTTTTTTTTCTTGTGGGTGTCACATTTGATCAAGCCCAAACTGAAATTGAAATGATGTCTTTTAAATTTATATTAGTAGTCATAGTAGTAATTGTAGTAGTAGTACCAGTAATAGTATGTTTAATTGTAAATGCACCAGTGGCTCATGCCTGAAATCCTAGCTACTCAGAAGGCTGAAATCTGAGGACAATGGCTAGAAGCCGGCTGGGGGAGAAAAGTCTATGAGGCTCTTATTTCCAGTTGACTAACAAAAGAGCTAGAAATTGAGCTGTGGCTCAAAAATACAAAATAGATTAAAGTGAATGATAAGTATTTCTTTGTGCAGTAGGATATCAGTATGTATACATTGCTTATACCTATGTCTGTTTCTTTAATAATCAGCTTCATTCCAAAACCTTTCCCTTTATCCTTTTCAGTCTCTCATTATTACTATGATACACAGATTAATTTTTTAAATAGTTCTACATATGAAAGATAATATATAGTATTTGCCTTTCTCTGTAGTATTTGGAAGAGGTTCTCTGGTTAAACTTGAGATTTTAAAATAAAAATTATAGGAAGTTATTGCTTTGGACAAGTGCCATCCTGAGTGCCATCAGATCAGACTAGGACTCTAGATATACCTTCTAGATATCCCTTCTAATGTTTGCTGTCACCAAGCTAAAAGCAAACAGTTTATCTGAAATTACAAGTAAACAGGAGAAATGAGAGATAACAGTTGAACTTCCCAAACAAGGCAATTTCAATCAACCTATAATGATGAGTCATCTGCCTTTAATCTTTATACCTCTTAACACTTTAATCCTTAGGAAACAAATAAAACCTGAAGCAATCTATTGCTAACCAATCAATTGTTTTCCATTTTATTTTATTCCTACTTTAGAAAGAAAGTTATTTTGAAATTACCTATCACCTTCTTGTTCTGTTTCTGTCTTCAGTTTTTCTGTACCTACAAAAACCAGTATATTTTTTGTTTTCTTTTATTATATTTAGTTTCGTTTTCTTTGCTTGAAGGACTTCTCACTATACTGAACAGCCCAGACTGGCATCAACTCACAATTCTCCTACCCAAAGCCAATTTCTTGCCTCAGTCCATTCTAACCATCCTATGTTTATGAAATGAAATGTTGTTTTTACTCTAAAATAAAGAAATAAAGCCAAATAATACCTTTAAACTAAGTTCCTGTAGTTTTGTTAACCAAGAGATCATAAAACTGAAAGAGTAGGTCAGTAAATAATTAAGGTCCACTTTGATAGACATTTTTATTAGAATATTACTCAGAAGAAATCAAATGAGTTTCCAAAACCATAAACTCGAAATCAATCATATCATAGTCTTTGCCAAGAAAGGAAACTTCCAAAATAACTCCAAAGCTATTTGTTTAAAGCATAGTTTGGTGAAATCTGTTTAAAGAAACTTGAAGTTTTTGAGCTTAAACACGATCAAAGTTCAGTGAACCTTTGTAGAGTATTAGGGGATGAATCAAGCCCCTAAACTTTCCTATGAAGTAGTCTTAAACTTTCCTCCCTTAAAATGTGACCTTATTTGAATAAAGTCTTAACAATAACTGAGTTAAAATGAGATTAGTATAGTCCAATACGACATAGTATTCTTATAAAAAGAGCACAATTGGAGATAGACGTAGAAAAAAACAAGGGAAGGGCATATGTAGAGATAGACCTATAAATCAATGATAGAAATTGCCCTCGCATCCTTTTGAGAGAATAAAGCCTTCAAGAGCAAAATCAAAATCAAGAGCAAAATCAAAATCTAGCAGGGCAAACATTCAATCCTGTAGCTCCCTGTTTCTCATTCAAATAATATGGTTACAGCTTATGATATCCTAAGCTTTTGGGAAACCTTACTCTCAATGATTTTTCTAACTGTAATCCACCTGGGCCTGCCTTAAGCTCATTCTTCCTCTCCGTGTAGAGTTTTGCTTGGCGTATTTTTTATGTACCTGTCATTTCATACACTTGAGTTCTCCACTGCATCTCACAGCCTCAACCTCACCGTCTCAGGGTTCTCTCCCGGGTTTGCCCCCACCTCCCTGCTTCCTTCTCCACCCGGCAGGGACTCAGGGACTCTGACTTTGACACATTGCTTGGCCTCTCAGGCTTTTCCTTGAAAGCTGGGGGGAAATGTCCCCTGATCTTGCAACTGTTGCATTTTGCAAGCTTACGTGTAAAACCACATTCAGATGAATAATGCTGAGTCTTAGTCCCTTTGTATGATGGTTTCAGAGATCTCTGTGAATGAAGCTGAATCCTGGGAAATACTTATCCAGGGGGCCAAGTCTGGTGGCATTTTCTCATCAAAGGAAAGCCTTTCAAAGGATTTTAAGTAATTCATTTTTATGCCTTCACCATGTGAGAGTGGCATCTGGCTGATTCTTGAGGTATCTGAAAGTCATCTTTACTATCGTCCCAGTTCTTGACTTTTCTATAATGGTGATAATCTCTTTAGCAGCAACATTTTCATTGGCTTCAAGTTTACACAAGCTTCCTTTAAATAAACCTCCTGAAAATCTCAACTAAGAAAAACTATATATAAGTTACTGGTCAAACTGTAATATTTATGGATTTTAGTCCAATATCCAATAGTATGCTCATGCCAGTCAGAAACTTCATGGGCAAGTATTGGCATTCTGCCGTGTTCTAACATTGATCAAGATGCATTGAATTCATAAACTGATTTGTTGAATGATAACCCCCTTATATAACTACTTAAAGATGATAAAATTAATTAATTTTTAAAAGGCTTCCAAAGATTTGTTTTCCTTCTTGGTTTATTTGTTTGCTTGCTTGCTTTTTTTATTCTCCTTGAAACAAATTGTTGTTATATAATCCAATCTAGTCTTCAACTTGCTATGTAGGCTCAGCATGGCCATAATTGTGCTGGAATTACAGTCATATTCCACTATGATGGGTTTTGTTTTATTTAATTTCTCCACATTTTTCCAACCACCTTCCCAAACCAGTTTCAGTTTAAATGTATGGATAGTAGTAAACACTTTTTAACTGAGTCATGTTTAAACAATGAAAAAGAGGTACAGTAAATGTAAATTCTGGTAACTTAATACAGTCAGGCTGCTCTTATTTCCTCAAAAAAACATTTTAACTCCTCATTGCCTTTGTCTATTTACATTCCTGCAAATTTATGTTTTCTTGTATAGCACGGTAAATATGAGCAATCTCTGTAATTGCCCTTATAGGTATGCTATATTTTCTTATACAAATGTAAGAGGTTAATTATTTTTTAGAATATCTGCTGCTTTCTATGGGAGTAATTGTAAGTTATTACCCTATTTAGAGTTAATTATATTAATTGTTTGTATTGGATTAACAATGCCAAGTTCGTGAGTGTTGATTAATATAATAAGCCTCTTTTTTGTTTTCTTCTGTTTTAGTTGACTTATCTTTAGTGAATAAGGATGAAAATGCCATCTATTTTGTGGGAAATTCTCTTGGCCTTCAACCAAAACTGGTTAAGACATATGTGGAAGAGGAACTTGATAAATGGGCCAAAATGTAAGTATTAGCTTTGGGCCATAATGAAAGTGTGAGCTGTAAAGGTACTATTTGATATCTCATATAAAAAAATTTAAAATTTCAATAGGTTTCTGGTATTTAGAAATGTATATATTATTTGTTATTTCTGATATTTGGAAATTCATATTATTATACTTATTATTTATAATTATTATTTATATTATTTAATACTGTAAAAGGGTTAATATATAGGATGTTTAATTTTTCAATGAGTAGCCCTTAGCTAAACTGCTATTATTTTTTATAAAGAAAGAAACCAAATTATCAAGGAAACTATAGGTTGGTTGATATGAGTGACACAAATACTACTTACCTCTCTCAGATGAAAAAGATGGTCCATGTGACCTTAAATCAAGGCAGGCTGAATTTAACCATGAAGGATGCTCATATCAGAACTATTTCCCTTCCATCTTTTCTATGCTACTATTTTGACTGTAAAATTCTTCCTACTATCTTACTTCTTGAACACTGTAAATCTGATATTCTTAACTGCATTGATTATCTCCTCTAGATGTCCCTACTTAGTAAACAGTTTTATCTTCTCAAATATTTAAAGTTTTATGAACACAATACTGTACAAATTTATGTGGTATAGCATCATGCCTGCATATATATGTATATATAATATATGTAAACTGCTTATCAGTCATTGTTATTTTGTTTTTGAAGACATTGAAGTTCTTTTCTTATAGTTACCTATAAAATGTATAAGAGCTTATTTTGAACTATTAGCTCTTCAGTTTTATGGAACACTAGACCTCTGTTTGGGTACTCTTTGTTTGACCTCATACAATCTCTTCTAAGGGTTTGAACAAAGCCTATCTCCAAAGTTGAAGATACCTATTTTTTAAAGTTAATTTTACATTATTAGCTATATTATAGGACCCTAAAGGAAAGTAACCTAGTTTCATATATTTTATCTTTTCCCAATACCTACTGATAAAGTTAAAAACATAAATACTTGTTAAATATTTGATTTTTAAATTTTATTTCTAAACTTTAAGTACTTAAATATGTTTAGATATTTTAAATGCTTAGAAAGATTTTGAGACTTGAACCCAGCACCTGGATGTTGTCCCTGAACCTCTTTTTACTTAAGGATAGCACTCAACTACTTCAGCCACAGCACCACTTCCTGTTTTTGAGTGGTTAATTGGAGACAAGAGTCTCATGGGCACTTTTCATCCCCAGGCTGGCTTCGGACCATGAACCTTAGATCTCAGCCTCTTGAGTAGCTAGGATTACAAGCATGTGCCATCCATACCTGAATAGAAAGATTTTTAATAATTCCTATTTGATTAAAAAGTCAGTGCAGAAGTGAACTACACCTTAAGGTCAAGCAGTGAAAGTTCAGGAAGATAAACACAAACTAGTTATGTTTTAGAGGTAAGATAATTCACTCTTTCAGAAATTCAATATTTTCTTATGTTTTCTTCATTCTTTATGCTACTAGTCTTTCATAATTAAAACAGAGCCTTTCCTTCAAAATTTAGTTTATACCAATTTTAAGTACTATAGAACTCACTGTCATGACTTAAATAATACTGCAAAGTTCTTAATTTTTGTGGTTAAGGCAGCAATTAATAAACAAATGACCAAAGTTTATATAATTTAGTAAGCCTGATCTGACACTGCCTACATAACTTTTATGCAAGATTGGAAAAATACGTACTCCTACATTTGGAAGAATTATGTGCAAGCTGCTTTAGTATTTAATAAATGAAGACGATAGTTAATAAAAACAGTGGATACTCATTTTGGGCAATAATGTAAGAGACAGCAAAGAATTAGATAGAATGCATTTGAACTTTAGAGATTGTCCTTCCCTCTTACATTCAGCAAGGCTGTGCATTTTTGGACTCTAGACATTTTAAAAAGTTGCTGTTCTGCTATTCTATTCATATCATTATCATTATGCTGTGTTATTGAGGAGAGTATTAGTTATTTTCATGACATTGGAATTGTATTACATGAAAAACACTCTGGTATAATATCTTTTATTGTTGCTTGTCGCTGTCTTGCTTTCTAGTAAAGATAGACTATTCCTTAGTTTTGGTTAAATCTTCTTAGTTTACATTAGACAAATGATTTCAAATGGAGTTGCGTTTCAGTGCTGCAGCTAGCATAAGTTGAATTAAAGACTTCTTCCAAGCAGAAGCCATCCATCCATTCTGGCTTTGCTTATTTCACTTTAATTTCTAGCTTTAAGATATCAAGACCCAGTCAACATCATGGCCCTTCATGTTCTGAATCTCAGGGATGGCTGAGATATCTAATTATATTTTGGTTTTCTCCTATCTCATCCCCAAATTTGATCTAGAACATACTTTATTTTAATCGGTTTAAGGCTTGAACTCTGAGCTTGGGCACTGTCCCTGCACTCTTCTGCTCAAGGTGAGCGCTCTACCACTAGAGCCACAGCACCCCTTCCGCTTTTCTAGTGGTTTATTGGAGATAAGAGTCTCATCGACTTTCCTGCCTGGGCTGGCTTTGAACCATGATCCTCAGATCTCAGCCTCCTGAGTAGCTAGGATAAAAGGCGTGAGCCACTGGCGCCCGGCAAGAACATACTTCTATTATGAATTTTTTCCACAAAATTTTAATTTTAAACTTCTACTTCTGTCTTTTTCCAGCTTAGGATCTTGTGAGAAGAAAACTTTCCCCTCTCAACAACAACAAAAAAATGAGAAGGACTGCAGTTTGATTAACAACAGAGAAATTTATGGGAGAAAAATGATTTCATAAGCAGAAAGAAGCACTCAAAAAGCACGAACTTTTAAAATAGTCAGAGATAAGAGTTTAGGTGCCAGTTTAACTAAAAACACAGTTGTAGGTCTTAAATGGATGAAGCACAGAAGTCTTATTGGGCTTTCTCATACTAATTTTGACATTAATAGGCAATACTTTGCTAGCTAGGAGGTTCCCCAGGAAGATTAGGTCAGCTATATTTGTCCCTCAGTATGCAAAAGCTAATCTTCCCTCTGATGTTGGAACCATAGTATTTCTATTATTAGGAAGCTTTGGTTCAAGGTTAGCTACTCTTCTTGTCCAGATATTTTCAGTTTAGAATTATCTTCATGGCCCTTTGATGGGCAATCTGTCCCCTCTATTGCTTTGATTTTTGTTCAAAAATCTACCCTGTATATGTTCAAATTTCCTCTAGAACCAGGACTCTCATGATTGTAGCATGTTTTAACTGATCACGTATTCTTCATCGCCAGCTGTCCTATTCTTGAGTTGAAATTCAAGACAGGTCATTTCCTTTCCTTCTTGACCAATGGAATATCATGAGCCCAAGAAGTCTAGGTATTTATTACATAGTCTAATGTATATTAAACATAGTTGCTTAATTAGAAAAGATACTTTTAAAACTTATCATCTTAACATTAAAAAAGCTACTCTACCTTTACAAAGCAAGAAACCACTCAGGGATGTAAATATCAAGATTGTTCATTCAAGGTGCTTTATATAAATATGACAAATTTTCTTGAATCTTCTATTATTTGAGGAAAAATTGTAGAAGTAGTTTTGGGCCCACATAATATATTTTTTGTGGTTATTTTAATATATTTAATATTGTTTTTCATAGTTGGTTTTTCATTGGGGAAATAACAGTTCACTTTAACCAAGATATTTGCTTTTGTGAAAAGTTTTAAGTCATATGCATTGTCAAATTTTCTATATAAATATTTTTTTCTTTTTCTTAAGAGCAATGCCTATTACAGTTATGACTTTCTAGAGATTATTTTAAGAAGAATGACAGAGCCAGGCATTGTGTCTCAAGCCCATAGTCATAGCAATTAGGGAGCCAAGGATTGAGGAATTAAAATTTGAGGTTCACACAGGACAAAACATTTGCAAGACATCATCTCCAACAATGGACGTGGATGGGTGCCTTGGGCCTGTCATTCCATGATAGGGGAAGAATACAATTAGAGTCTATACAGACCTCAGCATGAAGATTGTTCTCAAATAATGAGAAGGTCTGTAATCTGACTGACAATAGAGAACATAATGAGATTCTTTCTCAAACAAACAAACAAACAAACAAAAACCAACTCAGACATGGCGGACATAAAGGCTCAAGTGGTAGAATTTCTGCCTAGGAAGTATGAGGCCAGGAATTGTTTAAAACATCAGTATGGCCAAAGTAAAAGAAGAGTGATAAATTGATAAGGTTATTTCAAGAGAAAAGTGGCCCACTGAATTATGTGTCAAGGGTAAATCAGCTGGTTGGTAGACAATGACTTACTTTTTATGGTAATGTATGTACAATAGCAATGATGAAGTATGCCAGAAATTTGTGCTGAACACTCTTGTATAGTCTCATTTAGTTAAGTCCATGATTAAAAAAAACACATAGTATAGGGTGCAAGAAAGATTAGTCAACATCTTTGTTAGCTAGTCATCAATTGAGTGGTGGGAAAAAATGCAATATCATTAGGGACAAATGTGAAAGTTTATGTATTTACTTATGAAGGAAGCTTCCGAAAAGTAGAGCTGTTTTTCATTTTTGTAGAATGGTTAAAACATGGCCCTATTTTAAAGAGGATACAAGTTTCTATTAACTTCCTCATTAGATTTTTATATTCTGCAATCTAACTTCATGAGCAAATATTGCTCAGAGACATCTCAGAAAATACCCGACTCATACCAAGGATTGATGCTGTGCTAATGAGCTCTCATGCTCTCTTTTCCTTTCCAACATTTGTAGCTATTTCAGCAGTTTTGAATGAAAACAATAAAATATTTTTCCTAACTCTAATACATATGTTTAAACATGCACTTACTCTACATCTACTTTCTCTAATGATAGGCCACTTTACTTTGGGTTTATTTGGATAACACTTTCTAAATACATTTCACTACTCCAGGCTAGTAGGCTGACAGAATGAGGAAGCCGACTTGGTGTGTGATATTTTAAAGGGAAGGAAATGCCAAACACATTACAAGAAGAAACGAATCCTTAAAGATTATTACTATGGTGTCTGCCAGAGTGAGAAGTAGGTGGCATAATATTCTGAGTTATAAATTCTCTGAGGCAGAACATAGAATTTTACTACCTCAGTGTAATAAGATGTATTGTGCTATCAGGAAAGGCCATGGAGTTCTATGTGATTAAATAAAAAAGGATCCAAGTATCTGCCTTTAACTACCATTTAATGATAATGATTTTTGTCTTTAGCATTTATATTGGAAGTCAAGAAAGAGGCAAGCTGCAAGCTATTCTAATAATAGTATGAATAATAATAACAACTAGCAATTGCCTCGTTATCCCTTCTTTAGCTCTTAGTCTGTTTATTCTCAAAGAAAGTCCTCTTTCTTCGTCTTTATTTATGTAGTAATGGAAATGTTAGTTTAAAAATCACGTTATATTCCACATGCTGAAGGACAAGAATTTAACATGAGATTTACATTTGCAAAGTTCACTCAGCATAGGTACTATGCAACTCTTTTTTAAGTGACCTCATTTCTTTTTCATGGCAACCTTTTAAGCTACATATTGTCATGAATCTACTTATACTAATATAGAAGACTAGGTCCTATAAAATCTTCTAATAAATGTCTCACATTAATAAAGATCTGGAGTTGACTTATAGTAGATTATGAAAGACAATTGTTACATACTAAGAATTTTGTTCATAGAAGAGATTCTGCTGTGATAGATGTGTGCAAATCATGAAGTCAGCAAAGGCTAAAAATTATTAAGGCTTTGAACAATTGAACCACCCTTTTGAGATTAGGGATCCAGAATCACCAAGGCTAGCTTATTGACTTTATTTTAATAAGTTTTTTTTTAATTGTGAAAATACTGTACAGAGGGGTTACAATTACATGAGCAAGGTAATGAGTACATTTCTTATCAAGCATTGTTTCCTCCTCCTTTGTTTCCCCTTCCCATCCCTGTCCTCCCTTTCCCTCCCCCCCCCCCAGCTCATTGACTTATTACCTGTGGATTCAAACCCAGATTTGAATTACACAACAGGCACATGCTCACTCCTTTCTTTGCAAAGTCTACAAAATCTAATGTATAGATTTTTTTTTGGGGGGGGGGGTGTCCGGTCGTGGGGCCTGAACTCTGGGCCTGGGCACTGTCCCTCAGCTCTTCAGCTCAAGGCTAGCACTCTACCACTTGAGCCACAGAGCCACTTCTGGCTTTTTTTCTTTTTGCTTATGTGATGCTGAGGAATCGAACCCAGGGCGTCAGGCATGCAAGCTAAGCGCTCTACAACCGAGCCACCTTCCCAGCCCCTAATGGATATATATTTTTTAAAGGTATAAGTACATAATATTATTCCAGGTACTTTCTGTTATTCTGTTATTTATTTTTTTTATAGTTTTAAGTGCATTTGTTTCCCTCATAACACAGAAATTTCTTGAGACTGAGATTCTCTTGTGTATGTGGGGTTTTATTAGATGTACTGGGATATTTGCTAGAATAGTAAAAATCAAGTTGGAATATGACAGATGAATTGCTAGAAAATGAGGTCAAAGTGTAGTATTGGTTTTGATTGTTGTGTTAAATCTAGGGGCTTTGTCTAATTACACCAGAGCGTTGATCAGGCATAATGCTAAGATAGGTCAGATTTTTCTGGGTACTATAGTTCTATACTTTTCTAGAAAACAAGAGACAGGTATTACTAACTTAAGTAAACTACATATTTTGGGACCCTGCACAAAATGTAAATTAGATATAAATGTATTAATTCATGCCTGTTTGTTGGATTTACCCTAAGTTTTATGGTTAATCTAAACATTATCACAAATATAGCTACATTTTGTACATGTCCATTTAATTTGCAGGTCGTAACTATATTTTATTTTTCAAGTGCTGTTCACTTTGGTTTCTAGCTAAATTAGAAAATATACTCTGTATATATCAATATACATAATACTATATGCTAGAAGTATTTAAATATTCAAATAACATAGTAAATATCAAAATAAAGGGAAAAATCCGAGGCTCCAAAAATAAGACAACCTAATAAAATAGTATACATATAACACCCCTTCCTCAACAAAATGAAACTCAAATTAGTTTTAAAAAGATAAGCTGAAAAATAAAGCTCCCAAATATATCCTTTTTATTTTTAATATGTATTACATAATTATTTAAATATTATAATAATTCCTATACAAATGCCTACTTAATAAAGAAAAATCACGTGTAAATATACATACATACAGCCAGCTAAAAATTTTTATGTCCCGTTTTAATTTCAGAGGTGCCTATGGTCATGACACAGGCAAACGACCGTGGATTACAGGGGATGAATGTATTGTGGGCCTTATGAAGGACATTGTAGGTAAGTATGAGATGAATTATTTTCCCAAAGAATTGTCCATTAAAGCCAAAATCTTATTGAGTAATATCTTTTTGAATAGTATCCAAATCTTCTATTTTAACCCATGACAGTAAAGGGTTAAATATACCTTTCTCTTACATTTAGTTATTGTTGTAGTACTGCCAATGCAACTGAGTCCCTAGTTCATTCTTGACAAATGCTCTATCATTGACTTGCACCCCACCCTCTCCTGTGAAAAAGAATTGTTTTGGTATATTACCTTTGACTCCAGAGAGCTCTGATCACAAACATGTGCCATCATTAAAGTAGGAGGCTGCAATGCTTGATAAGAAATGTACTCATTATCTTGCCCATGTAATTGTAACCCCTCTATACAGTATGTTCACAAAAAATAAAAATAAAAATAAAAATAAAATATATGCCATCATAGAGAGCATTTTGTGTTCTTTTAAACTAATGTATACTCACTAATTTAAACTGTATTTAAGTTTATGTTAATGGATACTGTAAGTTTTATACTATATTTTGTCCACCTAAAGAATACAAATTGACTGTGTCTCCAAACATATTTTAAGCTGTAATTTAGTAGTTTGATTTTAAAATTTTTAAAAATATCTCATTTTTTATTTCTAAAATTGTATTGGCTAAAAAGATGGTTTAAGTTCAATTCTTTTAATAAAACTTAACCACTTAATCTAATAAGAAAATTAGCAAGTGAGTTATTTGCATAGTTTGCCTGTTTGCTCATCTTCAGACAGGATTTTACCAAGTAGCCCAGGCTACCCTTATATTAGCCTCCAAATTTCTGATATTAGAAGCTTGATGTTCTTTTAAGCATATCCAGGACAGATTTATTTTGAAGGTGTGTGTGTGTGTGTGTGTGTGTGTGTGTGTGTGTGTGTGTGTGTGTGTGTGTGTCTGTGTGTGTGTCTGTGTGTCTGTGTACATACACATGCGTCTATATATCTACAAAATCACAACAAATAAGATCTTGAGTTTACTTTTTTTGTTGTTGTTTTTGGCCATAGGTCTTGAATTCTGGGTCTGGGCGCTGTCCCTGAGCTCTTCAGCTCAAGTCTAACACTCTACCACTTGAACCACAGCACCACTTCCAGTTTTCTGGTGGTTAAATGGAGATAAGAGTCTCAGGGACTTTCCTGCCCCAGCTGGCTTGAACCTCTATCCTTAGATCTCAGCCTCCTGAGTAGCTAGGATTAGTGGCTTGAGCCACAAGTGGCACCTGGCTAGTTTATTTTTTAATCTTTAATCTTAAATTTTAATCTTAAATTTTACTCTTAAACTTGTTTTTTGAATGAACACTTGGGCTATACTTTAAAATGAGTTAAACTGAAGACTGGGTTTCTAAGGGAAAAATCAGCTGAAGTAATCAGAAGCAGAAAAAGGAAATGGGTTGTTAATTTCAAAATTATTTTCCTCTGCAGTCTAGACAAGAAGTTGACTGGCCAGCATCCTCTTATGACAGATTAACTCTTTTGTGAGAGGATTTAAGGCATTAGGAACTTCTGACAACTTAATGACAATTGGAAGCAGCCTGATTTTTCTGGTGGTCTGATAAGCAGTCTGGTTTTAGCTTGGTGGAACATTAGTATAAGTGACTCTGTTTTGATTATTGGTCTTTTTTATGGGGGATGGGGAAAGGACTTATATAAGGAACTTCTTCTGAGACAATGCTTCCTGTAATGTTGATTTAATCTTCTGTTGGTTTGTCTGTTACTAATGCCATGTTTGGTTTCCTTTTAACCTTGCTCATTAGGAAGGGACCTAAAAGTCAAATTTAAACTATCAGAACAATTCAATACCTTCTAATTAGTGTCTCATCTTCACACATTTTACTCTTCTCCTGTGTGTGTGTGTGTGTGTGTGTGTGTGTGTGTGTGTGTGTGTGTGTGTGCATATGTGTTTGTTTGTGTATGTGTGTGTGGTATGATGGTTGGCATACCCAGTCTCAGGCACAGTAGGCAAGTGCTCTACTACTAAGCTACATCCTTAGGCCCACTGCTATATTTTATGATGGTTCTCCATAGTATAATATATGAAAGTTTAAACATTTTGGAAGTCGATTAATAAAACTGTTTAAAGTGTTCTGCTAAATATTTTTTTCCAAAGTGTAGCAAATTTCAAATTTATTCCCCTTTGCTGATGAGTCTAAATATGTGCTAAGCAAACAGACATGTTGACATGGTGTGTGATTTGGATCATGAATGACTCTCCCAGTATCTTAAATAAACAGCCTTTATTTTAATATAAAATTCTTCAAAAAGAGTAGTGAATAGCTGATAAAAATTATTATGTGTTCAAATTGATATAATTGTGGAGAAGAGAGATGATAAATAAACACATGTATTCATAGATGCAGAAAGGAGTTTCAATTTTAGAAGTGAAGAAAAACTATTAAGAATACATTTTATATAGAGCCAACAGTTCCACAAAACATGGAATAATTTTCCCTTGTAATTAATGTCATTTTATCAAGATGCTAGAAATAGAGTTGCTCAAGAATATTATTAGTAATTATATTAAGCCACTTCTCCCTGGGTGCATAAAACTCACAAATGGCTGGATGCATGCTTGTGAGCTTATAAAAATATTGCCATGTGAATATAAATTTACTTTATGAAACTTATAACTGACTCTCAGAGAAACAATAATCCTTGGAAGCTCTGCTCCAATAGTTACAGACCCTCCACCCTCCACCAGCCATTTCTAAAGGCCATAGATTTTAAATTAGAGGGAGACAATTCTTGGACTTCACCTGATTGTAAAACTGATAGGTAAGCCCACGATAACATTGTGTCTGATTCATAAATATGAAGGATGTGATATAGCAATAAGAAGACCCAAAATGAACCCTTTTGTCAAATGGTAAGTAGTTTGGGCCCTTGTCATGCTTCCTTTGCAGAGGTGTAAATAACATTAGTGTTAAGGAGACATAGCAGTTAGTTATGACCTTCTATCTCCTATATTTGACTTACAGGGAATGAAGAAATGTAACAAATGCTTCTGAATGACAAAATTTTTTTTCTTTCCTAAGAGACTGTAAGTTACTTCAGTACCCATTGATTAAAAAAAATAATAAAGGCCTCATCAAGTTGTTGTGAAGACTGGGTGAGAAAATATAACTTTTAGATTTGGAGGTGTTAGGCTATCACAATGGTGGCAAAAATGCCAGCTTGCCAAATTTCAAGACAAAGCAGTATTTGCATTTAATTAGACTTCATTTTCTTAGAAAGCAAAAGTGACAGTCCATAGACAAATAAGTAATAAACTAATAAACAATAAGCACAAAATCCTCTGTGAGTGAGTGCACTGGCTCATACACATCTCAGATAAAGTGATTCAAATCTAGATATTTGTGGTAGTGAATTGTAGATGATCTAAAATAATAATCTTTTCCAATTCTGCTTTGGAGAAGCTTTTCAAAAAGTTGTGCCCCTAAGTACTTGTAGTTCTTGATGTTTCTACATTAATTCAAAGTAGGCTCTTAGGAAAAAGAAAAGGAACAAAGATAAGCAACTTGAAAGAACTGCAGTGTATACTGAAAACAGATTTGCTTTTATAGAATACTGTTGATATTTAAATATCTTAGAAGAACAATGCTGTTTTCAGAAGTACAACTTGAACCCAAAGAAATAGGTCAATTAGGTAAATATTCTTTTGAAAATAAACTAAAAATCAGTTAAATTGCTGATGCTTTGATGTTAAGAAATTTTGATTCTTCAGGTCCTTTGGGTCATACTTGCAATAAACATTTCTGCTAATGTCTTAAAAGATTAATATTAGCATCTTTCTAGCTATGTGTGTGTGCATACATGCAAGTTAAACAGACCAATTTTTGACTTGTGCATATATCAATAGCAGCAAGGTTAGCATTGGCACAATGGTAGTTGAATTTAGAATGATCCAAGTTGGGATAATATTTTTATGTGTAGGTAAACAAATTATTCAAATCAGCGACAGATTATTAACAAACAACTGTACTAAATATAAGCATGACACTTAAAAAGAAAAGAATGGCAGGAATAAATCTAGATTGAATTTTGCCTAACACATCTGTGGGAAGATGTGCATGTACGCCCATCATGTTCCCATGCCATGAAGTTAAACTCTCTAAGATGAAAATTATATTACTTGGAGGACCAGGATGTCCTAGGAATTTGTTATTTTATTCATAATGTGATGCTTGGGCAAAAATAAAACAGTCTCCTCACTTCCTACCTCTTTTATTTTTTATTGTCATTTGCAATTACTCATTTTTTTCTATTTTTGCTATAGTTTTTGGATATGAATTTTCTTCTGCTCTTTCTACGTGTTTCTTTTACTTCCTTTGTGTTTTCTACTCTCCCTCCCCAAATATTTTAACAAGTTATTTACAAAAATAGTATCTGTAAATAACAGATGAGGTCATAATCAGATTAGATATGATATATAATGTTTTATTTAGAAGTGAAAGTATGAACTAATGCCGTAACCTAGAGAACAATCTATAATAAAGCTGGCAGGTTTTTTTCAGCATATTTCAAATAGATATGTTTACTATAGGAAAAGGTATTCACCACTACATATGACATAAGCTTATATCATCAGTGAAATATAAATAGGCTAGATTATCACACAGACCTAATATGTCTACATATCCAATGATACTGTTTTAATCTAGCCTTAACTTCACATATTATTCACATAATAAAGATCAGGATATATATTTCAACACCCATCATTTATTCATCAAGCTCCTACATCAAAAAGAAATCTACAGAACAGTTACAAAGCTTTCCTTGATTAAAGGCAAATACAAACTCTTCCTTAAATGACAATGTTAAAAATATGAATTGGAAAATTAAACACATTTCCAGTGACCTTCCCTAAAGTGAATATATCATGAAATCTATTAGATTTATTATTTCATTTGCTACTTATTCTTTTAAAATGGAACTATGCCAGAAGTATTTCTTTGGAAACAAAATATAGGACTTGCAATATAGATTTTAGCATCTAGTACATCATTGTAAACAAAAAGAAACATACCTCATATGTCTCAGTGTTGTTGAAGAGATATCATTCCTAATACACAGGTCTAATTGCCTTTAAAAGACAACATAAGAATTGAAAATAAGAATTGTATACTTATTGGTACTATGTTCTGAATAAGCAATGGGTTCTGTGTGTGTCTATTTTTCCTGTGCAAACCTAGTTAATGGAATTAGATAGGTTATAGTTATATAATATGTATCTTAATTTTGCATATTTTTACCAGAGAATACATATTTATATCTTAATGTTTATTAAAAAAAACTCCAGAGCTATTCATTCTGTTATAATCTGCTATGAAGCTCCTTTTACTTGTTAACTACTATATATCTATTTCATTGTAATAACAGAGGCATATGTTTGACAAAGTAACTTTATTTTATTAAAGGTTCATTTCATTTGATGTTAGAAACAAGCAGCTTTATAAAAATGTGATTGTCCTTAATATCTCTTTTAGATTACTTTGCAAGATCCATTTTCAACAAAAGCGACTCTTTGGGAATTTTAATAATAGGGTATCAGCATTTTTAGTTTACAGACAAATAAAATACCTCATTATTTTTGTTTTATTATGTATAGCATCAGAAAGGAAGCATAGTTTTTCGCTAGCTGTGTGTATATGAGTCCAGTTATCATTTGGAAAAATGAGTCAAGTAGGAAACTTCTACTTTTATATGATGACACATCAAACATGCTTTTATCTTCAAAACTACTCTAAATGATCCAGGATAGTCTCTCTAACTTGTTTATCCAGGTGTATTTATAACTCATAGGGAAATCTAAATTACAATTTTTTTTTAAATTTTACAGGAGCCAACGAAAAGGAAATAGTCCTAATGAATGGTTTGAGTGTTAATTTACATCTCCTAATGGTAAGTGTCTTTTCCCATCAATGTTTAGAATAAACTGATCCACACACTCTGATGTTTTCCTATCTTTAATTCATAAGCATCTGATGCTATTTAAAAATAAGTTGTGAGCTTGTGTTCATTTTTACCAGGAAATGCTGGGCCATGATATAATGGTTTCTTCATAATCATGGAAGAGCTGACCCTTGCAAGGGGCTTTTGAATAATGAAAAGCTCTTATCTTAGAACTTAAGAAAACAAAAAGTCATAGTGAGTGAAAAGAGAAACTGCTGGCAAGCGCATCAGACAGTGATATACAATTACTAGCAAAGGACTGAGCAGCTCATTTCAGCCTATTTCCAGTATGTTGGACTTGAGCATGGTGGGGTTATGGATCAGTATACTTTGGTGAATGAGGGTTTAGGTTTAAAATTTTGGAAAAAAATTAAACTGGAGATGTTGGGTCTTCCTCGGTCCCACGAAAGACAAAGATGGGGGTCCAAGGAAAGGTAAGTGCGCTCTGGCCCATTCCCCAGCCTCCCTCAGCCCGGGAGACAATCAGACACAGCGGGGAGTCAAGTCAAGCAGGAAGAAACTTGTTTATTAACACAGAGCAGCCCTTTATAAAGCAAAAAAGGAGCGGTGGCATGGCAGGGGAGGAAGAGGAACCAATCACTGTCAAGGTCACACCTTATCACGCACCTAAGCTTCCACGGGCTGGTTATGCACTGAACATAAGGCAAATTGGGCTCTGCCCACTCTACTCCCTGTCAGCGCCATCTTTGCTGCCCATGTGCCCTACATGGAGAAGGATATAACTCCTTAATTAGTCCTTTAAATGATTTTTGAAGCATTTCTTGCATCCTAACTATTCTATAGTTTTACCTTAAAGTGTGAAATGCAGTCTCAATATTATGTCTATAGCAATTGTTTGATACGTTGAAAGTTTTTAATTTCATTTTTATAGTATGTTTTGGAAACAGCCTGCAAGTTCAGGTATCTCAAACTTTGGCTCCCAACTCTGTTACTTACTATCTATTTGATGCAAGACAATCTTTTCACCATCTTTAAGCCTACGTTTTTTTATTCATACTTACCTTACATATCTGTGTGAGAATTAAGTGTGATAATATGTGAGAATTATTTCAGCAACTGGATTTATAATCAACACCTGGTTAACAGTATCTACTACCCTTCTCACTGTTAAGGTAATTGAACTCATTTCCCAGCAACTAAGTAGAGAAATTGACCCTCTGTTTAATGGTAGTATTTCTCAATTATGCCCCCAAGATGGAAAAAAAATAATGTAAGGATGAGATATTTCTTGATAAGTATAAACTAAAAGGCCATTAAAATATAGTGAAAAATATGTACAATAAAATCTAAATTTGTAGTACAAGATAAGTCAGTGTGAATAAGATATACATAGGACAGGAAATTTCAGTATCACACTAGAGAAATTACCATTCAACGTTTGAGAAGATAATTTTTCAATTAACATTTAAATAAACTTAGAGAATTTGCTTTTATCTGATTCACCGTTTTTCCCTGAGTTTGTTTTTCCATTGATAAACATAATGAGCCAGTATCTTCTCCTCCTTTGTAACACACTGGAAACAAGGCTAATTGAAAAGCTATCCCAGTCAGATACCTTAAGATGTTTAATTAATTGGTTCCTTTAAAATGTTGGAGATTGTAAAATGAAAGTGTGGTATAAAGTGAACAAATGTATAAATTGTACATTAATGCTTTTTCAATAAATCCTTTCATTGCAGCTATCGTTTTTTAAACCCACATCAAAACGGTATAAAATTCTTCTAGAAGCAAAGGCCTTCCCTTCTGATCATGTAAGAATTTCTTCACTTTGTATTTATGTTCTGTTTACTCTTCCTTAGCGGGGAATATCATTTGCCTGACATGAATGTTTATTCACTAGTCTTCTCCAAGTAACCTCACAATAAAAAGATCTGTCAAATGCTTTTGATTTAAGCATTTTTTTAATAGATTGTTGATTTATTTCTTTTGTTCAAGTAAAACATGTGTTAAGGGAGGGAAGGATTGAATAGGAACATTGATTTATTAGTCTTTTTAAAGACACTGAGCAAACTGCTGTCCTAAATCAAGTGTGGTTATAGATGTTTTATTAATTCTCATTGCTGTTTTATTTTTATGGAATCCAATGAATACAAATGTCAGTGCTTAACCCTTTAGCTATATAAAATTGAAATATAAGCTTTTATTTAGTTCTCTTTCCATAACATCCTAGCATAGTTTTGGTACCTTTTTATCATAAAAAATTTTTATATGGATTAAAAATGGTTCTTGTGGTTCACTAAAAATTCATGCTATCTTATCTACATTTGAGTTAAGAAATTTGACCTATATACACATAGATGATAGAACATTTTAATGTTTTAAAGTTAGAGAAACGATTTCTACCTTTGTATTATTATTAACTATTCCAATTCACTTCTTGTATTTGTAGAACATGTAATCCTGTCCAAATTAGTAGCCATTAACTTGTAAGAAGGACTAGAACATAAATAACAAGGAAAAAATCCTTTTAACTGCTTGTTCCCACGCATATGTTATATTCTTAATGTAGCAAACTCTTTAATACCTTTCCTTTTACTAATTTACTATTACTAGGGTAAACACTTTTAATTCCTGTGTTTAGGCCTAGAAGATCCATATGACTTCTATCCCTATTTTGTTAGTTGTAGGTTTGACTTTGGTTGGTGACTGCTAATACAAAAATCTCTTCTAATTGCTAAATATTTCTATGACATCTACATTTCTATTTATCTCTAATCAGTACTATTTCAATGAATGTTAAGTTTTCTGTTAAATTTTATAATTAGTAGTTATTTGATATATTCTCTTCATTCACCATCTCTGACTTTGGATTTAACAACATAATACCTACTTGATTGATATTTTGTTTTCAGAGTTATTTCAGAGTACTAACATGCTTGCAGCTTTATTTAATAAATAAATTGTCCTTTTTTTCCAGTATATTATTGAGTCACAACTTCAACTTCACGGACTTAATGTTGAGAAAAGTATGCGAATAATAAAGCCAAGACAGGTATATGAGAAAGAAAGAAATATTTATAATACTTCTATTAATATTGGTTTTTTTCCCTCTGTTTCCTCAAAAGTTGATTATTTTCATTACTTTAATGGAACTTTCATGGAAGCATTAAGAAAGCATATTTCTATTACTATTAGATCATTTTGTTTAAAATAGAGAATAACTCAGAAGGGTACTTATTTTATCTTTCAAGAACTAGACATATGGCAAGCAAACTATTTTCTTACTTATACCATTGGAGTAAGCCATAATCTTTAGAGATAGGGAAAGAGAGTGACAAATAGGTTATATCATTGTTTTAGCTTCAAATGTAATTTACTTTTGGTATCACTAAAATCAAGTTAATACAAGTGATAATTTGTTGAAATTAAATGATGATTGTCATTTGTCCCTTTGTAATTCATGTACCAAATATTTTCCATTGTGCTAAATTGAAGTGGAAAAAGTAAGGAGGTTTCACTTCAGACTTTACAGCATGGCTAATATACACAGTGGCATTCTAAGTCCTCCAGTTCTTTGGGTATATGATTTCAGCAAAGTTATTTTATCTGTCTTAGATTTATTAATATTTAACCAGATAACAACCATCTAATACAACTTAAACATGTTTTGAAGGTTTTTCTTTATTGTTGTTGTTTTTAATGTACTATGCGATTTTTTTGTTTCTTTTGGATGTTCTTCCCTCTATGGTACATCCCCTATTGTCACTGTATTTGATTTTGGTACTCTGGTATTGCATGTATGTTTATTTGAATTAGGGAAGTGAAGGGGAACAACAGGATGATGAGACAAAGGACAAGGGGGAACCAATGCAATGGTGATATATACAAGACAATTTGTTGGAAATTTATCTGCACAACTTGTGTGGGGGGGAGGGGGAGGAAATGTAGGTGAAAAGTGAGGGAAGGGGTAGAAGTCTGACAAGAAATGTACTTATGACCTTACTTACATAACTACAATCCCTCTGTACATCACCTTGACAATAAAAAAAAGAAAAAGCTCTAAAATATTGTGTATTTTACCCAGGATACAAGACTAAGGTATATAGACATAGCCATATCAACACTGCAACTTGTATAATTTGGCACCAAGGAAACCATGAAAGTATAAATTTCAAGGTTTTCATAGGATACTCCCTGGCTGTTAAGACAATGTTCAAAGAATTATTTCTCACTATACTAAATTGCTTTAAATAAATTTAAAACCTGCTCAATTTTTTTCCCAACCTGAAGTAAATTAGTTGAGTATGTTCACATATTCTTAACAAATTACTAATTCCTAACATATGAATATGACCATTGATGTTAATATGTCAATATTTTAATATTTCATGTTTGCCATAACCTTGAGACTTTAGCATTAAGTCTTCGTAATCTCAAGTTAAGCATTACCTAAGTGGCAGTAAGTCAGTGTGAATAGAGTCTATGTCCTATCAAATATTGTTAGTCTTCCTTTTTTAAATTGTAGGGCAAACCTTATGAGGATGCTTAAGAATAAAGTTTTGAATCACCAAGTTTTACATTTTTAATTTTTTTTCTTAAAATTAGTGAAATCCTTCTCATCATGGGTGAACAAGCCCAGTTCAAAGAACAATTCAGAAATTCTACTATTAATTCTCTTCTCATTGTAAAAACAAGTCTCGGGATTCTTGTAATAACATAGCACATAAAATATGTGTGTGTGAGTGTATGTGTACGCACACAAAACCACCTCTAACGTGGAGCAGATTATTTTACAATTAGCAAGAATTATGGAAGTTATATTAAAAGTAAACTGAAGAATGTAGGAATATTGAGCCTCACCAGCCCATAAAGCTATTAGTATTGTATTTTTTCCTAATCTTATCGAATTTAGTGCTGGAGAAAATTCATAAAAATTTTGTTAGTAGGTCAGAATTGTTAGGCCACAAGAAGATGTTTTGTATTTCATTTAGATATTTCATCTCCAGTTGTTTGCGAAGTCAAATCTAAATTCATTCACAGTATTCACAGTATTCACAGTATTCACCAGTTGGGGAGAGTGGGGAGGGTGTTAATAACACTGGTGAGATATTTTGATCATTTTCTTTAAATATGAATCTATATATTTAGGGTAGCTTGGAGATGTTATTATGAAATTAACAGACATATTGTTTAGGTAAATAGTCAGATGAGAGGTATATAAGTGATTTTGGAAACATAATAACACAGTATGATACTGATACCAGACGGTCTTATTGTATATGTGTTAACTCCTTCCATCTCTTGGTATTTTAATAGATGGGGATAATGACAAAGTAATGTAGAGCTATACATGCAGACTAATTGAAAAAATAGAGGGCAAATTAGCACAGATGGAGAGTTACATAAAACTTTTTTTTTACTATTTTATTATAATTTCTGAATACGTAAAACACGTTCATCCCTTATTGAATTTCTGAAGAACATTAGTGAAGGAGAGAAGTTTTTTTTACCATATTTCTTATGTTGGTGAAATTTAGATTGGTAGATATAAAGCAATGAACTTTTTATGGCTGTGTGTGTGTAATTTTATCTAACATGATTTAGGGGGAAGATCTCTTAAGAATGGAGGATATCCTTGAAGTCATTGAGAAGGAAGGAGATTCCATCGCAGTGATCATGTTTAGTGGGGTGCACTTTTATACTGGACAGATCTTCAACATGCCTGCCATAACTAAAGCTGGCCAAGCCAAGGTATGCACCTCCTTTATCCTTCTGCCTCGCCTCAACCCTCACTCTGCTAAGACGCGTGGGTCCCACTGCACTTCACACGAAGTATCTTACTTTGTCTTTTGCAAAATTACTGTGTTTTTCAAATGAGCAAAGATAACATTTTTTAAATCAATATTCTTTCTTTTGCTTTAGGCATCTTTATTGACACTGGGTTTTGCTACTTCTGTAGTCTGACTTCCTTACTAGCAGCCACTCTCTAGGGGTCTGGCTCTAGTTGGCAGACCAAGCAGGCTTCCTGCACCTATGCACTGTTACTCAGCGGCCCAGACCTCAGGAAGCAGACAAAAACACAGAGGGGAATCACTCCAGGCAAGGACTTCCCTAAACCTTGCTTCAGTACTTTGCTGTGTTGTAACTTGTTCTAAATATAAACTATTTAGAAAAGAGAGACCATGGTTTTGGGGAAACAATATTAAAGTTCAGATCTTGGCTCAGTCATTTAAGCGTTATGTAATCTGGAGCAAGTTACTTGTCTTCCGTGAGTCTCTACTTTCAAAACTTGTCTAAAAAGGGAGGAAGGCAGACTTTGGAGATCCAGTAGGTTTTATGAATTGATTGAGTTATAACCAACTTACTTATATTTATTTGTGTGTGTGTGTGTGTGTGTGTGTGCTCAAAGTCTAGACTACTATTCTATCATGAGGCTGAAAAGGAGAATTTGTAATCTAACACTCTTGAGAAATTATTATAAAAAGTTTCTTTTGTTACACACTATTAAATTACACTTAAATGCTTTACCATTTGGAAATTATATTCCTTTGTTTATAGAATGGGTAAAAAGAAATCAGGAGAACAAAATTCAATAGTCCCACTTGGTATTTAAATCCTTAATAGCAGTTTTATGTGATTCAGCAATCAAGTCATGTACTTAAAAAGGTGACAGTTGAATTTTATACTAAACATTAATAAGTTATGAGATTAATATATATGTGAGATTTAGTTAATATATTCAGTTATTGAAGCTAATGAATGGAACTAATGAAAAGAAATTTAGCACCGTTATCAGCATGCTCTGGGAATTCCCAGCCATGACTTCCAACTGGTTTGATGGATAGCTCTGAAAGTGGTGCATTATGAAATATATAAAGATAATGTCTTCTTAATTTGTATATTAAATGTTAAGCACCAAAATACAGCGAGGCCAGTAAAAAATCATATTTTAAAATGCTATGGAAGTAATCACCAGTCTCTGTTCCCTTAGTATACATTCACGTTTCATTAACCTTGATAAAAATGAGATAGGAAGATAAGAGAAGGGACACTGTAGGTTGGGGAAACAGGATACCAAGGTTCAGAGCTTGGCCTACTTATTTCATTGCTAAATCATTTTAGACAAACTACTTGACCTTCCTGGATCTCTGTTTTCAAAAGTACTAAGGTGGAAAAACAGTACCTAGCTCATAAATTTAGTGTGAGAATACAATGTATAAAACATCTCTTGGATTGCCATGTGTTCTAATATTGCTATTATCTCCTCCCTTATCTACTATCTTCAATTAATATGAAATTATAGGAATGGCTTCATGTAGTTATTTTATTCCCCATTAAAAATAAAAAAATGAATTTGTTTATTTAGGGCTCTGTGTGTGTGTGTGTGTGTGTGTGTGTGTGTGTGTGTGTGTGTGTGTGTGTGTGTGTGTGTGTGTGTGTGTTGGTACTGAATCTTGAACTCAGGGCCACACTCTTGCTTCTATTTTTTTTTTTTGTTCAAGGTTAACACATTACCATGTAAGCCATACATCTACTTCTGTCTTTTTGCTGGGGAATTGGAGATAAGAGTTTTATGGACGTTTCTATTTGGACTGCCTTTGAACTTGATTCTCAGATTTCAGCTACCTCAGTAGGTAGGATTACTGGCATAAGCACCAGCACCCAGTTTATTTAAGATGAATATGTAATTCTCATTCTTAAGTATTTAAGTTGCTAAAACCATTCTTTAAGTGTGTTTTGGACTTTCTTCCCTTAAAAATCTAAGTGCCTGCCAAGTCAAATTCTCTTGGGATTTACGGTGAAATCAGTAAAGGTAGGGATAAGTAGTTCAAATCTGCATAGAACTACAAAGAAGTGATGACTACCTTGGGAATGCATTGAGAATACAGCAGACTTAGATTTACCCATTATCAAAATTATTCTAACAAATGTTTACCCTCTCACAAGACAATTCCTCCCATTCTCAATTGAAGTTGAGGAATTAGGCTAATTTAAAATTAGATTTACATAATTCTCTAGAGTGGTCTATGAATATAAAGCAGAAGAGAGAGAAAAAAAGAAAATTAAAGGTGTCAATCAAGAAAACCCAAGATTCTAAGGGAAAAGGGCTTCAAACAGTCTGTTAAGAATGGTTAAGTGAATTAAAAGTAAGGAAAGTTTCCAGCAGTTTATCATGATAGCAACTCAAAACAAGCAATGAGTATGTTTTGAAACACAAACTTCAATATCATTAAGTAAAACTTTCAAAATCATGTGATAGGAAAATAGGGACATGAATGTTGAAAAGTAAATTAAAGAAATATGCATGCATGAAAAATATCACACACTGTAAGTAAATGGCTTCCTAAGTCATTTTGAAACATCATCTCCATCATCCCCATTAGAAAACACAACTGCAACACTGAATCTTACATCTTTTTTCAGATACTGACTGTTATGAAAGAGACGGAGTTTCTTTGTGATGTTACAACAAAATAATTATAACACAAAGGAAATTTACTGTACACAATTCTGTAAGTTAAAAAGTCCCAGATGCCTGAGCATACCAAGGGAAGCATACATAGTAAGATCATGGTCTAGGCTTATCCAATCAAAAACACAGTAACCTGCCTGAAAAAAATCACAAACATAGAGTTTTGGGGGCATGACTGAATTGCTTTGACAAGTATGAAGCCCTGAGTTCAAGTCTTAGCACCACCAAAAACAAAATAAATAAAAGCCAAAAAAACAAAAACAAAAATTCCCCACATCTCCAGACTTAAAAGTTAATATTTTAGCTGCAATATACAGAACCCCAACAAGAACCAGACAAACACAGAATTTTTTTTCTAACCACAAAATAGATAAATCCCCAGGGGGTTAGTAGCACTTCCGAGCTCAAAAGCTTCAACAGCGTTATGCTAAGCATGTTCACAGACTTTTCCTAACAGAGTCACAAGGTGGTGTCCCAAATCCAAACACCACATTTCTATTTCAGGCAGAGGAGGAAGGGGAAAGTGGCAGTGCAGCTTCTTCTGTCTCTGGCATCTACAGTGCCAATCTTTTCCCAGAAAAACTTAGCAGACTCCTGAGTATGATTCATTGCCTTCCAAAACATGAGCTAAAAAGAGCACTGGTGAGGAAGAGTGTGCATTTATAGCCCCATCAGAGAGACATAGCAGGAAATCAGTTTTGGGGTTGCTAACACACTATTTCCCAGTTATACCATTGGGATCTCAGGACTTCTGATATTTTACCCTTTCCTCTTCCCTCCCTCCCTCCTTCCTTCCCTCCCTACTTTCCTTTCTTCCTCCTTTCCTTCCTTCCTTCCTTCCTTCCTTCCTTCCTTCCTTCCTTCCTTCCTCCCTTCCTTCCTTCTTTCCTTCCTTCCTTCCTTCCTTGTTCTCTTTCTACCTTTCTCCCTCTCTATCTCCCTCTCATCCCTCCTCTCTCCTTCCCTTCTCCCCTTCTTTTCTTTTTCTTCCTTTTTTTTCTCCCTCTCCACCTCTCCCCTCTCCTTCCCACCAGTCTTCTTTCCTTTCCTCCTGTTTCTTTTTATCTTTTTAATCTCTTTTTCACAAAGCATTTGAAAACTATTTATTGGAAATTTGGAAGAAGAAATATTAAAAGATAAAAGAGCCAGACAGTAGTAGTAGCTCACACCTATAATACTACCTACTTAAAAGCCTGAGATCTAAGGATCTCACTCAATGTCAGCCCTGGCAGATCTGAAAGACTTCTAACAAAATGCCAAAAATTTGAGACATAGCTTCAAACAAATGAATAGATACTACCACAAAGATCTCAATGAGGATTATGTTAATAAATGTGTAGCTGGGCTGGTATGATTCACTCTTGTAATCCCAGCACACAGGAGGCTGAGCGAAGAGCATCAAAAATTCAAGGTCAGACTGGTTAAATTTTGAACAGAAACATGGACATGGTATTTCTAGTCCCAGTTATGGACAGTATTTGTTTTGTTCTGAACTGACAGAATAATATCAGTACTGTTTGTATAAGATATCATTATCTGAGCAGTTAATTAGCCACAAACAAGTATTACAAAACACATTTGCATATGACCACAATGTAAATTAGTATGCTATATGTAATTTTTAAATGCAAAAATAACCTCTTTCATAAATATTAGATATTCATTATTAAGCCATCTTTACTAGAAATTGTAGAGTTTATAGTTATTTTTCTTTTTTATTTAATTTTCTTTTTTAAAAATTGTATTGTAAAGATGCTGTACAGAGGGGTTACAATTACATGAATAAGGCAATGAGTACCTTGGTTGTCGATCATTGTTACCCTTCCCTTGATGTTGTCCCATTATCCCTCCCCCACCTCCCACCTCCCACATTCCTTCTCACCCACACACCCCCCTGCCTGAAGTTGTAAAGTTCATTTCCAATATAACGTCTTGTGGATCTCATTGTTGCAATGGGTCATCCTGTGTCCTTTTTTTTTTTTTTTTTTTTGCCATTTTGTTATTCACCTTCCTCTCCCCAGATTAGACAAATGTATACACAAAATGCAAACTACCAAAATCAAGTACAGTGAGAACAGGGGATATATCATAGGGGGAAGAACATACAAAGGAAATAAACAAAAAAAAGTACATTTAAAACAACAACAACAAAGACAGACCTCTTGTGTACATATCTTGGGAGTGATTTCATTTAGCATTAACTTATATGATCATATGTGCATAGCGTTTGAGCATTTCAACTCATCTGATAAGATTATCCCAGAGGTATACTAATTATTCCAAATAAGGTAAACTATGGGGCCTAAATTTCTTTAGGACTGGTTTACTTCACTTAATATAATTTTTTTCCAAGCCTTTCCATTTCCTAACAAATTTGGGGGGGGGTGCTGGTCTTTCTGATGGAAGCATAGAATTCCATTGTATGTATACACCACATTTTCTTGATCCAATCATCTACTGAGGGGCATTTGGGTTGGTTCCATATCTTACCTATGGTGAATAATGCTGCGATAAACATAGTAGTTGTGCTGGTAGCCTTGTTTGTGATTGTTTGTGTAAATGCCCAGAAGTAGGATTGTTGGATCATAGGGGAGGTCTATACGTAGTCTTTTGAGGAACCTACATACTGCTTTCCAAAGTGTTGAAAAAGTTTACACTCCCACCAATAATGCAGTAGGGTTGCCTTTTGGCCACATCCCATCCAGCATCTGTTGTTATTAGATTTCTTGGTTATAACCATCCTAACTGGGAACAGGTGGAATCTCAATGTTGTTTTGATTTGCAATTCTTTTATGGCCAGAGAAGTTGAGCCATTCTATTGGCCATTCTTATTTCCTCTTCAGAGAAATCTCTCTAAGTTTTGGCCCACTTGTTGATGGGGTTGTTTCTTTGAGGATTTATTTTTGGAGAATTTAAGTTTCTGTTTTGTTTTGTTTTTTGCTGGTCATGGGGCCTGAACTCTGGGCCTGGACATTGTCCCTCAGGTCTTCAGCTCAAGGCTAGTGCTCTACCACAGCGCCACTTCCAGCTTTTTCTGCTTATGTAGTGCTGAGGAATCGAACCCAGGGCCTCATGCATGTGAGGCAAAGCACTCTACCACTGAGCTACTTTCCCAGTCCTGGAGAATTTAAGTTTTTGACTTCTAAGTGTTTTTTTTTAGATATGAGGCCCTTGTCTGTTTTATAGCTAGTGAAGATCTTCTCCCAATCCATGGGCTTTCTATTAATCTTATCAGCTATGTCCTTTGCCATACAGAAGGAGTTATTTATTTTCTGAAGTCATTATCCACCTGATAGTATTTTCAAAAAATGTTATCTATTGGGGCTTGAACTCTGGGCACTGAACCTTCACTTGGCTTTTTTGCTCTTAGTTGACTTTATACCAGTTAAATCATAATTGCAGTCCAGAATTTTTTGCTGGCTGATAAAAAATGAAGTTCCATGGACTTTTCTGCTCAGACTGGCTTTAAACACAATCTGATCTAATCTCTGCCCCTAACCAGCTATCCTTGCAGATGTGAACCATTGAGGATTAGCAATTGAGGATTTTTGTTTACATTATTGTCTGTAAGTAGTTGTACAAAAGGATTTCAATTCAATATGTCAGTTTGAAGGAACAATTTATCTGGATCTTATTTTCAGTACATAAAACAAATTTTGTTACTATACTCTATTATAAAGCACTATACATTTGAGTTTTTTCATTCATAGAAAATATGATAACTGAAAATTGTGTGAATAACAGCTAATTTAATGTGAAATGTCAGTTTGATCTCTTAAAACAAGAGTGAGCCAACTTTAGAAGGAATAGAGATAAATGAGCTAAAATGTTGTTTAGGGGACTGGCTACGTGTTGAGGATTGTTCTAGAAAAGTAAAATTATTGGCAGGATTGAAAGAAATCAAATGTTTTTATATAGTTTGGTCGAATAATTTAAAAAAAGAAAGGCCCAGAAAGGAACCTCTATAAAGAAGGTGAGAGCCAAATAAAGAAGGGCTCAATAAGCCTTATTGGCTTAAAGCCACTGGAAAGCTCAAGATGTTGAAAAGGCTAGATCTATTTAAAATTTATAAAGAAACATGATGACCTAAAGTCATAAAAATGGATAGGAATGGGGCTGGGAAGATGGCTCAGTGGTAGAGTGCTTGCCTTGCATGCATAAGGCCCTGGGTTCAATTCCTCAGCAACAAATAAGCAGAAAATGCCAGAAGTGGTGCTGTGTCTCAAGTGGTAGAGTGCCAGTCTTGAGCTAAAGAGCTGAGCGACAACACCCAGGCCCAGAGTTCAGGCCCCACAACCAACAAAAAAAAAGAAAAAAATTATAGGAATGGAATAAGAGTGGGCAAAGAAAAGGCATTAAATTCATTATGACTGCAATATCATGACAGAAATCCATTTCATACTACATAAATACTTTAATCTCAAAAATATTCATATTCATCTTCATTCTCTCAATAATAATAAACAAGATTTTATATATGCATAAGAAATTAAGTTTCTGTAGTATAAATTTAAGTTTAGTCCCATCAATAGACTCTAAGAACAGTTCAGTTAAAATGTGTGGTTACATGTGTATACACATTCTTGCAGCATATACTCTCTGGATAATAAAAGATAGCTTGGGTATGGTTACATATGCTTGTAATCTTAACACTTATAATACTGAGACAGGAGGATCATGAATTCTAGGCCTGGACAGGAGTATATATTAAGACCTTACTTCAACCAACAACAGCTCCCCTCACCATCCAGGAGGAAAAAAAATTCTGCAGCTGAACTGCACATAAAAAAAAAAGATTGATTGAGGAACTTTGATCTATACTTTGGTAAAGGGGAAAATAAGAAGTTTTAGATGGAGTGCCGCATTAACTTATTGGCCTTTACTCTTTACTTTGGGAATAGAGGAAATTTGTTCTGTCTAGACATATAGAAAACTATCTGCAATCTTCAATCCGTCCAGAAATATTGGACCAACCACATATCACAAAGACAAAATATTTTGATGAGTATCAATACTGACATATCTACAGTGTTTAAATTGTTCCTAAGAAGTCTTCACCAGGTGTTTTATTTAATTGAAGAGTCAATTAAATGGACTGTATGAGATAGAATGATTAATTCTCAACAGAAGAGAATTCTAGACTCCAGATGTTGTTTTAGGATTATAGATCTGGGAAAAACAAGCCACCTAGTTGTCAATCAGGATTTGTGATTTTACAACGATTCTCCTCAAAGCCATTAGGGATAACTGAAAATACCATAGACTGCATAGTGTTTCGCACATAATGATTTATCTTTAATAATATACTGACTAGGTGGATGTATAATAGCAAATTGTTCTTCAAGCCACATAAATATATTCTCTCTGTGTCTCTCTGTCTCTCTTTGTCTCTCTCTCACACACCTCTTAGGAAAAAAAAGTAAGTAAATTCCATAACAGTCTTCTATAACTTAGTTGATAAATCACAATATTGCATAAAAAGCAGAACTATGTTTCCATTTCATTCCAATTAGAAATTTATTCAGAATTGCTTATAATGGCTAACTACTCAACAATTTTTGCAAAAATTTGACACACTTAAGACATGTAAAGTACTCCAGTAAGTCATTAAATTTTAAGCAAATTAAATTAAGCTTGAAAAATTACCTTATGTCCCCATTTTGTGTCTTTGAAATAAATCAAACTAACTCTATTTTGTGTGAGATTCTTTATAGTCTGACAGCCGAAGATACTGTAGAACAGTTCTGAATTTATTTTTACAATTTTGCCCTTATGAGAAAAGAGAAAAAAACATGGAGAAGAAGGGAGTGCTAGACAGACAGATAAACATACAGAGAATATCAGAATCTAATTTTAAGAAAATCCCCCAGTAACAATAGTAACAACAACAGCAACAACAACTACAACAACAACAACAATAAAACCACATCGCAAAAATACGGTCTTCAAAGCATACATTGGTCAGACAAAAAAGAGATTGTCATTTGCAAATTGCATGAGGCTTAAGGTCTCAAGCTTGATTTTCTTTTCATAGCTCCCAAATCCTTTCCTCTTACAATCCCGGCAGCTATTAGTTCTATTTCATTACTTCTAAATTGACACATTAAATTATACCATATCACATTACATTGTGCAATATTCCCCTCCTGCTCTGCATTCATGTTTTCATTATTTTTTAATATGAAGCAAAGACAGAGATATAGAATACTTAAGTATTTCACTAGATAGTGTGTAAGCTACCATTGTCCTAAGCAGTTGTGAGTACACACCTAAGTACCAGCAGGTGCCCATCACTAGTAGGGAAGGTGCTATGGGGCTTAGGGAGTCCCCCATCACAGTGTTAGAGCAGAGGTGAGATGACTGTGTTGTCCACTGGAATCTGAGGGGGCAGCTGACAGTGAGCATTCAGAGGCTCATATCTACAAACTGCCGTTGGTCATCCTTCCAGGCACCCACAGGGACCAGAGGACTGCCATTTCAGGTGAGCATTCATTCAGGTGGCTTAGGGCACAGACTGTTTCTCTACTTAATACTTTTGCTATTTTCACAATTCCTATGAGCATTACAATGCCTTCCAGGTGAATGTCAGCCCTGGAACTATTAAAAAATAAACAGCTTGCACAATTACATCTAGTTCTTATCAAATCTACTGCTTATTAATGATTTTCCTAATTCAGAGGACATTTTTAGGTAGAGGAGGAACAGATTAAACACTTCAAAAGTTAATGTGTTAGGAGGAGTACTAAATAATAAAGCGTTAATGCTATACTAGTTTATATTTCATTTTCATAAATGGGTGATTATCCAAGTTGAAAAGTAATAAAGTAGTATGTCTCAGCAAATTTTAACCCAAGCCATTGTATTGCAAACTACTGCACAGAAAAAAGAATTCAGTGGACATGGCAAAAGTAAAACACATTTAATCAAAAAGTATATTCAATATATATTTACCTACAATAGTCTTCATTGTAAAAGATGCTTTGCCTGGGTAAAGAATTTATGCGATGTAATTTGCCTCTAAAAAAAAAAACCTCAAAGATTCATGTTTTAAAATGTAATCTGAGCTGAGAGAATCTTAACAAGGGCGTGTTGTTAGCTTTGCAGAGTCTTTGCTTCATTTTGTGTTGGTTTAGGATATTGTGTTTTTCTTTTATGTCCCCCCTCCCTCCCCCCCACCCTCTGCCCGCCCTCCCATCCCCACCCCACCCCCCCACCCCCGCGCCAAGGAAAACAGGGAAACCTTTATATTTACATGTATGATTATAAAGTTCTTTGGGGAAAAGCCCAGTAGAAGCATTCCAATGACTTTTGCAGGATTGCAATAATTAGGGGGTTGAGTAGGCATTAAGGTGATGTGCTGGGTGATCAATGCTCAGTCACATGTGATCCTGGCAATACAAACAAGAAGTAAACATCTATGGGTAAATTTGAACTTTTTTTTTTTTTTTTTTTGGTCATGGGGCCAGAACTCTGAGCCTGACCACTGTCCCTCAACTCTTTAGCTCAAGACTAGTGCTCTACCACTTGAGCCACAGCACCACTTCTGGCATTTGCTTAGGTGGTGCTGAGGAATCGAACCCAGAGCCTCATGGATGCAAGAGGCAAGCACTCTTCCACTGAGCCATCTTCCCAGCCCAGCAAATATTTGAACTTTTTCTTATAAATTAATAAAGTATGCATGAAGGTGCAGAGTTTTTTTTCTGTTGCATATATTATGTTACCTACATTTATAGGTAAAATAATAAAAATACTGATAGTGCCTGATAGCTCTTGATATATTTTTTTCATTATTTTTAAGATACTGCCATCTAGTGACATTTCAATGACTTCATTTTGTGATGATTTTGTTAAAGTTAGCAACTTCCAGTCTTTTCTTCCAAGCATTCTCATTTTAATATTGTATGTTTCTGATATCCACACTGAAAGAAAAAACTGTACATGCATTAAAACATAGCAGCTGTAAGTGATTTTCTCATGTGTGCTACAGCTGTGGCCACAAGGCTTTTAATATTGTGGGCTGGGAGGAGAATTTGGGTGACCTCTTCAAAGTTCCATTCCTTATACATAATTAATAGTAAAATAAAGTAGTGCCTCTCCTACTCCTTAAGTTTTCTAATGAAAGTTGAGCTGTACAAAAAAAAACTATGAAAACCTGAGTTGTAAAAATGTCTTCATTAAAAATGATCACTGTTCTAAGAAATGAATAAAAGAGTTGTACAATTTCAGAATGACTTTAATATTTATTTCCAAATAGAATTCTAGGTGCACAATTTTTCTTAAAATACAAAGTTATGAGTACATGGATCTCCTAAGTCTGTTTATTAGTCTGAGAGCCCTTATTTTGGCAACTTATAAACTTCCAAATGTTGTTGGAGCTTAATTCCCTTTGTTCCCTATCACGCTTAAGTATTATATTATGTAGAACTTGTCTTTTTATAAACATACATTGGTAAGTCTTTTTATATTTTGGTAAGAAACAAAAACAAATCCATTCCCAACACCAAAACAAAAACAACTCAGCTTCCCAATACTAGAATACAAAATGAGGTATATAATATAAATAAGAATTTTTCTTTTATAAAATACTAAATATAGTTATATTGAGTATAGTTTACAATGAATTTTTTAATATATTGTTTTCCTTATGTGAACTATGCTATAACTAAGAACAAGGCAATCTTTTCTGTTGTGGAACTTGCAGTATATAGTGCAAATGCAGCTATAGTCAGTATTTACACTGGTTCTGTTGCATTGTAATGTCACTTTTTTCAATAAAAAAAAAAAGCAGGTCATAGTTAGCAAGAAATACCAATAACCAGAGTATGGGATTATTGATGCTTTTAATTTTTTATGAGTACTATTTTTTTCTGGGAGTGAACATATCTTACTAAGTAGCTTAGGCTGCCCTAGAATTCATTCCTCCTGTTGAATTCTGAGGTTACTGGCTTATCCAATCAAGTTGATCTTGGTTGCTTACTTGTAAGGGGTATTAGAAAAAAAATTGACCTTGTTAAAAGTGTTTATAACATGAATATCATTGAAGTCAATAGATGTGTTCCTTAGATACTACAGGAATTCCAAATTTAGGAAACATAATGATGACCAGCACAATTGTAAATAACCAAGACAAATTAATGTCAGATCCTGAGAAGGTAGTAGAAGTTCACATTGATATATGAGAAGGACACAATTGAGCCAAAATTACCCATGATCTCTCAAACAATATAACTATTTTTCTTATCATCATTAGATAGAAATCCATTTAAAGGAACTGAGTAAAGCCAGGCGCCGGTGGCTCACTCCTGTAATTCTAGCTACTCAGGAAGCTGAGATCTGAGGATCGTGGTTCAAAGCCAGCCTGGGCAGGAAAGTCTGTGAGCCTCTTATCTCCAATAAACCACTAGAAAACCGGAAATGTTGCTGTGGCTCAAGTGGTAGAGCTGAAGAGCGCAGGGACAGCACCCAAGCCCAGAGCTCAAGCCCCACGACAGAAGAAAGAAAGAAAGAAAGAAAGAAAGAAAGAAAGAAAGAAAGAAAGAAAGAAAGAAAGAAAGAAAGAAAGAAAGAAAGAAAGAAAGAAGGAAGGAAGGAAGGAAGGAAGGAAGGAAGGAAGGAAGGAAGGAAGGAAGGAAAGAGAGAAAGAGAAAGAAAGAAAGAAAGAAAGAAAGAAAGAAAGAAAGAAAGAAAGAAAGAGAAAGAAAGAAAGAAAGAAAGAGAGAAAGAAAGAAAGAAAGAAAAGGAACTGAGTAACAGATGACATAGTTGGCTCTCAGTAGGGTGTGTAGTGGATTTAAATATGCATTTGTACTTACAGAACAGTACTGAACATGGACAGATAGTCTTCTGACAGGAACTAAGAGAAACTCAAGCATTAACTGATCATATCATAACCTCCTATATTGCGGCTTCTGAGAAGACTAACACTATGCCTCCTATTACCATGTACCTAGTACCCTGCTCTGAAATATATGTTAGCTCTTGCTTATCAACCTTGTTGACTTGAAACAATACTCATTATTTGGGAGAGTGATCTCCTCCAGGTAAGCTGATCTAATCAGGACTGAGCTAGAGAGCCTGGTTCATTTCTCACTTGAACCCACTTCTGCATCAAGCCCACTCAGGGATGAGTCAGCATTAGGGATTCAGAAAAGCTTAGGTGAAAATGTTTCCTTTTCCATCTGGACAAGAGGGTGAGCCCAAACAAGGTTTTCTCTGAGATGGTAGAAGGCAGGACATAGTGTTTTTGTTTAGTATGCAGACATTTCATTGCTTAGAACAAGTCACATGGTTAAGTCCAGCAGAAGAAAATCTATGGTACCTCCACTGGTAGAAGCTGAATAATTAGTTATATGGCCAAGTACATGGCCATAGACCAGTTTTCCACTGCTTAAATTGAGTGTGGGCATGATGTAGGTTAAGTGCTAATGCAAAGTATAACCCCTGTGTTCACTGTATTTGATTCGGGTGTCCTGCATCTTATATATACATTTTTTTTAATGGGGAGGGGAAGGGAAAATACACAATGCTGAAATAAGGATACAGGATTACCCATTGTAACAATGAGATGTACAAGACACAGGAGTGGGGAGGGAGGAATTGTGGAGGTGGGGAGGGAAGAGATGGTAGGGGAAAAACAAAGGAGGGGGTAACAATGCTCGATAGGAAATGTACTCCTTTACCTTACTCTTGTAACTGTAACCCCTTTGAACAGTATCTTTACAATAAAGAATGTATATATTAAATAAAAAAGATTGCTCATATTACTAGCATGTACCAAAGCAAATGTTCTGAAGTGTTTTAGAAATGAAAATACTTTACATTTCTAAAAGTCATCAAGAATCTACAAAAGGATTTGTGATTATATGTTACCTCTATTTATAGTACCTGCAGTTTTAAGACTTAAATATATATGCATGTGTATATTTTTGTTTTAGAATGGCAACAAATATAAACAAAAGGAGTTTGTTATTACTAAAACTGGCTTTCTAAAACAACAAAACAGATTAGCATCACATGATATTTGGTAACTATTATTTACATATCTAACCTAAAAAAAACCTGGCTCCTTATATCTGTTTCAGCTTCTACTCCTCTTTTTCTACTGATGGAGCATTAAAACAATCTTTATTTGTACAGGCATATACTTGAAAAAGGCAGGAGTATTTTAGTAGCTTTTGCAGTTAATTCTGGACTTTCTCTGATAATGAACAGGTTTTCAGGAATGAAAATTTCTTAGCAATTGTGGTATGTGATTTGAAAGTAAGTCAGTAAACTTTCTGAATTCTGACACATTATAATCCATGTATTTTGAGTGGATCTTTTAGCTATGTATGATATAGGACATCATTGAATTGTGTAGGCTTTCCAAATACTGATTATTTAATGGTAAAATGATTTTTAAATTTTATATAACTCTTCAACAATACCTCTTAACAATGGGTAGTAGATATGTTAATAGAAGTAGACACAAATTACAAAATTCTAATTTTTCTTGGAAACTCTAACTTTATCTTTGGTTACAAGCATACTGTGGGTTATTTAACTTAAAATGGCACCTTATTTATTTTCCAAATAATGTGTCAAATACTCAAGCCTGAATTAAAATTGTCTATTGGTTACTATGCAAAAATGATCAGCTCTGCTTACAACTCAAAGAATTGCACAATTGCATTGGTTTGAGACAAATCACAAAATGTGGCTGAGTGCTTTCTATGTGTATCTAATGAAAGCTGAATTTTTCTGCTTTTACAAGGATATTTTAAAGTGAATTCTCCCTATCCTACCAGGAATGAAAGAAAAGATTTATCCTGTATTTGGTCCTAAGGCTCCTGGATTTTTTATTTTACTTTTATTCTTGTTTCACAATTACATATGTTGATTTTTAGAATAAATTATAGTGTTTTTGTTATTTTTATTTTAATGTAAGAGTGATGTCAGAGGAGTTACAGTTACATAAGTAAGGTAATAAATACATTTCTTGTTGAACATTGTTACCCCCTCCCTTGTTTTCTCCCACTTTCTTTCCCCTCAGTCCCTGGACTTTTATCTCCATCACTACTTCTGCATCATCAGTGAGAATATCAACCTAACAAAAAAAAGGAAGGATGTATCAATTATGAAAATTTATTTTATCTAGTAGCCTTGGCTATTGTAAATCACACATTGTGAACGACAGAATGAACCTCCATTTTAGGCAAATGAGTGCCTAATAATTTACATAGAAACATGTATACTCATGATTTACAATCAATAAGCAAATTCCAAACCAGTTATTTTCTTCCCTAGGGTTGTTTTGTTGGCTTCGATCTAGCACATGCAGTTGGAAACATTGAACTCCACTTGCATGACTGGGGTGTGGATTTTGCCTGCTGGTGTTCCTATAAGGTACAAACTAGTTCATACATTTACATAATTTTTTTCATATTGACATTAATCTAAAGGGAAAACTGGATTCATGGGCTCACTTTAGAATCTGAGTTACTTCCTTCTCTCATATTTTATTTTCTGCCTCTACTTAATAGTAAAGTCCTAAGAGTCTAGTATTTCAACAACAATAGAGAATTTAGTCCTTTTCAATTTACTCATAAAGTTCTGTGAAAAAAAATCAGGAAGATCTAGAGAAAAATGAGCACACTAAAACTTATATTGATTAGAGGCCTTAGTTTTGTTCCTTTTTTTTTTTTTTGGTCCAGTCGTGGGGCCTGAACTCTGGGCCTGGGCGCTGTCCCTCAGCTCTTCAGCTCAAGGCTAGTGCTCTACCACTTGAGCCACAGTGCCACTTCCAGCTTTTTTCTTTTTGCTTATGTGGTGCTGAGGAATCGAACCCAGGGCCTCAGGCATGCAAGGCAAGCACTCTACCACTGAGCCACCTTCCCAGCCCCTTAGTTTTGTTACTTTTTATTTGTTGTTGTTTTGTTTCTTTTTTCTCTTTTCTTCTTGGTGATTTGTGGGGAGAGGTACAAGGTTTGATGAAATTTCTATATACATAACTGTAATTTTTATTTTAAAAAATCAGCCTACTATTGGTATTTGAATATGAATTGGCAGCAAAGATGTAAATTAAGTAAATCAGTTTTAATTTAAACATTTTGTTTTTAAAGAACTTTACAACTTTCGGGGGAAAGGTGGGGGAGCGGGATGGGAGGGCAGGGATGGTAAGAGGAAACAAAGGAGGAGGCAACAATGCTTGATAAGAAATGTACTCATGGGGCTGGGAAGGTGGCTCAGTGGTAGAGCGCTTGCCTTGCATGCATGAAGCCCTGGATTAGATTTCTCAGCACCACATAAGCAAAAAGAAAAAAGCTGGAAGTGGTGCTGTGGCTCAAGTGGTAGAGCGCTAGCCTTGAGCTGAAGAGCTGAGGGACAGCGCCCAGTCCCAGAGTCCAGGCCCCACGACTGGAACCCCCCCCCAAAAAAAAAAGAAATGTACTCATTACCTTGCTCATATAATTGTAACCCCTCATATAATTGTAACAGTATTGTCACAATTAAAAAAACTTATTAATAAAAAAAGATTTTATGAAACAAAACTTTGAATATGTGCACTTTAAATCAGTTAGACTTCACTGTTAACTCTAATAACTGTAGTAAAATTTAAGAAAATATTACTGCTATTTACTACCTGTGTTAAAAAATAAGCTATTTTTCCCAACCTCATATTCTTTATTTGTTTATTTACTTATTATTTATTTATTATTAATTAATTTTTTCAGTCAGTCTTGGGAGCTAGAACTCAGGGCCTGTTCCTGAGCTGCTTTGCTCAAGGCTAGACCAATTTGAGTCATAGTTCCAAATTCTTTTTTTTTTTTTCTGGTGTTTAATTGGAAATAAGTGTTGCACAGACCTTCTTGTTTTTCTGTTTAAAAAAGTGAAACAGATTTTAAAACCACACATAATAACACACTTTGACATGATAAAGTTATGGTTTCAAGAAATATGAAATAAAAGACATTTTTTATTCATTCTCATCTATTTATATATCTCACAGAATCTTCTTATTTCAACTCCAGTATTTAAATTCAGGTGCAGGAGGTCTTGCTGGTGCCTTTGTCCATGAAAAACATGCCTATACAATTAAACCTGCGTGAGTATCATTTTCAGACTTTTCTTTGGTAATGAACAGATGAATGTTATGTATAACATGCCATTAACATGAATTCCCAAAGATATTATCCAACAGAAATCTGGATTAGATTATAATTCTTTTACTGTTCTATTAATAGAAATCATATCAGAAAGATGTTTTCTGAAGAATTCAATTGTATTAACAGGAAATTTAATATAGAAGGGAGCACATAGGAGAAATAAACAGGTCTCTGGAATGGTGGAAAGCAAGAGGTTTGATGCAAAAGACCACTTGAAAGATTTTTTTTTAAATTAGACCTTAGAAATTTTCAAATTTCTCACACAGATGAATAAATCAAAGACAACGGGAGCTGTGCCTAATAGAGCCTGAAATGTGGCTCGTTATTATTAAAATTACATCTACCTTTAAAGCTATAAATGTTACAGGATGGCTTATGAGCATTATCTTCTGTCCTGAAGGACTTTATAAGCCATGAAACCTGAAGAAGCTGAACACTGAACAACAGACTAACTGCATAAAAAGTAATATTTTCCTGTTTTATCTAACTGGCTGTGAGTTTTAGAGGAAGTATAAATGCAAATGTAATACTGCAATGCTTTTACACCTTTCTTATTTGACTGGGAAACTAATAAGGGTTCTTTTTATTTTTATTTGGGATGGAGATAAAGAAATAATATTCTAGAGAGCTTATAAATGGTTGCTGTATTGGCATGTGTGTAATGAGGGCAGTGTCTACACATCCAATACATAATATAATAATATTTGATTAGTTTTTTTTAATCCTCTCAGCTACTGGCAGTTTGGTATCACCTTTACAGGAACTGAAGTAGATCTTGTAGCATCTCACAGTACTGAAGGAATTTAACATGCTCTTTTTAGTTTATTTGAATATGTCTCAAATTTCTCCTAGACTACAAGATTTTAAAATTAGTTAAAAGAGTATTTTCTTTGGATGGATGTTTAGTCACACAGATTTCTTCTTGGATATATTTTTGTCCATACATTAAATTTCTAAGGCATAAATGCTTTGAAAAGAATATAAAGCATATATATTATGAGAACAAAACACATAGCACAAATGTCAGCTTTATGTTTTTGTTTTTGTTTTTCCTATGGGCCTAAGCACGGTCCCTGAGCTTCTTTTGCTCAAGGCTAGCAGCTATCACTTGAGTCACAATGCCACTTCTGGCTTTTTCTGTCTGTAGCATTGAGGAATCAAACCCAGGGCTTCAGGCTTGGGAGGCAAGCACTCTCCCACTAAGTCACATTCCCAGCCCTCAGCTTTACTTTTTAATCAGTCCTATTGATATTACCTAGCATAGTTGTGTTCCACATCGGTGCTACAGAGATGTTACTAGCACTGGGTGATGACTTGCCATCCTCTTCACTTCACATTCTCCATTTATTTCAGTTCAATAGAGACACCATCAGCTCCAAGGGATGTTGAGATAAGCTGTAGGCTCTAGAGAAGACCAATGCTAAGAGTTAGGTCCAGCTTTCCAGCACAGGGTTTTGAACTTGGTATCTGTGACCGTGAATGAGGAAGTGGAAAGGGAAAAGGAGCAGGAGTATGCTCCCACGTGCTTTGTTCTGTGAAATCCACAAATCTCCCACACAACATTTAAGAGCATGACACGTCTGTGCTCCCAGGAGGAAGACTATTAACAGCAGGACTATAATTCAACTTAGTCACTTCTGGTGAGGAATCTCAAGAACGTTCCTGACTTCTCAGAGTTATGGCCTTTAAAAAAATAAAAAGAAGGAAAGTAATACCAGCATGTCCACTTGCAGATACATTCTGTGAGGTAAATTCTGTAAGGTACTAAGTTCAACCACTTAAGCATTTTAGTATATGTGTATTATATGTGATCAATTCGCATGGGGCTACGTAAAAGTATTCAAAATTTGAAAATTCGAAGGGAAAAGATGGGTGACATTTGAACAAATGTCACAGTGTATTCTTTAGTAACTATTACTTTGTAATTACACATACTTAGCCCCAGATGTTTTGATAACTCACTACAAATGTACATGTTTGGTTTTTGTTTTGTTTTATATATTTTTGGCAGTGCTAGGGTTTGAACTCAATGTCTAGTACTAGTTCTCTGCTGAAGAGCCGCAATACCAGTATTCTTTTGCACAGGTGAATTTTGAGGTACAATCTTATTAGTATCCTGGACCACAGTATACCTCTTTTAGGCTTATAACCTAGCTGGGGTGACAAATGTATATTACTATACCCAATTTATCTCACTGAGATGAAATTATGTGAGCTTTTCTGCTTGGACTGACTTGGATCGATGGCCCTACCCATTTCAGCCTTTCATGTACTTCGAATGACAGGGACTGGCCACTGTGCTCAACTTGTTGAGAAGTCTTGTGAGCTTTTCTGTGCAGCTTGACTTTGAACCAATATTTTTGTATTTCATTAAATTCAGCAGAATTTTGACTATTTGACTATCGTCATCTTTTAATTTCTATCTTCTACTGGCCTTCCCATCGTATCCCTCTATTAATTAGTTAAATTTACTTTCTCTCCCTCTTTTCTACATTTCTTCCCTTCCTCTTCCTCCAGTTCTTTCTTCCTTCTTTTCTCCCATCCTGTTTTCTTTGTTGTCATTTTATTTGGTCTTGGTATCTCTTTGCTTTTACGATAAGGTTTCATGATACAGCCTAGGTTGGACTGGAAATTTCCATTCTCCTGCCTCACCCTCCTGAGTGTGAATTGCAGCTGAACATCATTATGAGATGTTTTCTTGTACATTCATTCTGTATTTGCATGAAAGCCATACTTTTCTCTTTTTTGAAACATTTGTTGCTCGCTACTGCATTGTAATTAGTTAGCTTTGCAGCACGAAAGGTTTATCTGGCAGAGCCAGAACATTCATTACAGGAAACCTTAGTTTTGGTTTTGCTTTTATTATTTTCTCAAACTTAAAAGTTTCTTAAACATGATATCAGAGTGACAATGCTTCCAACTTCTAGTCTTACCTCCCGTGTCTGCACCAAGTAGTGCCTTTGTATTTCATTTGTGTGAGACAGTTGAAGATCTTTAGGATTGATTTGAACAAGATAAGAATAAACTATTTTCAGAAAACATGCTCATCATCCTTGACAAAACTTTATTTTGCATCCTGGCATATATTTTATTCAGATATCTGCATCAACAAATCAAAACCATACAAATAAGAGATTAGAGTAAGTACTAAGAAACCCTGAAAAACAGAATTAGCACTGTGAATAATTAGTATTGTAGATACTACAATGATGTTTAATAAAAAAAATATTTTGAAAATGAGAGGAAGAAATTTTCCTGTGATAAATTTATAACAAAGAGGTAAAATGCATTTTTAATTTTCAAAATTCCAAGATAAATTCCAACTCAATTCTCAATTAATAACTGTATTTTAGTTATAAGGTCTTTTATAGCAGCTGCTTCACTGACAAGACTTCTATCACTCATATTTTTCAGTCTTATTAGAATGGTAAAGAGACTATAGAGAGTTTTCAGTTAATAAGAAAATTCAGTATTGTAACTAGAACCATACAGAGAACGTTAAATGAAATACAATGAGAGTAACCAATATTAAGAAATTTCAGAAAAGTCACCTTCGTTGCTTAAAGAATGGTGCCATCTAGTGGCCAGTGTGTAATATCAACTAAATAATATCAAAATTGCATTTGTTCACCAAGTCTTTTAAAGTATATACATTTAAAATATTTTTGATCACTAGCTATATAGTTATAGCACATTATTTTTGTATTTAAGCCTTCAATAATCAGGAAGAGAAGGAAAAAGGTAATGGTAAAGGTGAACGGATGTTTCAGGTATGTTGTTAAGCAAAATGGTTTTTGTGTGTGTGTGTGTGTGTGTGTGTGTGTGTGTGTGTGTGTGTGTGTGTGTGTGTGGTTTTTCTGTGTCATTTTTTGTTTTTGTTTTTGTTTTAAGTTTCAGGGCCCTGTAAGTAACGTATTATGGGAATGGATTACTCACTTGGCACAGAAAGACCCTTACACTGTGCAAAATGAAGTTATAGGAGTTTAATATGTGGTAAATCATTCTGAAAGGTGTTTTGGTGTGATATTACTATTAACAACTGATGGATTGCTTATATACCAAGATTTCTCATTCCCTTTTTGGTTATTGTTTTAATAGACAGGTTGACCTTTATTCAAAACTGATGACCTATGCCTTTTTTTACCAAGTCCTTTGCTGCTGACAAGAAAGAGTAGATTAGAGCTAATCCAAGGCATTAAGTATCGTAACTCTAACTGCTTTTATCCACTAGGCTATTACTTTTACAATGGTAAAAAAAAATTTGAAAATTTTTGACAGGGTTTTGCTATGTAACCCAGGCTGGTTTCAGACTTGTGATTCTTCTATCTATCCCAGTATTGGGATTACAAGCATATTGCCAGGCTGCAATATCATAGTATAAACCTAGTCTGTACTTAAGAATTAACATAAACGTAAACCGGCTATGTGTATCTGATTCAAAAACCCTTTAACACACACACACACACACACACACACACACACACACACACACACACACACACTTCGAAGAGCCCTTAAGTTTATTCTGCAAAATCAATGTTTGCTCAAAGATAGGAAAGACCCCATGTGCTGCAATTTAATATATTACATTCAGTTATAAACCTTGAATGGGCTGATGGGATGCAATGAGGTGCTAAAAGTCCTTTATTATCACCTTTCAGCTACTCATTGCAATCACACACATTGGAAGTGGGGCCTGTCACTTTTTCACTGACATAATAAAACTCCCAATGGCTCCATCTCATGTGAAATGTTCATTTACACACATGTTCATTTGAGCATTTGTGTGTGACCAAGAATGAGCCTACTGACCACTCTGTGTGTGTATGTGTGTGTGTGTGTGTGTGTGTGTGTGTGTGTGTGTGTGTGTGTGTGTGTGTGCTGGTCGTAGGGCTTGAACTCAGGGTCTAGGTATTGTCCTTTAGCTGGTTTGCTCAAGGCAAGCATTCTGCCACAGGTCCACTTCCAGCTTTTTTGCTGATTAATTGGAGACAAAGAGTCCCACGGACTTTCTAGCCCATGCTGGCTTCTATCCATAATCCTCAGATCTCAGCCTCCTGAGTAGCTATGATTATAGGCATGAGCCATTGGTGCCTGGCTCATTACTGAAGGTTTTTATGAGAATTTTCTAAAGTTAAGTTATGATAACAGATGGTTATAGTGAAGGTATTTTATTGAAACATTCAAATAGACATGACATTTTCCAAAGCATTATTATAGACGTTAGTAATCTTCTATAGTGATGCAGGTAATTTTCAGATTAAAAACAACCAGCTACAGTGGATGTTCATTTCAATTTACACTGAAGAAATTTATTATTTGAGAACTAAATTTATTATTTGAGAACTAAAACACATGAAACATTTCTCAGGAAATTCCAAGAAGGAAAATACGCACCGAGTCTTCAATAAAAAACAAATACACACACACACACACGTATGTGATGTTGACCCAACTGCACAACTCATGTTACTTGTGTAAAATATCCTGTACATATTTGTCCTGTGGAATACTAACGACGCACTTCAACTCCACATACTACCCCAGGCAATGATAGAGAATGTAATGGCCTAACACTAATCTATAATTTAAACCTTCTTTCAGTTCCTTAGTGATCCTTTCTGACTTACTAGTTACCAAATTCTGTTTTGTACCTGAATAATATCTCCTGTATATAAAGTCCCAGAGAACCAGGCATACATGTGCCAGTGGCAAGGTATGTATGACCCTTTCAAGGGCAGAAAATAAGTTCCATTCATTTTGAGTGTGCTTTTGGAGAATCCCAAATTAAATGAGACTTTCTCAAGGCATCTGTGCTGTTTGCTCAGGCTGTTTCTGGAGTTATGTGTTCAGTATTACTATGGATGCAGCTAAAACGATGTATTATCTACAGATTTCACTGGGACAGCCACTTTTCCTCTGGCTTCACCAGAGAAAATAGCTGTAGCTGGTGAGGCTTTCTCCTTGAGCCACTAATCATATCATATCCACAACACGATTCAGCATGATTTCAAAAATACAGTTTTAGAAAACATTTATTTCCATTCGGGGCTTTGCTACTTGCTAATTTTTAGCACCTGTTTTCATCTGATTGCAAGCATTCCTCAATACGCAAGCATTACCTTAGTCTCCACCATACTAAGGTAATGCAGGAAAGCAAAGATTGCCATTATAGACATACCTTCACTTAAAATATTTTCATACATCCTAGCATGAAAGTCCTTTTCTCGGAAACTTTGGCCTCTAGCTGTCGGAATTATTTTTGATGTATTAATTTCACCCTGAATTTTATCTAATATTGTAAATATGATAATATAGGGAAGATACAATGAAAATGGATCAAAAGAAAGCTTTTCCAAAGATTCAGACTTTCATGTGAAAAAAGATCATGGTAAATGAGGATGTTTCATAGAGCTATTAACCAATAGAAGAACTTTGACAAGTTAATAACAAAATACATGACTCAAATATCAAAGATTTAAGCCAAATGATAAATCTTTCAAGAAAAATTCATAAAAATTATCATCTTTCAGGTCATGCTGAAAATATAAAACATAATATGAAGACTATCATACAACCACATTGCATACAAATATAAAAAGTAGCTCTGAATTGTTTGTTTCTTAAAATTAAATGCTATATAATTTTAATCTAAACTTTGTCAAATTATATGTCAAAACCTTATATTTTCACCTTTGTATTTTAAGTTAATATCTCAGTCAAGAGGCTTTTGTGGTTATGAGATATACTTATGCATATGTGTAAGTGTGTGTACCTATATTTGCATACATCTGTTTAAATAACTAATTCATTATTGTTTAGCATTTTTCCAATACAGGTATCTTTCTTTTATTTATCTGCCATTCCTAGGGCTTGAACTCAGGGCCTGGCACTGTCCCTGAGTTTCTTTTTCCTTAAGGCTAGCATTCTACCACTTGAGCCACTGCACCATTTCTGACTTTTTTTCTGTTTATGTAGTACTGAGGAATCAAACATGGGGCTTCACACATGCTAGACAAGCACTCTACCACTAAGCCACATTGCTTTATCATGTAAAAGGAATGAGGTTGAGTTGATTAAGGAGATATAAACAAACAAAACCAACAAATATTTTTATGCAAAAGAAATGTTTTTATCAATAAAGTTTTCTAGATGGAATTAAGTATAGGATATTGTCTATGACTTTAATAGTCCATGCTTTCCAGTTGGAGTACCATCTTCTATATAGTAAAATAATGTGTCGTACATGACTGAAGAAAATCTGAATCTGTGTCCCTAAGGCAATTTGTAATAGCAATTGAGAGAATTTTCCATATGAGTTCACTGAAGGAACAGCAAGGTTATACATGAAATACTTAAGTACTTGGAGCTGCTTCAGAATGGCTTGAGTAAAGGAGGTGCAGAACTTGTCCACACAAATCCTTTGTAAAATAGAACCCAATGTTAACTAACTGAATCAACTGATTCCGTTGAAAGAAAAAAAAATATTGCCTGTAAGGGAGATTTGCTTCATAAATTTCATATGTTTAAGGAGGCATGAAAAAGGAAAAAGAATTACTTCAAAGACATTTCTTAAAGGGATCATGAAGTGCACTTTGTTTTTCTTTTTATTCCCTTCACTAGCAGTTTTATGGAATCTGTGTTATTGACAACATTTTAAATCTTACAGTATTATCATAAAATTACCCTTTTTCTTATTGTATAATATTTAAACTTCATAAACTATGGTAACAGCAGGTTGCTTCAAAGTCTTTCTGGAAACCCCACTCAGGAAGTCACACCTGTCCTTTGTCTGGCATAAAATCCTGATGTAGACAAATCACTTAAGATAGCTCATCCCAGGATCATGATGGGTTATCTAAGGATAATTTCACTTGGAAACTGTTTTACACGAATAGTTGTGAAGGATGCCTTTTTTTCTTGCCCTGAAAGTTTTAATACTTTGAAATTTTCCAGATAATTCTTTCATTTGGTATTTTCAAGCTGTGATTATATAAACAACTGATTTGCACTAAGGTGGGATCACAGTTAAAAATGAACTCAGGAAAAAGTCTTCTTTTGGAACAACTAAGGAAACTAATTTCCCTTTCAAAGAGCCAAAATAGCAGGTATCCATATTGAAAGATACATTAAGTCAATTCATACCTCCCTAATAATGATGACATAATCATTAATTTGGGAACACTGAAGCACTTTGAAACCTCAAAATCTATTTTCTGTTCTGAAATTGCAGTCTAGTGTCTCTGAAGATTTATGAGGTCAATGATCCTTTCAGACACAAAAAGTACAACTTGTCAGAACTTCAGTTCTTGTTTTAATTATTTCAAGTTTTATCCTATGAGTGACCTTTGGAATCTTCAGGTTCTCGCACTATCTCTCTCTGTCTCTCTCTGTCTCTCTGTCTCTCTGTTTCTCTCATTCTTTATCTCTCTCCTTTAACTATGAATTATCAACCATGATGACTACATTTGCAGGTTCTTATATATAAAATCACTTTTTTTTTGATTGCCAAAAGAGCCAGGATAGAAGTTTGCTGTGATGCACACTTTCACTGGTAGGTGGCTGGAAGGAGAAACTACCTTTACACACACAAGACCCAGTGTGTGTTCAAAACAGGTGGGCTAACTTCATAGGCATTAAAACACTTGGACTATATTGCTCACAACAAATAGCCAAATTGTACATCTCATTTTATCTTTATAACCTGTTTTTACTCCTCCATGGGAAAGGATTTGATCCAAGGATAGAGACACCTACATTTTGACTTTCACTTCTGTGAGCTGCTCAGGAACAGGTAGCATACCTTTGATTTCCACATGATATCCTGCTCCAATCTGCTTTGGTCAGGGTCCCAAAAGATTTAGTATTTAGCATGGCCATGTAAGCATGAAATACCCAGATGACATTTTTTTTTCATAAGGGGCTTGTGATTATATTGAGACTTTATCTTAGCCTAACCCAATAGGACTGAATAATTGAATATGAATTGAACCCTTCTTGATTCTAGAACCCCTCATGATTCTTAGCCTAATAGGCACATTGCCCTATTAATCTTTCATTAATAATCTTCCTTGTCTAAGAATATATATATATGTATATAAATTACTCATTGAATACATAGCTCTTTCTTTGCTTGCAACATAGCAGGCGAAAAATCTAGCATATGGCAGCATTTCTGCTTCACAAATTATTCTGAAAGGGGTGTGATTTACAAAATATGGACAAATTAAATATGTGTTTCAATATGTTTCTGTGAAGGCCAAATATATCCATGAAACCCAGCTGCAATTTAAATAATCTGTCATGAGTTTTCAGTCAGTATTGATGAACAAAATTCAAAGTTGTTTAGCTTGTGGAGCATGTACTGGAGTTTATAGGACTTCGAAATTGAGGTCTTCCCTGCCTCTTTCTCCCAAGTGCTGAGATTATAGATCCTAGCCCTTACATTGATTTAAGTATCAATTTCTAAATTCTTACATCAAGATATCTTCTATTTCTTCAGTCATCTCCAGGATTATTAAGAAATATTTCAAGATAATATTTCATAGAGTTATATTCAAAAAAATTGCAAAGATTTTTGTTAATAATATTACACCAAAAATATGGTTTTGGCACTTACAAGAACAACAGAGTATTCTTAAGAAAGTGATTTTTTTATTAAATAAATTTTTCTCATTTTAAGGCAGATTATTTGATGACATGTTAGTTCACTAGGCATATTTGAACAAGTTTCCTGCAGAGTGAGATTTGAAGGGGTAATTGAATATGTAACAGAACCAAGTGAAACTCCAGTATTTACAGATGGATGGGCAAATGTGAAAGAAATAAATGAATTGAACTTGGAGCTACTGCTTCAAACTACTAACTCAAATAGCATTAAAGTGCTGGCATTGGAACTAAGCACAATGAGTGTGAAAAGATACGTATTTTTACAAAATAGAAATTGATAAGAGTGAGTGAGTAATATTTTTCTGTGTCATACCTTGTCAAATCTTATATCAAGCTTACTTGGTGACCCCTTTATGATGTTAGGGATTAAGATAAAAATGGAGTGGTAAATCACTCTGTTTTGCTCATTAAGAAGAGTGTTTTCTTTTCCTTAGGGACTTTTGAATCTCTTATTATTATCTAATCGTATTTTATTTTCATAAACAATGCATTGATGAACACCTCTAGTTAGTTTTCTTTTGTTTTTAAATCTTTGGTTATTTTTAATTTTCTCTTTGGGTTTCTATCTACTGTTTAATCTTTATTCTTATGAACTGGGTTTACCTTTAATATAGCTTTAATATCTACTTAAAATGTAACAAATGTATTTCTGTATTTCTAACTTTCCTGCTTGTTCCTCATAGTAGCTTAGAATCAGTGCCTGCTGTGAGGCCCTGGCTTAAGGGAATGACCAAAAGACTTTTGTGCGGATACACCCATGTCACTGACCTTACTTCCCCAAAGATAAAGTCGTAGTCTACTCAAACTCACACCTGTTTGAATTTGGTCACCCAAGTTTGATGGATGGTCTAGAATACTATTCAGTGGAGGCCAACAAACACAAATAAACAATAACAACAATAAAGCTTGGTGTGGTGACAGATGAATAGAGTTATTTTATTTTTTATTCGTCTTCGTTGTTGTGGCTGTTGTTGTTATTTGCTTTTGTTCCAGTTCTAGGGCTGGAACTCTGGGCCTGGATGCTGTCCCCAAGCTCCTCTTTGCTCAATGCTAGCACTCTACCACTTGAACCACAGCGCCACTTTTGGCTTTTTCTGTGATTACTTGGAGATATTTGTTAGGAAATGGAAAGACTTGGAAAAAATTATATTAAGTGAAGTAAGCCAGGCCCAAAGAAACATAGGTCCCATGGTTTCCCTTATTTGCAATAATTAGTATATGTCTGAGACAAGCAGAAAAGGTCAGATACGTTGATGTTAGGTGAAATGAACCCCAAGATAAGAACTCAAATAGTTTTTCTTTCTTTTCTAACATATTTATAAGGTGATTTTTTGTTGCTTTGTATGCTCTTCCCCCACAGTATAACCCCTGTTTTCACTGTATTTGATGTCAGTATAATTTGTGGAGGGGAAGGGAAAAAACAAATCGTTTAAATAGGGATACAGGTGGACCTATTGCAACAATAAGTATAAGATGCTATGTTGAAAAACGAACTTTACAACTTTAGGCGCGGGAGGGTGCGGAGATGGGAGGGCAGGGATGGTATGGGGAAACAAATGAGGAAGCAACAAAAAACAAAAACAAAAACAAAAAAAGTCTCTTGGACTTCCTGTCTGGGCTGGCTACAAGCTGAAATCCTCAATTCTCAGCCTCCTGAGTAACTAGGATTACAGTTGTGAGCCACCTGCACCCTGTATGACTAGAGCTTTGATCAGTCCAAAAGAAAGAGCATAAATCAATGATTACTCATGACAAAAAATTGCTACACTGACTTACAATTCTTGAAATCACAGCATTGTAATTTCTCCATATGACATTTGACTCAATTATAGACATATTTATTGAGGATCTACTATACCTTAGGCCATTTTTGTGGAGTTTGGAATGTACCACATGAAGGTAGTGCTCTCTCTCTTCTTCAAACTTGTATTACTGCAAGAGGAAACCACCTATGTGCATAATATAGATCCAGTTTTATGGTATTTAGGAAAGCAATATACATGAATTATTTTGTAAGTACAAGAGGAAAAGGGGGCATGGACATATTTAATGTGGGATCCCTAGCAATGTGCAGTATATGAAAACGTATTCATGAAACACTGTACCATGTTAATAAAATTTAGATGAAGAAATGAATGAAAGGAAGAGTGGTCAAAGTCTGGGTGGAGGAAGTCTTTTTGCTTTTGATAAAAAGCAATGCAAAATTTAAAATCATTGCCCATGCTTAAAAGACAATGATGTGACTTAATAATTTTAAAAATAATCACACTCGTGTCTTTGTTGGGAATGTTCTGTATTAGGACAAGGAGTAAAATTTACAAGGACTGCAGAGGGGCAATTATAATTTTAAAAAACTGGTGGTAAGATTTCAAAGGAGATGAACAGCAAGGAGTTTTGTTCAGGCACTCAAACTGGATATTATGTGACCTTTTGGAATAATTCAGAGTACTGTCTGTCATACAATGAAAGCTCAGCTGATGTTTATGTTGCTCTCAGTATTATTAAAACAAATTCATAGAACTAAAACAAGAAAAGATCTCAAATTCTCTAAATTATATTTGGCTATTTTTTTGGTTTAGCTAAATATTTGGAGAGTAATAAATTAGATAGGCTCAAGTTGTTTGCTGTCAATAAAAATGTAATATGGACTTTAGGTTGGAGTTCCTTAACATGTTATGTAATTAAATAAGGTTATTCTTTTATTATTTCCTTTTGATTAATAATGTTTTACCAAACCTTAGTTAATTATACATTAGCATAAGCTCTTAGGTTAAAACATGATATCATTGTTTATGGCAAACATTCAAAATAATTTCTTCAGGCTATTTTGAAATACAGATTATATTTTTTTTGACTATAATCAGCCTAATTTGTCACAGAACATGAACACTTTTCCTATCTAACTATGCTTGGGTACCTGTTACCCACCTCTGTTTCTCCACCTTATATGATTTTTTTTCTAGCCTCTAGTGCCCAACTCTATTTCTCTCAATGAGATCAATAATTTTAGCATCTACATTTGAGTGAGAACATGCAGCATTTTTCTTTCTGTTTCTGGCTCATTTTCACTTTATATGTTAGCTTCCACTTCCATTCATGTTGTCACAAATGACAAAAATGTAGGTCTTTTCTATGGCTGAAAAGTTGCATCCTTCATCCATGAATGGATATCTAATACATTACATATCTTAGATATTGTGAATAGTGCTGCAATAGACATGGGAGAACAGGTATTTTCTTGTACATATCTATGTGTGCGTGTACATATTCACACACACACACACACACACATATACATGCATGCATGCATACAAACACATTGGGTTGAGGTAGAATTTGCTCTCAGGGCCTCATAAATGCTAGGTAGGTTCTCTGACTCTTGAGCCCACTTCCAAACAACTTTAGCTTTCATTCTATTTCTCTTAAGATCGTGCAATTTTTCCTAAAGACTACAGTCATTCAATTGTTCTTCATACATGTAACTGTGATTACAGATGTATATTACTGGATCCAGCTTGTTAATTGAAATGAAGAATAAGGGCTTTCTGGCTTTTTGCATGGGATACATTGAAAGTGCATTGCTTCTAATCTCTACTTGCCATGTAGTTAGAATTCTAAGTATGTCCCACCATGCTAGGTATATCTAGATGTGTTTTTAAAATATAATTTTGCTAAGTTCTGTATGAAAACCAAGAATATATAGAAATCAACTGAATGTATAAATTCCAAGTTATTCTAAAATAAAATCTTTGTGAAATTTTAACTCTGTGAAAGCATGGAGAGTAGTATATCTAATGAATAGAATAAATCATTTATATGCAACAAAGCTACATATGATGCTCAGATGACAGACTGTCTAACATATTCCCAACAGCTTCTACAGATTTTGTTTATTTAAAGAATAAACAGTTAAGCTTTACTTCACATCTTCCATGCTTTTGCAGTGCTATGACAATTTGTATGATTCGGTGCATTTGTAAAAGCCAGTAACACAGTTGTATTTGGTTATAAGTTGTGGGGACTGAAAGAGAGGGGGGTGGAGGAGGGAAGAAGGGAGGGTGGGAGAGAGAGAGAGAGGGAAGAGAGAAAGAGGGAACAGAGAGAGAATGAGAATATTTGTAAATAAGATTGAGATATGGTTTTATTATATTTTAATATTTGCTCCAAAAATGAACTGTATGTTTATTTTCACATAAACTAAGAAAGCTGGAAGTTGTTACGTTTAGTATGAGTAAGGTTTCTAGTAAGAAGAGATAAGGAGTTTAAAGAATAAGTTAGATTAATTCAGTGCATAAAATTTAAAGATTTATAATAAAGATTTTGCTACTGAAGTTTTGTTAAAGAGATCTAGGAGAGTTTGGAGATTTGATTTCTTATCTCCTAACATCCAAAATATATCCAATAAATCTTTTCTGGCTTTTGCTTACAGGATCTGATTATACCTCAAAAACACCTTTAGATCATGTCCTGCTTTCCTATAGATAACACTTGTTTAAATTCATTTTGGAGAATTTCTGATGTTCAAGTAACAGAAAATATATTGGGATTTTTACATTTTATTAATTTCTCTCTTGTAATATCTTACTTTTCTCTGCTTGCTTCTTGCTTGTGCTTTAATTTTTGAAGATAAAAGATTCAAATCTCTAGTTAGGTCCAATGATATTTTATCTTGTTATTGAGCAAAATGAATCTTTAAATAATAATGAATAATTTATGACCTTATAGTTATAAACTAATTTAATAATTTTGAATTTTATTTAGTTAAGTTTATATTTTTAGAATACATGTAAAGATTTAATGACACTTCTGTGTTTTAATTTCATTTTTCCTACCTGTTGAAATCTGCTAGGTTCTGTGTGACTATTTTAAAAGCTTGAATATTTTATGATGCAATTACTTTTTCTTTGCTCTTTAAAAACCTAAACCATCAATTTCCATTTGTAAAGGCTTCAAGAAGTAACATAAAGGTATAAAGCTTATTCAAGTTACTAAATAAGATCTAACACTTCAAAGAAAGATATCTCCAAAGAATTTCAAACAACAGGAAAGGTCAAAACAATTTTATACAAGACACTGTGTTGGAAATGAACTTCATGTCTTCTTGGGGGAGGGGAGGAGTGGGATGATGGGGGAGTGAAGGGATAGTAGGAGAAAAACAAAGGAGGGAGTAACAATGCTAGGCAAGGAATGTACCCATTACCTTACTCACATACCTGTAACCACTCTATATAGCATCTTTACAATAAAAAAATATATTGGTGCTACATTGTCCATCCTAAAAATAATGCTACACATCTGCCATCCTAGTCTGTCACCTGGCCTGAATACGAACAACTCAAAATCCTAAATGAAGTTCTCAAGTAATATGGAGAATATCATTCTGGGATGATCACCACTACACTGAAAATATATACCTGAGACAATTATGCAATTATTTTTTTGCATATTTGTGATCACAGTAGTCAATATTAGAGCCTCAAAATTATCTTCTATACAACATCAAGAATAAGAACATTATTCTTCATAGGATTAATTTTCCAGGTCTTTCCATTTCTTTACAAATGATACAATATCATTCTTTCTAATGGATGAATGTAATTTCATTATATATATGCCCTGCATTTTTTTGATCCATTCATTCATGAAGGTAACTGTACTGACTCCATACCTTGACTATAGTAAATACGACTGCTGCCATGAACATGGTGTTCTATTGTACCCTGGTTTCTAATATTTTGGATACATGCCCAGCAGTGAGATTGCTGGATTATAGGATTGTACTATGTTTAATGTTTTGAGGAACTTCCCTACTGCTTTCCAGAGTGGTAGCTTTAAAGGAGAACTCAGAGTTATTCCTTAGGAAGGCTCAAAGTTCAACAAAATAAACACCAGGGGTTAGGCACTTAAGAGATATTGGGGGGGGGGTAAGTGGAAAAGCGTAGACAAATGATGAAGAGAAGAAAGTCAGAATACAGTCAAGAATTCAATGCATATCCTACAAAGTTAAGACTAGTGACTAAAGAGGTGTGTAAGGGAGGGGTTGGTAAGAATGTTGAAAGGAATGACATTGATCAATAAGCATTATATTCATAAACTTCCTTGTTAATTGACAACTTCTTTGCACAAAAATAAAGTACTTAAAGTGTTAAAAAAAGATAATTTAAAAATACATTTTTTAAAAAAGACTGAAGATACATTTCTTCAATAACTATAATAAGATAAATATACTATACAAACACAGAAGAGAGAAAAACATCTCATGACAATACAGTAAATCTGAAAATGATGTGGGATACAAAAAAAGAAGTAGAACCATATCATTTTTAATATTCCATGACAGAAAATTATAAAACTGTCTACTAGTTACCTGTTGAGTTGTTTTGGTGAATTCTTTTTTTTTTGGGGGGGGGGTCCAGTCGTGGGGCCTGAACTCTGGGCCTGGGCGCTGTCCCTCAGCTCTTCAGCTCAAGGCTAGCGCTCTGCCACTTCAGCCACAGCACCACTTCCGGCTTTTTTTCTTTTTGCTTATGTGGTGCTGGGGAATCGAACCCAGGACCTCATGCATGCAAAGCAAGCACTCTACCACTGAGCCATCTTCCCAGTCCTGGTGAATTCTTAAGTAATTGTCTTGGCCACTGACCACACCAGTTTCACTGTCATAGAACTTCATTGTATTCTTTTTCAGGCCTAGACTACTCAGATATCATTTACTATTATATTATTAATTAATAGTATATGATATATATGGCTTTATATGAGGAGCTATTATTTTCTCCTTTTTTTCATTCTGCTGCTTTTCATAATTTAATATTCACATTGAAACTAAAAACACTTATCTTCCTATGTCTCTGATTCTACTTCATTTACCATTTCAGTCTTCTGAATCTTCCAGTTGAACATATGAGCACCTCTGACTGCTTTGGGAATTTTTTAATAACACACATCTAGCTTTAAGTCCATTTGTCTTCTCTTAAGTCTCTGTCTAACAGTGTTCCTTGTATTCTTGTGTGTGTGTGTGTGTGTGTGTGTGTGTGTGTGTGTGCGCTTTCTTTTGTTTCTTGGTGTGGAGAATAGAGTCACCTGCAGAGACTATGAAAGAGGTTGTTACAGAAAGGTATGAACATTAGAAGTCAAAATGAAGACCCTTAGAAGTCTGCCTCTCATGTTTTTGTTAGATTAATGCTTTTTAATTACCTAGTACAACCCAGTACCACCATGCTCACAATTTTAAATTCTAGTAGACAGAAGATAGTGTCTGGTATAGCTTATTCTAATACCTGTGGAAAAGAGTTTAACTAGAGGAGTTAATGAAAAAAAGTGAACCAGGATAAACTCTGAAAGAGAAGAAGAAACTAGACACTAATGTCTCATACCTGTAATCCTAGATACTTAGGAGGCAGAGATCTGAGGATCATGGTTCAAAGTCAACCCAGGAAGCAGAGACTCCATGAGATTGTTAGAGACAGAAGTAGAACTGTGGCTCCAATGGTAATGTATTAGCTAGCCTTAAGCAAAAACAATCAGGGATAGCACTCAAGCCCTGAGTAAAAGCCCCAAGTACAACAAAAGATAGAAAGAGAGATGGGGGGAGGGAAAACCACACAAATGAGAGAGCAAAAGAGAGGGAGGAGGGATAATTTAATTGGGAGGATAAATGATAAAAATAGAATGTCTAATAACAAGTATCAACTCTTTCTAAATTTCCAGTTAGTAGAGTATTTTGCTTTATATAAATCTACCTTTAGCTCTCATTTGATTTCCAGTAACTGAGCAGATCTATATCTTACTGCCTGGCTGGTACAGATATTCCTTCTTACCTCCACCTTCTTGGTCCACCTGCTAAGACCACAGAAACACAGAATGTTGCTATATTCCTACTTACTTGTTAAGTATAACATGGGCTTTACTAGTAACTTCCCTTTGGAAGAAGTCATTCAGCTTCCCTGCACTGTACTTTTCTTGAATCTAAAGCTATGAGAAAAATGTCTACCTTAGATCATCAATGTAAAGTTTAAGTGACAAACATACTTTTGTTTTAATGTCCTTAGCAATATGAGATGTTTTCCTAGCCAGGCCTTTTGAGCAGGATTTCTTGTTGGCATGAGAACCCATCATTTGAACAGCTAATCCATTTCTGAATACTCTACAGGATTCTGTTATTTATAATCCAGGAGTATTAGGTGCTCATGTTGGCTGGTTGCTATGGGAGGAGATGATGGATGTCAACAATTAAAGCCTTCAGTGAAGCTAGTCTAGGGTCCAAGTCATATCCTCAAATGCTTTTCAATAAACCATTAGAGAGAGAGAGAGAAATATAATTTGCTCACTGAATTGAAAAGAAGCATGTAAAGAAGCATGTAATCATTATGTAGTGAGATTTGTCTACACAAATTTGAAGCTCTTCTTTTTTATATAATCATGTTGTATTTGTACTTTATATATATATAGGTTATATATATATATATATATATATATATATAGGTTAAATATTTTTACAGCTGAAGTAAATAATGGATGAAAAGTGATGCCTTGTCTTCAGTTACAAAATCATTACAGAGATTTTTTTAATCTAAGAATAACACATTTTTCCTTCATGTAATCCCTCGTTTCTTTCATATTTGGGTGATGAACATGCCATCATATATTTTTCTAAACAAATTACTATTTCCTCCCGTGTTCAAGTTCCAGGCCATTTGATGTTTTGGTTAGGTATACAAGGCAGCCATCATAATTCATGTTCTTGAATTTTTAATATTACTCTATAAACAGAAATGACAAATATTTAGTTCTTTAGTGAATATGTGAAAATGATAGAAAACTTGTACTATATAAGGAAAGGTTGAAATATTGCTTCCAAGTTTTGTTTGGATCTTATTGAAAATAAATGGGAAAAAAACACTGCTCTATAAACAGACCTTAGAAAAGAAAATACTGAGAGGTAATGTTTATATCAGTTTCCTCAGAAAGCAGTATTGTGTAAGAGCTCATATACTATTTTTTCATGTACCAACATAATTCTATTTAACAAATTGCAATCTTTTACTTCTTTTACAAAAAGCATAGTGAGAATAATGCTGTTTGTATGTTAAAAATTGTTTACTGTTTGTTGTTGTGGGTGGTGATGTTTCTTCTTGCTTTCTCTCTCTTTCTCTTTCTCTTGCTTTCTCTTTCTTTCTAAGGGCACAGAAAGAGTGGGAGGAAGAGTGAACAAATGCAATCATGTTACTTAGTATACACTGTATGGAAAATGAACTATGTAACATATACACAGATACTAGAGGAAGAAATTGGAGCAAAGGGAAGGAAGAGTAACATTGTCCAAGAAAGAAATGCACTGATTGCCTGACTTTTTGAAATGACAACCCCTCTGGCAACACCTTAGTAATAACAATAAAATTATATTTTAAAAATTGCTTTTTGAAGCAAGTGATGGTGGTTCACACCTGTAATCCTAGCTATACAGAAGACAGAATGAGGATCATGATTCAAATATACCTGGGCAAGAAAGTCTGTGCAATTCAACTCCAAATAACCCCTTCATCCCACAATGAAGGAAGATGTGAAGCTTTAGCCAGAATGGTAAAACACTAGCCTTGATTACAAAAGCTCAGGGACAGTATTCAGGTGCTGAATTCAAGTCCCAAGACTAGCACAAAAAGAAGAAAATGAAAGTAAAGAAGTATTTCATATTGAAGTACATTAGCAAATTGTGTGTGTGAGCGCGCACGCGCGGGCAGGTTCTGGGGCTTGAAATCAAGGCCCAGGGGAAGGGGGCACTGTCACCTGCATTTTCTTTTTTATCTAGCCTAATGTTCTACCACTTGAACCACAGTTCCATTTCCAGCTTTGGGGTGGTTAACTGGAGATGAACTTTTTTTCTTGCCCAGGCTGACTTTGAACCATGATCCTCAGATCTCAGCCTCCTAAGTTGCTAGGATTTCAGGTATGAGCCACTGTCACCTGGCTCTTCTCTACTTTTAACTTATGATCCCTTAAAAATCTATTATTTAAGCTATTAATCTAAACAACAATCAAATCTAGAAATAATTCTTGGGGCTGGGAAGGTGGCTCAGTGGTAGAGCGCTTGCCTTGCATGCATGAGGCCCTGGGTTCAATTCCTCAGCACTATATAAGCAAAAAGAAAAAAGCCGGAAGTGGCACTGTGGTTCAAGTGGCAGGAGCGCTAGCCTTGAGCTGAAGAGCTGAGGGACAGAGCCCAGGCCCAAAGTTCAGGCCCCATGACTGGACCCCCACCCCCCAAAAAAGTAAAATATAATTCTTTTCTTAAAGCTCATTTTTTAATTTTTTAATTTTTTTTCTTTTGAGCCACAGCACCACTTCTGGTTTTCTGGTGGTTAATTGGAAATCAGAGTCTCACAGACTTTCCTACCTGGGCTGGCTTTGAACCAGGATCCTCAGATCTCAACCTCCTGAGATTACAGGTGTGAGAGACTGGTACCTGGACTTTAAAACTCAATTTTGATTTTTAAAACTCAATTCTGATTTTGGCAAATCAGAATTTAAAATAAAGTTTGCCCTAAAAATAAAAAGTGAAATTCAACTTCTTCACTGATAAAATTTCAAGGTGGTTGCTAGCCTGTTAAATTTTATAATTATAAATTATATTTAACTGAATTATTAAATTTTTTATTTTAGGTAAACAATCCAAATTTAAAGTTTTCAGAGTGGATATAGGTTTTATAAATTATTATCAGGAAAGTAGTAGACAATTTCTTATGAATGATATTGATTCTTAGTTCTCTTTGAAGTAAGTACTCATTTACCTTTTGTAATTAATTTGAAAACCTTAGCTATGTCAGCGTATCATAAATGTCCACCATATTTTTTTCTTCCAGTTGAGAAAATTGGTGCAATTGAATTCTCACTGACCATATTTCAAATGGCTAACTAGTCAATTTTACAGCCGAAAGTAATAAACCTTGGGAGCCATTTTACCAGCTCTATAGGCCTTTCCACATACTGCTCTATCTGGAATATTCTTTCCTGTCCTATTTAACATAAATACATCTTTTTTGTTTACCTTTAACAGAGGAGCTAACATGACCACTCCAATCTGACTCACTTGTCTTCTTGATTTCATATAATGGTAGTTTTCCCCTATCAGTACCCATAATTCTTCCTCATTTACTTTTAGCTTGAAAATTGTGTGGGATTTTACTACATGGATTTATCATAATTTGCGCGCACACACACACACACACACACACACACACACACACACAAACAGTCTCCTAATGAAGCAATTAAAATTTCCTTTTCATTTTTGACTATTACCAAAAAAAAAGAAATTCCAAAAACAAATGTTTTAAATTCCTGTGAATATTCTGCAGATGAGTTGATCTAGAGAAGCTGACAACCTCCCATTGGCTTTAGCTATGTTTAAATCTCCTGTTTCCAAAATAATAATAATAATTATTATTATTATAATTATAATAATAATAATGTCTCCTGTTACCTTGCCCTTCATTTTATGACTAGTATTCATAAAAAGTATATGATGACCTCCAAATAAAGTAAAAATTTATGTGCTTAATTTATGTGATAATGTGAAAATTTTAGATTTCCAAGGAGGCATGTCTTTAGCAGAAACTGGGCAGCTTTATGGGAGAAATGAATTAACTATACTTGGTACATACTGAACATTTGTGGTTTGGGTCAACATTGGTCTCTTCTGGACCACATCTCCATGGACTATAATGCCATATTGTACCACACTTTCTTGACTCACTTAATCATGAGTAAACAATAGGCACTTACTCAATTCTATTATTTGTGACTAGTGCTACACTATACATAGAAATGCAAGTATTTTCATTGTGGTTGAGGTTGGATTCCTTTGGATAGATAACCAGGAGTAATATAGCTAAATCACATAGTAGGTCCATAGTTTAGTGTTTTGAGACACACTATGCTGATTTGCAAAGTTACAAAACTAATTTACAGTCACATCAATTGTGTTTAGGTGTTCCATTTCACCCATATCCTTGGAATATATGTTGGGTTTTGTTTTCTTGATGATAGTCATTTTGACTGGGATAAGATGAAATATCATGGTAATTCTGAGTTGCCTTGTTTGATGTCTTGATTTAACTTATGGCTAAAAACAACCTTACATGAACATGTGTCATGTATTTAGTGTCCATTTGTATTTCACTGCTAGTGTTCTCATAGATCTACCTTTGAAAGTAACTTGACCTTTAGACTATAATGTGATATGGGGAAGTTCTTTTCTGTTTTCTTTTTTCTATCTACTTTTTTTCTATTTATTTTCTTTTCTATACTGTTTTCTTTTCTATATATTTTTATTTTTATTTGTTGTTGTTGTTGCTCTTTTGTTTTTAGTACCTGCTATCTAGGCTCTGTCCTTGAGGGTTTTTTGTTTTTGTTTTTGTTTTTGTTTTTGTTCAAGGCTAGTACTCTACTACTCAAGCCACTGTTCAAATACCTGCTTTTTGGTAATGAATTGGAGATCAAAGTCTCATGGACTTTCCTGTCTAGGCTGGCTTTGAACTAAGATCTTTAGATCTCAGCTTCTTTTTTTTTTTTTTAATATTATTTTATTTTATTTGAGAACATACTGTACAGAGGGGCTACAATTACATGGGCAGGATAATTCATACATTTCTTACCAAGCATTGCAGCCTCCTCCTTTGTTTACCCTTCACCTCCCTTCCCAGCCTCCCCCCTCCCCCCACTCAATTATACCCCCCTCCCCCCCCCCCACCGACATTGTAAAGCTGGTTTTGACATGACATTTTGTACTTCTCATTGTTGCAACGGGTCCACCTGAATCCTTAAACGACTTGTTTGCCCCCATCTCCTCCACATGTTATACTGACATCAAATATAGTGAAAGCGGGGGTTACACTGTGGGGGAGGGACATACATAGCAACAAAGAAATAATCTTATAAATGCGTTAGAAACATATGCATGAAAGAAACGAAAACATTAAAATACATATTTAAGGGTTCATTTTCCTAACATCACATTATCTGACCTTTTCTGCTTGACTCATACCTATACTAGATATTGCAAATAAGGGAAACCATGGGACCTATGCTTCTTTGGGCCTAGCTTACTTCACTTAATATAATGGAAAGGCTTGGAAAAAATTATATTAGATCTCAGCTTCTTGATGAAAATAAGAATGCTGATTTTTAAATCAGTGTCTGTTTGATTTATTCAATGGTTTTGTCTTTGTGTCATCTCATAGCTTAATTATTGGTAAGATTTAGGCACTTTTGTTTTTGCTGAATTCCTAGGGGAATTTCTGTTTCTTCAATGTTCATGTCTGTGTAGTTCCTGGAGCACTGTCCTTTTTCAAATAAATAAAATAAGTAAATGACCTTATGGTGAAATGTCCTCTAAATATAATAAATATCACTTTTTTTCCCAATATTTGTTATTTTTCTTTTTAATACAGAATCTTACTTGTTTATAAATTTGGAGTATATTCTTTTACATTTTGCTCTTTTGTTTTTAAACATAAATAGAAATTCCCTCTGAAAATATAAACACATAAATACATGTTCTTACACTTTGGGTACTATATTATTACTTAACTACTGTCCACATAGATTTTCCAGATTTTTGCCATGCTACATTTATCTTGATGATACTTCTTTTGCTAGTAATATGACTACTCATTAAATGTTTTGTAATATCCCACACTATCTTATAAAGATTACAAAATATTATTTGCAAGGAAATTTGTCATATTATTCTCTATACCTTTCTATTTCAGGTTTTTATTTTTATGTATATATTCTATATAAATGTCAAGTTCCAGAAGAGTGGTTTTAAATTTTTCAAAAATTTAAAACTAAAATATTACTTTTGTTCACCTTTTGTCACTACTGTAACAAATATCAGAGAGAAACTATTTTAAAAGAAGAAAGATTTAAGCAGAAGACACGGCTCAGATGGTTAAAAAAAAAAAGCCAGAAGAATATGAGGCTTTGATTCAAGTACCAGTTATGAAATGGAAAGAGAGAGAGAGAGAGAGAGAGAGGGAGGGAGGGAGAGAGAAGGGATAATTTACACTTTATATTTGGCTCACAACTTTCCAGGTTTCAGCCCATGCTTGCATAACTCCTTTTTCTCCTTATGGCATCCACAAAACAAAAAGAGTGTAATAAGAAGAGGCTAAGGTATAGCTGTTAAGGAACACTCCTGGAACTCCTCCAAACAGGCTCACCTTCCAGTTTCAGTACCTCTCAAATCTATTCAATTTTTTTTTGTTCAACAATAGACTAAATTATTCATTAATTCAAAGACTTCATGACTCCAGTGGTTCAGAAAACAAACCCAGAGGTGAGCTTTTCTAATCTCCCAGGCATCTTTCAATTGAATTAGGTTGATAATTAAGATTAATCATGACAAACAGGAGGCTGAGACCAGGAGGATCACAGTTGGAAGCCAGTCCAGGCAGCAGTCTTTGACACTCCATTTCAACTAAAACCAACAATATGAGGCCCTAGCTTCAGCTCCGATATTGGAAATATTAACCATAGCAAATATTATTTAGAAAAGGTTGATAACTGCCTATGATTCTCAATGTTCTATCATTTCTTCTAAATCTCCATGTTTCTTAAGGAAAGGTTTAAGGTTTCTTAGGAAACCTTGAAATTATATAGGGTTTATTTATAGCACTATTTCTCTTTATAGATTCTGTGGTTAAATATTATATTAATGTTTTATGTTCTTTTAGCTTTTAGATTTATTTTGAAATTTGAGAAACCCTCCTTCATAGTTTCAATCATTTTCCTTTGAATAAGAAAGCATATTATTTATTATATATTATAATTATTCAGAGGAACCTACCTACACAAAATTCAGAATCTAATAATGTAGGCAAATGATTTTTATCTTTATTCTCAATGTCATTATAAACATGAACTGCTTTTTTCTGCTATATAGCATTTATCTACTCCATTATTTGATAACATATCACAAATGATTTTAATGTGGTAGGGATTAATATCTAAAGTAAATGTAGTTATCAATTGTGAACCAAATTATGTGATGTTTTGTTATATTTCAGGTTAGTGGGATGGTTTAGCCATGAACTGAACACTAGATTTAAAATGGATAACAGTAAGTCTACCATTTCATTTCAAGATTCACTTTATTTTTGCTTCATTTTAATTTCTGTCTGTCTTTGTATTATACATGTATAAAATATAAATGTCCCTATAGAAAGAGCACTTTGAAAATGTCACTGAGAATTCTTAAAATAAGAAATGACATTTTCAGTGTGTAAGACTACATGTTTATAGGTTTTTAACCTGATTTTGAGTCTGTTCTTTCATAGAAAAATAAAAGAAAATGAAATCTAGCATATGACTCCTGAAGCTTGGCAGATCCTATAATGACAGAGAGCCAACACATCAGACAGTGGTCAGACCCAGGGAGGCCTGGGTAATCCATGCTGCTTCTTGATCCTTTTGTTATCTTGCAAATCAAACTGCATCATCATCTGCTCATTGTTCCTTCTCCTCTACATAGATCATGAATGATGTAGACAGAATAGATGGACACTATTTATTTCAGAGTTTGGTTTAAGGGGAGTTCAAGTCCCAAACTGTAAACCAAGTAGCACATAACATTAATTTTTTAAATACACATTTTATCCTCTGTGTTCTGAAATATTTCCTTTTTTTGTGGGGAGGGGCGATTCTTGCTATATACCAGAGAATAACAATAAAACCCTAGTGGGTAGGAGTGAAACTGGACCATACAAGGGGCTCACAAGGGTCTTCCTCCTTCCTCCTGTATGAATCTTCCTCAGTCACATAGGAAGCAAGATGTATCATGTGTGTTTGGAGAATTCCATGTAAACTAGATCCTTCAGAGTTTCTCTGATCTGGAGCTAGTGTTTCATATAGATATTTGAATATATAATAGCCCCGTGATAGGCAAACTGCTTTTTAAGTTAGGTCAGGAAATGATTTTTTTTAAGGTTTTTGAGGAATATAGTGTCTCTTTCCGAATATTCAGCTGTGTATTGTGGTTCTAAAGCTGGCATCAAGCTATATAAATATGCCAGTATGATCATGTTCAGTGGAAAATTAAAGAACAGATAGCGGATTGAATTTACCCAACAGATTACAGTTTGACTAGCCCCAGGTGAGATGAATTTCTAAAAACTCATAATGCTTTCTTAGGTATAGTTTTAACTTGATTTCTAACTAGCTAGCTTCTTTTTTTTTTTTGGTCATGTGGCTTGAACTCTGGGCCTGGGTGCTGTCCCTCAGCTTTTCAGCTCAAAGCAAGAGTTCTACCACTTGAATCACAGCACCACTTCCAGTTTTCTAGTGGTTAATTGGAGATCAGAGTCTCACGGACTCTCCTTCCCTGGGGCTGGCTTAGAACTGCGATCCTCAGATCTCAGCCTCCAGAGTAGACAGGATTACAGGAGTTAGCTACCAGTGCCCATTTTAGGAATATTTTTAATGTCTGCTTGTACCTAGGAAGAATCCTAGAGGTCCACATAACCTTCTTAAGTCATTGTAGTCATCTGTCTGCCTTTGGGTGACATGCAAGTATGTGACATTCAAATCTTGATGTTCTCACTAATTATAGGCCCTTGTGACAGAAAAGCAAAGCAGGTACCAAAAAACAAAATCTGGGTTGGAAACAGGAAAGTGGAAGACAGGGTCCAGAAAATCTTCAACAAGAGGTTCTGTGTTTCTAGAATGAAAGATTTCTTGTGACCTGTAGTTTGTTGAGAAGGTAGGAACAGGGAAGATCAGAATTTCTAGTGAAGCAGAAATGTGCAAGAAGTTTTATTCAGCTCTGACATCCTACTGTATCTTTACTTATTCTATGCTCCATTAAAGTATATTCTAAGCAATTATAAACTTTTTTTTCAGAACTAAAATTAATCCCAGGAGCCAGTGGATTCCGAATTTCAAATCCTCCCATGTTATTGGTCTGTTCCTTGCATGCTAGTCTAGAGGTAAGAGATCTACCTGGGATTTAGCCTTCCTCATCTTCTCCTTTTACCTTATCTGGTTATGAGAGATTTAGCACTATTTTTTGTAATTAGCAAGATTATTGTTTAAACTGGATATGGTAGCTCATTTTTATATTATTTATCAGTAATCAGGAGGATCACAGTTCAAGGGAAACACACAAAATATTAAAGAGACACCATTTCAAAAAATCAACTGAACATGCCTGGTAGTTTATACAGTAGTGATATCCAAGCAGAAGGAAAAGTAAGGAGCGTTGTTGTCCAAAGGTATTCTGAGCAAAAAAAACAAACAAACACAAGACCTTGTCTAAAATAAACCAAGAGCAAAATTAAAGACTGGGAAGGGGGTGGTGTGGTGTGACTCAAATGCCACAGCCCTTGTTAGCAAGGGCAAAGCCTGGAGTTCAAATCCCAGAAGTGCAAAAAAAAACAAAAAAAAAAAAAAGAAAGGAAGGAAGGAAGGAAGGAAGGAAGAGAAAGGAAGGAAAAGAAAAGAAAAGAAAGATTACAAATATGAATAATCATTGGACAAAACAAAGCATTTGTTTTGTGTATTAGGACTGTGACTGTATCATTATTGTTATCTTTTATTTATATTTGCTGTCCCTGGTCCAGAGCTTGTCACTTTGTTATTTCCCAGTATTCATTAAACTGCCTCAACCTGTGTAGAGAAATGTTTTCTGTTTCATAAATAGTATGTGTAGATTTGAATACATTGTTAAAAATGTTTAGTGTAAATCTGTAATTAATTAATTCAAGGAATATATTTATTAAAGAAGTATTGTGTTTTCTGGGGAATCTATTTCTTCCAGTTCTAGGGACCTGGTAAAGATGGATTTAAAGGAAACAGAAAAGTTAGAGTGAAAGTAATACCTAGTAAATCAGCCTTGCTACAAGGTTTTGTTTTCCTGGGTCTTGGAAATCAAGAAGAATATCTCCTACTATAACTCAATTTTTTTGTAATTTTACTTATATTTCTGCTTTTGTTTTGTCTCATCCTAAAAACAAAGCAGAATTTTCATAATCCAGTTTATATGTAAATTTAGATATAGATAGATAGGTGGATAGATAGATAGGTCGATATGCATGCTTGAAAAACAAGCTGTGATTTGTTTGGTAACACTTCACGATATACTAAATTCATTCAGGCAAATATATATGGTTACATATCAATATTTCATACATAATCTTGCCAAATAGTTAATAATATTAACACAAATACTATTTGAACATATTTCTAACATACATTTGAGTGAAATACACTGTAAACAAATATGCATACCTGTTCTAGTAGATGTGTTATACCAATATATATTAAAGTAAACATATTTCCTATTTTAGGTAATCCTGTTGAGATTTGAGAATTAAGTAACAGGACTGAAATGTCTCAAATCTTTTCAAAAAACTAAATTCAATGAACAAGCATAGCAGCTTCTTATTCTGGCCACTGGATGGCAGTGCCAAGTTCCTCAGCTTTATTCAACATTACCTTCAAGTGATAATTGCATATTCTTTGCATCCCAATTTGGAGAGCACTTACTCAAATTGACCACTAGAGGGAGAATATGCTGCTTTCACTTTTTGGCAAATTATTACTAACAAAATTTTTCAGCCTGTAAATACATATTTTGTTTCTTCTTAGTAATGTAAAATTCTACCTAGTAAAATGGGTAATAATGCTTAAATTTATCTTACAATATCAATTTAGAGACACATTTAGTTTAAATATTTTGGAACAAGATTTTATTTGCAAGTTTCTATTAAGGAGAAGATAAAAGTAAAAGGGAACACAACCAAGACATCTTAGGAGGAACTAGTAGTTAGCATGATTTCTT